>NC_136231.1:21674916-23097416 GCF_963402885.1 Antedon bifida
TCATTATCTTTCTTTTCTTATCTATTCACTGCCGTACATATGTTCATTAAAAAACAAATCAAATAAAAACCAAAAAGTAACAGCAAGCCAAACGATTTTGGCATGTCAATGTGGATTCACTTGAAATCTGAGTAATTAACTGAAGCTTACTTGACTGCGGCGGAAATTTATTTCGGATTTGATGTGTTTTCAGTTTAAGAAGCTACATTTTCAGGAATGCTTTAATATTATCTGTTTTATTCTTGCTATTTGGGAAGATAAACTTCATGAACATTTCATTGTAGTACTATGCTTACGCTTACTAAATAAATCCCTGGTCTGGCACTAACTTTTTTTATAGATGTTATTGTAAAGTTTATACTACAAGTTAAGAATCTAATATGTACACCTACTAGTGTCTAGTAAATTATGTATTATACAAAATCTGGCTTCTCAAGCAAATTGACTCATGCATTATATGTATTGAGGAGTATCAGTGTAGTCCAATACCAATACGACCAAAAATATGATGTGAAAGAAGATAATACCTTCATTGAGACTAGATTTATTTACTGCAATGCTTCCATTAACCAAAATATCAAAGTCAGTTGCATCGTCATTCAACGTCATTTGTACCTGTGTGTAAATGTATAGAAGATAAACAATTAGTAAATATTTAGTTAGAGTTCAGATATTGCAATAGGCACTACACTACAAACAAGTCTAGGTAAAATCAATCACAAAGTAAAATATCATTCTTATTAGTTCAATGGATAACTTTAAGAAAATTAACGAACATTTTTATTATTATATTTCACAAAAAAAAGTGGTCCATAAACGTTATTGTGTAATTTACAAAATCAATTTAAATACACTATAAAATCAGTACGTAATGTTAACTTACCGTTGTTGGGCCTCCATTAGCTACAAATGCTGAAAATATTGTTGCCTGTACATCTTCCTCACTCTTAGGCTTTTGCATTCTTCCTTGCAGTATAAATTCACCATCGTTGACGGTGGCAAGAACAAATTCTCCAATACCGTTACAAGTATACTCGAGGCCATCAAGTGTACGGATGTGAGGATCACCAAACATCCAACCTATAACAAATTAATGATAACACTTTTTGTATAAAAATTATATTAAGTCATCGCAATACTAACCTAATCTATATTAGATAATTTCACTCACAGTGGGATTTTAAAATTACATTTTGCTTTTATTACTTTCACCTTTTGTTGATGGTAATTTACGATAATTGTAATTACCTGTGTTAGGAGGAATATATCCTCCACATGTTCCTTTAGGTCTAACTTCAGAATACAGGTCACAGTAGTACGGGTCATTAGACTTTTCACAACATACATAACGAGGAATCAAATCAAGATCTAAAAAAAATCGTTTTAAATAATAAATAGGCGTACTTAAGATGCTAAACACCAAATGAACCAGAATCAATAAGTAATCGTTTTGTGACATACATACTAATATACATTTTCTTTATACCACGTGCATGCGTCCGTATAATATGTTTTATGTTTATGCTTAGGACTACAAAGACAAGCCACTTTGGCTTCTGTGTATCTTAACCCATAAACTTTGTAAAATATTGAATATTGAATAAATGTTGTTGTATTCTCCCAAAAAAAAAAAATAATACTCCTAAAATAATCACAATAACGACAGTTATAAGATTAAACATGCGCTTATTTGCAATGGTTCACGTTCAAAACTTGAGAATATGATCATCAGTTAATTTAATTTTAATTAATGTTTTATAATACATTAAATACAGTACTTACAAAACCAATATAAATAAGCCAAAAAATTAAAGAATGGCCCTTCAACAAATTGATATCTCTGAACAAAGCTGCTAGTAAACACGTTGTTTTCATATCCTTCAATAAGTGATCCATCTGCCCTATAGCAACACATCATACCTGCTCCATACACTGTCGACACCTGGGTTTGTAGGCAGAATGGAGTACCTAAAGTGTAACAAATCATGCAATCGTAATCTAATTTATACCTAACAATATTCCAAACAATATTCCAATGTTCAGGTTTATAATATAGCAATAATATTTGTTTAAAAATGTATAAATTGATGTATGATTCGTTAGAACTCAAGTTGAAATGCAGCTTCTAATTCTGTCCTTGACAAGAAATTCTAACTCTGGTTTTTCGTCCTGATTAATTTTATTATTTATGTATGAATAATTTTACTGTATTGATATCTATAGAGAAATAAATAAACAAATTATTTGTGATTTCAATAAAAACGAATTGTAAATGTCCTTACCTGTTATGTTATTAATGTCATTAAGTAGTTCAGGAGAAAGTTCATTATTTCCATTGTTATTTGCATCTTCATTTCTGTTTCCATTTCCGCGTTGACTGTTGCCAAACCCAAGATCATTTGATCCCTGGCCAAACGCACAAGGGCATGTTCCAAGACCTTCTGCCCAAAACAAGTTATCATATTCAGTTTGCCTCCAATCCATGCAATATTGTCTATAATTGATAGTATATTCGTTGTTATCTTCAAGTCGAAAGAACCACTGCCCATTAAAGTCCGTGTTACTTGTTAATTCAGGGGTGTATCTTGAGTCCTCAGTTGGGAACATGCTGGAATTTAACTGAGCATTGTAATACTCCCCATATGCACCAACTCCGTATCCAATCACAACATTCTTCTGTGCAAGGACAGTGGGGTCCCATAGCATTCCACCTATCTTATAGTTAAAGATAGCAAAACTATAAACACCATCTGTGAGAAGAGCTGCTTGAAATGTCGCTGTCTGAAAAACACGATTATTCCAACTACTATATATTTTTTTGAGTAATGGCATTATCAAAACATTATTTCATAATTTATTTTCAACATTACAAATTATACTTCAATATATTGTAATTAAACGGAAACTATTTAACCCTAGACGTTCTTCAATTAGTTCAGTGTATCGATAATTAATATATTTAAAGTTATTGAATGGGGGTGAATGTAGTTTACTTACATTTTCAGCATTGTTTACCACGGGATACTGTGGTACTCTGTCCCATGTGACTACAAGCATCCAAGTAGCATTAAATGAATAATCATTAGGAAGTGTATTTGTACCAAGAAATGTGTTGACACGAGATGATCCTTCAGACAACATTTCTTCCTCACGATCTGTAGCTGCAGAGCTAAAGCTTCGGCTATAAACCTGTTAAAATACAAGTCAATACTACATTTTGTATCTCTAATGTCAATTTTTAAATGGAATATAATAATTAGATACATTATTTGGTTTTAAAAATCAATAAAAATGGTTTCCTCTAAGACTAAAACTAGCTGTGACATAAATAATATCAATAGAAAATCAATAAGCTTAAAAATTGACTAGAAAATATTAGATATTTTTTCCAACTCTAATTTATGTTCAATAGCCTACTCAGTATATTTTGCTTAAAGAAACTTTATCCATCAATCACAAACTCGAGTATTGGAGTTAATAATTTCCAATAAAAACTGTGTGAACTAATGGTAGACTGATTAGTGATGGTTTCATATCATGTTGTAGTAAAGCATAAACTTGACGATATGATACCTAATGTGTATCCGTAACAGTTATATTGATAAACACATTTAAATCACCTACACTGTAGAATACGTTTCCAATGTCACTGTTGGATAAATCAGAATCAGCCCAGAATGGTGCAATGACTTTATGTGTAAAGGTACTTCCAAGACCACCATCAGGAGGATTAGCGAATCCATATTTTTGTTCGTTTTCTCTAGACAGAGATATCACGCCATTTTCCGTAAACTACAACAGGAAGAAAATGAAAAGTATTGACTAAGTTATGTTAGTAAACTTGTCATTGATTTTCGTTTTATGAAATTTGTAAAATATAAAAAATGTGATTCTGACATATTTCGATTTTCAGACCACAGATGTAGTACAACCACAAAACTGTTGCCATATTTTAAACTTCACCTACTCCAAGGACATTTTATGATATGGCAGGCCTATTGCAAAATGTAACATTGATAAAAGGTACAGATTCAAGTTTAATAAAATATAGAGTGAATAACACTTACATACATACTGTAAAAGAAATCACCATAGAATGGAAAACCATTTGTAGGTCTAAAAGTTGGTGATATCTTTTCTGGTAATTCATCATCTCCTGATGGTAATACGTATTCAGCAGTAAGATTATAATCACCTTGGTCTAATCCCCACAAGAAGAAATAATCAGCTGAAATAAAAATATAAGTATAAATAATTAGTTCAAAGTCTTTGATAAGAAATTGTTCCACTGTATATTCAACCCTAGTCTATCGACAATGATACTATTGTAACAAGTGTAATATTTATCGTTTGTGTTTTGTCCATATTTTTAACACGACCGTCCAATTGTACTTTTCATTTTTTTTTTGTACGAAAATAAAATATTCCCGCGTACGTAAAAAAAATCAAAGACCAACCTTCGTGAAATTCAATATCACTACCTATTTTTTGTTTTGCATTAGGCCTACAGCCAAGACAACACACTTAAATTGGTTTCAGATCATTTGTATGATTTTAAATATTTAATGGGAACAAGTATACAAGATGTTGAATAGTTGATAAAGCATTAGGCTAGATCAGTTTCAGCTGCCTGATGATTTTTCTTATCGACAATCTGCCTCTAAACTATAATTTAGGCCTAGCTATATTAGGAATAAGCCTATGAATGTGTTATATACAACAGCGTATTATACCTTCACATGTAAATCCGTCACCAATGAAATCTTCAGTACATTCACATGTATAGCTTCCAGCAGTATTGACACAGCTACTTCCAACTTCTGCACAGTTGTTGTCTTGTAAACATTCATTCACATCTTAGTAACAAGAATAAAAGTTCTGAAGAATATGTCATGACTTTGAATTAGGTAATAAATATATACAAAATATGATATATTTACCATCACATTGTAATCCATCGACATTGAGGTTATACCCATCAGGGCATTCACATTGGTAACTACCGTCTTCATTAATACAAGTTCCTATTGGATCACAGCTATGGCTGCTTTGTGTACATTCATCAATATCTTAAAATAATAAGTAAACATATTTTATAATTATCAACACATTGAAAATCTAAGCTAGAAAGCCATAACGATTATTCTAATAATAGCATTGTAAAAAAATCATAACACTTACCTCTACATCTACGAGGTAGGGGCCGACTGTACATGCCGTCATTGCATGTTGACATTGTTGCACGACTTGGCAATAATTCATAACCTGTACGTTCACATGAAAACTCCACTACTTCACCATGTATCGAAGACCCTGTTATATTAACTCCCTCAATATAAAGTAGTTCACAGTTAGCTGAAGGAAAATTGTATTCGTTCAATTTGTATTGATATACTGTAGCATGGAATCAATTATATAGTAAACAAATATATTGATAGAAATAAAGACATTTATTTGTCATCAATAAAAAATCAGTGTAAATTTCATCAAAGCAACACAGTATACTAAATCTACAAATGTAATTTTTTCCAAGACACATATCATACCACTTACCAAAGCATTCTGGAAATTGAAATTCACCGTCGAGACACTCACTAACTGATTCACCAACCAAAGTATATCCTTGTCGACAGGAATATGTTATGTTCTCTCCAGATGCAAAGTTATACTGATATCCGCCTACTATGACATTGTCTGGGATTATATAGTAAGACCATGTGCACATACCTAAGAGAAAGAATAATGATGACCGTACATAATTGCACAATTGCAATACAATAAATGTTTGTACTTTTTATTCTTATAGTGTTTTTATTTCATGGTAAAGGAATAATGTGAAAGAAGGAACTGCTTAAATCATACAAGTTAACATAATTTGAACTTGGAATCACATATATTTAATGTAACATTTGTTTGATATCATTTCCCTATTAATCTAAACATCAAACGGTATAAGTTTTTATTTTCATATTCTTAAAAACTAGGTTAAGATCTCAATTATGCTAGTGATAAAAGAATGTTCCCTAAACCTTATTTCGATTTTTATTAGATGGAAATTACAATATTGATTAGGAAAGGGTCGTTCAAACATTAGTTTAATTGTGATGTATCATAATCTTGTATACATATTGTGTTGAGATGAATAGTTTATGAAGGTATAACTTAAAAACATACTTGAACAAAGTTCTGGATCTTCATCAAGATTGCCTGGGCAGTCGTAATAATAGTTATCACAAACGTAATACTCTGGAATACATATAGAACTGGATGGGCAACGATATTCATCGGGACCACACGTAACTGCAACAAGCAAGATTAGTTTATTATTTGCATTAACTAGAAGTGGTGAATGTTTAAAACAACCAGTAATTAACATAACTGCATTTGAGCTTTTGGAGCGTGTTTAAAAAACCGAGGAATTTGTACAAAACAATAAGTACAATAAATAATGATCCTAAACACGTATGTTTTAATTTCACTTAATAATTACTAATACCAATAAGCAAAAATATAAAAAAATATATAAAATGTATCCTCTATACAATTTTATTGACAATTAAATTATATTAATATATAATATTACCTGGTTGAGTTGTTTCAAAAGTAGTTGGCTCAGCGGTAGTAGTTGGTTTAGTCGTTTCAACAGTAGTTGACTCAGCGGTAGTAGTTGGTTTAGTCGTTTCAACAGTAGTTGACTCAGCGGTAGTAGTTGGTTTAGTTGTTTCAACAGTGGTTGGTTCAGCGGTAGTAGTTGGTTTAGTTGTTTCAACAGTAGTTGGCTCAGCGGTAGTAGTTGGTTTAGTTGTTTCAACAGTGGTTGGTTCAGCGGTAGTAGTTGGTTTAGTCGTTTCAACAGTAGTCGGCTCAGCGGTAGTAGTTAGTTTAGTCGTTTCAACAGTAGTCGGCTCAACATCAGTAGTTGGTTTAGTTGTTTCATCAGTATTTACATCAGCAGTTGGTTTAGTTGTTTCTAAAGTAATTGTTTTTGCTGTGGTAGGTTGTGTTTCTACAGTAGTTATACCTGAACCAGATGTTGATTCAAAACCAGTATTTGGTTGAGTTCCAATGGTAGTTGGTTTTACTGTACAGTTAATTACAATACGCATCTCATCGCAATTATTTTCCAAACACATGCCATATGTGGATGATGTCAGGTTGGTTGTAAAAATGCTGTCCGAACAAATTGTCGAAACAGACACCGTTTCATTGACATATGCAGGTACACACACACTCCCATTGCTGTTTGTATATACTGTAGATAATCCGGAATTATCATAAATTCTGTATAAAATAAAATATATATGCTATAGTTAACTAAATAATTTATAAACATAGGCTACACTATAATCTAAAATCAAAGGTTACGAAAGCTGAATGTTTGAAATAAAAGGAGTATATTATATCATTATTATATTGTTTGTTAGTATTGATTGGTGATGGTTCGAATTGTGTGTGTTGCTTTTATTGTATATATTACTGATTACAATATATTGTACTTACGTTATTTGGTAGTTAGGTAATGTTGTAAGACACTCTTTGTCCATGCAGGCCTCAATAATTAAACAACCTCTGTCTAACATGCATTCCAATTCATCGCTACCATCACTACAATCAGCGTTACCGTCACACTGTGCATCTTCATCTATGCATTCACCATTTTCACATACAAATCCAGTGCAAGTCTGACATCCTATGACAAACAGGATATCTGTACAGTCGTTTGACGAGCATTCTGCAGTCGTATTTGATGTTTGTATTGTATAAGATGCATTGTAATTTAGATATGAACATTCAGTTGAAACTTCTACCGTAGATCCTACACTGACCGTTATACAAACAAAACCTAATATATCTGTCTTTGCATTGGCATAAAAGCGGTGGTCTATACCAAAAACTCTGTAATAAAAAGAAACGTGAAAGCAACTACAATAAAATAACCTCCTGTTATTGCCGAATTTCTTTTGCTGTTGGTTAGGTTTGGAAATAAAATAAAAATAAAACAATAAAATAAGTATTGCTGTTACTACATATTATTTTACCTTATTCAAACTTATTTTTATAAGAACAAAAGCACTACTACTGTATTCCGTTATAACAATCTACAAAGATTATTGCCTAAAATAAATTAAAGACAATATTAACAGAAAGTCATTATAAGATTACATCTCAGATTCTGATAAAAAAAATTGAAAATCATATAAAAAGCAATGAGGTATTAAAATATTAAAAATAGTATTTACTCGACTGTTTGTAAAGGTATCGGTTGAGAACAGTTGACATCTTCGCATACTCTGACTGCTACACAGGTTGAATTTTCAATTAGAAAACCTGCTTGCCAAAATGACAAATGAGGAAATTCAGCAACCCAGTATAGTGCTTCATTACTTAAAACCACGTCTCCGTAACTATACGGTGACCATGCGCCTATTAAATGGTAAAGAGAAGAAATGTAACATACAATAACCCACAATGAGTAATCTAGATCCAAGGGAATGAAAAATGAGTTGTAAAGTCATTAAACAAAATAATTAGGTTATGCTATTATATACAATACAACCAGCATTGAATTCCAAATTAACAACACTCAGAGTAATCAAACAGACCGAGGATAAGTAAAAACAACGAATACTATGGTTTTACAAACTACAGTTTGTGTGGGCTTTGAAAAAACCTGAAACAAATATGTTTTCCTTAAAAACGCAAACTGAGGATGCTAACAGTTACAATTATTATTACATACACATCTTTCACAATATTACCTTTCCGTTTTTCAAAATACAAAGACTGAATTCTATCACCGGCTTTCACTGCATTAGATGTAATTGGTACTTTCACTGTTATCGGTTTATTAACAGCAATTACTTCCCCACTTTGAACGTCTGTTAATGTTAGTTCAATGATAACAACCGATGAAATAGAAATACCTAAATATAAGTTTTTAAAAAAAGAACATTTATTTATCAAATTAAATCGAATAAATTAAATAACACATTTATTTCTTAAATGAAAAAAAAAACTACTTTTATTATATATACAAAATATCAGAATTCATTACATTTATATATTTGTTATTTTATCAATTTACTATTGCTAGAATGATTCTTACCTCCAACATTTACCAACACTGGGATATTTTCGAATTGAGATGAGTCAGAAAGGTCTGGTACATTTAATGAAATACTAATGTTTGTTCCATTAGGACTGTTAATGCTTCCTAAATATGACAAAAAATGAAAATAATTAGTTTGCTCCGTCTTATAGTAAGAGGACGCACAGAGGAGTAGGCGCACCATATCGATGCAATGTACTATACGAAAATGATATTTAATTTTACAAATAATTGGTAACCAACGAGATAATCTACCTGCTGTTGCTAAAAAAAAATATTTTAAAAAACAATTAGAATGTCTAGATATTATTTGTTAACAAGATCTTCACAAACATATATTTGGATCAAAGCTACTAAAGGGAGTAAATGCGGAATTGTGATGTGAAAACTAAGATTTAAGAATGAAATAAAATGTGGGTTGAAATTGTGTATTTTTGCAATACAAATACATCTATCTCTACAAGTCATAGTCTATTCAGCAGTGAATATCCAACGCTCACTTTGTATTCATTAATTAAGTGAATATAACAATCTTGCTTAATTAAACTTTTGAGCACAGTTAAATCAACATAATATCAATACATTTTAAATAGCTGTAAGCTATTTACCCGCTGGCAAGTGAATGAAAACTGGTGATCCAGAAGCGGTTGTTACTATTATGTCTTGTGCTATCCCTTGGTCAACAAGTTTGATCGTTTGATCATTTTCTAACGGTATAAGTGCAAACTCAATTGTAGGAAGATTAGAACTCATGCATTCGAGAGTTGACCATGCTTTACTCAGTTCTTGATACCCATGTACTCCTACATATATTACACCATTTGAATTTCCAGGAACATTAAACACATGATTTGAGCCTTCGTAAACAATAAATGATTTCCCGTCTCTGTGTTCCGTCGCTATGATAGTAACATTAACTACACTTATCCAAGGAACTCCAGAAACACTAACAGTCGCAACAGATTCTAAATGAAAAGAGAATGAAAAGTTTCACTTATAGTAACTCATAAGAATACATTTCCTACTTCATTGTAAATGGTCGCTGCAAATAGTGTACATATGAACATTCATTATCTGTTTTGTAACACACCTACTGTTATAAAATAAACTTGTATTCAATTTATCCAACCTAACTCATTCACGAAGTCTGGGCCGAAGCTAGGTCATTCAAACAGAATACAAGAATACACTGAGGTTTTGATTAGTTACAGCTGGTAATTGAATTCATCATGTGGTTTAGTAGGCCTATCGATTAGAGTTTGATAAAAATATAGGCCATGCATATTTTTGAAATAATTTATCGTTGCATGATATTATTAATACCTGGATGCTCTAGTTCTAAACTGAATGAACACGAGTCTGAGTTCGTAGATACTGTTCGACACGTGACTGATTGAATGTCGTCATTCCAGCAATATACTCGTGCATACTGTCCATCTTCTCCATATGCTACTGGACGTTGATATTTATTTAAATCATCACATGGTACACCAACTGATTCGGGGCAATACGGAATGGATGCATTGTTAACACAGTTATTTTCATCTTCTGCCCCATAACAATGAATGATATTATCACAAACATATGAAGATGGTATACATCCATTTGAACAAGGGAATTCTTCTTCTTTGCAATCTATTCAATCACAAATTACAATAATATATTATTATGATATAGAATTAGCACACAATGCTATTGTAATTAGACATGTATATAGTGGTGATTAATAAATATAATAAGTCTAAAATCGTCAATACATTTCTATCTGTATATAGTCTAAAAATAGATGAGTTTGTAAAGAAAAAATTATATTTTTTAAAGAAATGAAGCAATGAAAAGAATATCAATATCAAAGAAAGAATATCAATTTGCTTTGTATTTATATTGTTGACTACAATAAAATCTTATACTTTCAATAAAAACAAGTAAAGTGATCAGAAGCATTAATGAATAACACAGAAGATTATTCAAGTCATTATAAAGACGGCCCAAGTTTTCAGGAACCATATGTACTCCGTTTCCGTAAGCAAAATTAAATCATCACAAAGGATCTCGACATGTCACCCGTGATATAAGGAATGGGGTTTAGTGTGCATTGGTATGAATATGAATCTGCAAAATAAATCTCTCAGATCAAGATATTCCTTAAGTGTTTTACCACAATTCGTTTCATCACTGTCATCAATGCAATTCGAAACACCATTACATCTTTCCCAGAATGGAATGCATTCGCCACTGGTACAATTAAATTCGTTGAAATCACACACTGAAACAAAATAATATTATTAACAACTAATCCATTATTATATAAATAATTCATGTTTATGTGTCAAAATATTGCCTTTTATATTTAACGAGGCGGTAAAAGACATTTGGAAATTCAACAAATTAAAATATTCTTCACATTCAACAAATACAACAGATGAACTATTGTTTTTATACTTTTCATTAATAGACATTACCGCTGCAGTCTTGTTCATCTCGCTTATTATCGCAATCATAATTTCCATCACAGAACCAACATAATGGAACCGTTTGTTGACTTTCACCCGAACAGCTGAATAATTCTAATAAAAGAAAAACGTTATACAAGGTTACAATTCAAAGTATACCGTTGTTTCGACATATAAAGTCAATTTTAAGTTACAACAAATTAACTATACTAATACTTTAAACATGAATTATATATGCAATGATTCAAGTATACATTATATGATACACTTGGTATTTTGCATTCTCAATAATAATATGTAGTGAGTGAAGAACCAGTCTTCAAAGGTGTGCCTATATTATAACATTTTAACACATTTAGCCTACCGTCTCTGTTAACTGCCCAAATCCGAGCTTGAAAATAATCCTGTGGGCTTGAAACGTTGCTACTAAATGAAATGCGTAATCGATTATTAACAGATGATAAACTCGGAGGGTGGATGCTATTAAAAATGAATACAGAGTCACTGCTGTTATCTGGAGACAAATCAATTGTAACTTTGGCACAACAAACTTCTAAGTGGAACTCGGTAAAATAGAGAAAAACAACTTGACCATATTGTGCGATAATATCCCAAGAACACTGTCGATCGTACGGGTAAGGGTTTGGGAAAACAGGAATGAGGAATTCCAGTACTCCATTATATTCCAAAAAGTGTTCAGTTGCACCACATGCTACAATAACAATATTAGAAAAATAATCATTAGAAATAATAATAATAATAATATATTATAGAAATTGCAACATGATAGAGACAATTAGGATATTAAGATATTTATATTGGATTACCTAATTCAAAAATCAAATATAAACAATTGCTATGTGTTTTTTTTCTATAATAAAAAGAGAAACTCGTTTTCAGTCATCAAATTAAACCAATGACTCGTTTTAATATGTTTACGGTATATCAGAAATAAAACATGGTGCGATGATTCGTCATAAAATATGGTAGATTACTTAAAAGTAATAATGAAACTATTGTGAATATATTTTTTAAAGGTTAAACTTGACAAGAGTATTTTTTCTTTAACCTCCTATGACCATTTTAAAAGTTGATGTTTTGCTTGTTTATTTTTTATTGTTGGCAATAAGGTGATGAAATGAAACATCGCAGAACAACTACTGTAAAATAAGATAAGGTATTTTAAGGTACAACTTCTTTGTACTATTTTATATAATTATATTTACATTTCTAGGTCCAGAATACACTATATAATACTAAATAAAGGTGTGTGTATAAGCATAGTTATTAAGGTAGTTCACATGTTTTACGCGGTTTGTTTTTAATGTAAAAATTGTTATAAATAAAATTGTTGGCAATACTTACTATGTTGCTGTATTGTGTCTTTAATGAAGTCTGTAAATCTTGACACTCTAGCGTATACACCAGGTCTATTTGGTCGAGCACAACCAACTCCCCAGCTTACGACACCGACAAGATCCCATGTATCGTCCTGCGATTGGCACATCAAAGGGCCACCACTATCACCCTACGATAAATAATGAGCAAAATATAATTACAACAAAAACATAATCAAATGCCATAAAAGAGCGGTAATAATTAACGTCTCCGTAAAATGCTTATTAAAAAATAACTAGAGTATACATAATACGATACGATACGATACGATAAAACGTTATTGTCACAACGGCAAAAATATACAGCTATGAGATATAGGTCCTTAAGTACTCTCGAGTTAGTATAAATATAACATAAATAACAAGACTAAATAAAAAATAAACAGGGAAATGTAACAGAAACATGAGTAATTTGCGGACTAGCGTTTGAAATCTCTATTATACAACCTGATAGATATGTGTTTCTAAATTTATTTGTTTTTGTATTTTGAGTGCACCAATCGACAAAAGAATTAACATATTCCTTATATACATCTAAGTTATTATTGTCATCGATTAAACCTGCTAAACAAGTGTCATCTGCAAATTTAATAGAGAAGCATTTAGCTTGGTCAATAACAGGAGGTACAGAATCATTAGAGTAAAGTAAAAAAAGGAGGGGCGACAGTGAACAGCCCTGAAGAGCACCAGTAATACAAGGCAAACAACCAGAAACCGAATCATTGAATGTGACCGACTGCTTTCTGTTGTTTAGAAAATCAGATACCCACAGATTCAGTACAGGATCAACATCCATCAACTTCAGCTTGTTAATTAAGAGGTGTGGCTGAATAGTGTTGAATGCCGAGGAGAAATCTAAGAACAATATTCTAGCATGTGACCTGGGCCTGTCAAGATGCTTCGCAACCTTGTGGGTAAGCGTAATTACCGCGTCTTCAACACTGCGATTTTTCCTACAAGCAAATTGATGACTGTCATAATAAATGATAAGTTTCTAAAGTCAACTTAGATTTGATTTTTCTAGGCACTTCATAGGAATTGCTGTTAAAGCTATCGGTCTATAATCATTTAATCTGCTAGATTTACTAATCTTAGGTATAGGGATAATGTTAGACAGTTTCCACAAACTGGAAATCTTAAAGGTATCCAAAGGCCATTGAAAAGGATATTGAAATATTGCACTTAATTCTTTAAAACATGAATTTAAAATTCTACCAGAGACACAGTCTGGTCCAGCTTCCTTTTTATGTTTAACATTCCTTAAGCTACGTTCAACATCACTGAGATCAATCATGACTCTTATCATGATCATTGACATCACTAAGGATATCAGATACAATATCCTGCCTTTCATTGCTAAAGAAATAGATATATCATATATCAATATGTTAGCTGTTTTAAACTATTTTAACTTACCTGGCATGAATCTACTCCACCTTCCAAAAAACCAGCACACACCATGTTTTCCGTAATCGTGTTGTAACTGTCTAAAAGGTCACCACAGTCGTCATTGCTCAGTAGTTGAACAGTTGCATCTTGTAGTTCATTTGACGATGCGCCTTGTTTAGAACATAGATATTTAGTTCGTGTGTGTTTTTTTATATGAATTTATGCTGATTGTGAACGTTAGAGCCAAACACATACACTCACGTCACTTATCGTAACTAGATTATGCGCATACACGAAATTGTTCACACGTGAATTAGTTTCTCACTAAAATTGTACCAACGTCCAAGCTAACTAGTAGGTCTATATAATGTACTTTGATATTATTTAAATTAATTTTTACATGATTTGATTTGATATCTTCTAAAAGAAATGGAAGTTGAGCTCGATGGGCATGTAGTTGCTCTTTCTTTTTGTCCATATTTCAATATGTTATATAATATGTCTACTATATTTTCTTATGGATGCATTAAAGAATCATAGTTACTTAGTAACATATTATGGTTGCTTCCGTTCTATTTTTTATATCTTTAAAATACCAATCATTAAATATTCAGCTTGAACTAGATCAAACATCGTTCATAACTCACCATATTCTGACAAATCACCCCATCCTGCTATTTTACAAAATGTGCCCGGTGGATACTGCTTGTCACCATAACAAATTGGCTGAACAAATTGGTTAAATTCTATCGGTGAATCGAGCTTAAGTAATGCGATGTCATTATCATAGTATGCACTGTGATAATCTGGATGACCTATAGCAGAAACTTCCACACTAATTTTAAAAACTGATGACGATTCGTCCAATAATGTTGTACCAGCCACTAAGGTATAAATAGGACCACTGAAATATATAAATAAACATTATATAAAATAGTAATGTAAGTTATAACATTATCAATCTTTGTAGATGAATAATTCAGGTGCCAGAGGAAATATGGCTATTGATGATCATATAAACCCCGTTATGTAATATATTTATTTCTCTTTCTAAAATTTCATTAATGCAAAAAAAAAATATTCTGGGTCCTGAAAAGCACAATTATCCCCAATTTTTAATAATTATTGTAAATATTATACGAACTAAACACAATTTTCTTTCATGATCAAAATTGTCTAAAATATGTAATAAAGTAAAGTATACTAGGCCAACACTATAATATGTTAGCATAATGTGTAGTAAACACGCTACCATAGAATGTTTAAACATTCCAATAATTCAAAGTGATTAAAATGTAATGAAAGAAATGAAGAATAAAGAAAGATAATAATAAGTAATCACGTGTATGTCTACTTACAGGCAGTGAGCAGCAGTTATCGCCCATTGGTCGTTGATTATAGTTGCACCACAATTATGGTCGCCATAATTTGATAATGAACTTATCCATGGCCATTCTCTTGGAAGTGAATCTTGACCACCAACAATTCGAAGGAAGCTTTCTGTGTGTTGCTGGCGTCCACATTCAAAATTAGATGCTAACAAAATTCAAATGTATTTGAAAAATTAATATAACAACTTTTAAGTAAAAACGCTTTAATAAACTAGCTATAACCGTAATTAATTTAAAACATAGCTTGGTTTAGCTGGGGCATGATAGACTTAGTTTACCCACTACGAACAATATACGTCCTTCATTTACTCTTTCTCAAGGCATTATTGACAACATACGCCATATTGATACCGCATAGTATTTAATGCGACCGCTTTATGAAAGCAAAATAACCTACAATCATAACAGCCAATCTCATCCCACCAATCACCACAGTCGTTATTTCCATCGCAGAAAACGGAATCGCCATTATGTAAGCACAAGCCGTTGCTACATCTTGTTGTATTGCATTCTATAATCATAAACGTGTGTACATTTAAAATAACTGTTATAATATGTGGCATGCGTTTAAAATGTTTGTTTGATTAAATTAGCTATAATAAACACTTTATAGGCCTACTTCATAACACATAAAGGGTTCCGTGTGACTCGATTGGTACCGATTTTAAGTATGGATCTATCAAATTCATAGATTTGTATTTGATTATTTCAATTTCTACTTTCTTCTGGGTAATAGGGAACTTTTGATTTACGACTAACGACCTAAAAATGAATAAAATCATACCGCAAGAAGATGGTTCATCAGATAAATCTCTGCAATCTATTTTTCCATTACATACGTAATCTTCTGAAATTACATCACCATTTTCGCATACAAAATATTCTGTAAAAAAATATATCCCTTTTTGTAGACCATGTTCGATGCTGCGGCTGCAATTTATTAAGTTATCCTATATTAAGTTAGCTTATAAAAATGAATAGTACCTGCAATACTATTTTACTGAACAAAATAATGATAAAAATCATAAATAATTGTCAACTAATGACATTGAGAGATAAATGTTGAAATTACTTTTACCTTCATTCACAAATAAATCAATAAATTCTGCAAATCTGTCTATTCTTGTGTATCTTGCAAGTCGCTCAAATTCGCATGAAGAGTCAGGTTCAATTAAAAGGCCAGCAATAAACCAGGTACTATCTTTCCTACACATCAATGGACCCGGCTATAAACATCAATTTAGTTCCATTAAAATTATAATCAATTCTTTAAAAAGTCCTTGTTTGTTGTCAATGCATTGAATTCAAAATAAAGTGAATCTGGTTCAGCATCTGGTTCAGCCGGTTTTGCTGAATAATATATCCCGAATTTAAAACTCATATTAATATTTTTTATCAGTATTGTTATTTCAAGACACTGGTATCAATATACATACTGGCAACACCAAAGATTGAAAAATGTTGATTTAAGATATTTAAAGTCAAATACTAGGATGTATACAAATGGGTAAAAAAAAAGGATGAAAAAGGTATAGAAAAAAAATTACCATTTCTATGTATTTAATGCAAAAAAACTCACTTGACAACGGTGACGTTCAAATTCTTCCTCATTTGCACAGAGTGTACTATTTGAAACATCTGAATTATACCAATAATTGTCACATTCGGTTTGGTTTACAATTGACACCTTGATTTCTTGCATTATATCTGTTGTCGAACCTGAAAAATGTTAGCATATTGTCCTACTGTTAAATATATTATTGTGTGTTATTATAGATATGTTTAGCATAAAGAACGACTTACGAAAGAAAGAAAGAAAGAAAGAAGATTAATACAAAAAATAGTTCTATTCTACAAAGTATCAGTTTATGGAATAATCTAAACATATAAAAAAACTCACCACCTAACCTAATTCAAACGATGGCTGACGGGACTAAGATAAACAATTTGGGATTAAAGCGTCTCACAATTAGATATAATTATTAGTTTACAGAACTTCCAAATATGCATATAAGACGTTTTCTTTCTAACGGAGTTAGTGAGAAGTTGAAAAGATAAAAAAAAAAAAAAATAAACTGTTTATCAAGAAATAAAATTGAGATACTATAGTCAACATACATAACTCCGCTTATAATACATTTTCTATTTAGACAAGGTATAATGTGAACAGTATAATAATAACATACCACTGACGTAAATACTTCCCCATCCGGCACTCACACATTCAGTCCCAGATTCAAATTCCTCGCCATAACATGCGGGTTGTATAAATGCACTATAATTCACTGGTCTTGCCAGCTGTACCAAAGCAATGTTATTGTTTGTTGTAGATGACGAACTATATTCTGGATGTGGATATATTTCAGCTATATCTATCTCTTCAAGAAACACCGTTTTCTCAAATCTATCGACCGCACCAAGTCTGACAGAATAGTAGCTATATCTGTAATTTAAATATAAATCTAAATAAAATGCAATTTTTTAGTATGCGTACCATTAACTCTGATATGATAATACTGTTAAATAACTAAACAATATATGGCTGGTATTTCAATCCATAAAATGAAGTGTGTGGTCAAACAAATAGTTTTATAGAATATACATTTTTTTATAGATTATAGAAAAGATTGATTTTGATTTGTAATAGATCACATTATTAGGTTGTTGATTAATTCAACCACTAGAATGACCATGACATGAGCACCGTAATTTAAAAATGTTAAATATATTCTTACACACAGCTGGCTGAAGCCAAAACCCATGTTTCGTTGATTAACACTCCTGCGCATTTATAGGAACCGTAATACTCTATTGTTACTATCCATGGCCACTTTCCAGGAGCTGCATACTTATCGCCAATAGGTTGATTGTCTCCAGATCCAGATAACAATGGCTGTAATCCACATTCCTCATCATTATCTATCAAATCAAAATGATTATATTTTCTTTGACTTCAACTTTGCCTGTGAATTGATTTATCTATTTCAACAATGTTTAACAAGCGTGGTACATCCAGCCGAGCTGTTCATTAGAGATCCACAGAAAAATACGGTATGACAAGACAATGACACTTATATATAAATATCAAAAAAGTTGACTGTTGAAATATTAAAATACCAATTAACTAAATAATATACATAACAAATAATAAGAACTTTTAAAAGGAAATTTAAAGTAGTAAATTATAGTTTATACATAGCACAGGTACTTTCTTTTAACTAAGAATGTGGTATATAGATGTGGGTAGATTTCAGGGTAATAGACGTTTTAGGATAAATGGTATATTGTTTCCAAAGGGTAATTAAAAAGTAAATGTTAGTCAAGAGAGACACTTTATTAAAGTTCCAACCACAGTTATAATTTACACTTTACTTCTGTAGACCAACTGGTATATCTAATAGTGGAACCACAAAAATGTAGGATAGGCTAATTTCTAATTGGCAACCAATAGGAATTCAGAATGTTTTTAGTTGTTTACTAAGATGCATACTAGCACACTTCATTGTTAAATTAGCCGTTCAATAGTTGTACAAACTTTTCCCCCGCTACTCATATGTTACTCAATACAGATATGACAATATGTGTAGCAGGTCGTGCTAAACCTCCAATTTGAAACTTACCTTCCCAACAATCCAATTCATCTGACCAATCACCACAGCTATTTATTCTATCACATCGGCTGGTATTTGAAACACACACTTCGCTGTTACATATGTAATAATCACCAGTACAATCTGTAGAAAAGAAATATTTTGTATTACAGTTTCTGTTTAATCTACATTTAACGTAACAACAATTATACTTTCTGTGAAATAAATAAACTAATTCCCACATACTGCATGACTGTAGTTCATCTGAATAGTCTCTGCAATCAACATGTCCATCGCACACGTTATCCAATGATATCATCTTACCATCACATATGAAATGCTCTATTAAGAAAAACGATGAAAACAATGGCTACAAAGCTGATGTGTATGTAAGTTAATTGTTTTAAGTAATGAAAGTAGTAATAATAACATTGTCACATCTGAAATGCTCTATTAAGAAAAACATAACAAACGCTACTTAAACAAAAAATGCTTTCTAACGTAATGTAAGAATAATAAATGACATGATAAAGCAAATTGATAAGTAGTAATAATTACAGTTTACTATAGCACTTTTACAAACGTTTTAAGCACTTATGCATCGTATTTATATTGCGCTTTAACACAGTAGGCAACTAACTTACATATACAGCAGTTTTGTTAAATCATGTACCTTCATGGTTAAATCAAGGCAATCTAACAACAGGAGGCAGAGCTATCTAGATCAAAGGCTTCATCTGTAGTTGCGATGCGATCATTTCTCCCCTCTCATGGTTATTTTACGTACTTTTGGCCAATTGGCTTTCTTGAATCAAAGAGCAGTGGACTAGGTTACACATACACATATCATCTCAACTAATGCCACTCCTGTCGAACTGCTAAAAAGGTGCTCTCCACAGAGACAATGGATGAACAGAACCAGTAACCCTATATCGGGGTAAACCCCTAATATTCCATAAAAACTACCGGTTCTGTAAAAGGCACAAGAGCCAAATGTGTACGCTGGACCTAACGTCCTTGTCTGAGAACCATTTTTATACAACCAGAACTTAGTCTAGAACCTGTGCCACAGTTTGCCGCACCCTTGCCTTTACCGCATTCAACAACCAGGTTCGATAAATCAGTTCTATTAAAATCTATTAACATTATAGAATAAAAAAATTGCATATTACATACCGGTATCACTAATATAAATATCATCTATCGCAATATCTCCGGTATATGAACTTCCCGAAATTCCTTCGAATATAATGTAGTTGTAATAACCAGTTTGTGAGAATTGTACTACACCAAGACGCCATAAATTCCCTTGGTTACCATTTCTTGACCATAACAGTTCTTCACCCATGTAAGATTTTCTATAAACGTTGAGAGTTCTAATAGTACTTCCATACATATGGTAGTAAAAGGATAAAAATACATTTTGACTTGGTGGTAGAAATGGACTCCTGAGGCGAGCTGTCAATCCAGAACCGATGGATGATGTTTCAATATAGACATAATAATCAGCTGTGTAAATAGAAATAAAAACAGTCACAACGGTGATTATACATTTTATGGCTGTACAGATCGGTACATTTTGCAGTAAAAATGTATATAAGAATAATTAGGAAAGTAATACTGTCTAGTCCTAAGCGAGCTGACATTCCATAACTTATGGGCACTGATGTTTCCGTTTACATATAGGCCTACATAATAATCGAAACAATTAGAATATATACATTTATAGCCTATAAATTTTATAAATAAATACAATTAAATAAATAAAATAAAAATATTTACTGTTTTTGAGGAATTTCTATATTTCTATGTTTTAGATATAAGTGCATTATTTCTGCTAAATGGGTAGCCTATAGTTTAGATTCTCTTATAGCACAAATTATTTAAAATTCAGTACGTTTTAGAATGTTCTATTTAAAAGAGATTTGAAACTTTAATTTATTTGATATACAGTCTTACTATTAAACCATGTTTTATTCAATTTGTTTTGTCCATCCCGACAGTGGTAGAGCTTTAATTCTCATTAATTTAAACATCATTACATGGGCGCATTTTTGCAATGACTTATACACTGATCTTTTGAGAGAGTGTCGCAATGAATTCTAAACGTTAGATGTATAGTCCTACAAACCCACCTTCATACCCTGAATGACCGTTTGTCGGTCCAGTGTTAGATGATGATGTAGAGCCAGCCCTCCGTGTCCAATCAAAATCATCATCATCATATTCTTGAATCCAACCATCAAAATCAGTCTGGAAATCTGCTTTTATATCGATTTTAACTGCAAAGAAGTGTTATTTATTAATGAGTTACGCAAAACCAGTATTAGCAACATGATTAACCAAATGTCAATACCTACGTTATAGCGTAGTCAAAAACAGTTTTAATTTTTTTTTACTTTGTAAATTGTTGACATGAGTAGGCACATTATAGTTTGCATAATGTGCAATAGCAACATTTAAAATAACTAACCTCCAACTTAATTTTTTTTTTAATTCTAAAACTAATCCTTAAAAATATTACAAGCAAAACATTACGGCTTGTTTATCTATCAACAAGACATATTATAAACATCCTACACAGTAATAAATGTACATATCTAAGTTCATATTATTGTGGATATATAATGCAATTGATTTAAAAGTTTGTTCCATAATGTTATGGCTCGGCTTAAAAATATTGCACTTTAACTAAATGTTCAATATATGTATATATAATATAGACAATCATCCAATTTCAATAAATGTATACCACCGTATTTTTCCTTGATGACATTTATAATTGATGAGTTTTCAGGTGATTTTATGTTGTAAAATCGGATTTTGATTTCTCTTTTGTTTAGTTAAGTGCGTTTTCGAGCAGTTTAATTTTAGTATAAGAAATTGATAAAGAATAATATGAAGTAAAATGAATAATAAACTGTTGTAACATGTGGAAATATTGAATTCTTTCCTACAAACAAATTAGGTACGGATGAATACTTCACAATAATAAGTTATGTCATTTTTTATACTAATATGATCAGTTATGCATGACAACACATGCAGGCCTAGTTTAGCATAAAGAACAGATGTGTTACTATATTTGGTATATTTAAGTACTTACCTTGTGGATCAAGCGCTGTTACTGTTGCGTTAAATCCTTTATCCGTTATACTACCATCTGTTGTGAAATGTATCCACATTACGTTGTTATAGGACACTACATCATAATATTTTGTGCCTGTAAAACTAATTTCAGAGGTATTTTTTGTAAAGCCAATAAGCACAGCATCATCATAGGACTGCAGTTGAAAGTCGGTGAACTCAAGACGAATGACCATGTCCGATGTGGTGTTTACAATCCATAGACAACTTAAGTTGTTGTAGTAATTATTCGGATAATTTGGAGACCAAAAAGAATATGAAACGTTTTTATCTTCAAGAGTTATTTGAGTAACATCACATTCTGTATAAATAAAAAATAAATACAGTCATTTTACTTTTATCTTTAGTTGATATCAAAAACATAAAATATAGAGTAGTAGCAACCACGAACGACGTACGTATACTTATTTTATAAGAGACTTTTTTGATTTGCACGTCTATTATGTCTACTTACATCGTAGGACGTCATATTTATGATTTGCGCATGCGCAAATTTCGATTAAGACGTTAACTGCTAAATGTGAGAACATGTTTAGTAACATTTTGCCATTCTCTATTTCACTGAGATACGAGTACTAGACGCACATACGGGAAATTGATTGGACGATTGTGGGTCACATGGCGTGCAATAGTACTGTTTGGATTTATATTTTTTTTATTCTATTGCTTTTGAAATACAACAGCGCCACCTATTTTGTATTTTCGTCGCCAATCTTATTGTTATGACTGGTTTAGCGATGGAAATACATTTTTGGAGACATATATGTACTAATTTAGATCAAAAAGGCATTTAAATTAACTTTAGATCTTTTTAAGGATTTCGATTAATTAATAGGAACATCTCTACAAGACGTGGAATTGCCTTGGCTAGGTCTACCTTTTATTTGATTCAAATGACAGGAATCCGATTTAGATCTTATATAAAACAAATAAGGAATGTTTTATATTCGTGTAATGGTACAAATAATGGCATTTGGTGAATGATGAAAGGTTAAATATATATATTTATATAACCTTTCATCATTCACCTCATGCCATTATTTGTACCATTACACTCATATATTCATTATTTGTATTTTAGTGTACGGTATATAAATAATATGAGAACATTATTATACAATATATATACTTCAATCAACTCGTTAGAGCATGAAGAAGAGTTCTGATTTGCTGAACTACAGTCGATACGCTATAAGGTATCTGTAAATCACGAAGTGTGGATAATATCTAAACGTTTAACAAAGAATGTATAATGTCATTGTGTATAATGCATTTATAAAAAAATGTTATACTAGATCCTAATCCTGACAGTATCACAACATAGGAACACAAATGGAATAAATGTAGGTCTGCGTAAACATCGATTGATCTTTAAAGCACATTGCCATGTATATAAATGAGACATATTTAATACAGTATATAAGATCCCAGATACGCCCGCGTGCGGAATATAAAAGCAGTTTTAATTCAAAAGAAGTCTCACTTTTAAAAAAGTGACTATGCATCTTTAAATCACAAACAGAAATCATCTTACCAATGACACAGTTTACTTCATCTTCACCATTTGGACATTCACTGTTACCACTACAAACAAGCGATTCTTCTAAACATGTTCCATCATGACAATAGAAGTCGCAATCTAAATAAAAATTGTAATTCCTGCTGAATTATAGTTTATAAAAAGATCATTCACACTAAATAATAGAAATTCCGTACAGTCGGCTAGTTTACGCTACATATATCACATACCACATCTTCATGTTTTAACCGGCTGCTATCAAACAAAAATTAATATATGTTATTTGTTTAGTATTATTTATGTTATATAGATCTGATACATCTGAGTCTAAATCTGAATTCTAAATTGGACAATTTATTCACAGCCTTATTGATGTACCTACCTCCAATATAAATATTATCAATTGCAATATCCCCAGTAGAACCACCGGAAATGCCTTCGAATATGATGTAATTGCCTCGATCACCAGTGTGTCTAAATTTGACAACATCATTAAACCATGTATTTCCCTGGTTACCAGTTCTTGACCATAAAAGTGTGTCGCCCAAGTCCGATGTGCTGTAAACGTTCAGAGTTCCAATAGTAGTTCCATACATATGGTAGTAGAAGGATAATGTTAGATTTTGTTTTTGTGGTAGCGATGGACTTCTTAAGCGAGCTGCCATTTCATAACTGGTATATGATGTTTCAATATACACATAATAATCATCTGTGTATGTGGAAAACAAACAAAAAGTCAATATTAATAGTATACAAATGATGAATGGTTAGGACTTAAGCTATCTGTCTACACTATCAAACTAGTTTGAACAAACAAGTGTGATGTACCCAAATATGGTAGTTATATACCCAAATAGTGATCATTATAATCAATATAATTTTTTTTGTCACATAAAGTTCGATAGTTGTAGACAGAGATTTATGTTAAATATGGAGAAATAATAATAATGAGTTTTGTTACATATTATCAATACAATATATACAATACCAGCTTTCCGAGATTTGCCGAAGCTTTAGACACTTTAGATAGACACTTTAGATAGACACTTTATTATTAAATGTCAACAAGTTTGGCTTTTGAATTACATTCCAAATTCAAATAAATTAAATTGGTACAGACACAGAATCTGTTATAGAAACAAAATGGAGGCACTAATGTTCACTATCTGCTATTATATTATTTATATTACTCGTATAAATAATGGTAAATAACGTGAAGAAATAATGTAAAGGCACCGTACTTCGCAAGATGAGATTATTGTTTTTTAAACTAAAGGTTGATTGGTTTCAATTAACGAAATACCACTTTTTAATATAGCATGGACAAAAAATCCAGTACAACTGTTACTTTACAAATTGCAACTAAAATTAAATCATAAAAGCGTATACTGTATGTACCATTTCAAAATTAGAAATTATACACTACTAATAAAATTGTAATTTGTAGAAATGTTTAGCTCAACGAAACTAAACTTTTATTTACATTACCCCACAAACTTACAAAAATCCCCCGAGGGACCGTTTGTCGGTCCAGTGTAATATGTTGGCGTAGAGCCATACCTCCGTGACCAATCAAAATCATCATCATATTCTTGATACCAACCACCAAAACCAGCTTGGAAATCGGTTGTTATATAATTGTTGACTGCAAAAAAATGTATTTTATTCATAAGTTTACTATAGAGCAAACACTGTATTAGCTACATGATTAACCAACATTAATTAAACATTTTGACTACGATATAACGTAATAGTAACATATTCATCAATCACATACATTGAGAGCATACATTCGGTAACCATACAACAGACATATTTCATGAGCGAATTCAGGTTATATTAAACCTGACGCCAACCTGTTTTTTTTAAGATTTTATCAGGGAAAAAACTGTTTTTTTTATAGAATTTTTGGTCAAAGTGAATGACTTTATATGACTTGAACATGGCCTATTAAAAAAAAATTTTTAAATAATTTTGTTTATGAGGAAGATAATCTATCTTTAACACGCAAAAACTTACCTAATTGTAGATCAACTGCTGTTACTGTTGCATAGAATCCTCTATCCGTTATACTACCATCTGTAGTAAAATTTATCCACATTACGTTATCATAGGACAATATATCGTAATAGTATGTGCCTGTAAAACTTGTTTCATAGCTATTTTCTGTAAAGCCAACACGTACGACATCATAGGCCTGAAGTTGAAAGTCGGTGAACTCAAGACGAATGATCATGTCCGATGTGGTGTTTACAATCCATTGACAATCTAATTTGTTGTAGTAATTATTCGGATAATTTGGAGACCAAAATGAATACGAAAGGTTTTTATTTTCAAGAGATATTTGAGTAACATCACATTCTGTAAAAACAAACAAAATTAATAAATGCATTTTACCGATATTGCTATGTTGTACTTAATGTTTTCTCCACTATGTCGACAAATATCGCATGATGTAATTTTATGATTTGCGCATGCGCAATTCGATTAACACACCAACTGCCAACATTTGAGAACGTAAGATACGAGTAGGCGTATGACCTCCCAACACTGCAAAAGTTTATTACTAATTCTTCGTGCGTAATAAATGCCTGTATGCAAAAATGTTATATAATTAATAGACCCTAATCCTCTCAGTTTCACAACTTATATATGGTAAAAAAAAGGAAACAAATTGTATATATGTATATAACCATTGATTGATTTTAGTACAAGCTATGCAAGTGTCATTTAATACAGCATGTAAGAAAATGTTCCAGAATATAACCAATCCAATGCATCTTTAAATCACCAACAAAAATAATTCAGATAGGATCTTACCAATGACGCAGTTTACTTCATCATCACCATTTGGACATTCACTTTTACCATTACAAACAAGCGATTCATCTAAACATGTTCCATCATGACAATAGAAGTCGCAATCTAATTAAAAAGCAATACATCTTAATTTTGGTTGAAATTAACGAATTACAGTTTTAACTGATGTGATATATAATGATTTTATGTTTAGTAAAATTACATATTATAGTTCTTCGAGCTGATCCGATTTCATTGTACAGTATGTTTTTACATGTATATATAATTTAATTTGAATCTAAAAACTACCTACCCCCAATATAAATACTATCAATTGCAATATCTCCAGTATATGAACTTCCCGAAACGCCTTCGAATACAATGTAATTGCCTTCATCACCAGTGTGTCTAAATTTGATAATACCATTAAGCCATACATTTCCCTGGTTACCATATCTTGACCATAAAAGTGTGTCGCCCAGATCCGATGTGCTGTAAACATTCAGAGTTCTAATAGTACTTCCATACATATGGTAGTAAAAGGATAATGTTAAATTTCGATTTGGTGGTAGCAATGGACTTCTTAGGCGCGCTGTCAATCCAGAACCGATGGGTGATGTTTCAATATAGACATAATAATCATCTGTATATGTAGAAAACAAATAAAAAGTCAATATTAATAGTATACAAAATGATGAATGTTTTTAAGTTAATAAAATGATAATTTCCATTTAGCATAATATCAATACATTATATACCTACAATACAAGCTTTACTAGATTTACCAGAGCTATAGTCACTTTAAAAAGATGCTTTTTCGTTAAATTTCTCAACAAGTTTGGCTTTGGAATTCCAATCCAAATAAATTAAATTGTTATATACAGACACAAAATGTGTTTTAGAAACAAAATAGAATGTGGGATGAGATTAGGAAATCGGCTATTTTTATTTATATTACTCGTATAAATAAGGGCAAACAATATAGTAAGTAATCCACAATGTAAAAGCACCGTAATGCACAAGATGACATTAGTTTAAGTGTTTTAAATCATAAAAAAGGAAACATTAAAAAATTATTTATTTAGTAGAAGTGTTTTAAATACATGGAACGGTAGCAATATATATAATGGCAAATAATATTATAAGTAATTCACAATGTAAGGGCACTGTACTGCACAAGATTAGTTAAAGTGTTTTAAATCATTAAAAAAAAACATTTCAAAACTTATTTATTTAGTAGAAATATTTTAGCTCAACGAAACTAAACCACAAACTTACAAAAATCCCCCGAAGGACCGCTTGTCGGTCCAGTGTTATATGATGGTGTAGAGCCATACCTCCGTGACCAATCAAAATCATCATCCAATTCTTGATACCAACTACCAAAACCAGTTTGGAAATTTGTTGTTATATAAGTGTTAACTGCAAGAAAAGGTTATAGTTTATTCATGCGTTGCATGCACTACTAGAGAAAACCAAGTATTAGCTAAATGATTAACCAAATAACAACATTTCGCATACGTTATACAGTACTAGTAACACTTTAATTAATTTTAAACCGTTAAAATCGTTCCATCGATATTTAAAAGTAAAACAGGTATAAACTAATCCTTATGACATAATGTAATTCTTTAAAATAAATGACAATTTCAGTTGTATATTTCAAAATGGGAAATACTGCAAGTCATCAAACACATACGTTAAGAGCATGCATTCAGTACCCATTCAAAGGAATAATTCATAAGCAAATTCAGGTTAAATTATTTTTACTGTAAATTATGATTTTTATAAGGAAAATTAACTTTTTTTTCGATCCAATTTTTGATCAAAGTGAATAACTTTTATGTGTCTTTAAAATGCCCTATTTAACAAAAAAATTATAATACACCAACAGAACAACAGCTTACCTGATTGTAGATCAACTGCTGTTACTGTTGCATAGAATCCTCTATTCGTTAAACTATGATCTGTAGTAAAGTTTATCCACATTACGTTATCGTAGGACAATATATCGTAATAGTATGTGCCTGTAAAACTGATTCCATAGCTATTTTCTGTAACGCCAATAAACAAAACATCATCATATGGCTGAAGTTGGAAGTCGGTGAACTCAAGACGAATGACCATGTCCGATGTGGTGTTTACAATCCATAGACAATCTAAATTGTTGTAGTAATTATTCGGATAATTTGGAGACCAAAATGAATATGGAAGGTTTTCAGTTTCAAGAGATATTTGAGTAACATCACAAACTGTAAAAACAAAAAAAATACATTATTACTATTATTGCCATGTTAGTATCATATTTATCATAGTTTGTAATTAATTATAGTTTATAATTAGTACCATATTTATATTTATTCATGTTAGTATACTAGTATTTATTATTAAATATTTACCAATTGTTATACTCTCAACCCTGCTGTTGGTGTTGTATTTGAAAATAAAGGTACTTTTTGTTTAATAACAAGTTACAATCAACAACTTACCATATGGGACAACTGCTGTTACTGTTGCAATAAATCCTCTATATGCTAAATTATAATCTGTGGTGAACTTTATCCACATTACGTTGCTTTTGGACACTACATCATAATGATATGTGCCTGTAAAACTAATTTCAGAGCTATTTTCTGTAAAGCCAATAAACAAAACGTCATTATAGGACTGCAGTTGAAAGTCGGTGATCTCAAGACGAATGACCATGTCCGATGTGGTGTTTACAATCCATAGACAATCTAAATTGTTGTAGTAATTATTCGGATAATTTGGAGACCAAAATGAATATGAACGGTTTTCATTTTCAAGAGATATTTGAGTAACATCACAAACTGTAAAAACAAAACAAAACAAAATAAACAAATACATTTTTATTATTATTGTCATGTTGCATATAATCTTTTACTAAAACAATGTTAACTAGATTTGAACTCGTCATGAGTTAGTTATCCGTACGACAAACGCCACATGCACACACGTTAAAAAATGCGCACAGAAAAAGACGATGATTTTAGGACCTGAGAAGAAAATAATTGGTAATTATTTGACATACGAAAACTGCCATGACTCGTGCAGAAAATTGATATTTACTACAATCAATTCGCCAGTTTGAGCATGGTGAAAAAATGTTTTTCTTTGTTGCTGGACTAATCATTTGTACACAAAAAGCCACGGTCAATTGACTGTATGTATATTATGGTGTGTGGATATATATGAATAAAAAGTCAATTAGGCTGCGCTTTAATTTAAATTATTCTTTCCACACATCATGCCTGTTGTTTAATTTTCAACGTGATTATTTGATTTCTTAAAGACAGATATTAATGTATGATTTCAAAGAAATTTCAGTAAGTAACTACATGGTTCGTAACTATCAATCAATCAATCAATCGTTCGATTTATATAGCGCCATTCCAACATTCATTGCTCATGGCGCAAAACTAATGTTTTTATGGTAAAATTATTTAAAAAAATAAAAACAAATTGTATTTTTTACATAAACATTGATTGATCTTTATATCACAAATTCTGGATGTGACATAAAGATAATACTCTATCCTAGATATGTCACGCGGGCGGAGTATATTATGTTTCAATTCGAAATAAGTCTAATTTAAAAAAGTAACTATGCATCTAGTCTTATCACAAGAAAACAGGATCTTACCAATGACACAGTTTAGTCCATTACCATTTGGATATCCATTGTTACCATTGCAAACATGCGATTTTTCACAATTTAGTATCATATTTATATTTATTCATAGTATGCTACTATTTATTATTAAATATTTACCAATTATTATACTCTCAACCCCGCTGTTGGTGTTGTATTTAAAAATAAAGGTGGGTGTTGTATTTAAAAATAAAGGTACGTTTTATTTAATAACAAGTTACAATCAACAACTTACCATATGGGACAACTGCTGTTACTGTTGCATTAAATCCTCTATATGCTAAATTATAATCTGTGGTGAACTTTATCCACATTACGTTGCTTTTGGACTCTACATCATAATAATATGTGCCTGTAAAACTAATGTTATAGTTATTTTCTGTAAAGCCAATAGACAAAACGTCACTATTGGCCTGCAGTTGAAAGTCGGTGAACTCAAGACGAATGACCAAGTCCGATGTGGTGTTTACAATCCATAGGCAATCTAAATTGTTGTAGTAATTATTCGGATAATTTGGAGACCAAAATGAATATGAACGGTTTTCATTTTTAAGAGATATTTGGGTAACATCACAAACTGTAAAAAAAAACAAAATAAAAAAATACATTTTACTATTATTGCCATGTTGCATATCATCTGTTACTAAAACTCGTCACTTTAGTTATCCACACGACAAACGTACGTTAGCAAATGCCCACAGAAAAAGATTATGCCATTATGACCTGAAGAAAATAATAGGTAATATTTGACATACGCAAGCTGCCATGAGTTGTGTAGAAAATTGATATTTACTCCAATCAATTCGTTATTTTGAGCATGGAGAAAAGTTGCTGTTCTTTGTTGCTGGACTAATCATTTGTACACACAAAAGCCACGATCTATTGACTGTATGTATATTATGATGTAAGGATATACACGTCCAATAAAATTACAGTCAATTAAATTAAATATATTCCACACGTCATGCCTGTTTAATTTCCAACGTGATTAATTGATTTCTTAAAGACAGATATCAATGTATGATTTCAAATACATTTCTGTAACTAACTTCATGGTTCGTAACTATTGTCTGTATGGTAACAATTATAATAAAAAATCCCATCTCATTATCCACAATTTGGTATCATATTTATTCATAGTATACTATACTATTTATTTTAAAATATTTACATTGTTATACTCTCAACCTCTCTCTGGGTGGTGTATTTAAAAATAAAGGTTACAATCAACAACTTACCATATGGAACAACTGCTGTTAATGTTGCATTAAATCCTTTACGTGTTACACTACCATCTGTGGTAAACTTTATCCACATTACGTTGCTTTTGGACACTACATCATAATAGTATGTGCTTGTAAACCTTATTTCATAGATATTTTCTGTAAATCCAATGGACAAATAATCATAGTTACTTTCAAGTTGAAAATCAATGAAGTCAAGACGGATCGTCGAGCCTGGTGTGGTACTAACCACCCATAAAGTATTCCAATTGTTGTAGTAGTTATTCGGATAATTTGGAGACCAAATTGACACTGAAGCATTCTCATCCCGAATAAATATATCTGTTCAAAAAAAAAAAAATGAATATCGTTAGATCACAGTTTGAGTGAAGTAAACATAAATCTATTATAAATAATATGATATTATAAACTATGATAAAGATCACAAATTGGGCAGTACTCGGTGAATGTGGGCCTAAACAATATCATCGATGTCAGATCAATAATAATAATAATGGTAATAATAATAATAATAATAAAATGTGTTCTTCCACGAGGCCGTATGAAAGAAATAAAACTACAATATCACAATTATCAAACTGAAGAACAAACATGAAAATTATACATTGACAAAAAAAATAAATATATATATATATATATATAAAATATATAAAACATTTATATTAATGAATTAAAAGATTTTCTAGTTAGTAGATAAAATTAAAACAGAAAAGCTAAACAATTATAAAACTCACTACAACAAAACACGCTTGAATTAAGAAGAAATTAATCTTTTGAAATTGTTTAGGGAAAGAGCATTTTTTGTGTTTATATCAATTTCGTTCTAAATTTTGGCTTCACGGTAGGAAAAACTTTTCTTTTTATATTCTGTGATTGACTTTACTAGACATAGGTCATTTTTAGATCTTGTATCATATGAGGATTTTCTTTGAGTAAATTTATTGAATAGATAAGTCGGAGTTAAGTCATTTGTTATTTTATACATTAAGACTTTTTCGTAGGTAAGTTTCCATTCAAGATTATTCCAATTAAGTTCTCCAAGTGCCTCTGTAGCTGAATCATACTTTCTTTTTTTAGTGATTAGTTTTGCTGCCCTATTTTGAAGCACTTGAAGTTTATGATTTAGATGTTTATTGCATCTGCCCCATACGATGTTACAGTAGTCAAAATGGGGGGGGGGGGGCTATAATTGTTTTTTATAGCATTGTCTGGAGATGCTTTGGCAACAAACAGCTTTTTAAATATAGAACAAACCTGGCAGAACTTTGTTTTTAATAAGTTCAACATGTTTGTTCCAGGCAAGAGATTCATCAATTTGAACACCTAGGTGTTTACAGTGTGAAACCCTGTGAAGGGTCTGTCTGTGTTTATAAGTCAGTTATTTATATTTACAAGGTCACTGTTAATTTTGTTAACAATATCTTTTGGATCTTTAGATATATAATACAAAGCAGTGTCATCTGCATACATACTCAGTTTAACATGTTTAACAACATTTGGAAGATCGTTTATATACAATAAAAACAACAAAGGGCCCAGGATAGACCCCTGGGGTATCCCACAGACACTGTTACATGATTCTGACAAGAAGCCATTTACATTTGTTTTATGGTTACGGTCAGTTAAGTAATTTCTGAACCAGTTTACAACATTTAAATCAACATCAAAATCAATGTTACAAAGTAACGAAAGTGGAATCATGAAAGCAAACTATAATGTAGTAGCTAATAAGTAATTATACGTATAGCAAGCATAAATGTGTATGTGCGAGCTTCAGTTGGAGAATCCGACACGTAATTAACTTTTGAGTAAGTAGGTAAGTAAGTTTTTTATTTAATCTATAGTTTATAGTGATATGCTAAAAAATTAATGTTATTGAATAGAAAACATATTTTCGTTATACCAATGACACAGTTTAATTCGTCATCACCATTTGGACATTCCCTGTTACCATTGCAGACAAGAGAATCGTCTAAACATGTTCCATCGCGGCAATAAAAGTCACAATCTAATAAAAATACAATCATTGTTAATGTGTTGACAAATAGTGTGGTATGATACGATTTATGTTAATACACCACCATCACGTTAATAAAAAAAATACAAACATATCTTTAAATAAATATTTACCTTGATTTACAAAAGAATTAATAAATTCAATATAACTAGAAACTCGTGTGTATGCTGCAATTCCTTCACCACAAGGAATATAACCAAAACTTGTAATACCAGTGACGTACCAGACCATACCTTGTTGACACATTAATGGCCCACCACTGTCTCCCTATAAAAGCAGTAGATAAGAGTAACACTGAATAACACAACATTATAAATGTAAAATTATAATATTATCATTACTTATTATTATGCTGATCTTGTTGAATGTTCACTGATATCGGTTTGGGCGGTCAATGGCCAATTCATGAACACTAAATTAAATACGGTTATGTACAAAGGTATTACGGAATTCATGAACATTCTCTGTAATTCTTGCCAAACAAACAATTTATCGATGCATCAATAATGTATTAAACTATGTACATATTCAGGGCCAGGGACCTTGTATATTTATGAATAAATTCCCCGTACAAAGGGGGGACAGACATGTCACCCGGAACTCCAAAATAACTGGTAATTTAATTTTAAATTTATGCCGAAAGTGTGTGTCTTTAATTGTCTGTTTTTGGCCCAATTAAAAATGAAACATTTCGGGTCTGACGTCACTTACAATAATGGCATCAAAAAATAAGGACATGCTATGAATTAATGGTTAATGGTTAATGGTTTTAAATTTATATAGCGCAAAATACAAATAGTCTCTATGCGCTGTTTAGCACAAGTGTGAAAATGAAAATGTTGATGTAAAATAAACCACGAAATAGCCTAAAAAAACGAATAAATTGACCAAGACAACAGAAAAAGTCCTAAAACGGAATCTCACATCACCACACTAACTTGTTAAGACAAGCTAACTATTTATTCACAATTGTCATAGTGATGTTAGCATCTAACTATCCTGCCTAACAAACAAAAAAATGAATAAAATGTATATGAAAAAATAGTGAATTCACACAGAACGAAACAAGTGAGTCTTTAGGTGAGCTTTGAAGATCGAAACGGAGGGAGACTCACGAATCACCAAAGGCAAAGAGTTCCACAATTTAGGAGCAGCGACCACGAAAGATCGCTCCCCAAATGACTTCAATCGACACCGTGGATAGTCAAGAATCGTTAAGTCAGACGTTCACCGGAGGGAACGAGTACAGGTCGCCGAGCGAAACTTGATTAACTCTGAAATATACGCTGGGGACAAATGATGAATGGATTTGAAAACAAATAAAAGAACTTTTGAAAACAATACGTTTTTCAATAGGGAGCCAATGGAGACGACGGAGAACGAATTACGTCATTGTTTGACGATTACACAGTGCTGGCATAACACGAACGACAAGGTAATAAGCAGGACACGCCATAGAATTTTCAAACGTTTCTAATTCAGTAGTACGTATATCCGGACGTTTGAGGACTATCTCCTCCTAAACTGAACTATGCTCTCACACCATCCGAGCTGAAACGCATTTTTGCGACGGCCGAAGCATATTTTGTGACAGGAGACAAATATCTTTACGACAGCAAGAAATTCTCGGTCATTTTCTCTCACAATCATGTCAAAAAGAGGTAAACGTTAACTAGACGATACCAGTCCATATAAATGTGTTAGGGTGTATTATGTTCATACAAAATTGATTATCATTTAAGGAATTGAATACATAAGCAGATATTGTATCGGGGTGTTATCAGAATAATTCTACCAAATCAGTATTTTATTATTGAGGATGGATGAGTTATCACAGAAAATAGATAATAAAAAAGGAAAATAGAAACGTTCCTGGATGTATTTTTATAACCGACATACACATTGAATCAAAATTTAACCATGATATGTAATACGTACATCACAAGCGCCAATATTTTTTTCGTCACGTACGCAGATTGTACTGTCTAAAATCGGATATCCTGAATTAGTCCACATACTTGAACACATTTCTTTGCTTATAATCGGAACGATTACTTCTTGCAATATGTTTGGTGAAGAGCCTGAAAGAATCAATACACACATTTACTATACTAAAAACTATGGTTTGTAAACGACAGTTTGTCTTTTTTGTCAAACTAATTTGATAGTGTAGACAGAACTTTAGTCTTACTAGATAACACTAACTTACCGCCATAATAATCCAGACTTCCCCAGCCAGCAGCAACACAATTAGTTCCAGCTACAAAGTCCTTGCCATAACATGCCGGCTGTATAAATGCACTATAATTTACAGGTCTTGCTAGCCTTAACAGAGCGATATCATTCATCAATGGATAACTAGTATACTCCGGATGTGCATACTCCCCAACTACAGCAATCTCTTCATGAAACACTGACGATCCATACAAATCAATAGTGCCAAGTTTAACAGTATGTACCGAACCACTAAAATAAAAACACAAACATGTTGGCTGGATTAACAGATCTAGTTTGTCAAAATCATCGCTGTTTGTGATATAATCAAGCAGTGCAAGTATATCTCTATCGATAAATTTGAGAAGGACATTGTCGTTATTTTTTTCATAAAAACAAACACTTGTTTTGTTTCAATGGATTTGGCTAAGTCTACACTAGACAAAATTTGTATCAAACTATTGTCTAAAAACTGTCATTTGGTCGATCTGGACCATTCCATGACATTAAAGAATTTTATTTGATTCGATGAGTAAACAAAGTTCCACAAACTAGGTTTCTATTTTTATTAGATGTTCGTCAACTGTAATACACAAGATTGGAAAACTGTCCTAATCAAACACAGGATTTTAACTACAACACAGAACCTAACTATAAACTAATACAAATAGAAAACTTTCCACAATTTGTTTTAATCTAAACTTACAGGCAATGTGCAGCTGTCATGACCCATGTATGATTGAGTAACGTTCCACCGCAAATATGAGAACCGTAACGTTGCAAAGACACCATCCATGGCCACATTCCCGGATCTGCATCTTCACCGCCTATAATGCGACTTGACCCACCTATAAATGGCTGTGAACCACACTCTCCAAAGGTTTCTGTTGAATCCAAATGATGAATTATTGTTTATTTATACTATAGGCGTAAACATATTAAAAGTTATTTATTTAAAGATAGAAATTATTATGCTAAATGAAAAAAACTGTTTCAAGAAGATTAAACCGAATTCTACTAAACTCGGAATGTTGTGCTTGATATGACGATTTGTATAAGACCACTGGAGATTTTGTGTTTGGTTTGTATTTTTTTTATATCAACTTCTTAAAAACATTATTAAATCAATTGAAATTCGTCGTGGTACGGTGTGAATCAGTCCTCAATTGAATATACGCGAACAAGGATAACATTTAAACGCTGTGATATTTCAGTTATTAAGGAGATCTCTTAAGAATTTGGCAACATATGCTGTAATATGTTGTAACCGAGTAACTTTTAATTATGCAAACCCTTTTGACACATACACGTTATATATTGATACAGAATCAATTAAAACGAATGCACTAACCTTCCCAACAACCCTCTTCGTCTGAAAAATCACCGCAATCATCTATTCTATCACAGATACTGCTATTTGAAATGCACTTTCCATTATTACATCTAAAAGAGTCACCGCAATCTGACAAAATACATGACATCAGTATTAAAAACTCAAAAATAAGTTACTGTAAGTAAGGATGAATATTGGTACAGGGTCCTCTGTCGTCTTCATTATAATTCGAGAAGAATATGGTTTGTCATGTAATTTTGTTTGTACTTCAATGACCCGATTTATTTTCGCCTTTGTTTAAACTTGCTAGATGGATGTTATTCAGATTTATTTTAGAATTCCCGTTTTCACCCCCGTTGTTGTTATTTATTAAAAATTTAAAAAGAGACATCGAGGTTACAGGCCAAACATCATGACGATTTTCATGTTACTAGTGGTCATATTCAGTTCAATTCAAAATACACACCAGTAGCATTAATTATAACTATCAATACATCTTAAAATTGTTACATACCAGAAATATAAATATCATCGATTGCAATATCACCAGTGTTTGAAAATCCTGAAATTCCTTCGAATACGATGTAGCTGCCGCCATAACCAGTGTTAGAGAATTGTACTACACCATTACGCCATAAATTTCCCTGGTTACCATATCTTGACCATAACAGTTTTTCACCAAAATATGATGTGATGTATACTTTAAGTGTTCCGATGGTATTTCCGTACATATGATAGTAAAATGATAAGGTTAAATCTTGCCCGTGTGGTAGCAATGGACTTCTTAGGCGGGCTGACATATAACTGTATGTATAATATGATGATCCAATGTATACATAATAATCAGCTGTGTGTGTGGAAATACAAACAAAATGGGATTATTTAAATTTATTGTTTTCTTGGTTGGTGAATTTATATTTATACAATACAACATTCAATGTTAAATGTTAAATGTCGAGCTGCCATTACATTACTTATGGGAGATGGTGTTTCTATATAAGCATAATACACAAGAGTCGCTTTCAAAAAATTAAAGTCAAAAAGTACGAACTCGTCTACTGAAAATAAAGAAACTAGAATGTCAACTAGAATTGCTCATACACTAACATGCTCGAAGTTATTATTTCTTTCGTCAATTTAACGAACATATTAACTAACAATTATTTCATAATACTTCCCTTACGGTACGGTGTATTTGGCTCTAGAGAACCCAATAAACACTGTGGTCCCTTAAATGAATCCTATCACATGAGGTGACGAAGTGAGAAATTGTAAACATACCTCTACAATGGAGTTGGGTATAATTCACTATGTTGTTAAGTGGACTATTAAGCTAATAATTTGCAGGGGAATTTCAAAAAGTGTATTAGCTATTTCGAATTTATATTGTATTGTAATTGTAAAACCAAGCAACATGTACATAATGAGTATAAAAGAAAGGCTTTTGTTATTCTCGTCAACGTCAACATGTTTTACCATTTCTCTCTTTAGATGCAAGGATTTTAGGCTTCAGGTTCAGCATCAACTTCTGATACCAAACTGATATTTTGGCAGCGCCATGTAATAACTGTTGGAATGGCGCTATATAAATCGAACGAATGATTGATTGAATTGAGAATGTAACTGTAACTTTAACTGTATAAATTATATTCATTCCCATAGCCCTATAAACGTACCTCCATAACCCGAATGACCATTGCTAGGGCCAGTGCCATATGATGGTGTAGAACCATAAGTCCGTGTCCAATCAAAATCATCTTCATTTTCTTGAGTCCAACCTCCAAAACCATTTTGGAAATCTGTTTCTATTTCAACGTTAACTAAAAAAAGTTAAGAATAAGCATTAATAAATAATTCAGCAAACAACGGAAGGCAATTAAATTTTTTTTGCATTTACATGCAGTGAATTGGCTGAAATATATTGTTCAGTCAGCATAAATTCCAACAGTAAATCAATTAAAATGAGGACAGTTTTACTGACTAATATTATATTGTGAGAACAAACAACTTCCGATTTTGACTTTGGCTTGCCTTTGCTGTCTGTTATTAAACCGACTAAAATCATAGCTTATTTATGTTATGCAAAGTAAAAGATGTTTTTCCTGAACGTGTATCATTAGCATTCATTCATCCAATACAATTGATTGAATTCAAAACATTTGCAAAGTATTAATAGAAATATTAACTGTTGTTCACACATTTTAATTTCCCTCTTTCAAAAAATAATGCGAATATTCTTATTGTTAAGATAGGTAAAACAATTAAAAATTGCGTATATTAATGTTATTACAAATTACAAACTACAAACAAGATGACAAGCCAACAACAACCATTTTGAAAACAATAAAAAGTGTTTCTTTAATTATATTGTTTTCATTTTTTGTACGTTTTTTAACGTTCTTTAATATAGGCCTAACGCTTTCGCGAACAATGTAAGAGATACATTACCATAACGTTGTAAAATTATTGAATTTGAATTAAAAAAGTAGTTTACCTTGTGGAACAACTGCTGTTATTGTTGCATTAAATCCTTTACGTGTTACACTACCATCTGTAGTGAAATTTATCCACATGACATTGCTGTAGGACAATACATCATAATAGTATGTGCCTGTAAAACTAATTTCTGTTATGCTGTTATTTTCTGAAAAGCCAATATACAAAACGTCATCATAAGTCTGAAGTTGGAAGTCGGTGAACTCAAGACGAATGACCAAGTCAGAAGTGGTGTTTACTATCCATAGACAATCTAAATTGTTGTAGTAATTATTTGGATAATTTGGGGACCAAAATGAATATAAAACGTTTGCATCTTCAAGATATATCTCATTAATTTCACATTCTGAAAAAAAAGGAAAAACGAAATTATTGTGGTTGTGATTATGTTTACGAATGCGAAATGAATGTTACGATATGAACAAACTAAACCAGATGTTGACGAATCGTGCGAAAAAAAACTTTATTGAGACCTACAGGTTTTTCTATTCATCATTAATACATTGGACATAGAAAAAGTTTCACCGTACCGATGACACAGTTTACTTCGTCTTCGCCATTTCTACATTCACTGTTACCGCTACAGACGAGAGACTCATCTAAACACAAACCGTCTTGGCAATAAAAGTCACAATCTAATATTAAGACAAAATTAAAAAAATTTCAACCAGATTTTCCTAAAGATTATTTGTAGGTGTGAAACTGTGGAATTATCTTGATTTGTGGCGACGAGAATTTGGTTAAAAAAATATGTAATTTTACTTTTCACAATTTATAAGTTAAAATGTTGTTCTTTAATAATTTAAAACTCATCTTTTTCCGAAAAACGTAATTATTATTGTAATGTACCGTTTGTGGTAAACAACAAAAATAAGTTTTTAGCTTCTGTCTTTTTTTCAATTATTAAAAAGGAAATTTTTTACACGTATTTCATCTTTTTTAGAAAAAGTAATATATTTGTGGTGATTTTTGTTTATTGGTGGTATGAAATACAATACTGTATTATGCATTAACTAATTAAAAATGATCAGAGTGCATTCAGATCTAAGATATGAATGGTTCTTTTATGTATAGTGGAGTAGAATCTTTTCTATGTGTGATTAGGTTCAATATAGGCTTGTTGCTTTGCATGTGGTCACATAAATATCATTCACACACATAAATCACACACAAAAACCAGTAATAAAATACATAGATTACCTTTGGTTAAAGCCGTTACTGTTGCATGGAATCCTCTATATGTCACACTAGAGTCCGTGGAGAAACGTATCCACAGTGTCGAGTTTTCGGAAATTATAGAATGAATGGATGAACCTGTGAAAGTATACTCATAACTATTTTCTTCAAACCCAACATACAGATAATCCCATCCATACTCTAGTTGAAAGTCGTTGAATTGAAGAAGAATGACAAACTCTGATGAGGTGGACACTGTCCATTCACAATTTAAACCGTTGTTGTAATTATTTGGATAATTTGGAGATGTAAATGAATATGAAACATCTGCATCCTGAAGATAAATGTCAGTCATGTTACATTCTGAAAAAAATTTAAAACATGATTTTTGTAAAAATGTTATGATTGAAAACGATTTATTATATAGCCCAATTAAATACGTTGTGGAAATTGTCGTGATCAATGAAGATGCCTTTGGAAATTATAAACACTACGACGTCCTTTTTACTTTCAAGGTTTTTCATTCATTTTGTGGATGTGACGTTGTACAAGTAGGCCACTATCTTCAGTTGTACTTATTTGACTTTGTTCAATTATAATTAATATTATTATTTTAGTATACATTAAGTAAGTTGATGATTAAGGGAAAGACAAACCGTTTGATGGATAAGATGTAGGATATGGTGTTGCTCCGCATCCATATTCATCGTCGCCATATAGACAGTCACTTGTACCATCGCAGATAAGATTACTGCTTATACACACTCCAGTATAAATGCAAACATAATCACACGTGCCTAATAAATGTAAATATTTAAATATTTATTTATTCAATTATATATGTTTAATTAGAAGAAAAAAAAACAATTGGCAAATACAACTTCGTTGCTCATCGAAATAAATCAAAATAAATTAGCGATATCCCAGTGAAATCACAATCTGTAAAAAAAATGCATTAATTTTACATGAGAGTATAATTACCAATCTGTCAAAGAGCAATCGTAGTTCATTTATTGTTAAATCACCGATTTAGGTAATAATCTACCGTACCAACAATTAATTCAATGACCCTAGTATAGACAGCATCTGAAGAAGGGAATTTTTATGTGGACAACATAAATAACAACTGAAAACTATATCAAATACAATTTCTGATAAAACCGGAACGGTTAAAAATAATCATACCGTTGACACAGTTTAATTCGTCTTCCCCATTTGTACATTCGCTGTTACCGTTACAGACGAGAGACTCATCTAAGCACAAACCATCATGGCAAAAAAAGTCACAATCTAATATTACTTTCAAGGTTTTTCATTCTTTTTGTGGATGTGACGTTGTACAAGTAGGCCACTATCTTCAGTTGTACTTATTTTACTTTGTTCAATTATAATTAATATTATTATTTTAGTATACATTAAGTAAGTTGATGATTAAGGGAAAGACAAACCGTTTGATGGATAAGATGTAGGAAATGGTGTTGTTCCGCATCCATATTCATCGTCGCCATATAGACAGTCACTTGTACCATCGCAGATAAGATAACTACTTATACACACTCCAGTATAAATGCAAACATAATCACACGTGCCTAATAAATGTAAATATTTAAATATTTATTTATTCAATTATATATGTTTAATTAGAAGAAAAAACAATTGGCAAATACAACTTCGTTGCTCATCGAAATAAATCAAAATAAATTAGCGATATCCCAGTGAAATCACAATCTGTAAAAAAATGCATTAATTTTACATGAGAGTATAATTACCAATCTGTCAAAGAGCAATCGTAGTTCATTTATAGTTATATCACCGATTTAGGTAATAATCTACCGTACCAACAATTAATTCAATGACCCTAGTATAGACAGCATCTGAAGAAGGGAATTTGTATGTGGACAACATAAATAACAACTGAAAACTATATCAAATACAATTTCTGATAAAACCGGAACGGTTAAAAATAATCATACCGTTGACACAGTTCAATTCGTCTTCCCCATTTGTACATTCGCTGTTACCGTTACAGACGAGAGACTCATCTAAGCACAAACCATCATGGCAAAAAAAGTCACAATCTAATATTAGGACCAAAATAAACAAATTCAACGAGATTTTCATTAAGATTATCTGTGAAACTGTGATATTATCTAGATGCAGATATTATTTGTGGCGACGAGAACATGGTGAAAAATTGTAATTGCTTTTCTCAATTTATAATTTAAAATTTAGTTTTTACATTATTTCCAAAAATAGAAAAGATGCTCTTTGTATTTAAATGTCCGCTAAGATTTAATTATTATTATTTTTATTTATTATTGTACTGTACCGTTTGTGGTAAACAACAAATGCGTTCTGTTTTTATTCCATTCATAACAATTAATCCTGTACACGTATTTATCTTTTTTATGGGAAAGTAATTATATTGTATTGCTGTGAAATGCGGTGATTCTTTTTAATGTTTACAAGTGGTATGCCATGTAACGATAACGAGTGCATTTCAAAGCTAAAAATATGACAATATCTTGTTAATGTAATGTGGAATATTGTTGATAATGTAGTGTGAATTAATGTGGACGCTTTTTAGATACGTATTGTCTTGCTTGTGGTCAACATACATAGCAATTAAAAAAAAACAATAAAACCAGTAAAAAAATACACAAATTACCATTTGTTAAAGCCGTTACTGTTGCATGGAATCCTCTATATGTCACACTAGAGTCCGTGTAGAAACGTATCCACAGTGTCGAGTTTTTGGAAATTATAGAATGAATGGATGAACCTGTGAAAGTATACTCATAACTATTTTCTTCAAACCCAACATACAGATAATCCCATCCGTACTCTAGTTGAAAGTCGTTGAATTGAAGAAGAATAACAAACTCTGATGAGGTGGACACGGTCCATTCGCAATTTAAACCGTTGTTGTAATTATTTGGATAATTTGGAGATGTAAATGAATATGAAACATTCGCATCCTGAAGATAAATTTCGGTTATGTTACATTCTGAAAAAAAAATTATATTTTTATTTTATTATATATAGAAATATTTTTTTTAAAACATTTAAACGTAAACATTTTATCAATGAAACAGATTCATTATACAGCCTAATAAATACTTTGTGTCACTGTCGTGGTCAATGAAGATGTGTATTGTATATTACTACGACGTCCTTTTTATTTTTATACTGTATTTTTTTCACATGGTTTTTCATTCATTTTGTGGATGTAACTTTGTAAAAGAAGGCCACTATCTTTAGTTGCACTTACGTACTTATTTTACTTTGTTCATTTACAATTAATAATATTGTATTATAAAGTAAATTGATGACTAAGAGAAAAACAAACCGTTTGATGGATAAGATGTAGGATATGGTGTTGCTCCGCATCCATATTCATCGTCGCCATATAGACAGTCACTTATACCATCGCAGATAAGATTACTGCTTATACACATTCCAGTGTAAATGCAAACATAATCACACGTGCCTAATTAAATGTAAATATTTATTTATCAATTATATATGTTTAATTAGAAAAACAAACTATTGATAAATACAACTTCGTTGCTCATGGGAATAATCAAATTAAATAGTGGCATTTTATTTTTTATTTTATTTTTTTTTTAAATGTTTATCTCCTATATTTATCTCCTATTGTATCTGAATTGTATACTGAACAGTTGTATTTACATTTAGTATAATTATGTTTAAAACTAAAATAACAAACCGTTTGGATAGCATCTATTTTCGTCGTCTCCATTTTGACAATCATTTATACCATCACAGATGCGACTACTATTTACACATAATCCAGTTAAATCGCATATATAATCACACAGACCTAAATATATATAATTAGATTATTCATAATTATTCTACCGAAAAAGAAACTACTAACCAATACAACATTGTCGCTAAATTATCCATAATCCAATTTCAAAAGAATCTGTTGTATTTATGATGGATGGCATACTGCACTACTTTGAGAAAAGGGTTTATCTACAAAATGCTACTTGGTAATTGACCAAAACACGTTCTTGTTTTTTATTAAAACAGTTAAAGTAGTATTTTATTTTCAAATGAATATATTTTATAAATACATTAATTAAAAAAATAGTTCACATATTTTTATTTTTTTATTTTGCGGGGTAAAATTGCAGATAATGCCTTTTTTTCGAAATGGCGCGACATCCTTCGAAAACAGGGCACTTTGCAGTTAATTTGTTTGTTTTTTTATCTAAGTTTACCAAAATATTTAGTAACTATAGTTGAAATAAAGTTTAATTTAGATCAGGTAATTTGCTGAACAAGTTGTACAAATAAAAATGTATATGAAAGAAGCTTTTCTGCTGAAAGCATAATCTGTCTCATTATATATTTCATCATACTGATTTTGTCAGATTATTTCTATGGGTGTTTGTAGATAAGCCTAATTATTAATAATACATTTTGTTCAGTTTTTTTCGGTTCACTCAAAAAGACAAACATAACATAGAAAAAGCACACGATAACAATATTAATAGAATGAACCGAGGAATAACCCAAGAAAGTTTAAAAGAAAACTTATTTCCATTGGGGTCCTCTTATTTCCACTGGGGTCCTCAAATTTCATATTTAAAGACATATTTTGGGATAAATGGTCAATTCAAGTGAGAGTATACCCTCAAGAGTCAAATAAGACAAAAATCTCAATCTCAAAAAAAATGTAGTTAAACCAAATTAAGGCAGCATAGCTCGAAGAGTTAAATACCATTTTTAATACAAATTACATATTTTCGACAATCTCAATAAAACATATACTCTGTATAAAAAATCACATACCATTTGAACTAATATAGATATCATCAATCGCAATGTCACCGGTAAATGAACTTCCCGAAATGCCTTCGAATACGATGTAGCCATAACCAGTATTCGATAATTCCACTACACCATAAAGCCATACATTTCCTTGGTTACCATATCTCGTCCATAAAAGTTCATCATTCCCGTAAGATTTTCTATACACATTGAGTGTTCCAATAGTATCTCCGTACATGTGATAGTAAAATGATAAGGTTAGATTTTGACTTTGTGGTAGCAAAGGACTTCTTAGGCGAGCTGTCAATCCAGAACCGATGGATGATGTTTCAATATAGACATAATAATCAACTGTGTAAGTAGAAATAAACAACAATGATTATTTTACATGGTTTACTTAATAGATTTTACATTTTGCAGCAAAAATGTATATAACAATAATTAGGAAAGTAATACTGTCTAGGCATATAAAAGTAAATAATAAACTATATTGTATACATATAACGTACCTACATATCCTGAATGACCATTTCTCGGTCCAGTGTTAGATGATGGCGTAGAGCCATACCTCCTTGTCCAATCAAAATTATCATCCAATTCTTGAGTCCAACTATTCAAACCAGTCTGGAAATCAGTTTTTATATTACCGATAGCTAAAGACAAAATGAGATTTTGATTATAAGCAAATCTAAGAAAGCCAAATGTTTGCAATTTTTGTTCGACGCACTAGGCTCGAAATCAGCATTTAACCTGTCATCAATAGTGTTTGCAATCAACAACTTACCTTGTGGAACCATTGCTGTTACTGTTGCATTAAATCCTCTATATGTTACACTACCATCTGTAGTGAAATTTATCCACATTACGTTGTTGTAGGACACTACATCATAATAATAATATGTGCCTGTTAAACTAATTTCATAGTTATTTTCTGTAAAGCCAATAAACAAAATGTCATCATAGGGCTGCAGTTGAAAGTCGGTAATCTCAAGACGAATGACCAAGTCCGATGTGGTGTTTACAATCCATAGACAATCTAAATTGTTGTAGTAATTAAAAGGATAATTTGGAGACCAAAATGAATATGAAACGTTCTCATCTTCAAGCGATATCTCAGTAACATCACACTCTGTAAAAAAATGTATTAATTTTACATGAGAGTATATCAATTTGTCAAAAAGCAATCGTAGTTTATTTATTGTTAAATCAGCGATTTGGGAAATAATTATAATCTACTGTACCAACAATTAATTTAACGACCCTAGCATAGACAGCATCTGAAGAAGGGAATTTCTATGTGGAAAACATAAATAACAACTGAAAACTATATCAAATACAATTTCTGATAAAACCGGAAAGGTTAAAAATAATCATACCGATGACACAGTTCAATTCATCTTCGCCATTTGTACATTCGCTGTTACCGCTACAGACGAGAGACTCATCTAAGCACAAACCGTCATGGCAATAAAAGTCACAATCTAATATTAAGACCAAAATAAACAAATTTAACCAGATTGTCATGACAATTATATGTATGTGTGAAACTGGGGAATTATCTAGATCAGGGAAGAGTGAAATTACAATTGAAAAATAATTAATTTCACTCTTCCCTACTGATCTAGATCATAATTATTATTGTAATTCTTCTTTTAACCTTTTTCTTTTTTTTTCTTTTCATACAAAGCAATCTTTTACATGTATCTTTTCCTTTAGGAAAAAGTACTGTATGTTGTATGCGGTGAGTCCAGATGTTTGTTTAATGTAATGTAAGCTAAATAGAAGTAATTGGGAGTAATTTATTTTGTAGATGATAACTTGGTTTTATGTGGACGTTGTTGAAGGCTTATGTCATGTCTGTGGTCCACATAAAGATCATTTTAAAAGCGATAACATGAGTTAAGACACACACAATTACCATTTGTTAAAGCTGTTACTGTTGCATGGAATCCTCTATATGTCACACTATAGTCCGTGTTGAAACGTATCCACAGTTTCGAGTTTTTGGAAATTATAGAATGAATGGTGGTTGAACCTGTGAAAGTATACTCATAACTATTTTCTTCAAACCCAACATACAGATAATCATATCCATACTCTAGTTCAAAGTCGTTGAACTGAAGGAGAATGACAAACTCTGATGAGGTGGACACTGTCCATTCACAATTTAAATTGTTGTAGTAATTATTCGGATAATTTGGAGACGAAAATGAATATGAAACATTTGCATCTTCAAGATATATATCGGTTTTGCATTCTGAAAAATATAACAAAAAATTAAAGATGTAGTTATTATCCAGTGACAATTTCTAGTTTCAAGTCTATTGTTTCACACAATACAATATAGAATATACAGAACGTAAATTAATAAATACAAATTTAAACTGTTGTTGTATTCATTTGAATAATAAGTTGACCAAAATGAATATGAACTGTTCCCATCTTTAAGATATTATATATGTAAAATTATATATATATATAAAAAATAATGAAATCATTACAGAAATGAAAGAAAAGAGAAACAGAAGAGGTGAAAAAAAGAAAAGAGGGGAAAAATAAAAACAAATAAAAGAAAGAAAAAGAGGAAAAAGAAACAAATTAAAAAAGAAAAGGTAAAAAAGACAAAAAAAGGCAAAATTTTAAAACAGGGAAAACGTTTTATAAAAAAATAAAAAATATTTAAAAAAAAACAAAAAAGGGAAAAGAAACAAAAGAAAAATAGAAATAGGAAAAAGACCGAATAAATAGGGGGAAAAGGAAAATGAAAAATGACAGAAAAAGAGAAAAAAGAAAGAATTTAATAAAAGAAAGAAAAGTAAAAAGAAAAATAACGAAAAAAGGAACAAGAAAAGGTAACGAGATAGAAATAAGGAAAAGAAAGAAAGAAAATAAGGAAAGAATATTAAAAAATGAAAGAATATTAAAAAATGAAAGAATATTAAAAAATGAAAGAAACGAGAACTAGAATAGAGGGAAAATAATAGATAAAAAGACAAAAAAGTAAAGAAAATAAGAAAAAGAAAGTAAGAAAAGAAAGATAATAGAAAAGAAAGAAAATAGAAACAAAGAATGAAAGAATAAAATAAAGAAAGTGAAAAAAGCTGTAAAGGGGAAAATAAAAATAAAATATTATTTGTAAAAAAGAAGAGAAAAAGAAAAAATGAAATGTCACCACCAACGGCCAAAGTTTCTGGATAGAATGCAGCAAATAAACCCGGAAGTCGCTTAACAATGTGACACCCATAAGCGAATTGAAAATTCGTGTTGAAAAAAACTGAAGTGTTCACGAATTAAGCATAGTTTGATTTTAAACTTTGCTTTAGGTAGCAAGTTTGGCCTCGTTGCAAAATCATGTGGCTTTTCATTGAAATTGCAGAAACATGTTTTTTTTTAGTAACTTGGGTTACTGTATATAAAATAGTTATAAAGAGTTATAGAACAGCAATCTAAAATAAAAACTTTCCTTACAAAGTACATTAGAAGAGAATATTCATCACAATTATAGTTAGGTATAATTATGTATGTGGATATTTTCACCAATAGATCACGGTCTACGTATCATGGTAGAGACCGGAAAGAAATATTTGTAGAATATCATCATTATTTTTTTTTTAAATAGCAATTAAGAAAGCACAAACCGTTTGGATAAGATGTAGGAAACGGCGTTGTTCCACATCCATATTCATCGTCACCATATAGGCAATCATAAATACCATTACAAATGCGATTGCTGCTGATACACACTCCAGTATAAATGCAAACATAATCACACGTGCCTAATTAAATGCAAATATTGATATATTTATTTATTCAATTACACACAGTCCAATAAAATTGCATACATAATTGCACGGCCCTAAAAATAGAGAGGTTATGGATTCCTGGGTTTGATTATTCTCTTAAATGGAAGCCATTCCGATGTAGTTTAGGTAAATTTTATTCAATCAGTACGTTCCGCGTGTACGTACAGTATAAGCACTTACCACAACCCTGTTCGTCTGACCAATCACCACAGTCATTAAATCCATCACACTGACTGTTGTTTGAAATGCACATTCCGTTAGGACAGTTAAAAGATTGAGTGGTACAATCTGAAAAAACACCATTAATTTGTATAATTATGCGATATTATGTATTTCTGAAATCATTCCGAGGTTTGGTACAGTTTACTTTTTATACTTCTAGAGAAGTGCTTATTTTAGCGTTAACCCATCGATGCAATTAAATATGAGCCCACCTGTTCCAAACTTGCAACAAAACATTTGAATTAGTTCAAATAACTATTATTATTAATACATGTATCTTGCTTATTGCAGCAAAAACAATTAGGCCTATGTGTGTTTTGATCGGAATGTTTATCATGTTTTCATTTGATATTTTTTTGCGTAGGTAACGATATATTATCATCTCAATGTGAAAAACTGTATTCGCGTGGTTCCAATCAATAAATGACACATTCCAAAGTATAACCATTCGGCTACACAGATTTCGATAGAAAGCGTTCTCAATTCTTACGCAACGCATCTTAAATATTCATATATCAGTAATAATTTCATAATAACAATAATAATAAAGTTGAATTTCAATGTTGTATTACATACCAACAATATAAATGTCATCAATTGCTATATCGCCAGTGTATGAACTTCCTGAAATGCCTTCGAATACGATGTAGTTGTCTCCATAACCAGTGTGCGACAATTGTACTACAGCATTACGCCATGTATTTCCTTGGTTACCATACCTTGACCATACAAGTTCATCACCAACGTTAGACTTTCTATAAACATTGAGTGTTCCAATAGTATTTCCGTACATATGGTAGTAAAATGCCACGGTTAAATTGTTACTCTGTGGTAGTAGTGGACTTCTTAGACGAGCTGACTGCCCATATGCGGTATATGTTGTTTCGATATATACATAATAATCTGTAAAATGTGGAAATGAAAAAGAAGAGTGATTAATTTAATTTGGCTTTACAGCTTGTTGAATTGTTTTATTATTATTTTTTTACAGTATAACATTTACTTTTAGCAATGGACATTTTTAGGTGTGCATACATTCTATTTATTGTAGGCCTACCCTTTAGGACATCCGTATTGAGTTGACTGTGAAAAAACGCAATGAGTTAACACTAGCCAACTTCAGTAGAAAACCCCACTAAAAGGATATTTAGGTGCGTCCTAAGGGTTTTCATTTTAATATGTATGGTGGGTTTTTTTTCAATATAAACATAATGTAATAAACTATGTATGTGGAAATAAAAAGGAAACAAGAACACAATCAGTTAAATAGTAATTGCTTGTTAATGCATCGATTTCAGATAATAGTAATTACCAGTTAATCTCGCAGTTGTTTTTGACAAAATATAACTTGGGAAATGGACAAATATAAAAGGATAAATTGGGAGACAATGTGAATCAAATTAAAAAAAAAAAAGAAAAGTTAGCCCAATGAAAATAAGATGATTATAAACATACCAGAATACCCCGAACGACCATTTGTTGGTCCTGTGTTAGATGATGGTGTAGAACCATACGCCAATGTCCAATCAAAATCATCACCACGTTCTTGAGTCCAACCACCCAAACCACTCTGGAAATCTGTTTTTATGTTAGCGTTAACTAAACCAAAAAAGAAGAATGTTTGTTGGAGAGAATCTCTTAATAATTAACACAAACATTGGCAACATAATTATACTTTAAATAAAAGAGGTACAACGTACACATTTTCTTACTACACGTACGCATCCATTTGTTCATATGCAGTATATAATGCGCAGACGATGTACTTGGAAATACATTTTCAACTTAAAATTTAGACTAACCGGTTCGAAGAATGTTAGATTCTTAAATAATCGCCGATTGCAAATGTTATGCAGTTTATTTCATCACATTTGTGTTTAATAGCGTAATAAAGTTTCTGTTTTTTTTCTACATTACAACATAACTTTAAACAATACTTCAGGCCTTTCTATCCAACGGATATATAGCTTATACATTCCAAGATTTTCAGCTCAGAACAAGCCTAAAATACAGTCAAATGCTTTAAAATTGCCATTACATATAACACAAAGAGTGGGCTAAACAAACAATGCAGGCCTAAATTACCATTTTCTAAATCATTTCTATTTAGAATGAAATATACCTTTAATTATATAGAGTGAACATAACAATTATGAATATTCGTAATCCTATTTATGCAACTATATTTTCTTCGCATATAGAATGTATCATTACAACAGCCTAAAATCACCAAAGCCATTGGAACTAAATGGGACTGATTTTCAGGGGGAAAAGAGCGGTTGTTATACTACAGTAGGCTACCCAATGATAACTTTTGACACAGCGAGTTTGATTGTTCGTCACATGGTCTATACACTACACATCAAGAACGTCACAACTTACCTGCACCATTGCAGTTAGCTTCATCACTACAATCAGCGCAATCACGAAATCCATCACAATGCCATGTGTAAGGAATACATCGGCCATCAGCACATTCGTATTCATAATAGTTACAATCTGGGAAAACAGATTGAAACAAATTAGTTTACAAATATGAGTGGAATGGTTTTATGAGGTGAATGATGAACGGTTATATTTCCACGAGGCGAAAATAGAATTTCATCTCTCATCTCATGAAATTATTTGTACCATCGCACTCATAAACATTCTTTATGTGCATACTACTCTATTGAGTATCAAATTGTGATAAATTACCAATAATTTTGAATTCAATTTTTAATTCAAAATAATATAGTATCCAAACAAATGAGTAACCAGTTAAAATGAATAATTGATATTATAGTAAATTCAAATAACCATGTGACAAAAAAACAGTGAGGGCAGTTATCCATCTATACTTTCAAATATTGGACCGTGTATCACCCACTAACTTAACCATGAACCACTAATGTAATAATAAACATTAACGTTATACAAATTGAACCATTAATGTAAAATCAACCACTAATGTAACTAAAACCATATCAGGGCCGTAGCCAGGATCTGTCAAGGTGGGTTCGGACACTAAGTATACGGACACCTTTGTACTGTGGGACACGTATTTGGAGGATTTTCAGAGATGAGAGAGGTATTGGGACATGTCGGGGATGAGGATTCGCAGTCGGTTAGGGGGGAGGGGGGGTGTCGCTGTAAGGGGGGGGGGGGGTGTCGCTGTAAAGGGGGAGCGGGGGTTCGCCCGAACCATAAGACTCTCCTGGCTACGGGCCTGATGGTGATATAATGTTACCGCTCATCCGATTGCGAGATAAAACGCATGTCCATACATACTATACACAACACTTAAATGCCCTATGTCCAGCTGTAAAAAAATAATGGACGGACCGGTATAAAGTCAGAGAGATGATAACACAAAGTCGGTGAAATCGAACTTCATATTTTAGCTGTATAATTAACGAAAGAGCATCATGCTATGTTAGGGAAATAAGGTATATAGCTATAATAGGAGCGGCAAAATGCACAATTGAAAAGCTTGTATCGGGTGATTGCATTCTCTAAATTTGGTCTTAGTTTGCGAATGATTTAATTGAAGCACCAACTGATAATTTGATATAAAAACGTTAACAGGAAATCAGGTCCAACAATGTTGAAGATTAAATTTCAACGTTCATGCCAAACGGTTAAAACATATAGAGAATTGACAATTGAACCATGGAGAAATTATTTAGAATAATTCCTCCACTGTTTGTGAACCGACATACAGCAGACATAGAAATGTTTACGGATAATAACCAGACTGAAGTGCAGAAAAGTGACAGTTACATTGTTATATTAGTGGTTGATTGTTTCGTTAGACGTAACACTGCTTGTAGTGGGGAGCCAGAAAGGGTTCACCTGCACCCTCTAGCAAACTATGCAAACAATGTTTTTTTGCTTTTTTATATCAATACAAATCAGTTTTTTGCTGTTGGCCGAAAAAAAATCGGGATGCTGGGTCAGTACAAGGGCAAAGGTCAATATGGTCAAAGTTAAGACTTTGCGTAACTTGGTAACTACTGGGTGTATTGGAATATTTTTTGTACCAAACTACTCAAAAGACCCATAAGTGGGCGGAAACCCCTTTTCGACCACTGGTTAATACATTTGCCATATGAATATCTCAGCAACCACTGGTCAGAAAGTGATAATTGTGGTCTCAAATTACTCGCAAAGTATATGTTTATATTTGTTCTAATGCAATACAAATCATAAAACTGTCAATAAACCCTTAATTTTGTCTTTTGACATATAGCCGGCACAAACATGTTTGGCTTAGAGCACACTTTTCATATCTCAGAAATTGTTGGGCGGCTATGGTCATTGTTGGTGGCAAAATACTTCTATTCACTTTAATAGACACCTTTTGCCAAAAATGACCGTGAAACTTTATTGTTGACCATTGGTCAAGAAAATGGCCATATCGATATCTCAGCAACCACTAGTCAGAATTTTAGTCTCAAATTAATAGCAATATATTATATTTGCTCTAATACAAAAAATACACAAAATACACCTTATTTTGACAATTAACCTATAGCTGGTACAAACATTTTTGCGTGGAGCTATACACTATGAATACTTACACACTAACTAAACAACATTATCATATTTATTATCTAATTAATTCCTTTTCTATTTAGAGTAGGCCTATAATTTTGAAACGTCAAACTCCATGTAATAGACAATAAACATGTACTGTATACCATGTCACTATAGAGACAATAAGCTGCCATTCAACAATACAAGGCATAAACTGAAGTGTCAACAAGATTGTGTATCTACCTTATAGATATCTGATATTATGCACATTTTATATAAAATTAGTGGCCATTTTGAAAAATGGCCGCTATTTTAAGACAAGGCAAAAAATGTCAACATGATTATCTGGCTATGTTGACAGCCTCTTACATTTAACTCCCCCAGTATGGTTAAAAACGGAATAAACTAACTGAATGTGTGAGACAACTAACATGATTAATACAAGCATTTCACGATTGTTTCCACGAACATGGGATTGGTAGTCGAGCATTATCCACCAAGCTAATTTAACTTGAACCAATGTGATAGCTGAAGCTTATCATTAGGGACCCTTAGAACAATGCCATTTATATATAAATTAACTCAGTAATAAAATTAAATAAAACAAATATGCCTAAAATAATTTTTTGCCTAAAACTAAAATTAGAAAAAATAAATAAATTTGCTAGCTGAGAGAGAAAATGGTCTAGACAGAATATACTGTACGTAACGTACAGACAGTAAATATTTGTTATAACGAGAGATGTTCCAGGCGGTATTGTGTCTTCTGAAAGCAATCTTCATCGAATATGGTGCTCTGTATAGCATCCCCTGGCACTATACAATAGCCTTTATTCAAAGACGTTATTTCAGTTATTTTTTATTAAGTTACTAATATAAGTTAGGTGATATGATAGGATCTGACAGCAGACGTGATACTGTAGGACGTTTATTGTCGCTAAACATAGGGGTATCGCCTGAAGTAGGTTAAATAATTAATTTAACTTACATATATGTTCCGATTGCACAAATGACACCAATAAAAAGATGAGTGTACATCCTAAGATAAAACAATTGCTCATACTGTCAATATAAATAGCTTAACATCTCTTAACAAACGTTTGAAAACAGTCGTTATACTATTTTGATTAAATGTCTATATAACAATGTTGCTCAAAAGACGGCTGTTAGGTTTGTGGTGGACAAAATGATGAAACAACCTGTTTGTTGGAACTAGGCCAACTTTCATTACACTTACACACACATTACACATTTCATTATACAGTACATTCTTTATTAACAATAACAATATTTGAAGACTAATCAGCCGTAACAGTTTTTAAAAGACATGATTATTTCCTCTTACAAAGAAATCAATATTGCAGCATTATTTAAGAACACTGAATATAGATAATTTTGAGTCTAAATCCATTATCAAAAGGAAACATAAAACTATGGTCATTAATCAAATAATTAACAGAATGATTTTACCAAAATAGTAAAACATAATAATTATAATATTCGCTTCAGTTAATATTATATCTGTGCTTTCAGTTATTGTAAACACTGTAACATCATTTTTAAACTTATTGTAGTCGTATCCAAATTTGTAAAGTTGAATCTGAAAACATTACTTATGTATGAACAAATACCGAGGCAAAACATGACATTTATTGACAGATATGGAAATTAAACGAAATGAGTTTCTGTCTCATTCAAACCGATTACAAATAAATGTTTTAGAGTTGTGTTTCTTTTATGAGAAACATCGAAAACTCGAAAATAAGCCCTTGGAACTTCCTCTTAAACAATCCCGTTCCAATTATCAAAACGGTATAAGATATAGTTAATAACTCTATTGCAATTCTACACCCTAATCTGGATTATTTTATTCGTAATAATTCTGAAGGTACTACTAGGGTTACAGAACTAAGCAAGAACAATTAAATAAACTAGTTTTTTGAAAAGAAAATTATTAATAACATTTTGTTTATGAGTGCATTTTCAGATCATTGGTTAATTTTGTTTGTAGGAGCAAGAGGTTGCCCTAAACATCAGGCATTGCTGTGAATGCAGAATTGAAAGGCTACTTTCCAAAGTATCTTCAATTAAAAGTATATCAAAACAAATAATATATCTTTTCCGTGTTTAAACTTATGAATCATCCAAATTGTTGGTAAAATCCATTTGAAGTAACGTTCTAATCCTGTTAAGGGCGTATATTGTAATATTGTTACAGTGACAAAGCAAATATAAAAAAGGATTACGAAATTCAATAATACAAACCACACTAGAAGCATAACAATGAATGGTAGCGTACATGTCCGTAAGCATTTCAATATTATTTCAATAGCTGCAATTGTTCGATTACGGTGTTGCACTTTTGGTCGTATTTTATTTCCTTATCTTTTCTTTGCAATTCTTTACATTCTGTACCTTTGAAATTTAAGTTTAACTCGTTAGTAACCTTTTATGTGTTTTATTATATTTCTTGGAATGAAACATGTAAAATATACTATCCCAGGAACAGTTTCTCATTCTCACGAATTTCTTCATCATTATCATTTCAAAATTAAGTAATTCAATTTAAGTATATCACTGGCATTTTGATTATCTTCTGTGCATGTTAAGGTTCCGACGACTGGTCAACTATTAAGATAGATCCAATTAAATCATCTATTTTTCTTTATTTTTTCCCTTTCTTTTAGTTACCCAAAAATAATGTATAAACATTGTAAACATAAATAAAACAAAATATATCATGGGAAAAGCTAAAAAATAGTCATAACTAGTCAAGTTTTGGTAAATTTACTGTATAGTTTTAACCTATTTGTGAGCTTTCTCGTTGGAACGGACATTGCTTGTGTCTCGGAATCGATATTGTACAAGCTCTAATAAATTACCGTCCCATTTCGTTTGCGAAAGGCTGCTGTTATTATAGGCCTACATAGAAATCATAATTATGCTATTTTTTAGAATGCTTTGTGCGTTTTACTAGGAATGTGTGATGTTTGGAATAAACGAACCATGACGTCGTCTCTGTAACAATGAAGTAGAATTGACGTACATTGTATAGGGTATGGCGACGTACCAGTATGTACCCGGTATACATAGTTGTCAAGGGTTGATGGCTATTGTGCATCGGGGCTATATAAACATATTCGATTCTCCAAATCAGATAAATTACTTTTAAAATGGTTTATAATTAGTATAGAATTAAATCCAACTGAAAATGCCGCGGTGTAAAATTTCAACAAGGTATGCTATATCGGAATAAGGTACAAACATGGCCATATACATGGCTGCAGTCGCGTGCTAAAGTTAGTGATTACCGACCAACCGACCGACCAACTGGCCGACCGACCGACATATTGAGCTGTAGAGTTGCGTTTGCACGTGACTAAAAATAGCTCAGCAAAATGGTATTACAGCATTATTGTACTGTATAGCCAAAAACAAATCAACCAAGCATGCGATATTCTTTTATTATAACAATCATCAGATGTTCTGGCATGACAGGAGATGGTAAATGGTAGAGATTATCGAGCGCTGACATAACACTACTTTAACAATTAGCTATACAAACTCACATCCAAGTTGGCATTGTTGATATTATCGTGAATGGTACAGTATTTATACATTTATAAATGAGTTTCATAATTTCAAATCATTGGAATGTTCAAAGGATTTACTATTATCATGTATAAAGCTATCATTATAAATCGGCCTGACGTAATGAAATATACACACATAGAACGTACATGTTACTTTCACATCTATCCTTACTGGTAAAATGTTATTCTTTTAACAATTTGGGGCTTAAGGTGATACTCTGTAATCCTTAATATGTGACACTTATCGTTTTAGGAAATTCATCATCCTTCATTAAGACGGAAAATAGTTATAGTTATAGTATAGATTTCAATAATTATTATAGTTGGTATTACCATTTCTGTGCCTACCTTTACTACCCCTGAAACTCTGTGAAATGACAGAGATTCGTCTTGGTTTATCTTTACCAGCACGACAACGAATTGGCCATACACATAATACACAAAGACTGGGTACGCCTGATTAAATACAATAAGCGAAACCAGAAACAAAGAGTTAATTTACATACACACGTTCCAGACGGAGTTTGTAGCAAGGACTGGAAAGTTGACCGCAGCCACGTTAGTGAAAGCTTTAGGGTCAACACAGGTGGTCTACAGAGAAATAGATGAGCTAAATTCTCCTTTCCGATCACATTGATGATACTATCACAATAAAGACATTAACACGAATCATTACGGGAAAACAAAGATTACACATTACAGCAGCCGCTCAGTTCGTACATTAAAGATGTATCGTCCCCAAAAAACATAAAAAATGAAAATTAATAAAATCAGACTTTCAATATGTCATTTCGTAATTAACCCAAGTGAAAACTCATTATCTGAGTTTTCTAGATCTAGAAAACTCAGATATCAAGATCTGAGTTTTCTAGTTCCAGAATGGAACTAGAAAACCCTAGAAAACCCAGATCATAAAATGGATCGTTCCATTAGTATCAGAGGGTAGCTTGTTTGAAATATTACAGTACAGCTATACGTTTTCTTACTAATTAATAATAATAATAATTATTGTAAATTGTAGTAGCGGCCTAAGACTTAAATCATAAAGAAATACAGTATACACCTTTTAAAATGTAGGCTTAGCATTTAGACCTAGCCTAGCTAAACAAACTCAATTCAAGGCTCAACGTGTGGGCGCTATCGCGATGTATCGCGAAGAGTAGGCCTGGCCCTACTAGGCTAGAAGTGGTCAACTCGTACCCAAAATAACTCGTACCTATTCCTAACTTGGCTAACTCGTACCTCAACCAACTCGTACCCACACCAACTCCAACATACCTAATTTTTAAGCCTACATTTTAACGGTAACGTGCACTGTATTTCTTTATGATTTAAGCCGTGGCCGCTTCTACATTTTTACAATTAGTAAGAAAACGTACACAGTTTTAATAATACTTTAGTATTTCAAATGACCTACCTTCTGATTAATAATGGAATGATCCAAATGACCTACCAACCAATCATTTTTGATGATGTGGGTTTTCTAGTTCCATGTTGGAACTAGAAAACTCAGATATTGATATCTGAGTTTTCTAGATCTAGAAAAGTCAGATATCTGAGTTTTCTAGACACCCTTGGCTGGCAGCCAATTTGACTATTATTTGCTTTAAATTACAGTTTTTTAGGTAAATAATTTTTGTTTGATCCAATTTTTGGTCAAAATGAATAATTATTATGTAACATTAAAATGCCATATTCAACAACAAATTTGAAAAAAAAAAAACAATTTTAAGGGGACAATATATCTTATTGTTTACACCAATGACCAGGTATGGTCCAAATAGTCAGTGGTGGTGTAAACACGCTTTAAATTAACTTATATTTAGTAGTTAACCTGTGAAAGTATGAATTACGCAAGAGTAGGCAAGATAAGGGGTGATGATGAAAATAAGCATTGTGTGTTGTGTTGCTCGTTTTAGTGGGTAATGTTTGCGAGACATATGGAATTTGCTGACGACAATCATGATACGAGAGGCCATTGTAGATTGATTTTACTAATAAGTTACGGCAAACATGCTCATCCAAATCATCGGACAATATTATTTTACCCAGTCAATGTTGTATATACGATATACGAAGAAAATGCATAGAATTTGGAGTACTTCACCGTTCTTTGCTACATTTAATAATTCATGACTACTTCTTAAATCTGTGTCTGTTCAGATATGCAATAATTATTACCATGGTATACTTACTATTTGAAGACGTAAGCTCAACGCCAAGATCGATTGAATTAAGTTATAAAACTAATTTAAATCTGAGAGATGGCTATACCATGATTATTAACCAATCAAGTGCTGTGCTATGAATTGAAAGGTGCAGTACATAACTAATTATTTATGGTATTAAACATGATTAAGCATCTTATATTATTTTGAAATATTTTTTATTATGCACTAACTTTACTACCTTAACTTTACTAACTTAAGAAGAACGAGTGATTTGTATCTCCGTCGGATATCTTTAATATTATAAAAGGTAGTTACAATAGCCTGCCAACCAAATTTCCTATAGGTTATAGTAATTAATTATTCTGAGTATACATATGTTAATGTTTGTAATATAATAAATGTATATAATTTATAATATTGACAGTTTTAACTGATATTGGCAGAAGTCAATATTACTGAGTATTTTAAATTATTCTGAGTATACATATGTTAATGTTTGTAATCTAATAAATGTATATAATTTATAATATTGACAGTTTTAACTGATATTGGCAGAAGTCAATATTACTGAGTATTTTAAATTAAGCTGAGTATACACATGTTAATGTTTGTAATCTAATAAATGTATATAATTTATAATATTGACAGCTTTAACTGCTATTGGCAGCAGAAGTTAATATTACTGAGAATTTTAAATTAATCTGAGTATACACATTTTAATTTGTGTAATATAATAAATGTATAAAATTAATAATATTGATAGTTTTAACTGATATTGGCAGAAGTAAATATTCTATCTTGCGCTATTTTCAAGCCAACGTTCCTCATCGAATTCCATTCTACTTTGATTTTCATACACAGTCTATAAACAAAATGTAAAAATCAACTATGTTTAATAATACAAAATAATATTTTTTATAAAAAAAAGTATAATATGTATAAAAAGAGGAATATTACTAGAAAATATGTAGGTAAAAAGATGATATCAAAAATGTTAAATAGAAAAATATACATGATATATAATGAAAATGTATTTAGAGGAAATATATATGGAAATAGAATAAGAAATAAAAGTGGGATTACCTCACGTAAGACAAAAATATAAAAATCATTTTATTTAAAAAAGTTGAGACTAACAATATTGTGGTGCTTTTGATAATTTGGAGGCCTAAATGCTGAGATAAATATATTATTATCAACTTGGATTAAATTACCCACTTTATTCATGACATAAATTATTTGGAATAAATTAAAAAACTAACCTGTTCTTCGTTTCCAGTTGCAACAAAGGGACGTTGAAATTCTGTGTGAGCCATTGATTGAATGTAGGCACCAAACTTTATTAAAATTAAAATAATACCAGTTAAAAAAAATAAGTATGATAATTATAATATTAAACGTTTTGTAAAAACACTAAATGACAACATGAAGTAAAATCGCCAATATATTTTATTGTTGTTCGGACAACGAAGGCAAATAGCAATTGTTATTGCACAAAAAGAAATGCTTAAGATTTGTAATGTAATAGCAATTTTATTACATGAGTTACATAAGGCATTTTTACAATAGTAAATACTGGTGATAATAATCTACTAACCCGAGCTGTACGCCGTTGGTCCTCATACATATCAGAAAGCGATGAGTTGGAAACACTACTAGCATTGAAGTCTCTGGACAAGTATGGCATGCTGCGTTGACCAGGATATTGGTAACCATATAAACTTCTTTTAAGATTTGTTCTCCGTTTGTAGACAACAAAAGCAAATACCAAAAACACTGCCATTACAAATAAAATCACTACAGCACACACACCGACTGTGATAAAAATATTTAATCCTGCAAAATAAAATAAATAGTACTATTTAAGCCAACGAATCTTCATCATTTTGTAAAGAATATAAATAAATTAATCATTAACCTCAAATACATCAAAAGCTCCGTGTAATATATCAGTACCGCCTTTTTATCTCTCGGTTATTAATTCTATATAATATATATAATAAAATGCAAATTACTGAAAAATGACAATGCTGTGGGTATCAGTGGCTGGATCGCAATGGAGATAGAAAAAAAAGCGAAAAGCTAAATCAAAACGATAAAGTAAAACAGCCAGAAAAGTTAGCAGAGCTTTCGGGCAACACTAGCCCTTCATCAGTGCAAGATATATATTTCGAAATGAAATGTACCGCAGAACTGGCACAGTATATAGGCTGAGCCAGGTATGCGGGATATATATATATTGTTTCCTTTATATTTATAATAATGTAGACACTAATTTGTTATGCTATGGAGAATTACTTTTTTTTCCAAAACAAAAGATGAAAGAAAGAAATTGTGCACAAAAAATGAAGGGTTGAAAAAGGAAAACGTAAAACTGATGACAAGGCTACCATTTTGCTGTAAAAATATATACCTTTTAGTTGTTTTAATTTGTATTGATATACAGGTATGTACATAGAAGAAAATAGATTCTAGACATTAATCTTATTTATTTATAAATTTACAAAAAAACTGATGGTATCACATCTTTATATACAAATTATATCTTAAAAGTAGGAAGGTATATATAATAATAATAATCATATTCCAAATGTGAACACTACTAAGTACTGGATGCAACATACTAAATGTTTTAGTTTCAACTTACCGTTATCTATATCCTGACACCTATCTCCGCCATAACCTTGGCGACATGTACAGGTTGGAGGTTGCACATCATCGTTGCAAATTCCTTCATTTCCACAGTATTCAGAGGTACATAACTCTAGAATGTAGATTATTAAATGCATACTTTCATAATTTATTAAAAGGGTTTCTATACTCATTGAGGTTTTAACTGATGTTGAAGACTGAGCTTGTCACAACGAAAATGAATACCCGGCTAATATAGTAGACAGAGGTAATTTTGCACAATTTAATGGACAAATTTGACAATCACTAATAGTCCCGGCTAATGTAGAACAAATACCAGCAAAAAAAAAATAGGGAAGAATGTGATTATATGTGATAGACAAGACAAGAACGGACGGGAAATCGACTGAATTACGACCTACTAATCAAATTGTCTAGTACAGTTTAAATAAAATAGTCAGCTGAAATGACTACTGATTTACCACTTTCCCACTGTTTAGTACGTTTCTGATTGAAACATATACAATCTACAATCTACAATACAAAATACAAAAGTATTTTCCCAAATGATTATACAAGCAAGTTGTTACGCATCTTTTACCTTGAATGGGTACTACGGTACATCCCATATTATAAAAATTGATTTGTCTAATATCTCGCAGTTTTAAACATAAGCGATGGAAGTGTACTCCCATACAACTTTTCCGGGTTATAAAAGAGCAACAAATAAAACTGTATGCCAATCTGTTTAAATCTGTTTAACAACAAAATAAATTTCGCGTTCAAAACACCAAACATCAGAAAAATAATATGCTTACCTTTAACAATTATGATATCAACAGTAAACTGAGTAGTTGGTACAGTTCCATTTTGTAGGAGTGAATTTGTAAGGACAGTTTGTACTTCGTCAGCAGTTGTTGTACCGTCTCTAAATTCTATCTGCAGGTTGGCAATTATGCTGCCTGGTTCAAAGCTTGCACGACAAGTTTGAGTATCACTGGATATTCCACTTTCTTTCAATGTGTTCATCGCCTTCATTTAAAAAATACAAGATAGGAAATTACAGTAAAGTATATCATTAAAGAACATAGTATAAAACTAGTTAAAAAATGAATCAATACTTGGTTTTATAATATTCATCCTCAATTGACGATTAGACCCATGGTAGCAAGTGTCTATTGTAAACGACCAGCATCCTACTCTCGAATAGTGCTTTGGGTTCTTTAAAGTATACATGAGCAAGTCAATAAAAATAAGTCTTTTTATTGTGTTTACCACAATAAATATGGTCGAGGAGAACCTTGAACTTATGCTGAGTTTATTGCCTCCCTTTTGCGGCCCCCTGTCTTAACCCCTCTGCCCACTATTGCTATAATGACTATAAATTGTGATTTTTATTCATTACGTAACATTTTCTGTACACAGCATTTTTGTTATTTTAGTCATGGTAATCAACTTTGTTTGTTTCTATTTTGAAACATATTTTTAAAAATGTTTATTTGACATCCTTATTTTAACATTCCCGGTAAATACGATCTTACATTAGTTTCTTATTTGATTATCTGTAAAACATTTCAAACATAGTGTTATACTACTAATGACTTACAAAGGAACACAAAATTTGTTCATATTGTATGTAGAGTTCAGATTCACTGTCATCAAGGTCACTGTCATATATTGCTTCATTTTCTCCAATGAATGTTATCGTTAAAGATACCGAAAAACTTTCTGATCCTGAAATGAAATATTCGAAATAAAAATGATATAATGACACCTTATAATACACAATTCATACTTTCCTACATACCTAGTACAGAGAACATATGGCAAGGTTACTACTTCATTAAAGATGCTTTATTTTTTTACATTTTGTAAACATGGCAGGCCTATCTGGAATTCCTGCCAGACAGTCAGGGACAAGGATTCAGGTCGTGTAGGCCAAGCCGGGCCCGGGATTGGTATAGGAGATCGGGCCGAAATTTTTACTTGAAAAAACGCCTAATAATAGGCCGAGAGCTGTGTTGTGAAATAAACATAAAGTAGAATAATTTAAAAGAAAACTAATACTTTCGTATAGGATATAATTATGTAATGTAAATAATAAAAAAAATTACCTATTTCAGCTAAGACTGTTGTTTCAAAATACATTGTTGTTTCTTTAAGATCAGTTGCAGGCATTGTGGTAGCTGCTGTTGTTGTTACATCAGTTACCTTTATGGTAGACATTACTTCACCAGACTGGGTAGCAGTATTTTCTTTAAGAGTCGTTGGCTGGGGTGTTGTATCTCCCTCTGTTGACGTTTCTGCAAGAGATGTATGTTGCATTGTTGTCATTGTTTGCTGTTCTTCATCTTCGGTGACTGTTACTCTCATTGTATTTTGTTGCATTGTTGTTGGCATTGTTTGCTTTTCTTCATCTTCTGTCACTGTTTCTTTAATAGTACTGTGTTGCAATGTTGTTGCCATTGTTTGCTGTTCACCTGTGACTATTTCTTTGATAGTAGTTTGTTGTAGTGTTGTTGATATTGTTTGCTGTTCTTCCTTATCTGTCACTGTTTCTTTCATAGTACTTTGTTGTATTTTTGTTGGCATTGTTTGCTGTTCTTCATCTTCAGTGACTGTTTCTTTCATAGTACTTTGTTGTATTGTTGTTGGCATTGTTTGCTGTTCTTCATCTTCGGTGACTGTTTCTTTCATAGTAGTTTGCTGCAGTGTTGTTGACATTGTTTGTTGTTCTTCATTGTCTGTCACTGTTTCTTTCATAGTACTTTGTTGTATTGTTGTTGACATTGTTTGTTGTTCTTCATCTTCAGTGACTGTTTCTTTGATAGTACTTTGTTGTATTGTTGTTGGCATTGTTTGCTGTTCTTCATCTTCTGTCACTGTTTCTTTGATAGTAGTTTGTTGTATTGTTGTTGGCATTGTTTGCTGTTCTTCATCTTCTGTGACTGTTTCTTTCATAGTACTTTGTTGTATTGTTGTTGACATTGTTTGTTGTTCTTCATCTTCAGTGACTGTTTCTTTGACAGTAGTTTGTTGTATTGTTGTTGGCATTGTTTGCTGTTCTTCATCTTCTGTCACTGTTTCTTTCATAGTACTTTTTTGTATTGTTGTTGACATTGTTTGCTGTTCTTCATCTTCAGTGACTGTTTCTTTCATAGTACTTTGTTGTATTGTTGTTGACATTGTTTGCTGTTCTTCATCTTCGGTGACTGCTTCTTTCATAGTAGTTTGCTGCAGTGTTGTTGACATTGTTTGTTGTTCTTCATCGTCTGTCACTGTTTCTTTCATAGTACTTTGTTGTATTGTTGTTGGCATTGTTTGCTGTTCTTCCTCTTCGGTGACTGCTTCTTTCATAGTACTTTGTTGCATTGTTGTTGGCATTGTTTGCTGTTCTTCATCTTCGGTGACTGTTTCTTTGATAGTAGTTTGTTGTATTGTTGTTGACATTGTTTGTTGTTCTTCATCTTCTGTCACTGTTTCTTTCATAGTACTTTGTTGTATTGTTGTTGGCATTGTTTGTTGTTCTTCATTGTCTGTCACTGTTTCTTTCATAGTACTTTGTTGTATTGTTGTTGGCATTGTTTGCTGTTCTTCATATTCGGTGACTGTTTCTTTGATAGTAGTTTGCTGCAGTGTTGTTGACATTGTTTGCTGTTCTTCATTGTCTGTCACTGTTTCTTTCATAGTACTTTGTTGTATTGTTGTTGGCATTGTTTGCTGTTCTTCATCTTCAGTGACTGTTTCTTTCATAGTACTTTGTTGTATTGTTGTTGACATTGTTTGCTGTTCTTCATCGTCTGTCACTGCTTCTTTCATAGTACTTTGTTGTATTGTTGTTGGCATTGTTTGCTGTTCTTCATTGTCTGTCACTGTTTCTTTCATAGTACTTTGTTGTATTGTTGTTGGCATTGTTTGCTGTTCTTCATCTTCTGTCACTGTTTCTTTGACAGTAGTTTGTTGTATTGTTGTTGACATTGTTTGTTGTTCTTCATCTTCTGTCACTGTTTCTTTCATAGTACTTTGTTGTATTGTTGTTGGCATTGTTTGTTGTTCTTCATCTTCTGTCACTGTTTCTTTCATAGTACTTTGTTGTATTGTTGTTGACATTGTTTGTTGTTCTTCATCTTCTGTCACTGTTTCTTTCATAGTACTTTGTTGTATTGTTGTTGGCATTGTTTGTTGTTCTTCATCTTCTGTCACTGTTTCTTTCATAGTACTTTGTTGTATTGTTGTTGACATTGTTTGTTGTTCTTCATCTTCTGTCACTGTTTCTTTCATAGTACTTTGTTGTATTGTTGTTGGCATTGTTTGTTGTTCTTCATCTTCTGTCACTGTTTCTTTCATAGTACTTTGTTGTATTGTTGTTGACATTGTTTGTTGTTCTTCATCTTCTGTCACTGTTTCTTTCATAGTAGTTTGTTGTATTGTTGTTGGCATTGTTTGATGTTCTTCATCTTCTGTGACTGTTTCTTTCATAGTACTTTGTTGTATTGTTGTTGACATTGTTTGTTGTTCTTCATCTTCAGTGACTGTTTCTTTGACAGTAGTTTGTTGTATTGTTGTTGACATTGTTTGTTGTTCTTCATCTTCTGTCACTGTTTCTTTGATAGTAGTTTGTTGTATTGTTGTTGACATTGTTTGTTGTTCTTCATCTTCTGTCACTGTTTCTTTCATAGTACTTTGTTGAATTGTTGTTGACATTGTTTGTTGTTCTTCATTGTCTGTCACTGTTTCTTTCATAGTACTTTGTTGTATTGTTGTTGGCATTGTTTGTTGTTCTTCATCTTCTGTCACTGTTTCTTTCATAGTACTTTGTTGTATTGTTGTTGACATTGTTTGTTGTTCTTCATCTTCTGTCACTGTTTCTTTCATAGTACTTTGTTGTATTGTTGTTGGCATTGTTTGTTGTTCTTCATCTTCTGTCACTGTTTCTTTCATAGTACTTTGTTGTATTGTTGTTGACATTGTTTGTTGTTCTTCATCTTCTGTCACTGTTTCTTTCATAGTAGTTTGTTGTATTGTTGTTGGCATTGTTTGATGTTCTTCATCTTCTGTGACTGTTTCTTTCATAGTACTTTGTTGTATTGTTGTTGACATTGTTTGTTGTTCTTCATCTTCAGTGACTGTTTCTTTGACAGTAGTTTGTTGTATTGTTGTTGACATTGTTTGTTGTTCTTCATCTTCTGTCACTGTTTCTTTGATAGTAGTTTGTTGTATTGTTGTTGACATTGTTTGTTGTTCTTCATCTTCTGTCACTGTTTCTTTCATAGTACTTTGTTGAATTGTTGTTGACATTGTTTGTTGTTCTTCATTGTCTGTCACTGTTTCTTTCATAGTACTTTGTTGTATTGTTGTTGACATTGTTTGTTGTTCTTCATCTTCGGTGACTGTTTCTTTCATAGTACTTTGTTGTATTGTTGTTGACATTGTTTGTTGTTCTTCATCGTCTGTCACTGTTTCTTTGATAGTAGTTTGTTGTATTGTTGTTGGCATTGTTTGCTGTTCTTCATCTTCTGTCACTGTTTCTTTGATAGTAGTTTGTTGTATTGTTGTTGGCACTGTTTGTTGTTCTTCATCGTCTGTCACTGTTTCTTTCATAGTTCTTTGTTCTATTGTTGTTGACATTGTTTGTTGTTCTTCATCTTCTGTCACTGTTTCTTTCATAGTACTTTGTTGTATTGTTGTTGGCATTGTTTGTTGTTCTTCATCTTCTGTCACTGTTTCTTTCATAGTACTTTGTTGTATTGTTGTTGGCATTGTTTGTTGTTCTTCATCTTCTGTCACTGTTTCTTTCATAGTACTTTGTTGTATTGTTGTTGGTACTGTTTGTTGTTCTTCATCTTCTGTCACTGTTTCTTTCATAGTACTTTGTTGTATTGTTGTTGGTACTGTTTGTTGTTCTTCATCTTCGGTGACTGTTTCTTTGATAGTAGTTGGTTGTATTGTTGTTGACATTGTTTGTTGTTCTTCATCGTCTGTCACTGTTTCTTTCATAGTACTTTGTTGTATTGTTGTTGGTACTGTTTGTTGTTCTTCATCTTCGGTGACTGTTTCTTTGATAGTAGTTTGTTGTATTGTTGTTGACATTGTTTGTTGTTCTTCATCGTCTGTCACTGTTTCTTTCATAGTACTTTGTTGTATTGTTGTTGACATTGTTTGTTGTTCTTCATCTTCTGTCACTGTTTCTTTCATAGTACTTTGTTGTATTGTTGTTGACATTGTTTGTTGTTCTTCATTGTCTGTCACTGTTTCTTTCATAGTACTTTGTTGTATTGTTGTTGGCATTGTTTGTTGTTCTTCATCTTCGGTGACTGTTTCTTTCATAGTACTTTGTTGTATTGTTGTTGGCATTGTTGGCTGTTTTTCATCTTCGGTGACTGTTTCTTTGATAGTAGTTTGCTGTAGTGTCGTTAGCATTGTTCGTTGTTGTTCTTCATCTGTGACTGTTTCGGTGGTGGTACTTTGTTGCAATGTTGATAACATTGTTTGTTGGTCCTCTTCTTCTGTGACGGTTTCTTTTTGAACACCTACTGTACTCATTTCTTTAAAAGTAGATAGATCAGTTGCTGTCGTCTGTTGGTTAAAATTAGTTGAATGTATCGTCGTCGCAGCTGAGTGTGGATTTGTTGATATTTCTGTATATGTAGGTAATTGTGTGGTAGTTACCATATCTTGCTCTAAAAAAATAAAACAATGTTACTATGTTTTAGAATAGTTACAATAATGCGTACGATAAATTTGATATATTGTGAAATAACTAAATCTAACAGTCTCTTAAAGTATATTATTATAATCGTATTGAAGATAGTTTGTATTCGAGTGTAGTTACAATGTACAGTAATCATCTAAAACTGTAGGTCTAGCTCATACAATTTACTTAGAAATCAAACATTTCGTGGAATTCTTTAAATCGTTCTTTGCTGTCTTGTAAACATTTCAGCTGATAAATATACCAGATGTAATAATGTTAATTTTGTTATAGTGATGAGCGTCTGCAACACTGTGCCTACACGGATGTATTCTGTAATACAACAGATTCTTACCACGTGTTATGATTATCCAATATGTCCTATCAACATTGCTGTCTGGGGGAAGATGCATGTTATCTGAACCTGTTAATTCTCCAAAAAATGCTGTAACAATATCCGTTTGTGTAATGTTCGTTGATACAGGCAAATCGATTCTGAGAGTCACTTCAACATAGGGGTAAACCTGTCTGTGGTTTGCTACACTTACGTGCAGTATTGAATAACTAATGTTCGTCAATTTCATCAATTGATAAACCTAAATAAAAGAATTTAAAGAAGTATTAATGTGTTGTTTATTATGAAATGTGAACAATTAGAAAATATAATTTAACAATGTCTATATATTGAAACAATAGTAATAACATACATCTTCTGCTAGAATAGTTCGAGTTTCGTATGAATCCAAAACACCTGGATTTATGCTGGCGACCATACCCTTGATGTCCGTAAAGTTTACCACCAAGTCTATTGTCAATGCATCTAAAGTATAATTATAACAATAAATATAGTATTTAATCACTTTATAATGCCTGACTATTTTGATAAATGATCAGAATCATCCCAGTGTCAACGGTTACCGTGTACGTTGATACTTATTAGTTTACCAAGGTGTTAGCTTATGAAAAGGTTGTGGATATATACTATATCCTATGGCTTTTAAAAGTAAGGTAGTGCGGGTTCAAAGCGCCAATCAACATCAAATTTAAACTTTCCATGAAATTCTTAACTTGCCGAGAAAGAAACAACAGTCAGAACAACTTGTTATTAGAATGTTTTAGAATAAAGATTCATTGATATATACAGTATGTGATACTATACCACCCTTTTTGTCTACCCAATTTGATGCGAAGGCTGATTATCGCTGATTATGACAACATTATTTGGACGCGGGTACATCAAAATACTGTAAATACAAAATGTGTATAATTCTTGATAAACTTACCGATACACACATCATTTTCATTAACAAAGTTAATCATACATATACATGTATAATTTCCTTGAGTATTCTCGCATTTCTTGTTTTCATTTGAGTCACAGAGATTCTCAATCTCGCATTCATTTATGTCTGTATAAAACAAATAACAATTGCAGCTTGGTTAATTGTTTAAAACACCACTCTTTGACACATAATTGCTTTATATAAAAAAGACAAATCTTCTAAAAGAATTTTCTGAAATAACTCTTCAATTGTTTTTTTTAAATATAAACAAATCTCAGGATTGAAATCATGCACTAATGAAGCGTGTTACCCGAAAGCTCTTTAGCTTGTTGCTTATTTTATTTGTAAACCCGTAAAGTCACTGACATCATTTATCAGTAATTTGATTAAGATTGAAATAATAATAATATAAACAATTAATTTAGCAGTATTAACCTTTTAAAAATGAGAAGAAACAAATCCAATGTTATGTTAATGGTAATGTTAAAAAATCATAAAACACATAATATAGGCGAAAACAAAGTTCCTCGTTCGTATTTTTATGTTTTTGCCTGAAATACCAAGAAGCGATAGAACCATCAATTGAGCCATACCTGTACATTCAACTCCATTACCAGAATAACCATCGTTACAAGAACATTTGAATCCACCGGCAACATTTTGGCAAGTTCCTTCATCCGAACAATTGTGTACATTAAGCTGACATTCATCAACATCTACAAATAAAATGGAGTAGAAGAGAAGTATGAATAGATAAGGAAAATGATAGTGTGCATAAAGTTTGATCATTTACCTACCTGGATCTCCGATCCTCTCTCACTACAATTACTGCTCTGAACGTCTTTTTTCCGTTGAAATCATTAGCCTATCATATTACCATGTTTATTAAATCATTAGGCCTACTAACATATTTTATCAATATTTATTAGGATTCCAGCGGAGCATCAATAATACTATAATCAAAAATGTAAATTGGGCCAATTCCAAGAGAATTATCAAAAACAAATCAGAACAAAATACATTTATAAAAGTATTTTGCAAAGTAAAATATATAACATCAAACATACCATCACAATTGCCAATTATTCCACTTCCTCCATTACTGCTAAAATAACCAGCATTGCAAACACAGGTGTATGCGCCTTCTGAATCAATGCATAGCGCATTTGTATCGCAATTATCTTGGTTAAGCGTACATTCATCCACGTCTTTAAAAAAAAGGGGGAAATAATGTAGGTACATACATCGTTGATGTGGGATGGTAGACAAATCGATAGCAAATTAATCGTGTGAAACCATTATCATTGAAAATCAATTTGAAAACACTTTCAAAATTAACTATATACAAGCGAACATTGTTATTTTAGGAACTTATGTTCTGTTACCTATTAATCATTGCATGCATTATAACGATATCTGTATTTACGAAATAATACAATATAACTATAACTGTCACAGTGGCAACAAGAAAAATGATGAGATAAGGTAAAGAAAGAAAGAAAGAAAGAAAGAAGGAAAAAGAATAGGCCTATGAAGGAAAGAAGGAAAAAGAATAGGTCTATAAAGGAAAGAAGGAAAAAGGGATATGAAGGAAAGAAGGAAAAAAGGATATGAAGGAAAGAAGGAAAGAAAGAAATAGCAACAACGGTAGACCTATGATATTTTCATACTTTTACATATCTGTCCAGTGCCATTAAATCCAGGATTGCACATGCATAAGAATGAACCAGGAGTATCAGTACAGGTTGCCTGTTGGTGACAGTCATTGGTGTTGTCTGTGCATTCATCTATGTTCGTGCAATTTGTCGATCCATCTCCACGGTAACCATCTACACACATACATTGGTATGACCCTACTATGTTTGTACATTCAGCTTGTGTATGACAACTACTGTTCACATGACATTCGTTAATATCTGTACGAAAATAATATACATGTTATAACACAATTGTAATAATTCATTTGGTATAAATATTGATAATCGGCGGTTATCGACTTAACGATGTATTGTCCCCCAAAAACATGAAAAATTAAGGGAAAAAATAAAATTGTAATAGTCAGTTTTAATCAAGTTATTCACTTCCGTAGAAAAAACGACCACAAAATAATGATTTCACTACAAAGTAAACGGTTAAATTTGACAAGCAATTTTGATTATTTTGTGCCTTAAATTACTGTTTTTCAGGTAAATTTTGTCCTTCTAATTGTTTTGGACAATACTATATATGCGATACTGAAATTGTATATTAGAAAAAGTGTTTCCTTATTCCTTATTCATTGTACGGTATCTTATGTTTGCGATAAAAATGTGATATCGAAGTTTAGTTTAAAATGTTGCTAATAAATGTCTCACCTTCACAAGTTTTGTAACACTAAAATGGTGCAAATAATATAACTGATATAGTTAAAAATGGTATATTTATTTTTTCAAGGGGGCTTATCTTTAAGTACGTTAGTATAAGTCAAAGTGTTAGGATATTTCCTTATTCATTGTACGGTATCTTATGAGTTTAGTTCAAAATGTTGCTTAAAAATGTCTCACCTTCACAAGTTTCGCCATCGCCAACAAATCCAGAGTTACATGTGCATGAATAATTACCAGGTGTATTGGTACAGGTGGCCATTGAATCACATGGCATGGTTGAACACTCATTTATATCTATAAATTAACATTTTAAAAACGAGTATACAATATTACTGTAAAGGAAAACATAATAGTTAATCTTACGTGTTCCTGGTTAAATAAAAATAACGTTGAACTTGACAACTTCGAGTTGAAGGAAGAGGACTACATTATATTTTAGCATTGGTTCTAGATTTTTGTTCATTAAAAGTACTAATTTTAATTCTATCTTGCAATATGATATTATTAATATTATTAAAAACAACCCGTTTAAGCAGTTTAATTCTCTCGATGGTTATAGATATACATACATTTTTCGGGAAGAATTTTCCATCATCAGTGTGAACTGTATTAGTTATATTATTTGTCTATAATGTGTGTTGCAGTGAGTAAAAATAACAGTCAGAATAAGAGTATGTACAAGGAGTATAACCTATTTCAAGAACTATACTTACCAAAGCACATCATTCCATTACCGGTATACCCATCATTGCAATAGCACATGTAGGATCCATTATTATTGGTGCAGTACGCAGCATCATCACATCGGTCATACTCGCATGTTTCATTTCCAGTACAGTAAACACGAATATGTTCACATTCATTGATATCTATGAAATTAAAGCATAAACATAACCTAGTACAATCCAGTGTATTTTTTATAATGGCGGGAAGAAATCTATAATTTAAATATTCATAATCACACATGCCTTTGTATTCGGGTAAATCTGTTGTCAGAAAGTTATTCTTGATAATAATGTAAGGTTATTAAACCCCATGGTTTTCTTTTTCAGCCGGGGTATGATGTTTAGCAACAATAATTAGCCTGTAGTATTATGTCTGCTGAAATTTAGTTGTGTTCGCTTTGTTTTGAAGGATCAATATGTGTTTTTACTTAATTAGTTAGTTTAGTTAATCTACACACATGACTCTTTAATATGTACTGATTTATGTCGCCTTCATTCTTCTATCGATGCTACGTTTATTATGTTTTATATTGACCATTATGAAATAAATGTTAATATCGGAATTGAAAAATGACCAAGACAATTTTTTTAAGGGATCAATATGAGTTTTTACATCAAGTTGATCCGATCCATGTAATGGTGTCTTTTTCTATCATCATCTTATGTTATTGCTAATATTTATGTAGCCTTCATGGCATCGGATACTACATGTTTTGTATTGACCATTATGAAATCAATGTTAAAATTGAAAAATAAAAATTGACATTGAATGTGATATCTTTACACATTGTTGTTATAGGTGTATGTAAAATAACTTACTTACTGTATAAAAAACATTACCTTCACATTGCTTTCCGTTTCCTAAATATCCTGAATTACATGAACATAAATACGTTCCAGGGGCATTTGCACACATTGCATTTTGGTCACATGAAGACGAAAAATCACATTCATTTATATCTGAAAAGGTAAATCAATAACATGAAAGAAATTCTGTATAATATTGTGTTGTATTGTATGCAGCATTAAGGGAAGTTTTACACAACAGCTAAAGTCAAACCCTTTGTAAATTACAATTATAATAATTTACTAACTGCACGCATACAATTCTACAAGGACGGATTCAATGGAATGAGAATTTTCATTTTATTTTTTCTATTTATTATTAAGTAGGTAGGTATTAGCATACCTTCACAGTTTCTCAGATCTGCCGATAACGCATAACCGTCGCCACAAGAACAATTGTACGACCCATCCGTGTCAATGCAAACGTCACTACACATATGTGTATTGTTAGTGCATTCATTTAAATCTAAAAATAAAAAGCAGTTGTAGTATGTAGAGATAATCGTAATGTTTATTTTTACCTTTACTTGTTTATACCCATATAAATACTGATGAATGCGTAACGGCTTGCAGTGGACTTTCTAGACATGAATAACGGTGGTTTAATTTAATAGCTCAAGACAATAACTCAAATTAAAGGACAAAAATAGCATTACCCGTAATTGTTATTAAAATACAAACCATTGTCATGTGTTAGAAGAGGGAAGATTGAAACTACATACTGTATATACTTTAACAATTATAGACTTAAACTGTAAATCTAAATATTAATTACGTTACATACTTAGACAATGCGTTGAATTCCCGTCAATTGCTTCATAGCCGGTCTTGCAGATACACGATACATCATTTCCGTTCATTGAACAAAAGGCATTCACACATGGGTCGGTATTGCATTCTGCCCCTTGTATAGCTATGTGAAGGTAAGTCAAGTTTATATAAATATCATTCAAATAGTATGAACGTAATCCGAGCATAGGACAACATTTACCTAAGACATGATAACTGTGTAAACGAATATTAGCAATCCGTTGGGTCTATTCCTTACAAAGTAAAGTTTAGAATGAGATGATACAACTGTATCTTCTCGAGTAAAATAAGTCTCGATATTCTTTTTTCTTTATCTAGGAATCACATGCTGTACCTCAAGTTATTTGTTTTTAAGCAGTAAACTTCCGCGCCTGACGGCAATAATATGATTTCATGGAACGTAATATTTCAGTTAAGCTTAGCACAATAACTACTCCATTGAACACTTACGTTATCAACCGTGCAATTTTGGTAGACTAATCGGGTTTGAAAATCAACCTGTAGTGTCTATAAACATTCATTATTTGTATATTAGTTGATATACAGCAAAACAATCTGTGACTTACGTTGACAGGATACGCTATCATTGCGTAGTTCATAGTTATTGTTACAATAACAACTATAATGTCCTACTGTGTTGTTACACATTTGATGACAGTCGTTAATTCCAAGTTGGCATTCATCAATATCTGCAATTACATTACACAACATAATCGTATAATACTACTTCATTATTTATAAATCTTTAGTTTTAAGGTCAAATCTTGAATTTCGCAGTGTTATTTTTATATCTTGTTCTCTGTCTGCTAGCATAAGATATTTTTTAATTAAATTAGCTGAAAAGGAGTAAAGTATTTGATTAATTTTTTTCTTTATTTATTATTCAATTTTTATAGTAACTTTGAAGTGTACTTTCTTCTTTCTGTTCCACAATATCAAATGCGTAATCATGTATTATTTCCAATATCATATATTACTCGCTGTTGATAATGTCTGTCTCCGTCGGAAGGTTTAGTTTCAAGGTAACTAATATCTAAGTATTATTTTTTACTAATTTGTAGATTTTTAGTGATGATAGCGTTTACTGTAGGTTGTAGAAATGATTTTTTTTTAATACGTCTTTATCATTTGAAAATCTCTGTTTAAATGTATACTGTAGTCTATTTAAGAAGAAATACAAATTTAAAGGAGAAGACAGAAATGTATATAATATAGCTTGTTCAAAGTGTCCCAACTTTGCAACAATTCAACAATCCCCACCTTTTTTAAAATATATCGTGTATTATTTGACCACATACTAACTGAAATGTGCAACAAGTTGGGATGCGTTGTGTGGATCACATAACCCGTTTATGACGAGTTCAAATCTACCTGTGTTTCTATTATTTATTATTTCAGTCTTACCTTTACATTCGTTTCCAACCAATGAGTAGCCAGACTGACATGTGCACACAAAACTTGCAAGTGTATTGCTACAGTGTGCATTTATGCCACACGTGTTATTTGCCAAACATTCGTTTATGTCTAAAACAAAACGTATACATTAAGTTATAATCTCGTACATGTGTAAATTGTGTTAATTATATTACTGAATCTGTTATTTATTTAGAAATTGTATTACAATACCTGAACATTCCTCATTATTTAACTCATAGCCAAGTTTACATGGACAATCAAATCCTCCATTTGTATTCGAGCACACAGATGTTTCTAAACAGTCATGAGTGTTGCTAGAACATTCATCAACGTCTGTTGGAAAGACAATATCATATCAAGGTATCTTTATTCATAAAATCAAATAATAAACATCAATATAATCAATCGCATTTGCAATAAAACACTGAAATGTGAACAAAGATTATACAGCGCGAGCGGCGGAAGATTAGTCTCGAACCCCCGACTTTCGTGTATTTAGGTTAATATAAGCTTCGTTCCCTCAAGATGACGTTCATGAATATACATATCTATGACGCCACATGAATCACGTAACATGAATCACGTATAAATAGACTATTGTCAGCTGTACTTTGTGGCGTAACGGGTAATGCTCTGTTTTGAGTACTCTAGCCCCGGTTCGAATCTCTACTGATTTTTTTTAATGGAAAATAAATATTGTTTTTATTTGATTTTGAAACAAAATATTTAGTTTCAAAGGACAATTAGATTACAATATATCTTGAATTAACATTAGTTTTCTCAATTAAATTATTGAAGAATTGTTAAACCTTTATCACTACAAATTATTTATTTAAAACAGTACTGTATAAGTTTTAAACTATTTACATGACGAATTCATTAATCTAAAATAAGACGACAAAAAAGGGGTCATCAAGAAGAATACTTTTTGTAGTTTTCGTAAGTTTTTTAAAATACGACTGTAAATCACTAAATAGATTGGTATTGTATGACTCCAAACCACACTTGTTGTTTTTGAGAAGAAAGAAATCACAGCTACGCAAAGCAATGATCTTAATGTTTCAATAACGGTCTAGACATTTTTAATCACTTATTGAAACATGCAATTTCATGTTCCGCAAACATTAATGTAATCAACTAAATTAAATATCTATACTTTAAGAGTTATTAATTATAGTTACCAATGCATGTAGATCCATCTCCAACATAACCACTAGGACAACTACAAAAGTAACTTCCGGGTGTGTTTTCACAAATTGATCGATTACCACAAACACTAGCAAGGCATTCATTGATATCCTCGCAGAAAGATCCATTACCAGTCCAACCAGGCAAGCAAGAACATCTATAGGACCCTTGAGTGTTGATACAGTCTGCGAACATGTCGCAAGAATGAAGTTCACGAGTACATTCATTAATATCTGGTGAAATATGGAAATTACATTTTTAATATTGTGTTAATATTATCTAGTGTAAAAGAAAAATAATACGTGTTCTAATCCCAATTATATAAATGTTATTTCTACAGTACCATTAAAATGACGAGTAATACATTGGGATCGTAAAGATAAGCACTTTGTCAATATGCAAAAAAACAAATGCGTGTATACCTTGACAGCCTTTTCCATCTCCTTCATATCCATTTACACATTGGCAAATATACGATCCACTAGTATCAGTACAGTCAGCATTTTCATCGCATGGATAATCAGCCATATTACATTCGTTTATATCTTAAAATACAAACATTAAATTCATTTTGATTCTTTATTTCTTTCTCAGTCCACAAGAAAATAAACTTTACACAATAAAGTGGAAAGAAAGGGAGAAAAAGGCAGTAAATTTCCCCCAAAGTCTTTATAAATAAATAAATTGTTTTATTATTTAAAAGGCTAATAGTAAATTTTCAGCAGAATCAACTACAGAACTTACTGTTGCATATCTGTCCATTGCCATTGTAACCTTCTGAGCATGTGCAGTTGAATGATCCTTCTGTATTTTCACAGGTTGCATACTCACTACAATCATCAGTCATCATCATGCACTCATCAATGTCTATGAAATATTAATAGTAAATTACAATATACCTTATACAACGAATAATCTGTCTATAATTTCATGTTCCGCTTAGTACATTTATGCATCCATTATTGTACTAACTTTCCCGTTTGACAAGATATAATGAATGTTCCTTTTATTGTTCTGATTTATACATATCATATATTTTTAATCGCTATATTGATGTAAACAGCTTTTTATTGTATGCTCTGGTTGTCTGTACAGAGCCGAAATATAAACAAGGCCAACAGCCATAAGTCGCGTTCTAAAACGCATAGTGATACCGGACCGACAGACAGACAGACCGACAGACAGACAGACCGACAGACCGACCGACCGACCGACCGACCAACATAGTGAACTATAGAGTCGCGTCCACGCGACTAAAAACGCGCCCTCTTTCACCGATAAAATGGTTCACAAAAAAAGAGGTTCAGTATTTTTTCATGCACCTACTAAAAAAAGTATTTGTCATATCAAACTAGTAAACATATAAACAGTAGTGAGCACTTTTTAAAGTAATCTGAGCGTTTCAATTAATATTTTTATTATCAATATTATTTATGTAAGCTTACCATCGCAATTCTTTAGATCAACATTTAAAACATAACCTTCTCTGCAGCTACAAGTGTACGAGCCCAAAGTATTGGTACATTCCTGTTGGCAGAACGATACACCATCTTCTCTGTCACGACCTTCAGTACACTCATCAAAATCTGAATTACAGCAAGTAATATAATTTATGTTACAGGTTAAAAATAATTGATAAGGCCTAATGATAAAATGTGTATTTTATTTAAAAGTTAAATATATTACACTGTATGAAGCCAATACATGTTAAAGATTCATTTATTTCAAAATACCTTACAAATACCTTAACAAATGAAACAAATCGTCGGTATGAGTACATTTAAAAAAATTAGTGTACTAAGATATTTTTTTTAAATAATTAGTATAAACACGTATCAGCTAGACCAGAGGAAGAGTTACAATAACGTTGGTCATTGGAATTATTTAATGATATTTCTATATGGGCCTACCAACAAGATAAATGACGTACCGTAACATTTGAATCCATTTCCTATTAAATCACCAGGGCATGTCGAACATGTAACATTTACTAAGGGTGCCATTTGATCGGTACATGAGACTCCAGGATAACAAGGGTCATCTAAACAGCCATCGTAGTCTTCACTGCAATCAAACCCGGTCCAAGCAGGAGGGCACTCACACTCGGACACCTAAAATGATAATGAAACGTATTAAAGTCTTACTTATTGTGTATTATGTCATTACAGCCTACACATCTTTAACCTTAAAAAATCTAAATTATAAAATTGTTTGGCTCTTGGCTACATTTTTGAGGAAAACCATATTAACTAGAGGACTTGGATAGGAAACGATTGCATGCATAAGAATATGTAGAAGAATTTTATTTTTTATTTTATTTTATTCAGTTGACAACCAACAGCGAAAAAACCGCCACTAACAGGTTGAATGTTTTATAACTCCACGACACGTGCTATCTTTTCACATTATAGAAGTTTTTGAGAGTTATATCTAATGAGTTGAGAAAGTAGTAATTGCTACGCTTGTTTATTCTTCAAATAAACAAAGTAAACACTTATCAAACTCCTACTTTGTATCATCGATACCTTCATCACATTAACACATTACCCCCTTCTTTATTGCCAATGTCCACAAATTGTGAAATATACATTAGAATAGACAATATTAAATGATCAAATTATGCATTTGTTGTCTTTAATAAAAAATATCAACATACAATAGATGTAATATATAGTTAAAACAATTACTGTACTTTTATTTCAATAAAAAAGAATAAACATGTAACTAACTGCAAAATGATTGTTCAGTAGATCTGATCCTTCAACAAGAGCATTAAAATTACAAACTCCGCCATTCTCACAATTACATATAATAACATCTAGTGGGAAGGACGCCGCTGCTCCTTGATCATCCATTGCAACAAGTGTGATCTTAACCTGGTCAGTTGCAAGAGGTGTCCATGTGAAAACACCACCTTAAAAGAAAGAGACAATCACAGTTAAACATAACATGCAGAAGAATAAGAATGTGTCGAGTCTCTGTTGAGGCGAGTCTCTGTTGAGGCGACTGCTCAGTTTTACCAAGTATTATATAACAATTTTTCCATCAGTTCATTTTACCATTGTTAGTTTTCCATTTTTATAGAAATATTATAAATATGTTATTGCACATTTTTGTATGTTTTATTATTTGTTTGTATCTTGTTACAAGTTATATGTTTAAACTATCAATGACTAACAACAATATTATTCAAGAGGTTGCAGATTCCGTGGTATTATGCAACGCATGTACACACATTTAAAGATATGTATCCTCCTAATATATTCTGCGGTACATTTCATTTCGAAACCTGAGCTGCACTGACGAGATCTAATAAGATCGAAACAGTACTGTCTGCAGATTGGATATATATATATATATATTTTTTTTTTTTGTTAATATGCCATTTTTAATTTAATTAATGTCACGTAATAGTTATTCACTTTGACCAAAAACTGAATCGGAAAAAAAATTATTTACCTGAACAAAAAAATAATTAAAAATAAAAAATAAAAATTGTCAGACAATGGTTTTTTGTTCAAATTAAACGTTTCTTTTGTCTTTTTATAAGTGAAATAATAATTTTTGTTTTTTTTACACAAGTAAAAACTTTATTAAACCTGCAAAATGGACTTTTGTAAAATATAATGGCCAGATTGAATGTATAGAGTGTCAATATTTAACATTTCCAATAACTGATATGTATCAAATTAATTTAGTTAGTTTCTCATAATTTCTTACCTGTATCAATACCAGCACCAGGAACAGAATCTTCAAGGGAGTACGTTACAGGACTGTCTTCTGGGTCTGTTGCAACAACTCTTAATATGTACTGAATGCCTACCATCGCCAACAGTTGGTTTGTACCATTCAGAGCATTAGCAGGAGAAATAGCAAGGACACTCGTAATATTTGGTGGGAAGTTATCTTTAAAAGAAAGAGAAATGTAACTTATTATTACTTGTAAAGTCTTAATTATATAAACCAAAATTATTTGTTAGCACTTAAACAGTAAACGAGACAGGACAAAACCTCTATACACAATACTATTACAGTGTCAGTATAACCATTTTCATAATAGTAGTGGTAGAAGTAAGATATTATAGTGTAAGGGTGAAATTTCTAGCCAAAATAGGTTTATATTCTTTGTTTATTGCTTTTGTAAATAACTTGGAACAAAATTGTAATACATCCAAGGTAATTACAGTAGGTACATGCCGCCGTTGTCATGAATATAGGTGTCAATGTTTAGATATTTTGTATGTATCATGTTAAAAAATATATTTGTATTGTTTCGGAAATAATCCTTTCTGACCTATCAACAATACGCATGTATAACATAATCTAAACACATTTCTAATTTAAAGATTTTAGAAATAAAAGTTACCATTAATGTGCATCAGTGCATATTTTATATGGTATTTGATATATTTTCGTACACTGACGATGTAATTTGTAAACATTATTATTTACCCAATTCGTCTAAATCATTGTTGTTATTTTCATTGGTTGACTTTGTGATTTCACCAAAAGAAAGATCACTCGTAATTAGAGAGTCAAACAGACACATTTTATCATTTCCACACATTTCTACTGCCTGGTCGTAGAAATCAGTTCCTTCATGGATCTGAACCAAATCTTCGAAGAACACTGGCTTAAATGTAACGTTATTTACAGAGTACCATGTCTCACCATCGACATAGGTAAACAATGATGTTTCGTTTGTTGTTCTCCCTTAAAAAAACAAAAAAATAAAAAATGTATTCTTTTTAGTATTTCTAATATTTGTTTTAAAATAAAGATTTTACATCAGAAGTTAATTCTTCACATTCCTAAACACATGTTAAATCCTGCTTCGCTGTAAATAACCTGTAGTCACATACGGTACTTATGTTATATGTATTATGTATGTCACTGCCTATCCCGTTTTTGTTTATCTCATGTTTTCCATAGTGTAATTTTAATAAAATAATAATAACTAAAAGCTACAAGAAAGCTAAATTTGCATACAAGGTTAGAAAGGGCATTTTTATTATTAATTGCGATCGGTATTTATTCATATTTCTTGTTTGGATTTTATTCATTCTTACATGTGCTTGCAAACTGGAAAGCATAACTGTCTGTTACGGTTGTGTTTGGTTCAATAACAAGTGTTGTGTCGTTCGGTAGAAGAAAGTCATCAGTAACGTTGTCATTCCAAACACCTACAAAATATGATTAATTTCAAAATTGCAGTAACAAATTGTTGGATGAATTCAAATTATTATAGTACTATAATATAACTTGTTTTGTGATGATATTTATGTGAGTGTACTTCAGTATAACACTAATAATCCCTACGTTTATGGATAATTATAGGGTTCTTCGAAACAAATAAAATACATTAGTAAGCCTACCGTATAAGCCGTTTGTTTGTCCTTTATAACTGTCAGGAATGGATGCAACTATGTCTAGTGCTGTTTCAACTAACCCAATTGATAGAGAAATACCAGATGACCATGCGGCAACAACACGGTTAGCAGTTGAATTACCAGAAGGAAGACTTATCGAGAAAGTGCTATCAGCTTCTGAAACATACGGTTCTACAGAAGAAAAGAAATCAAATACATTATCATTAGGCCTATACTTACTTACTTACTTACTTACTTACTTACTTGTTGTAAAACAGTGTCACATCATTATGTATCGTATCGAGTGTATTATGTAAATGTGGTGTTAGGATAGGTTTATGGCATAAAAGCCAGGCGTCACATGCGGATTCATATCACAATACAATACAATGTATTACATAGTGTAATTTGCCTTTGACAAATTATAGATACTGTACGCCAGGCTTGTGGCTGATAAGACTGGTGACAAAAGCAAGCATTTTGTATACGCCGTTTATAACTCTAAATCCCAGCTTTGCCTTTCAAATAATTTAAAAATATATTTAGGTGTTGGGTTCTGTGAGTTGGGTCTGTTGATCGCCAGTACTGTTCATTGTCGCTAGACAGGATATCGTAATTGAATCGGCTGTCGACAATGATTAATTCGAATCAGCAGATTTACTTACTTACTTTACAGAAAAGCAGGTGACATAACATAAAATTAACGTTTTATTGGAGAGAATATACGAAGCCAGGACTGTTCAATAATAGTCAATCTTTCAACTCATAAAATATTTTCGTCGTACAATGCACACACATTAATTATTTGCAGTATTGTCATCAAACATTTCATGAAGTAAAAATAATTTATATTACCATTGCCCAAGTCTGTTTTATTAACAGCAATGCTACCATTGACAACAATTTCGAAATCACTAGCATTCGAATTTAATTTAAACTCCACCTGTAAATCAAGTAAAATATTATTACAAATAACTGTATAAATACAAACCACACAGTGGTATCTGGAATTTATAATAATGAAAAACTATGAAGATGAGGAATAGCCGCAGATGTGATGTAGTTGAAATGTTGATTCTATAACTCTAGTTTTACTCATTCCGATTTATTTAAATCAAGCTATTTGTGAAATTTGGAATAAAATACTCATTTTGATAATTGTATTGATTTCCACTTGACTTTAAACTTGCATTAATGTTAGGCCTAAGTATTAAAACATAATTCTATACAAAACAATAGTTATGTAATGTCACTGGCTTTATAAATGTTATCTACCTACTAACTATTAAAAATAATATTTACTTTAGTAAAAGCAGCCTGAGCTGCAATTGCTGTAAAGACTGTAGCATCTACATCGTTCCTAAATTTCTGCATTCGTCCTTGTAACATGAATTCGTCGTTGACATTCAAAAGTAAATATTCCCCGATTCCATTAAATGTATATTCAAGACCATCCAGCGTACGCATGTGCGGATCACCAAATACCCATCCTAAATACAATTTCATTGTTGTTTTAGTGGTATCATTATTAATCATTATTATAAGTGTTTTGCGTATTTTCCACTAAATTAAACTAATCATAAAAGTTTGTTTCGTCTTTATTATTTTGTAAAATATATATAATTTACAAATAAAGACGAAACAAACTTGTATGGTTAGTCTAAGGTTAAGTTTTAGGTTGTAAGTAGTAGTAAATTGTATTAGCCTATTCTGACTTGTTGTTCTAAATATTTTGTTAACGGGCACACAATCATCGCCATGACTACATTTCGGGTTCTTTGGAAGAAAGAATGTGTCATTTCATTTTATTAGAATTACAGTAGTTAGGCCTACATATGTTTAATAGTTAATTATACCTGTATGAAGTAAACATTAGATAATTTTGTTTTTATTTATCTATTTTTGTCTATCTATATACTATTTGTCAGTCCGTGCATTAATCTCCATCTATCAGTCCAACTATCCGCCCCAATAGTCGGTCCGTCTGTCGGTCTATCTGTTTTCACAAGACTTACCGATATTTGGTGGTATGTATCCTTGGCAAGTACCTTTTGGTCTTACCTCCGCATATAAGTTACAATAGTAAGGATCATTTGATTCAGCACAGCAAACGTGGCGGGGAATCCAATCCAAGTCTAAAATAAAGGTTTTTTTTATTGTTATTAACCACATACAAAGTGTAATACCGTGTGTAAATTAAATGATTATTAATCATTATAAGAAATGCCTACCGGTTTTATTTTTTACAAGAAACTTGGTATCGAAAGGGTACGTTGTATGAAAGAAAAACCAAATTCAATTGTCAATTGTTTTTTTTCTTTTTTTTTTCTCTTTTTCTTTCATTTTTAATTTTTAATATTTTGTTTTATATTGTAATGTGTCAGTCCCTGTTGCTATTTCTATCTAACACTTCTTTCCAAATATAGTTTTGTATTTTATTTATGTTTATGTACGGTTTGCTGTTAATTTCTGCGGTTTTAGAATCGATCTGATATTGTTATATGTAATATTTTAAATCTTTTTCTGTAAATGATCTTAACAGTAATTGAATATCACAAGCATATAATTCTACACCAATTATATTACCGACTTACAGAAATGTAGGAAAAATAGAAAGAAATTGTTCCCAACAAAATGATATCGTTCCACGAAACTACTTGAAAACACATTGCCTCCATATCCTTCAATGAGTGACCCATCTCCCCTGTAACAACATGTCATACCCGCTCCTGACCATGATGCAACTTGCGTCTGCAGACAAAAGGGGTTTCCTAAAACATAAATATATACTTATTTTAGATTTATATTATATCTAAATAGAATAAGTCTCTCTATAGTATAGTGTGGTCAAGCAGAGACCACGTTTGTTGACGAGGAAATATGTTGATAGAAATGGGAGAGACCGATGTTACACTATGCTACATGTAGTTTTGCTTATGTATTTACCATCACTGTCACAATAGTAACACTATAATGACCATTTTACGACTGCCCTCTTAATCGGTAATGATGATTCTTTAAAAGTTGTATTATTGATGATTTACGTCAAATCACACTGGCTATGATGACAATAAAGTTTTGAATTATAACATATACAAGTAATAACTCACCATCCGCGGCGTTAATGGCGTCTACCAGTTCTGACGAAACAGAAGATGTTCGGGATGCACGTCCGCGTCTACTATTTCCAAAAGATAGATCGTTGGAACTCTGTGTATGTACGCATGGACATACTCCAAATCCACTTAACCACCATAGGTTACTCGATTCTGTGTTTCTCCAATCCATACAATATTGCCTGTAATTGACCGTATTTTCGGTATTCATTTCCAATCTAAAGAACCATTGACCATTTAAGCCAGTATTACTCGTGGAATCTGGAGAATATCTTGAGTTAGCAGTTGGAAAATAATTTGAATTTAGCTGGACGTTGTTGTATTCTCCATTTACTCCGACTCCATAACCAATAATCACATTTTTCTTATCAAGAACATCTGGATTCCACTGCATCCCATTGATCTCATAATTAAATAATGTAAAACTATACACACCGTCTGTGATAAGTGCTGCTTGGAAGGTTGCCGTCTGTAAATATTAGAATGAACATGTGTGTTATGCATTGGTTTACTATGCTATAAATTTTACTGTGGCGTGCAGAAGCAATTTCATTACCTCCTTTTCACACACCGCTCCACCCACTTTTTCTTCTGGAATATTCAGTAGTTAAATAAGACAAATCGAAAAAACGAAGACATAGCAGCCCGAAGGCAGAAATAAGAATTAAATTTATAATCACTCGAATATTAAGAGATTATAAAAGCATGACATTCAATGGTAAAAATAATAAAATGTCGTAAGGAAGAAAGATAGATTAAAATTCTGCTGATGTTATCAATTTACCAAGTAAGGGATTTGATTATTCTGATATCTCTTAGTTTTGCATAATATGTAGTGTTAGTTTGGTATTGTATTCAATGTATACTAATCGTCAGGAAATGGTAAAAGGTAGAAAATATAACCTGTACTCTTCAAGCGGTAAGTTACAACAACACGCGCAATACTTTTGCTTCACCATTATTTAGCATGAACTAAAAAATATAGTGCAAAGTATTACCTTCCCATCATTATTTTCTACCGGATATTGCGGTATTTTCTCCCATGTTACAACCAACATCCACTTGCCCATCCAATTATCGTCGAGATTCAGAATTCCCAATTGACTTGAAAATTGCCTTGTGCGATTTGATGCTAATGCTAACATTTCTATGTCACGTTCACCTCCTGTGTCCATATTATTTTGGTACACCTAAATTTGGAAAACAACAGTTGTTGCATTTGACTAGTAAAAGTAAAATTTTTATTGTTGAATAGTAGTATTACACCGTTGTAAACTAAAATAGCTATTATAGTGCATGGTCTATGTCTATGTCTATGGTTTATTTTATTGGTTTTCATAATGTCTTATCATTTTCAAATCTGGTAGGACTTAGTATTTATTTGACGAGAATAAGAGTGTGCTACTACAATATGACTAGACAGCCTATGACAGTGAATACCTTTATAAACTAAGTAGGATTAGTTGTTTTTCGATATGCTACTGATCAGAATAATGTAGGCATACCGTGCACAATTATACTTACGTTGTAATACACTTCACCAATGTCACCCGATAAATCGGAATCCGCCCAGAACGGAGCGATAACTTTAAACGGGTAGTTTCTGTAGAGACCATCGGTTGGTGGATTTGCCAGTCCATATTTTGGAGCATTTTCTTGAGACAAAACAATTGCTCCATTTTCAGTACACTACAGGTAGTACATAAAATAATTTCAAATTTAGTTTTTAATGGTTTTCGTTAAAGAAAACCTAGAACTATTGTTTATGGAATGGTTCTATGTGTGGTAATGTTTTCTAAAACAAAACAAAAACCTAAAACGAATTATTTGGGAGTCTATCTGTCTCCGTACAATAATAACAGTGAGATTGTATTGACATATATTGAAAACAGTTCAAAACACTTAACTGACATAGGATAGAAAATCATAAATGTTGATTTGTGTACTCTCAGTATACACAGTAGGGGGTACTTACGTATATACTGTATATAAAATCGCCATGGAATGGAAATCCATTGGTAGGTTTAAAAGTCGGCGATACCTTCTCTGGTATATCATTGGAAGACAATTCATAAAGGGTATTTAGACTGTCGTCACCTTGTTCGGTACCCCACGGAAAGAAGAAATCAACTGGAATATATAATAGAATAATGTTATTTTATCGTTGTTAACATCGTATAATTATTGTTGTTTTAATCATGTTATCTATCAATTAAGAGATATGGCAATACTAAAATAAGGCAGGGAGAGCACATTTATAAAGAAAAGCCCCAAACAATAGAAAGAATATCAAGAGCAATCAGGGAGTTTTAAACTCCGTCAAAGCGTAAAAAGAGAACAATTGTCGATAATAAAGGAGGCAACAGTCAATAAAATTAATAAATTTTCGATGCGCGAAGCATGCAGCATAACAGTTCGCCGTGACATCTAAAGTCCTATTTAAAATGAATTGCTTTATTCTCTCGTATTACTGCAATAACGAGCTGTTTAGATAAATACTTCCCCCTCTTCATAAGCCAGCTCGGTCTCTCAGAGTCAACCGTTTTGTCGAATTACCTCATTGTAAAACCAGCAGACTTAGGTCGTCTCCAGTTCCCACCATGGTTGATATAATTAATAGGCACCACTAGCCCTTTTTTTTCGTTAAGTCAATGGGCCTTGTTTGGTTCCTTGTTGTAATTTGGTACCCCAGTATTTTAAAGATATTTAATAAGTGAATGTTTTGATGTTTTTTATTCATGTATGTTTTTTTAATTCATGGTACGATATTTAATTTTAATAGGATGGTTCTATTTTTATAGCAATTTTATCAAATTTTTATATTTTTGTAATGCAATTCATTTCAGTCCTTGACCGTCGTTTTGTAATTGGCTGTATTTTTAATATACCGAATAAATAAAAAATAAATAAATAAATAACAAAAATGACCAAATCTACAACATGTTATTTGGGTAAAACGTAGTTCATTACCTTCACAATTATATCCATCTCCAAAGAAACCTTCACCACATTCACATGTGTAACTTCCGTCATTGTTGAAGCACATGGAACCAATTTCTGCACATTCGTTAATCAGAAGGCATTCGTTTATATCTTAAAATAGAAAATATATATGTTGCTCTATTTATAATATTAACGAAAAGGAAGAAATAGAAGAATATTTGGTCTTTGTTTAGAAAGTATTACATATTATTAGGAGAAAACGAATAATATGTGAATGAGTGAGAGCAAACGAGAGAAAACATTAACATTAAATGCAAAGTTAAATATTTAATTAAAATAAATGGTAAAGATTTGTGAAATAAATATTACACTTTACCATTGCATTGTGTACCATTAACAACATATCCATCAGGACATTCACATCTGAAACCACCGTCTTCGTTGATACAAGTTCCAATTTGATCACATGTATAAGGATTTTCTGTACACTCATCAATATCTTGAGCACAAAAAAACAAAAAATATTATTATTATAATTTATAAGTGTGCAGAGTAACTAATACTATTTCTTTTTTACTTTAAGGAAAATAGCCTGAGTTTAAATAAAATGTTACTCATTGAGTTTATTGTCGGCATACATACCTCGACACCCACGAGGAGCAGGCTGATCATATATTCCATTGTTACAAGTTGTAGCGACAGCTGAAGTTGGAACAAGCTCATACCCGTCCATTTCACAAACAAATTGCAAGTTACTACCATGCGTATACGAACCAGTAATCACAACACCATCAACCGAGAGTTGAGGACAATCAGCTGTTTTAACAAAAACATTGTTAATTTCCAACAACCAAATTATTTAGACCATTACACAATTAAAAGCCATTTTTTTTGTATATAAACTTATGTAAGAATAGTTCTATTATGTCTATTATGTCTATAATAGGTAACGTATGCCAATTTTATACCAACCGTAACAACTAGGGAACTGAAACACACCGCCGATCAGACAAGGACTAACTGGCATACCAACTAAAGTATACCCTCTAAAACAGCTATATGTTATGTTTTCTCCAATTCCAAAATTACATTTCGTTCCTTCTATAATAACAGCATCAGGTATTATTGAAATATCCCACTTGCAAAATCCTTTGATATAAAATACATAAAATTGTTATTTTTACGGTACAGAACATCACATAATCTTTCAAGGCATGTATATTTTCATTCTGTGTTTGTATTTTTAGCCTACTTTTGATGGCTACAACATTATAACATAATACATCGGTTGCTCATGTGGATAAATGATGATAAATGTACTCCGAATAATAAATGGTTTATTTTGAAAAAGAATATTATAGCAATAATATTAGATAAAATGAATTAGAAAAATACAAAACCTGAGCAAAACGACTCTTCTTCTTCGGCACTGTTATAGCAATCGAAATAGTTGTCACAAACATAACACTCTTGGATACATTTTGAACTGTTAGGACAACGGAACTCGGTTGAAAGGCAGGACCCTATAATTGTGTAACGAATTAGGAACACATTTTAGATATCTCAATTATCTGGGAATGTTCAACTCACTAAAGATAGCAAAGTATTGGGTTTTAAAAAGTATTTAACATACCACAATTTTCTTCTGATTCATCAAACGCGTCTTGACAATCCGGTAAGCCATCACACTTGAATCTGTCTGCTATACACTTTTCTGGACAGCGGAAAAACCCCACGTTGCAGGAAGCACCTGTTAGTAAAGAAGGCAGTGACAACAGTATTTACGTATACCATTTTAGTAAAAGAAAAGGCCTCACTTTTTTAGGCGAATTGCGGTTACAATTTATGCTAATGCCGTACTGTGATGTCCTTTACCTTTACATGCATATCTCAAAATTAGATATATAACTACCCTGTATATATACATGTTGAACTATTACTGTACATTCATGCAAAACACCAATTTTTGGGGGTTATTTTATTCGTAAAAAGATTAATTACATTTGTTTGTAAATAATTATTTGTTTTTAGTCTTCAAGAAAAACATTGTACAAATCATTAATTATTTTCACGTTATGATTTGATGAATAAACGTATTTGTATTTGTAGCTTGACAAAAGAGCTTATCTACAAAAACCTACATTTGTTTAATTGACCCCCAAACGTGTTTATTTTTTCACTTAAAAAGTGTTTCAAATAATAAATGTCATCTTCATCATAAACATTTTGTGGGATATATGTTCTTTTCAAGTGATATGTACCCTCACTTACCAGTTATTTCAATTGTAAAGGAACACATAGAATTCAGTCCTTCGTCATCAATTGCAACGTACATTAATGTATATGTGCCTTCTTCAAATGAATCTCCAGAGACATACATATTACTGGCGAAGGGTATGACAGTAACCCCGCCAGCATTGTCTGTAGCGATTGCATCATTCCATATAATAACAATGCTATTCGTGTTAATAGTCAGCATTGTATTGATATTACTTGGACATGTTATTCTTGGGGGTTCCATATCTAAAATAAAAATGATATATATTTATATTTTTTTTTGTAGGTGAAATTTATGTACATTCTTTGTGATCTACGTAAAGATCATAATACACAAAAATCAAATTGATCAATATATAGAATATTTAAAACAGCTGATTCCCGTACGGTGTTTTTTTTTCTACCGAACAAAACATCGTGCACTATCGTTGGTACTGGGCCATAATAGACCATCGTTCCTAAATAATAACGTAACCCTAATCCTCTAAATAATTTCTCACATTATGAAAATAAATATACAACCAGTAAAATCATTAAGAACATGAATATCAACATACAGTTACTAAACTTTTCTTTTTTTTCTCCTTTTCATTTCTCCAAAAAGCAAAAAGAAAAACATGGAATGATGACGTAAACAAATATGACTGGCAAATTGTGCAACTACATATTTACATATAAATACATATTTATACAGGATTACACAATCAGTTAAAAGAAAAACCTGTTTTATATTGTGGTCCTGTCAGCATCCACTACATACCAGTAGTCAACATCAACAAGTTCGGATGAGCTGAGGCGGCTAATTATAGTGAATGAATTAGATCTAATATCCATTTCAATAGTTTGTTTTTCAAAATACACTTACTAAACTGTGTACAATTTGGGACACCATAGTTACACAGCTTAATAATGTAAATTCTGTTTAACATGTATTATTTTAAAAGGAAATACACTATGTATTTACTAAATATATTTCCCTTGGTGTAGGCCTGATGTCGTCGAATCACCATCTTAAACTTTCTTCGTGGATCACTGGTTTTTTACTAAAAACTAAGATTGCGTAAGCGCAGATTCGCAGTCACCGGTGATGATCAAATTTGCATAAGAAAGAAGTAGACCGACACAACGTTGATACGTTGATTCCACACAAAAGGAATAAACGATCGATTCCTATCTCTTGGATTGTGTCAGATGTAATGCTATAATTATTACAAACGAAACAGGTATAGAAAATGTAGGTTACCTGATAAATTCGTTAGTAAACATTTAACTATGAATAAAATATACCTGCGATGGTAATGTAGTAAACACAGGATGCATGTCGCCCCAAACTGTCTTGTGCTGTATATGACACGTTGTGTTGGCCGATTAGAAATTTAGTTTCTTCTGGAATAACATTTACATAAAAGTCACCATAAGCTCCATTGATAGTGGGCTCATCCAATTCAACAATTGCATAGTTTAACCCTACTCCAGTTGGAAGCGTGACGTCTGCTGGACACTCAATGATAAGTAGCACTAGTAATTTAAAATCAAACATAATGTATTTTGTTATTATTATTATTATTGCTAATTATAAAGTAATATTTTAACATAACTAAACATGACCAATTCCAAAAATATTTGAGCGTAAAATACTGATTAACTTCTAATTAAATGAGATAGTTACAATTTACACAGGTAAATACAAATATAAAATCTTATTTACATATTATAGAAATGGTTACTGAAGAATTAACTGTAATAACATATGAAGGTACTTACAAAAGGATGTTGTTGTCGGAACAGCTACAGTGGATGAACTAATACATTCGAGTACAACGTCAAAACATTCATTTTCAGAACAGCTACCAGGTGAACTAATCGTAACAGTTTTACTAATTAGCGTATCATCAAAGCAAACTGCTGATACATTCACAGTCTCGCCAACAGGAACCTCAGCACAAATACGTCCCTTGTCATTAGTCATGTACATGGTCACAGAATCAGATTTCGAAATACTAAAGTAAAATTGTAGGCACGTTTAATATAGTAATCTAATCAACTTTAATAATCAGTATTATAAAAATAGAAATAGTGCGTAGGGGAGCTGTAACTTGGTTGTTAATTTGCTTGCCTTCCAATCTCAAGGTATAAGGTTCAATCCGGACATAGTAAAAGTGTTGTAACTCATGACTCTTTCAACTCCACTCTCTATATTACGCCTTAAAATGAGACTTAGTTTATAAGCACAATACATTATAAAATAGTTTATCCATCTTGTAACTGCCAAGTTGCTCGCTGTTGGATGCGTATTAAATAAAAAAAAATTTAAATTAAAAACCGGTAAAAAATATAAGTAATACATAAGAACACTTGAAATTTTCTAGTATCTCTAATTATTGTGCATTGTAAGCTGTAAATTGGAGGACAATAGTAGAGAGCCACACAAAATGCCATGGATTCTTGTCATTTGATTGGATGATCGTACAGTACATTGAACTCCTGCGTCATCATGATTTCGTTCGTTATAATGAGAGTAAAATTTGGTTACTAGAGTACGTGTTTTCGTGAATTTCGTTATATGTGCGTGGTTTATAACTACAAAGCGAGAAACCACGCAGGACAAGAGACGGTTGGCTGATCGCATTCGAAAACCAACCAGAAGTGTCCGCCGTCTATAAGTGTTCTGGTACCCATCCATACGATTTAGGCATTGCCCAGCCAGTCATTAAAATTAGTATTAAAAAAAAGTGTTTTATATTCGTGTAATAGAACAAATAATTTCATTCAGTGAAAATGTCTTATATTCACCTCGTGGAATTATTTGTATGGCTACCATTCCACTCATGGAAATTGACTATTTTTTAAAAATATCAGGTCATAATAGCTAGCAATGACAACACATCAATATAAAATAGTGTATTTAACACACCTGATTTGTTAATAACGCATCGCGCACAGACCGATCAACGACACACTATGAATAGCATTTATAAACGTTCTGCCACCAGAGATTGTTTATTTCTGCTATTAACTGTTCTACTCCGCGTCCGAAATTGAATGGTCAAGCTGTCCAACATAATTAAAAAAGGATTAGGCCTAATTGAAAACAAAATAGAACAGTAAGTTTTGAATTCTTGAAGAGCTTGAAAATATCTCATACAATGAAGCAGTCAATCATTAAAAGCATGAAAATACATTCATACCGAACACACAGCAATTACCAACTATCGAAGATGAACATTACAATTTAAGCGAAAAATGACAATAGAAAAAGATAACATAATAAACTAAAATGTCTTACGATATATTATGTCTTTCAATAGGAATATTACACTGGTCGTCACCACAAGTTTGAATTTGAACACAACCCATTGCATACGGTGTAGTAAATGTTTCTGGTAATTGTGTTGTTTGTTCCCGACATTGGAGAATAAGAGCAACTTCGCTACAAGTTCCTACAACACAATCACCGGTGGTTTCCGGAGTGACTGTTGCATTGGCAATTGATCCATCTTCACATAACGCAGAAACAGTAATTGATTCACCGACCGTAGCAGCAACACATACAGTACCGTTAACATTAGTGGTATACATTTCAATTATTCCTGATGACTTCTCCAACACGCTAAAACAAAACAGGTAAACAAACAATAGTAAATTTAATAGAAAATAATATCATCAATGAACTTACAACTTCAACACCTAATTTCTATCAATTATGGAAGAATAACTTTGATTTGTTACCGAAACATATTATTTAAAACTTACCTTATGTTTGTAAAAACAACTGGTTCAAGACACTGGTCGTCAGCACAAGTTTGAATATTAACACAACCCATTGCATACGGTGTAGTAAATGTTTCTGGTAATTGTGTTGTTTGTTCCAGACATTGGAGAATAAGAGCAACTTCGCTACAAGTTCCTACAACACAATCGCCGGTGGTTTCCGGAGTGACTGTTGCATTGGCAATTGATCCATCTTCACATAACGCAGAAACAGTAATTGATTCACCGACCGTAGCAGCAACACATACAGTACCGTTAACATTAGTGGTATGCATTTCAATTATTCCCGATGACTTCTCCAACACGCTAAAACAAAACAGGTAAACAAACAATAGTAAATTTAATAGAAAATAATATCATCAATGAACTTACAACTTCAACACCTAATTTCTATCAATTATGGAAGAATAACTTTGATTTGTTACCGAAACATATTATTTAAAACTTACCTTATGTTTGTAAAAACAACTGGTTCAAGACACTGGTCGTCAGCACAAGTTTGAATATGAACACAACCCATTGCATACGGTGTAGTAAATGATTCTGGTAATTGTGTTGATTGTTCTCGACATTGAAGAATAAGAGCAACTTCGCTACAAGTTCCTACAACACAATCACCGGTGGTTTCCGGAGTGACTGTTGCATTGGCAATTGATCCATCTTCACATAACGCAGAAACAGTAATTGATTCACCGACCGTAGCAGCAACACATACAGTACCGTTAACATTAGTGGTATACATTTCAATTATTCCTGATGACTTCTCCAACACGCTAAAACAAAACAGGTTAACAAACAATAGTAAATTTAATAGAAAATAATATCATCAATGAACTTACAACTTCAACACTTAATTTCTATCAATTATGAAAGAACAACTTTGATTTGTTAGCGAAACATATTATATAAAACTTACCTTATGTTTGTAAAAATAACTGGTTCAAGACACTGGTCGTCAGCACAAGTTTGAATATGAACACATCCCATTGAATACGGTGTAGTAAATGATTCTGGTAATTGCGTTGATTGTTCTCGACATTGAAGGATAAGAGCAACTTCGCTACAAGTTCCTACAACACAATCACCGGTGGTTTCCGGAGTGACTGTTGCATTGGCAATTGATCCATCTTCACATAACGCAGAAACAGTAATTGGTTCACCGACCGTAGCAGCAACACATACAGTACCGTTAACATTAGTGGTATGCATTTCAATTATTCCTGATGACTTCTCCAACACGCTAAAACAAAACAAGTAAACAAACAATAGTAAATTTAATAGAAAATAATATCATCAATGAACATACGGCCTCAATACTTAATTTCTATCAATTATGGAAGAATAACTTTGATTTGTAACCAAACATATTATTTAAAACTTACCTTATGTTTGTAAAAATAACTGGTTCAAGACACTGGTCGTCAGCACAAGTTTGAATATGAACACAACCCATTGCATACGGTGTAGTAAATGTTTCTGGTAATTGTGTTGTTTGTTCTCGACATTGGAGAATAAGAGCAGCTTCGCTACAAGTTCCTACAACACAATCACCGGTGGTTTCCGGAGTGACTGTTGCATTGGCAATTGATCCATCTTCACATAACGCAGAAACAGTAATTGATTCATCGACCGTAGCAGCAACACATACAGTACCGTTAACATTGGTGGTATGCATTTCAATTATTCCTGATGACTTCTCCAACACGCTAAAACAAAACGGGTAAAGAAACAATAGTAAATGTAATAGAAAATAATATCATCAATGAACTTACCACTTCAACACCTAATTTCTATCAATTATGGAAGAATAACTTTGATTTGTTATCGAAACATAATATTTAAAACTTACCTTATGTTTATAAAAATAACTGGTTCAAGACACTGGTCGTCAGCACAAGTTTGAATATGAACACAACCCATTGCATACGGTGTAGTAAATGTTTCTGGTAATTGTGTTGTTTGTTCCCGACATTGGAGAATAAGAGCAACTTCGCTACAAGTTCCTACAACACAATCACCGGTGGTTTCCGGAGTGACTGTTGCATTGGCAATTGATCCATCTTCACATAGCGCAGAAACAGTAATTGATTCACCGACCGTAGCAGCAACACATAGAGTACCGTTAACATTAGTGGTATACATTTCAATTATTCCTGATGACTTCTCCAACACGCTAAAACAAAACAGGTAAACAAACAATAGTAAATTTAATAGAAAATAATATCATCAATGAACTTACAACTTCAACACCTAATTTCTATCAATTATGGAAGAATAACTTTGATTTGTTACCGAAACATATTATTTAAAACTTACCTTATGTTTGTAAAAACAACTGGTTCAAGACACTGGTCGTCAGCACAAGTTTGAATATGAACACAACCCATTGCATACGGTGTAGTAAATGATTCTGGTAATTGTGTTGATTGTTCTCGACATTGAAGAATAAGAGCAACTTCGCTACAAGTTCCTACAACACAATCACCGGTGGTTTCCGGAGTGACTGTTGCATTGGCAATTGATCCATCTTCACATAACGCAGAAACAGTAATTGATTCACCGACCGTAGCAGCAACACATACAGTACCGTTAACATTAGTGGTATACATTTCAATTATTCCTGATGACTTCTCCAACACGCTAAAACAAAACAGGTTAACAAACAATAGTAAATTTAATAGAAAATAATATCATCAATGAACTTACAACTTCAACACTTAATTTCTATCAATTATGGAAGAACAACTTTGATTTGTTAGCGAAACATATTATATAAAACTTACCTTATGTTTGTAAAAATAACTGGTTCAAGACACTGGTCGTCAGCACAAGTTTGAATATGAACACAACCCATTGCATACGGTGTAGTAAATGATTCTGGTAATTGTGTTGATTGTTCTCGACATTGAAGGATAAGAGCAACTTCGCTACAAGTTCCTACAACACAATCACCGGTGGTTTCCGGAGTGACTGTTTCATTGGCAATTGATCCATCTTCACATAACGCAGAAACAGTAATTGATTCACCGACCGTAGCAGCAACACATACAGTACCGTTAACATTAGTGGTATGCATTTCAATTATTCCTGATGACTTCTCCAACACGCTAAAACAAAACAGGTAAACAAACAATAGTGAATTTAATAGAAAATAATATCATCAATGAACATACGGCCTCAATACTTAATTTCTATCAATTATGGAAGAATAACTTTGATTTGTAACCAAACATATTATTTAAAACTTACCTTATGTTTGTAAAAATAACTGGTTCAAGACACTGGTCGTCAGCCCAAGTTTGAATATGAACACAACCCATTGCATACGGTGTAGTAAATGTTTCTGGTAATTGTGTTGTTTGTTCCCGACATTGGAGAATAAGAGCAACTTCGCTACAAGTTCCTACAACACAATCACCGGTGGTTCCCGGAGTAACTGTTGCATTGGCAATTGATCCATCTTCACATAACGCAGAAACAGTAATTGATTCATCGACCGTAGCAGCAACACATACAGTACCGTTAACATCAGTGGTATGCATTTCAATTATTCCTGATGACTTCTCCAACACGCTAAAACAAAACGGGTAAAGAAACAATAGTAAATGTAATAGAAAATAATATCATCAATGAACTTACCACTTCAACACCTAATTTCTATCAATTATGGAAGAATAACTTTGATTTGTTATCGAAACATATTATTTAAAACTTACCTTATGTTTGTAAAAATAACTGGTTCAAGACACTGGTCGTCAGCACAAGTTTGAATATGAACACAACCCATTGCATACGGTGTAGCAAATGTTTCTGGTAATTGTGTTGTTTGTTCCCGACATTGGAGAATAAGAGCAACTTCGCTACAAGTTCCTACAACGCAATCACCGGTGATTTCCGGAGTGACTGTTGCATTGGCAATTGATCCATCTTCACATAACGCAGAAACAGTAATTGATTCACCGACCGTAGCAGCAACACATACAGTACCGTTAACATTAGTGGTATGCATTTCAATTATTCCAGATGACTTCTCCAACACGCTAAAACAAAACAGGTAAACAAACAATAGTAAATTTATTAGAAAATAATATCATCAATGAACTTACAACTTCAACACCTAATTTCTATCAATTATGGAAGAATAACTTTGATTTGTTACCGAAACATATTATTTAAAACTTACCTTATGTTTGTAAAAACAACTGGTTCAAGACACTGGTCGTCAGCACAAGTTTGAATATGAACACAACCCATTGCATACGGTGTAGTAAATGATTCTGGTAATTGTGTTGATTGTTCTCGACATTGAAGAATAAGAGCAACTTCGCTACAAGTTCCTACAACACAATCACCGGTGGTTTCCGGAGTGACTGTTGCATTGGCAATTGATCCATCTTCACATAACGCAGAAACAGTAATTGATTCACCGACCGTAGCAGCAACACATACAGTACCGTTAACATTAGTGGTATACATTTCAATTATTCCTGATGACTTCTCCAACACGCTAAAACAAAACAGGTTAACAAACAATAGTAAATTTAATAGAAAATAATATCATCAATGAACTTACAACTTCAACACTTAATTTCTATCAATTATGGAAGAACAACTTTGATTTGTTAGCGAAACATATTATATAAAACTTACCTTATGTTTGTAAAAATAACTGGTTCAAGACACTGGTCGTCAGCACAAGTTCGAATATGAACACAACCCATTGCATACGGTGTAGTAAATGATTCTGGTAATTGTGTTGATTGTTCTCGACATTGAAGGATAAGAGCAACTTCGCTACAAGTTCCTACAACACAATCACCGGTGGTTTCCGGAGTGACTGTTGCATTGGCAATTGATCCATCTTCACATAACGCAGAAACAGTAATTGATTCACCGACCGTAGCAGCAACACATAGAGTACCGTTAACATTAGTGGTATACATTTCAATTATTCCTGATGACTTCTCCAACACGCTAAAACAAAACAGGTTAACAAACAATAGTAAATTTAATAGAAAATAATATCATCAATGAACTTACAACTTCAACACTTAATTTCTATCAATTATGGAAGAACAACTTTGATTTGTTAGCGAGACATATTATATAAAACTTACCTTATGTTTGTAAAAATAACTGGTTCAAGACACTGGTCGTCAGCACAAGTTTGAATATGAACACAACCCATTGCATACGGTGTAGTAAATGATTCTGGTAATTGTGTTGATTGTTCTCGACATTGAAGGATAAGAGCAACTTCGCTACAAGTTCCTACAATACAATCACCGGTGGTTTCCGGAGAGACTGTTGCATTGGCAATTGATCCATCGTCACATAACGCAGAAACAGTAATTGATTCACCGACCGTAGCAGCAACACATACAGTACCGTTAACATTAGTGGTATGCATTTCAATTATTCCTGATGACTTCTCCAACACGCTAAAACAAAACGGGTAAAGAAACAATAGTAAATGTAATAGAAAATAATATCATCAATGAACTTACCACTTCAACACCTAATTTCTATCAATTATGGAAGAATAACTTTGATTTGTTATCGAAACATATTATTTAAAACTTACCTTATGTTTGTAAAAATAACTGGTTCAAGACACTGGTCGTCAGCACAAGTTTGAATATGAACACAACCCATTGCATACGGTGTAGTAAATGTTTCTGGTAATTCTGTTGTTTGTTCCCGACATTGGAGAATAAGAGCAACTTCGCTACAAGTTCCTACAACACAATCACCGGTGGTTTCCGGAGTGACTGTTGCATTGGCAATTGATCCATCTTTACATAACGCAGAAACAGTAATTGATTCACCGACCGTAGCAGCAACACATACAGTACCGTTAACATTAGTGGTATGCATTTCAATTAATCCTGATGACTTCTCCAACACGCTAAAAAAAACAGGTAAACAAACAATAGTAAATTTAATACAAAATAATATCATCAATGAACTTACAACTTCAACACCTAATTTCTATCAATTATGGAAGAATAACTTTGATTTGTTACTGAAACATATTATTTAAAACTTACCTTATGTTTGTAAAAATAACTGGTTCAAGACACTGGTCGTCACCACAAGTTTGAATATGAACACAGCCCATTGCATACGGTGTAGTAAATGATTCTGGTAATTGTGTTGTTTGTTCCCGACATTGGAGAATAAGAGCAACTTCGCTACAAGTTCCTACAACGCAATCACCAGTGGTTTCCGGAGTGACTGTTGCATTGGCAATTGATCCATCTTCACATAACGCAGAAACAGTAATTAATTCACCGACCGTAGCAGCAACACATACAGTACCGTTAACATTAGTGGTATGCATTTCAATTATTCCCGATGACTTCTCCAACACGCTAAAACAAAACAGGTAAACAAACAATAGTAAATTTAATAGAAAATAATATCATCAATGAACTTACCACTTCAACACCTAATTTCTATCAATTATGGAAGAATAACTTTGATTTGTTATCGAAACATATTATTTAAAACTTACCTTATGTTTGTAAAAATAACTGGTTCAAGACACTGGTCGTCAGCACAAGTTTGAATATGAACACAACCCATTGCATACGGTGTAGTAAATGTTTCTGGTAATTCTGTTGTTTGTTCCCGACATTGGAGAATAAGAGCAACTTCGCTACAAGTTCCTACAACACAATCACCGGTGGTTTCCGGAGTGACTGTTGCATTGGCAATTGATCCATCTTCACATAACGCAGAAACAGTAATTGATTCACCGACCGTAGCAGCAACACATACAGTACCGTTAACATTAGTGGTATGCATTTCAATTAATCCTGATGACTTCTCCAACACGCTAAAAAAAACAGGTAAACAAACAATAGTAAATTTAATAGAAAATAATATCATCAATGAACTTACAACTTCAACACCTAATTTCTATCAATTATGGAAGAATAACTTTGATTTGTTACTGAAACATATTATTTAAAACTTACCTTATGTTTGTAAAAATAACTGGTTCAAGACACTGGTCGTCACCACAAGTTTGAATATGAACACAGCCCATTGCATACGGTGTAGTAAATGTTTCTGGTAATTGTGTTGTTTGTTCCCGACATTGGAGAATAAGAGCAACTTCGCTACAAGTTCCTACAACGCAATCACCGGTGGTTTCCGGAGTGACTGTTGCATTGGCAATTGATCCATCTTCACATAACGCAGAAACAGTAATTGATTCACCGACCGTAGCAGCAACACATACAGTACCGTTAACATTAGTGGTATACATTTCAATTATTCCTGATGACTTCTCCAACACGCTAAAACAAAACAGGTAAACAAACAATAGTAAATTTAATACAAAATAATATCATCAATGAACATACGGCATCAATACTTAATTTCTATAAATTATGGGAGAGAAACTTTGATTTGTAACCAAACATTTTATTTAAAACTTACGTTATGTTTGTAAAAATAACTGGTTCAAGACACTGGTCGTCACCACAAGTTTGAATATGAACACAACCCATTGCATAGGGTGTAGTAAATGTTTCTGGTAATTGTGTTGTTTGTTCCCGACATTGGAGAATAAGAGCAACTTCGCTACAAGTTCCTACTTGACAGTCACCGGTGGTTTCCGGAGTGACTGTTGCATTGGCAATTGATCCATCTTTACATAACGAAGAAACAGTAATTGATTCACCGACAGTAGCAGCAACACATACAGTACCGTTAACATTAGTGGTATGCATTTCAATTACTCCTGATGACTTCTCCAACACGCTAAAACAAAACAGGTAAACAAACAATAGTAAATTTAATAGAAAATAATATCATCAATGAACATACGGCATCAATACTTAATTTCTATAAATTATGGGAGAGAAACTTTGATTTGTAACCAAACATTTTATTTAAAACTTACGTTATGTTTGTAAAAATAACTGGTTCAAGACACTGGTCGTCACCACAAGTTTGAATATGAACACAACCCATTGCATACGGTGTAGTAAATGTTTCTGGTAATTGTGTTGTTTGTTCCCGACATTGGAGAATAAGAGCAACTTCGCTACAAGTTCCTACTTGACAGTCACCGGTGGTTTCCGGAGTGACTGTTGCATTGGCAATTGATCCATCTTTACATAACGAAGAAACAGTAATTGATTCACCGACAGTAGCAGCAACACATACAGTACCGTTAACATTAGTGGTATGCATTTCAATTACTCCTGATGACTTCTCCAACACGCTAAAACAAAACAGGTAAACAAACAATAGTAAATTTAATAGAAAATAATATCATCAATGAAATTACAACTTCAACACCTAATTTCTATCAATTATGGAAGAATAACTTTGATTTGTTACCGAAACATATTATTTAAAACTTACCTTATGTTTGTAAAAACAACTGGTTCAAGACACTGGTCGTCAGCACAAGTTTGAATATGAACACAACCCATTGCATACGGTGTAGTAAATGTTTCTGGTAATTGTGTTGTTTGTTCCAGACATTGGAGAATAAGAGCAACTTCGCTACAAGTTCCTACAACACAATCGCCGGTGGTTTCCGGAGTGACTGTTGCATTGGCAATTGATCCATCTTCACATAACGCAGAAACAGTAATTGATTCACCGACCGTAGCAGCAACACATACAGTACCGTTAACATTAGTGGTATGCATTTCAATTATTCCCGATGACTTCTCCAACACGCTAAAACAAAACAGGTAAACAAACAATAGTAAATTTAATAGAAAATAATATCATCAATGAACTTACAACTTCAACACCTAATTTCTATCAATTATGGAAGAATAACTTTGATTTGTTACCGAAACATATTATTTAAAACTTACCTTATGTTTGTAAAAACAACTGGTTCAAGACACTGGTCGTCAGCACAAGTTTGAATATGAACACAACCCATTGCATACGGTGTAGTAAATGATTCTGGTAATTGTGTTGATTGTTCTCGACATTGAAGAATAAGAGCAACTTCGCTACAAGTTCCTACAACACAATCACCGGTGGTTTCCGGAGTGACTGTTGCATTGGCAATTGATCCATCTTCACATAACGCAGAAACAGTAATTGATTCACCGACCGTAGAAGCAACACATACAGTACCGTTAACATTAGTGGTATACATTTCTATTATTCCTGATGACTTCTCCAACACGCTAAAACAAAACAGGTTAACAAACAATAGTAAATTTAATAGAAAATAATATCATCAATGAACTTACAACTTCAACACTTAATTTCTATCAATTATGGAAGAACAACTTTGATTTGTTAGCGAAACATATTATATAAAACTTACCTTATGTTTGTAAAAATAACTGGTTCAAGACACTGGTCGTCAGCACAAGTTTGAATATGAACACAACCCATTGCATACGGTGTAGTAAATGATTCTGGTAATTGTGTTGATTGTTCTCGACATTGAAGGATAAGAGCAACTTCGCTACAAGTTCCTACAACACAATCACCGGTGGTTTCCGGAGTGACTGTTGCATTGGCAATTGATCCATCTTCACATAACGCAGAAACAGTAATTGATTCACCGACCGTAGCAGCAACACATAGAGTACCGTTAACATTAGTGGTATACATTTCAATTATTCCTGATGACTTCTCCAACACGCTAAAACAAAACAGGTTAACAAACAATAGTAAATTTAATAGAAAATAATATCATCAATGAACTTACAACTTCAACACTTAATTTCTATCAATTATGGAAGAACAACTTTGATTTGTTAGCGAGACATATTATATAAAACTTACCTTATGTTTGTAAAAATAACTGATTCAAGACACTGGTCGTCAGCACAAGTTTGAATATGAACACAACCCATTGCATACGGTGTAGTAAATGTTTCTGGTAATTGTGTTGATTGTTCTCGACATTGAAGGATAAGAGCAACTTCGCTACAAGTTCCTACAACACAATCACCGGTGGTTTCCGGAGAGACTGTTGCATTGGCAATTGATCCATCGTCACATAACGCAGAAACAGTAATTGATTCACCGACCGTAGCAGCAACACATACAGTACCGTTAACATTAGTGGTATGCATTTCAATTATTCCCGATGACTTCTCCAACACGCTAAAACAAAACAGGTAAACAAACAATAGTAAATTTAATAGAAAATAATATCATCAATGAACTTACAACTTCAACACCTAATTTCTATCAATTATGGAAGAATAACTTTGATTTGTTATCGAAACATATTATTTAAAACTTACCTTATGTTTGTAAAAATAACTGGTTCAAGACACAGGTCGTCAGCACAAGTTTGAATATGAACACAACCCATTGCATACGGTGTAGTAAATGTTTCTGGTAATTGTGTTGTTTGTTCCAGACATTGGAGAATAAGAGCAACTTCGCTACAAGTTCCTACAACACAATCGCCGGTGGTTTCCGGAGTGACTGTTGCATTGGCAATTGATCCATCTTCACATAACGCAGAAACAGTAATTGATTCACCGACCGTAGCAGCAACACATACAGTACCGTTAACATTAGTGGTATGCATTTCAATTATTCCCGATGACTTCTCCAACACGCTAAAACAAAACAGGTAAACAAACAATAGTAAATTTAATAGAAAATAATATCATCAATGAACTTACAACTTCAACACCTAATTTCTATCAATTATGGAAGAATAACTTTGATTTGTTACCGAAACATATTATTTAAAACTTACCTTATGTTTGTAAAAACAACTGGTTCAAGACACTGGTCGTCAGCACAAGTTTGAATATGAACACAACCCATTGCATACGGTGTAGTAAATGATTCTGGTAATTGTGTTGATTGTTCTCGACATTGAAGAATAAGAGCAACTTCGCTACAAGTTCCTACAACACAATCACCGGTGGTTTCCGGAGTGACTGTTGCATTGGCAATTGATCCATCTTCACATAACGCAGAAACAGTAATTGATTCACCGACCGTAGAAGCAACACATACAGTACCGTTAACATTAGTGGTATACATTTCTATTATTCCTGATGACTTCTCCAACACGCTAAAACAAAACAGGTTAACAAACAATAGTAAATTTAATAGAAAATAATATCATCAATGAACTTACAACTTCAACACTTAATTTCTATCAATTATGGAAGAACAACTTTGATTTGTTAGCGAAACATATTATATAAAACTTACCTTATGTTTGTAAAAATAACTGGTTCAAGACACTGGTCGTCAGCACAAGTTTGAATATGAACACAACCCATTGCATACGGTGTAGTAAATGATTCTGGTAATTGTGTTGATTGTTCTCGACATTGAAGGATAAGAGCAACTTCGCTACAAGTTCCTACAACACAATCACCGGTGGTTTCCGGAGTGACTGTTGCATTGGCAATTGATCCATCTTCACATAACGCAGAAACAGTAATTGATTCACCGACCGTAGCAGCAACACATAGAGTACCGTTAACATTAGTGGTATACATTTCAATTATTCCTGATGACTTCTCCAACACGCTAAAACAAAACAGGTTAACAAACAATAGTAAATTTAATAGAAAATAATATCATCAATGAACTTACAACTTCAACACTTAATTTCTATCAATTATGGAAGAACAACTTTGATTTGTTAGCGAGACATATTATATAAAACTTACCTTATGTTTGTAAAAATAACTGATTCAAGACACTGGTCGTCAGCACAAGTTTGAATATGAACACAACCCATTGCATACGGTGTAGTAAATGATTCTGGTAATTGTGTTGATTGTTCTCGACATTGAAGGATAAGAGCAACTTCGCTACAAGTTCCTACAATACAATCACCGGTGGTTTCCGGAGAGACTGTTGCATTGGCAATTGATCCATCGTCACATAACGCAGAAACAGTAATTGATTCACCGACCGTAGCAGCAACACATACAGTACCGTTAACATTAGTGGTATGCATTTCAATTATTCCCGATGACTTCTCCAACACGCTAAAACAAAACAGGTAAACAAACAATAGTAAATTTAATAGAAAATAATATCATCAATGAACTTACAACTTCAACACCTAATTTCTATCAATTATGGAAGAATAACTTTGATTTGTTATCGAAACATATTATTTAAAACTTACCTTATGTTTGTAAAAATAACTGGTTCAAGACACAGGTCGTCAGCACAAGTTTGAATATGAACACAACCCATTGCATACGGTGTAGTAAATGTTTCTGGTAATTGTGTTGTTTGTTCCCGACATTGGAGAATAAGAGCAACTTCGCTACAAGTTCCTACAACACAATCACCGGTGGTTTCCGGAGTGACTGTTGCATTGGCAATTGATCCATCTTCACATAACGCAGAAACAGTAATTGATTCACCGACCGTAGCAGAAACACATACAGTACCGTTAACATTAGTGGTATGCATTTCAATTAATCCTGATGACTTCTCCAACACGCTAAAAAAAACAGGTAAACAAACAATAGTAAATTTAATAGAAAATAATATCATCAATGAACTTACAACTTCAACACCTAATTTCTATCAATTATGGAAGAATAACTTTGATTTGTTACTGAAATATATTATTTAAAACTTACCTTATGTTTGTAAAAATAACTGGTTCAAGACACTGGTCGTCACCACAAGTTTGAATATGAACACAACCCATTGCATACGGTGTAGTAAATGTTTCTGGTAATTGTGTTGTTTGTTCCCGACATTGGAGAATAAGAGCAACTTCGCTACAAGTTCCTACAACACAATCACCGGTGGTGTCCGGAGTGACTGTTGCATTGGCAATTGATCCATCTTCACATAACGCAGAAACAGTAATTGATTCACCGACCGTAGCAGCAACACATACAGTACCGTTAACATTAGTGGTATGCATTTCAATTAATCCTGATGACTTCTCCAACACGCTAAACAAAACAGGTAAACAAACAATAGTAAATTTAATAGAAAATAATATCATCAATGAACTTACAACTTCAACACCTAATTTCTATCAATTATGGAAGAATAACTTTGATTTGTTACTGAAATATATTATTTAAAACTTACCTTATGTTTGTAAAAATAACTGGTTCAAGACACTGGTCGTCACCACAAGTTTGAATATGAACACAGCCCATTGCATACGGTGTAGTAAATGATTCTGGTAATTGTGTTGTTTGTTCCCGACATTGGAGAATAAGAGCAACTTCGCTACAAGTTCCTACAACGCAATCACCGGTGGTTTCCGGAGTGACTGTTGCATTGGCAATTGATCCATCTTCACATAACGCAGAAACAGTAATTAATTCACCGACCGTAGCAGCAACACATACAGTACCGTTAACATTAGTGGTATGCATTTCAATTATTTCCGATGACTTCTCCAACACGCTAAAACAAAACAGGTAAACAAACAATAGTAAATTTAATAGAAAATAATATCATCAATGAACTTACAACTTCAACACCTAATTTCTATCAATTATGGAAGAATAACTTTGATTTGTTACCGAAACATATTATTTAAAACTTACCTTATGTTTGTAAAAATAACTGGTTCAAGACACTGGTCGTCAGCACAAGTTTGAATATGAACACAACCCATTGCATACGGTGTAGTAAATGTTTCTGGTAATTCTGTTGTTTGTTCCCGACATTGGAGAATAAGAGCAACTTCGCTACAAGTTCCTACAACACAATCACCGGTGGTTTCCGGAGTGACTGTTGCATTGGCAATTGATCCATCTTCACATAACGCAGAAACAGTAATTGATTCACCGACCGTAGCAGCAACACATACAGTACCGTTAACATTAGTGGTATGCATTTCAATTAATCCTGATGACTTCTCCAACACGCTAAAAAAAACAGGTAAACAAACAATAGTAAATTTAATAGAAAATAATATCATCAATGAACTTACAACTTCAACACCTAATTTCTATCAATTATGGAAGAATAACTTTGATTTGTTACTGAAACATATTATTTAAAACTTACCTTATGTTTGTAAAAATAACTGGTTCAAGACACTGGTCGTCACCACAAGTTTGAATATGAACACAGCCCATTGCATACGGTGTAGTAAATGTTTCTGGTAATTGTGTTGTTTGTTCCCGACATTGGAGAATAAGAGCAACTTCGCTACAAGTTCCTACAACGCAATCACCGGTGGTTTCCGGAGTGACTGTTGCATTGGCAATTGATCCATCTTCACATAACGCAGAAACAGTAATTGATTCACCGACCGTAGCAGCAACACATATAGTACCGTTAACATTAGTGGTATACATTTCAATTATTCCTGATGACTTCTCCAACACGCTAAAACAAAACAGGTAAACAAACAATAGTAAATTTAATAGAAAATAATATCATCAATGAACATACGGCATCAATACTTAATTTCTATAAATTATGGGAGAGAAACTTTGATTTGTAACCAAACATTTTATTTAAAACTTACGTTATGTTTGTAAAAATAACTGGTTCAAGACACTGGTCGTCACCACAAGTTTGAATATGAACACAACCCATTGCATACGGTGTAGTAAATGTTTCTGGTAATTGTGTTGTTTGTTCCCGACATTGGAGAATAAGAGCAACTTCGCTACAAGTTCCTACTTGACATTCATCGGTGGTTTCCGGAGTGACTGTTGCATTGGCAATTGATCCATCTTCACATAACGCAGAAACAGTAATTGATTCACCGACCGTAGCAGCAACACATACAGTACCGTTAACATTAGTGGTATGCATTTCAATTATTCCCGATGACTTCTCCAACACGCTAAAACAAAACAGGTAAACAAACAATAGTAAATTTAATAGAAAATAATATCATCAATGAACTTACAACTTCAACACCTAATTTCTATCAATTATGGAAGAATAACTTTGATTTGTTACCGAAACATATTATTTAAAACTTACCTTATGTTTGTAAAAACAACTGGTTCAAGACACTGGTCGTCAGCACAAGTTTGAATATGAACACAACCCATTGCATACGGTGTAGTAAATGATTCTGGTAATTGTGTTGATTGTTCTCGACATTGAAGAATAAGAGCAACTTCGCTACAAGTTCCTACAACACAATCACCGGTGGTTTCCGGAGTGACTGTTGCATTGGCAATTGATCCATCTTCACATAACGCAGAAACAGTAATTGATTCACCGACCGTAGCAGCAACACATACAGTACCGTTAACATTAGTGGTATGCATTTCAATTATTCCTGATGACTTCTCCAACACGCTAAAACAAAACAAGTAAACAAACAATAGTAAATTTAATAGAAAATAATATCATCAATGAACATACGGCCTCAATACTTAATTTCTATCAATTATGGAAGAATAACTTTGATTTGTAACCAAACATATTATTTAAAACTTACCTTATGTTTGTAAAAATAACTGGTTCAAGACACTGGTCGTCAGCACAAGTTTGAATATGAACACAACCCATTGCATACGGTGTAGTAAATGTTTCTGGTAATTGTGTTGTTTGTTCCCGACATTGGAGAATAAGAGCAACTTCGCTACAAGTTCCTACAACACAATCACCGGTGGTTTCCGGAGTGACTGTTGCATTGGCAATTGATCCATCTTCACATAACGCAGAAACAGTAATTGATTCATCGACCGTAGCAGCAACACATACAGTACCGTTAACATTAGTGGTATGCATTTCAATTAATCCTGATGACTTCTCCAACACGCTAAATCAAAACAGGTAAACAAACAATAGTAAATTTAATAGAAAATAATATCATCAATGAACTTACAACTTCAACACCTAATTTCTATCAATTATGGAAGAATAACTTTGATTTGTTACTGAAACATATTATTTAAAACTTACCTTATGTTTGTAAAAATAACTGGTTCAAGACACTGGTCGTCACCACAAGTTTGAATATGAATACAACCCATTGCATACGGTGTAGTAAATGTTTCTGGTAATTGTGTTGTTTGTTCCCGACATTGGAGAATAAGAGCAACTTCGCTACAAGTTCCTACTTGACAATCACCGGTGGTTTCCGGAGTGACTGTTGCATTGGCAATTGATCCATCTTTACATAACGAAGAAACAGTAATTGATTCACCGACAGTAGCAGCAACACATATAGTACCGTTAACATTAGTGGTATGCATTTCAATTATTCCTGATGACTTCTCCAACACGCTAAAACAAAACAGGTAAACAAACAATAGTAAATTTAATAGAAAATAATATCATCAATGAACTTACAACTTCAACACCTAATTTCTATCAATTATGGAAGAATAACTTTGATTTGTTACCGAAACATATTATTTAAAACTTACCTTATGTTTGTAAAAACAACTGGTTCAAGACACTGGTCGTCAGCACAAGTTTGAATATGAACACAACCCATTGCATACGATGTAGTAAATGTTTCTGGTAATTGTGTTGTTTGTTCCCGACATTGGAGAATAAGAGCAACTTCGCTACAAGTTCCTACAACACAATCACCGGTGGTTTCCGGAGTGACTGTTGCATTGGCAATTGATCCATCTTCACATAACGCAGAAACAGTAATTGATTCACCGACCGTAGCAGCAACACATACAGTACCGTTAACATTAGTTGTATGCATTTCAATTATTCCCGATGACTTCTCCAACACGCTAAAACAAAACAGGTAAACAAACAATAGTAAATTTAATAGAAAATAATATCATCAATGAACATACGGCCTCAATACTTAATTTCTATCAATTATGAAAGAATAACTTTGATTTGTAACCAAACAGATTATTTAAAACTTACCTTATGTTTGTAAAAATAACTGGTTCAAGACACTGGTCGTCAGCACAAGTTTGAATATGAACACAACCCATTGCATACGGTGTAGTAAATGTTTCTGGTAATTGTGTTGTTTGTTCCCGACATTGGAGAATAAGAGCAACTTCGCTACAAGTTCCTACAACACAATCACCGGTGGTTCCCGGAGTGACTGTTGCATTGGCAATTGATCCATCTTCACATAACGCAGAAACAGTAATTGATTCATCGACCGTAGCAGCAACACATACAGTACCGTTAACATTAGTGGTATGCATTTCAATTATTCCTGATGACTTCTCCAACACGCTAAAACAAAGAAACAATAGTAAATGTAATAGAAAATAATATCATCAATGAACTTACCACTTCAACACCTAATTTCTATCAATTATGGAAGAATAACTTTGATTTGTTACTGAAACATATTATTTAAAACTTACCTTATGTTTGTAAAAATAACTGGTTCAAGACACTGGTCGTCACCACAAGTTTGAATATGAACACAACCCATTGCATACGGTGTAGTAAATGTTTCTGGTAATTGTGTTGTTTGTTCCCGACATTGGAGAATAAGAGCAACTTCGCTACAAGTTCCTACAACGCAATCACCGGTGGTTTCTGGAGTGACTGTTGCATTGGCAATTGATCCATCTTCACATAACGCAGAAACAGTAATTGATTCACCGACCGTAGCAGCAACACATACAGTACCGTTAACATTAGTGGTATGCATTTCAATTATTCCCGATGACTTCTCCAACACGCTAAAACAAAACAGGTAAACAAACAATAGTAAATTTAATAGAAAATAATATCATCAATGAACTTACAACTTCAACACCTAATTTCTATCAATTATGGAAGAATAACTTTGATTTGTTACCGAAACATATTATTTAAAACTTACCTTATGTTTGTAAAAACAACTGGTTCAAGACACTGGTCGTCAGCACAAGTTTGAATATGAACACAACCCATTGCATACGGTGTAGTAAATGATTCTGGTAATTGTGTTGATTGTTCTCGACATTGAAGAATAAGAGCAACTTCGCTACAAGTTCCTACAACACAATCACCGGTGGTTTCCGGAGTGACTGTTGCATTGGCAATTGATCCATCTTCACATAACGCAGAAACAGTAATTGATTCACCGACCGTAGCAGCAACACATACAGTACCGTTAACATTAGTGGTATACATTTCAATTATTCCTGATGACTTCTCCAACACGCTAAAACAAAACAGGTTAACAAACAATAGTAAATTTAATAGAAAATAATATCATCAATGAACTTACAACTTCAACACTTAATTTCTATCAATTATGGAAGAACAACTTTGATTTGTTAGCGAAACATATTATATAAAACTTACCTTATGTTTGTAAATATAACTTGTTCAAGACACTGGTCGTCAGCACAAGTTTGAATTTGAAGACAACCCATTGCATACGGTGTAGTAAATGATTCTGGTAATTGTGTTGATTGTTCTCGACATTGAAGGATAAGAGCAACTTCGCTACAAGTTCCTACAACACAATCACCGGTGGTTTCCGGAGTGACTGTTGCATTGGCAATTGATCCATCTTCACATAACGCAGAAACAGTAATTGATTCACCGACCGTAGCAGCAACACATACAGTACCGTTAACATTAGTGGTATGCATTTCAATTATTCCTGATGACTTCTCCAACACGCTAAAACAAAACAGGTAAACAAACAATAGTAAATTTAACAGAAAATAATATCATCAATGAACTTACCACTTCAACACCTAGTTTCTATCAATTATGGAAGAATAACTTTGATTTGTTATCGAAACATATTATTTAAAACTTACCTTATGTTTGTAAAAATAACTGGTTCAAGACACTGGTCGTCAGCACAAGTTTGAATATGAACACAACCCATTGCATACGGTGTAGTAAATGTTTCTGGTAATTGTGTTGTATGTTCCCGACATTGGAGAATAAGAGCAACTTCGCTACAAGTTCCTACAACACAATCACCGGTGGTTTCCGGAGTGACTGTTGCATTGGCAATTGATCCATCTTCACATAACGCAGAAACAGTAATTGATTCATCGACCGTAGCAGCAACACATACAGTACCGTTAACATTAGTGGTATGCATTTCAATTATTCCTGATGACTTCTCCAACACGCTAAAACAAAACGGGTAAAGAAACAATAGTAAATGTAATAGAAAATAATATCATCAATGAACTTACCACTTCAACACCTAATTTCTATCAATTATGGAAGAATAACTTTGATTTGTAACCAAACATATTATTTAAAACTTACCTTATGTTTGTAAAAATAACTGGTTCAAGACACTGGTCGTCAGCACAAGTTTGAATATGAACACAACCCATTGCATACGGTGTAGTAAATGTTTCTGGTAATTGTGTTGTTTGTTCCCGACATTTGAGAATAAGAGCAACTTCGCTACAAGTTCCTACAACACAATCACCGGTGGTTTCCGGAGTGACTGTTGCATTGGCAATTGATCCATCTTCACATAACGCAGAAACAGTAATTGATTCACCGACCGTAGCAGCAACACATACAGTACCGTTAACATTAGTGGTATGCATTTCAATTATTCCTGATGACTTCTCCAACACGCTAAAACAAAACAGGTAAACAAACAATAGTAAATTTAACAGAAAATAATATCATCAATGAACTTACCACTTCAACACCTAATTTTTATCAATTATGGAAGAATAACTTTGATTTGTTATCGAAACATATTATTTAAAACTTACCTTATGTTTGTAAAAATAACTGGTTCAAGACACTGGTCGTCAGCACAAGTTTGAATATGAACACAACCCATTGCATACGGTGTAGTAAATGTTTCTGGTAATTCTGTTGTTTGTTCCCGACATTGGAGAATAAGAGCAACTTCGCTACAAGTTCCTACAACACAATCACCGGTGGTTTCTGGAGTGACTGTTGCATTGGCAATTGATCCATCTTCACATAACGCAGAAACAGTAATTGATTCACCGACCGTAGCAGCAACACATACAGTACCGTTAACATTAGTGGTATGCATTTCAATTAATCCTGATGACTTCTCCAACACGCTAAAAAAAAACAGGTAAACAAACAATAGTAAATTTAATAGAAAATAATATCATCAATGAACTTACAACTTCAACACCTAATTTCTATCAATTATGGAAGAATAACTTTGATTTGTTACCGAAACATATTATTTAAAACTTACCTTATGTTTGTAAAAACAACTGGTTCAAGACACTGGTCGTCACCACAAGTTTGAATATGAACACAACCCATTGCATACGATGTAGTAAATGTTTCTGGTAATTGTGTTGTTTGTTCCCGACATTGGAGAATAAGAGCAACTTCGCTACAAGTTCCTACAACACAATCACCGGTGGTTTCCGGAGTGACTGTTGCATTGGCAATTGATCCATCTTCACATAACGCAGAAACAGTAATTGATTCACCGACCGTAGCAGCAACACATACAGTACCGTTAACATTAGTGGTATGCATTTCAATTATTCCTGATGACTTCTCCAACACGCTAAAACAAAACAGGTAAACAAACAATAGTAAATTTAATAGAAAATAATATCATCAATGAACTTACCACTTCAACACCTAATTTCTATCAATTATGGAAGAATAACTTTGATTTGTTATCGAAACATATTATTTAAAACTTACCTTATGTTTGTAAAAATAACTGGTTCAAGACACTGGTCGTCAGCACAAGTTTGAATATGAACACAACTCATTGCATACGGTGTAGTAAATGTTTCTGGTAATTGTGTTGTTTGTTCCCGACATTGGAGAATAAGAGCAACTTCGCTACAAGTTCCTACAACACAATCACCGGTGGTTTCCGGAGTGACTGTTGCATTGGCAATTGATCCATCTTCACATAACGCAGAAACAGTAATTGATTCACCGACCGTAGCAGCAACACATACAGTACCGTTAACATTAGTGGTATGCATTTCAATTAATCCTGATGACTTCTCCAACACGCTAAAAAAAAACAGGTAAACAAACAATAGTAAATTTAATAGAAAATAATATCATCAATGAACTTACAACTTCAACACCTAATTTCTATCAATTATGGAAGAATAACTTTGATTTGTTACTGAAACATATTATTTAAAACTTACCTTATGTTTGTAAAAATAACTGGTTCAAGACACTGGTCGTCACCACAAGTTTGAATATGAACACAACCCATTGCATACGGTGTAGTAAATGTTTCTGGTAATTGTGTTGTTTGTTCCCGACATTGGAGAATAAGAGCAACTTCGCTACAAGTTCCTACAACGCAATCACCGGTGGTTTCCGGAGTGACTGTTGCATTGGCAATTGATCCATCTTCACATAACGCAGAAACAGTAATTGATTCACCGACCGTAGCAGCAACACATACAGTACCGTTAACATTAGTGGTATGCATTTCAATTATTCCCGATGACTTCTCCAACACGCTAAAACAAAACAGGTAAACAAACAATAGTAAATTTAATAGAAAATAATATCATCAATGAACTTACAACTTCAACACCTAATTTCTATCAATTATGGAAGAATAACTTTGATTTGTTACTGAAACATATTATTTAAAACTTACCTTATGTTTGTAAAAACAACTGGTTCAAGACACTGGTCGTCAGCACAAGTTTGAATATGAACACAACCCATTGCATACGGTGTAGTAAATGTTTCTGGTAATTGTGTTGTTTGTTCCCGACATTGGAGAATAAGAGCAACTTCGCTACAAGTTCCTACAACACAATCACCGGTGGTTCCCGGAGTGACTGTTGCATTGGCAATTGATCCATCTTCACATAACGCAGAAACAGTAATTGATTCATCGACCGTAGCAGCAACACATACAGTACCGTTAACATTAGTGGTATGCATTTCAATTATTCCTGATGACTTCTCCAACACGCTAAAACAAAATGGGTTAACAAACAATAGTAAATTTAATAGAAAATAATATCATCAATGAACTTACAACTTCAACACCTAATTTCTATCAATTATGGAAGAATAACTTTGATTTGTTATCGAAACATATTATTTAAAACTTACCTTATGTTTGTAAAAATAACTGGTTCAAGACACTGGTCGTCAGCACAAGTTTGAATATTAACACAACCCATTGCATACGGTGTAGTAAATGTTTCTGGTAATTCTGTTGTTTGTTCCCGACATTGGAGAATAAGAGCAACTTCGCTACAAGTTCCTACAACACAATCACCGGTGGTTTCCGGAGTGACTGTTGCATTGGCAATTGATCCATCTTCACATAACGCAGAAACAGTAATTGATTCACCGACCGTAGCAGCAACACATACAGTACCGTTAACATTAGTGGTATGCATTTCAATTAATCCTGATGACTTCTCCAACACGCTAAAAAAAACAGGTAAACAAACAATAGTAAATTTAATAGAAAATAATATCATCAATGAACTTACAACTTCAACACCTAATTTCTATCAATTATGGAAGAATAACTTTGATTTGTTACTGAAACATATTATTTAAAACTTACCTTATGTTTGTAAAAATAACTGGTTCAAGACACTGGTCGTCAGCACAAGTTTGAATATGAACACAACCCATTGCATACGGTGTAGTAAATGTTTCTGGTAATTGTGTTGTTTGTTCCCGACATTGGAGAATAAGAGCAACTTCGCTACAAGTTCCTACAACGCAATCACCGGTGGTTTTCGGAGTGACTGTTGCATTGGCAATTGATCCATCTTCACATAACGCAGAAACAGTAATTGATTCACCGACCGTAGCAGCAACACATACAGTACCGTTAACATTAGTGGTATGCATTTCAATTATTCCTGATGACTTCTCCAACACGCTAAAACAAAATGGGTTAACAAACAATAGTAAATTTAATAGAAAATAATATCATCAATGAACTCACAACTTCAACACTTAATTTCTATCAATTATGGAAGAACAACTTTGATTTGGTAGCAAAACATATTATATAAAACTTACCTTATGTTTGTAAATATAACTTGTTCAAGACACTGGTCGTCAGCACAAGTTTGAATTTGAACACAACCCATTGCATACGGTGTAGTAAATGTTTCTGGTAATTGTGTTGTTTGTTCCCGACATTGGAGAATAAGAGCAACTTCGCTACAAGTTCCTACAACGCAATCACCGGTGGTTTCCGGAGTGACTGTTGCATTGGCAATTGATCCATCTTCACATAACGCAGAAACAGTAATTGATTCACCGACCGTAGCAGCAACACATACAGTACCGTTAACATTAGTGGTATGCATTTCAATTATTCCTGATGACTTCTCCAACACGCTAAAACAAAATGGGTTAACAAACAATAGTAAATTTAATAGAAAATAATATCATCAATGAACTTACAACTTCAACACCTAATTTCTATCAATTATGGAAGAATAACTTTGATTTGTTATCGAAACATATTATTTAAAACTTACCTTATGTTTGTAAAAATAACTGGTTCAAGACACTGGTCGTCAGCACAAGTTTGAATATTAACACAACCCATTGCATACGGTGTAGTAAATGTTTCTGGTAATTCTGTTGTTTGTTCCCGACATTGGAGAATAAGAGCAACTTCGCTACAAGTTCCTACAACACAATCACCGGTGGTTTCCGGAGTGACTGTTGCATTGGCAATTGATCCATCTTCACATAACGCAGAAACAGTAATTGATTCACCGACCGTAGCAGCAACACATACAGTACCGTTAACATTAGTGGTATGCATTTCAATTAATCCTGATGACTTCTCCAACACGCTAAAAAAAACAGGTAAACAAACAATAGTAAATTTAATAGAAAATAATATCATCAATGAACTTACAACTTCAACACCTAATTTCTATCAATTATGGAAGAATAACTTTGATTTGGTAGCAAAACATATTATATAAAACTTACCTTATGTTTGTAAATATAACTTGTTCAAGACACTGGTCGTCAGCACAAGTTTGAATTTGAACACAACCCATTGCATACGGTGTAGTAAATGTTTCTGGTAATTGTGTTGTTTGTTCCCGACATTGGAGAATAAGAGCAACTTCGCTACAAGTTCCTACAACGCAATCACCGGTGGTTTCCGGAGTGACTGTTGCATTGGAAATTGATCCATCTTCACATAACGCAGAAACAGTAATTGATTCACCGACCGTAGCAGCAACACATACAGTACCGTTAACATTAGTGGTATGCATTTCAATTATTCCTGATGACTTCTCCAACACGCTAAAACAAAATGGGTTAACAAACAATAGTAAATTTAATAGAAAATAATATCATCAATGAACTTACAACTTCAACACCTAATTTCTATCAATTATGGAAGAATAACTTTGATTTGTTATCGAAACATATTATTTAAAACTTACCTTATGTTTGTAAAAATAACTGGTTCAAGACACTGGTCGTCAGCACAAGTTTGAATATTAACACAACCCATTGCATACGGTGTAGTAAATGTTTCTGGTAATTCTGTTGTTTGTTCCCGACATTGGAGAATAAGAGCAACTTCGCTACAAGTTCCTACAACACAATCACCGGTGGTTTCCGGAGTGACTGTTGCATTGGCAATTGATCCATCTTCACATAACGCAGAAACAGTAATTGATTCACCGACCGTAGCAGCAACACATACAGTACCGTTAACATTAGTGGTATGCATTTCAATTAATCCTGATGACTTCTCCAACACGCTAAAAAAAACAGGTAAACAAACAATAGTAAATTTAATAGAAAATAATATCATCAATGAACTTACAACTTCAACACCTAATTTCTATCAATTATGGAAGAATAACTTTGATTTGTTACTGAAACATATTATTTAAAACTTACCTTATGTTTGTAAAAATAACTGGTTCAAGACACTGGTCGTCAGCACAAGTTTGAATATGAACACAACCCATTGCATACGGTGTAGTAAATGTTTCTGGTAATTGTGTTGTTTGTTCCCGACATTGGAGAATAAGAGCAACTTCGCTACAAGTTCCTACAACGCAATCACCGGTGGTTTCCGGAGTGACTGTTGCATTGGCAATTGATCCATCTTCACATAACGCAGAAACAGTAATTGATTCACCGACCGTAGCAGCAACACATACAGTACCGTTAACATTAGTGGTATGCATTTCAATTATTCCTGATGACTTCTCCAACACGCTAAAACAAAATGGGTTAACAAACAATAGTAAATTTAATAGAAAATAATATCATCAATGAACTCACAACTTCAACACTTAATTTCTATCAATTATGGAAGAACAACTTTGATTTGGTAGCAAAACATATTATATAAAACTTACCTTATGTTTGTAAATATAACTTGTTCAAGACACTGGTCGTCAGCACAAGTTTGAATTTGAACACAACCCATTGCATACGGTGTAGTAAATGTTTCTGGTAATTGTGTTGTTTGTTCCCGACATTGGAGAATAAGAGCAACTTCGCTACAAGTTCCTACAACGCAATCACCGGTGGTTTCCGGAGTGACTGTTGCATTGGCAATTGATCCATCTTCACATAACGCAGAAACAGTAATTGATTCACCGACCGTAGCAGCAACACATACAGTACCGTTAACATTAGTGGTATGCATTTCAATTATTCCTGATGACTTCTCCAACACGCTAAAACAAAACAGGTAAATAAACAATAGTACATTAAATAGAAAATAATATCATCGATGAACATACAGCCTCAATACATAATTTCTATTAATTATGGAAGAATAACTTTCATTTGTAACTAAACATATTTTTTCAAACTTACCTTATGTTTGTAAATATAACTGGTTCAAGACACTGGTCGTCACCACAAGTTTGAATATGAACACATCCCATTGCATACGGTGTAGTAAATGATTCTGGTAATTGTGTTGTTTGTTCCCGACATTGGAGAATAAGAGCAACTTCGCTACAAGTTCCTACAACACAATCACCGGTGGTTTCCGGAGTGACTGTTGCATTGGCAATTGATCCATCTTCACATAACGCAGAAACAGTAATTGATTCACCGACCGTAGCAGCAACACATACAGTACCGTTAACATTAGTGGTATGCATTTCAATTAATCCTGATGACTTCTCCAACACGCTAAAACAAAACAGGTAAACAAACAATAGTAAATTTAATAGAAAATAATATCATCAATGAACTTACAACTTCAACACCTAATTTCTATCAATTATGGAAGAATAACTTTGATTTGTTATCGAAACATATTATTTAAAACTTACCTTATGTTTGTAAAAATAACTGGTTCAAGACACTGGTCGTCAGCACAAGTTTGAATATGAACACAACCCATTGCATACGGTGTAGTAAATGTTTCTGGTAATTCTGTTGTTTGTTCCCGGCATTGAAGAATAAGAGCAACTTCGCTACAAGTTCCTACAACGCAATCACCGGTGGTTTCCGGAGTGACTGTTGCATTGGCAATTGATCCATCTTCACATAACGCAGAAACAGTAATTGATTCACCGACCGTAGCAGCAACACATACAGTACCGTTAACATTAGTGGTATGCATTTCAATTATTCCTGATGACTTCTCCCACACGCTAAACAAAACAGGTAAATAAACAATAGTAAATTTAATAGAAAATATTATATAACACCTAAATAAATTCCTGTCAATTGATTGGACGATTGTGGGTCACATGGCGTGCAATAGTACGCACTATTAAACGATCGTTTAATAGTACTTTTTGAAACATTTTTGTGTACGAAAAAAAAAACGTTTCCCGGATGAAAAAAAATCTACTATACAAATTACTGTAAACTACAACAGCACCACCTGTCGTCTGGTCTCAGTTTCATTTATAAACACCACATCGAGATATGCAACAGCAGCAGATATTTGTGTACGATTTGGACTTATATATGTACTAATTTCATTCAAAAAGGCATTTAAATTAGCTTTAGATCGTTTTTAGGATTTTAATTAAGTAATGGGGACATCCCTACAAGACGTGGAATTGTTTGAAAAACCATAATTAGCCTAGATAAGTTCCGATTGTCTTTCGAAGTTTTGCCTTTCAGATAAGCTAGTACTAGGCTACTAGGTCCAGCCTAGGCCATGCTAGTATTAGGCTTAGTCTAGGCGTTTTAGCCTTGCTAGGCCTAAGATTGTTTGGTCGTTTGTTGACATAATTAACACTAAAGTATGTGTGTTTATAAAATCCATATAAATATAACATTTAATATAATATTAAAATCCAAATGTTACTCTTTTTAATCAATCTGAATTAAATGATTGTAGGCCTTTGGCAAGGGCTACCTTACCTTATTTGATTCAAATGACAGGAATCTATTTAGATGTTATATAAAACAAATAATGAATGTTTTATATTCTCGTAATGGTACAAATAATGGCATTTGGTGAATGATGAAAGGTTAATATCAACTCGGCGTTGCCTCGTTGATATATAACCTTTCATCATTCACCTCATGCCATTATTTGTACCATTACACTCATAAACATTCATTATTTGTATATCATCAATGAACATACAGCCTCAATAATTAATTTTTATCAATTATGGAAGAATAACTTTGATTTGTAACCAAACATATAATTTAAAATGTACCTTATGTTTCTGAACATAACTGGTTCAAGGCACTTTTCGTCACCACAAGTTTTTATACGAACACAACCCATTGCATACGGTGTAGTAAATGATTCTGGTAATTGTGTTGTTTGTGCCCGACATTGGAGTATAAGAGCAACATCGCTACAAGTTCCTACTTGACAATCCCCAGTGTTTTCGGGAGTTACTGTTGCATTTGCCATTGATCCATCTTCACATAACGCAGAAACAGTAACGGATTCACCGAGCGTAGCAGCAACACATACTGTACCGTTTTCATTAGTGGTGTACTTTTCAAGTATTCCTGATGAAATTTCCTGAACACTAAAATGTAGGTTACAAAACAAAACATTTTTATTTGCACATTTTTTCAAATACAACTCTATTATTATAACTATACGATAATAAGGAGAAAACTTATGGTTAATAATGCGATTATTTGAAAATTACCTTATGTTTCTGAACATAACAGGTTCAAGGCACTTTTCATCAACACACGTTTTTATACGAACACAACCCATTGCATACGGTGTAGTAAATGATTCTGGTAATTGTGTTGTTTGTGCCCGACATTGGAGTATAAGAGTAACATCGCTACAAGTTCCTACTTGACAATCCCCAGTGTTTTCAGGAGTTACTGTTGCATTTGCCATTGATCCATCTTCACATAACGCAGAAACAGTTACGGATTCACCGAGCGTAGCAGCAACACATACTGAACCGTTTTCATTAGTGGTGTACTTTTCAAGTATTCCTGATGAAATTTCCTGCACACTAAAATGTAGGTTACAAAACAAAACATTTTTATTTGCACATTTTTTCAAATACAACTCTATTATTATAACTATACGATAATAAGGAGAAAACTTATGGTTAATAATGTGATTATTTGAAAATTACCTTATGTTTCTGAACATAACAGGTTCAAGGCACTTTTCATCAACACACGTTTTTATACGAACACAACCCATTGCATACGGTGTAGTAAATGATTCTGGTAATTGTGTTGTTTGTGCCCGACATTGGAGTATAAGAGCAACATCGCTACAAGTTCCTACTTGACAATCCCCAGTGTTTTCAGGAGTTACTGTTGCATTTGCCATTGATCCATCTTCACATAACGCAGAAACAGTTACGGATTCACCGACAGTAGCAGCAACACATACTGTACCGTTTTCATTAGTAGTGTACTTTTCAATTATTTCTGATGAAATCTCCAGCACACTAAAATGTAGGTTACAAAACAAAACATGTTTTTGCACATTGTTTCAAATACAACTCTATTATTATAAATATACGATATTGCGAAGTAATTAAATGTATTCTTTTGTTAATATTTCGATTATTTTAAAATTACCTTATGTTTCTGAACATAACTGGTTCAAGACACTTTTCATCAATACAAGTTTTTATACGAACACAACCCATTGCATACGGTGTAGTAAATGATTCTGGTAATTGTGTTGTTTGTGCCCGACATTGGAGTATAAGAGCAACATCACTACAAGTTCCTACTTGACAATCCCCAGTGTTTTCGGGAGTTACTGTTGCATTTGCCATTGATCCATCTTCACATAACGCAGAAACAGTTACTGATTCACCGACCGTAGCAGCAACACATACTGTACCGTTTTCATTAGTGGTGTACTTTTCAATTATTCCTGATGAAATCTCCAGCACACTAAAATGTAGATTACAAAACAAAACATATGTGTTTGCACATTGTTTCAAATACAACTCTATTATTATAAATATACGATATTGAGGAGTAATTAAATGTATTCTTTTGTTAATATTTCGATTATTTTAAAATTACCTTATGTTTCTGAACATAACTGGTTCAAAACACTTTTCATCAATACAAGTTTTTATACGAACACAACCCATTGCATACGGTGTAGTAAATGATTCTGGTAATTGTGTTGTTTGTGCCCGACATTGGAGGATAAGAGCAACATCGCTACAAGTTCCAACTTGACAATCACCTGTGCTTTCAGGAGTTACTGTTGCATTTGCCATTGATCCATCTTCACATAACGCAGAAACAGTTACGGATTCACCGAGCGTAGCAGCAACACATACTGTACCGTTTTCGTTAGTGGTGTACTTTTCAAGTATTCCTGATGAAATTTCCTGCACACTAAAATGTAGGTTACAAAACAAAACATTTTTATTTGCACATTTTTTCAAATACAACTCTATTATTATAACTATACGATAATAAGGAGAAAACTTATGGGTAATAATGCGATTATTTGAAAATTACCTTATGTTTCTGAACATAACAGGTTCAAGGCACTTTTCATCAACACACGTTTTTATACGAACACAACCCATTGCATACGGTGTAGTAAATGATTCTGGTAATTGTGTTGTTTGTGCCCGACATTGGAGTATAAGAGCAACATCGCTACAAGTTCCTACTTGACAATCCCCAGTGTTTTCAGGAGTTACTGTTGCATTTGCCATTGATCCATCTTCACATAACGCAGAAACAGTTACGGATTCACCGAGCGTAGCAGCAACACATACTGTACCGTTTTCATTAGTGGTGTACTTTTCAATTATTCCTGATGAAATCTCCAGCACACTAAAATGTAGATTACAAAACAAAACATATGTGTTTGCACATTGTTTCAAATACAACTCTATTATTATAAATATACGATATTGAGGAGTAATTAAATGTATTCTTTTGTTAATATTTCGATTATTTTAAAATTACCTTATGTTTCTGAACATAACAGGTTCAAGGCACTTTTCATCAACACACGTTTTTATACGAACACAACCCATTGCATACGGTGTAGTAAATGATTCTGGTAATTGTGTTGTTTGTGCCCGACATTGGAGTATAAGAGCAACATCGCTACAAGTTCCTACTTGACAATCCCCAGTGTTTTCAGGAGTTACTGTTGCATTTGCCATTGATCCATCTTCACATAACGCAGAAACAGTTACGGATTCACCGAGCGTAGCAGCAACACATACTGTACCGTTTTCATTAGTGGTGTACTTTTCAATTATTCCTGATGAAATTTCCTGCACACTAAAATGTAGGTTACAAAACAAAACATTTTTATTTGCAATTTTTTTCAAATACAACTCTATTATTATAACTATACGATAATAAGGAGAAAACCTATGGTTAATAATGCGATTATTTGAAAATTACCTTATGTTTCTGAACATAACAGGTTCAAGGAACTTTTCATCAACACAAGTTTTTATACGAACACAACCCATTGCATACGGTGTAGTAAATGATTCTGGTAATTGTGTTGTTTGTGCCCGACATTGGAGTATAAGAGCAACATCGCTACAAGTTCCTACAACACAATCCCCAGTGTTTTCGGGAGTTACTGTTGCATTTGCCATTGATCCATCTTCACATAACGCAGAAACAGTTACGGATTCACCGACCGTAGCAGCAACACATACTGTACCGTTTTCATTAGTGGTGTACTTTTCAATTATTCCTGATGAAATCTCCAGCACACTAAAATGTAGGTTACAAAACAAAATATGTTTTTGCACATTGTTTCAAATACAACTCTATTATTATAAATATACGATATTGCGAAGTAATTAAATGTATTCTTTTGTTAATATTTCAATTATTTTAAAATTACCTTATGTTTCTGAACATAACTGGTTCAAGACACTTTTCATCAATACAAGTTTTTATACGAACACAACCAATTGCATACGGTGTAGTAAATGATTCTGGTAATTGTGTTGTTTGTGCCCGACATTGGAGGATAAGAGCAACATCGCTACAAGTTCCAACTTGACAATCACCGGTGCTTTCAGGAGTTACTGTTGCATTTGCCATTGATCCATCTTCACATAACGCAGAAACAGTTACGGATTCACCGAGCGTAGCAGCAACACATACTGTACCGTTTTCATTAGTGGTGTACTTTTCAATTATTCCTGATGAAATTTCCTGCACACTAAAATGTAAGTTACAAAACAAAATATTTTTACTTGCACATTTTTTCTAATGCAACTCTATTATTATAACTATACGATAATAAGGAAAAAACTTATGGTTAATAATGCGATTATTTGAAAATTACCTTATGTTTCTGAACATAACAGGTTCAAGGCACTTTTCATCAACACAAGTTTTTATACGAACACAACCCATTGCATACGGTGTAGTAAATGATTCTGGTAATTGTGTTGTTTGTGCCCGACATTGGAGTATAAGAGCAACATCGCTACAAGTTCCTACTTGACAATCCCCAGTGTTTTCGGGAGTTACTGTTGCATTTGCCATTGATCCATCTTCACATAACGCAGAAACAGTTACGGATTCACCGAGCGTAGCAGCAACACATACTGTACTGTTTTCATTAGTGGTGTACTTTTCAATTATTCCTGATGAAATCTCTAGCACACTAAAATGTAGGTTACAAAACAAAACATGTTTTTGCACATTGTTTCAAATACAACTCTATTATTATAAATATACGATATTGCGAAGTAATTAAATGTATTCTTTTGTTAATATTTCGATTATTTTAAAATTACCTTATGTTTCTGAACATAACTGGTTCAAGACACTTTTCATCAATACAAGTTTTTATACGAACACAACCCATTGCATACGGTGTAGTAAATGATTCTGGTAATTGTGTTGTTTGTGCCCGACATTGGAGTATAAGAGCAACATCACTACAAGTTCCTACTTGACAATCCCCAGTGTTTTCGGGAGTTACTGTTGCATTTGCCATTGATCCATCTTCACATAACGCAGAAACAGTTACGGATTCACCGACCGTAGCAGCAACACATACTGTACCGTTTTCATTAGTGGTGTACTTTTCAATTATTCCTGATGAAATCTCCAGCACACTAAAATTTAGATTACAAAACAAAACATATGTGTTTGCACATTGTTTCAAATACAACTCTATTATTATAAATATACGATATTGAGGAGTAATTAAATGTATTCTTTTGTTAATATTTCGATTATTTTAAAATTACCTTATGTTTCTGAACATAACTGGTTCAAAACACTTTTCATCAATACAAGTTTTTATACGAACACAACCCATTGCATACGGTGTAGTAAATGATTCTGGTAATTGTGTTGTTTGTGCCCGACATTGGAGGATAAGAGCAACATCGCTACAAGTTCCAAATTGACAATCACCTGTGCTTTCAGGAGTTACTGTTGCATTTGCCATTGATCCATCTTCACATAACGCAGAAACAGTTACGGATTCACCGAGCGTAGCAGCAACACATACTGTACCGTTTTCATTAGTGGTGTACTTTTCAAGTATTCCTGATGAAATTTCCTGCACACTAAAATGTAGGTTACAAAACAAAACATTTTTATTTGCACATTTTTTCAAATACAACTCTATTATTATAACTATACGATAATAAGGAGAAAACTTATGGTTAATAATGCGATTATTTGAAAATTACCTTATGTTTCTGAACATAACAGGTTCAAGGCACTTTTCATCAACAAACGTTTTTATACGAACACAACCCATTGCATACGGTGTAGTAAATGATTCTGGTAATTGTGTTGTTTGTGCCCGACATTGGAGTATAAGAGCAACATCGCTACAAGTTCCTACTTGACAATCCCCAGTGTTTTCAGGAGTTACTGTTGCATTTGCCATTGATCCATCTTCACATAACGCAGAAACAGTTACGGATTCACCGAGCGTAGCAGCAACACATACTGTACCGTTTTCATTAGTGGTGTACTTTTCAATTATTCCTGATGAAATTTCCTGCATACTAAAATGTAGGTTACAAAAGCAAAACATTTTTATTTGCAATTTTTTTCAAATACAACTCTATTATTATAACTATACGATAATAAGGAGAAAACCTATGGTTAATAATGCGATTATTTGAAAATTACCTTATGTTTCTGAACATAACAGGTTCAAGGCACTTTTCATCAACACAAGTTTTTATACGAACACAACCCATTGCATACGGTGTAGTAAATGATTCTGGTAATTGTGTTGTTTGTGTCCGACATTGGAGGATAAGAGCAACATCGCTACAAGTTCCAACTTGACAATCACCGGTGCTTTCAGGAGTTACTGTTGCATTTGCCATTGATCCATCTTCACATAACGCAGAAACAGTTACGGATTCACCGACCGTAGCAGCAACACATACTGTACCGTTTTCATTAGTAGTGTACTTTTCAATTATTCCTGATGAAATCTCCAGCACACTAAAATGTAGGTTACAAAACAAAATATGTTTTTGCACATTGTTTCAAATACAACTCTATTATTATAAATATACGATATTGCGAAGTAATTAAATGTATTCTTTTGTTAATATTTCAATTATTTTAAAATTACCTTATGTTTCTGAACATAACTGGTTCAAGACATTTTTCATCAATACAAGTTTTTATACGAACACAACCAATTGCATACGGTGTAGTAAATGATTCTGGTAATTGTGTTGTTTGTGCCCGACATTGGAGGATAAGAGCAACATCGCTACAAGTTCCAACTTGACAATCACCGGTGCTTTCAGGAGTTACTGTTGCATTTGCCATTGATCCATCTTCACATAACGCAGAAACAGTTACGGATTCACCGAGCGTAGCAGCAACACATACTGTACCGTTTTCATTAGTGGTGTACTTTTCAATTATTCCTGATGAAATTTCCTGCACACTAAAATGTAAGTTACAAAACAAAATATTTGTATTTGCACATTTTTTCTAATACAACTCTATTATTATAACTATACGATAATAAGGAGAAAACTTATGGTTAATAATGCGATTATTTGAAAATTACCTTATGTTTCTGAACATAACAGGTTCAAGGCACTTTTCATCAACACAAGTTTTTATACGAACACAACCCATTGCATATGGTGTAGTAAATGATTCTGGTAATTGTGTTGTTTGTGCCCGACATTGGAGTATAAGAGCAACATCGCTACAAGTTCCTACTTGACAATCCCCAGTGTTTTCGGGAGTTACTGTTGCATTTGCCATTGATCCATCTTCACATAAGGCAGAAACAGTTACGGATTCACCGAGCGTAGCAGCAACACATACTGTACTGTTTTCATTAGTGGTGTACTTTTCAATTATTCCTGATGAAATCTCTAGCACACTAAAATGTAGGTTACAAAACAAAACATGTTTTTGCACATTGTTTCAAATACAACTCTATTATTATAAATATACGATATTGCGAAGTAATTAAATGTATTCTTTTGTTAATATTTCAATTATTTTAAAATTACCTTATGTTTCTGAACATAACTGGTTCAAGACACTTTTCATCAATACAAGTTTTTATACGAACACAACCCATTGCATACGGTGTAGTAAATGATTCAGGTAATTGTGTTGTTTGTACCAGACATTGGAGGATAAGAGCAACACTGCTACAAGTTCCTACTTGACAATCCCCAGTGCTTTCCGGAGTTACTGTTGCATTTGCCATTGATCCATCTTCACAGAACGCAGAAACAGTTACGGATTCACCGACCGTAGCAGCAACACATACTGTACCGTTTTCATTAGTGGTGTACTTTTCAATTATTCCTGATGAAATCTCCAGCACACTAAAATGGAGGTTCCAAAATAAAACATATTTAATTGTATTATTTCAAATACAACTCTATTATTATAAATATACGATATGTAGAAAAAGTAAAATATGTTTTTTTGTTATTAATTCGATTATTTGAAAATTACCTTATGTTTCTGAACATAACAGGTTCAAGACACTTTCCATCAACACAAGTTTTTATACGAACACAACCCATTGCATACGGTGTAGTAAATGATTCTGGTAATTGTGTTGTTTGTGCCCGACATTGGAGTATAAGAGCAACATCGCTACAAGTTCCTACTTGACAATCACCGTTGCTTTCCGGAGTTACTGTTGCATTTGCCATTAATCCATCTTCACATAACGCAGAAACAGTTACGGATTCACCGAGCGTAGCAGCAACACATACTGTACCGTTTTCATTAGTGGTGTACTTTTCAATTATTCCTGATGAAATCTCCAGCACACTAAAATGTAGGTTACAAAACAAAACATTTTTATTTGCAATTTTTTTGAAATACAAATCTATTATTATAACTATACGATAATAAGGAGAAAACCTATGGTTAATAATGCGATTATTTGAAAATTACCTTATGTTTCTGAACATAACTGGTTCAAGGCACTTTTCATCAACACAAGTTTTTATACGAACACAACCCATTGCATACGGTGTAGTAAATGATTCTGGTAATTGTGTTGTTTGTGCCCGACATTGGAGGATAAGAGCAACACTGCTACAAGTTCCTACTTGACAATCCCCAGTGCTTTCCGGAGTTACTGTTGCATTTGCCATTGATCCATCTTCACATAACGCAGAAACAGTTACGGATTCACCGACCGTAGCAGCAACACAAACTGTACCGTTTTCATTAGTGGTGTACTTTTCAATTATTCCTGATGAAATCTCCAGCACACTAAAATGTAGGTAGCACACTAAAATGTAGGTTACACAATAAAACATGTTTAATTGTATTGTTCAAATACAACTCTATTATTATAAATATACGATATTGAGAACGAGTAAAATATGTTTTTTTGTTAATAATTCGATTATTTGAAAATTACCTTATGTTTCTGAACATAACTGGTTCAAGGCACTTTTCGTCACCACAAGTTTTTATACGAACACAACCCATTGCATACGGTGTAGTAAATGATTCAGGTAATTGTGTTGTTTGTACCCGACATTGGAGGATAAGAGCAACACTGCTACAAGTTCCTACTTGACAATCCCCAGTGCTTTCCGGAGTTACTGTTGCATTTGCCATTGATCCATCTTCACATAACGCAGAAACAGTTACGGATTCACCGACCGTAGTAGCAACACATACTGTACCGTTTTCATTAGTGGTGTACTTTTCAATTATTCCTGATGAAATCTCCAGCACACTAAAATGTAGGTTACACAATAAAACATGTTTAATTGTATTGTTTCAAATACAACTCTATTATTATAAATATACGATATTGAGAAAAAGTAAAATATGTTTTTTTGTTAATAATTCGATTATTTGAAAATTACCTTATGTTTCTGAACATAACTGGTTCAAGGCACTTTTCGTCACCACAAGTTTTTATACGAACACAACCCATTGCATACGGTGTAGTAAATGATTCTGGTAATTGTGTTGTTTGTACCCGACATTGGAGGATAAGAGCAACACTGCTACAAGTTCCTACTTGACAATCGCCAGTGCTTTCCGGAGTTACTGTTGCATTTGCCATTGATCCATCTTCACATAACGCAGAAACAGTTACGGATTCACCGAGCGTAGCAGCAACACATACTGTACCGTTTTCATTAGTGGTGTACTTTTCAATTATTCCTGATGAAATCTCCAGCACACTAAAATGTAGGTTACAAAATAAAACATTTTTAATTGTATTGTTTCAAATACAACTCTATTATTAAAAATATACGATATTGAGAACGAGTAAAATATGTTTTTTTGTTAATAATTCGATTATTTGAAAATTACCTTATGTTTCTGAACATAACTGGTTCAAGGCACTTTTCGTCACCACAAGTTTGTATACGAACACAACCCATTGCATACGGTGTAGTAAATGATTCTGGTAATTGTGTTGTTTGTACCCGACATTGGAGGATAAGAGCAACACTGCTACAAGTTCCTACAACACAATCCCCAGTGTTTTCGGGAGTTACTGTTGCATTTGCCATTGATCCATCTTCACATAACGCAGAAACAGTTACGGATTCACCGACCGTAGCAGCAACACATACTGTACCGTTTTCATTAGTAGTGTACTTTTCAATTATTCCTGATGAAATCTCCAGCACACTAAAATGTAGGTTACAAAACAAAATATGTTTTTGCACATTGTTTCAAATACAACTCTATTATTATAAATATACGATATTGCGAAGTAATTAAATGTATTCTTTTGTTAATATTTCAATTATTTTAAAATTACCTTATGTTTCTGAACATAACTGGTTCAAGACACTTTTCATCAATACAAGTTTTTATACGAACACAACCAATTGCATACGGTGTAGTAAATGATTCTGGTAATTGTGTTGTTTGTGCCCGACATTGGAGGATAAGAGCAACATCGCTACAAGTTCCAACTTGACAATCACCGGTGCTTTCAGGAGTTACTGTTGCATTTGCCATTGATCCATCTTCACATAACGCAGAAACAGTTACGGATTCACCGACCGTAGCAGCAACACATACTGTACCGTTTTCATTAGTAGTGTACTTTTCAATTATTCCTGATGAAATCTCCAGCACACTAAAATGTAAGTTACAAAACAAAATATTTGTATTTGCACATTTTTTCTAATACAACTCTATTATTATAACTATACGATAATAAGGAGAAAACTTATGGTTAATAATGCGATTATTTGAAAATTACCTTATGTTTCTGAACATAACAGGTTCAAGGCACTTTTCATCAACACAAGTTTTTATACGAACACAACCCATTGCATATGGTGTAGTAAATGATTCTGGTAATTGTGTTGTTTGTGCCCGACATTGGAGTATAAGAGCAACATCGCTACAAGTTCCTACTTGACAATCCCCAGTGTTTTCGGGAGTTACTGTTGCATTTGCCATTGATCCATCTTCACATAAGGCAGAAACAGTTACGGATTCACCGAGCGTAGCAGCAACACATACTGTACTGTTTTCATTAGTGGTGTACTTTTCAATTATTCCTGATGAAATCTCTAGCACACTAAAATGTAGGTTACAAAACAAAACATGTTTTTGCACATTGTTTCAAATACAACTCTATTATTATAAATATACGATATTGCGAAGTAATTAAATGTATTCTTTTGTTAATATTTCAATTATTTTAAAATTACCTTATGTTTCTGAACATAACTGGTTCAAGACACTTTTCATCAATACAAGTTTTTATACGAACACAACCCATTGCATACGGTGTAGTAAATGATTCTGGTAATTGTGTTGTTTGTGCCCGACATTGGAGGATAAGAGCAACATCGCTACAAGTTCCTACTTGACAATCCCCAGTGTTTTCGGGAGTTACTGTTGCATTTGCCATTGATCCATCTTCACATAACGCAGAAACAGTTACGGATTCACCGAGCGTAGCAGCAACACATACTGTACCGTTTTCATTAGTGGTGTACTTTTCAATTATTCCTGATGAAATCTCCAGCACACTAAAATGTAGGTTACAAAACAAAACACGTTTTTGCACATTGTTTCAATTACAACTCTATTATTATAAATATACGATATTGCGAAGTAATTAAATGTATTCTTTTGTTAATATTTCAATTATTTTAAAATTACCTTATGTTTCTGAACATAACTGGTTCAAGACACTTTTCATCAATACAAGTTTTTATACGAACACAACCCATTGCATACGGTGTAGTAAATGATTCAGGTAATTGTGTTGTTTGTACCAGACATTGGAGGATAAGAGCAACACTGCTACAAGTTCCTACTTGACAATCCCCAGTGCTTTCCGGAGTTACTGTTGCATTTGCCATTGATCCATCTTCACAGAACGCAGAAACAGTTACGGATTCACCGACCGTAGCAGCAACACATACTGTACCGTTTTCATTAGTGGTGTACTTTTCAATTATTCCTGATGAAATCTCCAGCACACTAAAATGGAGGTTCCAAAATAAAACATATTTAATTGTATTATTTCAAATACAACTCTATTATTATAAATATACGATATGTAGAAAAAGTAAAATATGTTTTTTTGTTATTAATTCGATTATTTGAAAATTACCTTATGTTTCTGAACATAACAGGTTCAAGACACTTTCCATCAACACAAGTTTTTATACGAACACAACCCATTGCATACGGTGTAGTAAATGATTCTGGTAATTGTGTTGTTTGTGCCCGACATTGGAGTATAAGAGCAACATCGCTACAAGTTCCTACTTGACAATCACCGTTGCTTTCCGGAGTTACTGTTGCATTTGCCATTAATCCATCTTCACATAACGCAGAAACAGTTACGGATTCACCGAGCGTAGCAGCAACACATACTGTACCGTTTTCATTAGTGGTGTACTTTTCAATTATTCCTGATGAAATCCCCAGCACACTAAAATGTAGGTTACAAAACAAAACATTTTTATTTGCAATTTTTTTGAAATACAAATCTATTATTATAACTATACGATAATAAGGAGAAAACCTATGGTTAATAATGCGATTATTTGAAAATTACCTTATGTTTCTGAACATAACTGGTTCAAGGCACTTTTCATCAACACAAGTTTTTATACGAACACAACCCATTGCATACGGTGTAGTAAATGATTCTGGTAATTGTGTTGTTTGTGCCCGACATTGGAGGATAAGAGCAACACTGCTACAAGTTCCTACTTGACAATCCCCAGTGCTTTCCGGAGTTACTGTTGCATTTGCCATTGATCCATCTTCACATAACGCAGAAACAGTTACGGATTCACCGACCGTAGCAGCAACACAAACTGTACCGTTTTCATTAGTGGTGTACTTTTCAATTATTCCTGATGAAATCTCCAGCACACTAAAATGTAGGTTACACAATAAAACATGTTTAATTGTATTGTTCAAATACAACTCTATTATTATAAATATACGATATTGAGAACGAGTAAAATATGTTTTTTTGTTAATAATTCGATTATTTGAAAATTACCTTATGTTTCTGAACATAACTGGTTCAAGGCACTTTTCGTCACCACAAGTTTTTATACGAACACAACCCATTGCATACGGTGTAGTAAATGATTCAGGTAATTGTGTTGTTTGTACCCGACATTGGAGGATAAGAGCAACACTGCTACAAGTTCCTACTTGACAATCCCCAGTGCTTTCCGGAGTTACTGTTGCATTTGCCATTGATCCATCTTCACATAACGCAGAAACAGTTACGGATTCACCGACCGTAGTAGCAACACATACTGTACCGTTTTCATTAGTGGTGTACTTTTCAATTATTCCTGATGAAATCTCCAGCACACTAAAATGTAGGTTACACAATAAAACATTTTTAATTGTATTGTTTCAAATACAACTCTATTATTATAAATATACGATATTGAGAAAAAGTAAAATATGTTTTTTTGTTAATAATTCGATTATTTGAAAATTACCTTATGTTTCTGAACATAACTGGTTCAAGGCACTTTTCGTCACCACAAGTTTTTATACGAACACAACCCATTGCATACGGTGTAGTAAATGATTCTGGTAATTGTGTTGTTTGTACCCGACATTGGAGGATAAGAGCAACACTGCTACAAGTTCCTACTTGACAATCGCCAGTGCTTTCCGGAGTTACTGTTGCATTTGCCATTGATCCATCTTCACATAACGCAGAAACAGTTACGGATTCACCGAGCGTAGCAGCAACACATACTGTACCGTTTTCATTAGTGGTGTACTTTTCAATTATTCCTGATGAAATCTCCAGCACACTAAAATGTAGGTTACAAAATAAAACATTTTTAATTGTATTGTTTCAAATACAACTCTATTATTAAAAATATACGATATTGAGAACGAGTAAAATATGTTTTTTTGTTAATAATTCGATTATTTGAAAATTACCTTATGTTTCTGAACATAACTGGTTCAAGGCACTTTTCGTCACCACAAGTTTGTATACGAACACAACCCATTGCATACGGTGTAGTAAATGATTCTGGTAATTGTGTTGTTTGTACCCGACATTGGAGGATAAGAGCAACACTGCTACAAGTTCCTACTTGACAATCCCCAGTGCTTTCCGGAGTTACTGTTGCATTTGCCATTGATCCATCTTCACATAACGCAGAAACAGTTACGGATTCACCGACCGTAGCAGCAACACATACTGTACCGTTTTCATTAGTGGTGTACTTTTCAATTATTCCTGATGAAATCTCCAGCACACTAAAATGTAGGTTACAAAATAAAACATGTTTAATTGTATTGTTTCAAATACAACTCTATCATTATAAATATACGATATTGAGAAAAAGTAAAATATGTTTTTTTTGTTAATAATTCGATTATTTGAAAATTACCTTATGTTTCTGAATATAACTGGTTCAAGGCACTTTTCGTCACCACAAGTTTTTATACGAACACAACCCATTGCATACGGTGTATTAAATGATTCTGGTAATTGTGTTGTTTGTACCCGACATTGGAGGATAAGAGCAACACTGCTACACGTTCCTACTTGACAATCCCCAGTGCTTTCCGGAGTGACTGTTGCATTTGCCATTGATCCATCTTCACATAACGCAGAAACAGTTACGGATTCACCGATCGTAGCAGCAACACATACTGTACCATTTTCATTAGTGGTGTACTTTTCAATTATTCCTGATGAAATCTCCAGTACACTAAAATGTAGGTTACAAAATAAAACATTTTAAATTGTATTGTTTCAAATACAACTCTATTATTATAAATATACGATATTGAGAACGATTAAAATATGTTTTTTTGTTAATAATTCGATTATTTGAAAATTACCTTATGTTTCTGAACATAACTGGTTCAAGGCACTTTTCGTCACCACAACTTTTTATACGAACACAACCCATTGCATACGGTGTAGTAAATGATTCCGGTAATTGTGTTGTTTGTACCCGACATTGGAGGATAAGAGCAACACTGCTACAAGTTCCTACTTGACAATCCCCAGTGCTTTCCGGAGTTACTGTTGCATTTGCCATTGATCCATCTTCACATAACGCAGAAACAGATACGGATTCACCGACCGTAGCAGCAACACATGCTGTACCGTTTTCATTAGTGGTGTACTTTTCAATTATTCCTGATGAAATCTCCAGCACACTAAAATGTAGGTTACACAATAAAACATTTTTAATTGTATTGTTTCAAATACAATACATATTATTATAAATATACGATATTGAGAAAGAGTAAAATATGTTTTTTGTTAATAATTCGATTATTTGAAAATTACCTAATGTTTCTGAACATAACTGGTTCAAGGCACTTTTCGTCACCACAAGTTTTTATACGAACACAACCCATTGCATACGGTGTAGTAAATGATTCTGGTAATTGTGTTGTTTGTACCCGACATTTGAGGATAAGAGCAACACTGCTACAAGTTCCTACTTGACAATCTCCAGTGCTTTCCGGAGTTACTGTTGCATTTGCCATTGATCCATCTTCACATAACGCAGAAACAGTTACGGATTCACCGACCGTAGCAGCAACACATACTGTACCGTTATCATTAGTGGTGTACATTTCAATTATCCCTGATGAAATCTCCAGCACACTAACACAGGTTAAAAAACAAGAATATTTTTATTGTACATTGTTTACACTATAGGCCTAACTTGATTATATTATTCTAATGAAATCTCCATCACGCTAAACAGAACATGTAAGACATTATTAAAGTATTAAAACGTAAAACAATCTAATCTACATAGTATTTGATGTGCAATGAAATTTAGTTTTAAAAAATTGTTATGAGAAACTCTCCACATGTTAAATTTTGAATTGTGGTGATTGCGCTAAAACTAAGCATGAGGAAATTAGTCATGGGTGTATTAAACTTACTTGACATCGTAATCGGGGACATAAGTTAGACACTTGTCATCACTACAAGTCATTATACGAACACAACCCGATTGGGTACAGTTAAATTCATCACTTCCGTCACTACAGTCCATTTTTCCATTACATAATGTATCATATCCAATACATTCACCACTTCCACACATAAAACCATTACATGTAAGACACTTCATAAGAAACTGAGCTTTAGCACATTCTGCATCTTGGTTGGTTGTATTCAATTGTATAGTAATAGTTTCATTATTGATGGTACAACGGGTTGTCACATTTACTTCAGAGTTTGTCTTCACAGTGAAAACTACTTTTCCACTCGCATCAGTGAAATTTGAGTATCTATATGAATAACTATGTCCGACAATTCTGGAAAAAAAAAACAACCGAAAATTCATTATGTGTATATGTATATTATGTCTGCTGGATATATGGTTATGACAAAAGAAAGTACGTCAGTAACCACGTATGGCAAACAGGTGAGGAGAAAAAAAATACACATTATTAGTATATGACCGGCATTGAATCATCCAACTAACTCTTAATCATGTGTTTATAATTATTATTCCCTTGACATTAATATAAAGAAGCCAATACTATCTTGAAATGGGCAAGATGGGCTACCTTCTTTTCTAAATTAATTTCTCAAACCAAAGAGGGCGTTTATTTTTTAAATAGGCTTCTTTTTAGTCTAAAATATTATACCGAATAAAAGCAAGTTTACGTCTATAATATTAATTGGCGAGTTACTCGCTTTTGGATGCGTATAAAAAAACAAATGTTCTCTTTTCGGCAAATGTTGGACGGCGTACACTGCAGGTTGACAGGTTGCTAGAATGTGATCAGTCAAAGCCTCATGTCGCGCATGTGGTTTCTCATTCTCACAAAACTAAACGCGCAAAACGGAATTGCAGTATTCGCATATAAAGACATTGCACACTCAATGAACTAATTAATATTTTAAATGACAAGCGTTTACTTAGGTATGTTAATTACAATTATAATAAATACTTACTCAACGTAATGGTCAGGAACAGGTTGCGTACAATCATAATCTAAACACACAGATACATCAAGACAAGTTTGCTCATCAGAAACAATTCCTCCCTGCCATAGTGACAAATGTGGGAGTGATGCTACCCAGTACAGCTCACCAGAAAACATCTCAATATGTCCATAGTCTTGTGGTTTCCATGCACCTAATATATATTACAGTAAAACCTGTCTTGTTTTAGTGTACTATAATATTTGTTGTTCATTTATTGTTCTTTGTATGTTTCATTACATGACAATAAAATGACAATACATTTAATCTGAATCTTCATTGTCATAAATAATTCATTCATTCATCTTTTTATTTCGGAATATCATGGTGACATAATATTATATCCATAGCAAAAGAGAGAAAAAAAAATCTTAATCTAACAGCTCATAGAACAAAAACAAAGATATGTAAATATATATATATAACAATTGTTATTTTATAAATAAAAGGATAATATAATTTTAAATATTTTTTCCCACCTGTGCACTAAATTTCAGCTTAATATTTAATTTAACAAATTAAAAAACACACATAATGATCAGTTCTTTTTTGTTATGGTAAAATAACTGTTCCACCTTAGCGAATGACAATATATCAAGTCGGCGCTGGATGAGGTCGTGCAGTATATTGACCGTACTTTCGACTAACTGAGCTTATTGTATAATACATAATTGAAGCTAAAGTAATTTTGGAAAATAATTACTTCTAGATTATACATGAATTGGATTGTTGCAAAAAAAGCCAAAGTATAATATACGGAATCAGCAAGCCATGACGTTTACTTTCATTATCATGGTAGTTATATTGTGATAAGTGGTGTCACAGACTTTTTACTTTAATGGGCCATCATTTAGTAAAACTACCTGGTGTAAGTCAGGATTCAGAACCTTTTTCTGTAAAACCAACCTACATGACCATACTGTATAACGTTCTGATTTTTTTTTACTGATAATGATACTCGTAAAGCATAGGCCTAATTTGTTTTTTTCCAGGTAGCGATAAATCATCGCTTGTTTGGGTTGTTCTATAACTTTTCTGGCATTCTAAAATGTGTTTCTTGGTTCGTTTTACTTCAAAATCCGAGGTGTCGATGGCAATTTGCGTTCTGTTTAGTTCAATTTCGTCCTTAGCTATGGATAAGTTATATGCTCTGTTTCTGTAACTTGTTCACGTAAAGTCTTTATTTGTTTTTGTTTATTATACATCTTTCCCATGATTTTATAGAGTCAGGGGGCTTGAGGGGCAGTTTAATTTTAAACACTTTTGTTTAAGAGACTCCACCTCAGATTTCAGAGATTTGATTTCCGTTCTGAGATTTACATTTTCAGTTCCAATAATTTGTAGCTTGAGTAAATAGTTTCTTTTATATAATTTGTAATAACATCATCCCGTTTCTTCTCTAAAGATCCCGGAAGAAGCTGCTTGTTTATTGGAGGATATTCATCACATATTCGTGATAAGATTGGTGGACACAAAACCTGTCTAACTTGTGAGGTTTGTTCAGAGTCCAATCTTATTAGGACCAGGAGATTGTTACAGTTACTGGGAGAATTTCTTGATTGTTTAATTATCGCAAATTTTCAACTCTACTCATGTTAGACAGAACGCTTACAGTTCAAAAGTAGCGATTGTGAACAAAACAACGATTACGTAACATAAACAAAAGGCTCGAGTGGAGAAGGCAATGGACTGTTCAGTAGACCATGAAGAATGTTACCAATCTCTCAGTGAAAAAAAAAACAATACATTTGTTAGCCCAGACAATAAACGCTAATTACAGGGCAAAGATACAGTCAGAGCCTGTACAGTTCGTTATAGAGTGGTGGTCTATTTTAAGTGATGTGGCTTAGAAAAACAAAGGTTGTTTCTACTCTCCAGTATTTAAATACATGCCTTTATTTCCTCATCAAGCTGAGATATGGTTATTCCTGAATTTACCTGTGCAGTTGTGGTTACCTAATTGATAGATTTGAGCACAAAATTGAGATATTAATCAGTTCAAACTTACAATGTACTTGTGTTAGGCTGCCTTCGGTATTAACGGGATGTACCCTGACAAGCTAACTTTGGTTAGGTAGGCCTAAGTAAAATAATTGTAATTAATAAATGAAACATATGCTTACCGGTTAACTTCTCGTAATAAAAGGATTGGACGACATCACCTTGTTTTGCTGAACCAGGTAGTATAGGTACAGAAACAATAATTGATTTATTTAAATTAACCTCCTGACCAGTGTTTGTGTCTATCAAAGTCAGATCAAAACGAGTTATCGGCTGAATGAATTTACCTGTAGAGAAATTTTACAATTAGATAAAACATACAAATCAAATAGATGACAGTGTATGTTTTTAGGGCAATATAAAATAAAAAAGATTTAAGTACGGTAATGAAAACGGTAAAATTGGCGTAAAAGTACCAATTCTTTTTAACATAATATTCAGTTCACTGGTCCAAACTATGGAATAACGTACCAAAGTGCCTGATCAAAAATGAGTTTTTCTTTTATATTTAAACGACACATGTTACAAAGTTATGTATAATCATCCTTTCACTTAGGACAGTTTTTATATTTCGTTACAAAGTCTTCATTTTGTTGTCCTGTTTCGAGTTCCCCGTATTGTCCAGTTTTTTATATTTTAATTTTATAGGCTGCCTCTCACGAGCTTTGCTTTTCTTGATGTTGCCCTTCTAATTTTTTTTTAATCTTTCAATAATACATTACAAAAACAAAAAAATATATTACAATATACAATAATTAGTGACTAAAATAGTAATCCCATTTTTGTATTTCTCTTTTTTTATTGTTATATTTTGTATATATATGTTTGTATTTGAATGTGTCATTTTAATGTAATTTAAAGCAAAAAAATACTTAAATTGTCAGACAATGGTTTTTGAGTTATAATTAAACGTTTCTTTTTTCTTTTTATATGTGAACAAATATAAAATGAGTCTGTATTTCATATCAGTCACTTAGTTTATTTTATTGCTAAGGTCAAGTCTGGGGGTCACGTACAAGGAGAATTATCATTCCGCGAACCGTCGTCTACACTTCCTAGAGTGGGAGCGAGCGAAGCGAGCTCACCCTCTAGTTTATAATATCTCCATTCAATCATACGCGCACTTTAAAGTTTTATCATTTTCCAAGAGAACCACGTATTTATTATGGTATCTCAATATTCCCACAAAAAACAAGTTAGTAAGCTTTCGTCGAGAGTTATATAAATCATATATATTATGTATATAATTATATATTTTTTACAATGTATTGTAATAATATGTATTTTAACAAATGATTTACACAAGCTCTTACAGTTGTTTGATTGTTAATGCAGATTAAAGAATTTCGTTTGCGTGGGATCGGAATCTGCTCTGCTCTGATTCTACTGTATATTCAATTAAAAATCTAAAAGCGTAGCAAATGCAAAATCGAATCTATTATCCTTAAAGTTTAACAGTCAAGGTAAATCTAATGGATCTAATGGATTAGTCTACACCTACTTAAAAAATAAAAACCTTTCATTTTAGGTATACAATAGTTTTTTTAAAGTATTTCAACATTTCTACTCACCTTTCGGATCAACAGACGTAGGTATGTTTAATAACTGGGTTTGATCACCAATGTCGGTAAAACAAACAGAAATGTCCACTGTATCGTTACCAATGTTATTTAAACTTCCTGAAAATGTAAGGTAGTTTATAATTTACTCATCAAAATAATTTACTCAAGATGCATTTTGCAGTGTTTATACTTTGGTATATATTTTGTTAACATGATACGTGTCCGTAATTTCACCAATGCTACACTGTATATAGATATACAGTATATACTGTACATAATGTATATGGCATAATAGGCAAAGCACATAGTATAAGCGTATAATAGGATGGCATACATCAACATTTTCTGATTGTATGTTAACATACGTGCATGTTTAAAAAATATTAATGTCAATAAAATTATAAAAATGATCACCTATAATTCGTCAAAGTGACGAATTAAATTCTAGTTTGTTATATATTATAAATAACATACTAAAACAAAACATTTTTTCCAAATGTATGGTCCAACAAATAATGTTCAATGCGTTCACCTTCTGAAACCAATAACTTTCGTTTATGAATCATGATAACAAACTTTATGAACCTAATTAAGGTGAGCATGATAGTAGTATATATAATAATATACATTAATTATATAATACTTTTTTTAAATCAAAGATTCATTAATTCTCTCATTTATCTTCTTAAACTTTGAACGCAAGATGCTATTACTTAACTAATATCTATTGTTTGAAGGTTTGCATGGAGAAATCAAATGTTGATATAAGTTTGCGGTACACCACGTATATTAGTTCTGAAAACAAATGTTGAGTTTCTCGACGTTTCGATCAATATGCTTTGATCGTCCTCAGGAGTGAGAATGCTTTCTCTTTTCTCATATTGATCGAAACGTCGAGAAACTCAACAGTTCTTTTCAGACCTAATATACGTGGTGTACCACAAACTTATATTAACTAATATCGCTAATAATAATTATTACTGATTAACATACTGGGGCAAATTCAAAATTCTGTGTTACAGACGCGAGATTAATATGGACCTATAGTTGGCCAACAAATTACAGAACCAGTACAATGTCTGGAAGGATGTAAAGTGAAAATGTATTAACTGACAAGGACTGATATGAAAAATTGCAGTAGGGGTGAGGCTGTGAGTACTTAGGCGTGTTTGGAGGGAGAGAAAAACATGTTTAACCAGGCATTAACAGACATCATTTTTGTGAGCGACACTTGAAAACTCTCTATCACCTGTAATGATAGTATTTATTTCTTTTTATAGATGCAAACTTACCAGGTGTAAATAAAATTGACATTTGTCCTCCCGACGGCATATCAATTGCCACCGACGTACTCAAAGTAGTGTCTACTTTTATTGTTGAGACAATCGTTAGTGGTATCAGCTCAAATTCAAAAGTTGTGTACGATGAAGTATGTTCTGGAGTTTGCCAATTTTGACTTGCTTCCAAAAAGCCATGTACGTCTATGGTTATTGTGCCACTTGAATTCCCTGGTAAAAGAAAAACATTTTCCTGTCCATCGTAGATTATAATTGGACCACCACTTGTATGTTGAACAACTGTTACAGACGGGTTGTTTAGGTCAGCCCAACGTATGTTCGTTGGCCTTAAATAGGCATAATAATCTGCAAAATAATGTAAATTGTTTCAACAAAAATGACTACTTCCCAGAAAACTGTTGCAACAAAAGCGATTAATCTACTTCCCAAAAATAATATAAATTGGTTCAACAAAAGTGTCTACTTCCCAAAATATTATAAATTGGTTCAACAAAAGTGTCTACTTCCCAAAATAATATAAATTGGTTCAACAAAAGTAGCTATACTTTATATACCAAAACAATGTTTATATATATTTACATACCGTTAGATAATACCAATTTTCATAGATAGACTATTTTATTGAATCATTATCGACCAATGGACTGCAACATATCTTATTTATTATATTTATTTATAACTGTGTAGGACTTAATTAATTACAATAACTAAATTTAGTAATTATTTTCATACTGATAGCATAAATACTATATATTTTTCTATAACCAATTATGTAATTGTCAGTTACACTAATTGTTCTGTTTGTATTTTTTACTTTTTATGTCATGTCTGTTTTGTAGCTGTATTTATTTTCTCGTCTTGAATTTTAGACTCAGGAAACTGCATATCATGTATGTATTTATATGACGATGAATAAAGAATCTTGAATCTTGAAAGTTTTAAAAAGTTACATATTTCTTTATTCAAATATTTATAATATTTTGTTTGTTTGATTGAGAAAACGTTTTACTTCTAAACCAGATCCTCAAAAAAAAGAAACATCTTTATGTTAACATTTAAATAATGTTATATATTTATGTTAAATATTTATGTAGGCCTACTAATATACTTTTTTTTCTTGCTTGAATACATAATACTATTATTGCGAAACTTAATATTTGAATAAAGAGAATAAATCATTTTGAGCACTTATCCGTAATAACACACTTGGCAGCCATATTAGGCCCATAGCAAATGTATTCACCGTTTTGCCCTTTGTATTCGACAACAACGATATTCAAGTATTGGTATTGTGTTATACTGCGAAGAATTGAAGAGACAGAAAAGATTTAGGTTAGGGCCTAGAGAAATAGGTGCCGCGACTATTGTCCAACAAAAGGCTGTACAACGTCAACTGTTTAGTCTGCTAAATTGTATAGAGGTAATATTGACACTGTGGAAACAAAGTGTACAGCGACAGTGCAATGTTGTCAAAGTACATCCAGTGTCATTTTAAATAATTCAGAAAACTGGGATGATAAAAAAAAAGATATTTTAATTGATGTACTTTAAAAATGTATATTTGTAAATAAAAGCGGTTTTTTGTTTTCGATGGATAGACACGGTATTCGCATGCACATACTACTTACAAGTGTGGTAGTTGTGTTCAAACAAGGCAATCAACTTGGTTTAAGCGCACAAGAACCTCCTAGCCATAATAGTACGGTATCTTTTCGAGAAAACATTTTCTACCACCATGATCACGTACAGTGAGACATTAAATGTAAAGTTTATTAGCGTACAGTATCTCTGGTGACACGTACTTCATGAATGGCACACTAGACACTGTTGTCTGTTTTGTATAGACAGACATTAATAGTAATTAATTGTAATATTCCTATTTTATATTAATTTATTTTACTTTCGCATCTATAAACCTTTTCTCACTATCCATAGCAAAATCGTTATTACCCATTAGATTAGTTGATTCACTATGCCTAACTAACTATAGTCAGTAGCCACTAACCTGTTTCCCTGGCATTTATAGAGGTGTGTGTTGAAACAAAGAGAAAAAATGACAAGATTAACCGCTTCATCTTTCTCGATAGGCAGTAAGCACGTCTCAACCTCAATAGGCCTACTTATCCATGATATGCGGCAAAATTAGTTTCCTTCCTACAGTATTTTTCGATATGTGTTTGTAATATCAGAGCTAGTTAAATATTGGTTATTGAAAGGCAAACTATATTGTATCCTTTATGAAGGTTCTGCTTAGCCAAGCATATACAACTGATGATTACAATTCAATGTCAACAGAATTGTTGTGTATTGTATCGGTTAAAAGCAATTGGATAAGTGAATTATTGACGTTGATTTCTGTCTGTTGACTTTTATATCCCAATTTACAAAGTCATGATGAGATGGAATGGGAAAATAACTACTGGACAGATCGATGGAACATTTTCTTATTTAAGTAATTTTCAAATGACACTAGTATTTTATTTAGGGACATATATTTTACTTTTAATTTGAAAAATTTATTTTTTATGTCATTTATTTACTTTTTGTTAATTAAAATCAAACAAACTACCACTGCAAAGAAGTACTAGATTTAATGTGAGATTTGGTACAAAATGACCTTTAGTCAAATGTATTAGTGTTCCTTTTCAGTCTACATTTTCAGATTATTGTTTTCTAACATTATATAAATACGAATGCTTATGAGTGTAATGGGGCAAATAATTTCGGGTGAAAGACAAAAATATGAAATGTCATCTTTCACCGAATAAAATTATATGCCCATACATGCACGAATATAAAACGCTTTGGGAGTGCTTCATAAAATGTATTTAATTGAAAACCACGTGGCCCACAATTGTCCAATCAAATTACAAGAATCTAGGCTATGTGTAGGTTATAAATATATAGGTTTTATTTATGCCTAGGTATAAATGTTATACTATTCGCCATTTTCTCCCTCCGCGCGCCAGTGGACAATATCGAAAGTTTGCCAACGTCAATAATATTACACATATGGCGTTCCATACCCCGGTGCCTGGAAACGGGAAAACAATAATAATAACTTGTTACAAAGGCCAAGGGTTTTCCCCGTAGTCCGCGCCGCGACGGTCTCTTGCTGTTGGGCTAATATTTATAAATATTTTGTGGGTCAATGGCAGCCCAAGGAAGGTCAAGGCATTTTGGTAGTCAAATGTAATTGAAATAGCAGCAGTAGCTAGGTGTGCCGAGTAGGCCTCTAGGCCTAATCCATCTAACTATGCCTAGCCTAGTAGTTAGACAGGGCAGGGGCGCTGTGGCCTGCCGCCTGGCTGGCTAGCTTAGTTAGAGCTAGCCTAACTAAGCCTAGGCCTAGCCTATAGAGGCCTGGCCTAGCTAGGCTAGCGGCTATGCCTAGAATTAATTAATATAGGGCTAGGCTAATACTACTAGGCTAGGCTATGTCTAAACCTAGAGAGGGCTAATAATTAATAAAATAAGCCCAGCTGATTTTCTTCTGTTATTTAGGCCTAGCTAGGCCTATTTGTTAATTTCGTAGCTTAAGTTAGTTAAGATGTTTTTAAAAGTACCAAGCTTGATTGGCTTCGGCTATATCTTGGCTACCTTTTGTATTGATTAATTGTTTGATACAATAAAGAAGAAGAGAGCCAGCCTTGTTTATATGTATTCTAGCCTAGGCCTATTTTTATAGCCTACTAGATAGGCCTAGTAGCCTAGGCACACAGGGAGAGCCTAGGCAGGCTATACTAGCATTTACGAGACTACTACTACTATAAAGTATAGGCCTAGCTTAATTTGAGTAATTTTACCATCATTTTTTATTCTGTCACTAGGCCTAGATTATGTTCCGCATGATCAACATTCATCTTGATTGAGTATTCTATCTTTTTGCAATATGATTATGGAAAACAGCTATTGTGACTCTAAAAAAACAATCCATGCATCAGTAATTGAGAATCCAGCACTACCTATGGATACAGAGGTTTTCATAACAGAGCCAGGTGGTGTAGTGTCGTGCACAAGAAGTTCAAGATCCTCTACCAACAGTAATAACAATTAATTTATAAGACAAGGGTGTATCAATTGTTTTTGTATTGTGAATTGGATCCACATTACTGACTTAAATAATATTTATTTTATTTTGTTGGTATTTGACATGATAAAAGCTCTAGGGTTAATGGTAGGGTGTCATACCAACGAGAACATTTTGGGCTTCATCCGGAATAAATATTAGACTGGTCCCTGCTTTAACTACATGTCAAGCGATCGTAGTGCTTCTTCCATACCATCTTATAACTCCGTTTAACCAATTAGACTATAAAAGTTGAAATGTATACTGTAAACCACCTTTATAGAATATTATATAAAAACTCTTAAATATGTATTAAGATAGTTAAACGTTTCAATTTTGTAATGCTATTAGGTGAAGGAGATCAGGAACCTGGTGAACTTCTAGAAACCAACCCAAAAGGTATGAATATGAAAAACTTACAGGTATAATTCACAAACAGTCAAAACATTTCCAATAAATAAATAAAGTTTGGACTTTATTTACTCTCCATGAAAATAAATTGAAGTGTGTCCTATTCCAACTTTAACCCTATGTTTATTTCTAGGAGCATGGTCTTGTTGTTCCAACATTTTCTTAAGCACCAATGTCTGCCCTTAATCCTAATGCAAACATTCATTTGAATAACTGAGAAAGACTTATTTTTTATTCATAATAAATACTATTCATAATAAATATTATTCATAATAAATACTATTCATAATAAATACTATTCATAATGTAGTGGGTTAAACTTTCTTTTTTCAAGCTTATCAGGTTCCAGAAGGATGGCCAAAGCTTCATGAAGTTATATTTAAAAAACGGGCACTTTACTTCCAAAAGCCTGCCTCAAATAGCGTCAACAGAGTTGCAGAGAATCTTCAGAAACTGCAGGACCGTCTTGAAGAATGGAGTAAAGATGTTGAGTTGGAAATTCTATCTAGTTGTGGGTCTAATCTTTCAGCTTCCAAACTGGCCAAACTTGTTACCTCAAGAAAACCATCAGAAGATAAAGGTGAAGTGACAATAAGAATAATAGTTTGTAAAAATCTTTAACATGAGAGACCGTGAGCATTCCCATGTTATAATACCAATTCATTCCATTCATTCCATTGCAACTGGTACCAAGATGGAATTTATTATTATTGAATTTGACTGTTTTCAACTAATATTGTTTTTCTTTTTAGCATCAAGAAGGATTCGATTTGCAAGTCATTCAAGTCATTATGATTCCTCTTTGTTACCATCTAGTATGAGTAAGCATAGCAGGCCAGAAATGGAGTCGACTTCGGATGATGGAATAAGTGAAGAATTGTCAATCCAAGGAATTGGAGCTGTCATACCAACTTCCATTTCAGGTTTAATCATTTCTTTTTTCATACTACAGAAAATCTTTTTTACCAGTGTGTAACAAAGGTTTTACAACAAAATTTAATTTAATAAATTGTATTACTTGATTATTATTTTTTTTATAGATATTGACCGTACCATATTGTTTCGATATTATTAAATTAAAAATTATGCTCGGTCTGTTGGATACAGTCTAGTTTATCTTCGAATTTGTTGTTCACCTTTTAATTAACATCTATGGTTTAACAAATACAGAAACCAAAGCTGCTGAAATTATTGATGAAGAATCAGAAATACCAAACCTAGGAGCAGAACCGGTAATAGATGAAGTTGTAACATTGTTAGGACGACTCGAGTCTGACCGTGTTGATACTGAAAAGGCACTTTCAAAAGAAAAACAGAGGGTTGTCTGGCTTCAAGAAAGAATTGATAAGCTGGCCAATCAAAGGATGCAAGAACTGCCTAAAGCTGTTCAAAATGGTCTGTATTCATTGTGTTATTGAAAAAGTTAATGTTTGCAATTATTGTTTATTACTGTATTTCCAATATATTAGTGTATCTTGTAGGTCAAACCTACAGTACTAATCAGGTCACACCAACCCCCTGCCCCAACTACATCTTATTTAATAAGAATGTAATAATCCTACTTGTACCTTGCTCTGTTTTGAACAAAAAAGCAAAACAATAACAATTGTGTTTTATTTTCCATTCCAGAACATGAAGCTTGCTCAATGGATATCAGTGAATTAAAATGGCATTGTTCATATCGTAACCGACAAAAATCCCGCAAACAAAGCCGTGTTGAGGTGGCGCAGACCTTGAATTCACGTCTCAAGGAGGACATAAGCTTTGTCACAAAGCATTGGTTTGTATATTAGCAATTATCAACAATTACTAAACAACTAAACATATTTATCACATTAGAATTGATTTCATAATAATTTAGTTTTTCCTTAGCTTCATTTAAATACACAATCCTAATGTTAAATCATGGTTCCTACTAGAGGCGGCAAGCAAGAACATAGATGCAACACAACTAAGTTGACCTATGGCAAGCAACAGTTCGAATAATCCATCACTTGTGATAGGTCAAATCACTTGCGCTTACATCTTTGCGTGTTGCATCTTACTTGGAACTAAGCCTTAATGCACACTCACAGTTCAAATAATCCATCGCTTGGTAAAATCACTTGCACTTACATCCTCACGCGTTGTGTCTTCAGCGCAGTCACTCTTATTCCTTTCATTTGGTGATTTAGTACTTTTCAGTTTTTACTTATTGTAATGTTTATTATTGTATTTAATATGATTATTTTATTTAGTCCTCTTGTTGAAGAGAAGTTAGAACTTGAAAGAGGTGCAATGGCATTGATTGACAATGCCCAAAAACAGGTATTTATTTTTTATTTATTTAAGATATTTAAATGGCATTGTATTGAGTGAAAACACATTCACCAAATAACTGGTCCACTAAATGTTCTGAATTGTAATAATTTACTACACATTGTAATTAAATACAATAACTATACTTATTTACTATTACAGCTATACAATAAGTGCAATTTCTGGTATATTTTCCCAACATTTTCTCATATCAGGCCCTACATAGGGGTCAATGTTTTCAACTCTATCCCTACTGCCAAATTATGCCTCAGCCCCATAAAACATCCACTGCAATGTCTATTTTACAGTATATTACAGATCCAGCATCACAAAAAAATATTTATTTTTTATTTTATTCAATCGAAACCAACAGCGATAATTACCGCCACTAACAGGTTTGATACAAACAAAGCCAGGACTGTTTAAAGCACCTTGATTGGTCCTAACATTGATCAAGGGCTTCTCTCGTCCAGTGCCCACCTTGACCAGAGGAAAGGCATAAGACAATACGTCTGAGGCAGATACTAGATGCAGGGGCTGCCATAAGAGTCAGCAGTGATGATTTCAAATGCCTAACGGGACCCCAGCTCCATATACAGCACCCGATATTCCCAGATGGTCTCCCATGATCCAAGCTCTAACCAGACCCAACGTTGCTTAATTTTGGTAATCTAACGAGAACCGGTGTTTCAACGTGGTAAAGCCATATTTTTTAAATATGCTCACAGTTACAAATTGATTTAATTATTTAATATAAAGAGTGATTGTAGTAATTATATTCCTTGAAGTTTCATTTCTTAAAGAAGATGGTGTAATATATACAGTAATTGATAGGTTTATTTAAATATTACATTGCAGACTACACTAGAGCTACTGAAAACAGAAGCCAAGTTAAAGCGTACAAAAGATAAATCAACAGAGGCTCATGGGAAGGCTAACATGGAGCGTGCTCATATCAAAAAGGAGCTAGACTCTGTCCGGGAAGCTCTGAAAGAGATTAAGTAATCATAATATAAATATATAAACTATGATTTAGAAAAGAAAACTAATATAAACAACATACTGGCTTGTACCTCTTCTGACTAAACCAAGTCTATTAGTTTTATTACCAGGTTTTAGTATTTTTTATACCAATATTGTGATGTTTTTTGTTGGGCCATTCAGTATTTGTCAATGTTAGTAATTTATCGTTAATTACTGTATACATACTAAATTTCAAAATTCATATTTTGTTTTGTGGATTTGTTATTGCAGTATGGAGTTAGATGAAGCTAAGGCCTTACATTTAAGCTATTCTCACAACTGTACTGACTTGAGAGATAAATTGAATGCAGACAAACAAGAAAAAATAATACTTGGTATGTTAGCTATATTATTAGATTAGAAATCTCTGATTTTGTCGGATGTAGCTTTTTCTACAATCCATCAAACCTAATCTATAAATTATATGTCATAAAAAAGCAGCTGCCATGTTTACAGAATCAGTAACTGTTTGTCTTTGTAAGTAACATTTGCAATGTGTAGAAATATGTGAAAATGGAGGCTATCTACTCTTAGTAAAGCTTTTAAGTATTTTCAAGAGAGGGTTTTCACACAAACACGTCAAATTTAACGGATGTATAACAGCGTATATTTAGTGAATGAATAATCGTTTTGAATGCAGCATGTTTCCATATTAATAGTTATTTCATTGTATTTAAAATTTACATTACAGAAACAAAGAGTCGGAATGCAAAAATATCTGAAAAAATGACAGCTAACAAGGTTAAGACAATACAAGAGAGCATAGTGAATGCTGAATATGAACACAGAAAACTGGCTGATGATAATTATGTTATCATTAATGAAATTGATGAAACAGTGAGTATATAGTTTCTTTTTGCTATTCTCCACAATTTAGTTTTGAATAAGAACAAATGAGGTTTTAATCAGTGCTATCACGATAGCCTACATGCAGTATAATATGGTGGTTATAAAATGAATGATTAGCTATAATTCCTTACAAAGCATAGTTCATACTAAAAATAATAACATTTTACTATTTAAAGAAGAACACAATCAGTCAAAAGACCAAAATCAACATGGATCATGAAAGTTAAAAAGGAAATCGAAAGTTATGTAGCCACAACTCAAAACCATATCCTTCCCATAACAGAGTAAAATGGCATACAATAGTTGAAAGCGTCATGTCGCAAGAAGAGAGGCATGACTAATAATGATGAATACCACTGCAGCACTCCATATATACCGTGGTGTCATGTAGGATAAACAATGATCCTCCTTCTGGTGTGGATCACCAATTAGTGGAAATCACACCAATTGGGAGGATCGCCTAAAAAAAGATTTATCACAATCACAACTTGTGATCCACTTTTGGGTGTGTTCAGTTGGAAATCTCAAGTGTGTTATTTAGTAGACCAACTTGATGATATTTTGGGAAAGAATTTCTGCTAGATAAAATCGACAGCCCTATGCCTACCGCCAATAACAAATTAATTCATCATTTGTTCATCGTTCAGGTGCTCATACAGTTTAATCTTGAAACAATCATAAACTTACCCTCAATGCTTTTTTTTTCTAGAAAAAGAAAACTGAAAAAGTCACAGAGGCAAATGTGAAGATGGAGAAAACCACATTAGAGGAGTTGCGGCACATGCAACATAGGTCAAAAGAACTGCTGATGGAAAATGAAGATATTAGAGAAAAGTTAAGAGGAAGGTTAGTATAGTACCCTGTATATGAAATCTAAATCTTTTAAGATTCTATGTGGGACATTTTTATCGGCCTTTATTGACATGTATATCAAGGATTTTTCAACAAAAATAATACACTGAATTTTCTATGTTTTTAAATGTTCACATAAATGGTCACATAACTCATCGTGGTGAGATGAGTTATTTAGTTATTTTACTAATGTTTTCGCCCGCTCTTTATATCTAGTAAAAAACAGAAAGCTTCAAATGCCAAGAATTCTGAAAGGATACGACGTGAATTTGAAAAAGTAGATGTTCAATTAAATGTTGTAGATGAAGAGTTTGAAAAAATAAAAGTGATTTATGTAGCAATGAAAAATAAACTGTCGGGTGAAGAAGACAAGGCTAGACTATCTGAAGATAGTTTTCAGGTATACTTTAAAAGATCTTGTTTTGACTGGACAAAAGTGAACTTGTCTATTTGAAAAATATTATTTGCATAAAATGAGTACATCTAATGTCATAGATACAATGTATTTTTGGGGGGTTTTTTTCCTAACCATTTTACTGTTTAAAGTAATATTATAAATATTTTATAATTAGGGAACATGTGATAGTTTAAGGAAACAGGTTAAAGAGGAAACTCATTCTAGAACAGTTCTTCAAGCCAGGATTGCATCTGACACAACAGATTTACAGAAGCAACGTGTAGAAGCAAGAAAGAAGAAGGCAAAAGTGTCAAAGAAAGCCACTGAACTGCAAAATGCTGTTGCAGTATTGTTAGCAGAAGTAAAGAAACTCCGCCAAGAGCATTTGGAAAAGTCACAGGTATATCAAATCTCCATGACATTTATCTCCGACTTTACACATCACACATTTTACTACTTTAGTTTGATAGTGCAGAGAGAGCTTAAGAGTCTTTGGGAGTTTTTGTAGATGAATATAAGATTTATTTTTCTTTTAGGCAAATGGTAAATTACGAGCCTTGATTGTCAATTCAAAAACAGAAACTGTGGACACAAACAATGATCTAAAAGGCATGATTGAAAAACTTCAACCAGAAAAAAAAAGATTAGCAGTAAGTATTGTTGTGAAGATGGGTTATACACTGGTGAATTATTATTTTTTCAAGGGTCAAGAATTGTTCACATTTTGTGCAATAAGATTGAGTTACTGCTTACTTATTCATTTGCTATCAAATTTGAAAAAAAAAGGTGCAAGGAACATGCATAATATAACATTCAATTCTTGTACTGTACATGCAGTACTGTAATGCAAAATATATTCATGTAAATGGCATTCAAGTCAATTTTAGAACTAGATTTAATACAAACTTATTGTTTGTGATATACGTCATGCTATTAATAGCATATTGCTCTAGATAGGCATTATCTCATAGGTATAAAACTATGACTATGACAGTTCATCTCATATATATCTATATAATGTTTTGTTTGCTTTTTTCTGTTTTGGTGACGCCACCATTTTGGAAATAAATGTCAATTTTGATTGATTTGATTTCATATTAAATTTAGAATTATGTGTTATAATTCAATTATGCCTATAAGTAAATCTGTCTTTTCTACCACAGACAGAGAATCTGAACAAAGTAAAACGTATAGATCATATGAAGTATCGTACCGACCTCATTCATAACAAGCTAGAAGAAATGGAGCAGTCAGCCAAGTATATGAACAGAGTGATCAACACAACAGAAGATGCTATAGAAGATTTAGCGTAGGTTTTTGTATAAGGGCGTGTGACGCAGTGTGTTGAAATTGGATTTCTGACCGTGGGCTCGAAAGTTTGATTCCATGCTCATTGCATTCACTTTACTTCTTTCCACCAACATGTACAAATGGGTACCTGGTAAGGTCAAAGCACATAACTGCGCTGTTTTCTATAGCTACCAGATATGGAAGTAGGTTTCCAAAAATTGAATGGGGTAATAATGTGAAGTGCTTAGAAGCGTTTTTGAAACATTTTAGTTCTTGTTTATAGGTAACGTATGGATGTATGTAGGATAATGTTACTACTCGCATTTGAATGCTTTTATTTCAGTGAAGAGATGAATGAGGTATCAGTTCAATTAGAAACAGGTCAAAAAATGCAGGAAGAGTTGACATCATCTCTTGAAGAAGTATCGCAACAGATCAATGTGCGTAAAAATCGTCATGATGATCATATGACAGAACGACGCAAAGTTTGGTATGATCTTGATGTAAGCTGTTTTTTTTAATTGATTAATGATAAATTAAAATATTTTAGAAGAAAATTATATAGCTATAAAACCATTTACCCTATGACTGGAGAGGTACCCCAACATCCATCATTGCATACATATATAAACTATAAAACATTTTAGTAGGGTATCCATATAAATATGCAATTGCTGGGGATGAAACTATTTATTAATAATAACTGTAAATAGAATAGGCATAAGTATCAAACATCGAAGATTATTAAATTTTCCCCATAGCAGCTCCTCCAGGTGGCTTCATTTTACCTAGTGTCCATAATTAAGCCTGATTTTGGGACATATTTGAGCTTAAATAAAAAAAAATTATTGTTTGCGTGTTATATTACATTTTGTTAAGGTTGAGCTTTGTCAAAAGTTAACAGAGAATAAGAAGCTTGCATCACAATACCGTGGTAAACAACAGCGAATGTATAGCATTAAAAACAGACTGATGAATCATTTTGAAGATCGTATTAAGATGGAATCAAGCCTGAAAGACCACAAACAGGTAATTTAGTATTACCGTATTAGTGAACAATTTTTTTTTTTTTATGTATCTTCACAATATAAATTTAAACTTTTTTTTATCATTTGTAGTTGAATGGTTTACAAAATCGTTTGCACAACACATTGGCGCAGTACTATAAAATCCGTGGACTGTACAACGAAAATGAACTGTCTCGCTTTGAGGAGATCTCGGATGCTAATTCTAGTAGAATACTGGATCTCCAAGAAGACATGGACACATGTATCGCTACAGTCAGCAAATTCCTTTTAGATCAGGTTGATGGAACAGCAGCTAAAATGGTCACAGCTACTGCAAGGGCTGCTCTGAAAGATGACAAGCCTTCTATCCAAGCACAGTAATCGGAATTATCTTAATTATCCAATAAAATGAATGTTGTAGTCTACATGTTTGTCAGCTTTGATAAATGTATTTGTTGTTGGTTTTTTGTAATTTATTTTCAGACATAAACTGTGTTATATAATAAATATTGTGCGATAAAGTGTAATACTTATTATTTCGTACAGCACACTGAAGTAATTTTGTGGATTTGTCGGTGTGGATAATGATGTTTACACAGGCCCTAGATTTAAAGGGTGCTACTGGATGTAACAATTTAATTTTAGTCGTTTTACATCCAGTATATGATTTGTCTTTCAATTTACATTGATGATGATGTTCTTCCAGATAGTAAATAAGTTTACTTATTTCTTTACTTATTGTTTGTTTGTTGTATACCTTTATTTGCCTGAATAAATGATATTCTCATATTTACATAATACAATTTGTGTACTGGTAACTTTTAATTAATCGTTTTGCAATAACAATGAAATAATTAACATTTCTATATACAATTGTTGCAATTTTACTTTGATTGGATTTTGTTAAAGATTATCAATAATATTTATTTTATCAAATTGTAATAGCTCTGTTTCTATGTTTTGAAAAGGCCCACTCAGTTTCCTATTGAATACATTTCAATATTAGATCCAAAACTTAGGTCCATTTTTCATATTATCATAATTACCTAAAAAAGAAGTTTACAATAATAATATTAAATGATTTAATATGACAATAAATGATTTAATCCTATTAACAAACATATCTACAGTACTACACACTGACATTAACAAATTATATACAATTTATTTATTTATTTTAAATGGAATTATAATAATGGACTGCCTGTTTTGCTATTTCTTTGCATGTGAGCTCGTCTCATAGGATGGGCTTTGTCTACATTTGGTCTAGCAAGTGCCTCTTTTAACTTTGCCTGGTAACTTGCTTCTGCCTCTATTCCTTTAAGGTAATGTCTGTATTCTTCATCTTTCTTAACTTCTTTTTGCCGATTTATGTATTCTGCTTGTTGCAAGAGGTCATTCTGATATTTCAAATTTTGTTGTCTGATATTCAACTGGTGTTCCTCTTCCAGTTGTTTGTGCTCTGCCATTGCTGCTTGCATCATTTCACGCTCCTTCTGTGCCACTTTTTGAGCTTCAGAATTTGCAATTACTAAATAAATAATAATAGAAATCATTTTCAAATTAATCTATACAAACTTATAACTGGAAAATAATATTACCGTATGTGACAGAGTTTCAAGGGCCAGCATTTTTTAAACGGGGGGAATTGCTAAACATATAAAGTATTGTTAAAAATAATTATCAAAAATTAGCTTATAATTTTGTTTTTATCTGTCAAAATAGGGAGGCGTGTGCCCCTGCAGCAACCTCTGGATCAGACTCCCGAGTATAATCTCATGTTAAGCTTAATTCCATCCCATTATTTAGGCTAAATCTGGACACAATTATCTTGGAATATAATCTCATCCTTTAACGTTCATCAAATTTCATACGCAGATCATATACGGTTAAAATGATCTAATATTTTACTAATAGTAATTATACTGTCCTGAAATTCATTTATAAAAACAGTTATGAGATTCAACTTACGACGTTCTTGGACTTGTTTGTGTCTGACACTAAGGACATTATCCATTAATTGTCTACGTGCTGCTCGTTCCTTCGCCCATTGGTCTAGTCTTTTTTGCCATTGTTTACGAACTTCTTGATCAATCATTTGATCGATTGCTTTATCTCTTCTAGCTTCCTCTTTCATTTGTTGTTTTAGATAATCTCTATAGACTCTATCTTCCGCTCTTAGCACTTGCTAAAAAAAAAGATACAAAAATGTTAACTACAGAAAATTGCATTAATTTGAGTCAAATTCAGCATGTACTGCATGAGACATTGTAACATAGTGGGATTTATCCCTTACTCTCCCAAACCCATAGTTAACTTGGAACATCACAAAGTCAACAGGTTGTGGTGCCATTAATTAGTTAGTTCAGGTTCATTCTTAATACTACCGTATATAACATCAGTAAAGGAAAACCAAGAATGAATTGTAACAGTAAAGTACTAAAAACAAGACAATTCCTCCAAAAATTGTACTGTATATATATATATATTTTTGTGAAAAAAAAAATTGGAAATGTCGACTTTTCTCACTATGACTTAGGTATACCAAATGTCACCAAAATCGGAAGGAGGTACAGTAGGGCCATAATACTAATTGAGTGAAGAAGATTTCACAGGCTGTGAGAACATCTTCACCAGCTAAATATGCTAGCAGTATATTTAATGAATGCTTTCGATGAATAAGACACAATTGTACTCACTTTCTTCTGAGCAACCTCAAGCGCTTCATTGTGTGTTTCCTGCAAAAGGTTCTCTAAGATGTTCATATCATGCGCTAATTCTTCCTGCAATTCTCTTGCTTTGATCTTCATTTTTAGCTTAATTGACGTATCCAAATCTTGTCTTGTTTCTGCCTGGCTCCTGTGTTTTTCTCGGACAGCCAAGTCTTCTTCAAGTTTGCGAAGTTCTCTTTCTTCAGACTATGGAGAAATAAACCTTGTTACTGATTATATAAAATCATCAGTTTTTTATCAACCTTTTAGTCTATATACGTTTATTTCAATTTCCTCCAAAATGTCATTATTCAATTCTGTCGCTGTCACAATTCTGTTGCATGAGTATTACCTTTCATTTTTAAGACTGAAAAATTTCAGTCATATACCTATTCAAATAATACAAAATACACCAAAGTTCTGTGCACATATTTTAACATGCACAAAGGAACTTGTTCTGGTGGTAGTAATTTGGGATAATTAATGATTAAAGATGCTGCAAATGATGAATGAATGATTTAATAATATACAAATAATGAATGTTTATGAGTGTAATGATACAAATAATGGCATGAGGTGAATGATGAAAGGTTATATCAGATGTTTTTTTTGTACACAAAAAAAAAGTACTATTAAACAATCGTTTAATAGTGCGTACTATTGGACGCCATGTGATCCACAATCGTCCAATCAAATGACAGGAATTTATTTAGGTGTTATATAATATACTACACACACGTGTCAATCCACAGGTTAAACCATGTCTCTGCATATAACTTACCAAAAGTCTTCCTTCTTCTTCCTTCAATCGTTTTTCCTCCTTTCTCTGTTCCTCGAGAGAAGCTCTTTGCTTCTGTAGTGTTTCCACCATCTCTCTATTCCTTTCATGTTGTTTTTGTGACTCATCTGCCTCTCTTAATGCCTTTGCCTGTCGATCCTGTTCCCAGAGGTCTGCATACATTTTATCTTCATCTCTTTTTTGCATTTGCATTTCACTCTTCATGCGAAGCTGTTCAAATCGTTCTGTACATACCTCATCCATATGACGTCTTGAGAGTGTCGCTCTAAGTTCCTCACATTCCTCTCTTGAAAAATATAACATTGAAAGATCATTGACACAGTGCTTCTTGTGTAAAAAATATATCATAAGTATATCTATAAGCTGCAAACTATCCAGCTGAGGTTTCAGTTAGTTGTTTGGAAATTTGAGAGGATCAATTCAACAACTGAGATGACACTCCAGTGGAATTAAAACTCATCCTTAATTGTGACTAGCTTCTCCACAAATAATAAACCTACCGAATCTTACAACCCTGCCCTGGTGGTTTGTGTATTTTTTTTTACAAAGTTTTTTGTTATTTTTAGTTTCAAGGTTAGTATTTTCCATGGTTTTCACAAGCGCCTTGAGCACTTTGTGGATATGTGCGCTTTATAAATCTTATTATCTTATCTTTTGATGATTTGCTAATATACTATACGCTAAATAATTTAATGCATGAAAGACTGTGACAAATCGCTGTTTCTATGTGAGCAGTTTAGTGTAGATATTTTAGATCAGACAACCAGTCGGATACGCCTATTATATTATTATTATTATATTAAGTTCATCTATATTTGTGGCAGATTTGAGACTGTTTTTGTTATCTGGATTCAGGTGACTTATCACTTAAATAATTCATATACCTCCATCTTTGATCAAGTTTCTCAGCAACTATTTCAAGCCTTTCATTTTCTCTTTTTTCTTTCAAAAACTTTGCTCGTGTCCTCATCTTTGCTTGTCGTTCCAACATGGTTTCTTGGCTGGCTTCCATTTCAATAATGTATCCACGTTCCTCAGTAGCAAGTAGGTTCCTCAATCTAAATTAACGAGAACAGTTTTTGAAAAGAAAAAGGAAGTGGAAGTCCAAAGAATTGTAGGTATAACTTAAAATTAAACCTTGGGCAATAAATAAATAATCAATTGAAGAATAACGAAATAAATCTTTATCATAATACCTTTCTCTCCTGTCTTCTAATGCAAATTCTTCCTTCTGTAACAAACAGTTAACCCGACCAGTCACTGTGTTGTTCTGAATGCGTTTGTCTGTGATTCTCTCCCAATCATTTTTCAGATCACACAGCTTGTTATATTTTGTGATTGATTCTGCCTCTTCCCTTAAATCATCTTTACGTCTTCGTTCTAAAATAAGATGATCTGTAGGCTGCTTGCTGGGATATTTTGCTCTCTAATTTAAATAATAAATGTATTTGTTACAGTAGGGTCTATGTATCAGTAGTATTATATTCGTGAATGTCTTAAAAATGCTTCACACCACCCAAACATTATGGGTTATGGGTTATGGTACTCATTCATTGTTTAAGGCCTAGGCTAGCTAGAGGCTAGATTGGATAGGCTAAGTAAATAAATGTTAATATTTTAATAAGCTGGGGCCTAGCTAGAGCCTATCTAGTTAGCCTACTACCTAATAGGCCCCATGTCTACAACACCTAGCTAGGCCTAGTCCTACAGTATATCCTACATCTTTTATTGTTTTAACACAGGCATGCCTCCTAGTAGGCCTAGGCCTAGCCTAGTACTTACGATGGCAACCGAGTGAGGCGTTGGGCCTGTAAATTCACGTGTTTTTCTGGGTTTTTGGGTGGCTAACATCGTAGTTGTTCTCTTCAAAATTAAACTGTACTAGCACAAAACAATTCAAATTCTGAATATGTATCAAAATACAATGTTTAACAACAAGAAATCAATTTCATTCTAGGCGTACGTGCAAGAAAAATTATTTGCTGTCCCCCACAGTGTAGTACACAGCACACAATACAACACACACACATCGTTTTTGTCATCGCTTGTTGACATCACGTTGCCGTGGTGATATGGACTACTATGGAACGCCGTTCATGCAATAATTTATGGACCCATAATTTATTGAGTTATTTCACGCGAAATACCAGGGAGTTATAAAGTTGTAGCCGGGGGTTATTTTAATGTAATTGAAATAAAAGCTGGTTCTGATGGAATGAAATATTAGTAAAACTCAAAAGCCTGTTTAGGCCTATGTATTAGAATTAATAATAGTGTGGGAAACCCACCAATTTCATAATCAACATTGTTCGACACAGTATATATACAATTAATTTAAACTTACAACAGTTGAGTTAGTAGCCTAGTACTAGTAGTAGGCCTAGTAGTACTGTAAATGCAGGTGATCTTTTGTTGCTGCAGACCTTGCCTGTCATGTCACCCTGCGCACCACAAGAAGCGGAGTTCTTACCAATCAATATCAATAAACAATGTTCGTCTCCATCGACATACAACACAAGACAAAATTTAAAATATGTTGTGTTTTTAGAATCCTGCAGAGACGAGGCACCAAACTTTGTGAATTCTTAGTCTTTGCCTCATCCATTTTTTTTTCATCCATTCATAACGTCTTGCATTTTTTTTAAATCTATTCTTATCAGTTGTAATTTATTTTCTGTCCTATTTTTAATATAATAATTCTTATATTTGTTTATAAACATAATCTAGATGGCGTTTCGGGCGCTGCTAATTCGTAACAAGAAAAACATTTTGGCACACATGACGTGTCATAACTAACATAACCCACTCACTGGGTGGTGGCGCGGTACATAGAAATAAACACAGCACGCGGAATTCGCCATCAGTGTTGTTAGAGGCCTCGAGGTTTAGTTATAGTAGTTACAATTACAGTGTGCATGTTGCCTGGACTATGGCTGTCAGTCACTACTAGGCCTAGGCTTGGTTTTAGAAGGCCAGCCAGTTTACCAGTCATCGACACATTTCTTTATACTATCCTCCTTATACCATCCGTGACGTCGTATAGTTTGTTGTATTTCTGATTAAGAATCTCGGAAACTAAGCTAGGCAAACACTCGTTTTATCATCTTGTAAACTCGGTCTGAGCATGCTCAAACCCTAAAGCCCGTCTGGCTGGGAGAAGAGAGTCTATTGTTCTGAAATAAAAAAAGTTGATTACTGATTTGTGTGATACAAACTATGTCAGTTACACTTGCCGACACCTTTACAAACGCATTAATGAACATAACAAAAGTATTATAGGCGATCACCTAAAACAACATGGCATAACTGGTGATATCTCAGAATACTTTAGAGTCTTATCTAAATGTAACAATAAGTTTGATTGCCTAATTAAGGAGATGTTGTGGATCAAAGAGATAAAACCTACACTCAATAAACAATCGGATTCCATCAAAGCTAAATTGTTTATCTAACTCAGTAGGAGGAGCTAATTACTTAATTAGCCCTCAATTAGCATTTCCTGTCACCAACTTTGGTGCTTAGTGCACATAATTATTATTGTTTTGTATTCACTTGATCTTGAAAATGGTTCTATGATGGTACCGAAACGTCGATCTCTATTTTTGTCATTAAATTTTATATTGAAATGATTACTGATTCCAATCAAAATGTATACATCCTCAAAACTGTTATGTATAGGCCCTGGTTTACAATTAAAAATAGAGCATTTCAGACAATATTTTACTTTACACAAAATGTTTACGGTACTACTATTTGTTAAACTAAATAAATCAATATTCTTAAATTATCTATAGAATGGCCTATCAATAAAAAAAAAGAGCATCATTTAATGAACAAATTAAAACTGTTACTTCAAAAAGTCGAGCGGCGTTGTTTGTAATATTTCTTGTTTTATTTCACGTCTCAAGACCTGAAACCTAGTTGTGGTTTTCTTCAGTGTGACCTAATATAATTGTGTAAGCGTTATGGCAGTAGTATTCTTCTGTTTCTAATTCCACACAAGTAGTTCAGCAAATTACATGCATTCCTTAACCATGTTAAAAAGTGACATGGCATGAGTAGAAAATATATGTTCTAATGTTTTCTAACTTTCATTACACTACACAGGAGGTAGGCCTACGATCATTGTTGTCCGTTATAATCCCCTAAATTCTGTACTAGATTCTGTACTAAAACCACGTTCGGATTTAATTTTTACGACTAAACGTTACATTTGACACAGTTTCCCACATATCTTTATTATTCAAAATTCCTATACAGTACCTCTTTCCCACTTTTCTTTATGTTTACTTAAAAAGTAAATTTGAACAAACATCGCTTTTCACACATGCTTTTCAACGGAGCGAGGTTTTACACCTTTAACCTTCTTGATTCAGAAGTCCTTCTGAATCATGCAGCACATCATTCTACCATGGCTTTTACTTGTTGTGGAGTTGGGCTCAAGAATCTATCATAGGTCAAATTGCAGTAGTGACTCACGGCGAGCTTTGAAGTACTGTAGTATGTAGTTGAATCGAAGCCAGAAGGCGTACTTTCCTAAAGTATAATTGAGATTATTATGTAGAAGCTTTTCCTGGACAAGATTCAACTCACACCGAACTTTCCTCCTGTGAAAACATTTTTGTTGCAGTCACATTTTATTTTAATGTTGATAGTTAGTACGCTAGTGATCTACGTTCCGGCCCTATATTTCATCTCTTTTTCTATATTTTATTAGAATGAAATTATGCAATTTCGGCATGCAGTGTAAGTAATACGGTGGTATGAAGTGTACGTCACTGGCTGCTTTAAAGCCCCCTTCCCTACGTTTTTTAGATCTAATTTAAGATCACAAACTATATTTAATGTAAAAATAATACTATATAGTCCTATTGCGACTTTTTTCGTCTTTAAACGGTTAAAAATGTGAAAAATAAGTCGATTCTAATAATTATAGCGGCCCGCTATAAATCCCAAAATGCATTGCGCGCGGATTGATATTTTTGTTTTTCACCTGTAATTCGCCCACTTTTCGATCGATCGTGAGGCCAAAACAAATGGAAGACTCCTAACTTTTCAGCGAAAATACCGGGTTTTCCCCAATTTGTATCAACGGAGTCTGGCAAAAATAGAAAAACAATTAATGCAGCAACTATACAACGTCAGGCTAGGTATATAGCTAGCGTACGATGTTCGTACGTTACCGATGTTTACCAGCTAGGCCTACAAAACTAAGCCTAGCTAGGCTAGGCCTAAGACCGTCCACGAGAGGTCGATCGCCGCAAACTACTTAGGTAGTGCATTGTTTCTCACTTTTTATCATAATTTACCATAAAACGTACATTTAAGACAAGGAATGACATGGTTTAATGTTTTTAAAGTGATATATATGTATTATTTTCCAAAAAACGTCCAAAATTGCAGGGAAGGGGTCTTTAATTGTTGTTAGCAATCAACAATGATTCGTTAAGTTGTTGACATCTTGAGGTCGTTGCTTGGAAGTAGGCCTATGTTTGAGAAAATCCCGCCTTTGGCAACTTACAGTACATCGTCGTAGATCGTCCCCGTGACCAGTTCAACTAGACATGAAACTCGTCACTTTGACGAGTTAGTTATCCGCACCACGACAAACGCCACGTGCACGTCATACGTTGGAATATTGCACACAGATAAAGATTATGGCATTATGACAAGAACTGAAGAATATGACATGCTGTTAGTGCTGAATTTTGTGTCATATAGTATATACATGCAAACAGTATAAGCTGTATACATATTACATACAGTGTAGAATAGGTGAAATTACGGGACCCGCCATTTATTCCAATTTTTAACATGGCGACGGTATCAAAATGAAACACTTAGATAGCAATTTCAGAAGGAAATTATCTCAGGAACAACATATTAACGTGTAGAAGAAATTTGAATACGTAAAATATAGATGCGCACCCTTTTAAATGTGATGAACTATTACGCAAAATATGAAAATACGACTTTTTTTATTCAACTGGCCATATGATGACGTCACAACATCCGATTGGCAAAATGTTTACATGAATTCGTATCTACAATCCAATAGCTTCCAGAAAACGTTTTAATCGTGATTATCACATTTTATTCTTACGAGCTATTACAGATTAAAATTTACTGTAAAGATGAAATTAATGACCCACGTAATTAAAATTTTTAGGCATGATGACGTCATAAAAATTAAAATATTTTATCTCATGCTAAAGAAAGTTGATTGACCTACACAATACATAAATGTAGGAGAAAAAGGAATACAGATAAGCGCGATGCGCTCCATTGAATGTGATGAGCAATAACGAAAGAGACAAAAATCCTATATTTTACATTCGTGTGGCCATACGATGACGTCACAATGTTTTTTTAGCCTTATTGATGCATGATCCGATATCTACAACTCATCAACTTCTAGATTTTGTAATAAAAATAAACGGTTAACGGTTTACTTTAGAAACTATGACTGTTTAAAAAAAGACATAATTTTGACGATTTTTTAAGCTTTTTCATAAAAAACGCGCACGAATTGTCTAATTCAACGTGTTCGTATGGCGTTATTTAAACTGGAAAAGGTCTAAATTGTTTTCAAAATCACTGGGAAAGGCTTGAAAAATATAATTCAAGAGAAAAAAATATGTTTTTAACGCTATGTGCGGACCGCGCGCATAAAAAATTGCGCGCCCGTGGGAATTTTTGACATGCTCAAAATGACAAGAAATGCGTAAAAAGTTGATTAGAAATTAATTTTGCGCATTTTGAAATTTTAAATGCGCGTGCGCGCGTAACTTCTTGTCAAACATGCCATTTTTAATCCGTAGAAAGTTTGCCCCTGATATGACTTAAATTTTGTCAAAGTGTCAATACTAAATGACTTTTGGTTTTTAATCTATGATCAATCATTGAAATTCATAAAATTGCGCATAAGTCACGTTGCGCAACTATGACGTCATTCAAAAATAGGAGGTGCACAACTTCACGTAAATGCCCATATGTTGTCAAAGTTATGAAATGTTATGTTTACACATTTTAGAGGAACACGACTCACAAAAAGGAAGGAAGGAAAGAAGAATAATACAGAAAAAAAATATTGATCTCATACAATTACAAGGAGTTATCCGCTTGGTATACCAAGCGGATAACTAATTACATTCAAAACGTCGCTCTGCAACACAAGCGTTGTTGTAATTTAATTGTGGTGTGATTTACTGTGTAAGCAATAACAAAACAAGTATTCCTGTATATTTAGGAGTATTTCAAAATTTAATGTATTTCTCTTGCATCAGTTAAAACACGTCATATGAAGAGAATCATTCAATTTTTACGTAATTATTATCGCATCGTTAAAAACAGTATGGTATTCTTAAAGTTGTATTGTCCTCCAAAAATCAGATCAATAAAATCAGACTTTGAAATTGCCATTCAATCGTTTTAATAAGGTCAATCACTTTCATAGTAGAAAAAAAACCCGGAAAAATAATGTGTTCACTTTAAATAAAAGAATTCAACCTAATTTTTTGTTTATACAGTATTATATTAAATGGCATATTCAACAAATAATTTTTTTCATTGTTTTTTTTGGGGGGACAATATATCTTTTAATTGTTATTGTTCAGAAATATTAAAAAAACACAGACTTAATATAAAAGGCAAGACTGAAATGTTTACGGCTTAATAACATTGATAATCTAAATACTGACTACAACGATACTGTAACAACAGTAGCTGGCTGTGGCGTAAATACACTCATTGATTAGAAATACTAATAGACCATCCATTGTAAAATTCATTGACCATACAGGTATTTATTTTCACAATGATTTTACCTGCCAATGGATTTCTGTACGGAGAAACAATTGTGATGGTATTTTGTGACTACTGTTAATTACGTGGTGGACATGGGGTACAAAGCGTGTGTTAATTATACACTAATTGCCGTGCAGTTACTTTGCGGTAGCTAAGTTAGTTACCCGTAAACATGCCCTTTATAAACAAAAAAAGAACAGTAAATTCACACGATAGTTGACTTTACAAAACCGCCACAATATTGGCAAGTTTTAGCACAAACTTACATCTATAAGAGGGACCGATATCAGCTGCAGGTCTATCGGTAAGCGGCCATAGTAGGTTTCAAGTTGGTAGAATGGCTACTTACGATTTTTTTTACTGTTTTGTAATCATCCTAAATAGTTTCCAAGGCCATAAATACCTTCCCATGCACACATTTCTATCGCTTAAATTTGGGATAGGATTAGACAATTCATAAATCTAGCCCTCGCCTTAAAAATTATCATCCGTTTTGGCCCATCCTTTATTAAAGAACTAGACGAAAAGGCGTATTATTTATAGTTGAGTTGAGCGAATACTTGTTATATATTATATAAAACTAGAATTCGTGGAGTTGGTAGATGGCAACATTCCACATTCGAATAAACCGACGCTTTCGCACAAATAAATTAGTCTTTAGTGGAATATAGGCTTCACTTCTACTCTGTGCCACGTTTCGACGTGTTCAGTGGCACCGACATTTACACTTTATAATTGGAATTGTTACGCAGTAAAAAACATTCCACAGTTTCAAACATGAACAAAAAACATATATTTAAACTAACAACAAATGTAATTGATTCCTAAAACATTGTTGTACTAAGCAGACTTGTGAACATAATAGTTGCAAGATTAATAACAACACTAACAGCACTTGATTCAGTTGTCATATCTTTGGCTACTGGTTCTGTTGGTTCAGGTTCTGCTGCCCCAGCTCCTCCAGCTCCCCCAGCTCCTCCAGCACCTCCGGCTCCTGCAGCGTCTCCGGCTCCTGCAGCGTCTCCGGCTCCCCCAGCACCTCCAGCACCTCCGGCTCCCCCAGCACCTCCAGCACCTCCGGCTCCTCCAGCACCGCCTGCGCCTCCAGCAGCAACAAAATCTGTATTACAGTTATCTGTATTACAGCAAGTCATGCATATGTCCGTTCCTTCGACATTCATACAACCTGCCATACAATATTGCTCGCAAGTCCTGGTGTACATTACAATTTGGTTTCCCACAACATCCATCTTTGTTTCGGAAGTCTGAAAGTGAACAAATTAGCAATAGATTTGTTTACCGTATGTCTTTTGCAAAGTTTGACTAATACAATAATTAGTGAATTTGTCAAAATGTATGCAATTTTGTCAACCCTATAATTGTTGAACGGTTACTTTAGTAACTACAGTAGTCGAAATATAAATAAATAAATACTGTAGAATTATTTTCTATTATGTATGTTGCCGGCCAGATTGTTTGAAATTGGATATCATCAACGACGCATGTGCAAAACAAGCGACAGTAAAGATGATTCATCGCGTCGTGATTGGTCAAATTGTTCACGATTACGGTCATGGCGCTGCGTTTAAGTGGCAACCAATATTTAATATATATTATAATATTTAATTAATAGTAAAATACCGTATGTTTTATAGTCTTACCAAGCATTTTCCTGTACATGCTACTTTTTGAATACCGGCAGTGGCTCCTAGCGTAGCTCCACAATTAGTTGGATCATCGAACGAGGTACAATTGTAACACATGAATGCGTTGCTAACATCTGTAAATCAAAATAATGAGTGTTAATCACATTTTTAGATTTTATGCAATCAACCATCAAACGTCTATGGACAAACTGTTATTTTAGACTGCGGTACTACGTTAACTTATACCATTCTAGTTGATACAATAAATTGTTGAAACTATTGAAAATTAAATTGCCAAGAATAACACTACACAATTGGACAATTTTAAAACTATGCATGTCTGCAAAATACAAAGTTAAATTTTAAACCCATAAACATACCCATATATCATTAGTGTATTGTATTATACTTATACTTACCAATCATGTACAGTGTGAAAACTGCTAAAAGTAATGATTTTGAGTTCATCTTTGGATGTTAGTCTATACATAAAAGAAAAAAAAACAATTGTATTGTATTAAAACTATTAAATCATGATTGATAATAATAATGATAACTTATAATGATAGTGAACCCGAATACAGTTACTAATATGTCAGTAGGTCAAAGTATATTTGAGGATATTTTGTAGGCCTGTTACTCTATATTCCAGATATCGAATACAATTTCTTTCAGGCCGGAGAGATGTGTCCTGTCAAATCTTAGGTGAATTCAAGAACTGAAGGACCCGCCAGATTGTTACATGAACTTGTTGTATTTTTCCGAAAACAACATGAATGAGTCTGCAGTTCCTTATTAATTCGAACAAGATGGCAGGTGGTCATGTCATATATATGAATTTAGATGCCCCAAAGTCAGTTTCTGACTGAGATTGACGATATTTTTTAATGCACGTCAATATGCTTGAAGAAAAATGTTATATGTATTCATGGATTGATGACCACCAATATAATAAATGCGTCGACCAATTAAGCGTGTGTTATAACGCAGCTTTTCGTTTATCTTGTATTCTGACATCTGTCTGAATATTTCTTAAAGGCCAGGTGCAAGCAAACAATTTCTATTAATCATACATTCCAATGATTATCAATCTATAGTTTCCTCTAAGTTTCATATTTTTTTTTAAATTTATTTGTGTTACAAGATCTTGGTTGAAAATAAGCACTATTTACACAGTACATCTCTATTCTTTTGTACACTATATTAATGACGAAAAGCCAGAGGTTCGAATAAGATGTGGTAATTGGATTAACAATATTTCAGAAGTTAAAACCTAGACTATAACATTTTGTATCGCATTTAAAAAAACGTTAGCCACTACGAATGATTTATTTAATGAAAACCCTTTTTTACTAGCTATAAGAAGGACTCGGACTGCAATCCTTGTCCTTGGAGCCAAGTGGGAAACGATATTCCGAGAAATTATTAAATTATGATGCTACATCCGTTATCATTATAGGCCTACAAATTGTATAATGATTAGTTTGTCGCCCCCTATAACCCTTTTAAATGCACTCTACTCACCAGCAACAATATTATGATTATTTTAGTCAGTACAGTATTTATTTTTCAGTCAGTATTAATTATTCGAAACACTTGACGCCTATGTGTAAAAGACAGTCTGTGCGGATTTTTAAATATAATCGGTGTTTTTTGTTGTTGTTTTTTTTTTATTATGAGCATGTATTTATTTTTCACTTTTTAATCTCTAAAGGATTAAAAAAATCATGATAGGATATTCGTAACGGTTAAATTAGTTTAACAAGTTATTAAATACAAACTGCGATACAGTAATTTAATACGATAATATAAGACAGTTTTTTACAACATACGACAACTATGGGCGGCCATTAGGGCCAAAATAGACAAACGTTGCCGTACGAACAATTCCGCTCCCGTAAGGCAAACTAATGGCGTTAAAGACACAATTCCTCGAGTGACAAACAAATATTGCCGTACGGACACACAAACACATTGCCATATGAACAAATTGCCGTATGGTTAAATTGGCGTAAGGACAAACATTGGCGTAAGGACAAAAATTGGCGTAAGGACAAAAATTGCCGAAAGGACAAAATTGCCGAAAGGACAAAAATTGGCGTAAGGACAAAAATTGGCGTACGGTCTAACTAAATATAAACGTTGAGGGCAGCATAGTAATTTAAAACCACGTGACTGAAACCACTCTGTTGCGTGTCCAGTCCTGATGGGGAATAAAAACATAATCATGGAAGGCTTGTGTTAAGCTAGCCAACAATATAGGCCAGCCGACAATAAGCCAGCCCACGTTTATTTTTTCCAGCCAACAATAACTATGAAACACCGTTTGTGTATTTTTTACATTTTCAGTGTTACTTATGGTTTTTATGGTATTAGAAATGAAATATTTGTGAGAAAACGGCGGATTGCTCCTGGGAGTCACTTGGTGGGATTATACTAGGGTACCTCCTTAGTCGTCCAGTATAAGTTAAAGTAGGACCGCTGGTCCCGTTTACATAGCATTTATCTTTTAAATCTGAGTGTAACTCAATTACGATTTTTAATATTATAGTGAAGTTTACTCAGCATTTATCTTTTGAATTTTATACTGTATTTGTGAGAAAACGGCGGATTTAAAAGATGAGGGCTGAGTAAACGGGACCAGTGGTCATACTCTAACTTTCACTGGACGACTAAGGAGGTACCCTAGTATAATCCCACCAAGTGACTCCCAGGAGAAATCCGCCGTTTTCTCACAAATAGCCTACAGTATAAAGTTTCACTATATATAAAAAATCGTAATTGAGTTACACTCAGATTTTTAAAAGATAAATGCTGAGTAAACGGGACCAGTGGTCATACTTTAACTTATACTGGACGACCAAGGAGGTACCCTAGTATAATCCCACCAAGTAACTCCCATGAGCATTCCGCCGTTTTCTCACAAATACAGTATCAAATTTCACTATAATATTAAAAATCATAATTGAGTTACACTCAGATTTAAAAGATGAAGGCTGAGTAAACGGGACACTACAGCGGTCCTACTCTAACTTATACTGGACGACTAAGGGTACCCTAGTATAATCCCACCAAGTGACTCCCAGGAGCAATCCGCCGTTTTCTCACAAATATTAAATTTCTAATACCATAAAAACCATAAGTAACACTGAAAATGTAAAAAATACACAAACGGTGTTTCATAGTTATTGGTGTGGCTGGAAAAAATAAAAGTGGGAAGGCTTATTGTCGGCTGGCCTATATTGTTGGCCTTCCATGATTATGTTTTTATTCCCCATCAGGACTGTACACAGAGTGGTTTCAGTCACGTGGTTTTAAATTACTATGCTGCCCTCAACGTTTATATTTAGTTAGACTGTACGCCAATTTTTGTCCTTTCGGCAATTTTGTCCTTTCGGCAATTTTTGTCCTTACGCCAATTTTTGTCCTTACGCCAATGTTTGTCCTTACGCCAATTTAACCATACGGCAATTTGTTCATATGGCAATGTGTTTGTGTGTCCGTACGGCAATATTTGTTTGTCACTCGAGGAATTATGTCTTTAACGCCATTAGTTTGCCTTACGGGAGCGGAATTGTTCGTACGGCAACGTTTGTCTATTTTGGCCCTAATGGCCGCCCATAGACAACTTGATTTACAGTAAGTTATGCGTTCTATTTTTATAAACGATAATGGCAGTCCGGGACGCATTATTTTTTTCCTATAAGATGAGGAAATCTGTGAGAATATATTATATATATAAATGGCGACTTATTAGTAGTAATAAACCGAATATAGGAAAAGGTACAAATGATTTCTCTAGAAATAAATATACATATCTTAATTTGTATATTGTTGCTTTTTTGCGAAAGTTTCGGGTTTTTTTCTAAAAAGAGAATTAAACCAAACCCTAGCAGATCAGATGTTGATTGTTGTTTTTGTCTACATTATATTTTTTTAAGACGGTGGTTCTGACCTCGTATTGAACTGGGTGGCTTCGGATGCGGTCTCCCCACATGGTCGGCCTTTACGTGTTCCTACGAATTTTCTATTCTACAATGTTCGGACATTTTGTAATAGGACAGAATAGCTAGACTTTTCTTTAACCGCGGTGTTAAATTAAAATACAGTATATATTTTTGTAATATTTCTATAATAAAAGATAAAAATGTATTCGTCCAATTGTTATAACTAATTTAAATGTATGTGATTTCCTATAATAAAAGATAAAAATATATTCGTCCAATTGTTATAATTAATTTAAATGTATGTGATTTCTTTTAAATTTCACTAAGTGAAAACTTTGAGTTATTACAAACAAGATACTGTACATAAAATTGGAATTGTAAGATATCTAAAAACCAATAAAATTACAGGCGTGCAGTATACCTGCTGAAAAGCAAACATTTAGAATTTGGAATTGCGACGTACAACGAGAGAGATTAAACTAAGAAGAGATAAGAACTAACCACTAGTCTAGGCGTGTATTATCATCATGCTAAAGATTTACTTCTTTCTGATCATCAAATATTCGATGACACGCGAACAAGACAAGAATTTAATATCATATATAAAGCTTAACTTATTTTTTTAAACATAAATCCAAGGCTCGGGCGTGGCACTTGGCTACTCATTCCTCACAAGATTGTGTCAGAGTTGAACATTATGTCGTCACATGTCTTCTGCATATTTATGAGGTATCACCGTTTAAAACTAGTTATGGATGGACACAACTGACAGTACACACAGGGAGTGGCTCGCAGATGTGAAATATATTTAAAACTCCGCTGAGACTCAATGTACCATACTTTCAACAATTAACTGTACCTTAGAGGCTACTTTATTGTTCAATATTAAGGAAAATTCAAAAATACGAATTGAATTGTCGATCAAGTTGTTAAAATAAACATTTTTTTAGCAAAAAAAAAGAACAATTTTACATCTTTTTTCCTCAGCTAACATGGAAAATGAGCCATCACAAATTGATAATTAATAATAATAAAAGGAAATTGAACGAAATATAATTTATTGAAAGAAAAAACAACTATTAACTTACTGTAAACCTGATAAGAAATCCGAGGTATTGAACGAGTTAAAGCGGCAGGAGAAGTGATGGAAGTATCGTAGTATGAGCAAAGCGATGCTGGTTATGCTAATCACTATGACCTTGTAGCAAACCGGCCAATAGAAACAACTGAAGACAAAATGATGAGGCCACTCTCGGGATTGGATTAATTCCTAATCGGACGGCCAAGAAAGGTAAAACTGACACTGTACTTACTGTACTGTAAATCATGTTTATTTTAAGAAAGGTGGTGTCTGGTACCAACCTGCTCACCATCTCGGTCAACGCGGATGTTTGTATACTCCGGTGTCATCAGGTACCAACCAAGAACAAGACATGCAAAGACAAAGTAAAACTTAATAAAAATCCGTTTCATGAAGGTTACATATTGTTTAACAATCAGAAAGATAATTATGTTGAGCAAAAGTAAGTTTAATGAACATAATTAGAATTAAAGTCTAATAATGTATAGTAAACAGATCTTTCTGATTGTTAACAATTTTTAAACCTTCATGAATGAATGGAATGAAGAAAGTGTAAATGTTTGTTTCTGGTTAAAGATGTATTGTCCCCCTGAAAACTAACTTTTTTGTTGAATATGCCATTTTAATGTCTCATAATAGTTAGTTTGACCAAAAATTGGATCTAAATAAAATTAATTTACCTGAAATCATCTTTATTTAAGTTCACCAAAATTGGACATCAATAAGTGGATTAATTAGCATAAATAATAATGGCCGCCATTTAGGCCTACCAGTTTCTTCATTATTTAACATACATCCACATTATAACTGGGCATCAAACGTTATAATTATATTTAGGCGACCTTGGGAAGATTACACAGTTTCCAATTCAAAGTTAATCCTTACCGAAAATTTGATACGTGGCAATCCGATCTTCTATTTTTTTTTATGATTGTTTATCCTGGCCTGGACAGAAGATTGTTTGGTTAAATATTTAGAAAACAATCTTCATCGCTTTGTTTCTTTGAAAAAGCAGAGCTTATGATTCTAAATAATCTGGAATTGTTTCATAACAGTTCAGTTTCTGTCTATAATAATAATAATAATAACTTATTAAATAATAATTTATTTTAACACGGAAAAGCTTGTATCACCACAAAGGTGTTCTTCTACAAGAAAGAGCAAGAAAATAAACGAGTTTAAAACTATATAATACCAATATAACTAACTTATTGTATAAGAATATTCGTTGATATTCGTATGATCATACCGTATTAACGCAGTAAGCAACAGTACCGAGCTTTGAAATTATAATTACAATCATTAGTAAATTATATAAATTACATGTAACCTTGAACCGCGCTAATTTCAAACATCATTTTTAAAACATGTTTCTTCTCTTCATTTGCAAATAAAAATAGCTACATTGTTGCTCAATTTGTTAAAATTAGATTTTTTTTTTTTTTGGTATTTTTAGGTTAACATTTTGTTTTGTCGTGTAGAATGATGCCCACGATGTAGTTTTTTATTTCTTGTTTTTCTCTATTATTTCTCGCATCGCACGCGTGGAAGTGTGCCACTGTTGCGAAATTGGAATTTCCTAATAAACATTATATTATAGCAGATGTATCGGAAGTGTGTAGATCGTGCAGGAAACTCTCACTTTCGTTTTAATTTAACACCAAGGCTCAAAGCTGGGTACTATAACCATGGAGCTATAAGTGACAGTTGATATATTCAACATCCATGGTTGAAGCATGAAGAATTTCTTCATGGTTGAAGCACTGTGAGCGCGGATGTGAACCAACGTCAACAATTTCCATTTTGACTAAACAAACGATAATCTGGGTTATGATGCGAGTTTGTTCCACAATTGATTTATTCAATAATATTGAAATGTATCGTTTCTACATTGATGAATATAAGTCGCAGTTTCAGAAACCGTTTTATATATTAGAATTTAGATCGCGGAAATTGTATACATGGTTCTTTTTATGTGGAACCGTTTCTGCAGTTAAGAAAATACCGGGGTTTTTTTTGGGTCAAAATTATGGTATTAATACCGTTCAGCTGAAACAGGCCCGTCATCAGAGCAATGCTGCTTCTCATGTGTGGCAATTGATCTGTATGTAGGCCTTCTTACTGTGGATGTTATGGAAGAAAAAAAATGTCTCTGCAGGGTTAATTATTGACTTATGACTAATGCTTGGTTTAAAATTGATGCAAATGTAGAAACAAATATCTTTATTGCCTAGGCGTCTTTTCGGGCACTGCGTGTTACAATCGCAAATGAAGAAATCGCCACAGGTAAAATTGATAAATGTTCATGTATAACGTATAGGTCTCTGTAAACTTTGAACTCCAAATAAGCAGAGGAGAAAGAAAGAATAAAGAAGTCGGATTTCGACAAACACTAAATATCCGTCCTGTGTAGCCAGGAGGCAAATTACCTCCGCGGTAATAGCGTATCATATTGCGCGCCAGGCCTATCACATTTTGAAAGTCACACACTGAATGACTGAGCGTCATTTTGTATGTAATGTCATTGAGAGGTACCGTACCACCTGAGTGCATGTCACGGAATCGTTCGTATCCGGTGAGGATCACGAAATTCTGCCTACGGGTAGGATGAAATAATAGATTTAAAGCTATATATATTGCATGGTTTTGGGTGCACTAATAATTTAGAAATAAATGCTTGAAACGTATCTATTTATTTATTCAAGATCTAACACTGCAGTGTATAAAGAAAAACACCAATACAGGATCGCCATAAAATATAGGCCTACATTTGATTTACATAAAAAAGAACAAGGACAACAACAACAATTTATATATTATTAAAAATGACATTAAAAGCAGAAGTATTTCAATTTTTCAATTAAAAATATCGATGTAAGGAAACATTTGTAAAAATATTATCTCAGAGGATTTACTAGACCTACATTTATTTATTATTTTTTTAAAAGAGGGAAGAAGAGAAATGTAACATTAAAGGTCAGATCTATCAGAATTTAAATTCTTTATTTCCATGAAGTAAACAACAACAATTACAAGTAGCCTACAAAAACACATTTCCAAGTCATCATTTGTATTTCATTTATTGCCAACATAAATTATGCGAGACATCATCTTAACACTTCTTCTTCATTATTTCTTTTCCCAAAATAAAAGGCAGGCAAGCTTCTACGTGATACAGTTTCCTATTAAATGCTTCCGTCCTCTTGAATATAACTGCCGAAAGGCGCGGCGCGAAAATATGCGTGCACTGTCGACTGTGACTTTTCCAAAATAAACTAATTGGCATCAATTTTGAACCACGATGTGTGTGTGTGTACATACAGTAAGAATGCACACATTTTCAACATAATAATGAATCATAAATAGTATTTTAGGTTAATAAAAAAATAAAAACAGAAAGTATCAGAACTATGTTGTAAAGAAGAAATAAAGGGAAAATGTGTTGTTTAATAATATATACTGTATTGTATATATTAATGTAAAATCTGTGAAATAGTATACATATAAAAACCTTGAAAATATTGAGAAAGTGGTGTAGATTTTCAATAAATATGACGACCCAGTTATGCAATCACTCTAGAAAATGTATAAAAATGAGTAACCTTTCCTTAACATTTGTACATGTGACCTGGTTCATGGTCTGTATATAAAAGTTAAAATAATTTGCTTTTGGAAGGGGGGGGGGGGGGGGCGGTGGTTCGTGTTAGTGGTGTGGATAATTAATTAATATCTATAATACGTCAGCCTCATTAGAAATTATGTTACAAATAAATACACCAGAATGACTTAAAAATTAAAAATAGATTATGAATTTATGAATAGTACAATAGCAAAAAATAATTTAAAAAAAATATAGATGGCACAGTAAATGCAGAAAAAAAATGTTAAATAGTTTATGGATGGTGAGTAATGTATGCTGATAATACAAACTGGCGAATATGTGCAGTAATATTGACACTCAGTCACGCAATTCCTCAGTTATTTGATTTTCTCGTAGAAGTACTGCTTAAAATAAGTAATGACATCACTTGCAATACGAATTATCATAATCCACTTCTCCAAGATGGTACAGCTCTAAAATAAAGAATCAATAATTACCTAGCATTTCTATCATGTTATAAGGAGTAGTCAAATGGGACCTTTGTTCACTTTAGCACAATAATAATAATTTTCTTATCTTTATAATTTCATATTATTAGATCAGTATTGATGTTCTTTTGTTAGTAAACTGAATTACACACAACGTATTTAAATATATATAAAATGACTTTAATGCTTATGCCAATAATCTCTCCTTACTACTCGATAGTAAACAGACAAAGGAAAAGAGCAAAATAGTGGAAGCATCATATAGCATGAGTTCTTATTGGTTTAACATTTTTTCCCATCACAAAAATTAGATGAATGTAAATTTCAAAGTTAAATTTAATTTCATTTAAATATAGTCTAATATGTCAAATGATGTAAACTTTAGAATGTTTAATATCCGCCAGTATAAAAATGAGAATACACATAAATAATTCAATCGCAATCTTTTCTTAGAGTGCACTTGCTTTAAACTGTATAGCAATTTAAATATGATATAACAACCTGTGAGGTATGTGAAGGACCTGTGCATTGCCTGATGGTCCAGAATCCTTGGTACGCTCCTTCCATCCCTTGGTCATGCGGTAGAGACGTGTGGGGTCCCTTTCAACATTAACTGCAACCTGAAAGGAAGGAAAATTATGACTAGAGTTAGGAGTAACCAGATTATTGATAGATTTACAACAAGTCTCAAGTTATTGTTTTTTTTACAGCACTACCAGCAGGCTTTTAAATTCCAGCTCAAGTATCAGTATAATACGCCATGTGTGTCAAAATATAAGCTGAATCAAAATGTGATAAATATGTAAATTCCTTACTGTTTCTTTTAACCTATGTAACCTCTCTTCTTTTTCTTTGGCTGCTATCTGTTTTTGTTTATCCTTAATTATTTTCTTGTTAATGTTATCTTGGTCACGCTCTTGAAATCGTTGTATCTCTAACTGACCAAAACGTCTCTTTTCAGCTTGTTCTCTTTCTTTTTGTAATTCATTTTCAACATTCTGTTGTTCTTCCATTTCGCGTTTACTTTGAATATAAGATTCCACCTTAGATCTTACTTGAATCTATAAGTAAGTCACAAGATGTTATGTAATTCCACTAAATTTTTCAATTTTTGATAATTATGATTACCGTAATAACTGTGTGAATAAATTACCATAAATTTCTTTGCAGCAGAAACAAGAAAAATTGATTTACTAAAAGGTTAAATGGCAGCGTGAAAATAACGCTTAAAAATACCCATTGGGGGATAGGACGCCATTTGACAGTTATAGCTGTGCATTTTTTAGCTGCAACGCAAAATAATGGTTTTTTTATTGACCGCCATTGAGCTTAAGCCAACTGAATTGACTTTCTCTGCGCATTTCATTTTGGGTAACAATATCCGTCGACTACCACCCGTCCATTTGAACAGTTATTTGGGAGCAAAAATTAGCAGAAATGCAGTCAATATAAAAATTATATTTGAAATTTTGTTTTTTAAACGGTATACCGCAGAAACAGACCCAATAATAAGATGCTGAACTTTATGAAACATTAACCAAAAAAATCAATATTATTGATTTGGTGAAATTGTAAAAATATGAATTTACCTCTCTACCAACATACTAATTAACAGATTAATTATTTTAGTAATTGATTAATAAATTTATTATTTTTCAGAATGAAGAGTTTGAAATATGGAAGGTGGAGGGGGGGGGGGGGGGGGGAGTCTTCAGATTTCATATAACTTTGCCAAAAGCAATTGAAAGTGCATCACTCTTCTTTCCTTAACTAAGTAAAGTTTTAAGTAAGTAAAGGGAATCAGTAATTAAAAAAGCATCATATTGGTTGAGACCATGGTCTGATTCTAAAGCGATAAGCCCTTTTCTGGACTCTTTTGCTAGCCTTACAATTGGAACAAGAGAAAACGCCATGTAAAAGTGATGCAACATATTCTAGAACTGGTCTTATAGTACAGTATACACAGTGATTAAGTCAGCACATATTGGCACATTACATTACATATAAAAACGTCTGGAGGCTCTAGAAACAATATCCTCTGTATTAAGATCTCACTTAAGATTAGTTTGAATAATAACCCCCAGTAATCACATATGATAATAAGAACTGATCCATTTCATAACTTAAGTTAGGCATAGTCATTTCAGGAGTTTTTTGCTTTAGAAAATGTATATTTAGAAAATGTATATTTATGTATCTTTATACAATTCAGCAAAATAGCCAATAGACAAACAAAAAAAAGGAGGAACAAACCACTAAGCACCTTCCACCTACAGCATATAAATAATGTTCATTTTTTGAAGCAGTGGGCCTAGAATTAGATTAACAGCAAGTGACCTTTTAAAAAATCACCAATAACACCACATAAAGATCATATTTTATTCATAGGGTTGAGATTTTGAGCTGCAGTCAACAAAAAGTACATTGTGCTTCAGTCTTATTTGTTTTATGTATTTGTCCTGTCATTGTCATGTCTTTCATGTTATACAGTATAGTTCTTTATGATAAATATGTTTGTGTTTTTATAAGTGCAGCCACATTAACGAGCATTGTTCTTTTGGTTTTTCTTTCATATTTAAAATTCTAATCCATATTATTTAATCACATGCAATTTGAATATAATGTAAATAAGTGCATTAAAACTGCTAAAAACTGTTTATTTTTAAAAATATAATTTTTATACCCATCGATCGAAAAAATGCAAATGCAAGGTGGCCAACTAGTAGACCCAAGTCAATGGCGGTATATTAAATAAATTTTTGTTTGCATTGTAGCCAAGAGTTGCACAGCAATCAGGTGGGTGTTTTTTACTGTTGTGAGAATGCATCCTGAAGTATCCTGTTTCTGCTGCTGCCAAGAAATTATGGTTAATTTATTTACAGGGCTATAATTAATCCTTATTTTTCACAGCAGAAACTGCATGTCCATTGTTTTGTTTAGGAAATGTCTACACACACAAGGGACATTAGTAATACAATTGTTTCAGAGCATGTGACCTTCAGCTTTCATTAGGCCTACTTTTCCCCAAGGCATTGATAAGCTGTCAGGATTACTATGAGATAATATATGTGATGTGTTCCTGCCTGCTGCAAAATCAATGGGTCAGCATTGATGAAAATGTCATCATTACCCAATTAAAATAATAGACTCCTTTGTTTTCTAGTGTACCCTTTTTCTATATGTATTCGTCTTTTACCAATATTCTATCAGTACCTGATAATGATCTATGGTAGAAAGTACTCGTATAATAAATATTTTATTTTGAGGCAGAAACAAGAAATTTGTCTGTTTTATTAAAATAAACATAGTCTATTTACATTGATATTATTTACAGGCATAGAAGAAATTCTAAACCACCTGGACACATACTGAATATTATTAATGAATTACTTTAGTTTTTGTTTCTCTTCTAATGTGTAATTCCCAGGTTTCATTTATAGTCTAGGACCTGGGTCAGATTTGTATGCATTTAATTTAGGAGAGAATATCTCAACTGTTATAGGATAATTTGACCCCAAGGAACAACATGGGATATGTGCCAAATTTGCTATCCGGGGCGAACATGCCCAAAACTGGGGTCAAAGGTTAAAAATGTGTGGTTCTTATATCTCGACAACCACTTGTCGTACAGATTTGGTTTTGGTGACAAATTGTTCAGAATATACATATTTATATTCGGTCTAACACAACTTTTAGCGAAAAAATGACCGGAAATGCTTTTACTGACCTTTGACCCAAAAATGACCAAAAAACACATTTTCGGGTTAAATTATTCTTTAAAATGCAAATGGACAAACTGTATGGTATCAAATGAAAGCATACATAATGTGCTACCCACTGCTACCCAACTTGTATTGAAAATATTTAATTATGAAGCTAATTGTGTGGAAAATGTGCATATTTTGATTAATTTTATAGAAAAAATGAATATTTGGTAGCGTAATTGTTATGTTTATTTATATAATATTAAATAATTTAAGTATTTGGAAAAACTATTTGGTATCAAATGAAAGCCCATAAAATATTCTATCCATTTCTACCCAACTTGTATTAAAAATCTGTATTTATGATGCTAATTTTGTTAAAAATGTGCATATTTTATTATTTTTTTACAAAAATGAGTATATTAAATAGTGTAAATTTATTTTGGTTTATTTATAATATTAAATAATTCAAATGTTCTTTTGGTGTCAAATTGTTCAGAATATACATTTATATTCAGTCTAACACAACTTTTAGCGAAAAAATGGCCGGAAATGCTTCTACTGACCTTTGACCCCAAAATGACCAAAAACACATTTTCGGGTTAAATTATTCTTTAAAATGCAAATGGACAAACTGTATGGTATCAAATAAAAGCATACACAATATGCTACCCATTGCTATCAAACTTGTATTGAAAAATTTTAATTATGAAGCTAATTGTATGGAAAATGTGCATATTTTTATTACTTTTATAGAAAAAATGAATATTTGGTAGCGTAATTGTTATGTTTATTTATATAATATTAAATAATTTAAGTGTTTGGAAAAACTATTTGGTATCAAATGAAAGCCCATAAAATATTCTATCCATTGCTACCCAACTTGTATTAAAAATCTGTAATTATGATGCTAAGTTTGTTAAAAATGTGCATATTTTATAATTTTTTTACAAAAATGAGTATATTAAATAGTGGAAATTTATTTTGGTTTATTTATAATATTAAATAATTCAAGTGTTTGGAATATCTTGGTAAATTTACCAAGAATTTTTATTGTTTTATCACTTTTAGATATTAATTATGTTGTATTTTTTTATATCTAGGCTAAGGGTAGTCTAGATCAAATTATCCTATAACAGTTGAGATATTCTCTCCTAAATTAAATTCATACAAATCTGACCCAGGTCCTAGACTATATGACATTAATTTTAACTAAAAATATGATTCATATTGGGTGTTAATTTGTCCAATATGGTACATTTATTGGTGGACATCTTGTATTTGACACCCTTAAGCTTTTTTAGAAAAATTGCAACATCTTTTTTTTTTTATTTTACAACTTAGAGAAACTAAATCAGCTGGAATTTTGCTTTTAACAAAAAATGACACACACTTGAATTATTTAATATTATAAATAAACCAAAATAAATTTCCACTATTAGTAGAGTAGAACTAATTAAAAAAAGGGGCCAACCTCAAAAAAATTGCAACAAAAGGTTTTTCAACGGATTTTGGTAGTATTGGGTGTACTAAATAACAGAAAAAAAGTCTCAAGAATTTCGACCACCGGAAAGTGTTTTTTTTCAAGATGGCCGCCAAAATAGATAAAAAGTTAAAATGTCCATACCTCCTAAACTACTTGGTCTATTGATATGATTTTGGTACCAAAATACTCATAACATACATATTTATATTTGCCCTAATAGAACATTTTGGCCAAAAATGACCGGAAATGCTATTTCTTGCATGTTTGACCTTTGACCTTGATATGTTGTATCTTGGTAAAAACTGACCGTAGAGAAACAAATTGTGGCTCAAATTGTTCAGAATGTACATATTTACATTTATTGTAATGAGAAATTTTGTCAAAAAATGGTTGGAAGTAAAGGTTATTGACCTTTAACCTTTATCTAGGTAGAATTTCCATATCTCGGCAACTATGTGTGGTAGAGATTTAAAATTGGGCTCTAAATACTGAGAATATACTTATTTATATTTACTCTAATGAAACAGTCTGACAAAAAATGACCAGAAACGACATTTGTGACCATTGACCTTGATATGCTATATTTCGATAATGACTGACTGAGATACACCATTTATGGCTCAATTTGTTCAGAATATAATTATTTTTATTTCGTATAATGGTCTAATCTACCCATGGAATTAAGAGCTTTCCTGGGAATCCAGTAACTGTAATATTTATAAAGACTTTTAGAATATCAGTTCAAGTTCAAATTGTTCAGAACATACTGTATACATTCTTAATAATAATAGTGAATAAAAAACCGAAAAGTAAAAACAAAAACAAATATAATAACTTTTAAAATACGGTATAGCAGCAGTTGATTGGATATTGTGCATGTATTTAGTACGGCATCCTAAACAACTGTTTCAACCTCGTCTTCATCATCGTCATCAATCTCTCTGTCTACGTTGTTCCATTCTTCTAGTTGACACACTCCACAAACTGAAGTACATGCCAATCCAGCATCTACAACTGCAACGTACAGTTTTACATCCAGTTACAATGGATGATTTTCAAAAGTTCTTCTGAAGCAGCAGTTTCAATCGTCATTATTGGCACAAATGTTTTATTACAAACTTTCCATTCCCACTTGGTAGCATCCATGGTATTATCCTTCTTTATCCATTGCATGATTTGATAGTATACTTTAAGACTGTGACATTTTGTAGCAGATGAGGTTGGTGGTAGTAGTTGTTGAGGTTTGATAAATGATTTACCCTCAGCAACTTTCTTACTAAACAGCTTGCATCTGTAGCTATTTAGGGAATCCAGTGACTTGGCTCCAAAAAGAATAGACATGGCCTTTAATCCAAACTCCTCGATAGTTTGAAGTTCCTGATGCGGTTGAGTGAAAATATCGGCACACATCAGTGTCATATTCTGGGTTACTTTCTATGTAAATACAACAAACCGAGAAGTGTACTTCAGATCAGACAAAGGAAAAGATGGGCCTACTAGAGTGATTAATGTAACCAGATTGAAATCTGTTTTAGGATATAAAATGTGAAATGCATTACCCATAGTGCATGCATTCACTGGTTGTGATTCGACGTCTAGGATTTTAGGAATCAGCAAGAAAGCGGCATTTAATCAATTGATTGAAAGTAACCCAGAATATAACATGTGTGCCGATATTTTCACTCAACCGCATCACAAACTTTAAACTATCGAGGAGTTTGGACTGAAGGCCATGTCTATTCTTTTTGGAACCAAGTCACTGGATTCCCTGTAGCTACAGCTGCAAGCTGTTTAATAAGAAAGTTGTTGAGGATAAATCATTTATCAAACCTAGCCTCAACAACTACCACCAACCTCATCTGCTACAAAATGTCACAGTCAAATCATGCAATGGATATAGAAAGATAATACCATGGATGCTACCAAGTGGGGATGGAAAGTTTGTAATAAAACATTTGTGCCAATAATGACGATTGAAACTGCTGCTCCAGAAGAACTTTGAAAATCATCCATTGTAACTGTACTACTGGGTGTATGTTGCAGTTGTAGACGCTATGGATTGGAACAGTTGTTTAGGATGCCGTACTAAATACACATGCACAATATCTAATCAATTGCTGCTACACCGTAATTAGAAATTTAAAAGTTATTATTATATTTGTTTTTGTTTTTACTTTTCGGTTTTTTATTCACTATTATTATTAAGAATGTATACAGTATGTTCTGAACAATTTGAACTTGAACTCATATTCTAAAAGTCTTTATAAATATTACAGTTACTTGATTCCAGGAAAGCTCTCTATTTCATGGGTAGATTAGACCATTATACGAAATAAAAATAATTATATTCTGAACAAATTGAGCCATAAATGGTGTATCTCAGTCAGTCATTATCGAAATATAGCAAATCAAGGTCAATGGTCAAAAATGTCGTTTCTGGTCATTTTTTGTCAAACTGTTTTATTAGAGTAAATATAAATAAGTATATTCTCAGTATTTAGAGCCCAATTTTAAATCTCTACCACACATAGTTGCCGAGATATGGAAATTCTACATAGATAAAGTTAAAGGTCAATAACCTTTACTTCCAACCATTTTTTGACAAAATGTCTCATTACAATAAATGTAAATATGTACATTCTGAACAATTTGAGCCATCATTTGTTTCCCTACGGTCAGTTGTTACCAAGATACAACATATTAAGGTCAAAGGTCAAATTGTCAGAAATGGTATTTCCGGTCATTTTTGGCCAAAATGTTCTATTATAGCGAATATAAATATGTATGTTCTGAGTATGTTGGTACAAAAATTATATCAATAGACCAAGTAGTTTAGGAGGTATGGCCATGTTCACTTTTTATATATTTTGGCGGCCATCTTGAAAAAAACCACTTTCCGGTGGTCGAAATTCTTGAGACTTTTTTTCTGTTATTTAGTACACCCAATACTACCAAAATCCGTTGAAAAAGCTTTTGTTGCAATTTTTTTGAGGTGAAACCTTATTTCTACTCTACTATATTTAATATACTCATTTTTGTAAAAAAAATTATAAAATATGCACATTTTTAACAAAATTAGCATCATAATTACAGATTTTTAATACAAGTTTGGTAGCAATGGATAGAATATTTTATAGGCTTTCATTTGATACCAAATAGTTTTTCCAAACACTTTAATATTATATAAATAAACATAACAATTACGCTACCAAATATTCATTTTTTCTATAAAGTAATCAAAATATGCACATTTTCCATACAATTAGCTTCATAATTAAAAATTTCAATACAAGTTCGGAAGCAATGGGTAGCATATTGTGTATGCTTTCATTTGATACCATACAGTTTGTCCATTGCCATTTTAAAGAATAATTTAACCAGAAAATGTGTTTTTGGTCATTTTGGGGTCAAAGGTCATTAGATGCATTTCCGGTCATTTTTTCGCTAAAAGTTGTGTTAGACTGAATATAAATATGTATATTCCGAACAATTTGACACCAAAAGAACATTTGAATTATTTAATATTACTAGAGGGTGAGCTCGCTTCGCTCGCTCCCCCTCTAGAAAGTGTAGACGATGGTTCTCGGAATGTTCTTCTTTTACGTTTTCTGTCGGTTACCATTATTGAAAATGCTTGACATTCGTAAAACTAAACTATTCTGTTTCACAGTGTCTTAGATGATTAATAACATTTTAAAGTATAGTCTTTATTATTTGGTAGGGCCCTTATAGGGCGGAGGTGGGGAGGCGGAGTTCATTTGACTCGAGGGAGGGGCTTATTCGAGGGATATATGTTACATTTTTTAGTTTTAATAATATGGTAACATTTATAATCAAATGAAATCCTCTATCTAATAGATATGAAAAGTGGTAAAAAAGTATAACAAATGCTTGGTAAATTGTAGATAACAGTGCGAAGAATTCTACTACAAATAGTATAATTGTGTTATTATCTAACTGCCGTGACAGAGTGGGCCATTTCGGCCCAAGAAAGAAGACATTACGGCTTGCAACATGGGCAGACATCTCGGTCCTAACAGGACACAGATAGCCTACAGTTATTCCTGCCAGCTTACTTAATAAAACTCAGCTATCGGAATTTCACTCGATTAATGTCTTATCATCAAATCTCCCTATGTAATTTTATAATACTATTCCCCACAATATATTCCGATTCTTTATGGCGTATATTTAATTTGATCTTTATTAATTTGCAGTATAATTACTGTATCTTTCACACGCGCGGTCCGTTTCTAAAATAAACAAAAAACTAAAATGGCTATGACTAATGGCCAACTTTTAAGCTCCAGTCCTACTATAGTATCTGTTTTTTTCTTCTGTCTTTCAAAGGGACACTGTATTGATTGATGGAAAGTGCCTGTTTCCAGTCACCTTTAGGGTCAAATCTATTATTTTAACTGCTCCCTTGTGTATAAAAGAGAGAAAATAGTTGAAACCAAGTTGCTGCAGTGAACTTATCATAAACCCGGAAATAACTTGACCGCCAAGAATTGAAATTGAGTAGAAAATCTACTGTTGAAATCATAAATGTTGTTAAAAAACTCTTTATAATATCTTGCTAAGATAGAAATATGGAAAAATAGCGTCGAACTGCACATTAATGTTATCAAATCTACGTTTCGCGGTACATCTGAGATAGATAAGGTAGGTATCCAAGGCGGAGATTTGTACCGAAGTTTTTGCATTGTGCTCGCCTATGTCAGAATTAACCATAATTTATATATAGATAAATAAACCAAAATAAATTTACACTATTTAATATACTCATTTTTGTAAAAAAATAATAAAATATGCACATTTTTAACAAAATTAGCATCATAATTACAGATTTTTAATACAAGTTGGGTAGCAATGGATAGAATGTTTTATGGGCTTTCATTTGATACCAAATAGTTTTTCCAAACACTTAAATTATTTAATATTATATAAATAAACATAACAATTATGCTACCAAATATTCATTTTTTCTATAAAAGTAATCAAAATATGCACATTTTCCATACAATTAGCTTCATAGTTAAATATTTTCAATACAAGTTGGGTAGCAGTGGGTAGCACATTATGTATGCTTTCATTTGATACCATACAGTTTGTCCATTGGCATTTTAAAGAATAATTTAACCCGAAAATGTGTTTTTTGGTCATTTTTGGGTCAAAGGTCAGTAAAAGCATTTCCGGTCATTTTTTTGCTAAAAGTTGTGTTAGACCGAATATAAATATTTATATTCTGAACAATTTGACACCAAAACCAAATCTGTACGACAAGTGGTTGTCGAGATATAAGAACCACACATTTTTAACCTTTGACCCCGGTTTTGGGCATGTTCGCCCTGGATATCAAATTTGGCACATATCCCATGTTGTTCCTTGGGGTCAAATTATCCTATAACAGTTGAGATAATCTCTCCTAAATTAAATGCATACAAATCTGACCCAGGTCCTAGACTATTAGGAATACTGTCAAATAACTATAAGTCAATCATAGTCTTTTAATTTAACTTGTTTTATTATATTATTGTTTTTGTTATATTTACGTGTTTAATGCAATACTTTGTAATTTTTATATTTTTTATTTTAAATTATAAAAGGATCCCAATGGAAATAAGCTAATAAGCTTTTTGGGCTATCCTGGAAAATCTTTTATAATATAAATGTATTATTTTGTAATGTCACTATTTTATGTTATCACTTTGTATGTGTTTTTTATGATGATTTTCCTAATAAATTCAAATCAAATCAAATCAATATTTTGAGAACATTACATAAGCAATCAGGAAATGTTGACAATACACTGTATGATTTCTATGGCAAAGCTGAATTGACTAAACAAGATAAAAATATGGTTGATATGATTATCACAGTTCAATAGTTTGATTGACCAAATATAAATTAAATTTTGTGATGCTCAGATTTTGTTGTTGAAATCCATGATTCAATAACTATTTTATTCATTCTATTTTAATTCGTTAATCATGTAACCTTTAAATAGTTAGTTATATGCTGTTAACAGTTTGCCATCAATCTTATATTTATTTATTTGTTCGACATTACTTCTGTTCTGTTGTATTTTTTATTTTGAAGGATGCCCCTTTGTATTAAAGTGTGCCAAAGATGTAAAAGTGTAAATCCAAATAAATAAACATGGTATTAATAATACTATAATAAACCTCTGCAATAATAAAACACATCTGCTGGAAGCCAATGTGTATAAAAAGTACAAGTTACATACATACAGTATTTGCGAATGCTGCAATAATGTTCACGTTTTATTGTGTTTATATGCCTAATTGCATTTCATCTTGGAATGGATGTATTTAACTCCATTTCCATACATCCTAATTGGGCAGGATGTTTCTGTCTGATATTTTGACTATTGTCCTTCATTCAATGTATGTTTTCAATTATGTATCATTGATGATGAAGAGATTGTACCTAGTTGACCTTGCCATTTACTTGGGCAGTGTGTAAATGTAGCAATGACATCATTATTGACCATTCAGAAAGTAGAGGATTTGTAATTGGTAAATGAGAAGTGTGTAATTGAGAAGGTTGACTGTATAATCATGGCAGAATTATCTAAATGGGCCTTCATGGTATACTATATAATGAAACAGGTTATATATGATATTAACCAATTGTTTTAAACAAAATATAAAATCAACAGATTATTACAAGGATAAATAGATGGGAATTAAAAATTAATTAAATACCTGCATGAAATTAATAAAAAAAAAAGTTTGTGGTTAAAATGTTGCTATATGATCAAGAATGGGGAAACTATACCCATGTACCTGTCTGAAGCGTTCTTTTTCCCTTTCTTTATCCCTCTTCATTTCCTGTTGCAGTTTTGTCTCTTCTTCCACAGCCTTTTCTAATTCCTTTTGAGCCTAAAGTTAGGAAAATATACATGAATACAGACGATACAATGTATGCGGTTTGGATGTTCTTCCTCACTATATTCTATGTTTTTGGTGGTTCCTAGGCCACAATGACCGACAACACATCAATGCATAGGTCAAATCAAACAGATCGAGATATGCCTTTGTTGCAAATGCTATTCATATAATTAATTCACGTCACCATCGATAAAATGTTATGTTATACAAGACTATGTAAACAATGAAACTTTATAAAATGTTTTTATATTTTTAATATTTTAAACGTTTTTAACATTTTTAGCCTATTTGAATTTTAGCAATTTATAAATTGTAAGGTTTTAGGAACATTCTAATGGTTTGAATCCTTTTAAAGCTGTTTTTAATCCTTTTAAAGCTGTTTTAAACTATTTTAATCTCCTGAATCCTATTCAATTTTAATTTAATACCTTGTCATTTTTACACCGTGTTTCATAACTTATATTTTTTTGTGCAATTATGTGTGTGTACATAATATATTTTATTGTATATCTATTAGAAGAATTTCTGTTGTTATTTTATGATTATGATGGACAAATAAAGCATTTCAGTATTCAGTATTCAGTAAATCAATAGCTCCCTATTAGTATTACATTTCCAAGGCATTTGGCAAACTGGATTCAGGAAATTGGTTGGTTGGATATAATATTAGTAGTGAAACAAAATATTTTGACTGTAATAAGAAAATACAGAATTTGCCTACCTTCCAGGCATTTAGCCGCCTTTGTTTTTCCCTACGTTCTTCTTCAAGTTTTTTCAATCGAACTTGCTCCTTTTTTGCCTTCTCTTCTATGCTTCCCACATCATCTTCAAGTGTTAAAATTTCATCTCGTTTTACCTGAAAATAAACGTGTAAAACGATAAATTTTATCTGGATACAAGTTACACGTAGATTACGCAGCCAAATAAATAATAGTTTCATATCCACTCCTTCACCAAATTGTTTAGCCACATGAGTTTTATTACTATGACATACTATGTAAGAACACTGTTATGGTGTAGTGATGTAGGCTAATCTTGTAACATTTTACAGTAAAAATTATAGTGTTAAGGAATCATAACTTTTAATTTGTAAAGAGTAACTTGTCCTCCAAAAATATGCAATGATATTTTTGTTGGGAAAATTATAGGCCTACTGTAGATAAAGTTTTACAGTTTTGGAGCGCCTTCTAGTCATTTAATTTATACCTGCTTTTGTGATCTCCATTTTTCTATAGCCTGTTTTTTCTCCTCTAATAATTTGTTGTACTGCTGATACCAAGTTTCATGTTGTACTATATCTGTAATGGATCGTATAGGTAACTCATTGACTGCAACATCCATGAATGCTGGTTTTCCCTGTAAAATAATTTAGGTTTTTGGGAGATTACTTTAGAAAATACTGAAAAACAAATGTACAATTCTGTAGATTATTAACAGTATTAATATCTATAAAATATCAAGTAATTCTACAGCAGTACACGTCTATAAATGTAATACTGTATCTATGTTGTGCTTGTGTACACATGCATTCAATTTGAACAAGTCTAATGGTAGGAAGTTACTTTAAAAGATTCCAGATTTGAATCTTGATTGGGACACTGTTTGAATCTTTTTTGAAGCACATATATAATCAATTTTCAATATATCACTGGGCGGTTGGAATTATTTATTTATTATTATTATTTATAGGCTGTACATACATAATTTAACTTTGATTGAAATTCAACCCACAATAGTGATTAATTATGAACAATACTTAAAGCCCCCTTCCCTACGTTTTTTAGATCTAATTTAAGATCACAAACTATATTTAATGTAAAAATAATACTATATGGTCCTATTGCGATAACTTTTTTCGTCTTTAAACGGTTAAAAATGTGAAAAATAAGTCGATTCTAATAATTATAGCGGCCCGCTATAAATCCCAAAATGCATTGCGCGCGGATTGATATTTTTGTTTTTCACCTGTAATTCGCCCACTTTTCGATCGATCGTGAGGCCAAAACAAATGGAAGACTCCTAACTTTTCAGCGAAAATACCGGGTTTTCCCCAATTTGTATCAACGGAGTCTGGCAAAAATAGAAAGACAATTAATGCAGCAACTATACAACGTCAGGCTTGGTATATAGCTAGCGTACGATGTTCGTACTTTACCGATGTTTACCAGCTAGGCCTACAAAACTAAGCCTAGCTAGGCTAGGCCTAAGACCGTCCACGAGAGGTCGATCGCCGCAAGCTACTTAGGTAGTGCATTGTTTCTCACTTTTTATCATAATTTACCATAAAACGTACATTTAAGACAAGGAATGACATGGTTTAATGTTTTTAAAGTGATATATATGTATTATTTTCCAAAAAACGTCCAAAATTGCAGGGAAGGGGTCTTTAAGTCATGATTAAATACACCAGAACCAATGCATACACCCCCACATCCCCCTCCAAACACACACATTAATATACAACAAATACTATGAAAAATAAAATAGCATTCACATTTAAAATGTACTGTAGTTGGTAACAGCTAGTAGGTAATGGCCTGAGGCACATTATGAAGAGTTTTATCACTAATGCAGCAGCATACCTTACTATAAGAGTATGAAAGTTCAAGGTGCCAGATTAGACACTCTGATGTTTATGAAAGTGTTGACCTTCATTTCAATAAATAAAAATTGGAACTGACCAGGAACCATTTATTACTGTACTAGATTGCAAATGGCAAGTGAGTGCAGAAACAGAATTTATTTAGGCAGCATATCCAGCCTAATTTTTAAAGATAAACAGGGGGAGTGGGGGTGGTGGGGTTCGAAATCTGTTGAATAATAACTTGGCTATGGTTCCTATTATTACTATATTCTGTGCGGAGATAAAGTTGGCAGAAACCAAATACAAATTCATACATCATTGAAAATATACTACGATATGAATTTATTAAGATACTTTATAAACCCACTGCGTTGTATTTTTTATGCTGCAACATACATTTTAATATTTATGTATATTATATGAACATCATAAAAAATATTGAATAGATGGAAAAGCATATATAAAATAATAAATAATAACTGGCATTGTACTAATAGTGTAGCAAATGCATGAACTAATGCCTACTACACAATCAACACAAAGCATAATTGCAAATTTGATAAGGTCAAAAAAAGTGGGTTTTTTATTGAGAGTTACTTTAATCAATAGAGCTTAGAATAGTAACACAATCTTACCATCACAGTATTATAACCAACTTACTTTGAAAGTACTACGGATTTTAAGAAATGTTTGATGATCATATTCATCCCATCCTCCTCGATTACCTCCATTTTGTTGGAGAAATTTCTACATATTAAATGAAAGATAAATATCAAAGGCATGCAATTTTGAATATATTAAATGTTCAAATTGTGAGTCACTATACTGTATTTACTGTATTGTTTCTAATAAACGCCCCGCCCCTAATAAACGCCCCCTCTGAGATTTTTCCATATTGTAATGAGTGCTCAAATAGAATTGCATGTGTATCCTTAGATTGTTTTAAAGGGTATTATATTTATTTCACCCACTAGCGATGGACTTATTGCTGGTCAAATAACTAGCAAACGGGATATGGCCTAGATATAGCTTGCACATTAATTGGTTTTCAACAAATAATTAATGTTTTAAATCAGCCTGTTTAGGTAATTTTGGGTGTTAAAATGTACCTCCAATAAATTCTCCACCACCCTTTTTGAAAAAATGCAGCGCCCCCGGGGCGTTTATTAGAAACAATACGGTATTTGAATAAATGCCTACCTCGAATAAACGCCCGCCAAAGAACATCATTTTGAATAAACGCTCCCTTGAATAAATGCCCCAGGGCCTTTATATATTTCCTCTAATAAACACCCCACCACATGCCATAAACACAATATTGTATTAAAATACAGTTGTAGTAGAATTCATTGATTGACATGATCTAAAACTTACCAAGCAATTTTATAAAGTTTTTACTGTAATTGTATCTTATAAATTCTCTATATTAATTATGTTGTTGTTTAAGATGGGGCGCAGAAGGCACAAACAATACAGTAGGCTGGGACATGGTTTCTTTATTTATAATTAACTAGCAAAGGTTTGTAAGTTGATAAAAAAAGTATTTCTAGCCCTGGTTAATAAACAAATATCAAGCATTAACAACCTCAAATGTTATGACTTCTGTGGGGTAGTTGTGAGCAGTAGTAGTAGTGGATGACCTCTGTTTATGTTTAGCTGATGTGCTAGGTTTTGTCTTTGCAATTGGAACACTTGTTATTTTTGACCAGGCTTCAAATCTCTTCTCAAGTGCTATTACTTCCTGGCAACAAATCTTCTCATCCCGAATCAGTTCTTCATAACTGGTAAATTAAATAATGGAGAATTGCAGATTTATATAGTTAGTTATAAAATATTATCATTAAAAGTTACCAACCTGGGAGATCCTAATTGTGTGACAGACTCTACTTGTTGTACTGTTGTATAGACTCTTGTGGGGTGGACACATTTGGCACTTTTCGATTGTTTCATAATATTTTGACAATATCAATTAAAATTGCAGCATCGTTTTCACCCATCCTTCTGCACGCACACGACTTACTAGAGAGAGGGCCGGCTGGAACAACAACGTATTTTTCATTAAAATCACTTTAAAAATGCGGGACCCGCACGATAGTTGGTTACTATGATTCATCAAAAATATAGGCTCCTCATTTAACGAATATAAACATACTAATTTCAGCTGTGTCTAGTAAAACTGTACTTTACTAGAATTTTATACTGAACTGAACAAGATAAATAATTATTCAAATGGCAAAGATACATTATTAGCCTGCCTAATATTATCAATTATTAAGTAACACTAACTGTACACAGACAGTGGCATTATCAAATAATTAAAAAAACACAGAAAAGTTTAAACATAAAATCACCTCCACTGTTAAAAAGGATTCATTTTCATGTTACATCACCAGATTAGAAACCGATACAAATAAAACAAAGCTATAAGTTTAAAGAAAAGCAAAGTTGGCATGATATTGATCTAAATTATTTAATTCGAATAAACACTTTACTCGCTATTATTTTTTCTGATTGCATTATTCTCTAGTTTTTCCAAAAACAAGTAACTAATGATGTACTTTCATAACATAACCAAGATGTTTTTAGCTGTAAGTAATGTTGCCAAAAAAAAAAAGGTCCAAACAAAAAATTCTTAGAATAGCTTAAAAAATTCTATTCCTATTGACTTTCAGAAAAATCGAAATACTGTCACAAAAGCATCTTGAGTTTTTTATCTTCAATATGGGCCGAATTACAAGTGTTTAATTCATTTTTATTTTTACTTACACTGTTTTCTGGTTTTCTTTGAAAGTGTTCATGTGAGTCTCAATGTCTTCCATCATAATTTTTAGTTTTTCAACAACTAAAAATAGTATAAACAATTGATTACATTACTGTGAACATTTGATAAAAAGTATGTATATTAAAAGGAGGTTGTCATAGTATATGAAAAAACCATTTGTTAGAAAGGATGTTGATCGAATTAACTTGGGTGAATACAAAAAAAAAAGAGATTTAGGGCTAGGTTTATGTGCAAGGAATGTTCGTATTGGCATTAGTTATACATTTTAAACTAAAAGCAAGGGAAAAAACCTAGCCTAATTAATAAGTAACAGACAATTAGCACCATCTATCACTAGTGTTAAAAGACATTATATCGAATTACTGTATGTGAAATGCTTCACCCATATATGAATGTGGGTGTTCGTGTACATACATATTTATTGTTGGTTTTATATTATTATATATATATGTATGTCTACTTTTTCAACTTTTAAAACTTTATTTCATGGTTTTCTTTGCGATAATATATATATTTTTCTTTAAAGGGTTTTACGACTACAATTACTTGTCTTTGTAAGATCCCTGGAATATTGTAACAATGTAAATATTTATATATTGCTGAATAAATGTGGATGATGATGATGACTTGGAGATGAGGAGGATGAAATGGAGAAAATATTTTTGGGAATCTTGGTAACTATAAACTGAATTTAATGGACAATAACAAAAAAAAGATGATTCATAATAATATAAAAAAAGGAGTTATAGTCAACTCGAAATTGCACTTCCTCAACAGGATATTCTCTAAAAAGCATAATTTTCTTTAATCCATACATTATACTAGGAAGTTTTCGGCAGAATATGTACCCTCTAATGGTTAATCTCACCATTAAATAATACTATGTATGCATATGAGCATAGCGGTGCAAACAGTTATTAGTAACAACTATAACATACAATTTCTTTTAGATTTTGATTCTGTGCTTAATAAATGCAAAATACATATTCTGTGCATAATTCACTACTTGTATCTAAAACATCATAACCCGATGGGAGACTTTTTATGAAAGTGCATTGATGGTGATTTGGAACTGAAATATTCATTTTTACAGATTGACTTTTAATAAAAATATTATTATGCTCTTAATTCTGCAAAATTTGTAATAAATTCATACATGATTGTAACGTTTCAATATCCCTTGCTTTGATGATAATTAAAATAAAGTTGTAATTGATGGTTTTGCATAAATTAAACTTTAGGCATGCGCACACAATTTGTTACCATATGCAGAATTTGCACATAGTATAAAGTTTACATGTTCTGCCAAAAAGTCTCTATAATATTTAAAACATTCTGAATGAAAACTTTGTAAAACAAGATATACTTTAGGTACAGTATGCACACATCATTTTGTTACCAGAATTTGCACATTGAATATATAAAGTTTAAATATTCCACCAAAAAAACTCTATTATTTAAAACATTCTGATGAATAAAAACTTGGAACAAGATAATTTGGGTAAATCTCCAGGTGTCTGATTAGTTTGAACTTACATTCAGGAGATGGTTTAACATTCTGTAACTCCTTTTGAAAACGACTTACAGCTCCTCTCATTCTATCCAGGTGTTGCTTCAATTTGATTTCTTTAAAAACAAAAATTAAATGCAAACATACTGTGCAAGAAATGTGATCATCAAACAAGGTTTTTGAGAATAATATATATGTATTTTTATTAGTATAATAAGATGAAATACACTATTACTTAAATTACACTTAATGACATCCTTAAGACACCAAAATCGATTATTGTGTTTCGGGCTAATGCTAAAAAATATTTAATTTCTTTATATAATGATTAATATGATGCCGTACTGCTGTTTGCTTTATTTTTTATTGATTTATTGTGTCAATTACTTTATTTTGTTTACTTGTTAATTATATTATTTTAGTTTGATAAGGGTCTTATACGTGACAAGAATAATTTATTCTTCTAGTAATGTATAGACCGTCCTTAATATGATATTTAAATAAAATTAACCATTAATCGAAAAAAATAACAAAATTAGGCACTTTGATAATTATTATAGGCTTATTACAAAATATGATGATGAAATGGAAACAAATTTATGATTAATATATAACACTATCAATTAATGTATCTAACTAACTCTAACTCTCATTAATTAGTCCCTCCTGTTTACATAAATAAAAGTCAATTGGTGATAGGCCTATTCTTAACTTTGACCTCCCCGCGACCTGAATGTGTGAGGTTAGAAGATGGCCGTTTCAAAGAAGAATTATCATTCTAATAACATAGCTAAGGTGAATTTGAGGGTTGCCCAGCATGAATGGCTCCATGGTTTAGGAGCAGATACAGCGCATAGAGGGTCCAACGCCTCAGCTATTATAAAAGCCATTGCTAAACAAATTGGCTCACATGGGCTCAAAGTATCAAGTCTTTCTATTATAGGTTTTATGCCTAGACAATAGGGAGGTTTCGCAACCTTACGAATACGATAACGAAAACGGATACGTCATACATTTGTGAAACTTTTGAGCTGATCCCCATTTCATATTCGTAAGGCGTATTCGTGTTGACGAATATCACCAGTCATATTCGTAACTACAAAACGAGTATAGTTTTTGATCTATTTTGCACATTTTGCATTTGAATCAGGAATGATTCATGATTATAATATAATTATAGATTTATTGAAAGTAATTTACTAAAGTAATTTACTAAAATGCCAAGTCAATTTTGATAAATAGCAGTTTTTAAAGTCCTCACTCGCTTTGATGTTTACGCTAGGCCTAGGCAGCCAAGCACCAAGCAACACGTACCTGCGCTTCGCTCAAATTTACCGCAGTCATATTTTGGACGCGCCTCAATATTTCGTTGCCATGCGAAACAGATTTATTTATGGCTTACGAAAACGAATACGTGTGCGTTACGTATCCGTTTTCGTTATCGTATTCGTAAGATTGCGAAACCTCTCTATTACTGTAAGTCACTGGTAAAACCTTTTAAAGGCCAAGTACGGGCAAAACATTTCTATTGATCATACATTCCAATAATTATCTATCTACTGTTTTCCCTATGTTTCATAATTTTTGGGATTCTATTTGTGTTACACCAGCTTGTTGAAAATAAGCACTTTCTTATCAGTGGGGGGGGGGGGGGGGTTGTTGAAATTACACAGTAAAATCTCTATTCTTTTGTACACAAATGTTGGAAATAGAGAGGCATTTTTAAAAACTATGAAAAATAAACGGTGTGATAAAAATGACTAAATATATGTAATATAACTTGAATTTTACATTTCTAGTATTTTATTTTCATGCTATAGCAAAAATTATCCACTGTATATCAACCATCTTTTTTCACCTTCTAGGGAGTCACCAGACATGTCATTACATTAGATATACCTAACTACTGAAAAAAAGTCTTCCTGGTTTTTATAGCAGAATTTTTGCCAAATTTTGTATTTGACCATTTTAAGGGAAATTCATGTTTTTTCGTCTTGATTTCTATTACAAATATTTGATTTATGTACAATTAACCAGATATTATATTTAAAATTCATGCCTGTACCTGAGCTTTAAGATTATTAGACTATACTTTCTTATCCACTACTGGTAGGGAGGAATTTTAATGAATAGTTAATTAATTTATTGAGCTTAGTTCCTATAGGATGCAACCCAAGGACGATTGCACAACAACACTGCAAGTTATTTGATTAATCTCAATTGCTTCAGTTTGGATGATCCAGCGCTTGTGATTGGCCAAATGACTTGTGTTGTGTATAGGTCATTGCATTACCATAATCATGTAAGAGAGCATCTGATTAGGGTAAACAGCAAAACTGTTTTAATGAATATTTAATTAATTTATTGAGCTTAGAAAACCAATAGAAAAGTACTAAATTTGTGCTAATAATTTCATCGATCATCTACCATCAGCATCGATATAACCTGGAGACTCAGATACTATACAGAGAGTCACCTACCGTATAGGAAATTCCAGATTTATCATCATATTATCATAGTTGAAAAATATAATTTTTATACTAATAGTTGTTTTCCTCTTTTATATTAATGATGACTCTTTATATACCTTCTTTATTTATGTTCAAAAGGTACTGTACTCACAAAACAGTGTATGAATTTCAATGGAAATTTTTAATATGGATTTTTAGTCGCGTACAAACGTGACTCTACAGCTCACTATGTTGGTCGGTTGGTCAGTCGGTCGGTAAACACTAACTCAAATTTGCGCACACAACTTCAGCCATGTATATGGCCTTGTTGTATTTCAGGTTTTAATTTTCTATTGCGTATTGTATTGATGTGTTTTATTGTTCATTGATTTTTGTGTACAACCCATATATTTTTGCTTTTTGTATTGATTTTCCATATCGAAATAAATAGGACTTGGTTTAAAATATAGTCTTTGATGTGTAATTGTGTAAATAAAAATGATAAAAAGAACTTGTTTCAGAGTTTATTTAAATGTTTTTATAAAATTTATTATTGAGTATTTTAAGAGTTTAAAGATGAGGGTTAAAAAAAAATAATGAATCCTAAAATCCAAATATGATCATCATCAGGAGAGACATGTCTGAACAAAATAGTCACCACCAAAATTGTGTTGATCAGTTTCCTTCAGGGGAAATCAGGTCAGACAGACCTGTTCCTTGTACATGTTGCAATGCATGGTAATAAATTAGATGTTTTGACCTTAAGTTAATTTTCATGTCATGTTACTAATTAAGATCCTGTTTCTACTGTGAAAAAATAAACATAAAATAATTACCCAAATGGTGCAGAAACACAAAACATTGTCAATATCTGTTATATGGCAGCGAGAAAATAACTGTGTTAAACCGACACTATTTAACCAGTTGGAAACTTGTAGGTGCAATATGCAAAATAAAGGTTATTTGATTGACCTTGATTCAACTACACTGTAGCAACATTTGATCACTAGAGTAATGCTAACGATTTCAGTTGGCGAGAAATTGAGCAGAAATGCATTTGATATTAACATTACATTTTAATTATATTTCGATTTAAACGGTTTATTCGGTGATACGCAGCTAAAACAGAACCTATGGGCCTGTATATGCTGCAAATATATACCCGATTAATAACTGTGTGAATATATAGAAGAAACAAGCTCTAAAGAACCTAACCTCTTTAAATGTATTGTGTTTAGTTGACATTCAAGCCAAGTTAGTTCTGAATCTTAGCCGGTAGCAATATCGGTGGTATCTCACAAGTAAATATGTTAATGTTTAGCATCCCTGACCATAGTGAAATGTGTTCAAATATGAACTTTCCTTTACCATAATCTCCAGTAGGTAAGTAATACTATATAGTATTTTCATGCTATTTGGTTTATTCCCATAACAACCTGAAACAAATTAAAGACCCCTTCCCTACGTTTTTTAGATCTAATTTAAGGTCACAAATTATATTTAATGTAAAAATAAATATTATATGGTCCTATTGAGATAACTTTTTTGTCTTTAAACGATTAAAAATGTTAAAAATAAGTTGATTTTAGTAATTTTAGCGGCCTGCTATAAATCCCAAAATGCATTGCGCATGGATTGATATTTTTGTTTTCTTCTGTAATTCACCCACTTTTCGATAGATCGAGGCCAAAACAAATGAAAGACTCCTAACTTTTCAGCGAAAATATCGGGTTTTCCCCAATTTGTATCAACAGAGTCTGGAAAAAATAGGAACACAATTAATGCAACTATAATTAAACAATTATACAACGTCAGGCTAGGTATATAACTAGCGTACGATGTTCGTACTTTACCGATGTTTACCAGCTAGGCCTACAAAACTAAGCCTAGCTAGGCCTAAGACCGTCCACGAGAGGTCATTCGCCGCGAGCTACTTAGGTAGTGCATTGTTTCTCACTTTTTATCATAATTTACCATAAAACGTATTTAAGACAAGGAATGACCTGGTTTAATGTTTTTAAAGTAATATATATGTATTATTTTAACAAAACGTCACAAATTGTAGGGAAGGGGTCTTTAAGTATAACCCTCAAGTATTATTTTCCATAAAAAAGTTATTACTTAGGTGGTGCTTAGCCAACCTTATCATGAATGTATTGTATCACATGTCACATCTTGCTCCACAAGATAATTTTCAATGTGTAGGATACCATTTTCTTTTAAAACTGTTTATATTGTTTAGTAGGGCTACTGTATGTTGAACACCAACTAAATTCAGAGGAAACAACTGTGTGTGTATTGTGGTTAAAATATTGATATTAAACTAGATTGTCCTTTGACACAAGCACATCCACAGCTTAGCAAGACACCATGGAGGTGAAAGAACATCCAATATGGCTGCATAATCAGATGCCAGTGTCATTGCCCCTAGCATCTATCACCACAAGTAATTAATTGACATGCTTGTATGGTTCACTGCACTCTAGCACATACAGTAGAGTAATATTATATAATACTGTATTATAATTTTATATATTATCATAAATATATTAAAGCCTTGATATTAACAAAGGAATAATGTTCAATATTACATAAAGATAATTTAAAATTCAATATTTTTTGCAAATAAATCCCACACTCAACTAATAAACTGATTTTTATTAGGTGTCATCATTTATATTGACATATTATAGTTACCTCCGCCTTCTGTATGTTATATGATAATGTTGTAGTAACCACCCTCCACCCTGTACGTATACTGCGTAGAGGCGACAGTTTTTATCTGAAACCAAACATTTAGCCACAATGTTCTATGACCCAACATATTGATTTTGAAGGGGCAGGGTCGAAGGTCAAGTTTACATACACAAAAAAGTAATTCCTTATATTGACAACCTACAGATCACGTTTAATTTTTATTTGATTCTTTCCTATGATCCATCATCTATGCTATAGTTACATTTTGAAGGGAAAGAATTCACGTTAGGGTTAGGGGGGTGGGGGCGCTATCAGCAGGATCTGAACCAGTTTCAACCATCACCGCTGTCTAGGATAGGAAAACTTGCACAATCACTTGAGGGCAGCAGTCAATTCAACTGGATTGAAACATTTTATTTGTTAAAGGGGTAAACCAGTGGGCACATTTTCGAACTCTGATTGACTGTTGAATGACTGTACGATCTTCTCCGGAAAATTCTGATTATAAATCTGAAATTCCCTTGCTCACATGTCTTTGCAATGACTTTTTATTTTGGACTCGAATTGGGGTCAACCAGCGGGCAAATTTGCGAACTCTTATTGACTGTTCAAAAAAAAATGAATGACTGTACGAGCTTTCCTGGAAAATTCTGATTACAAATCTAACATTCCATTGCCCCTGTCTTCGCAATGACTTTCCTTTGGACTTAAATAAGAGAAATCGAAAACATGCTTAGGATTTTTCAAAATATCTAAAACAGTGTACACCATTGGTGTATAGAGACTAGGAGCATGTGGCTAGTGTGTTGGAAGTTGGACTTCTGATTGCTTGATTTGGGAGTCCAATGTTGCATTGGCTGTGTCCTCTCTCCACCCAGGTGTACAAATGGGTACCTGGATAGGTCAAAACACCAACTGCGCTGATTACTGTCTGTAAACATTATGGCAGTACAGTATGTTTTCATACGTGTTTGATAAAAACTAACCGGTCAGGGTAATAATGCGAAAGCTTCATTTGAACATAGAATTTGCGCTATATAAATGAATACATTATTACAATATGTGAGCTCTTGATATAAATGTCAAAAGCTTTTATAAAATGTATCAATAAAAATAAATGCACTATAAAATATATCTGCTGGTCAACTAACAAAAAAATTTTATTATGTTGCAGATTAGATGGTATATTGATATTTCCATAGAAATGACTTACTCTCTGCTTTCCTCTCTGTGTTCAGTTTAAGTTCCATTTCTTCTAATGGGCAAAACTCTTTCCTGAAATCGTTTCGTTTGTTATATAATTGAGTGTTCTTCTCGCGATCTATTGCTGTAATCCTGTATTTAATTCAAGAAAATAAAATAAGGTTTCAATTTCATTAAAGTATTGAGCTTTCTAAACCAACTGAAAGTTCATTAGAGAAAGAAGGAGAAAATCATACAATTAGCTGTGGTTACTATATTCAATGTAATACTTCAATTTCATACTTCATTCTTGGACATCTCTCTAAAAACTCTCCAGCTCAAGTATTTCTTGAATAATAGGGCATTAGCTTTAAAATCAATGTCTTACTTGTGTGTTAACTGTTCAAGTTCCTTGAGAACTTCAATTTTTTTGGTCTTATCCGATTTGGATTTGACGGCCCATGAGGTGCCCTTGTCTACAGACATATTCTAAAGAAAACAAGATTCAAGCAAGTAATGCACTTGTCAAATTTGTATGACCCACTATACAACCCCCGCGAGAGGTGCGTCATGGGTGCGTCATTTACAAATAATTACTGACAGTGACACAGGGGTGTGTTAAAAAACCTAGAAGGTACGTCACATCAATGAATGATGGTGTGTCTGTCACTTTACCACTAAAAATATCATAAACAACATGGTCACAGTGCGTCAAAATGGGTGCGTGGGTTTTTATTGTTGTGATAAAAGACATGAGGTGAGTCTGTAAAAAAAAAGTCATGTTCCGTAAAGAAGATGGTGAAATGAAAAAGGTGGAACCGGTGGGGGTATATCCTATCCGGGGACTAACTAGCATTGTGGCAGAATTATTGGCCTAGGCCTAGCCTACTACTACTAGCTAGCTAGGCCTACTAGAAGGGCCTCCTCCTAGCCTACCTAGGCCTAGCTAGCTAGCTAGCCTAGGCCTAGGCCCCTAGCTAGTAGTAGTAGGCTAGCCTACTAATAAGGTAGGGCATAGGCTAGGCCTAACTAACTATACTTTATACTACAATAATCCATGTATTATTAAACATTAGGATTAAGCCTTTTCTTTCTTTCTTTTAAGTCATAACCTGCCATGGCATGATGTGTAAAAATACAACAACAAAAAGTGTTTTTTACCTTCTTCGCGGACGTCGCCATTTTGCTCTTTTATCACAGAAATTCTAAAATAATGTTTTTATAAAATATATTAGCTATAAATAAAATTATATTCTGTTCTTATTTTATCCTCTAAAAATGTTTTTATGACTAAGTGTTATTTTATATTTAAATTATTTGTTTTACTATTTGAATATCAACATTTATTTAAATCGTATTATAAAATACAATATAAAGTCCGTGGCAACGGCTTAGCAACGCTACGCGCACTGAATGAGACGTTTTTTAACAACATAAAAACAGAGTCAGAGCGAGGAGATAGGTAGCCTAATTAATTGAAATTGTTGAGAATGACCACTCTTAATGCTACTAGAACTATCAATAATTCTGATGGCAGGTGCCTTCTAGAGAATTGGGTAGAAGAGGTAAGATAAGAGACACCTTTCTAGCCTAATTAATAATACTAGGGCTAGGCCAGGCCTACTAGGACTCTAGGAGGCATAAACATAGGCCAAGGCTAGGCCTCTAGATAGGGTCAGGAGTTAGCCTCCTATACTTTGGTAGGCCTAGTAAATAGGGCCTAGGCTTATCTTAGAGGGCCTAGATTATAATACTAGGCTAGGGGCCTAGCCTAAATAAATTAATATCTATTTTTCTTATTTAAGAGGTGCTGTAAAGATTTGGGGTACGAAGAAACTTCACATCAAGACAATGAAAAACCAACAACTGCAGCCTTTAAAGATGGGCACCCAGGAATCATGTCAATTAATACAAACGAAACTGAAAAATTAACAACTTGCAAAAACTCCTACCGAGAACCTCCAAAGTCACAAGTTCGTACTAAAGGTAGGTCACACATTTATTCCTCTAAATAACCTGTATTCCTTGATACATTCCTTTTTTGGCAAAACTGAGCAATTTAAATGATTACTGTTAGTGTTACTACTACAGTACTACTGTAATGCTCAATTAATATGTGTAGTCTTTGCTGTGGTTTTAGTCTTTGACTGTTTTTCATTTGAATGATAAAAATATGCATTGATGTACTTGATAATGTCACAGTGTAACAGTTTATTATTAATAGCATTAGTAGCATTTTATGATGATGATGATAATTTAAAAAAACCACAGTACAAGTTTTAGGATTTTAAAATCACCCCATAAAGTTATTTAATATTAAGTTGTCAATGCGCTTATGCCTTAAATAAAAAGTGTGGTACTAATACTAATAGAAACTCATTCACTCACAACTCGGTGCATACTTATCATGCTAACATTGACTGATAATTCCTTGCACAATACATAAAAATGTTTTAACTTATTTTTTAGTTTTTAATAATATATTCATCATTGTTTGATAGGGCGGAAACGTGAGCTTTTAGAGAAGGCACTGTTTGAACAAGTAGCACAAGAAGTAAACCAGGAATTCAATCCTCCTCCTCCAGATGTAGAATATGTTTCTATTACCAAAAAAGACTTTACCGTGGAAGGTTTTCAATCGAAGGAAATACAACCTCAATTTGAGCACAATGTAGAGACAGAACAACCAGTAACCTTTTGGAGTACACACAAAAATAAGATCCATGTAAGTAATATTTGTGCACTCTAGAAAATGAATTTCAGTAGTCCTGATTAAAAATGTCTATAGCTAGCAAATAGAAAATGTCAGTATTTTTTTTTAATGCAAACTTAACAGTAATATAACCTACTGTATGGTGCGTCTTGAAAATAAAAGGCCACCATAGAAAGACATTTTTGCCATGTGGGTCATTGATTTATTCATAATTATTATTGTGTTTGCTGGTGTTAACCATAATTTAAGGAAAGGCTTCCTGAAATTCTTTTATTTTTATCACACATTTTATAATCTACCTACTATACTAATAACTATTTTTTGTAAATATCCTTGCTCCTTTAATTTTTAATTGGCAAAATGCTTGCAAAGAATTTGCCAAGGATTGTAAATAATAGATTTCAACAGTCCATGATTAATGATTTTCTTAAAAATCAATATGGTGATGTCACAAACACTTATTACAATCTTGAGTTACTGTATCTGTATCATCAATATGTGCTGAGATATTCAATATTACCTCAGTTTATTAACACTTCATTTATTCAACGTAATTCATATTAAACACATCAGCTACAAAAATATAATATAATATTTACTACTATTCTTTTAATCTACACTCATATACCCGAGTCTCACTATTTATCTAGATTTCCTCAGCATCATAGGAAAATGTTTTTCACATGTATCATAGACCATAAACCTAATCCTACAGGTCATGATACAGCGGTAGACATGAGAAATGCTGTATTAAAGAATTTTTCTATGATACTGTAGAATTTTGTTTTATATGGTGATACAGTTCTGAGAATGTTGTGTAATATTGTATGTTATGTCACAATTGCACATCTATTTTCAAACAATTATTACAATAAACTGATTTTTTTTATTTTTCATTAATTTACAGGGTGTTACCCAAGTTAAAACTGATACACCATTCAAGAAGAACACATCATTTAGTAAACCAATATCAGAATACACTGATGAATCTCAACCATATGATGCTGAACGATATCCATGGATGTGATTGTCTACCGTAGCAAGTGTAATACATACATTTTAATGGATTTTCTTCATAATAATTGTACCCTAATAACACCACTCTTTCTGTGGGGCATGAACATAATATTTAGATTAAAATATAGTACATAATGTGGTGAAAATTGTTTTGTTTGTGTAGAGAACATATTTTATATGAATAAAATTATCAAAAACAATACAATTTGCCCATTTTTAGTCGCGTGGACGCGACTCTATAGTTCACTATGTCGGTCGGTCTGGTATCACTATGCGTTTTAGCACGCGACTTATGGCTGTTGGCCTTGTTCATTAAAATGTCTATTTACTAAAGTAATAAATGTAACAGTTGGCCCTATAACATGCTTTTCCGTGGTTCGGTATGACTTTCATTTACCATGCACTAATAGGTAACTCTATCTTTACCATGCAGTGATATTGCAAACTGTAGGCCTACCATAGATGGATTTAAATAATTTATTGATTTATTTAAACTTCTTTGCAGTGTGGTCTATTGATAAAACACCATAAATCCTAACACCCCGGCCAAATATGCCTTCCATAGATTGTCTAGCTTTATATGAAAATGCATATCAAAGAATAGAATTTGACCTGTACATGGTTTTTCACTCGACTAATTGTGTCCATTTATGAATTCATAATTACGTGCTGTTAAAAGGCATGAGCCTGAACGCCATTTACTGAAGTCTCATTAACCTTTTTAAATAATTTTTCAAAATTAGTTTCTAATAAAGTCTAGTTTTGCATAAATCTGGAATGTCAGTTTTTCAGGGAGTATTTGAATGTTTTTTGTTTGCATTTGAAAATAATACATGTACAATATAAAATAGTAATTTTAAAATTAATTTCATTGTCAATTTCTGAGATTTCAGAGAAGTCTTTTTGACTTATCTGACTCTCCCGCCACATCACTGAACTACTTTTTTTCATAGTTTAACTATTTTTATAATGTTATTGTATAATATAGTTGTTATGTGGAAATAAATAGAAATTGAAATTAATGTCCTTACACCAATGCATAATTTATTATTCTCATTTATGCAATTTTCTATGCGTATTCTTATTCATTGAACAAATATTTATGTGGAAACAAATTGAGTACTGTACTTAAGTGAACTCGATTATCTTTTATCGATTATACCTGATGAGGCTATATTCTTTATACATTTATCATATATTTATTTATTCATACACAATTATTATTTATTCATATGTACACTTATCAAATTTAGATGTAAATTATACTTTATGTAGCTCTCATGTGTAGATTTTGGAATAAATTTCACCATATTATTTGATTATTAACTAAAAGATAGAGAATGTCTTCACTTTTGTTAATCGTGATGAATGCTTTTAATAAATAATATTGAGTTTTCAGTAACATTTTAACATTTTGCCAAATCAGGATTACAAAATACTGTACACTTGACAAAGGAGACAGGAACAACCAATAATTTTGTTATGAGTTATTATTTATGAAAAATCACTTCAAAATCAAGGCATATTTAAGTTTTTACTTGCATTAATACTTTTTTTTTTAAGTCTGTAGTAAATGCCATATACCATACATTCTATTCTGTAGTCTACTTTAGAAATCAAACATATATGAAAAAGTTATTCTCTATACAAATGTTTTTAATTATACTACAGTTATACACAGTATTATATTTCTGGGTTTAAAATATATATTAATTTTTTACTTTATTACCATCAACATTTTAAATATCACTTTGTTGACAGGAGTGAAACAGATCAAGGCTTGTGAAATAAGTCATTGTGTTAAAATTTACTCTAATGCAAATCTATACAAATACAAGATGTCAAATACAGTGGTACAAATTTTTGAAATATGGAATGTCTATTGATTGGGTATATGCAAAATATTCATATGAAATAAAAAACATTTTAACACTTAATGAAAAAAAAATGTGCTGTTACACCCTGGTACTATTCAGTACACAAATTGAAAGCATCAACAGTACAAATATTCCATAAAATATGTCAAAATACAGTAGTTATAAAAAACTATAATATAGTTTTATGAATCAAATTTACATATTTTTATTACATACTATTACTGCAAGCCATTAAAATTCTGAAAAATTCTTTGTTATCACCAATATATGTATATTTTTCTAATAAAAACAAAATATTTTTCACCCGCATGTACCGTTTATAATTATATATTCTATGTTGAAATATTTCCACCACCAAACAATTTAGCATTATTCTATAAAACATTGGTACAAAAAATCTTTACCTAGGTAACCTTTTAAATTTATTTTCAAAAAGTGCAAGGCAACACTCTCAAATATATTATAAAATTATAAAAAAAATTATAAAATAAGAAATGTGAATAATTCCACTTTATACACATGTCACATACTAATAATTCATACTACTAATTATTATTACTATTAATAAATTAATTTGCATTATTAATAGTAAAAATTAATTATTTTTAGTAGTGTATGATGAATGAACTTTGATACATTAATACACATAATTAATCAAAATTGTTCTAAATTTGCACCATAATTTTGGTTCACAAAATATAATATTTTAAGAATTATAGTGAACTAACGCAAGTCTTTCCGTTTACAAGACTATCACACAATACTGTATTAACATTCCCAAGACTCTTTATACTATCGTATTTATCATAAAATGTGATATCCAGGCAAATAAGCGATATTCTAGGTGGTTTATTATAATTTATTTTCTTTTAAACAACTTTACTTCTTAGAAAAAAATGAGCGAATACTGCCAGCGATAGATGTTCTTTTATCTTTATCAGCGGGCTTCTGTAAATTAAAAAGAAACCAAAAATATCAAAAATTACTCGAGTTTGCAATAGTAAAAATTAGAATGAAAAAATATTTGAATGAAAAAATTATAGAAAATATTTATTATATAATGGTTGTAGTATGTACCTCTTTTACTTTTCTGACTTGCACAGGGGCAACTGGTTCCTGAAAAATATATATACAAAATACATTTTGAACAAAAAAAACAATGTCATATATCATATATCGGTCATTTGGTTGGAAACTTTCTAACACTGTTTCTTAGTATGTGGAGTTATTGAATGGGAATTACCTACTGTACTTAGATAAAATATAGTTCTCTCATCCTGTACGGCATAATACCATTTATAAAAAGCTGTACATACAAAGTACAAAATTCATTCCCATATAAGAATGTATGTAGTTATCGTGAATTAATTAGTCACATTATACTATCACTATAGATTACAGTAACTGCTAGCTATTATACTAGTGTCATTAATGTTGAAACACCATTGATGGAGAACAAACCAGTATTAATTAAGCCCTGTAATTTATACAGATCACTCACAGATGTCAACAGACAGCAGCAACTTTATAGACAAATAAAATAAATTGAAAATGTGATATCATAGTGTATTATACAGTGTGTGCAGTGAGGTTTCATACAGTATTAATGAGTGATTAAAGTGGGTAGTTAATGATTCTGCAATAGAAATAAACTGAAAAAATATAACTTTATATAGCTAATATGAAATTGACACATTCAAACAACATAAATAACACCAAGAAATCATCATGTATTACTAATAATATAATCAAATCATAAAAAGAAAAAAAAAAGCTGGTTATTAAGGCCAAATGCACATACCATATGCACCATCACCCCTTCCCCCACTCTCCCCAAAAAGAAGAAAACAACAAATCTGCTTATAAAGTAAGTTAATTAGCAAGCTGAAAAATGTCTCAGCTGCTAAGGCAATGTGAACCAAAATTATAATATAAAAATGAAAACTTGTTTTTAAAAGAAATAAGCAGGCAATGAAAACAAAAATGCACTGAAAAATAAAACAAATGATGGTATTCATAAGATGAATGAAATGCAGTTGCAGAACTAAAAGCAAGCAGGTGTCAATCATTTTTGGCACCAGTCATTTTGGCCGCCGTTTATAGAATGCCTAAATTCATGATACGCCATTCTCATTACGTCATAGCTTTACTTACCAATCTTCTAATATGAGAGGGTAATAAATACATTCTCAACTCAACTTGGCCTAAGCCAAGTGAAAATGATATTTGGCCTTTTTGGCGAATCATGAATTTGGGCGCTCCATACTCGGTGGGCAAAATGAACAGTTGCCGATATGCACTGTGACCAAGCAAGCATACCTTTTCCCCAATAAGACTAATGTAGGAGGCTCGACTTACAGCTGTTTCGCCAGACGCATTTGTAGTTTTTTCCTTAGATGTGAGACGGTTTGGCGTTCTTCTAATTACACTGGCTGTATCACTGCTTGCACCTTCACCAGCCATAGCATTTCTTGGGGACAGATAGTCTTCTTGGGGCTACGTGAGGAACAAATTATTTTTTGCTTTTGCCTTTCTTTTAACTACTCCAAAAAGTAGTTGTATATAGGTTTCATTGTACATTATACAAATAAAATATGTCAAATTGTTACGAATATTTGAAAACATGGAATGTTCTATTTGATTAAATGATTGGTAATATGTAAATATTCATACAAAATAAAAACATTTATTTATTTTGTATAAATATTGTATTTATAATACAAAATGTAAAACTGTGCTGTTACACCCTTGTACAGTAAAATAAATGTGCAAGACAATTACAATGACATAGAGTTTAATAAAATAACTCTGGATTTTAATTTAATTTTTATTTTATTTCTAAAATATTTAACAAGGGTGGTCCATTCAGCCGAAGCTGATCATTATCAATGCTTATAATCCACAATGTAGTATTTAAATAGTCATTGATATATGGACAATACTTTAAACCTCTCTGCTTTAAATAAGCTCATTTTAATGCATGTCCAGTCCCACCATTTTAATGGGGCCATTAACAAATGAGATAAAGGGGGGAAATAATTAGTCATAATAAAAGGAATAGAATAGAAATATCAATGCAAGAATCTACTGTGTCAGTTGATAGCAGGTGATGTGATTTTAATCTTTTGTAAAAAAAAGGTGAGCTCATGATAAGGCCAGGCAAATTGCATTATATGATTCTCATCAGCAACTCTCAACATTTTGGTGCAGGATTTTGGTAAACTTTCATCTTCAGATTATAATCACATGCGCAAACACATTGACTAACAGGTCATAGTATTATAAGTATCCTGTTAGGCCAACACTTTTACTATGGATATATGAATATAGAAAGTCATTTTTGTGAATAGAATGTAACGTACTGTCCTATTTTCATTTTTCACTCTCAATCTCAGTTGTTTATTATATTTCTGGAAGAAGCAAGAACATTTTATGACGAATTTCCAATGCAATCAGTTGATGAGAACCATATAATGTATTCCCCATGGCCTAAGACTAAAATAGGATTAATTAATCATGTCACCAACATTGTTATCATCACCATCATTTTTTTTTTTGGAAAGTTTGAAAAATGTGTAAAACTTACTGCAATTGGTTCAATTCCTTGGTAATCATCTGATTCCGATTCATTAATGATCAGCTCTGCATAATCAAAGTCATCAGATACCTGAATAAAAGTTACTATTCATTATCAAATTTCCAAACAAAATGGTTAATAGGGCTATAGTTGTATGGAAAATTCCATCTCAAACTTAGAATTTGTTTAAAATAGTTATAAACTATTTATTGCATTATATATACTGTCACTTCAGTACTAGTGTAATGTGGTAAAGATTTATAAAACTATAGGGCATTTTGTTAAATTTATTATAAAAATAAACTATAGTCTGAAATATTATATTGTAATGAAGAAAAGCATACACCAATCCATTGCAGTATGGGTTACTATCAATGGGTTACTATTACCGTATGGTATTAATAGGTTACTATTATTTGGTTACTAAAATACTGTATGTTGTTTACAACAGTAGGCCTACAGATTACTATTACAGTATGGTTTACTCAGTATGGTTTACTATTACAATCAATGGCTCTTGAAATGAAATGTTTGAATCTATAGTTCATAATATAAATAATAACAGTACAAATTTGTATCTATCTTAATTAAATCAATCTCCAGATGTTCATATCTAAACCTATTCCCCAAATAGGCATAATTTTCCAGGGCCTTGCCACCTGACTGTTTGGTCAAGCCTTTTAACAGTATAAATATATTGATTGATTGGTTGATTGATTTATCAATAAGTATTAAAATGCATCTACAATAACATTAATGTTAATAGTAGCAAATACACATGACAGGCACACCATCCACTTTCACCTAATCAATCGTAATAATCCAACTTAGTCACATATTACTAGGTTACAGTTTTGGTACCTACTCCTGCATAATGTTATTATTAGAGAAATATGTTTTATTATAAAATCTTTACAGCAAATAATATTGTATTATTTGATAAATTAATACCCACCTGTCCACATGCTTCAGTTAAGTAGTCAGAATAAGGAGATACTGGATTCTGTAAAAAAAAAATGAATTTTATTTGAATTAAAACATTTAGCATAATTTTTATCTAGATTTAGTATTAAGAGTATTAATTTATTTACAAACATTTAGAATTGTCAGTTAACTAAATTGTCAATCAAGTATTGCAAATCCACAATGAAAGCGGCATTATAAGCAAAATGAAGGTTCAGATATATTATACAGTAGATGTGTATCAATACCTTTTGGTAGTATGCAACCATCTCATTTAGTGTTTTAAATACTGGTAGCTCCCCAACCACAACATACTTGCCATTGCGTAATTGATCAATCATAAAATGCTTAATTTTTGATGGTGTCCTAAAAGAAAATTTGTTTTTTCTTATTAACATGTACACTATAAAAACACTGCAACACTTCATGACGGAAATGTACATAGGTCGTCTAGCATACGATGACATACGGTAGGTGTGTAGGCCTACAGGAAAATATTTTTAACATTAGAGTTATAGTAATTACCACTAAAGAAATATGTACAACATTTACATAAAAAGAACTTATAGTCAAAATATTTAAGTCAAATAGAAGCAAAAGGAATTAATAATTGAAAAACAAAATGAATAAACACATGCAATGGAAATACCACTAATTACATAATATTGCCTACCATTAAGAAGTTAATAGTGAGAAATACAGAAACAATGATGATACTGAAATATTATGAATGAAATAATTTCTAATATTGTTTGGATTGTGGTATAATTTGATTTTTTTTCTTTTCTTTAAAAAATACCAAGGCTACAAACTACATTGTGATCTGATACACAAAACTGATACACAAAACTTACTTAATTGACAATGAATAACCAAAGCGACTTTCACTAACACGTATCAAGAAACATCCAATTGTTTTATTTTCCAGTAATTGCTCAGATGCTCTGGAAATTGAAAATCAATACATGTAAAACAATGAACCATCAGAGTATTCACAAATCATGTTCATCTTTAGCCGTAAGGGATTGCTACTGGCAGCCATAGGTCTGTGGATCCTCAGTTTTCAGTTACAACCTCTACATTTGATATGTCCCTTTACATTAAATGAGGCCAATATTTCATAAACTGATAGACAAGTGAGTGAAGTCCAAATCTAATAATCTAATGACTCAATTAAAATATTAGCGATGGTAGACGAAGAATTAATATTAAATCGAGCATACATTCCCAATAATGAATTTTTGAAATTACTGTACAGCATTCTCAATTATTCTGCTGTGATTTGACAAAGGGTAAATCTTACTTTACATATTACTTTTTCCTGATACAACTGTATAGAAGTGATCATAATTCTATTATTATAAAAACAACTAAAAGTCAAGGAGACAAAGTCATAATAACTTTGACTAGGTTGATAAGGACTTATACTAAAAAGGTCTTAACAATTTGCATTTAATAATATCATAATATTTTCTCAAAACTTATTCTTATCTCTCTTTTACAACAATTGGTAGATTGTGTTTGGAAAAAGGAAATTCAGAATTTAATCTGTTTTAAAGTAGGCCTATATAAATTTATACACAAGTACAGTATATAAAGATAGGCCTACTCACCTCCTCGTAATGATACCATGAAACCAAGGAGCAAACTGTCCATCTGATGTCTGTCTAACTTGTTCTGTCTGTGTCTGTTGAAACCAACGTACAGATGCTGCCCGTGTTCCCTTTTCGCCAAACTTTCCAACCTCTTTTGTACGAATAAATTCATCTTCCAAAATGTCCTCTTGATCTGTATCACCCCCTGACTCATGGGCCTAAGTTAAAATATTTTTGGGTAAATTATGAGTGCTTGATCTGTCACTAACTGGCTCTCAACAGTAAAAACGTGTCACCAGAATACTAGGTTACCTCACACCGTTCACTCTACCCGTAAAAAAGGGCATTATTGATACATGTACTACAAAAAAGGTGCCTCCCTGAATGAAAAGGTCATACTAAATAGTTCAAACTACTCACTTCATCTCTATTCTCTGCTGTAGTAGATGCAGGAGCAAAGTTTACCGTTGGTGGTGGTGGTACATCAAGAATTTGAATGACTGGTGCTGGTTCATTCTTTTCATCAAAATAATCTAAGAAAATTGTATACAGCAAAACAAACAGGTCAACAGGAGTATTTTAGTATGCAAGTTACAAAGTGAAATGCTATGAGCACATACTGTGTTACTATTTACGAATGTATATTAAAAGAAACCATAAGTTAACAAAATTGTTTTTTTCCATTGAACTGGGAATTTTAAAAATGGTATTATTGAGCCCAATAAGTTTTAATTTGTTTTATAAAAAGCACCTTATTGTTGAATGCAAAATCATGCAATTAAAATTTACCTGAAGGAATATCCTTATCTTGTTCAACTAATTTCAACTGGATTTGTTTGTTCTCTAAAGATAATTGTTTCATCTTTTCAAGAAACTCCTTTGCCTCTCTTGCTTCACGGCGTGCAACTTCCAACATTCGTCGGAATTTGACACGTACCAAGAAGCCTCGTACAACTTTCTGCATCTGAATGGCAGACTTTCCCATTTCAACCATTTTTTCTTCCAGTTTTTCTTGATGATAGTACTTCAGGAATACTTTTGTCTTTCTACAGATTTAGGATGAATATTTATTTATAATATATTTAAATTTATAGGCAGTGAAACTAGAAATTAATTAATTATATACATTTAACTCATTTAAAAATTCTAAACCACCCAGTGATATACTGGAAATGAATTAATTAAAAGGCATAGAGAAATTCTAAACCACCCAGTGATGTAATGGATTGATTAATTATTAGATCATTATAGACCACTGGGGCTTCATGATATGGTTTTTCAAAATCAATTATAATAATACAGTAATAAAACAATACAAGATGACTTCACATTTTATTCCCTTGAAGTTTAATAAAATAGATTCATCTTGTATTTCCTTATTGCTTTAGATATGATGTCCACATGTTAGTAGTTGTGTGTTAATACAGATCTCATTATCATTATAATACTCTGACTCATGCTGAAATTGATTTGTTTCTGTGGCAAAAGAGTGTGAACTATAGCTAAATCCAAAATGGGTCAGACCATCAGTTCACAAATGTCAGTACACAAAGCCTTGCATATATTTTAGGCTCAACTTATCTTTAACTCCAATATCATGTTCTATTCTCATCATGGACAATTAAGCATTGAATTTGATTGATTAATCTGTGCATACATCATCACTACAAATTATGTTAAATTGAAAAAGTATACAAATAGGCCGATTTTTGGGAAAATGTAAAATAAAAAATACAATATAATTAATCCTACCCAATCTGCCAATCAGTTAGTTTCATGTCAGTCAAAATCTTGATAACTCCACGGTTATCTGTTACAAGGTTTGGACTTAATGCCAAGATACGGTATCTGTAGAGGAACAAAAAAAATTTGTAAAATCACTTTACACATTTTTAAATTTTGAACGTTTTTAAATCTATTTTTGCTATCATACTTTCATATTCATGTTGTTGATTTTAAGGGTAACACATTTTAAACAGAAGTAGGTTGATTGCAAAATGTAACTAGAAATTGTGTATTTAGACAAAATTCAGCATCGTGTTATTTATGCATAATTAGTGATCCATTACAGAGTTTCAAACACGTACACATTTATTTAATGCAAAGTTTAATTTTAAATGGCATCCCTAGAGAGACATATACAATAAAAAATATAACAGTAATTGATATGGTAACCTTTTAACAAAATCTGCAAAAAGAGGTCGAACTGCGTATCCAAGCTTCCTAATCCTAGTTGTCTCAAGCATTCCTGTGTAACGGAGCTATTAATAAAGCATAATGCATTAGTGTAGTACATAAAATCTTTTCTATAAAAGCATCATCAACCTTTTGTATATCTCAATTTTTTAAGTTAATAGTTGAAATAAATTTTTAAAAATGCTTTTTTCAGAGAAAAGTAAGAAGAAAAGAAATATGTAACATAAATGTTTTGTCCCTTTCGATTTGACATTGTACATTGGCTACATTTGTGATGCTCGGTGTTTGATATTAGACAATTATCAGGTCCATGATGAACACTGTTATTTATACTCTATTCACGTGAGGAAATAATATTGTTAAATAATAACTGTAATGTATGATTCTCACCTGAGCAGTGACAAATTTTGCTTCAAATTTCCGAGCAGCTTTTGAAGTGTTTGGTTTCACACATCGAATAAAATGAGGGTTGGATAGATCTAATCGTTCCATTAACACTGACAGTGAGTTCTGAAAATTTAATTATAGTAAATGTAGGCTTACATACAGTAATAGTATAGATATTAGTTTTATCTATTTATTTGTTGACCTTTGAATCAGTGGTACTCTTTATGTTAATATTTTTAAAAATTGCAATTAATATTAAAAACAAATTACAGAAGAAAATATGTTAAATGTTGATGTATACTATGTCTACATAGTTTGTAAAACATTATTAGTTTATTTTTATTCCATTGAATATTTAGTTCACTACTACTCGGCCTTAGAAATATTTTAATAAAAATTACCTTAAACTGTGCACATACAGTAAGTTTCTTCTTTCCAGCTGCAGCCTTCATTACTTTAGGTGTTCTCTATTATGTAATATACAATTTACATTAATATGGTATATATATAAGTAGGCCTATAGTTCTCCTACAGTTAAACATAAATCTGTACTCTTGTTAGCCGTTTACACAAAATTTAGTGGGTTCTCTTATATATGCTACTTTTAAAACAGAACGCACGGTGACCGCACGCTCATGGATATGCACCAAAACTTTGGTATAAGCTTCCTGCTGAACTCCGAACAATGAAATTTTACAAGTTATTTATTATACAATATCAGCAAAACTTGAAAACAAAAATATGGCTTCTATATTTTCTATACATTTTGGCTCGCAAAACTTAACCCAATTTTGTGTTTGGTGTATCAGGTGAGTTCTATAGTCTATGCTCTTTTCACACATAAATTACAGCATGCAGTAAAGAAGCTAGTATTGCTACAGAAGGTAGTTCTTTTTAGTTAATTCTATCGTTTTATGTGTGAATTGGGAAAAAATTGCATCTTTACAGAACAAAAAAGATTTTCACACACAATCTGGAGTTTTGTGAAGTTATTGTAATATAACCGTCTCACTGATCTGTGTAAAAGGAACTATACTATAGAATTCACTTCTTTCTATCAATGTTCTTACCCTTCGTCTTCTTGATTTAACTGTTGATTTTTTGCTGCTTCTCCTCTGTAATGCAAGTGTTCCTGTGCGTGATATAGTACCTAAAAGATTTTTTTTAAATTAATAATGGTGCAACAGTAATAATGCAATGCTGACAGACAGTTAAATCCAGTTTGTATGTGTAAATTGATATAGGTAAATATGCACAATTGGGCTTAGTTAAGATTATATTTAAATGTCAGGTAATTCAAGTAATTCACTTCTGCAACTACCAAAATCACAAACAGTGTGAGGTGTCCCGAATGATTGGTTTGGTCTACTAGTGTTCCTCTTCCCAGACATGAAAGAAATTGAACAAAAGTTTTTTTAGGGCCTGTTTCTGCTGAGCAAGAAAATACAGATTTAAATACCATATTTTGAAAAAACAGTAATTTCTTGCCAGCAGAAGAATTGTTTATTGATTTTAAAAACCCTAATTGATTGCGATTCTCGCCAAATACCATTTTTTAAAACGTTTTCTGTGGAGAAATGTTTAGTTGCAAAGCGATCCTTTTCATAAAAATGGTTTCGTAGGAAACTGTTCTTTTGAAATTTTTCAGTAGAAACATAATTTTACAAAAATTGTTCCACTAAAAATATACCTTTAAATATAAGGCTAAGAAGATGGATGCTTGACCCCTGAAACACTTGCATAGTTCCATTTGGTAATGAGTCACGATTCTTCTCAAGAAAATTGTTAGCATTGTATTCAACCTATAAATAGAATACAGCACTTTAATATTTTAACAATTAACACAAATAAAATTTAAAAAGTTCTTGTCATAATACAGTACAACGCCTACTTTGGGACACTCCAATTAAGGGGATATTTTTCCATGAAACAATGAGGTTGTTTTAACAACTTTGTTGGATCTCAAAGCTTTTATGTAGATACTAAAAGAACATTTTATTAGTGTGTTAAAACCTCATAATCACGGAGTGTGGTGGTGATGATGATGATGAACCAGTGATGATGATGATATGATGATGAAGGTTTGAACTAAAATTCCTATGACTCTTTTTCAATATGGTAAGCATAATTATACTGACCCGTCCAGCATAGTGGTCAATGCTGAAATTATTACTGGTAGACACTTTAGCCTTTATGTAGTGGTGATTCTTAGAAAAGTTTTGACCCATCTTCTCAACCAGTGAATGATCAGTTCCCTGTACATACATAACAAATATTATAAAACTTATTTGAAATCAATTGAATATTAAATAAGTAGGAAGATATAAAACTTGTTAAACTCATGGTGATAATGTTGAGTTGACTTTATAAACATTTTGCTTTATAAACATTTTTGCTTTGTTATACAAAATAAGACAATTTTATTTTAAATGGTGATATAGATTGAATTCATTCATACATGCAATTTATACAATTTTGAATTATTATCATTTCTAAGGCATATAATGAGAGAAGATCAATATAATGTTGAAATATGATCATACAATTACAAGTAGGCCAAATAAAAAAAATTGTAGTTTCATGTCTGAGATTTTATTTTTGACTATTTATTTTATTTTTAAAATTTATTTCACAATATTTTTTGTTTTTAAATTCTCATATGATAATGAAAAACTGAAAATGATAATAATTTTACTAATGATTACTAACTAAGTGGGTTTTTGTCTATATTTGGTAATTTTTTATGTTTACGGATTAGATTTCCTTTGGTTTTCCACAAGCACCTTGAGCACTTTGGTGGATATGTGCACTCAACAATTTTGATAGTAAACAGAATAAAATTATTTGTATTTTTTATGAAAAATAGTATGCAAATTATGCTAATTATTTTTATAAGGGAGGGGATGTGAAACTAACTCTTTTTTTGATTTGGCCTTATTAACTTATGAACTATTGCACTCTGAGGAAGCAATATCTTGAATGATTTATAAGAGAGCCTAAGGACATGTGATTGACAGATAAGACAAGTGATATTTCTTGTTTAAAATTAATCTTCACAAACCTTAGGGAAATGGCTTTCTTCATCCAGGAGTGCAAATATTCCAATTGGTTTTGCAAGAAACAGATCCTTCATAAAAAATAAAGTTATAATATAGATTAAACTACAGTACTTTCAGGATTGTTTTACAGGCTTTGCACAAACAATCACTATAGCCTACATACTACTATATACATTATTGAAACAGTGCACATATTCGGCCGAATATGAGCACTGTTTCAATAATTTGAGAGTATGATTTATATATATATATATATACACACAACAGGCACAGAACATGAATTCTAAACCTCCCGCTGATATACTATACATGGGCAAAAATCTGACATTTTGAGACAGTGATGTAAATTGTGAACCATGATAATGTCACTAAAAATTTTTTTGTTTGTGGTAATGTTTTTAAAAAATATTCGAAAAAACATGTAACACCATGAATATAGTAGAACAGTCAGAACAACAGTTAAAACATCTTGTCTGAAGACATTTTATTTAAATTATATTACCTTAACTTAAAGAAAACTACTAGAATAATGGTTTGCCTCCCACCTTTTATAAAGTTTTTATAATAGCATATCATACATACTATTTATATAAAATGTTTAAAATCTATTTTGTATAAAAACAGAACGGTGCATACTAACCAACAGTGGCTGATTGTTGACAAATGGTATATTTTTCCAATCAACTCCTTCATTCTTGTACTCCTCTTGCTCCAGAAGAAAAATGTGCTATATAAAAATATATTACAAAAAGATTAAAATGGGTGTAATGGTCAATTTCTATTGAGAAGAAGTTAATTTAAAGTTTTTTTAATTGGTATTTTAGTGCCAATATAATTGGTTCCTCACAGTAAGAAATGAATTTCATAAAAAGTTAACATATAATTCTTCTTATTTAAAAAATAAATAAATAAATTTACATGTAAATTTGTATAGTAGCATGTTATACACAATGATTTGCAGAATTATTACTGGACAGGTGGTTTTTGCCAACTTCTTTCCATCCATTAACATTTATGGTGCCATAGGCTATGTATAATGGGGCAATTAAGCAATATGATATTAACAACAAAAATTAACAGTGCATCTCTCAACCGTGATGGTTTCAAAGTGATTGACATTTTCATAAAAATGAAATATGAATTTAGGTCAGGGTTAAATCAATTGAATATTAAACTCCTTGATTTAACAAAAGCTTTTGTCCATGTAACATGTACTAAGATTGTAGAGGGGGCACTACATATTTTGAAATGTATACTTCTATACTATGTTTGCTCATAAATTCCTTGAGTGTTCATTTACTTACCTGATTGAAGAAGAATTGAAGCTGCTCATTTGCAAGGTTAATACAGGCTTGTTCAAAGCTGTTGGTTTGTAGATGTTCAAATCCAAATATATCTAAAATACCTGTGAATATACAGAAAAGGAACATTTGAATAAAAGCTGCCCTTTTACTGTTAGTGGTAGTAGGAGGTGAGGCAGTGCATCAAAACATGTTGGGAATATGGATCACTTTTAATAGATGCCTAGTTGAACTATGTTTTTACAAATGTTCAACACACAGATGAGCTGGTCCACCATTCAATGCCAAAGCCACTGACATATTCAGGTTTAAGCCTACCCTAAGAATTTGATAAAGCTCCAATTAAAAATAAATGTTCTTACCAACTTCTGTACATTTACTTGCATCTAGATCTTCTTCAGAGGCTAGAAGCTGGTTAATTTTATTTACAATCCAACTAAAGAGACGGCCATACAAAGCTTTAGTCATAGCATCTCTAGCGTCACAGGCTTGCTCTGCAGTGTAGTTACGTTGAAAGACTTCTCCATGAGCAGAACTTGTTGCATATGTCAAAATGCCACATAACTCATCCTTCTGCATTCCAATCAAGTCCTGCTCAAATACAACATTTAGAAACATTTTGAAACTTGCGTTGAATCAATAACTATAATAGATTAAATAAAAGAAAACAATAGGGTGTATTATTTTAGAACATAATGTGACCGCTGAACTAAATACTCACACAAATAACTTGCACTGCCTGTGGATTCTTAATGATGGCTGCATCATTATCATTTGTATCAAACTCAATTTGACCGAATGCCAGAACCGCTGCAAGAATAACAAACATGTCCTCTTTTTCCTAAAATACAATCAAAAGTCAACAATTACAGAATAAGTACTTTTAGGACCACTTTTTAATTAGTGACCATAACAGAACATGTTTAAAAGAGCTTAGGGTCTAAGCAAAAGAAAAATGGAGCTACATAACATTTGATTAATACTGTATCAAGAGCGTACAAAGAAAGAACTATTCATTTCATTTATCTTTATTTCAGACTTAATATCCATAGGAAACTGTAAATAACAAATATCTTTAAAAATCCACAAATTATATATATACGGTAAATGTCATGGTAATGATGGTTTGGCCAAAACAAGAGGGAAAAAAGGCATGAATAACTTTTACATTTTTACATTACCAGATTTCTCCTGAAAAGTTGTAATTCCAAGTTGATAATTACAAGAATAATCTTCTCAGTTGAAGATCATTTTATTTACATAAAAAGTAAAAGACCAAGAAAATAGAAAATTACTATTTATAACTCACCTCATCAAGGAAACCAACCAGATCCATTGCATTATTCACTTCAGAAAACAGTTTTTTTGTTTCTGCTGATTTTGTCTGAACTCTTCCAGAACCATTTGTTAAATATCTAAACAGAAGAAAAGATTTTCACAGTTTATCTATTTAATTGTTTTAATACTACTGTAGGGTAATCATTTTTTTTATTAACGCCGGAAAGTTCAGAACTTATACTGGGTAAGTTTAGCACCAAGATATCTTGCAGTGCTTATATTCCTATTAAGCTTTTTAAAGGCCAATTACAAATACTAAATAAACAGCTTTATAAATACTCAATATAAAATAAAAATCTGAAACTGATTTACTAATCTTACTTGTAGTTTTCTGCATTTTTCAGTTTATATCTTTTAGAATCTTCTGGACTTAAACCAGCAAACATATAGTAGAAGATATGAAAATTCTCTTCTTCTGAATTTTGATAAATAACACGTGACTTCTCAAGCAAATATTCTGAAATTTTAGCTCCCATGACTTCATAAAAAAAACACAGTTGTATTAAAAATATAAAAATGAATTTCTACAAATGGTCACAAATACCAATTGATAATTGTGCTGCAGCAATACTTCGGCATACTCTTACAATCAAGAATATCTATTTTTCTACGTTCTACTTAAGTACAAATAATGTGAACTTTCCATACAACTTGGACATTCCTTGTATTTGGAAAAGGTTTTAAGTTTCAAATAGAAAATAAGGCCCAGTGTTTTACATTCATACTTTTTTATTTACAAAAATGTTTTTTATTATTAATTCAATTAGAATTTTGAGAACAGAAAGAAATGATATGATGGCAGAAATAAAGTCCCTAAGATGGATGGGACATGTTCTAAAGAAATGATGAAAGGTTAAAAAGTTAGAGGTTGGATGTAGAAGAGTAAAGGTGACCTGGAAAGATATGGTAAAAGAAAGATCAGTTTGGAAGAACATGATGCACAAAACAGGAAGAAGTGGAGAGATCGTGTAACAGCATGGGTGAGTGTCAGTGACTGCTTGGAAGAAGGAAAAAATTGCTTCTAATGAAAGATGATGATTGGTATGCCTTTTACTTACCAGCACCATTCATGAATTTAAGCTGAATATATTTTCCAAATCTACTTGAGTTATCATTCATAACTGTTTGTGCATTGCCAAATGCCTCAAGTAGGGGATTCACCTATAAATATAGAAAAAGAAAAATCCATTATTACTTAATTGTTATTTACAGTTATTTACAGGTTATGGCCGAGAAAGCATTATCTCTTACTCTTTTCATGCATATAATTCCAGTTAGTTATTATTTGATTGTTTTTAACTTTTCAACTCTTTGATATGAAGTTTATTATATCTGCATATTTGTAATGTTTAATGTTATATATCTTTCATATTTATATTTAGTTTATATTTTGTGTCTCTTGATAAAATGTCTTCTTTCTTCTTCTGTAGGTATATTCTATAATATAACTAAAATAAACTCATTCTCATTCTTAATTACCTGTAGAATCTGTTGTTCAAGTTGAGATTTGCCATGACAAATGTCAATGAGGTGTTTAATGATCAATTTGGTGCTCTCTGTCTTCCCAGCTCCACTTTCACCACTTAACAAAAATAATAACTTTTACAAATATCATTTTTAACACCATACAGTTCATTTGCATACTTTGTTTTTTTTAATATTATTCATTCTCAATTGAGGACATTTGGATTGGGTCCTCTGCATGCCAACAGCAGCTACAGTGCAACACTTACAATGCACTACATGGCAGAGGCTGATATGGACCAGACCCACCAAGGTCACCCCTAAACTTCCGGAAGATGCACTAGGTTCTTAAAAGTGCCGACGAGTCAGATGTGTACGCTAGAACTTCAGGTTTAGTACTTATCCGAGAAGACTTGTTCTATGATCGAGGAGAGCATTGAACCATTTGTCCATTTTATGGCACTATATACATATTTTGTTTCACCTGTTTATCTGTTGTAAAGACCAGATAAACCACTGCTTTATACTTATGTCAGAACGCAAAAGCAATGGTGTCACTAAAATAAATTACCTGATAACAATACACTGGTTTCTTTTACCCCCTATTGAGCTTCCCGTCACCATAGCCTGATATGCAGCATCAGATACTCCAAATATATGTGGCGGATTCGCAGTACGCTTTTGGCTCTTGTATTTTTCAGAAACCTAAAAAAAACATTATTTTTATTGAATTGGATGAGATACTGTACATTATTTTCTTTGATTGTCTGAAATGTAAGATTTAAAAATATATATATATTATATCAATCCAAAGGCAAATTACTGAAAAATGACAATGCTGTGGGTATCAGTGGCTGGATCTCAATGGAGAAAAAAAGCGAAAAGCTAAATAAAAAAGATAAAGTAAAACAGGCAGAAAAAGAAAAAATATATATATTATATATTTAATATTATTTTCTTTCATTTCATAAAAAAAAAAATTCAAACTTCATTAATTTATTTTAAGTTTTTTTGCATATCAATATATTGATTCCATTTCAAGGGTACACATTCTCAGTTAGTCTTTTTGATTTATACCAAATTTAAAATTTAAAAAAAAAATACTAGGTCAGGTTCAGGAATTGAAACTTCAGTCTTTGCAAACATATTTGTAATGAGTTTTAAATTCAATTTTCATAGATGAAATTTTCATCATCAATGCAATTATCATCAATTTTCATTTTTTGAGAAAGTTTCATAATAATGATGCAATTTTTATCATCTCCAAAACTTGCGTTCCATTACTATATTATTATATTGTATTGATAGGCCTTATAATAACAACAATGCACTTTAGTACTAATGTTTAGTTATATTGGAAAGATAAAAGGCATTACAAGTGTTTGTCAATTAGGGTAGGCCTAATAACGTACATTGGTGCAAAATACATTAAATGGTTTTGTTTCAGTCATTACTATGCACTATTACTGTAACATTTCCTGTTCGCTATCAAATTAAACAGTATGCATACATTATTACGTTCTCTGTAAACATTGACCTTGGATTTATTTACTATTGTTATGATACGCATGGCTTTGTTATGGTAATTTGTAAAGAACACCTTCTTACCTCTTTGCCATAAATCCCAATGTCTCGAAATGGATTCACGGCTACCAAAATATCTCCAACATAGGTCTGAAAAGAATATATAGTATTACTATTAACATATTGTTTAAAATGCATTGAATTTTCAGTACTAGGCCTACTACGACTCTTGTACCCACTACTAATGACGTGTACTGTAAACAATCAAGAAGGGGCTCTAATTATTAGCCCTGAACTTAACTCACGTAAATTTTATCCTGGTTGTAGCGGCATTTCAGTTCTTCAAGTAGAATTGCTTCGTCAAGATTAGAGAGAGTTGCTAAATCGTCTATATTTCCAATATCAGTTCGAGACATAGTTAATGATTTATTATACTACTACAATCCTCAAAGTGTCTACAAAATACTATTAGGTAGTAATACTACCAACTCATTATATCGACAACAGGTGCGGTCATTCCGAATAAAAATAGAAGAGGTATTGTCACTAGCAAATACAATACAAACAATATATACCAGTATCTGATTGGTTACCTTTATTTAATGTATGCGTCATAATGCATCATCAGGTAAGTTATTGAAGTTTACCGATCAACCATGATATAACGGGCGTATACAGACGTTGTGTTACGTCAATTGCTGTAACACTTAATTAATCATCACACAATTTAATGAAAAATACTAAGAATTTAGGTTTTAGGTTTCCTAACATTATTTTGTTCTTTTTGCATAGCTACCCAGGTGATCAGGTTTGGGGGCCGCGCTTTACAAAATTAACGTTACACTATTTACTTCCACACTGTGCTAGTACCTTGCAATATCCATAGTATTTTGGACTACAAAATAAAAGAAAAAATGACATGACCACTTTTCTAGAAAACTGTACATTGAGCTCTGACATTATTTTCTATCGACATAAATATTCTAGAATCAGAATAAATTCTAGTAAAGGACAATCATACGGATTAACATACAACCTAGAAGACAAAAGTCTTTTAAAGAAAATTCGTATAAGTTGTGTAACAATAGAATGTTTATGAGCAGTTACAACTTGCAATTTCCTAGCTGTTTCCAAAATAAATGTTTACCTATTGGTTTTTCTCACTTTATAATCCTTTTTTGTGATATAAAAGGCATTAAACTTAATTAAAATTGGTAAACACGATCTTAACTTAACTCAAATATATTTTTCCAAATCCACTGAATTACTTTGATCCAGGCATTGTCTCTTTTGGTTTTGTAAACTGATGTAATTCCGTCAGATAATTTGATTCCATCTCGATTTGGGCTATTTCATATACCATCAAGTTTTCGTGGCATTTTTGCATACGTGTTCGTCTATATTCTTATCTGCTTACTTAAACATATCCCCTTCCTATTCTCACTATCGATAGGGTGTCATTGCTCAATTGTTTTTATTGTAACATTTACAAGTTGACAAAAAATGAGCCAATACATCTTCTGAATCGGCTGGGTACATTGGATTTGCGTTCAGGCACTTCTTTAAAAAAAAACACGGAACCCTTTTTGAGTGATTATCCTGGAAAGCATTTTCGGTTCGTGGTTCAAACATATCTCCATTGTCGGACTTGAGGATCCCCTGCTCCTGGTAAGTTGTTGTTATTCTCTATTGGGTCACGTTTGAGAGATTATCAATATATATATATTATTGTTCTTGTGCTTTTCCTCACTCCTCAATTACCAATGACAAACATTATCAAACAAAACAATTCATTCAATATCCTTCTCAGTCATGGGTGCTATCTTGTTCTTAAAAGACAAATAGGCCTACACACATGTCTCTACATAAACTTTTAAGACTTTCTTTAACAACTTTGTCTTTGTGATTTTAGTGGAGTTGCTTGGTATTCTCGTACGATTAGGGTTACTTCTTTTGTTTCAATTTACGAAGAGTTCGTTGATGACGTCAACCACTTCAATTATCTAGGCTCAGTTAAAACATCCACTGCAAACTGCATAATTGATATTAAAACAAGGATCAGAATGGCCAAGATAGATAGAACTTCAGGAATGATCACGGTCACGGTCTTACAACAGCACTGAAGATGAAATTAATCAACACTCTTGTAAGAAGTTTATTTCTTTACGGCTCTTAAGAAAGCCGATGAGAATATGATGCTTGCTGCTGAAATGTGGTTCTTAAAAAGATTACTAAAAATCACATGGGAAGAGGAAAGGACAAACAGAACAAGCATACTTGAGGAACTTGGTGTGAAGAGACAACTGATCGTGAAAAGAAAGCTAGCCTACTTTGGTCACATCTTAAGAAGAAGCGGAAGTGCACTAACACTACAGATTTTTTATCCGTCAACGGTTTATTTCAACATGACATGAATACAGAGAAAATGTGCATAATAGACAATAAAGCGTGGTTCCCACTAGCGACGCAACGTAACACAACGCTACGACAATAAAGCGTGGTTCCCACTAGAACGCAACACATCGACGCAAAGTGCTGTATTGCGTAATCACAAGTGGGAACCGACGACGCAATAGTGCTACAAACATCGTAGGTTTGATTTCACGCAGGCGGGGGCAACACAATTATTAGAAGGGAATTGTCTTATGTTGCGTAGGCTGCGTTACGTTGCGTCGCTAGTGAGAATCAAGCTTTATTGACGCAAAGTGCTGTGTTGCACAATCACAAGTGGGAACCGACGACGCAACAATGCTGCAAACATCGCAGGTTTGATTTCACGCAGGCGGGGGAAAACACAATTAGTAGAAGGGCATTTACATACGTTGCGTTCCGTTGCGTTCTAGTGGGAACCAAGCTTGAAGCAGCTATAATCATATTGAGGATCTACACTAGAAGAATAAAATATTCTTGTCATAAGACCCTTTCTAAACTAAAATAATAATTAACTAAGTAAACAGATAAAGTAAATGAGACAATAAATAAAATATCGAATAAATGAAAAAAAGAAACAGCAATAATTACGACATCATCAGATAATAGAAGGAAAGGTAGAAGTGAAGCGAAAGAGAGGACGTAAGAATAAACAATAGTTTGATAACATCAATGAATTGACAGGATCGAATTTAGTGTAAGCAAACGTCTTGCTCAAAACGGACCTGCTTTGAAAAACAGGTAGAGATAAGAGATGTGAACAGATGGTAACCAATCATCAGTATTGACGACGGCCAAACTTGAACACTTGAGTATGCATTGTGATTGCATTTATTTTAATAATAATAATAATAACTGGTACTTGATATAGCGCATTATGATGAAAGCCTCAATGCGCTTTACAAAGACAGACAAATTTAGAAAAAATTACAAATTAAAAAGGTGGGTTTTGAGGAGAGATTTAAAGATAAACCCCATGAATATATACCATATATTTCAATTCTTCTCTTTTATATGCAAATAAATCATTTTGTGATAAACCCCATGATTATATACCATATATTTCATTTCTTCTCTTTTATATATGCAAATAAATCCTCTTGCACTTAATAATGTCATATCGTGGTAAATAATAAATGGACACTTCTTAGTGAGAAATAGTCTAATAAATACAATGTAGACTGGTTTTTGGAGTTGCATACATTTGATATATTTATTGTATCTAAAACATAATTAGCATAAAAAAGACTATGGTCAACTTTTAAACATAAATATATTATATTAGCATATTTATAAACAATAGTAAAATGAAATATGTACAAGATGAAATAGACTACTAACAACACTAAAGTCAGTATTTACATTATTTTAAAAAAAAGAATGTTCAGCGCCACCAATCTCCCAAAACCGCGTAATTCATGTTGGAAAATAGACATTATTACTGTATATTACATTGTTACTTGGTAGATAGCCAAACATTTTTTTTCCTTTAAAAATTTAAATATATTGAAATGTTTTTTTTAAATAGTTCTACAAATAAAAAAAACTAATCTATGTTTTTTCAAACTTAATAAATACTTTGTATAAATTAAAAACTTCAATTAAAAACAGTAGTTTTTTATGTTTAAAACTGTTAAATTGATATAGTAATACTGTTTGTAAAACTTGAAATTAAAAAAGCATTATACGGTTTGTGTTTCAATCCATTTCTAATATACATCATACATGTTCTTATAAACTTACACTACTTTCTTTGGTGTTTGGAATTTGAAAAGTAAATCAAAAAGATTATCAAATTGATATTGTCATAAAATACAATAAACGAATAATACTGTATAAATCATCAATTGTTTTTAAACTACAGTATTATAAAATGTATGAAATAAAAAATAAAAAACACAGGTATGTTACAGTAGGTAACACAAACAAAGCTAATATGGGTTTAGTTTTACTTTCTGTGGATAATACTGACAATAAAAACCAACTGACAAACCAGTAATGGTTCGAGTAATAAGTTAAGCTACAATGTAATCTTGCTTTGTTAAGAAACAGGCCTGTACGTGCTTTACACCTTTTAGGCAGTGCAACTGAGCAGAATTGGGCACTATGGCTATTATGAAAGCATACAATGGTAACTTGTATTAACATAACAAATATCAGAGATCATGCATAATTATGCAAAATAAATCTTGAGATATTAGACCCAATACTGGCTCTTTTTTAATTTAGGAGTATGCATTCCATGAGAGTCATGAGATAGACTATAAGACAATGAACCTGTGCCATTTGAATTTATACTTACCATGGACGATTTCTTAATAGAGGACGGAGAAGGAGGACGTCCAAGTGCTGTGACAGTTACTTGTGGTACTGCTGGACTTGCCACAGGACGATGTAGTGAACCAGATCCATTGTATGGAAATTCATGCGATGCTGCACTATAATTCACAGCACACACATTGAGAGGAGGTAAAATACCAGCTCGTCCTGGTATTGTTGAAGCGCCCGGGTATGGCCCACCATCCATGTCTGGATATGGCGACTCTCGTCCACTATTACTTTCCTTTCGCTTTTTTTTCACTACAACTAAAACTATTACAAATATTATGATAAGAAAAGCAATGATTACAATAATGATTGGAATGATAATTGGAAACAGACTACTGTCAGAAGGAACAGTGTCAATATTCTCTTCAATATACACAGGTAATGTTGTAAGTGGTTCTTCTGTGCCAATATCTTTGCCAACAATGGACAGATCAAAGTCTGCATCAAAATTAGGCCCACCTACTGTACCACTACCTGTATCAAATGAAGTTGTTTCAAATATTTCTGTGGTAGGCTGAAAGGGAGAGGGGAATATTGTAAAAAATCCATTTAATTGAACAGGTTGGGCTTTTGTTGAGCTAACAAGTAAACTGTACATATCAGTCAATGTTTCATTATCCTCAAGATCAACATGATGCATTTCAACAGCAACAAAACCTTCTGTTAGATCCATGAATGTAAATTCTGATAATTGTATCGATGTTGATGCATTTATTATGGCACCATAAGCTGGGTTATCTGCAATGGTAAAGAGAAGATCTGTCCCAGTACTCTCTTGAAGCTTGGTTGCATTGATTTGATCTGTAGAAAGTTGGAATGTATCTTCAGTAGTGACATTGAAACTGTTAAGAACAAATGCAGGTACAACAGTGATGTTAAGCGAGTACTCTTGAGAAATTGTCTCATCAACTGTTGCAACATATGAGAAACTATCATCAGATACAGAAAGATCCCACTGTACGTACTGAACCAGTTCCCTGTCAACGTCATCTTGTAAAAATACTGTTACAACTTTCCCTTGCATTACAAAATTTCCAAATGTTGGTGCTGTAGTAATGTTGTAAGCAAGTTGCAATTTGTTACCATTTGTTGTTGAATTTAAATTGGATCTGTCAAGGAATTTTTCAGTGTTTCCTTGAAGAAGAAAAATATCTTTACCAGGCATTACGTCTATTGTGGTTGGAATGATTTTAACACTGAGGAGTTTGAACAAAGGTTTATGAGCACCATCTGAGACTTCAAAGGTAATGGCACCTGGTGTTGTACTGCCATCCTGAATAAACAGTATATCATGTGAGTTTATGTCTCCTTGTGTGAATGTCATGACATGGAGCTGTCTGTTAGATTTTAAAGCAATATACCCATTGGTTGGTTGAGTAAGAAGTTTGTATACTATCTGATCTGGTGGAGTGTCTTGATCGATGGTCTGCAAGTCATTTTTAGTGACAACATATTCTGCTCCTTGTGGAACCTTCATCAATAACTGCTTTGTAACAATCTCAAACATTTCATCATTAACTGGAGTAATAGTAATATTAATAAGTTCACTTTGACTAGTAACAACCAAATTCTGTTCATTTACAAGTGCAACTTTGATTTTTATGAAGTCTTTTTCAGTGTCTGAATCATCATGCACATACGTAAGCTCATTCTTTTCTATGTTTTGATTTGTAAAGGTTTCATTTAATCCCATATCAATATTATTTAACTTGAGAATTCCTTTATTTGGAAGTTCAGTTATAGCATACAGAATTTTGAGATTTTCATCTTTTCCATCATTTTCTGATGGAAATGTAAAGAGTTTCTCAGTAAACAGATTTGTGACACGAATGACAACTTGTTCGCCTTCTGTTACATTCAAACCACTATTATGTATCTTCATGCTCTCATTAGCCTGAAGTGGGGTAATAGTAATGTTAACCATTTGATTAGTGAGGTTTTGTGAAAAGGGAACAAAAACATCAAATCTGAAAGAATCATGTGTTGCTGGATTATGTATATCTGTATGTAGATAACATATAGTGCCTTTTGTGATGTCATTCTGTGTAAACTGGCTAACTTGAAGGTGTGAAGGACTGGTTGCAGAAGTTAGGTTTACAAGCTCTCCATGCTGAGGATTCTGAGTGATGACATAAGTGATAGAATATCCTTGAATTTCAATGTCCTGATTGGCAGTAACCAGCATGTTATCAATTGTGATTGGTTTTAAAGAATGAGTACTAACTTTGAAAGGTTGGTTACTTGTTAAGCGTATTCTAAGTTCTTTTGCTGTAATGCTGAATATCTGTCGATTTGAAGTGTGGGTACCATCTGTAACATGAAAAGGAAATCCACCCGTACGGGAACCTAGAAGAAAAACAAATAAAATGGAAATTACTATTTTATACAATAAATAAAAGGCATTCAGACATTATTAATAACATCTGCGTCATAACTGAATAAAAGTAAATACACTAATTCACAGCACAGTAATTTCTCAAGAAATCTCTCATTTGGAGTGACATATTTTTGAACGAAACATGTTTACTTATTGCAAAAACTGATTAGTACACATTGAATATTGTATTCTGTTTTAGTGTATTACCTGTGTGTACAAAAATGACTTTTCCCTCATCCAGATCTTGCTGGGTAAATGTCAAAATCGATTGGTTCCTAGCTCCTTTCATAACCAAGTGACCATTATTTGCTGAAGTTAATGTGTACACAAGTTCATTAGGACCAGAATCTTCATCAACGGTTCTTAGTACATCTCCAGAAAGAATTGCAGTAGAGTTAATGATAACCCCAAGTCCTTTATTTACCAGAACATTTGGTTTGTGATCATTAACAGTTATCACATTAACCAGCATTTTGTATGTGTTGCTGACCTTACCAATTTTGGTGAAATTTGCAATGAAAGAGAAGCTATCAAGCAGGGTATTGCTACCATCATGAACATAGTAGACAAACTCATCTTGGATATCTTCCTTTCTGAAACTGGTGATAGGAACTCCTGCATATCTATAGTGATCCAATATTCCATGTGATGGATTGGCAGTCAGTTGGATGATGTAATCATCTCCTTCATAGTATGGATGGTCAATACTAATGATTTCTGGTGTTATTGCTTTAGATCCACCTTCTTTCACGGTGATATTGTTAATAGTTAGTGGAATAATATCTGGTGCAATTTCAATAATAAATGTAAGATTATAAAGCATTGATTGTCCATTATTAACATCGTATGTAAATGTATCTTGACTTTCACCTGCATCTTTGGTTTGAATATATTCTACTCTTCCTTGATTGACATCATGCTGGGTAAAAGTGAATTCTGCATCTCTTCTTTTTCTTGTATGTCTATTGGAGTTCAATTGTAAAATACCATATCTAGGTAATTTATTCACCATAAAAATAATATCGCCTGGTAAAGAATTCTCATGGTATACTCTAAGGTTTGACTTGCTCAGGACAACAGCTTTGCCTTGTTCCACAAAAAAGGGCTTGTTCTTGAAAATCTTTGGCGGAACCTGATGACTTTCAACATAAATGCTAATGGTAAGTGATCCATCCGTGACTAGATCTCTAGAAACAACAACAAAATCAAAACTATCCTTTAGATTTTCTTGAGTATTTGTCTGTTCCGTACTCTGGTACTCAATTTTCTCCAAATACATATCTTCAAATGTAAATGATGAAACTGGGGAACCAAGATTCAGGATTTGTCCAAATACTGCAGGTTTCACAATATCAACAACAACATTTTTGTCCTTTATATTCATATTTGTTTCAAGTTGTAAGTATGAACCAGTAATAGTAGTGGTAGCACCATGTTTTACAGGCAATTCAGAATTGGTTGTAACAGTGAGAAATGGATCAGAAGCTATGACTTTAAAATAAGAAGTTGTTAATCGACTTTGATCATCATCTCTAACAACCAACAACATGCGAGCCTCATCCACACCGTTGTGCTTAAATAACAATTTTTCGTCATCAATATCTCTCTGGCGAAACCTATATACTTGCGTTTCAACATCATGAACCCAAACAAACTGTCCATTGCGTATTCCCTGTCTTCTGTATTCAATATCAGCGTTATCAAAATTGATATCGTCATCTACAAATTTCAAATCTCTGTTGGTGAGAAGTTTCTTCCCATTCCGGACAACATGAAAAGGTTTGTCTACAGTACGTTTAGGTTTATGATCATTGATCAAAATCACAGTTATATTAAAGTATCCAGGCTGTTGCACTTCATGCATTATTCCGGCTTGGTCAACAAATGAAGTTGATGCTAAGAAATTAAATGAGTCGTTAAAACCTTCTGAATGATCATGTTGGTAGCGAACAGCACCATCCACAAGATCACTGTTAAAAAATGATGAAATATTTCTAGATACAATTTTAGATGTTGAATCAATCAGCTGCAAAGAACCATGCTGCAAAGTTGATGTTAAAATGAACTCAAAATCCTCATTTTCCTCAACACTCACATATAATTGTTGAGCAGTTATAAGGCCTGATGCACCTTCTTTAACTGTGATTCCCAAATTTGTCACATTTACTGGTCCAACTTCCGAGACAAAAGAAAGATTGAATTTCAAGTGTGATGATTGCGCATTAGAAACAAAAGCTTGAAAGAGGAAAGAATCATTAATAGTTTGACCAACATCATCATTTATTTTATACTCTATGATTCCATTATTTATATCTCTTTGAGTGAAATTTTGACCACCCATTATTTTGTCTCCATTTTTTAGCAAATGACCTTTCAATGGAGGTCTGAGTATATTAAATCTTACTGGTGATGGAAAGGGTGCATCTATAACATCTGCTGACAAACTTTCCTGTGTAATCAATCCTTGTCGTTGTTTATTAAGTGTTAATCCAGTGTTGTTCAAGATTCTAATTTCAGTTATAAGTATATTTACTAAAACTCGTATATCCTCACTGGTTTGATCCAAGCAAGTCGCACGAACAGAAAAGCCATCACGCTTTCGACCGGTTCCATAATTATTAAGAATGTATCGTAACTTGTGTTTATCAATATGCCGTTGAGTGAATATGTTAACCTTTTTCCAAAGTTTTCCATTTGTATTTTTCTGTATCTCACCATATCGTGGATTAGCAACTATTTCATAGCTTACGTCTAGTTCTTGATTGTTGGCATTTGATTCTATATCTAAATTCTCTTTTGTTATGATGACAGAATTTCCTGGATTGACACGCAATTTAGTACCATGAATCACAGACAGCTCTAAAGGGACTGCTTCAATTCGTAATGGCACTGGCCGGCTATATTTAAATCCATCATTAACACGTAGTGTAACTCGTGATTTATTTGTAGGCCCAGTGTGTACAAAAAATACCCTCCCTGCATTAACATCAGCTTGTGTAAAATCTTTTGTACGTAAATTGTCTACCGTTACATAGCCAATTTTTCTTGAATCTAAAACAGAGTATGTTAAATTGCTTGGGTCTGTATCAGGATCATTAGCATTTAGTTCAGTTGACGACAATACAATGCTGGACCTTTGAATTATTTTAAGAATGTTATCAGATGGTATCAAAAGTTTTGGTGGGTCATTCACAGGTATTACATTCACATCTAAATTAAATTCAGCATTTTCAAACTGTTCTGGTAAGTTGTTCTTCCCAAGCACTTCCAACACTAGCTTGATCTTATCTTTGAAATGTTCACTACCATCATGCCGATATGTAATCTTAGAAGAACCACTTAAATCGAGTAGAGTAAATTGCTCTGTTTTATCATTCTTCCTTAAAACATATCGATACAATCCACCATGCTTCGGCGGTTTTTGCTGGCGAAACAAAATTTGTGATGGACGTAAACCGTATAATGTAAGATCAATGTTCAAGCGAATATTATTTGACGTTATAGTGACCCTGCCACCTTCTAGTAATGTCACCGGTTTTGTGCTAATTGGTTCGTTAATGACATCTACTGGAGGAAGCGTTGTAATTGTTTTAGTTGATTGGGAGATGTATAACGTTGGGTCCATTGTAGTGGTAAAATCTGCATTGCAGCTTTGTGAGGCACAATTACATTCATAGTTCTCTGTACCTACATCTGTGCAAAGTTCATCTGCTTTGCATGGATTATCGTAACAAGGAAATTGGTAAATACATCCCATGCTAACGCCATGTGTAACACGTGTATCAGCTAGGGTTAGCTGTTGATTATTTACTTCAATATCACGTATACATCCTTGAAATGAACCACCTCTACTTGAATGCGTTATAGAATGAATGCCACTTTGAAGTGCATCAAGACGCGACTTTAGCACAACACCACCGATAAACATCATTCCATTCATGTTAAATATTTCGGAATCTGCTTCCAGCTCTTGGACCTCTGCTTCATAATCAACGCTAATACTTATTGATGTGTCTGTAAATTCAATGATTAAATAATGCCAATTTGAGTTATCAATTTGTATACTAGAACTGAAGTCTACAGCACCGCTTCCTCGATTAAAAGTTGTACGTACTTTCCCATCTTTTAATTCTACAGCAATGAAATCCTCTGTGATTCCTCCTTGATAGAGAATTAAACCATTTGAAACGGAAGTTTTCAACCAACAAGCAAATGAACCTCTTGTTAATATAGCCCATCTTGGCATCTGTAAATATGCTGTGTCCGATAAAAAGCTTATAGGGTCATTTGGGGCAGCAACAAATTGTGCGCTGCAGTTTGGAGTGATGTCATTTGATGTGGCATCATCAGTTTCCAGAGCCAGCTGGAATACATCAATATTATTAAATAAGACATTCTCAATGCAGCCCCTAAATGACTTTTCCACTTTACTTGAATAAGTGTGATTAAAGTAAATTGATGTGCCTCCGATATATATTCCATCTGTCACATCAAATACATAATTATTTCCAGGGAGAACAACTATTTTTGAGAATTTCTGATCAACAGAAAGCTTGACTGATCCTTCAAGTTGCTCAATAGATATCTGATGCCATTCAAGGTCATTGACCTTGATCTTCTGGTCAAGGGTCATATGAATTTCACCTGATCCAACTTGCATCCATACATGTATTCTGGAAGATTCAATCTGTATTATGCAGTAATCTGTTTGGCCTACAGCCATAAACAATAGTCCTCTTGTACGACTGGTACGGAACTGAAAAGAGATTTCATTCTCAGAGGAGACATCTTCAAGTGGAAGGTGGATGAAACTTGTTCCATAGAATGAAGCTGAAATAAAAAAAAAAACATGATTATTAGTATACAAATATATATTTCTACAAATTAACATACACCATTCACACAAAGGTGGGCTAAAAGTCTTCATTCTTTAAATATAACACATTGCCCCAGTGTCAGATACAGGATTTGTTGCCTAAAAATTGTAAAATGAATTGCTATACTTAATAGCATATGTTCTATCTGTATATATGTTCTGTGTATATGTTCTCTCACTGACATCAGTAAGCGGGAAGTTAGTCGAAAGCGGCAGACTAGTTCTCGATGAAAAGTCAAACTATTCCGGCATATGACACTCCCGCTCACAAGTTTTTTCCTCAACCTTGGTATACTCTTCTCCTACACGGTCAAGCTACCAAGATAGTGCAGTGGAAATGATATGACGCCATTTTACAGCATTCAATTCAATTCATTCAAAACATTTCATTCAAAACATTTCATTTTATTAAAACAATTCATTCAAAACATTTCATTTTATTAAAAGCATTTCATTCATATCGCATAATTCAATTCATATCGATGCATTTTATTCACATATCGCATCATAAAATACATCGAAATGTTGGTAGATAAAAATATGGATTTAAAACATTTTCATTCCCAAAAGCAGGTTTTGAATAGAGTAATCTGTTCTACATATTTGTACAGAATATGGTAATTAGGTATTTAATGACATTTATGTTATGTACAATTAAGTTTTATTTGCATTTAAATTTACACAATCTTGGAAATAGTGAATATCTTGATTTCAAAAGTGTAGTCATTTTACATGTAGTTGTTTACCTAGAACAGCTGAGATGATAGCCAAACTAAAATAACTTGTACTACTATAACCCTACAAATCTCTCACATTTCACCCAATCTCATCTGACATAATAAAGGCATGTTGTTTAGTTTTTTGCAATAAGCTGTTTAGGAGTATTTAATTCCATTGAAATACACTCTACTTTTAACAAGAGGCTAGGCCAAGGCCTAAACCATTTGTGGAGGTAGTTCATTCCAATTCTATAGACGGCGCACACTACAGGTTGATTTTCGAAAGTGCCCAGTCAACAACCTAGTCTCGTGTTGCGTGTGGTTGTTGCTCATTTTGTAACAAGGATGAACCACATACAACAAAATTCAATGGGATAATTTACAAGATTGCACTTAAAATGCATATAGTAGTTATTGAATATCATCTGACCCACAATCCTCCAATCAAATGTCAAGAATCTACTATGTTACAATAAAGGAATAAACTCTTTACATTCAAACAATTATTGTTTATTATACTGGGCAGGGCACTAGGAAAAACATTTTTTTCGACAAAATGAAGATTTTGATTCACATTGAAAAATCATTATATATATTCTACAATGGACAGGCAGTACTGTAGAAGACGTTTGTATGCCAAAGGTTACAAAATTTATATTGAAATACATTCATCTGGCAACAACAACTCAAACATATCAATATGCATTATTTGCAATTAAGTAAATTAAAACATTGATCTTTCAGCAGGAATTATCTGATAAGTTTCAAATAACATTAAGCTTTATACTAATCAACGCGATAAGCACATGACCGTACAATCTGGTCTAGTGAATACATTGACATAATTAATAGGATTCAAATTTTACCAATCATAGCGATATTATACATAATAAATAGGACTACAGGGCATTCTAGTTTATAATAAATGCTGTAATATGTGCAATTAAAAATACTACTGTATGTTATGTACCGTATGTTATTGAGCTAATGATGTGTTTTGATTTAAAGAAGATGACTGCCACCTGGAACTCAATGTTTAATTTCTTTGCAACTCATAACAAAGCTATTCTGGGTTTGGGTGCAAGTGAAGCCTCAGAGCCAAAAAAATGTGCAATAACTTAATTAGGTTACTGAACTGAGGAAAAACACTAGTGCATTGAAACTCATATTCTTTGTCAAGTAAAAAAATGGAGGAGATTTTGCACCCATTGCACAATGAATTACTAACTTGAAGCAAAGCAAACTTCATCCTTAAAAATGTAAAATAACTTTTATGTAAATAATTCTTTGTACACATCCGTGTTTTGAAATCAAACTCGAACTAAACTCATTTTAAGGATAATTAAGTTTTTTTTAACCTATACATGTTAATATTATGTGATATCAGTATTTTAATTTTAAAATGTTATGTTGTCATTAAAACCAAATTGCATGTTCAAGGTTAGAGGTCACCCAGTGAATGACATCAAATAATTATCTAATTCTGAAGAGATATAAAAGTATTTTAAAATTTCATTTGTAATATTGTATTGTATTGAAAGTCCCAAAAATGGTGGAGACACAGTCCCTTCAAGTCTTCCACTTAAAATAAATTAAATCGACTTTAGAGAAATATAATCCAATTCATAATTCCAGTTTGTTATCATTAGCAAAACTACGTTGTTAAAAAAACAATTAATGATTCACACATCAGCAGTCCTACAGTATAGCAACATAATTCTGATAAGTTTTATTTTATGGGTTCTAGCATTGATTCTAGCAAACATCCTATCCAGCAAACCCCACCTTAAATAGACCTTAGTATTATTATTTTTTTTAAGGGTATACCATTTCTAACCTAAGGGTTTATTTCTAAAATAAAAGAAGTGTTTCAAAATTTGGCCAAAATTCATGATATGAATAAGCTCTCATGCTGAGAGTAGGCTATAACGTCAAAATGAGCGTTCAATTAAATCACTGACGCCATGTTGATGACAAACATGTTTTAGTACAAGCTTAGTACAGAGAGAACATTGTTTTGCGAGTAACATCCTATCTATCTTTAACATCTAACTCCTTTTATTTGAGTACTTATCCAATTCTTCTTCAGTTTTGCTTCTAAAGTAATCTGTTAAAAACAAGATCTCCACTCAACTCAAACTAGATTTAGAATGAATTGGAAATCAATTTGCCTTGCCCTGAGTTGAAGAGATAATTTTTGTCAGTTTTCTTATACTTATAATTTACTAAACCATATTTTGCATATTAAAGAGACAGTTTTTTAATAATTGAAATAATGGAAATTTTAATTTGTAAATAATAGTAATATAGTAATTAAACACACACTTAAGTGTATTCTTGCCATTTGATAGGTTAATTTCACATGTGCGCTGCTCACTATTAATTAATTACTCCTACTAAATTAAATTCAATGAATACAAAACATTAAAAATATTTTCACCATTTAGTTTCACCATTTTATTTTTACTGATTTATGTCAACTAATCTTAACATCCAAAACAATGATATTATGCAACATAAAATGATAGATTAGGATTTAAAGATGTATTGTCCCCCTGAAAAATTATTTATAAAATTTGTTTTGTTGCGTATGCCATTTTAATATTTAATAGTTATCCACTTTGACCAAAAATTGGATATAAACAAAATTTATTTACCTGAAAAAAACTGTGATTTTAAAGCAAAAAATGGCTAAATTGGCTGCCAGCCAATGGATTTTTGGTTGAATTTAACCATTTATTATGTTATTTTATAAGTGAAAACATTATTTTTTTCGTTTTTTTCTCTACGGAACAGAAGTGATTAACTTTATTAAAACTACAAAATAACCTAAATCAAAGTATGATTTAATTATACAATACATACAAAACATCTTTAAAATTTAAAATATTTTTTTGTTGGTACTGATTCACACAAGACGATCACTAGATAACCAGTGACCATCTAGTGTGTACATTAATGTTAAATGATTTTGTTTATTCTTGCGATACTTTACAACCTACTAGGAATGAAGGAGAAACCTGTCAACTAATTGCTTTCAACCTTAATAACGAAATCAATAAAATTAATTGAATATGGAAACGTGATAATAGCCATATTGAAGCCTGGATGAGAGAGTCTAGCTGCCTTTGAATGAAACCAATTACAGTACTTTGTTAATGAAGACTCTAAAATTTACTCTTTCCATCAATGAATTACGAATAATAAATTTGAGAATGGGTCTAATAAGAATTGTGTGAAGTAGCATAGATTTCAGGTCACAATATATTATAGCAAGCCAAGAATACACCAATGTAGAAAACAGTATATTCATTATTTTAAAAGAAGCTGAAACAGTATATTATTATTATTACTGCCTTTCCGCTGAAAAGTCTGCCGACATTTCCGCTTGGGCTGCTCCGTAAATCTCTTTTACTAGTTTCTTCCAGTCTGATCTTTCATTGGCTAGTTCTTTAAGTTGTTTCATGTCTTTCTTGGTTTTCAATTGTCCGGGATACTTAATGTCTGTATTATGCTTATAAAGGGTGAGTAGGTCGTTGCTGAGAGTTATTGGTAGGGTGGTTCTCGGTCTTCCTCGAAATTTTATATTGGTAGTGTTGCTGAAATAATAGCTTATTGCTATGTTGGCTGGTGTACATGGGTCTTGTCTAAGTACTGTATGTGACCCAAAAACAGTCTTCATAAAAAATATTTATTATATTTATCTCAATTGTTTATGTGTCATAGGTAAAAAAAAATAGGTATACATTTGTTTTATAGTATTGCGATGTGTAAAGTTTAGATTATTCTACACAATATTCATGTTTTTAAAGTGCACATTCTCAGTTTACATGACTCATGTAATTCAAACATCCAAATTAATGACAATATAAGCACATTGTAAACAATTGCATTGACATCAAACCAATCACCATAAAGACCATTGCTCTTACACATATAAGTAGGCCTAAACTAAACAAGCTTAATTGTCTGTCTGGTGGTAAGAGAATTCCATCAAAATAGCATACGACCAAGGAAAAACCATAGTTACCAAAAATTGATTGCAAATATAAAAGGCACTTGCACTACTAAACTATCATGAAAAGTTCTTTTACTGGTAAGTGCATGATTGTACTTGATCTAACAATTATCATAGGCCTAAACAAAAAATTAAGAAATTCTTTTATTGCTATCAATTGTCAAAAATTCAAAAAACTTTAATAAATGTTAATATTTTCTGTACTGTACAGGGTATGTCATTGAGAGATTTTAGTGTAATTAAATATTGCTGTATGTATTATTTTCCAAATAAATGGATATTGTCTTTTATTTATTAACAATCATGATATACACAGAAGCTATTTTCAAATGATACTCATCTAATATCTAATAATACAATGAAAATTAAAACACAACTGACCACCAGATAGGGATCTTCAGGTCAAGTATATTGACCAATGAGCAATTAGTTAACATCTGGTAATGTTTAACTTCACATGTTTTTTATGATATAAACTAGAAAGAATGGAACAAATTACACAGTTCATTAATTTCAGGGATATGGTACCTCTTTAGCAATAAACACTTTATAAAAATGTGACCTGACAAAAAAAAAAACTTTTTCTTTGTAGACTAGCAGATTACTTTTTCTTTAAAATAATTTAAAAATTAAGAGTATTCTAATACTTATTGTATTTTAATAATTAGACATAGATCATACATACTGTACACCATTCTTATTTCTTCTGCAAAAAAATAAACGATTGAAAACATCCAATCGCTGAAAACTTAGGTACAACACAAAATAAGTTACTTTCGCCATTGACCTTATTACAGTAGCATCTTGAACATTTGACCACATGAGCGCATTGCATTTTGGGTAATGTTAACATTTGTTTTTGACACCACAGATATAAATGTTTATTTGGCAGCACACATTTAGTAGTTTATTCAGCAGAAACAGACCTTATAGTGTTACATGAACTAATTAAGTTTTAAAAATAAGTTCCAGCATGTTTCTATTACACTATCTGCTATAAAAACAATGAACTGATCACAATGATTGACATGTTGTGTGTTGGTATATATAGTAACCACTCTTGTCTTATATTGGTATCAATTTCATCAGTCATCAATAAAGCATATATAATTGTGCATTAATATTAGATGAGAAATTATTGATGAATTCTAGGTTTAGTCATGTATAAGATATCTTTTGCAGCAGGGAACTTGATCTATGCCTTAACACCTCTTCCTTGTCACCTGGCAATTAATTGTTTTGTTCATAACTAACCTACTGATGCAATTTTAAAAATATGATTTTAAACATCATACCAATGGAAATCACTGAGAAGCAGCAGCAAATATGAGATAAAACTAAAAGGAACAATTAAAGCATTAAGCCTTTTACATAATTCTATACAATCAGTCGTAGGCGGTGATTTGCTTTTAATTTCAAATCATATCCAAATCCAATTTTTGATTATTTAACTACAATGGTATTAAACTACAAAAAAGATAAATTAATTTCTTCAAATTTATATCTATCACCGAAATTGCTATTTAAGAAAAATTTGTATTAAATTAATACTTTTCAAAATATGAAGTATTTGTATTTGTTTGCTGTAGATGTGTTACAGGCAGATGACTAGACAGCCTCGCCATCTAACTGCTCATGGTATAAAAAATACACATTCAACCTATATTTATTTTATAGCCTAAATAATCAAATAGTAATAGCCAAAACAATGAATTTCATAAAAAGACATACAGTAACTCTTCTCTACTACAAATTTGTACATTCTCCTATATAGTAAGTTCAAAGCATAGGCAAACAACACTCTATTATTCTCAATAAATATTTTACTGAATAGTAAACAAACAGCAAATATATTGTTATTCATTGTTCTGCCACACTTTATACAATAAACTCATTCACAGATAACTAATAGTCTACACAATTGAATACAAAGTTTGTTAACAGGCTATTGTAATTGCTTACAATTCCACATCTCGTTTTAACTGCCAGAAAAGTACTCAAGGATTAATATATAAAATGATGTGATGTATATCATTTTTGTGGTAGCAGAATTAAACCAAATTGTTTCAAAAATTAAAATAAATTGATTATTAACTCAGCTTATTGTCTGTTAGAATTTCATTTGAGATCTGATTATCATGGTGCAACAACAGCAATGCAAAATATAAGAGAAAGATGTTTGCCTGACACTTTGAAAATGTCAACAAATCATTTAAAACAAAATATTTTACAGAAGTTGCACAGAAGAACACAAATAGTTTTTAAATATGCCTAGGCATAGTATAGGATGTGTAGTATTCTAATTATTTTCAAATATATTTTAGTTTAGGCAATAATAAAAAGACAAGTTAATATTCACTTTAAAGGCCAGGTACGGGCAAAAAATGTCTATTGATCATACATTCCAATAATTATCGATCTATAGTTTCCCCTATGTTTCATAACTTTTGGGATTTTATTTGTGTTACACGAGCTTGTTGAAAATAAGCACTTTCTTATCAGTGGGGGGATAGTTCAAATTACACAGTAAAATCTCTATTCTTTTGTACACACATTTTGTAAATAGAGAGGCATTTTAAAAAGCTATGAAAACTAAACGGTGTGGTAAAAAATGTTATCAGATGACTAAATATAGGTAATATAACTTGAATTTTACATTTCTGGTATTTTTATTCAACTTCAGATTTTTATTTTCATGCAATAGCAAAAATTATCCACCGTATATCCACCATCTTTTTTCACCTTCTAGGGAGTCACCAGACATCTTATTACATTAGGTTAACTACCTAACTACTAAAAAAAAGTCTTCCTGGTTTTTATGGCAGAATTTTGCCCAATTTTGTATTTGACCATATTAAGGAAAATTCATGTTTTTTCGTCTTGATTTCTGTTACAAATATTTGATTTATGTACAATTAACCAGATATTACATTTAAAATTCATGCCTGTACCTGAGCTTTTAGCCTTGATGCTTTTCAATAGTGTACAGTAGTGTTCTTGTTTACTTTAGTAAGTCAAATATTGAATTTAGAGGTTAAAATAAATAATTACATAGTAAACATAGTAAATCATTTTCAGTGCATTAAGAATTTGCAAATTCTTTTATCCTTCAATGCATCTCTACAATTACAAGGATCCCAATGGAAATAAGCTGATAAGCTTTTTGGGCTATCCTGGAAAATCTTATTTAAATGTATTATTTGTAATGTCTGTAATTTATGTAATCACTTTGTATGTATTTTTTATGATGATTTTCCAAATAAATTCAAATCAAATCAAATCAAGCATGGGTTATAAATATTATTAATATTGGCAGGTACAGTATGCTTTCAAGAGTATCTATGATTTGTAAAAGGTAGTGGTACTGAGTGAGGTGTACAGTATATAAAAGTTAATATAGAAGATCTAATATACTGTTAACAGATTTTGTAGCCTTATAGCTGTTATATTTTTTCTGATTTTAAACATAATCTCTAGAGTAAAATTATAAATTATTATTTAATTAAAAAAATATTTTCTCTTCCATAAACAGATTATAATAAGTGAAGTGAAAGAATTGAATCCAGGAATTGGACATCAAGCACTGTGCAATAAGATGGTTGACTTTCAAGAAATGGTCGAAATCTTCACCAGGAGGGCACAGAATATTACAGTATAAGGGACAGCCCTTATTATTTACGAAATAAAACAAAGGCTGTCTATTTAAAGCTGTAAAAGATAATGAATACATTACTGGTGATATTAAAATATGGCCTGACCGAAGTTACGGTTAGAGCTGAGACCATCTGGGAATACCGGGTGCTGTATATGGAGCTGGGGTTCCAGTAGGCATTTGAAATCAGCACTGTTATGGCAGCCTCTGCATCTAGTATCTGCCTCAGGCGTATTAGCTTATGCCTCTCCTCTGGTTAAGGTGGGCACTGGATGAGAGAAGTCCTTGGTCAATGTTGGGACCAGCTAAAGGTGCTTTAAACAGTTCTGGCTTAGTCATCATTCAGATGAATGTAAGACTAATTGACATTTTCGTTTACGACAGAAGTCGGCCATATACATATAAATAACAAACTCCATTCATGTTCAGTTTACAGCAGACTTTAATAAACATGAATACTATAGTGATGACATCCTTCTAAACCTGTACACTCTTCTTGGTAATTGAGACAATCAATCAAGTTTTCACTGTTAAATCACAACACATGATGACTAGACAGTGATTAAAGTATTCATGCTTAAAGTTTTAATAAGCTTACACGCTTCAAATACAAGTCGATGAATCATACATTATTTTAATATCACAAATTATTAATGAGGTAATTTCAATAAAACATTAAATTGAAATGATAGAAAAAGTACTTTATGACTTTAAAGGTTTAGTGCAGCCAACAAAATCTGTACATTCCTCTTATTCTTATCTTTAAAAAATTGTTAATAATAATATGATTCTTTTTAAATTTTACTGTGAGATACCTGTAGTTCAAAATTACACAGTAAAATCCCTATCCTTTTGTACACAAATGTTGTAGTAGATTCATCAAAAAATATGAAAAATCGGTGTGGTAAAAATGTCATCCATAAAGCTACATTCTTTCACACACATTTCTGCTTCATGGAACGGAAGACGTTAAAAATGTTTCAATAACGGAAAACTATATAAAGAATTTAACTCTGCCATCTTCCAAAAAAAAAGAACAAGTGTGAATGTAGCTAAAGCACAGTAAACCATAGTAGCATACTATATAAAAGTACAGCTATTTAATAAAGTATGCCTGTCTATCTACAAATATTTTAGCATTACTCTCTAGAGTATGCAATATAGAAATGGAATTATAATTGAAAACATGTGTGCATTGGATTAAATAGCCACCCTTCTGTGTACAGGTCACTAGGGGTTTAAGAAAGAAATGCTGGACTGGTATTGATGTTGGTAAATCTATCATTCATATTTACAGTGGTGGAGCCAGGATTTGCCCAAGAGAGAGACCAAAATAAGAAAATCGTTATTCTCCATAGTTAGCAATTCCACTGGATAACAATTAAAATTTAAAAACAAATCATTAGAAAATACTGTACTATATCAGGCCTTTTCTTTTGAGGTGAGCAAGTGCCATCACTCACCTAACACACTCCTAACTGCCCTTGAGGAGTGTGATTTACAACAATTAAATTTGGTAAACTTCTACACACCAAAACGACACGCCTATAGCACCCCTGAATGTATTGAGGAGTGCAATTTGTAGCACACCTAAATTTTAAAAATGCAAGGCCTGCTATATAACACCCATTACCCCCAAACACTGTTGACTTGCTTGCCACAAAAATAAAGTCAATCAAAAAACAGTTACATTCAAATCAAAGTCAGCACAGATAAAACCGGTCTTCAGGCCTAGTAGTAAAGTACAGTTAGGGGCTAAATGTTAATAATACAACATGAAATTATGAAACTTGACTCTTAAACACAGCAGGCTGAAAATTAAATCAATATTATAAAGAAGTTTGAATTTCCAAGGTGTACTTGAAACTAATTATTATATATTATCAATACACAAACTAGAAAGAAACAATTTTTATTGTGACGTTCAAAGAATATGAGATCTTATATTTCAGTCCAGGCTGAATTATACAAAAAAATGAACCCTATATTTGAAGTCTGCCCCAAGCCGACCTAAATTTAGTTTCAACCAGTTTAAAGTCAGCTCAGGTGGATCACTCAACTTTATATCTAAATGAAACAAGACTCTAGGTCTGCACAGCAGATAAGAATAGTGCAAGCAAAAAAAAAATGTCTTCTTTGTGCATGTACTGGAGTGAGGGCAATTTTCTTTCTGCAAATTTTTTCTTTTATTTGAATTTAAAGTTGGACATAAAAAAATGCCTATACAAGTATGCCTATGCAATTAATAGATTATTGCACAGAATAAATACTAAAATTAATACAAATATTAATGCTATGAGGTGGAGAGAATATTGTACATATACATCATTTTTAGTTTTTTTCTAGTAGCTGCACAGATGTTAATGTCCAAGAGTATTATTATTATTTTAGCAAAGTACTGTAGGCTAAAATCACTGATGCAGGACATATTATTTTGGTATTAATTAATATTCTTAGAAATTGCAGAATTGGCTTATGTTTTGCTTTAAAACATTTCAAATCCATTTAATCATGGCCTAATTCCAAACTTAGCATGCCAATATTTTCAAAATACACCAACCTATTATATCTTGAAAGTATCATAACACCCCTTGAGGAATATAAGTGAAACTATGGTAAATTTATTCCAAAAAGAAAGTCTTTATCAAGCCTAACAGTGGTCAATTTAATATACCTGTATAGTACACAGAGGTACAGTAGGCCATAATTGCAGTTGCAAAATATAGTTTTAAAAGAGATTGAATTGTGTGAACATCTCCAGAGACCTGTCACTACCACTCATGCCAATAAAATATATACACAATGTTTCCCTTATTGATATTTTAACAAAATAATTGTATTCTAAATTTAGGTCTTGGCTGTCTGTTTATTTCATTGACATCATAGATGAAAATAACATGATTAAACAAATTTTATTCAACCCAATCCCACTGAGTAATTCTTAACATAAGGTATAGTACCATATGAGGACCAATCACATCTTTCACTTGATTAAAAGAACAAATCCTACATTTTGTATTTATTTCTGTCTTTGATATAAGAAAGAGTGTGTACTGAATACTGTATACGTAGTGACGCTGAATTTACTACAATTGCTTTAGTGTAGCAATTTAACTTTCAGAAAAGAAACTGTTTAATTAAGCATAAGAACATTGTCTACACAACAATGAATCTAGAAACATAAACAATCTTTTGCTTCATTGGCATAGAATTAGGTTTCACACCATCTATATAACTTCAATTAGTATCAAATTGTTGTAATTATATTTCTTGGACTTCTAGATACCTTGACCCTCTTTTGACCTTAACAAAATAAACAAACTTGTTTGTAGTGGTTGGGGTCTTGCTACTGAATGGGTCTTGCTATATTCATATACATACTGTCTTTTGGTGTAGATTCATTCTTATTACCCATTGATGATTGAAAACTAGAATATGATAAAAGTAATAACTTTAATGTAAACATACGCGTCTGAGTGTGTCATATCTTATTCATACAGCATTTTTGTTAACGTAAACCTACTTCAAACAATACTTTGACAATTAACTTATGATAATAATATAGAGTCCAATGGCAATCATACATATTTCAGGCAGCAAAATACTATATCTATTTGCACATGCCCCATTTCAATCAGCAAACATGCGAGATATGTTTAAAAGCGTTTTAATTACTGCTACAATTTAAAAGTCATCTCACTTTATGAACCATTACCTGTCTGATAAAAATGTTCTGTCTTTTTAAAAGATTCTATTATTTCTTTAAATTCTCCATTTTAAAAAAAATGTCAAACCAAGTCTGTTATGATGATGGAGAATAAAACTCCATCATCCCATGGACCTGGTATTTACTACTGGTATACTGTTGCTTGACTTAACAGAGTATATATAAATTTAGAATGTAAGGGATTTTACATTTTTAAGTTATCTCATCCACACATGACACACCATTATCTGTAGTGGTACCAAGGCAAGCAGCAGAGAACCGACCTTGATCATTGGCCTACTCTACATACATACTCCGTCTTGTTGAACTGTTCTGCCTGGTCCGTGTTTGATGAAAAAACAGACTTACCTGCGTAGCTAAGCACCTGGATCGAGAAGAAAATCAAAAGATAGCAAGATAAACGTTTAGCATCCATTGTCATCTTCGCTGTTTATTAACTTTCATTGGAATTACTCGATTTTTATTTAAGCATCTCGGCGAGTACAGAAGCATATTCATCGATAGGCTCGATTGCGTCTGGTGGTATGCAAGAAGGTTAACGCGAATGCTTACACTTTGTAAACATACCACGTGAGTAAATATTGACCAATCGTTTCTTCGTATTAGAACCAATACTTAAAAAAGTTACAAAACAATGATGAATGCTTATTTCATGTGTTTTTTTAGTGAACAATTATTGGATTTTAAATAAAAACCATTATTTTCTTTAGTTTCTTTAATTGTAGGGAAACTGCTTTCTTTACTTCATTTACAGACAGGTCCTATATGGCAGTGATGGCCTACTAATAATACAATTACTTTTGTTGAAACATAAAAACAAGATACCATTGTATTTAAATATATACAATATCAATATATCAATTGGCTTCATTATATAATTTTTATTCATTCAGAGCCATTCAGATTGAGGAGATATTTTATCTCTCTATCATGATGAACAGTAACAGTCTGTTAATTAATAATGTTCAAGTTGTATCTAGCATCCTTCCTTTTAAATATGGAATTTTAAAAAAATGAATCGAAATATACAAATCTAGCATTTTAATCAGAGTTTTTAGTCATATTGAATACATAAATAAAAGTCCCATCGAAAGTGATGTTTGCTGTTGGGAGTCCCCCGGGTCTAGCAAGTGTGATGTGTGTGTTATTGTTTGTATTGTAAAATCCAGAATACAAAACATAAAATCAAATCTTTTCTTACAATATGTCACTAATAAGTTACAAAAGAGAATTTCTATTTGACTATCAACAATATCTGTTACTGTTGAAAAGCACTGTTTTTCTTTTAATCTGCACTTGAAACAATACAAATATAACATAGCAAATATCTTCTACATATTAAAAATGCTTATCATTCTTAAATAGAAAAAAAATTAGATGACATCATCATTCAATGTTGGTTAAAGATGTATTGTCCCATAAACAACAGAATATTTTTTTAACAAAAGTAAAATATAATTGTTTTTATGAAGTATCAGAATTAACAATTTGTGTTCATAAATTAGATTTTTATGCTGGAATAAAACAAATAATTTTGTGTAGACTGGCAGCTACTTCCTGAATTTATTTTTATCATCTGGTTCCAATAGAAAGTAACAATTTATATTTCAATACAAAATCTAATGACAAAAGACAGACTTTGAGATCAATGTTATGACCATTATGGAACCCAAGATAAGTATGCTTCCATGATGGTTCTGAAACGTTCATCTTTCTTTTTGTCATTCAATTTTGTATTAAATAATATAGTTTTAATTACTGCTTTATATTTTCAACTTAATAACTTTGTCAATGTTTTGGTCAATTTTTGGGTTATAAATTGTATTTCGAGCTTTTATGCAACAGTAAACAAAACAAGCAGAATAGGCTAAACATTTTTACAAAGCAATGAACAAGTTATAACATCTTTAACAGATTGAAAGTCTTGTTTTGTATTATAAGTTTACTCAAAACTATATTTTGTTATTTATAATATATTGCAAGAAAAACATTTTTTAATGGCAGGCAGATAAGCATTACATTTTTATGTAGAATTTACATTTTAAATCAAAGAAGTTACTGTTTATAATTATATTAGAAACAGATAATATTAACATTAATTGTAGATATAAATCATCTATATAATATGTATCATTAATAGTACATTAGTACCTTATTTAAATGGAAGGTTACTTTGATATATATTCTGTAAAAAGATGTGATGCATATTAATTGACATTCATAAACAAACCTTATGTGAAAAAAAACAAAATCATGAGGACTTTACATATTTTGTTATTTAAAAAGAAAATCTTTAAGCTTGGTTCCCACTAGGATGCAATGCAAGGATGTAGACGCAGATGTATCGACGCAAAATGCTGTAAGAACATAACATTGTATGTCACAAGTGGGAACCGATAAGCATTGTGTCGTAGACGTATATTCAACACTGCTTTCTCTATATCGCAACAGTGATGATTTTACTTAGATGAGTGTTTTTTAACTTTTCATTATGTTGCGCTGCAGCAGGAGTTTATTTCTAGTGGGAACCATGCTTAAGTGCTGTTTCTATGCTGCATTTTATGTAACTGTCAATAACATTGGTCACCTAGGTTAACATTTTCTAATACAATCAATTATGACCACACTATTATTGACATTTTTCATGTGAAACCGAATGAGTGACATTTACCTAACCGTTAGATTTATAGATTCCAATGACTATATTAATTACATAAACAAAAAATATTACATTCTATCTAAATATTACTGCTATTCATATTTAAATAGTTTTTAATAAATCAAAATTGCATCAATGAGAGTACCTTTTAGTAAATATTTTCAAACGTGAAAGAGTCATTTTTTCAAAATGCTCATTCTGCTAATTCTAAAGCAAATTTATTGCATAATACATTAAAAAAAAAATTTGACATGCAGGTAATTTAATGCTATTCTTTACCACAAATCTCATATTTTGCATTAGACCAGTTTTCATTTTCCTGATATTAAATTAAATCGATCACTAAATAAATAAAATATAATTAACAAAAAATATATTTTTTATGAATAAATTAAAAGTTTTTTTATGAAGCAAAAAACGTGGGAGATTTACTGTAAATTCATTTCATAGAATATCTGTACATAATTTTGTTTCTATAAAATAAATTATGCATGGACTTACAAAAACGTGTTATGAATGAAGAACGAACATGAATGAAGAACAAAATACTTTTGCTATGCATAATTAACTGTATTAATAGTGTACTAAATGTTTTGTAATTAAATGTAACATAGCTTCATTATTTAATGTACAATTAGTTTATGAGAGTCTCATGACACAATTCAAGCATATTTGGAAAACATTGATGGTAAATTAATCATTTTGGATAACCTTATTTTTTACAAAAGTACAGCATTCCTTGAATGAATTCTTTTAATAAGCATAGAGCATATGGCATTATGTGTATCAGACCAATTGTTATAGGAATCTTAGTGCATTGAAAGCTAAGCTTATTAGTAAAGAACATGTATTAGAGCAAGTACAGTAAATACAAATTACACATTATAAATTTAAAGAATTTTAAAATACTAAATAGTCTTTCTTTCATAGCCAAGGCACTTTTGTAACAAAACAGTTATTTTATTTCAAAATGAATTTAATATTTTAGCACCAATTTTAAGTAGATAGCCAGAGACAATTTCAACTACCAAATCAAGTATATTCTTTCTTGTTTTGTCCATTCATGATATCAGTTTTAGTTTGTGTAATTATTTGTTATTTCCATTGATGTTTTATAGACTTGCTAGAGAGCTAACTATCCAGCAGCAAGGTGATGCCAACAAGGTTGAGGCTACTAAATAAAGGCTGCCACATATCTGTTCAAATATCCAAAATCTTAAGAAAAACACATACCTTTGAATTTAAAGAACAGTTTTAATTATATTTTAAATTTTCTTAAATTTATGCTCAACACAGGAGTGGCAGTGCATTACTGTGTCGGGGGCTTGCCTTCAAACTGGTGTATCTGATTAGCCGATTGCTGCAGCCATACTGGGGTCTTTCACTTTAACAACACTGGAGTTAGCTCTCGAGGCAATGCATTAACTTATTTTCTGTCATTTTAAGGAGCTTTTAAAGTGGCGATGCAGGGAGGTGAGACATGAAAGTCAGTATCACAATAAGATTAGATATTAGAGATGCATACAGGAAAACCACAGGAGCCTAAAACTTTTTTAGGCTCCTGTGCCTATGACAAACTACCTCCCTTGCGTTCACCGGCACCGCCAAATCAGGCATAGATTATTGCCTGTTGTCTGGTCCATGGAAGTCCTTTTGTATCCGCATGTGTATTATAAATTACAACAAAGAATAAAATATTCTTTAATTGTATGCTTGGTTGCACATGGTACAGTGCCACATTTTAAAAGCTCCCTAGTTTATGCCTGTATACAACAGGTTTAGAAATATGCATATGCTTTCTAATACTCTTTGTAATCATTTTGTGCTGTGTAAAGAAAATTGAAAAGTCCCTACTACTGTATTATGCATTATGTATTGTTATACAAAAGCTGAATATGAACCAAAACAGGAAGTTTAATTAGAAAGACTGTATAGCATTCAACTCATATTTTTACTGTGTTTTGTAAACACAAACATTTGTTAATACACTACCAAAAATGTTATAATAATAAAATAACTATGTATGGCCAGCTAAAGGATTAGAGACCATTACCCCCTTTGGTAATACTTTTGTGTCAAAGAAGTTCCCTTTGACTATACAGTAGGTCCTATATCCACTTTCATTACTATGTAAGTTCTTGTTGGGCATTGTCATATTCTAGTACAAGGCGTTTGATGAAGCCAAGTTTTCCATGTAGTTCGTCAAACCTTGCTCTTTCCATTGCATATTTTTCATCCTGAAAAATATCAAGAAACAATTAAAAAAACACAGTAAGTTAGAAAATGACGACCATAAATTAATCTTGAAAACTAAGCTGAAGACAAGAAATTGATATCAAAGAAACCAAATTATTGCAACACCTGAGTAGCGATTGAAAAGAATCGCAGCAGGCATTTATTTGAGGGGCGTTTATTCCATACTATGTTCTATGGGGTATTTATTCAAGTGGGCGTTTATTCAAAGCGGAGGTGTTTATTTGAATAAATACAGTAAAATAAATCTACAGTATTATTTAATGCAACAGCAAACAACAAAAGGTAAAATATGAAAAAATGCAAAGATTTTTACAATTAGTGATCACCTACCTCTTGGATCTTTTCATATTCTTCCAGCACCTGATTTTCTATCCGTTCATATTCTGAGCTATTTCTGTCCACTTTGCTTAATCTTTCTTTTAGGTCACTAAATTTACATTGAACATTTTCTATTTTTTTGTAAACATTTAAATACTCCTTGTATTCTTCGTTAAAGACATTTTTATATTTAAGTCGTTGTTCAGGGTTGGTAATTCTTCGAAAGTTGCTGGAAAAATAAAAAGTTAAAAATGAATTTAGTTCTTAATGTATTAAGTATATTCATTTAAGACATTGTATATAGTTGAATAAACTTTAAATAAAATAAAATAATAAAACAACTTTGATATGTGAAACAACATACAACAACAGGATTTTATTAGATTTTGCATTGCAGCACATCAAAACAATCCACTAACAATTCTGTAAAACTCATCTTTGGGCTCTTTTTATTTTCCGTTGCGTACTGAGTTTGAATTTACTACACAATGAAACATTTCTTCATCAAAAGATATAACAGAGCAATATTATCCTCTTCATTGTGTTAATATCAGGGCCGTAGCAAGCACGAGGCAGACGAGGCACTTGCCTCGTCTGAAATTTTCAATTTTCACCACCCAAGTCCCCTGCACAGATCGTCATATTTTATATTAATAATTATATTTAAAGTATCTTTGCCACATCTACAGCCTTGAATAATTAATTTTATTCTCAGATTTTAAACTAGCCAATCCAATCAGATAATAAATTGAATTCATCAAGACATCAGCCATTTATTGAATTATATCAGAATCTAAGAGATTGAACACAGGATTGATTGAAAGACAAACCAAAATAAATAACCTTTGAATTTTAATACAATAAAAATTCTAACCTCATATACTCTGGTGTCGATGAGGTGGATGAGACACCCTCTGTGGGTGACGGTGCCTTTTGATCAGCATTAGAATCTACATAATCATTATCATACTTAGGAGAATTTTTACTTGTGGTGACCTCACTAGGTGATGAAGGTGTATACACTGTTTTTGCATCGCCTTTTTTGGAATGTGCTATTCTTTTCTGGATTTTAGGCATTTTGTAATCGGCAATTTCTGGCAAGATTGGTCGTTTCTACAAAAGAATTTGCATATCATTAACATACAAGTGTTGACATTTCTTTTTCTTATGTGAGAGCCTAGGAATGTGCTCAAATATTCTTCTGAAAGCCTCTTCCACTGAGATGTTCCAGGTTCTGAAATATGCTTCATGTTGTTAATAAGTAAGATAAACTACAGTATAAGGGCCTGTTTCTTTTGCATAGCGCAGAATAAATCATTTATTTCAAAATGTAATTTTTAGACCAACCACATTTCTGATAAATTTTGTGCTCCCAAATAACTGTTTAAGTTAATGATTGAGCATTGACAGAAAATGTTAATAATAAAAACCTAATAATGCAATGTTATCATGTGGTCAAAGTTCAAGATACTAAAGCTGTCAATAAATAACCGTTACGTTGCATCACAGTTAAAAGTTGCACTGTGATAACCATTTAAATGAGGTTCTAATGCCTAATCAATTGGGAAGTTTTTAAACTTTCACACTACCATTTAACCGGTTATAGAAAATTTCTGCAATAAAGAAATTGGGGGCAGTTTATTCAGATAGTTATTATTTTTCCAGCAGAAACAGGCCCCATAAAAATGTCTATAGTAGTTAACATTTTTGAAGAAAAATAAAGAAAGAAAAATAATAATAAATAGAGCAAGCTTACCACAGCTTTAGGTGGCTTTTTTGGTTTACTTTCTTTGTCAGTAGCAGGCTTTGGCTGATAGTTTTCCTCATTTTGCTTTTGATTAAATTGTTGCAATTTCCTAAAGAATAATATTTTGATTAAGCACATGAAAAAGACAAACTTCAAACTTATAATACTTAAAGTTAAATAATTTTAAATTCTGGTATAATTGGCCGTGTATACTGTCAACCATGATTGTTTTTCTCTTTCCCTAAAAAATTTCTGAAATTTCAAACACCATACAAATTTAAAATTGTTTTCTAATAAGTATTAGTAGCCTACATAGGTGATTCTGACAAATACAGACACATGTTACTATTGTATTACAATTACAAGAATGTTTTCCTATATTTAAATAATATTTATTTATTTTTTTTTTTATCTTTTATGGGTCTCTCCCATCTTTATTCATTCAATCTTTGTTCATTCCATAATGTATATACAAAATTCATTATTATATAATATAATAAAATACTATCATATAAGAAGTTGTTAATATAAGACAGCACACATTCAAACAATCTTTTTATAGTACTGTATATAAATATTGCACATACATTAAAGTAAACTTTATAATATTATATCTTATGAATATTGTTTCAAAAAGAACATTAATTTTTTTTATTTATACAATTTTCCAGGTAAGTAATACGTTTCATTATTTTTATACATAATTGTTGTTTATAGCAGCATTGATAATATGTATATTCTTATATTTTTTTCATTTATAAAAAGATGATGAAGTGAGGCATATTTCCATTTATTTAGTTGTTTTAATACATTAGCTTTGTATATGCTTAGCAAACCAATTGAAAACACATGATCTACATATGTATTTCCAGTGCCAAGTATTATATTTTTGAAATTTGCCTCGATATTGAATTTAGTTATTGTATGCTCATTTATGTAAAGCCACAAATTATTTGCTTCCGCACATTCAAAAAATAAATGTGCATCATCTTCAACACAGTCGCATTGTGGACATTTGTTTATGTTTACAATTTTCCATATACATAACCTCTTTCTAGTTGGCATAATCCTATGTAGTAACTTAAAGTTAATTTGTTTGAGTTTGTTTTCCTTAATTAATTTTATTTTACGCTCCCAGGTTAATTTCCAATCAATTGTAGTATTAAAGTACAACTGCCATTTTATTTGACATTTTGGTTCTATACCTTTTTTTCTAATAAAACAGTTATACATTTGCTTACTTGTTATTTTACATAATTGAGTAGCAGACTGAATCTTGTCCTGTATTGTATTTTCATTTTTTGACTTAATAACATCTTTCCATTCTTGTGGAATGGCTTGTAGTAATGTGTGAAATTCTGCTATCCAATTTGATTTTGAAATTAGAATTTCAAGTAACATATTCGAATTAATGAATCTATTACCAAAAACAATATCTTTTATTTTTCTAATACCGGATCTGATCCAGTTTCTATACAGTAGTGATAGGCTGTTATAACTTATAAATTTATTTCCCCAAATGTTTTGTTCTAATATTTCATCATAGCCTGATGGCCATTTTAATACAATTTCATTATATTTAGTTAATGCATTTAATACATCTAGATAAAAACTAGGTACACCTTTACAACATTTTATATTATAATGAGACATATTTTCAAGGACATCTAGAGGTCCGATATTATTTAAATACATAGTCGGTAAGTATTTCCACTTTGAAGGTTCGTCGTTAAAGAGACGTTTAGCCCATGATATTTGTAGTGCTTGCACCTGCGATCTTAGATCCGGTGCCTTTATTCCACCATGACAATAGTCATTTATAAGTGTTGACCTTTTTATTTTTTCTCCTTTTTTATCCCATAGAAAGTCATATACTATGTTATCAACTTGTTTTATGACATGTTCAGGTGTTGTTAAAATACTTGCCATGTAAATCAGTTTTGCTAAAGCTAGTTGTTTTAAGATTACAACTTTACCAAATAGAGTCAAATTTCTTTTTCGCCAAGAATTGAGTATATACTTTAGTGATTCGATTTTTTCGGTCCAGTTTTTTGTATAACACAAAGCTTTATCATGGCCTACGAATACACCAAGTATTTTAAAACCACTAGATGTCCAGTTGATATTGAAAGGATTACATTTCCTCATTTTCCATCTTCCTAACCACATGGCAATTGTTTTTCCTTTATTTAGTTGTAAACCTGAGATTTTGCCAAAATCTATTATTGTATCTAAGCTTCTTTTAATACTATATTCATCTTTAATAAATAAAACTGTATCATCGGCTAGCTGAGATATTTTCAATTCATTTTTATGATTCTCTTTATTTGGTATCACAATACCTTTTATAAAATTATCATTCCTTATTTCTAAGGCCATGATTTCCGCTACCATGACAAAAAGTAGAGCTGATAGTGGGCAGCCTTGTCTAATGCCTCTATGTGTAATGAAGCTGTTTGAGACCCATCCATTATTTACTACAATACATTCTGAGCGGTAATATAGGACATTTACCCATTTTATAAATGATGGACCAAAGTTGAAGTGACGTAATGTACTAAATAAAAAATCTCTATTTACAGTATCGAAAGCTTTGCTAAAGTCTAGGCTTATAATGGCTCCTGATAAATTTTCAGAATCAGAATATTCAAGTAAATCTTCTATTAGCCTGATATTTTCGCCGCCAAAGCGGCCTTCTATGTAACCTTTTTGATCATTATTTACAATTTTTTTTATTACATTTTGAACTCTTTTTGTTAAAACAAACGCAGCTAATTTGTAATCAACATTTAAGAGAGTGATAGGTCTCCAGTTGTTTAGATTATCATGCTCTCCATTTTTATAGATAAGGTTAATCACACCTCTTCTCTGGGTATGTGAAAGATTGCCTATCTCGAAGCATTGGTTTAGAGCGTTACATACAAGAAAACCAATTTTTGGCCAAAAAAAATTATAAAATTCTACAGTTAGGCCATCTGTACCTGGTGCTTTATTAATTTTCATTTTACGTAGTGCTTTTTCACATTCTTGAATGGATATTGCACCTTCGCAGGACAGTTGTTCGGGGATTGAAAGTTTGGGTGATTTGTTTGATTTTAAATAATTATCAATTTTATGTTGTTTAACGTTTTGATTGGAGTACAACTTTTCAAAGTGGCTAACTTCTTCGGCTAGTATATCTTTAGTAGTTAAAGCATATGTATCATTTGCTCTTTTAATTTTTTTAATTTGTCTTTTTTAACTGTTATTTTTTTCCAGCCCCAGGAAATATTTACAATTTTTTTCTCCTTCTTCTATCCATTTTGTTCTTGACCGGATTTGAGCACCTTTGGCTTCATAAGTATATATTTTTTCTAATTTTTGTGTTTTTGTTTTTAATTCTAGTTCGATTTTTTCGTCATTTTGGTTGGTTACCAGATCAATATTTAGTTGATTGATTTCTTTTTGTAATTTTTCTTTTTTACTCTTTTTATTTTTGTTTTTTAATTTTCCAAAATTTATTGAAAATTCTTTAACTTTAATTTTGATTAATTCCCATTTATCCACTGAGGAAATAAGTTCTATGTGATTACATTGGTCAATAATTTCGTTTACTTTTTTTATGAACACCATGTCGTTTAAAAAATTTGAATTAAATTTCCATAACCCCGGACCTCGTTTTTCGTCTACTTGGTTAATTTTGATTGATACCCCTTGATGGTCAGTAAAAACAGCCGGTCTAATGTCACAAGAATTCACATATCCTAGATCATATAAATTTTTTGAGATAAACCAATAATCTAGCCTTTTGAAGAGGTTATACAGTATAATATTTATTTATACTGTATAAATTGATGCATTTTATTCAGTCATTATTTTGATGATTCCATACTCATTTCAAAGCTTAACAGCTAAAAAAAAGAACAAGAGAAGGAACGATTGGCTAATAAAAAATAAGTGTATTTATATTAGGTAATTTGTATTATTTTATATTTAAATTATGATAATTACATAGTCAGATACTCTTAATTAATGTACCAAAATCTCTGTATTATATCTTACACTTTCAGAATATCTCTATCTGCTGTGGAATAGAGAGGCCAGTCTTCCCTCACCTCATTGTAAATGTGTCTTAGTAGGGTATAATTATTGTCCTTGGCGGAAGCTACCTATTTTGAGGGAAAAACCATAATATGAATTAAATATTTAATTTAACGATTTCATATTTAAAAAGTTATAAAATATAACTACATTATTTACTCAATAACCATTAATTAATAAACTATGTTTATGCCTTCTAGTTTTTGTAGTACTTTTAGTTAAAAAAAATTCATTCTCTTTTTAAGGTTATTCTAATGGATGTTTTGTATTCATGTTTTTTCGTCTTGATTTCTATTACAAATATTTGATTTATGTACAATTAACCAGATATTATATTTAAAATTCATGCCTGTACCTGAGCTTTAAGGCCTTCTAACCAGCCTAATTTCAATACAGCACCTAATCAATTCCATTTTTAGTAAGGCATATAAAGCTATTAGAAAATATTACAATAAAATATTCAATAATAAATAATGTTATAATACCTGTTGTAGGGTGCTACTGATTTTATCTTTTGAACTACCAGAAAATCCTTCTTTAGATAACTTCAATATTAACTCTACCTTTTTATAAGGTCTGACAGCAAGTGCATGGATAATGTGATCCCTAGAACACAAAATGATTTGTAAAAAAAAAATTAATTAAGCACTCATAAACTAGCAAAATACTAGATAATAATAACGAGAGCAATAGAGGGCGTGCTATTTACTATTTCGGTCCATATTGACGATAAAGATAACAAGATTTTAATAAGCATTTATGATATCACCAATATATGTGTACAGCCACATCAAAACCAGGCGCTTGTCGCTAGATAGGGATTTGTGTAAAATGCATTTGAATGTGTGAAACTCATATTTTGACCATTTTGTTTTTTTACCATTATCTGATAGGAAATTTACCGTAGATTTCAAAAATATATGCCTTATTAACTAATTCAAATGGAAAGGTGGTAAAAATTACATAAATCTGAACCTCTATCCTCGTGTTTCGATTGAAAGAACGAGGTAATTCGTTACAAAAAAGCAGTTATTTTCGTCATTCCTATGCCGTAGTTTTGTAGATAACCCCTGAAAGCTTGGTATCATTCGATAGGTATTTTTTTCATGAATCTAAAAATAAACGAATGATGTCACAGATTGTACGATATAGACCAATAAAAACCGATTTTATAGAACCCTTTAGTGTAAACAAAAACGGCCTTGTTGCTACGAACACGCTGAAAGAAGCGATTTGATTGGTTTAATTTTGTCACATGACCCATCCAGCATGGAAAATTCCAGGTCAACAAAATCTTATGCTAGTAGTACACGCTCGTCGAGGGAAATATATTTTTAGTTCATCTAAGTACTGTACACAGTAATACTAAAGTGACGTGTACTGACTCATACTTGCTAACAATAAGTTATAAACATACTAAAGTAAAGGGCCTAGCTAAGTTATTTATCGTAAGAGTTGACTAGGCCTAGGCTAGACCTGACTCTACTAATAAGCCTAGGCCTACTACAGTACTACTACGTTGGGCTACTAGCCTAGATAGGCTGCATGGCATAGGCCTAGCTAGCTAGTAATAACAACAACAAGGCCTAGGCCTAGCCCAATTTAAATAAGATAGAATTTTCATCTCTATAGTATAATAAGCCTCCTGCAATGCTTTACTTACTAGGCTATTTTATTTATTTTAATTTGGTTAAATTTCATTATGCTTAAAATGCCAATGATGGGCCGGGTGTGTGGGGATTGTGTGTACCTGTCAATAAATGGATATTTTGCGAAACATAAACAGTAAAAACAAGTACAATACAAATCCCTCACAAATAAAATACTGGTACCTTGGCTAAATTTCACGTTATTCATCATGCTTAAAAACATTGTTCAAGCTAACGGGTGTGGCTACCTGTCATGATCAGGCCAGGTGCTGGTTCAACAATAGATGTATTACATAACATTAACAACAGTAAAAACAAGTACAATACAAATCCCTCACAAATAAAATACTGGTACCTTGGCTAAATTTTACGTTATTCATCATGCTTAAAAACATTGTTCAAGCTATCGGGTGTGGCTATCTGTCATGATCAGGCCAGGTGCTGGTTCAACAATAGATGTATTACATAACATTCACAGTAAAAACAAGTGCAATACAAATCACTCACAAATAAAATACTGGTAACTGAATTTTGCCGACCAGAAACGAGAGACATTGTGTGCCCTGCGCCATTTTGAATAAAAATCAGATAAAATAAAGTAAAAAGAGAAATAAAATTGAATAAAGTTCATTAATAAAATGTTTGCTGTTTTTTTTTAAATTTGTTCAGAACTAATAATAAGCTAAGGAAATCTTCTGAATACCTACTAGTAGGCCTACTGTATTATTCTTACACTACACTATTATAAATGAATTTGACAGATTTTACGTAAATTAGTGGTATTTTGTAATCGTCATAATTAACTATGATAACCACCTCGGATTTTGATGAAATTTTCAGGAATATCAGAAAACACTATATTGAACAGGTGTGCCAAATTTCAGAATGATTGTTTATCAAGAAGGTAGTGTTGCTAAGGTGTTAATTGTTCAATCTGTAACAGCATGGGGCAACTTCCTGTCTGATTTGTCATTAAACTTTGACTGTTAATTACTCAGTAATTAAAAGTAAATTGTTGTATAAATGCTATATACATTTATTGCTATAACTCTGGGAATATTTGCTTGATTTAAATGATCCAAACACCATTTTGAAGGATATATTGTGAGTAATATAATTATAGTAATAACTAAAAAAAAAATATTTCACCAAGTGCCTGGTTTTGATGTGGCTGTACACATATTAATTCTCTGAAAAAAGGCATATTTTAAAATTCAACTTTAAAAAATATCATGTCATTGTCATCAATGCAAACAAACAAACAGAAAAACAAAATTATTACAAAAGTATTATTAAAAAACAATGAAATAATGAAATTTCAAAAAATATCACTTGATTACCTGCATGGATATTTGCTTGTCTGCTTTGGACTACTTGTATTGCTAGAATTACTGTTTTGACTGGCACTGTTATACCCACTACTACTGCTACCGTTACTACTACTACAGCTGCTGTTACTCATGGGTGTATTGGGTGTACTGGGTTTTTGCACTATACTAGGCTTGCTAATAGTGGGCTTTTGTTTCCATGGAGGTATTGCACTTTCTGTTTTTTTCGACTGAAATTTTTGAAGAGTTGAGGTCGGTGTCCGAATCTTTACTTTGCGTCCTTGTTTGAGACCCTTCTGCTCAATCACTTTTGTACTAGAATGAAGCGGAAAAGATGTTACATTGGAGTATGGTACTACATGGGAATGATTGTATACATAAATGTAAATATTTTCAGAATGTACAGTTTAAGTACAATTAAAACTCAATTCCAACATACTTACTTTATGCAACTGAAATGATCCGACATAGTAAAGCCCAACATTATTAACCTTGATTTTTATATTTGTAAAATTTATTTGCGCTAATTTTAAGTATAGTAGGTATGTTTGGGTTTATTATGTACTATATTTCACTAATCATTCTTAAGCTCTGTCTACACTATTGAACTTTGTGACAAAAAAATGTGATGTGCCCAGATATGGACATGATGATGTCATATCACTACCATATTTGGGCATACCACTACCAGTTTGATAGTGTAGACAGAGCTTAATATAATACCTGACTTTCTTCAGTTCTTCTTCAGCTTGCTTCATCTTATCTGACGTTGCAGTGTAGCTATCGTCTGTTGCCTTTATTGTCACTTTGTTCATTATGCAGCCAATACTTTCAATACGATCACTAAAAAAAAGCATATCTTAGATTATAAATTGTAATTACATTTTTAAGTTGAAAAATAACATTTTATGATAATTGGAAAATGTATGCAACACTCTATGGTTTGATAAACATTGTTTTTTATATAATCTAGACTGGTGGCCAATAACATCAAAACAGTGATTTATCCTGCCATTGTTGATAGGGGTTGTGGTCCAGAATACATGACAGTTTGGGTTAAAAACAAGTATGGTATGTATTTAACATTTAACATTTACAGTTACCCACACCAACCCCTCCAAACCCCAAGCCCTGAACCCATCTTGCCCTGACCACATCCCCTACCAACTCTCCTTTCACTTCCTGCCTTCCATAAACCAATACTTACTAATGCTTATGCTGAAGGCATTCACAGCTGTTATCTGGTAGTGTTGTTACTTGTATTTTAAATTCTCTACATCCTGAAACACCAGGCAATGATATTGTCTGAAAAAAAGAAAATAGGAGTTTAATTACAACTATATCAAATTTTTTTTTTTTTTATCAAGTTTTTTTTTAATTTTAGTATGTTAATGTCACTGAACAAAAGATAGTATAAGACTTACTCCTTGGTTGCTGTTAAAGGATATACTTCCTTTACGTTTCGGGCCATTCTGAAATTACAATTTTAATACATACACACATTATTATAATTTACATGTGTTATTGTTACATTACAAAAAACTTGCATATTATTATCAGTAGAATAACAAACGCATTTTCAATTATGTATAAATAATTAATTAATTTTACAAATTGTGAACTACAAGCCAGACTTAGTTAGCGAAGGGTTCTCAGAATTTTACACAGGATTAAAATCAAGGCAATACGCAGAATACTGTGCAGTTTCTAATGACATGCAATTCGGGAAAATAAGAAAGAGATATATTGACATTCAACCATAAAGTAAAGCAAACACCACCACGGAAGTAGTCTACTGTATGTGATGTGATATCAAGTCCTAGGCCCTGCCTGCATTGATGATTAGTATTGACCAGACCTGTGTATTTAATATTGCCTTGTATTCTATAATTCTTTAGACTTCAGATCATTTAATTCTAATCAACAGCTGAATCAGGGAAGGATGACATTGCTACAATTCTATTCATTTTAACAGCACTCAAGTTCGTTTTGTTTTTTCGCTTGAAGACGGAAGCATAGACCGAAACGAATGTGTTAAATAAGGTTCTTAATGTACTGTATGTAACAAAGTTAATATTTTTGTTATATTTACGCATGTGAAAATCGTAAGTGGTCAGAGCTTGCCTGTTTTTAAGGTATTGAGTTGCGATGATTTGCAAGTTAACTAGATCCATGGATTAAAGAATAGAAGGATATGCATCGAAGTGAGATCAAGGGTTCCTTGACTCTCGCCGACAGACCGCGGACCGCCCACAATGTTATCAGTTTAATTAACCGCATGGTAACAACGAAACGGTCGCGTGCCTAATATATTGTTTACTGCACATGTGCAACGACATTTAACCTTGTTGGCTACGCTTCTTTCGCGCGTTCTTTGGTGGCATGATGTTTTAGCGCTAGCAACAACGGCGACGAACAATTTATACGACGACGAATTTAGTTATAACCTTTCTGATGAGGAATTGTAAATGCTATAATTGTAATTAGTATAGGTTTCTGCCGCGATTGATCTACGCTAATGTTTTTATGACATTAAAGTAGCATTTTATGACCTGTAGTAGCCCTAGGCCTACATCTGAGACAATAACTATTTGTTGTCTCAGCCTAGCCCTACATGTAAAATTACAAAATCAGCAAGGATACTAGGCCTAGGCCTTTTCTTCTAGGCTTACTAGTAAACCATATGATTTGCCGACATTGATACTGCCTAGGTAGGCCTAGGCTAATCTTAAGTGTAGTAGATACAGCGTGTAATCATGATCTATATACTCACCGTTGTCTTACTTGTGTGAATAATAATAGGTACTTCGTTTGTTCGTGATTAAGTTTGCCCTGCGTGTACTTTTCAAAACGACCGCTAGGTAACGAATCGCAACTATACATAGCCAGCCAATCCCGGATCAGGGATCGCTGTTTTCATTCAATTAGACCCGGTGATTGGATGTGATGTGGATGACATAACCACTAGCCAATCACCAGGCACTACAATTTAAATATAATCACATCGATAATTAAGGAGATTTATGAAGAAACCACTGCTTAGCCATATATTAAAAACACGATTGTTGTATGGGTGAACACCGGCCACGCTAACAACATACATGGTCAAATGCATAATTTAATATTCTATAGATTAACGCAATTTTTAATGACAGAAGATGGCAGGCAAATAATGATAATTCAAATATAAAAATTGCATATTTTATTAATATTACCAACTACTTAAAATTACCAGTCGTAAGAAAGTGAACTTTTCGTAGTCCGATTGTGATGAAACTAAAACAGAATTATTCAGCAATATATTTTTGTTGTCAATTAATCATCGACGCAGACATGTCAATAGAACATTCAGACTGCGCATACGATTTCTACATGGTTACGTTTTGGTCTAAAAAAATGTAACAGTTGATTCGCAGCGTTTTACAGAGGGCCGCGGTTAGAGACACGGAGTTCAATGAGCGTGTTTGTTTGATTGGCAGCAGTGCTTTAGTATAGGCAAGCGCGTTGTAAAATCGTTTGATGTCACCGTCGATGCATATCCTTCTATTCTTTAATCCATGCTAGATCCAACGTCAATACAGTAATAAAAGGTCAAAATCAATGCTAAAAATCATTAAATTTGCAATCGTTAAAACTATCGTTAAAACTGACCAATTAAATGGATTACAGATTATGTCATTATAGTTTGTGTACAAAATATGTACGCGCTGATAATTGTTGACTTTCCACAAAGCGGTGTTTTTTACCCAGATGCGTGTGCCTGCCTTCGGTTTGCAACACACTTCATGTGAGCATGAGCAACTCTCGATGACACCAAGAATTATCGCTTTAAAATGTGTAAATATTAGCAGTTGGCTCAATCCTCATTGTTATTTACAGGTATTCTCAACTTTAACAATTTGAAAACTCAAACTCAACTCTCCGCAACTCTGCGTCAATTGGAAAACCTGCTTTTAGGAAATAGCGTTAATGTTTACATGCTTGTGCGGAAACTCCCTGCACAGTCAATGAGTAGCTGCGAAAATGCAGTTAGCATCAAAAATCGCGCTGATAGACAATAGCAAATAACATGCACAGTTGACTGTGCCATGCCAATGGTGGACCACCTTATTAGGAAATGCTAGAATTAAAAGACTCAAAGTATGGTAAGTATTATATATAGGCCTATCCTGCTCAGTTTTGGCAAGTCAGCAACTATTTTTGTAGACATCTGTTGACAATAATTTAGACCAGTCTGTCTTATTATGCGCCCGACTATTATTATGTGTACCCGTTTTTTTAAACTGTAAGAAGTAATTGGTTAATTATTAACAGAACACGAATTTAACACATACAAATTTATACAAAAAAAGTGTGTTTTAAGACTTGAAATTGGCAAATGATTTAAGGTAAAAAAAAGGCTGGCGCCCTAACACAACACAAAAACGTAAGATAAAAGACTGACGAAAGAAGTTGACACTTTTTAGAAAGTGTTAGATTAAGAAATAAAATGTGTACCTTTATTTTTTGAAAGTCCTCAAGTACTTTTAAAGATGTGTCAGTTAATTTGAGCAATAGCACAGTTTTATTTCTATTTGAGAGTTTACTACGATCAAAAACATATTGCTCATTATCTTTCAAATCCGCCATATTCGACGATTTGAGGTTTTAATTCCAGCCTACAATGTCCAGACGTTAACAATTTCGAGACACACGACACGACGAGGGGGAAAGACAATTTATTATAGACTAACTTATTATATTTATATTTAGAGGGCAGCATCTAGGCTAGTGGTTTTCTTTATTTTTGTTTCTTTAAAAAAAAGAAAAGAAAGACAGTTTGTAAGTTATATCTCACCTCCCAGCAGGGAAAGTGAAAGAAAGTGGTGAGTAAGTATTAACATTTTGTTATTAACCTAGGCCTATAACATTCAATCAGTAGTAAGCATAGGCCTAGGCCTATATAGAATAGTAGTAAGTAGGCCTAGCTAGTAGGCCTTAGGCCTACTAGGCTAGTAGGCTACTAGGCTAGGCCTAGCTAGGGCCAGGCTCTAGCTACTACTACTAGTACTAGGCTAGGCCTAGCTAGCTAGGCCCTGGCTAGCTAGGCCTAGCTAGCCTAGCCCTAAACGAGAGGGCACTCATTATTGTGGTGGGCTAGCTAGGCCAATTACTACTAGCTAGTAGTAAATCATAGTAAATCAAATAGCGCGCAACTTTCCTCCTGAGATTTTACAAGGTTCGCGTATGTGAGTGTGAAAACTTGGTGTGTGAAAATATGTAATAAGTCTGGAGATCAAGCCTGGTTACAATACAACTTGTACAAGTTGTAACAATTTATGCAGATGTGAAAAGGGTTAAAGTTTTTTTTCCTTTCTAATTTTGTTTCGTTCTCTATTTTTCTTCACCGCTCCCCCTGGTTCTGCCTCTGACTACTGCTTTATTTAAATACCTGTAGATAAAAGAGCAAATAGAACAAAGATGGATGGAGGCGAAACAAAAGAGGTACCAAATGCATTTTCTCAAGGTAAGTGATTCATAATTTACTGTTCTTTAAATTTTAATTAATGATGTCAGTTTTGAAATTAGAAAAATGGGATTTTTAATTTAAATGTCGCTTAAGATAAGAATCACTTAAGCCTAAGGTAAGGTAAGCATCATCATTTTATTTTTTCTTAATTAAATCTCCAGTTTTTTACAATTCTTATGCATTCTCCAGATTATTATATCAAGCGGCTGACAGGTCTTCATATTATCTGTCAAGTGTTTCAAAAGTACAATGCATTATATATTATTTTATTGATTAAATTTTAAAACAACTTTTTTTTTAAGAATGTCCAACACAGGCATTGTATAATTGGTTAGATGTCACAAGTGAGTTCATTGAAGCTACAGAAGAACTTCAGCAAGGAGAACTCTTCCATGATTCCAGGTTTGATTTTCTTTTATTTTAAAATTATAATCACCTTTGGCGTAATTATAATTTCATGTTCTAAAAACATAACATTTGTTTAAAAACAAGTAAATTCACAAAATACAAAAAAGTAATAGTAATGAATGATTACTATTAAATCAAATATTTCAGATTCCTACTTGGGATCAGTTGCTCAATTTTACCCATCAATAGTCTATACCTACAGTTGATCTAGTAATATTGTAATGCTGTGTATAAAAATTAATTTAATGAACTAGATGGAGTGCTACTAAATGATTAACTAAATGTGCACCTAACTAAACATACATTTTGTTGGCACCTCTTTGGTTTAAAAATGGTGTGAAATCCTCAGATCATATGACCAATGAAACTCTGCTAAGCACCTTTATTTATTATTTTTTCAGTTTTGGATTGTTTGAAGCAATGTCAGCAATTGAAATGATGGACCCCAAAATGGATGCTGGTATGGTTTGCCATCAAAAGTGTGAAATATCAAATCTTGAGCAAGGTATAGAAACGGGAAAAATTATGATAAAGGATATTTCATTGCCGGATCAAATTGCAATCATTGATACAACATTTGCATGTTTGGTAAGTTTATTTGAATTTCTATTTTCCACTGTAGTTGTTGCATTTAAGCTTGTTGGTCAGTCTTGTCAGTTTTTTGCTATCATCATTATTTCATAGGTAACTTGGCTTGAAGGACATTCATTAGCACAGACAGTATTTACAAGTTTATATACACACAATCCAGATATCATTGACGATCGGTGTATTAGAGCTTTCACACTCGCTATCCTCAAGATGGTTGATATCATCAAGGATAAGGTCATCAGGGCTGCTGTTTATGAAGAGGTACCATTTTATTTTGTTTTTAATGAATGAGGTTGTTATCCCTGTTTTTCTACAATCCAGCAAATTTAAGTTTGTCGAGACGAGTGGTCAAGTGGTCAGGACTGCAGCAAACTATAGCCAAAAAATCATGATAAAAGCTCTGCTCAACCATATTTCAGGTGGTAGAAGTGTGGTACAGTGTACACACACACATGCACTTTAAAGAACCCATTGCATGATCTTTCGGAGAAGAGTAGAGGTTTTCCTTCAGTGTACTGGGGCGGATTGTAATATAAAGACTTTGTCTTAGGCTTAGATCTAAGCCCTAAGCCCGTTGCGAAAGTCTTAGCTAAGCCTCTCAGCAAAGTCGATTGCAATATCGCGGTCTTAACTGAGACTTTATTAGTAAAGAATTTCAAACAATCAAACCAGCTTAGGCTTAGAATTCTTATTGCAATGGTCTTAAATCCAAGACCATCGTTGCTAGGGATTTCATCCTGGGCTTAAGTCTAAGACCGCTGTTAAGACCTTTATTGCAATCTGATCCTGGACAGACATATGAGTGCCATTTGGTGGCATCACTTACACAACAGGTCCCATAGAGAAGAGTAACATCTAGTCTACTTTGCTGAGACCATTTGAGACAACAAAGTCTGATTTGGTAAAGCCACTTTAATATGCGTTTTTTTCACTTTGTTAGGAGGACTTTCAGCCACTTTTATATGGTTTTTTTCACTTTGTTAGGAGGACTTTCAGCCACCTTTATATGCTTTTTTTCACTTTGTTAGGAGGACTTTCAGCCACTTTAATATGCTTTTTTTCACTTTGTTAGGAGGACTTTCAGCCACTTTTATATGGTTTTCAATTGGCATCAAATGTAACAGAGATGCGTGTTTGTGGCATGTTGAAGGAAGTTGAGGAAGAGTACAACAAAAAGATAAAAGTAAGTTTTTCTACAAGTATATCTAGTTTTAGTTCTTAAACTCATATTATGCATAGTATTTAAATATTCTTTGTTTTCAGAACTTATTGTAAAATTATGGGTTAGGTGCCTGAAATAGTAGTCCTTGTTCAGGCACCAAGGCCATAGTTGTTATTCTTATATAAATTTGAACCTAATAAATATATGTTGATACAAAGTTTGCAGTACACCACATATATTAGTTCTGAAAAGAACTGTTGAGTTTCTCGATGTTTCGATCAATATGCTTTGATCGTCCTCAGGAGTCCTCCTGGACTTTCTGCATTCTCACTCCTGAGGATGATCAAAGCAAATTGATTGAAACGTCGAGAAACTCAACAGTTCTTTTCAGAACTAATATACATGGTGTACCGCAAACTTTATATCAACATTTGATTTTGCCATGCAAACCTTCAAACAATAAATATATGGTTATAAAAATATCACAACTCACTCAAAGTCTGGACCATTTTCTCATGTTCCTAAAAAGCATTTCTTTTAGTGTAAAACGAAAAAAAGGTGATTATAATTTTACTAAAACAGTAACAATTGATTTTTTTTTCAGATGACAAGACCACGTCCAAATGACAAGAAAGATGATCTTAAAGAATTACAGGTACATTTTTTCTTTGTTTTCGCCCAAGCATGTAAATCTTAACTTTAACGCTATTTACCAACATGCCACACACCACCAACCTTTCTCAAAAAAAAATTAACCGAAGAGTATCAAAACATGGAATTTCTGCAAAATAAGAAAGCAAAATAGTAAATTGAAAGTTATGTTTTTATTTTAAACCAAGCATAAGGAGAATTGTTCATCGCATATACTATCACCAAATCAATGCATTTAGAAATGTGTAGCCTTGCTAGTCTTATCCTCTAAGCCCAAAGCCTTCCATGATTTATTTTAACTTATTTAACAGCATTGCCCTAGTTACTATCTGTTCTTGTTTCTGGCTCATTCAATAGAATGGTCAATCTTTCAACTATATGAAATATTAGTATGAAATGTAATATGAAAATATTCTTCCATTTCAACTGATAAATATTCAGTGAAATATTTCAGCATTTTCTAGAGAGAACTATTTATTATATCATTTATTATTGACAGCATGAGCAATACACTGCAGTCTACACTAGGATCAAGGCTACTAGAATGATTTACGTCACCTTGCTAGATTTGAACAAAAAAGAGGTATGTTTAACTACATTTCAACCAAATGAATGTTGAGATTGGGAAATACAAATTTTATGTTTAATAAACCTGTTGCAGTGATCATTGTCATTGGTTTTAGCAACTAGCAATTTTAGCAATCTAAAATCCTGGTGTTGTATGTATTTATATTGAACACAATTCTTATGCTCTTTTTGTTTTTTTTAAATATATACAGGTAAAGGCTGGTGTAGAAGAAGCTAAGAAACATTTAGACCAATCGTCTAGTCTCCTTTCAACTGTCAAACAATCCATAAATCTAGGAACAAATAAAATGAAAGAGTCAGACACACAACAATCGAATCCAGGTAGTTTGTCACTTAGTGTTATACTCAATTCACAAATTTATAAAAATTACAACAATCATTGATATAATACATTGCATATAGCTCTCTAATGAGTGTTATACAATAACAATTACACAGTGACAAACTAGCATGTCAAAGCATTGTAAATTATCCTGGGAAATATCCATGTAACAATTTATTACATATGTGCGAATCTTTTATTCTAGTGTTATTATTTAAACAAGAATGGTGTTTACTTACTCAAGCATTTATGAAAATGAAATGAGAACAAATGTAAACTTTTTTTTTTTTTTTTCTTTATATTGCAGATATATCCACTGTAATGGGCTTTGAACCTCTTGTTAATCAGAGGTTACTGCCACCAACGTTTCCAAGGTATACAAAGATAGTGGGACGTCTAGAAGCTATAGAATATCTTATAAAACTCATTGAACGATTAAAGAAAGTTTGCCAAGTTACAAATCAAGGAAACTTTCAGGCTATAATGGTGAGTTTATTATAACACACAGCTTAAACAGTCTATTTAGATTCAAGTACAATTTTGAAGCATATGTATCTTTCTAAACACCTTTGCAGTAATAATTAACGTTGAATTAACGTTACATATAGATTTCCATTGAATTTTTAGTTAAGGAAGAGTGTTTTTTAGTTAGTTCAGTTTTAACAGATTTTCTGTTGAGCAAAAATGTTACCGAATTGAATAAAAGCCTTATCAACCTTATTACTCGAAATTTGTTTTTTCTCTAAGGATTTTTTTATTGACTTCAGCAAAGAGTGTCCGTGCATTCTGTCACGATCAATACTTCAGCTCATCTTCCTTCCATTCAATAACAAACGTGTGTTTGCTGTGGAATTGATACAAGATTCAATCAAAGATTATCTCCGTACGCACATGTGTTTCCCCATATTTTTAACGCGTCATCCATTATATAGCAATCAACAAGCTAAGGAACACATTGATGCTTTTTTAAACCGAGCTGTAAGGGTACGTAGTTATTGTTTAGAAATTTGCCTTCAATTTTAAATGTCACAAATTCATTGAGAATACAATGTAAACACAGGTTCTTTGAATACAGAATGAAACAATATAAAATAAATATATAAAATTTCTTAGTCATAGGAAGCAAACTAATCTGTAATGTACATAATTTGTTGTGTAGAAATTCAAAACACAATTTTAAAACTGAATACAGTATTCAATTTGCCAACATTTGCTCAATTTAGTGTTCAGTAACTGTTGCAAAAACACATTTCCTTAGATTTGTTTTTTATCGTACATGCTTTATCGCTCTTTTTCTCTCATATAGCCTATATGTCAACTAATGCAGGTTCATGGTCACAATCGTGCACGTCAACGTGAGAAGTTAGCTCATGCTCTTGAGGAACTATCCACATTACAGGACGAAGTAAGCTAACTAAGTTTATATTGTTTGTGGTACATCACGTATATGTTTCTAAAAAGAACTGACAAGTTTCTCAACATTTCGATCAAAATGCTTTGATCAAATAACAAAGTATGTTTAAAAATAAAAAGTCTGCCCCTTCCATCTTGAATCGAATGTCAAAAATCATTTCTAAAATGTATTTGTTTTAACTTGGGGATGGAGTAATATGCCTGATATAAGTAGCATAATAACAAGACATACATCACATGACTGTAAAACACTTTTTTTATTAGGCTGAGCAGCTTGACCAAGAATTGAAGAACATTGGTCGTAATGACCGTCAAGTGAGCGGTTTTAGTAACTGGGCATTATACTACACATTACGTACAATGATACAGTATATGCAGCTAGGGTTTGAGTTGGAACTGTATGCTGTTCATGAATATCATTACATCTATTGGTGAGGAATCAAATCTGTATTTATATTAAGTAAAAATTTGTATTCTATGAATATTTTCAATATTATATTAATGCATTAAGAAATTTAAATATAAAGGTATTTATTCTAGTCCTCAAGCTTAACTGGAAAGAGGATTAGGACCTCTACGGACCCACGGCAGCCAGCAGTGCAGCGGCTACCAGATCAGCACACGGGAGATTTTTCCCTACTCTTTTCCGTATATTGTACCAAGTTCTTTAACATGCACCTTATGTACAGCGTTACATCCCATCCATAGGACGAGGCAATGACAGTAAAGCATCTTGCCTAAAATATGGCGCTTGGAATTTAGCCGTGAATAGACTACAGATTGATTTACAAAAGCACAACACTCGGCAGCCTTGGGTTGAACTTGAATGTTCAATGTACCACCTACTGTAATCATCGGCTTGGTACAAATAAGCATGTTATAAAACTGGCTTTGAACAAAAAAAAAGTTGTACATAAAATTACAACGCGAATAGAATTCTATGCCAAATGCTTATTTCTTTTTCATAATTAGGTATCTGTCTGAATTCCTGTACAAATGGCTGGAATCAACACTGAGACGCTTGGAAGTCATGCTGCAAGAGAAAGAATCCCACACTGATCAAACGCAGAAGTCGCGTATAAATCGCAAGAAAGCTAAAAGGAAAAAGAGTCGTCCTATCGATCGTGAAATGACGTTAGTAGAAGCATTCCAAGCTATGACCTGTGGTTACTACAAGGTAATAATTGTTGCTGTTATATCGCTCATATCCCCAAAGAACATACTTTTATAGGACACAAAATCTTCTTTCTTTTCTCTCTCTTTTTTTTTCTTGTAAAAGTGCAATGAATCAGATAAATACTTAATAATAATAGATATTTTGAATTATGTCTAAAAGCGTCAGACAATATATGGATAAAAGTAACTCAATTTCAACACAAAAAATAGATTTTGGAAACAACGCTGTTTTCTGGATTCTTTATCATATAACATAATTATTTTATTTCAGTAATACATTATGTATACCTATACATAGCTCATTAGCGAAAGTTCCGTATTTTTTTTGCAGGTTCGAATCCCGCCAGAGACATTTTTTCATACAACTAAAAAATATGGAACTTTCGCCAATATTAGCTATGCTCGACGCAATTATGAGATCATGTTTCGAATATGAGCACTGTTTCTATAATTTACAGTATGATTTATATACAATATTATGTGTCTATATCATGTAAAAATATGTTTTCATTTTTAAAGGCTATGATTGGTTTCAAGATGTCTCGTAAACTTATTCAACCAAACTGCGATTTTGATCAAGAACGGATCCGCTACGAGCATCGGTTATCTGCCTTTACAGTCATAATGACTCCTCCTCCTGTTCAATACGAACACTTTTTAGAAATGACGAATCCGTCTAAATACCACCACATGCCAACTTCTACTAACTTCTTCCAGATGGCTCAACAAGAATTCCAAATGGCATGGAAACGATTTGAAAGTGTCTCAAGCCCAACAGAAGAAGTAAGTAGATTATTTTCGTAAATCCACCCACAGCCCTTTAATATTTATGTGTTGGTATATTATTTAATATTATGTAACACCTAAATAAATTCCTGCCATTTGATTGGACGATTGTGGGTTGAAATATAAGCTTTCATCATTCACCTCATGCCATTATTTGTACCATTACACTCATAAACATTCATTATTTGTATATTAATTATTATATAACATATTTGTATCCTTGCTAGAAGAATTGTTTTTTCATACAAAAAAATGGGAAGAAAGTACTATTACACCATAGTTAAATAGTATGTACTATGTAACTCCATGTGACTCACAGTCGTCCAATCAAATGACAGGAATTTATTATTAAATTTTTATATATTTTCTTTTATTTTATATGTAGATGACAATCCTTGGGAAAATAGCAAAGAGAAATCATGTTGTTGTCAAACTACTTGCCAGTGGACAAATGTCAACAAATCCACCTGAGTTTGATTTTTCCAGTCATTCTACTTATCCAATCATAAAACTAAAATGATTTATTCATGAATCTACACCATACAAAACTAATTGAAGTTACTATACATGGTTCTGAGATTTGGGAGTCAGTTCCATTCAAATATAGGCTAAGTACCCCCAAAATTCAAATACTAATACAGGAAAATGGTGAACTGTGATTGGAGAGTTTGGTACAAATGTAAACAAAGCCAATCTGACTATGTATTGTTTTGGTATGTGTAAAAACCATGTTCAAAATAGCAGAAGACAACACCTCTTACAATCCTAATGTTATTACCTAAAATGTCAATAGAGAGTGTCTTTTTTACCCATCATAGGTGCTCAGCGAGTACAATCAAAACGCATACGAGGAATTTATTAAGCATTAGGTCAGAGAATGTTGACTTGTTCTACTGTACAAGTTTACTGATCAGTTTTCGAAACACAATATCATATCTTCATCACATGATGCATATAAATTAATTTTAGATACAGAATTAAAATTAACTATGCACACCATGGAATTAAAATACTTGGTACATCCTGTAATAGTAATCTTGTATCCTGTTAATGTTCATGTGTTTTACAGTGAGTGAGCCAACAGTTTGTAATTTACTCAATATATATGACAATCCCCCCTCTCCCTGTAATCCCTGGCTATAATAAAGTAAACTTCCCCATTAAAAAGTAAATAACAACCATAAAGAGTGACGGTTCTAGTTTTCAATGAAAAATGTCGTCATTTGCAGTTGATATTACAAGTTTATTGAAAATAATAAAGGCCTTTTTATACCACGAACGATAAAGTGAAAAATACATTTATTCAGAAAACAAACAAAATTAGAAAAGTTTTTAGAACTACTGTATGGAAGAGAATGATAGTATTCCTCTTACTAATCATGATTGGACTTGTGAAATATTATTTTCATCAAAGACAGCATAAATGATTATCCTAATAGTTCTAGATGAAAATGTTACCTTTTTCAAAACGATTTGTCTTCTGTAGGAAAAATGTATGTTTATTATTTATCGTCGATTCTTATCATCCTAGTATAAATGGACATTTAAGTGTGTAAAAACTCAGTTTGAACCTGCATTTATGATTGGACTTGTGAAATATTATTTTCATCAAAGACAGCATAAATGATTATCCTAATAGTTCTAGATGAAAATGTTATCTTTTCAAAACGATTTGTCTTCTGTAGGAAAAATGTATGTTTATTATTTATCATCAATTCTTATCATCCTACAGTAGTATAAATGGACATTTAAGTGTGTAAAAACTCAGTTTGAACCTGCATTTATGATTGGACTTGTGAAATATTATTTTCATCAAAGACAGCATAAATGATTATCCTAATAGTTCTAGATGAAAATGTTATCTTTTTCAAAACGATTTGTTTCCTGTAGGAAAAATGTATGTTTATTATTTATCGTCGATTCTTATCATCCTAGTATAAATGGACATTTAAGTGTGTAAAAACTCAGTTTGAACCTGTATTTACAACTACAATGTATATCCTGTGGCTTAACAAGTTCAAAGTTCAATTGGATACAAAGGATGTCATGACTAAACAACAAGTATTATTTACCAGGATGTAAACAACTAAGTTGTATGTATGACATACCATATGAAGAGCAAAACAAAATCCTGTAAATTCTATGAATAATTTGTACATTAAGCCTTGTTGTATGAGTCATTCAAAGGTGATTGACACGGTTAACAAATAATGTACAGTATAGTATAAATAAAGGGTATATTTGAAAAACAAATACAAACAATAAAATAGAGTAAATAATAAAACAGTATGTGGCGAGTGAGTGGCCGAGCGGTTAAGACAGTGGAACCGTAATACATAGTCATAACATAGGCTCACTCGCTCCATGGTTCTGGTGGTAGAACAAGTCTTCTTGGATAAGGATATAAATCGTGGTCCAGTGTACATATATGGCTCATTTGCACTAAACCTAGTACATCTTTTGAGATGAGTAGAGGGTTTATCCCTGTGTACTAGTACACACACACAGCCACCGTCGCATAACTGAAGAGGTCACCCAGTATAAGGAATAAATAATCTATTTTTGACCGCCTTTAATATTAAACATTAGCGCTCTCCTGGATCCGCCCCTGTGATCCATCAGCATATGTAGTGAGAATCGTTTGACAGAAGGCACAGACACTGTAACATAAACATTGCCAGTTTATCTTTTATTATATGCTTATCAAAAACATTTCTTCTTTTTATACTACATGCATTAAAAGATGTAAAATTGGATGAAGAGTTTTATTGTCTTTGGTAGTGTGTTATTTAACATACTCCTCAATATTATACTGTATAGGCTATTGCTCACATTCACATCTCTGCATTCAAGCTTTTAAAAGCCACTGTTCAAATTATTTTACTATGAAAATACTGGTCTCTGTCCTGTATTTGGCAGTAAACTATTTTTTGTGTACATTATTATATAGATCCTTATAATTACAAAATAGAAAATCACATGGCAAATTATTATCGAAAGTGACTGATTATCAATATCAGTAAAACCTTAAACCTAAAACATACCAAGTGGTATCATAACAACAACTATGAACTAAATGTTTGTTTACCTTGAAGTAGCTTTGAGTCAGGGAGCAAAGTTAATAATTGTTCAGATGTTTACCCTACTCTGACGTAATTGTACTTTATACTAATTACTATGTGCATTTCAGTATGCATAGCCATACATAGGAAGATACAGCACAGAGACCAGTACTTTGCTTATAAAATAATTTTAACATATATGGTAGCTTTTAATTACAGTATTCTCACATTTACTTAATAGTATAAAGTACATTTACCTCAAAGTAGGGCACAAATCTGATCAATCAAATGATGTTACTCTGTAATATATCTACATCAAGGCCTGTTGGGTTTATTCAATCAGTGGTTCATCAATTGAAATTAATCAAAAAGCACAAGCTTCATGCCAGATGCTTGAAACTTAATTTTTCATAAAGGTTTTCAAATCGAATATGCCAATCGAGTTTTGCTATGAATCTAAATCTATGTCTTCAAAGTTCAGTATAGTCTGTTATGTTAAACCAGGGAAGAGCAAGATCTCACTTCCCTATGTTGCAGATACAGTATGAACACATATGGATGGATATCCACTGCAATAATTACTCTAATTGAACAACAAATGTATACTAAATTATATTAAAAATTAGACCACAACTGTAATAAATTTATTACCTCCGCCAAGGAGGTTATGTTTTCACCGCTGTATGTTTGTGTGTGTGTTTGTGTGTCTGTGAACAGCCTGGAGGCCACAGTTTTTATCCGATTCTCACCAAATTTGGCAACAATGATCTATGCCCCAAAAGCTCGGACGAGTTCGAATTTGAGGGGAAAAGGTTATAGGTCAAGGTCACAACTAACACAAAACTATTTTACTGCCTAGAGACCACAGTTTTTATCCGATTCTCACCAAACTTAGCCACAATGATCAATGACACATCATATAATTGTGGTTAAATTTTGAAGGGTCAGGGTCAAAGATCAAGGTCCACAAAAAACTAAAAAAAAAGAAATACAAAAATAATAAAAAAAAAAAACCTCAGTGGGACTTGAACCAGTGATCTCAACTGTGAGAGGCTGGATACATAACCATTACACCACACTGTCATCCACAACTTTGTAGTGTGCAGTTAACATATTTACACTTAGAACTAATAAAAAAAAATGTAAAAAAAAAATATTCAGGGGGCATTTTAGGTAGGGGAATTTTACAGTAGGCGGAGGTTTGTACTCTCGGAGTACCCTCTAGTTTAAAATATTTTCTTATACTTATAAATGTATCAAATGCAATACATGTTTACAAATTATATATATATACAATATCTATATTATCAATGTGAAATGAATGTGAAAATCTGTGAAAAAATAAAATGATTTAAATTCTTTTATGCATTTAGTCTAAGGGTAGCTCCGGGCATAAACCTTAACATTGAAAATAATAATGCTGGCTGCCGTGGATCCATGGAGGGCCTAATTCTCAATTTCCAATTAAGCTTAAGGACCAGAATAGAAACCTGTACATATTATAATGGGGCCCATATTGTTTACCACATTAATGAAAGCTCCACTGTATATATTGATGACAATTGCTTATTGTTATAATGGACACAAATGTGCATATAAATTTAACAATGTCATACCTCCACACAGTTTAGTTACAACTGGCATCATTTTGTATACATGTTTCTTTAATTTCTTTTTTTAGTAACTGCAAAATGGCAGGAAATAAAAAGCTATTCAACCGGCCCTACTAAACACCACATGCACCAAATGCCGCACAATGCTATACCAAAAAGTACCACACGTGCCTGCATGCACTATAGATTGGTTAGTAATATTAAAAAATATGATGTTGATTATTTAGGGGTTATGTTAATAGGAGTACTATTAGTGCATAGGATTTAGAGTTAGGCATGTGTGGTACTATTTTGTTCAAGGCTTTCTTTCAAAATACCATATCAATGTGGAGTTGAATACTTCATATTGCAATTCCACATAAACATGAGTCTGCAATCAAACCAGTTACACATTTAAGATGTACTTAACACAGATATACAACATAAGAAATGCACTAAAAGACCATCTTGATAGTTCAATGCTACATCCAGAAGAATCTAAAAAGAAACAAATACAAAAGAGTTTTAATAAACAATAACCATTAATATGATTGGATGGTACTAATCTCCATCCAGGTGTTTTACCCTAAAATCAAGACGTATACTTTAGTATAGTGAGGGTTAGTTTAAGTTAATATTAGTATGTATATGCTATGGTATGGGCCTCAACATCAGATGCAATTGATGCAGGTTGTCGCTTTTGTACTGTACCTTTACAATATGGCAGAGCCTTCAGGTGTCTGCTATATTTGTAAATCATAATAATAATTCTATGGTCCCTCTCCATGGTGGAATGCTGATTAGTGATTATGTTGCATCTCTGGTATAGGAGTACCTCTATGGTTTTACCAATGTCCGATACAGATCAGAAACCAGAATTACAAATACTGACATCCATGCTGTGTGTAATAGACACATTTTGGCTACTAATGTAAACTAAATCAATATACTTACCTATATTTATTACAAAACTTGTTTTACCCGACCCCAAGGTGTTAGAAGCTGTACACATAATTTTATCTTCAAAATTGTCTTTAGAAATTTCCAGAGATGATGTTACTGTACTTAAAGTTGCATTTTGTGAATTTTTGCCTTGTAAATCATCAACAGATCCACTCCACTGAACACTTGCATATGGATATCCTTTTGCCAAACACTTTACCTGCGCACTCATCAAAGTACCATCTTTAACATTTAGTTTAATATCTGATGACAATTCTACATATGCTAAAGAGTAAAGAAACATAAAATGATATACTAAAGGCCTTAGCAATAAACCATCATTAAATTGTGGTTTGAAGTATCTATATATCTGCTTTTTGAAGTCATACAACTATGAGAAGTATTTTAACACATTATATCGCTAATTGTTAATCAATTATAATTTGCATAATTATTAGGGAGATTTAATTTTGCGACGATCGAAGACCTACCTAGGTCGATGTATCATCGGTTATCGCCTGGATGAAATAGTAATAATGATGATAAAATAATAAAGATCATATTCCATGTCAAAATTGTTTTACTGCAGAAACTATATTTTGTTTACTCTTCAATCTATTATGAATGAGTAATTCTAACATGGTCGCTTTAAAACAAAACCATTTTATATCCAAAAAAATATCTTAAATTGTAATTATAATTTACTTTGTAAATCAAGCTGATCCTCAACTTCAAGCGAACGATTATACTGGCCACAAACATATAAACCGCCATCTGATGCATCGCCATCTATTATGGTAAGTTCTGTACCAGCTAGATTTATATCCTTTTTTCCATCCCCATCAAGATGTTCTCCGATTACAACACCATTCTTTTTCCACACCACAGGTTCATTAAGAACGTCATCTATACTGTTGGTCAGTCTACAAGTGAGAGTGGTGTTTTGTCCATTAGTGATACTTGCATCTCTTGGCAATATCCGTGCTTTTGGAACTTTTAACAAAACAAAAAATTAAATTAATCATGATGAAATGATAAAAACAACATCAATACACTAGATTCTATATCCACTTTTCTGGAATGGTAAGCAGGGCCGTAGCCAGATATGACTAGGTGGGGATCGGACACAAAGTATTTAAGCCACAATGGCTGGCTGATTTTGCTTTCAGAGCACTTTAGATTCAAATTCAAAACGGGCACATAATGGTAAATTTCTGATACTCATTCTACATAAGAATTTGATGCAAGACTAACAATGTCTTTCATTTACTGTCTTTCTCAAAAGTGGCAATACCATTCACAAGACACATGATCACAAGATGCTCTACATGTTAACAACATAACATAATTCTTAAAAGTTTGTTTTTGCTTTTTGTAACAATTCTGCCATCTGACTGGATTTGCACCCAGGATTTGAACCCATTTGATATTATTGACAAAAAAAGAAAATTACCATCTTCAACGGTAAGGTTAGTCTGAGCAACAATGACTCCATTTCCCTGGCAATAATAAGTTGAAGTATCATCCACTTGTGCGGATATTATCTGCAATGAACTAACTACCGCTGAAGGATCACTACGGTCAACAGTTAAACCATAGTCTGCACCATGTTCAAGTGGAAGTGCACATGTAGACTCCAGACACCAACTAATATTATACGTTGCTGCTTCTACATTTGTACAACTGCAATCCAGAAATACGTCATTTCCGGGTCTCTCTATTGCATTGTCTTGATTTATAACGCAAACTGACAAAAAAAAAGTTTTAATTTGATTTTGGATTGAATCAGTACATTCAAATTAAAAACATGACAAAAAAATAACATGAATAATTTAAAATTTTAAAAACAAATAAAGTTTATGAAATTCCCATTGTACATTGCAAGATAAATAGTTATTCAATTAATCATTTTGATTTTGGTCATCAACACAAAACCTACCGCTTCTATTTGAAATTAAATGTCAAAAATATAAATAGCATCTCAAAGAGCTGCTTCTCAAAGTTCTTTCTTTAAAGCTCAGGTACAGGCATGGATTTTAAATATAATATCTGGTTTATTGTAGATAAATCAAATATTTGTAATAGAAATCAAGACGAAAAAACATTAATTTCCCTTAAAATGGTCAAATACAAAATTTGGAAAAATTCTGCTTTAAAAAGCAGGAAGATTTTTTTCAGTAGTTTAACCTAATGTAATAACATGTCTAGTGACTCCCTAGAAGGTGAAAAAAGAGGGTGGATATACGGTGGATAATTTTTGCTATAGCATGAAAATAAAACTCTGAAGTTGAATCAAAATACTAGAAATGTAAAATTCAAGTTATATTACCTATATTTAGTCATCTGATAACATTTTTTACCGTGCACCGTTTTTCATAGTTTTTTTTAAAATGTCTCTATATTTACAACATTTGTGTACAAAAGAATAGAGATTTTACGTGTAATTTCAACTATCTGACTGACTGATAAGAAAGTGCTTATTTTCAACAAGCTAGTGTAACACAAATAAAATCCCAAAAATTATGAAACATAGGGGAAACTATTGATCGATAATCATTTTTTGCCCACACACAAATCATTTTTTGTTTGTTTTTTTGTACATTATAAATAAATCTTACCTGCATGTGTGCCTTCTGCCACAATTAGCATAAGAGCTACTACCCAAATCATTTCATAGACCGAAATTAGATTATCGATAATTTCTAAATAAGTAAAACAGTTAATTAGTTCAGTTTACAAAACCGTATCAATTATAGTCAGGCAGCATTTGTCACTACCGTATATTAACTTTACTTCATATATTTAGCCAAGTTTGATTTTTCACTTTTAAGTGATCAAGGACATCACAAGAAACAACTTCCAACTTGTTGTCCAAATTCTAAACGCGTTTTTCATTCGCTGGGGGCGCTTTTTCAAAATGGCCGCCTATGCTATCAAGTACTTATATCTCGGCAACCACTAATCATAGAGACTTGGTTTTAGTCTTAAAATGTTCGTAAGGTACATAATTCTATTCACTATAATGGAACATTTTGCCCTAAAATTACCGGAAATACTATTTCTGACCATTTGACCTTTGACCTGATCTTATCATATCTCAATAACTATTGGTCAGAAAGAGTTGATATTTATCCCAAATTGTTCAGAAAATACATGTTTCTATTTGCCTTAATGCAAAGGTTTGTTTCAAAATGGCCGGAAAAACCATATCTGATCTTTGACCATAACCTGTGTGATATCCACAACATGTTGGTTATAGATAACATTTTTCGACAGATTGCTCAGAACATCCATATTTGTAACACATTATTGATTTTTCAATTATTGATGCTTTAAAACATTCACTTAAGCTTGGAAATTAAAGTTTTAAAATAAATAAAAGCCACTCATTATCTCCATACATAATCCTAGCCTGTAATTGGCTGAAAGTTCAAGCAGTTTAAATGGTAAGTGTTTTGTGGTAACATCCGATGATTTCAGTCAAACGAATGAAAAGCGAGACCAATTAGAAAAAGAAGCATCAATTGGATAAATTTCACGAATGGTTGAAAAACCGTAACATTTTGGGACCCTCAAAAGAAAAACAACTTCTCGTATTTCAAGGATGTAGGAGCAGTGGTGAAAACCAAAATTAAAGGTCAACTAGCAAGAGAGAAAGCTACTGTCTAGATTGTTAGTTGTGGCGAAGAGCAGGCCAGAGTTCGCTCTAAAGGATGTCATAGGCAACTATGAGTTCAATAGCACTCCACCATCAAATTTCCATCCAGATGGAAGAATGATAATGCTTTCTGGAAAATCCAAGGTATTGCAGTCAATAACAGAACTCCCTCTACCAGATAATGTCAGCAGGCCTGTACAGAAAGATGATACAAAAGCAGCATCAATCCTAATTATTGATGGAATGTGTGTCGTCAATATGGTAAAGAAGGTGTCCGATAAGTTCAATGCTTCTGACTTTGCATCTGAATTTGTTAACCTGATTGTTGGTATGAGCAAACCATATGATGAAGTTCGTCTTTTATTTGATCAATATCTATCAGGATCTTTAAAAGAATCTACACGAGATAAGAGAACACAGAAAACAACTACCATTCACTACCATGTCAATGACAACACTGAGATTAAGAACATTAAGACATTTTTATCGCACATAGAGACCAAAGCTGAACTTACAAAATACCTGTCAGAGAAGATACTTAATCACTTCAAGAACAACACGAAGAAGGTCCTAGTAACACATCACACGTCCATGATGGCAAACTGCAATCTCTCAGAAATTATCATGATGCCAGAGATGACACACGGACAACACACATTGGAAGAAGGGGACCAACTGGTCTTATTGAATGCCTTTGATTGTATGAACAAAGACCCAAGTGCCAATGTTGACATATTTTCCGTAGATACTGATGTCTTTATCCTTTTAACAGGAAGCTATCCTCTACTTCCTCCAATGACCACATTTTGTAGGAAAAGAGGGGGAAAAATACCTATATGGGAATGCTATTACCGACTTGGAAAACAAATATCAGCAGCACTGATTGGATGGTACGCATTTAAAGGTACAGATAACACAGGTACATTTGCTGGAAAAGGAGTGTCCGCCCATTTCAAAGCACTTATGAAATGTGACGATGAAATACTAGATGCATTTGCTGTATATGGACTGACCTCTGAAATACCAAATTGGATTTTCAGGCAAATGGAAAGATATGTTTGCGCAGTTTAGCAATACCCTATTATCAGTACTTCTAAGATCAAGGCAGATTTATGTCACAGACTTGAGATGGATGTTATTTGCACAGAAAGGCAAGGAAGGACAACAATTACCTCCAACCATGGGAACTCTTAGACCACACGTGGAAAGAGCATACTACATGTCTATTGTATGGAATTCATCATGCAAGCCAACTCTATCTATTCCACCAGCAACTGACTACTCCTGGCAACGAGAAGATGGTCACTTGAGGCCGGTATTTTGCAACAATCCACCAGCACCAGAAGCTCTTCTAGAAATTCGTCGATGTACCTGCAATGGTTCATGCTCAACAAATCGCTGCAGTTGTAAGAAAAACAACTTGCTCTGTACTGATGCATGTGAGTGTGGTGATGGATGTGAGAATACAAAGGACACAAATGTAGAGCTGAACTTTATTTACTGGAGAGGGTAATCTGACTATCATCAATATTTATGGTATGTATTTATTTATTATAACAGTTCCATTGGTGATTTGAAATATTGATTTTGGAACAAGGGATATCATCAACAAAACCACAAGTACCGGTACAAGTTATAAACAATACTAGACAAATCTATAGTCTCTCAGTTGTGGATATTACATGCATTAGGGCAAGAGGTCAGATATGGCATTTCTGTTTGCTTTAAAACAAAACATTTAATTACAGTAAATATAAAAAGGCATACTGCGAACAATTTGAAACAAATTTTAAGTCTGTGTGACCATTAGTTACCGAGATATGATGATAGAAGGTCAAAGGTCAAATGGTCAGAAATGGCATTTCCAGTCATTTCTGGTCAAAATGTTCCATTAGAGTAAATAGAAATATCTACCTTATGAACATTTTAAGATTAAAACCAAGTCTCTACGATTAGTGGTTGCCGAGATATAAGTACTTGATAACATAAGCGGCCATTTTGAAAAAGCGCCCCCAGCGAATGAAAAACGCGTTTAGAATTTGGACAACAAGTTGGAAGTTGTTTCTTGTGATGTCCTTGATCACTTAAAAGTGAAAAATCAAACTTGGCTAAATATATGAAGTAAAATACAAATGCTGCCTGACTATTATATCAATTTAAAGTGGCACACTATAATGTATTCAAAGGATGTAGTCCTATGTCTGGATTTTTTTTTCAAATACTAGTCATAGACTGGTTAATGACCAGAACCCAGTGTTCTCCGGAAGTATGTTTTGCAACAAGATTTGCCAAACAGAAATAGAAAAAACAAAGGAATAAGATAAGTTCACATCGAAGCTAGAAGATATTTCAGATGCACACTAGAAAAAATGAAAGAAAAGACAGAACGACTAGTAATTACAGCAAGAATACTAGGACTGAAAGTAAACTTAAAAAAAAAACAAACAAAAAACAAAAAAAAAACTATAGAAAAACCAAGACGACACATAATTATTACTAGTTGCTGATAATGAAGAGTAACTATGGCCCAACAAAATAATAGTAACATAAAGACTAGCTATCAAAACAAACATTACTGTAATGAAAACAGGGAGAGATAATAGATGGAATATTATGGCCTTACATATGGGCTTCAAAAGATACTGTAGGTGAGGTCAACTGTATATAAATATTCATTATTTAGATTCATATAATAATGTTTCAAATAATGCACAATTTACTTGAATGATACTTTTAAGTTATTACTACAAAATAAGTTATATAAGCATCAAATTAAAATATGAAGCTAGGTAAGATAAGCTAAACAATCAAGTGTTATTGGCATTCTTGATCAAAACAGCCTTTTATTCCAATAAGCCAGTTGATCTGTTTGTATACAGTAGTATAGAGCTTTAATTCATTCAATTTTATTAATTGTGTCAAATTTTTACCAATGGTATTTGTATTCTGTACTCTTGCATTCCTGTGTGTACTGTAGTGTAAATGCATTTTAACTAACTTCTGCAAATCCTGTATGTTTTATTATCTGCACTGCTTTTTGAAATATTAATAAAATTAAGAAACCAATTTTGTAAAGGTAGCTGCATGATATTAACATAATTTCTGTTTAATACAATAAACTGAATATTTAATTGGTTAATTCAGTATAAATACCATGTTCATCTTGGGTTTGTAACTGAATGATTGGATCGTTTAAGTGTACTGTAGATGTCCACAACACAGTCACTCGGCTCAAGGGCAGCTAATCGCTCCCAGACATATAAACACATTTATACTAAAATATTATATCAAATTTTTTTTTTTTTTCTAATTTATAGTACACTTGTATCCTGTGTAAATTGAGTAGGCACTGTACAGGTATCATCAGGAAAGATAGTCAACTCAGTGTCAAAGTATTATTACGAATAGGCAAACTGTACTTATTTTATATCATCATTTTTCACCACAATAAACTTATTTATTATAATGGTACATAAATTTGATAAGCCACTTATCTATGAATCTTAAATCCTACTAATCTTCCAGTGAGAGGAATTCATACTATAATTTCCTGCGTTCAAACAGAACATAACATGAGTCACAGTTATAACACACCTACTGTGTCTTATGATTATTGGTTGATTCACATATCATGTGCCATGCCAAACAAAGTGCGTCTCACATGACTGAGACCAGACACACGTCTAAAGATCCCCCAGTGTTTTAATACAAATTATAAGCAGTTTTTAATCAATTTAGTTTTTGTCAATTTTTTATAACTTATTCAATATTGTACCTATATTGTCCTTATCTGTTCTTTCAAAATACTGTGTAAAATGCATTCTTCATTTAAATTTGGATGGTGTGAATCAGTAAATCACTTCCAAATGAACTGGGAAATTAAAGTGTGAAAATTCCCCGTTTGGTACAAATACATTCTAAAAATGTAATTATTGGTTCTTGCTTTCTGTTTATAAAGATGATAGTCTAGCAGGTTACAATATATGCAATTGTAAAATATTTTACATCCATCAATATTTGACCATGGAGTTTTGATCCTACAATCAAAGGAATTTTGAAACACTTTCTTTACCTTCACCAATCAAAATTTAAAGAAAATTCTGAAAGTAGAGCTAACACTTATATTACTTGGACAGCAATGTTCAACCTTGTCTTAATTTAAATTCATAAGTATTGCCTAATGAAATTACACAAACCAACAGTGGTGTATCCTCTCTTCGGAGAGAGAGGCTATATTGTCGGTTTATCCAGGTAAGCATGCACGAAATAGACGCACATTTTTTGTAGGCCTATCACTCAGTACTGTAGATTCCAAACTCTTTTACTGTTGTCTCAGCATTCATTCAACAAAACTTCAACAACTGAAAAATCTTTTTCAACAAGATTCAGAACCTCCTCAGTAGTACATTTTCACATAATAAATGACATTTAACCGATCTTCATTAGTAAATAAACTACCAACAAATGAGTTTAATAGTGAGTGTAGGCCTAGTAGTTTAGCCTTAATCTTAATACAAAAATAGGCCCTGTAGGCCTAGTCTGTTTTATTTTTATATAATATTAATAATGCTACCTACCTGTTCTTTTGTACGGTCTCTTGTATTGTACGTGTTTGTTTATTATTATTATGCTAGCCTAGGCCTAGCAGTTGTAGTAGTATAATGTATTAAGCTTATTAGGTTAGTAATATTAGATAGTAGTTAGTAGACCTCATCCGTCCTCTATGATATTTAAAAGTAGTAAGCCTAGGCCTCGTACAACAGTAGAGTATACTATAGATAGGCCCCTACTAGGCCTAGCCTAGCTAAGTCACATCCTGAATCACTCAGCCTAGCCTAACTATAGTCTATTGAGAGAGAGGGGGGCTTAATTACTAATACTATACTTACTAGGTTAGGCCTAACAATGAAATATACTTACAAATAAAACAAGACGATTTTCTGTATGTATTTTAAGTTAGGTGTGACTCTAGCCTATGTGTTTGTTCTTGTGTTTGTACTAATACTCTGTGGCTCGTTAAAGTGACGTATTTTCCTGTATATCCGGTTCTTCAACAATTTAATAAACGGTGGTCACGTGGACACGAGGAAGGGAATTCCCCCTAACTGGCTGATAGAGGTAGTCTCGTCGTCGATTATGATGGCAGTGGTTTCAACAAACGCCAATATTTCTCTTCCAATATTTTTAGTTGATGCCTTCGCAGCAAAACAGTTTCAAGGAAATCCTGCAGCAGTATGCTTGTTACAAAATGAGGTAAGTCTTTATTAGGATCAACTTTGTATTCGGCCATTATGAAGGCCCGTATTTTAGCTAGGCCTACTTACTATTGAATTAAAAGGCTAGGCTGGGGCCTAACTAGGCCTAGCTAGCCCTGCCCAGCCCTATTATAGTGGCATTGGGCCTCTACTTCCAGCGTTTACGATTATTCGGTCGCGTTTAATTTTTGTTGCGATAAATCATACATAATCGTACTATGCTTTTGATGGATCCCTTTTGATGATATCGGTCGCGTTTTATTGCTGTCGGGCCATTTTGTATGGATCATGGAGTGCATTTTCGGCATTTATATTTTAATTAATATTATTTGAAGCCAGCAATAGCATAGATTATTTATTTTACCGGGTCTGTACTGTGTGGTTATTTTTTTGGTCGATTTTTGGTCAATTTTAATTAGGTCTAGGCGTAATATATTAATTCTTTTTACAAATTTTATTTGACAGGTCTTTCTAAATAAGAATTAAGATGTGTGATTTTCAAATTTGTAAACATCGTTTATAATTATAATATTATCAGGCATATTATGTTAACTTTATTTAAATGTAATTAATATATTTATTAATTTAGGATATCATATACAGTAATCGATCATATCAAATAACATTATTTGTTTTTAATTATTAACTTTAAACACTAGATTTTGAGTGATGTTCAAATGCTTCAGATTGCACAAGAAATGAAACAATCAGAAACAGCATTTGTATCTCCCGTTAATCAAACTGATAATTTTCAAACAGGTTTGACTGAATTTTTATTAGAGCTATGTTTTCCGTCTTACAGAACAATAGATTACATCATTTGTTAAAGATGCATTGTCCCTTGAAACACAAAAAATGAAAAAAAAAATATTCTAAATTTAAATTGGCCATATCAAAGTAATATTAAAGGTATTCACTTTAAGTCGAAAATTTGAGCCAAAAACAACAAGTTTACGTAATTAACAGGTAAATTAATTTGATTACATTTCGTCTGGAAAAACAGCACAAGTATGCATTATACATGATGCTAATTAGGATTGTTTACAACTCGTCGCGGTTGAGAAGGTGTTTTCACACAGATCGCGAGGAAGTTTTATGATTATGCATACAGAGTAGCCAAAACAAGCGCGTTGCATTATGAGATATGTTTTGATCGAAAACTTTGACTGGAAGTCAAAAAAATGTCTGTATTTCGGTTAAAAATTTTTTTTTTTACTAATTTTTGGTGAAAGTTAATAACTATTATGATACTTCAAAATGACCCACTTTTTTCGAAATTAGTCAAAGGGACAATACATCTTTAAATAATATGGAAAATTATATAAGGAATGAACTGGTGCTTCCATTCCGTGAAACAGAAAAATGTGTTGATGTAGCTTTTACTTTAATATATAAATTCAGGGACAATTATTGAACTAATTTAACAAATTGATCTCAGGTTCTAATTTCAATCTACGATGGTTTACACCTACCAATGAAGTAAATCTATGTGGACATGCTACTATGGCAACGTCAGCAGTAATATTTGAGAAGAAATGTAAGTACTTTTACATAAAGAACATAATTATTATCAAAACAGATCGCAAGAAGCCACTCTTGATGAGTACTTTTATGTTATTTGTTTTTTACCTAACAATCATACTATACTGTTTGGTTTAAAAACCTTCTGACTCAACTGCCAAATAAAGTATAAAGCTCTTTACATTGCAGTATGATTCTATAATTTGTTATGCCCTTCCACCCACCCCCCCCCCCCCCTCCCCATACTATACCCATCTTATAAATATTTATCCAGAAATAATTCATGGCAGCAGAAACAGGACAAATTTTAAGGTTTACTGTAATGCCGATTGTGGGTCAGAACGGCATTTATTTGTTTGATTGACAGTTGTAGTGTAGTGTCTTGAAAATATGACTACCTTATCACATTGCATTTTGGGTAATTTTAAGGTAGAAATGCTGCCAGTCTATTTTTTAAATAACTGGTTTATTTTGCGATATGCAGGAAAAACAGGTTCTCGTTTATAGAATACATCACTATCCGTCTGCCTTACAATTTCATTATAAGTAGCTTACATTACCTACAGTATTATTTTAAAACAGTGTTATGTCCTATGTTGTCACAAATTTAAGATTTATTGTTTTATATTTATTATTATTGTTTTTTTATTTTACAGGTAACGTTAATGAACAGTTAACCTTCCACACCAGAAGTGGCCAACTGATGGTAAAAACATGTCATGAGGATTTAGTAATGAACTTTCCCATGTACCCAACAGTTCCACAGGTTTGTTGTGCTAATTAATTATCTTCTTTTTAATTAATGATATCCTCTGGTGTTAAAGATGTATTGTCCCCCAAAATCATGAAAAATAAAGATTTTTAAAATCGGACTTTGAATAGGCCATTTTGCAGTTTTAATGAAGTTGTTCACTTCCATAAGAAAAAAAACGCGGGAAAAAAATTATTTCACCTATAAAAAGACAAAATTACCCAAAAACTCATTGTCTTCCAGACAATTTGACCATTTTTTGCTTTAAATAACATTTTTCTCAGGTAAATAAATTTTTTTCAGACCCAATTTTTTGTGAGAGTGAATAACTATTATGTGACATTAAAATAACATATTCAACAAAAAAATTAAAAAAAATATTTTTTTAGGGGGACAATATATCTATAATTGGCGCTGAGCTGTGTGCTATAGCTGCCTTTACATTGCTCCTGGAAATTTTAATTAATTTCCACTTTTTTGACCATATTTTTATTGATTCAATGTAATTGTTTCAACATTGAATCCAGAAGATGACTTATTTTCCTCAATATTTCACTTCTGCTTCTCATTTTAGTGTTTTTAGTAGTGATTTTTGTAGGCTTCAAACTGGTGGAGTACAGCCTACTTGTTCTGAATGGTTCACTGTTGGTAAGCCCTTTTGGCCCCCTCAACCTGATGTAAACATTAGGCCTAGCCCTGTGCTATGGGGATCCAGTCAAGTCGCCCCATCGCAAAGTCGCCTCATACAAAGTCGCCCAATACAAAGTCGCCCCATCGCAAAGTCGCCCCAAAACAAAGTCGCCCCGGCACAGTCGCCCCATCGCAAAGTCGCCCCATTACAAAGTCGCCCCAACGCAAAGTCGCCCCAACGCAAAGTCGCCCCATCGCAAGGTCGCCCCATCGCAAAGTCGCCCACGGTTTTATTTCGGTATGATTATGAAGCGCCGCCGCTAGTGTAGTACGCTGTAGTCGGTTGCGTTTGATATCGATTGCGTTGTTACTTTGGTCGCGCTAAATGTCGTATACATTATAATGTTTATCCTACTTATATACATAATTTGTGTTTTAATTTTTATTTTACAGGTTTTAATGGAGTGATGTGCTTTTTAAAAATCATTAAAGAAATATAGTCCCTTGTTTGAAAGTTCTAAAAAGATTATCCCTGATTTATAGTTTAAAATGTTAATTTAATATGATTTGAAAATTAGTTACCAGAGCCACAATTACGAATCTTTCTTCAACCTACGCGTGGATACCAGCTCATTTTTAGGATAATATAATAAATGTATAAATGTGTAGTAGGCCTTCGTATAGATTTACAGTAGTTAAAACAATAACAGTGTTGTAAGACAATGAGTGTTATAGGCTACTTATTGATCATTTTGCATTTATTGACAAGTTATGTGTCTTAATTTTATAATGACTTTTCAAAATGAAGAAAAAAAAAAAAAATTTCATCGCCGATATGATTGTTTTACATGCAGGTATTTTAGTAAAATTTAAAACGCTACATTTTGACCATGGAAAAACCATCGTACAGTATCGTGTGCGTGTTTTTTAAAAAGGGGAATCCCCGACGGTCAGCAGAAAGACGTAGCAGCTGTGAGGAAACAGATACCAGAAGGCGCAGCTCCGATTGGTTTCAGAGAATGTTTCAGATGGCGAGTCGCCTTTTATTCAACAGCACAATGATCATTTTACTGAAGAAATTCTTTTCAACCCTTTTGGTTTTAGAACATTCTAATTATCATATGCCTAATAAATATCCTCATATCGGGTGTATATTTAATTTTAAATTAAACAAGACAGTGAAGAGGCACGGAATAATACGTACACGGACGTACGACGAATACACACACGCACGTCATCATTTACGACATATAGTGGTAATATGATGCAATTTTATAATGGATATAATGATGGGATTGCCTTTCCAGGCTTAGAATCAATGTTCATTGTAATACTATGTATATAATAGTAAACTGAATGTTTATAAATAAATTGTTTTACGTAATTTGTTGCATATAAAATAAAAGACACAGACGCAGCCTACGTTTCCTATAAAATATTTTTTCACATTTAAATAATTATAATACTATAATCTTAAACTATGTTTACAAATTGTCATTTTTTTAAGGCACACATCTTTCTCATCATACTGACCTGTAAAATGAGCGACTTTGACGACTTTCACATTTAAATAATTATAATACTATAATCTTAAACTATGTTTACAAATTGTCATTTTTTTAAGGCACACATCTTTCTCATCATACTGACCTGTAAAATAAAAACAAAAATCAATTATTAATATAGGCCTAATAATAATAATAAATATTCATCGACCAAAGTAAAAATAATCTAGATCGTATAACATTATTTTATCGCGACCAAAATTAAACGCGACCGATTTCGAACGCGACTGATATCATCGTAAAACTCCGGCGGGGTTTCCCCATCTTCAGATGGTGCGTTGTAGTGCGACAACGGCGGAGTAATTACGGGGGTTTCCCTCTGGTAAGCTAGCACGTTAGTGCGACCGCGGAGTGATTAGTCGGGGTTTCCTCTCTGATGATGGGGGTGCGTGCCGATCGTGTAACCTGAGACTACATGGCGGGGCTTCCCCTTTTATGCATACACGTTCCGTGTTATTTTGTGTATCATTGCGACATTTTACGCACTTGTAAACTATTTTTTAACGTTTTGGGGCGACTTTGCGATAGGGCGACTTTGTGATGGGGCGACTTTGCGATGGGGCGACTTTGCGTTGGGGCGACTTTGCGATGGGGCGACTTTGCGATGGGGCGACTGTGTCGGGGCGACTTTGTTTTGGGGCGACTTTGCGATGGGGCGACTGTGTAAGGGGCGACTTTGTATGGGGCGACTTTGCGATGGGGCGACTTGACTAGCATCCGTGCTATGCTGGCCTAGGCCTAGCCCCATTAATTCCTTTGGTGTCTATCCATCTCTCTATACTGGGCCTAGCCCTGTATCTACCTTTGACTTGCGTGTGTATAGTAGGGGTACGCTACTACAACTTCGAAATTGTCGTAGACAATGGATTTCCCCCTCTACATATCAGGTGTTGAAAGAATGCGGTATTTTCAGATCATACCGTGGCTGTAGGGCTGGTAAAAGAGTTACTATTCGGAAACCTATACCTGTTCTTTCTACCCAGCATTCTTTACCTAAAGCAGGTCGTGGTGTCAACTTTACCAACTTATGCTACCCCACCACCATCAGCCATCGCCTGCCCAGTCACTCGGGTGCTAAGATTAACTTAGCCACATGGAATGCCAGATCTATTAGGGCCAAGAACAAATCAACTGCGCTCTGTGATTTTATCATTGATAATCATCTTGATATACTGGCTGTTGTGGAGACATGGCTGACGGGTGATAGTAGAGATGATCGCACCATTGCTGATATAAAAACAACACTGCCTAACTACAATGTTGTTCATACCCCTCGGACTCATGGCCGGGGTGGTGGCATTGCAGTCATTGTTCGTGATGGTATTCAGATACATTGTTGCGAGTCTCCTCCTTTCAAATCCATGGAATGCTCAAAGATTACTTTGGCTTCTTTTTCTTCCTCTTTTCAGCTTGTGGTTGTCTATAGGGTTCCTCCAAATGCCAAAAACAAATTAACCTCATCTATGTTCATTAATGAATTTTCTTCTTTACTAGAATCATTAAGTGTGAACTCCTCCAAGTTAGTCATTTTAGGCGATTTTAACTTTCATGTTGATAATTCTAACAACAGGGATGCTGTATTGTTCCTCAACACTCTTGAGACATTCGATTTATATCAGCACATCCATGACCCAACTCACATCGCCAACCATACTTTAGATTTACTTATCTCCCGCAAAGAATCTGACCTGCTTAGCAAAATATCCATCCAACATGGTATGCCTTCGGACCATCATGCCATTAAGTGTCAGGTTAACATTAATCGTCCTGGGCCCAGCATAACACAAGTAGTTTCACGAAATGTCAAAAACATAGACATCGTCAAATTCCAGTCTGATGTTCTTGATTCTCTCTCACAATGTTCCCTGGCCTCTGACATTGATTCTATGGTGAAGGGGTATAATGTGTCGTTACAGAAAATATTAGATTCTCATTCTCCACCTGTGCTTCGCACTCTTGTGCTTCGCCCTCATGCACCCTGGTATACAGGTGAACATCGTTCAATGAAGCAGGAGCGTCGACGTCTGGAGCGCAAGTGGCTGAAATCTGGTCTCATGGTAGACAAACAACTGTACCATAATCAGTGCACTAACTACAATGAACATCTTTATAAGGCCAAGACGGAGTATCACAAAGATGAGGTATTAGGATGCGATCAACGCAAGTTATTCCGTGTTGTTGACAAGTTAACATCTACTGCCATCTCTAGTCCTCTTCCAGCTCATGATGATGCTAAAACTCTTGCAAATCTATTCTCTGACTTTTTTAAGAATAAGATTGAGAGATATTGCAGAACTTTTTCATCAACCTCCCCTCATTATGTTGAATCTCAATCATGTAAAAGTAATTTCAATACCTTTGACCCTGTCTCTGCTGATGATTTACTTAATGTCATTAAGTCAGCCTCCATTACCTCTTGCTCCCTGGATCCGCTTCCTCTTAAATTATTTAAGACTTGTCTTCCTACCCTTCTTCCCTTCTTTACAAAAGTTGTCAACACCTCACTGAGCTCAGGTATCTTTCCATCTTCACTCAAACATGCCTGCATAACACCATTGTTAAAGAAGCCATCTTTGGATGTTGAGGAATTTGCAAGTTACAGACCCATTTCCAATCTTCCATTCCTTGGAAAAATTATTGAGAGGGTTGTGTCCAGTCAGCTGCAATCATATCTGAATAGAAATGGGTTATTTGCCACTAGACAATCCGCCTATCGTCCAAACCATAGTGTAGAATCTGCACTTCTTCTTGTGCATAATGATATTAGCATTGCACTTGACAACCATAATGAGGTTCTTATGGTCCTTTTAGACTTCAGTGCTGCTTTTGACACCATCAACCATAAGCAGTTATTACATCGTCTATCATCACGTTACGGTATCTCTGGAATTGGTCATAATTGGTTTGCATCATATCTAAATGATAGGTCCCAGTCCATTGTCATCAAGGATGTTTTGTCGAACCCGACTCTGCTTACAGTTGGTGTTCCACAAGGGTCTGTGGTTGGTCCTCTTCTGTTTATTTTATTTACCGCCCCACTACTTGACCTTATTGAATCTCACAATGTGAAGTGTATGGCGTACGCTGATGACACTCAGCTTTATGTCACTTTCAACCCTAATCAGCGTAATTCTGCTGTCAGTAAACTTGAATCCTGTATTGCCGAAGTCAGAGCATGGTGTCAATCTAACAACCTGGTTATGAATGATGCTAAAACAGAACTTATTCATTTTTCTTCTCGTTTTAAGCCTGCGTGTTGGACTGCCTCTGTTAAGATTGGTAATTCTTTCATTCAACCATCGTCATCCTGTAGAAACCTTGGAGTTGTCATGGATTCAACGCTTTGTATGTCCAATCAGGTACATAACATCTGCAAAGCTGGGCTTCACGCTATTCGTAAAATTGGAAGCATTCGGAAGTACCTGGATTCAAGATCAACTGAGATTCTTGTTCACGCCTTTGTTACATCAAGGCTAGACTGTTGTAACTCATTACTTTATGGCTTACCAGCAAAGGATATCTCTAAAATTCAGCGAGTCCAGAACACAGCTGCCCGATTGGTCGTTCAAAGCCCCATAAGGCAACATATCACACCTGTGCTGAGACAGCTTCACTGGCTTCCGGTAACACAAAGAATTACATTCAAGATCCTGCTCTTTGTTTTCAAAGCTCTTCATAATTCTTCATCTAAGTTCATTTCTGAACTTATTCAACCTTATGTTCCTAAGCGGTCTCTGAGATCTCGATCTGAGTCTCTTCTTGCCCATATATTTCATCCCTCCACTAAGTTTTATGGAAATCGTTCATTTTCTTCGGCATCCGTTTCTCTATGGAATGCGTTGCCTATTGAAATCCGTCAGGCTACTTCCACCAGTGTCTTCAAATCTCTCCTCAAAACCCACCTTTTTAATTTGTAATTTTTCAAAATTTTCTGTCTTTGTAAAGCGCATTGAGGCTTTCAGCATAATGCGCTATATCAAGTACCAGTTATTATTATTATTATTATAATGACTGAATGAAAATATTAACAATTTATAATTAATTATGATATTAAATAACTACTCCATTGAACCCTTACATGATCAACAGACAAACAAGTGGCAATCGCTTAAAATATAAATCAATTTTTCCCAAAATGGGCTTCCATAGATAAGGTATGGGACGATGGTTTTGCATAAATCATTCTGCATAACATATAATTCATTTCTTATTATTATATTTTTTACATTTTATAGGAGGAATCTACTGTAAAAGAATTAATAAAGGTTTGTTTTTAACAAATAACATATTACATATTACTGTTGCATTAAATACTATATTTGTTCACATTTTTTTTTTTCTTTAATTAAAACAACAAAAAAGAATGTCTTTTGAATCTAGATAAAATTATTTTAAAATTGGAGACTGTTTGATGCCTCAATTAATCTTTTACTTAGTTTTCTCGTTTGAATGAGCTATACAAATACTAATATCACAACTTTTAAGTTGTGATGTTAGTATTTTTTATTTATTTTACTTAAAAGTCCTGCATAAATGACTTTTATCTTTAAAACAACTTCAGATTGTTGTTGATGATTTACTAATAAAAGAGGTTGAATATTCAGAAAAAACTTGCAAACTTTTGATCCGGTTACAGGATTCATACACAAGGTATCCTTAATTAGGTTATTTGTACACTGTACCTCTTTGCTTTTGTTTTCACTGAATTAAATAATGTTTTTTAATTATTAGTTGAGTATTGGTGAGATTATACCACAGGACCTTCAATTTGCAACTTTACAATTTGGAGATCTTGTTATAAGGTTGCCAGATACATTATCAAGGTCAGCTTAATTTGGTTTTCCAAAAAAATATAAATATTGAAGTGGACAGTCATGTTGACACACACTGAACATATGATGTAATGGCGGATGGTACGCAAGTGTATTGACCAGGCCAGACTGTACTGTATAGGCGTAGTTTTGGTAGATTATGCCTAGCCTAGATTCTAAATACCCTGAATGAAGGCTGTGATAGGACCTAACTTGTATTATTAAAATAGTATATTTAAAATAACCACTAAAAAAAGTCATCGCAAGATCATTCTCCGCCATGATTGTGATAACAGCTTTATGACGTTATATGTCTACTTGGTAATATGTCACTGAATACGTTCTCAAATTTAGCAGTCAGCGTTTTAGATCATACAAATGTCGACATAGTAGACATGCAAACTGTTCCAAATATTATGGAAATGCTCTTTTATGTCATAATAATGCAAACATGCTCTTATGTTGGAAAGCATCATGTGTTAATGTTGTTTATTTGTTTGCCATTTCATTCTATATGTAAATGCTCTTCAATATGCAAATAATGTATTAATTGTAATGTAATTATTATCATACAATTTTAATTATTTATAACAGAAATGACCTTGAGAACCTAAAACCTGACACAACCGCCATGATGAAAGCGCAACCTAATGGCCCTGTTAAAGGTGTCATAATTACTTTGAAAGGAAGCCATGAAAATGGTGCTACAGATGACAATGATCAGCAATTTGATTTTATTTCGCGTTACTTTGCACCTTGGAATGGAATACCTGAAGACCCAGTAACTGGTCAGTTTACATTTGCAAGTATACAATTTTATTTAATTATTTACAATTTACATTAACTTTTGATTAATTAATATTGTTTACTATTTATATATTTAGGAGCTGCGCACACAGTACTTGCCAGTTATTGGTCACGTCAACTGAACAAGACCAGTCTTTATGGTATTTGATACATTTAATTATGATTAATGGCATTAAATGGCACTATAGCTCATTTTTTCAAAAGAACACCAACAGAAATAAGCTCCAAATGTCCACCAGTCTGTGACAAACTGCTCAGTTCTCATTGACAAGCCTTCTATCCCTAGGCTAGTTTTTCGGGCCATTATCTGGAATCATTCTATATGGAATAGCGTAAACTTAAACATTAATCTACCATAGCCATTTAAAACCAACAGCCAACTGAAATGTTCTTTAAAATCATGCGAGTGTCAACCATGACTGCAAAGGAGTTGTTTCATTGTAAAAGAGAGGGCAGCCTCGTCACAAATAATTGTATAGTTGTTTATGTAAAAAAAATTGAAATGAAAAGTTTATTATCGTCCAAATTAAAATCACAAATAGTTTTATATTTACTCTTGTTTTTTTCTTACAGCCAGACAATGTTCAGCAAGGGGAGGCAATGTTCGGTTGACTGTCAAAGAAACTCGAGTAGATTTGGCAGGAAAAGCAAGCATTGTTGTTGAAGGCAAAATTAATCTCAACAAATGTTAAAGAGCATCTAATTCGTGGACATACACTGCCACTAAATATCAAAATTATGATAGAAAAACAGATGATCTATCTATCAGTAATGTTACTGTATATACTTTTACGCCTTTTCTCATTGTTTTATTATAGTTGAATTATCTTGAGGTTTTCAAAACCAAAAAATGTGCACTGCCATCTGCTTTGTGTGTCTTATTCGCCAAAAAAAAAGTAGAGCTAATTGCTACAACACTTCTACTACCCAAAATACTGTATTTACAGTTTTCTATATCTGAGTTTACACAGTCACGCACAGTTCAACAGCGCTCAGAGGTAGAGTATTTGATTTAGTGTATCAAATCTGGTATAGTAAGCTCTGTTTGCACTATCAAACTTTATGTAACAGAAAACGTGATGTGTCCATATATGATGGACACGATGACATCATATCACTATCATATTTGAGCACATCACATTTTATTGTCAAACTAGTTTGATGGTGTAGTCAGAGCTTTAGTCTAATTCTCAATGCAAAACAGCAGTGTATTAATGGTGATTAATGTTTATGGTTTCTCTACATTTTCCTGTAGCTTTTTTTCTCCTGTTTAATAAACAACCACTTTTATTAACTTATGTTTTTTATATCAAAATATTTACCAATATTGAATACATTTATATCATGGAGATATATCATGCTTATGGTTTTATAAGGTAGTAAGTATCACTATTCCTTTTTTAATCAATGTATGGAAATATCCATGTAACTAAAGACAAGTTTTGATTGTATGGATTTATGAGTTGTTCTCAATTATAATTTAAGTTTGCTGTGGAGTTTATTTTTAATTTTGATTAAATGCACTCATATGATTAAAAAATAAATAAGTTCTCAAATATAAAGTTCTGATGGTGGATTTATCTATGTGTAGTAGAATATTCACTATACCATTACACTTTATTTATTTATTTTTGTGTGGAAAATGCCAACATAAGATAGTGATTTTGATTTTATTATGTATTATATTTATTTTTCTTCATAAAGAAATGGTATTTTAAAGATAAGATTAATTAAATGGTAAAAATTATGTTAAAAAGTGATTAAAAAGCAGTAATGAACCTCATTATATAGATACCAATTACATCTTAAAAAGTACAAATGTTCTTTTTTTTTAATTTGTTGTTTTTAAAAGCTAGTATTAAAGATGTATTGTCCCCCTGAAAAAATAATTTGTAAAAATTTTTTTGTTGAATATGCCATTTTATTGTTACAAAATAGTTATTCACTTTGACCAAAAATTGGGCCAGAAAAAAAATTATTTGCCTGAAAAAACTGTAATTTAAAGCAAAAAAATAGTCAAATTGGCTGCCAGTTTTTGGTTGAATTTAATCGTTTATATTGTCATTTTATAAGTGAAAACATTATTTTTCGGGGTTTTTTTTCTATGGAAGAGATTGAATCTACAAAATGACCTATTTAAAAGTCAGATTTATTAATCTTCATTTTTCATGTTTTTGGGGGACAATACAACTTTAATTTTAGAAAGATATCAATCTAATCTACTGGACTTACATGACTTGTTTAGTAAACAGCGACGTTTCACGACCTATCCAGGTGGATTAGATTGATATACAGTAGTTTTAAAATATATTACTACTGGTGCAATTATTAGGCAACCATATCTCATAAGTCATTAGCATCTTTTTTATTTCTTAATATCTACATCTTCTTTATGGCGTTGTTGTTTAATAACAAAGGCGATTAGGCTACAAATCCTAATATACGATTTAGATGAAGTTAGCATTACTTGTTTATTGAAATAATAGACATTTGCGTAAGTATCTACGATTGATATTAAAAATAAAACTGAAATGAAAAATTACATTTCTACAATTGATCTTATATTGTCTGCACGCGGCGAATCTCGTGTCAGTTTGTAAAAACACGTGGCAATACGCTGTTCTGCTACATGTTGCGTTAGGTGGTATTGTTTGTAAATGCAGTGAACAGATAGCGATTTACGATACCAGAATAATTACCTCAATTATAGGTTAACTAGCGGATGGGATCCCAGACATTAAAATAAATTGTTTTTCTTATTACATATCAATTCGAGATAAAATATTTCTATAAATACATCAGTGCATGTGGCGCACAGGCGGCGTGAAGAACAACCCGTGTATCTGGGTCCATGATGATTTCCTGCAAATAATACACCTGTAAGCTGTCAAACTATTAGAATCGGAGGGAGGAGGCGGAGTTTAGAATTTCTGCTATGCCTGTTAATGTATAAATTCAAATAACAATATTAAATGTAGTAAATTGAAATTGTAGTAACAATTTTGCTTTTTCTTTAAATGCAAATATTATAGACGATCGTTAAATTTCGACAATAAATTCAAGGTGATTGTTGCTGAATTTTAAAACGTACTTATTTTACCAAGGTCTAAATATAGAAAACGTTGATATATTCATAATATTCATAAGTTCCACTTGTGGACGAATGAAGTTACTATTAACTTATAAACAAAGTCATTTTAACAGATGAAATGAAATTGAAATTCGTATTTACTCGAGTCTATTTTATTTGTATCAACATTGTTTCCCTTTTAACAATGTTTATATCTTTGAAAGACTTCAAATAATGTATTGGACTTTGTGCTTTAAACTAATGTACCGGTATGTGTAGCTTATAATTGTGTATTGTCAAAGGAAATTAAATTAATTCCAATTATGGACCAATAAAGAAGAAGTACGCAGATATTGGATTCAACAAAAAGGAAAAACACAAAAAAGAAATGATAATAAAGATACGACAGAGGCACCTGCAACCAAATATATTAAGCCGTATCAGTGGATATGGAATAAAACATGCATTTTAAAATAACTAATTAACCAAAGGTTCATGGTCGAAGTTAATTTCTACTTAGATCGATTGGTTATAGATGGAATTATAGATTTTGTATATGCTTTGCATCTTGTAAAGCATGATGCAGATCAAACGCATGACAGGGCAACTCCCTGGTTATCTATAGCATCTATATTAATTATTTGAAAAACAAAGCAGCACTGGGGCGACAGGCGATCACCAGTCGTCGACTAAGCCGCGCCGCAAGATACATTAACTCTCATCCAAACTTACTTCAATACTGCAGTGTAATCCAATTGTATTTTGCAAACAAAGCCCGTTGCTTACAAAGTCAATACGCGGATATTTTAGTGCAGAGAGCGGGGCAATGTGATAATTACCAATGTCTAAATATATTATTATAAAATTATATAAAAATATTAATTTAATACATTTAAGAATGATTAAATAGGTCTACTGAGTATGTCTCCACCAACTAGTGCCTGCAATATTTTGTTTGGACAAAGTGGATAAATAAACATTTTTAGTGGATTTAGGCATTAGGTTTTTCTAGAGAGCAATTATATTCTATACCAGAATGATGTCTATAGCCTACTGTGCACCGTATCTTCTTGTAGGCTCCATTGTTCCATACATTTTCGCTCCCGATATGGCCATTAGAGACCATGGTCCATTTTTTCCCGTGAAATATTATGGATAGCCTAGATAGTTCCTAGTTAAATATTTTGTTTTTCTAATGATTTAACCTAATAAAATAATATCTATAATAATAACTCTGATCTAATTTTATCATACCACATATTCACACCTACCTTTTATATCAATACTATATTTATACCATTACATGTTTTGTTTGTGCACAGTTTATTTTAGCTATAATTATATTATGCTACGTGGTCAAAAGTGTGTATGAGCATTGCTTTCTTTTTATGCGGAAAACTAAAATTAATACTTGCATCCAAACAAAGCAAAATAAGGAATGAATTGGGGGTGGGGGTGTCACGGTGGATAGGTGGATTTGATCGAAGGATCATTTCTATATACACACTTTCCGCTGAATTCAACTTGAACATTAACAATAATTATGTTTAGGCTACTCAACGACAGATGTTCTCTATGTTGATTAAAACTACGTTGTGCGCAATAATTACTTCGGTTATCTTGATATAAAAGTGACGTCATCAGAAATTTAGATGCACTAGTGACAGGTAATACTGATTAACATGAAATTAATAATATTGCTCGTTGAGTTCTACATTATAATACGACAGACGGTAGACGATCGCTACAGCGGCAACAGTTGGTAGATGACAACCAGGAAAGCATCATGTTTGACCAAACCAAGTGTTCAGGTACAAATCGACATTCTCAAATAGTTCATATCCTAGAAAAGTGTCTTCGATTTACAACTGACGTTGAGAAAGAACTCGACAAAGTTGATTATTCTAAGATAAATTCCTTATCTGAAGACATGGAAAACGAACTGAGCATAGATTTGAGTGATGGACAAGAAACGGAGAAGTTTACATTTGTAGTCAGACCTAGCGAAGTAATAGATAAACCGTTAACAATTCGACGACGAACTTTGAGTAGATTTGCTAAATCACGAGTTGGTGCAAGAAAAAGTCAAGCTAAGCGAACTGTTAACTTTTCGTCATGTTGCAAAGATTGGTCATGCCAACGTCAGTGTGCACCAACAAGTCCATCTAATAGTCCTGTCCGTCGCCTGGCCGCGAACGCACGAGAGCGTCGTCGAATGGATTGTCTGAACACGGCATTTGACGACCTTCGCGCAGTTTTGCCATCACTTGGAGGGAATCAGAAACTGTCTAAATATGATACATTACATATGGCAATGACGTATATAGACGAGCTGATGAAACTTCTAGAGAGTACTTCTAAGAAAACTATAAACTGAACGTAAGTTGGATCAAAAATCAAAACAATTTTGTTGTTAATCTAATTGTTTTGCTATGAATGGTTGCTACAACAAATGGAGGTATTTTTCTCGCAGAAGTACACAAATTATCAACTATCTGTTTGACACCACATGCAGTATTAAAGGAAACTTTTCAGTTTGAAAAACAATTCCATGTTTTTAGTTACTTACTTAGCTTAGACTTAGTTCCTCCTGTTTTCTCTAAAGAACATTGGGCAGCAACATCTGATCTCCATTTCACGCGGTTTTTAGTTAAAGACGCCTATTTATATTTGACTTACACGGACCTACCTATACTGTGTTTTACTAATGTATTGCATTTTACAATATGAATTCGAAATATGAATATAATATATAGTTATTGTGTTCTGAGATGTACTTTTGAGTTTCTCTTATTACAGAACTACCGCAAACTTTATTTCAACATCGTCGTGCAATCCATCAAACATATTGTGGATAGTTTTAACTTTAACTATATTAAGATACCACCAAGACTGTTTGTTATTGCAATGCAGATTACATAATCAAAGCTATATACACGCCTTCAAGATAATTCCATATTTTGTTCAATTTAATAATACGTTTTTGACATGCTTTTATAGAAATGTGCGCTATAATGGTAATATTTGTTTGTTTTTTTTAAAATTAAATAAATACTTTTCCAAACAATTGACATGTTATTATGTTATGTTCATAAAGATTTGGGGAGACAATGTAATATTATTGCATATATAATAAGTAACATTTCTTATTTCAATAGAAATTAGTTTTAATTCACCATAACACACGAGAATAAAAATGTTGATGTCAATATTAACATAGGGCCTATTTTTGTCTAGATATATTAATAGGCAACAACATATTGTATAATAATTTGTTAAAGTTCATTCTAATGTTGATTTGTGTTCGTGGGAAAGTAATGAAGTTAAAATACAAGATAGTCATTCGTTCATTTGGTCAAAATCAATGGGTAAATAATAATAATAACGATATGAATTCTATTTTAATCCCTATGTATTTGTATATTATTTATTTTATGGTAGTGGTTCCCATGGGTCGAAGACACAATCATTTCCATTCAGGCATGGGTCAGCTTGTTCTGGCTGAGGATCTGGATAAAATACAGGTACTGACTGGTTGTGATAGTTGTAGAGTTTAGTTAATAAGAACTTAACAACCGCAGGATAAGCTTCAGACAGGTCATTCATTTCAAGTGGATCTTTCCTGATATTGTACAGCCAAACAATTTGATCGGAAGGGCTACTTTGCCCATTTATTGTGGTAAGGCCGGAATCGGGAGGTGCTATCCAACCTGTTTGTCCTGTAAAAAAATAAACTAAAGGGGTAATAGAAGGAAAATACATCATTATTTAGACCGACACGATTAGAGGAAACCAAAATGTTTCGTTTCTTTTTCCATCAACACTATTTTTAGACTCTACAGCTCACTATCGGTTGGTCGGATGGCCGGTCGGTAAACACTAACTCAAATTTGAGCACGCGACTGCAGCCGAGCCATGTATATGGCCTTGTTGTATTTATGTGTTCGAAACGGGGGAGAGAGAGTTATGGTGGGGGAGGGGGGGGGTGTCTATAGGCGGGGGAAGAGAGAGAAACTACCTCTGTTATGGAGGAGTGATTTTGATTTGGGGAGTCTAGTAATTAGGTATAAAAATGACCCGAATTATGGGAAGATTTCAGACTACTTTTGATAGAGGTATCAATATGACCGTGGAAGTTTTAAACTAAAGGAGTGTGATTGGGGAGAGGTACCCGCTTTTCTGGGGCGGGTATTTCAGTACCATTGCAAAACTCACCAGTATTTCCAGTCAAAAGCTTCCAGTCTCTGTATCGTATTGCAGCCTCAATACTGACATTAAATAGGCTCATATCGACAATCCAATCTCGACCACCAGAAACTACATTCAATGGATTGATGTTGTGCAAAAGTTCAAGACGACTAGAACAAGTACCGTACCTGTTGATTGAGATTGTCAAAATAAATAATAACACATAAAAGTGGATGTTAAGGAGCCTTTGAATTACGACGGCTACCTCTCCTGGGTTTAGAATTTATATTTATTTATTATAAAATTTGAAGCTTTGTAATAACAATAATAACCCTACTTATTGATCTTGAGCTTGGACCTACTTTGAACATGGAGCTACCCTTTGAACCTGGACCTACTTTGAACATGAGCTACCCTTTGAACCTGGAGCTACCCTTTGAACATGGGGCTGCTAACCGTTGAACCTGGAACTACCGGTACCCTTCGTAACCGTCGTAAAATTTGAAGCTTTGTAACAACAATAATAACCCCCTTATTTCAGCAAAACAATAGAAAATGTAAACCATGAGTTAACCTTTGAACCTGGATCTAGCCTTTGGACCTGAAGCTAACCCCTTTGAGTCTGGATCTACCGGAACCTGGACTTACTTTGAACAGGGAGCTACCCTTTGAACCTGAAGCTACCCGTTGAACCTGGATCTACCCTTTGAACCTGGGGCTAACCGTTGAACATGGAACTACCGGTACCCTTTGAACCTGGACCTACATTTAACATGGAGCTACCCTTTGAACCCGGATCTACCCTTCGAACCTGGAGCTACCCTTTGAACCTGGATCTACCCTTTGAACCAGGAGCTACCCTTTGAACCTGGATCTACCCTTTCAACCTGGATCTACCCTTTGAACCCGGAGCTACCCTTTGAACCTGGATCTACCCTTCGAACCTGGAGCTACTTTTGAACCTGGAGCTACCCTTTGTTTTTTTTATAATGCCAATGACCATAACCACCAGGCTACAACATCATCTACCTTTCGGAACTGGAGCTACCCTTTGAACCTGGAGCTATCATTTGAACCGGATCTACCTTTTGAACCTGGATCGACCATTTAAACCTTGACCTATACCCTTTGAACCTGTATTGATAATTGAACCTGGACCTATACCCTTTGAACCTGGATCTAACCTTTGAATGTTGAGCTACCCTTTGAACTTTGAGCTACCCTTTGAACCCACACACCAGATACCAGTAATATTATGTCATTAAATATTGTCAATTTGGGAATTATGACTGTAATGTTTTAAGAATCATACTTGATAGTATTCCACTGGTTGATTCCATCCAGTGGTTTTGTCCCGTTTGTGTTCCATCCAGCTATACCTTCAACAATGGTGGGAAACCAATCACTAACGTGGATCAGTCCATTGTTAATAGTGCCCTTAACTTTTCCCGAAAGTAATGGACTATGGACAAATCCAACAGCTCGGATACCTCCTTCGAACAGCGAGAACTTGAAACCACGTAATGGCCAGTTATTACCGGAGCCTCCTCGTATAACGTGACTTCCTACAGCGCCACCATTATCTAGAATGATAATATCTATTATTTAAATTATCTATTCTGTTATTTCGAAATCAAACAAAAATGTTGCCAACTTTGGATTAGGCGATAACAACGTAATACTCACCACTAGAAAATATTATGATAGTATCTTCATAGATTCCAGTTTCTTTCAATGCATCTACGACCTAATTAATATTATTAAATCATAATATAATTTTTAAATATCATAATAATCAAAACAATAAATGTGATTTCAAAACACATCATCGTACATACAGATATCTTACCCTCACTTCCGTGAATGTGGGAAGTCTACAGGACCCGACAGGACACCAGCAAACTGACGTACTAAGTGGTTGATATTCTAGGAAGGAAGATTGGAAAGAGGGATACATAGTAACATTACAGATCGAGGGATAATGTTTATTTCCATGTCCTGGATAAGCTGTTAACAGTCTGGCTTAAGGAAAGGAAGATCATCAGACATTAAGATTATCATTGAACAGTACACTCATAGTGATTCTTGACAGGGAATCACTATAGCATCTCATTATTAGACTGATAAAGAACTTATACATCCATTTCTTTCTTAAAGAAAAGAACTGTCAGACAGCAGAACAAAGTAAAAAGATGCTGAATGGGTAAAGAACTGTCAGACAGCATAAAAAAGTAAACAAGATGCTGAATGTGTAAAGAACTGTCAGACAGCAGAAAAAAGTAAACAAGATGCTGAATAGATAAAGAACTGTCAGACAGCAGAACAAAGTAACAAGATGCTGAATGGGTAAAGAACTGTCAAACAGCAGAACAAAGTAACAAGATGCTGAATGGGTAAAAAACTGTCAGACAGCAGAACAAGATGCTGAATGGGTAAAGAACTGTCAGAAAGCAGAACAAAGTAACAAGATGCTGAATGGGTAAAGAACTGTAGAAGGCAGAACCAACTCACAATTATGAGTAGGCCTAATACCGTACTGTAAATGACATTCATCTTGTGTAATTCATCCACTGTATACGGTACGCAACATCGTTTAATTCATTACAGGAAAAAAACAACAAAACAACTTGCGGCAGTTAGTCAGTTTATTACAAGTGTTACAACAGCATAATTATAATATTATTATAAGCCTTAAATTACAAAATGCGACGCTTATTACAAAGAGTCAAATACTAACAGTGTTAATAAGGAATAAGTTTGAGTAACATGTCAACTTACCTTTCCAATGCCTTCATCTAAACAACTCACCATTGCGGCATAAGAAAGTCTGTTTTCATCAGTAAATATACCGCGCAATGGTTCTTTATACTCATCTGGTACTTCGAGTGGAGAATGTGGTGCTTGGTACGACAGGTACAAAAACAAAGGCTGGGAAAAATGAGTATTATGTTATTACATTTTTAAATGAATACTGTAAGTAAATGGCCTGGACTTTTACATTGATGAGAGATAGACATGGGTGGGGTTGGGTAGTAATAGTTGTAGTTACCTTGTCTTCCGTTTTGTTCTTTATTATGTCTATGGCCTCGTCAGTAAAAACGTGAGTAGAGTATGTACCATTGTACTCAAATGCAGGTAAGTAGTTTCGATGGAAGTCGTAGCCGTCAAGCAGTGGTGGTATGGATCTGTGACTATAGTGAGTGCCAACACCAAGATACAACCCTATACAGAACATACGTTTTGTTTGATTACAGTAAGTTATGGAGTGTTCAACAGAAGTGTGTCACGTTATTTAAAAGATATTTTTAAATATCTTTTAAATATTAAAATATTTAAAAAATAATTGTCATTTTTACAATCAATTAATTAATCGCTATCATCACCATGGTAATTATTATATTTACAGGGCCGTAGCCAGGATCTGTCAAGGGGGGCTTCGGACACTAAGTATTTGGGACACTAAACCGCCCCCCCCCCCCCCACTCCCCCCCCCCCCCCACCCCTGAGGGGGGAGAATTTTGTTAAATGACACCCCTAGATGGCCGGAAATGGTTCTCTCGCACATAACATTCATGATAAATGGCACCTCTAATTGGTCGGAAAAGACACTCATGCAACATGCTACCAATAAGCAAAACGATCGTATTCGTACTTTTTTTCTCCTCCTCACACACGTGGACTATTTAATCGCCGATTGTTATGATCATTCACTCAGTATTTTGTTTTCAAGTTCAATATGAACTTTGTGTGAGAAGGCAAATTCAATGCTTATTATAGCTCTACCTATATTTATTAACAGTAATTTGTTGAGGAAATTAAATATTAATCAATGTAAATAGATGATATTGATACAGATGCTATAATGTAAACTACAGTACATGGTACCATAGATATTATAGTGTAATATATTAATATATTACTAGTGTAATATATTAATATTCACTATAATCCTCTATGATGATAATACACGTACTATATACTTCATAGCCACACATTTTTTATGTCCGTCGGAAGGCTATACCGTAAATCTTCTAATAGTAACCCACACTCTAATAGTAACCCTCCTTCTAATAGTAACCCACCTTATAAGTCAATCTATAATAATAATCCACTACTCTAATAGTAACCCACATGGGGTTAATATTAGAGTCACAAAAACTATTGACAAAATTACATTATGAATTGAAGACTGGTCGTTTATGATGCAGCCGTATTTTGAAAATAAGGAGATAATGCATATTGATCTCGGGAGTGGGGAGGATTGAGTGTTTTTGAGTTTATAAAATGAAGTTAGAGTTCAAACAAATTTGTTTATTCGTACTGTTTTATTATTTTGCTATGATTTGCTGACCGGAATAGTTGAGGTGGGTTACTATTTTCAGGTGCCTAATTTAAGATGAGTAATAGTAACCCACTACTCTAATAGTAATCCCCCTTCTAATAGTTACCCACCCTTAAAAAACAATCAAAGAATAATAACCCAGGGTTACAATTAGAAGATTTACGGAATAGGCCTACTTTATGCATGCTGCTGCATGCCGTGATCTAAACAATAGGTACGCGTTTGTCTGGCGGTGTCCTTTGTACGAATCGTTCGTGCACCAGCTCACTGTATCAGTACGATACACGCGTCAATATTATGTTACATCCAGGGATTTCAAGGTTCAGACCTGCGGCGTTTGCTTTCGTATTGTACGCGGCGTACAACTCCATAGGTCTGAACCAGGATCGGCAATTCATTTGCAACTCTTGGAAATTTACAGACACGTATCGCTCGACGTACGCTCATACAGCGAAAAATGTATCGAGTTATTCAAGAACGAGTTTACGAATTTTTCAATTTACGAATAACCTTTTGTACTGTGTGGGGAACGTATTTGAAGGATTCAGAGATGAGGGTGAGGTATTGGGCATGTCGGGGATGAGGGTTCGCAGTCGGTTGGGGGGGGGGGGGGTGGGTCGCTGTAAAGGAGGGGGGGGGGGGGGGGTTCGCCCGAACCATAAAAACCCCCCTGGCTACGGGCCTGATTTATATCCGGTAATGTGCATATCCATATTTTATTTCTCAGATTCGGATACATTTTATTACACAATTTGCACTTCGCAAAGCAGAGGTACGGTAATCATGCGAACTAGATCGTCAGTTTTACAGATCCTATTCTGCAAACTACGATGCCGCTGTAATCCAATGGACGTCAATCGAGCGGACATAATATTGTTTATTCTTTCGGTGGGTAACTACAATTATTATAATATAATAATATTATATAATAATACAATAATAATAAAAATTATATTTATTTGGAACAACACTATTTTAACAGTGGTACACATGCGTAGATGGTGCGTCCATACAAATACAAAACATACAAAATGTAATACAAAAACAATAGAAAATAAAAACTGAAACTAAAACATTTGTCATATTTGATTATGAACTAAAAACATAAAATTTGACTCAAAGCTATTACAAAACTTATTTTTAAACTAAAACTACACTAATACAACTACTAATTTTGCAACATCAATGGAAAAGAAAACACACTTTTTTAAAATAAAACAGTTCAAAGTTGTGATATAATTTTATTTCTTAGTACAATCAGGGAGTTGTTTCCTGGTACAATCTTGTTGAGCGTGTTAAATGGCCGAGCGATTAAACCATGGAGCTATAAAATTAATTTATAGCTCCATGATTAAACCTTAGGCGTTTTACCGTACTTATATCGGCATGGGTTCGAGGCCGATTCTTACACTTACTTTTTATCATGTGATCCACAATTGTCCAATTAAAAGACAGGTAGGAGGTATGTTATAATAGCAGTTAATTATAAGGTGCGGTATTACTATGCAAATCAATATTTACCCAAGAAAGAATCGAAACCTCTGTTATTTGGAAGGCATGCCTCGTCATAGTAACCTAGATGCCATTTTCCTACCAAGTGAGTAGAATAGCCAGCTTCTTTCAGCTTCTGAGCTAAAGTTATTTCGTCAGTTGGTAAGCAAGATGGTATCGAATCTGTGAAAACGCCATGCTGTAATCCTGTACGAATCTAAATAAAGAAAACCAAACGTTATTCTAAAATATCGTTTGTCTGTCTTAATGCGTCGATGAAAAAATAATGAAACACCACCAAAAAAGGAATAAACTTGCTCCATCTGACCCGTGGGTTAATCCATGATCTTACTGTAGTATCGAATACTTATTCGCAGGTTCATTTGTTTGTCTGTTTCGGTTAGGACATTATTAATACTATTTCAGGTAAAATCTATAACCCACACTGGCATGCTTTGGCAGGTTGATATTCACGTTTATGAATAACTATCTTCGTGTGACTGGTACTGCACTGCAGAATCAAGTAATTCTGAATGTTGGTCATAAAATGGCCAAGATTGCACAAGATAACACATAACCTGGCTTTTAAAGCCAGATTTTTAAATCATCTGAACACGTGCAGTAGTTGTAGGCCTACTAATCTTACCTGATTTTGATTTGATTTATTTCGGCATCGGTACATAAAAGATCATAGACATACAATTAAAAAGAGCATATATAAAAAACCATGAGACATAAGACCGAATAAAACAAGAAGGATGCCAAGGATAACTCATAAAAGTCTTCTACGGACTTGTTTCCAATGAGGTCCTTTGAAAGAATGTAACAGTAAAAAAAAGGAACCGTACAAACTGGAACCAGAACAGGGAGAACAGCAAAAAAAGACATACAATGAAACATGGCCTAATTATTAATAAAAATACAAACTATAAGACTATCAAAATTAGATGTAGCGCTTATTAAATAGTTACCTGATATCGACCGGTCATCAGCTGACTTCTGGTGGGCGAACATCTTGTTTGAACGTAATAATTTTCTAACTTCACACCTTCAGCAGCCAATTTATCCATTACAGGGGTATCGAACAGCGCCCCGTGGTATCCGACATCCCGATACCCTTGGTCATCTGTCAAAATGAATATTACGTTAGGTTGTTTATAGCCTACAACAGCAGAGAATTGAAAGCTAAGGAAAACAAGAATCGGGTAAAGTACGTTACACGCCATTTTCTCACTAGACATTTACTTCTTTGTGCAGATCGTAAACAATTGGGGTTTGGTTGTCCTGTAATTTGTATGAATAGGGCTTATCTATTTAATCCGTATCACGCTGCTGCTCTAGCCCGTTACGTCACAAGAGTTGACGCAATCAGATATAAAGCTGCAGCAGGTTTAGTACTGAGAGAGTGACATAAATGCGAAAATTGATCATATACACCACTATAATGTATAGGTCCAGCTGAAAAAAAAAACGTCTGGGAAAAGAGTCTATGAGTGCTCACGGTTGAACGATTTTGTATTCTTGACCTTTGATTGGTTGACGCCAATCAACAGATTGTGGAAGAAGTAGTCACGTTGTCTCTAGAGGGTATTCAGTTGCATGCATAAAGTTCACCTGAACAAAATCAAGGTCATCAGCCAATTGAAGTTGAACAAAATAAGGAAATACCGCTTTCAGACTTTGTTGTAGTTAATAGAATAAAATAGAAATCAGCTGTAACACAGTCACTTGTTTCAAATGCACGATTATCTGTAATGGATATAAATAACTAAGAGAAAAGAAACGTTTAATTATAACTCAAAAACCATTGCCTGACAGACAATTTAAGTATTTTTTGCTTTAAATTACATTTCAGGTAAAATAACTATTATGTGACAATAAAATGACACATTCAAAAACAAATTTGAATAAAAAATATTTTTCAGGGGGACAATATATCTTTAAAACTGTTACGTCAATAAGCGAGCAGCGTTTTTTGTAAGAAATATTTCTTGTTTAATGAAGTGCAATGATCGATAAAAACGTAAACTCAAATAACAGTTTCCTTATTCCTTTTCATAAAGTTGTTTAAATTAAAATGTATCTAAAAGAAGAAACATATTATATCTGTAGTTGTTTCATGAAATGTTAATGTAGGTATCAATCTTTTAAACATAAATCTAACTAAATCTTCTAACGCGCCTCTTGAGCCAAAAACCTATCAGCTTAGGCATCTTTTTCCACAAGACAGTACACTGTTGTTGGTAGACTCGGATAACTCTGGCTGGGTTATCCAATACCATTCAATGAGATTGGTACAGGGGCCCAAAAGGAAACCACTGCATAGTAACTACGTCACCAAATCTTATGTCACCAAATCTTATGAAAATTACGTTAGGTTGTTTATCGCCTAAAACAGCAGAGAATTGAAAGCTAAGGAAAACAAGAATAGCGTAAAGTATTCCATTTTCTCACTAGAGATTTACTTTTTTTGTGCAGATCGCATATACAAATGGCAAACAATTGGATATTCACGTTTTGGAGTTTGGTTGTATCCTTTGTGTAATAGTAAATACAAGTATGAATAGGGCTAATCTATGTAATCCGTAGAATGTCAATGGTCAAATTTTTTATTGAAGTGCAATGAAAACAATGACAATGAACTCAAATAACAGTTTCCTTATTCCTTTTCATAAAGTTGTTTGAATTAAAATGTATCTAAAAGAAGAAAGAACAAATACTGGTCTATGCATTTGGAATAAATGAGAAGTACAGTATGACCATGGGTTCATTAATTATTCATTAATCCATAGTATGATTAAGAACGAAAGGATAGAAAAAGAAGAAGAAGGTTAAATTTAAATTTCGCAATTGGACAATGTAAAAGATTTCCAATTTTCAAGAATGTAGAATGTTTCTTTCTGCCACTAATTAAAATTTAGATCCCATTTCATCATATTGTATATTAACTATTAACGTTATAGACCAGGGTTGGAAAAGACTATAGGCCTATGTAAATTTACAGGCTGCAGCGTAAAATTAACCAGCAGTCAACAATACCGTGCATAATTTGCCGGCGGTCAGCGTTTTTGTTGTTTATTTACTGTTTGAATTGCTTTGAATTACTGGGCGAATTTCCGTTGTAATTACGGACGTTCCGAACTTTGAAAATACAGTGTTTAATTGCTTCTTTCTGCAAATTTCGATCATATTTTCTTTTTTTCGAGTGTGGTTGTACAGTTTATAGTGGATAAATGAAAATGAATTGATAATAATTAATTTGAGAATTGATTACATTACCGGAAGCACCTTCGTCGGGGACCTCCATCGACAGATGTTCTCTATGTTGATTAACACCACGTTGTGCACAAGAAGTTACAATAATTACTTCGGTTATCTTGATATAAAAGTGACATCATCAGACATTTAGATGCACTAGTGACAGGTAATACTGATTAACATGAAATTAAAAATATTGCTCGTTGAGTTCTACACCATCACTTGGAGGGAATCAGAAACTGTCTAAATATGATACATTACATATGGCAATGACGTATATAGACGAGCTGATGAAACTTCTAGAGAGTAAGTTGGATCAATTGTTTTGCTGTGAATGGTTAATTGCTACAACAAATGGAGGTGTTTTTCTCGCAGAAGTACACAAATTATCAACTATCTGTTTTACAACACATGCAGTATTAAAGGAAGCTTTTCAGTTTGAAAAACAATTCCATGTTTTTAGTTAAAGACGCCTATTTATATTTGACTTACACGGACCTGCCTATACTGTGTTTTACTAATGTATTGCATTCGAAATATGAATATAATATATAGTTATTGTGTTCTGAGATGTACTTTTGAGTTTCTCTTATTACAGAACTACCGCAAACTTTATTTCAACATCGTCGTGCAATCTATCAAACATATTGTGGATGGTTTTAACTTAAACTATATTAAGATATCACCAAGACTGTTTGTTAATTCAATGCAGATTACATAATCAAAGCTACATAAACGCCTTCAAGATAATTCCGTATTTTGTTCAATTTAATAACACGTTTTTGACATGCTTTTCATAGAAATGTGCGCTATAATGGTAATATTTGTTTGTTTTTTCAAATTAAATAAATACTTTTCCAAACAATAGACATGTTATTATGTTATGTTCATAAAGGTTTGGGGAGGGGGAGTGTTGGTACCCGGTCTGGGGCGAATATACCTTGTCAAACTGTATAGGATTATAAGAGACCTTGTAATATTATTGCATATAATAATAATAAGTAACATTTCTTATTTCAATAAAAATTAGTTTTAATTCACCATAACACACGAGAATAAGAATGTTGACCTTCAGCCAATATTAACATAGGGCCTATTTTTGTCTAGATATATTAATAGGCAACAACATATTGTATAATAATTTGTTAAAGTTCATTCTAATGTTGATTTGTGTTCTATTTCTACTACCCTCTTTCTACTCACACAAGCATATTAGTACATTAATTAAATTGTAATACACCCACATTCTAGATACCTTGGATTAATTTCATTTTCGAGAAATATCGGTCTTTAACAAGTTTAAAGATTTTGTAAACTATAAGTCATAGGTCCTAGTAATTACAATTTTGTTGACCACTGCTCGTGGGAAAGTAGTGAAGTTAAAATACAAGATGGTCATTCGTTCATTTGGTCAAAATCAATGGGTAAATAATAATAATAACGAATATGAATTCTATTTGAATCCCTATGTATTTGTATATTATTTATTTTATGGTAGTGGTTCCCATGGGTCGAAGACACAATCATTTCCATTTAGGCATGGGTCAGCTTGTTCTGGCTGAGGAGCTGGAAAAAATACAGGTACTGACTGGTTGTGATAGTTGTAGAGTTTAGTTAATAAGAACTTAACAACCGTAGGATACGCTTCAGACAGGTCATTCATTTCAAGTGGATCTTTCCTGATATTGTACAGCCAAACAATTTGATCGGAAGGGCTACTTTGCCCATTTATTGTGGTAAGGCCGGAATCGGGAGGTGCTATCCAACCTGTTTGCCCTGTAAAAAAAATAAACTAAAGGGGTAATAGAAGGAAAATACATCATTATTTAGACCGACACAATTAGGGGAAAACCAAAATGTTTCGTTTCTTTTTCCATCAACACTATACAGCTCACTATTTCGGTCGGTTGATCGGTCGGATGGTCAGTCAGTCGGTAAACACTAACTAACTTTGAGCACGTGACTGCAGCCATGTATATGGCCTTGTTGTATTTAGGTGTTCGAAACGGGAGAGAGAGAGAGAGAGAGTCTATAGGCGGGGGAAAGGGGAGAAACTATCTCAATTATGGAGGAGTGATTTGGGGAGTCTAGTAATGAGGTATCAAAATTACTCGAATTGTGGGAAGATTTCAGACTACTTTTGATAGAGGTATCAACATGATCGTGAAAGTTTTAAACTAATGGAGTGTGATTGGGGACTCGCTTTTCTGGGGCGGGTATATTTCAATACCATTGCAAAACTCACCAGTATTTCCAGTCAAAAGCTTCCAGTCTCTGTATCGTATTGCAGCCTCAATACTGACATTGAATAGGCTCATATCGACAATCCAATCTCGACCACCAGAAACTACATTCAATGGATTGATGTTGTGCAAAAGTTCAAGACGACTAGAACAAGTACCGTACCTGTTGATTGAGATTGTCAAAATAAATAATAACACATAAAAGATGTTAAGGAGCCTTTGAATTACGACGGCTACCTCTCCTGGGTTTAGAATTTATATTTATTTATTATAAAATTTGAAGCTTTGTAACAACAATAATAACCCTACTTATTGATCTTGAGCTTGGACCTACTTTGAACATGGAGCTACCCTTTGAACCTGGACCTACTTTGAACATGAGCTACCCTTTGAACCTGGAGCTACCCTTTGAACATGGGGCTGCTAACCGTTGAACCTGGAACTACCGGTACCCTTCGTAACCGTCGTAAAATTTGAAGCTTTGTAACAACAATAATAACCCCCTTATTTCAGCAAAACAATAGAAACTTTAAACCATGAGCTAACATTTGAACCTGGAACTACCCTTTGGACCTGAAGCTAACCACTTTGAGTCTCTGATCTATCGGAACCTGGACCTACTTTGAACATGGAGCTACCCTTTGAACCTGGATCTGCCCTTTGAACCTGGATCGACCATTTAAAACTGGACCTATACCCTATTGAACCTGGATCTATCCTTTGAACTTTGAGCTACCATTTGAACTTGGGACAACCCATTGAACTCACACACGTCACCAGATACCATGAGTAATATTATGTCATTAAATATTGTCAATTTGGGAAATGACTGTAATGTTTTAAGAATCATACTTGATAGTATTCCACTGGTTGATTCCATCCAGTGGTTTTGTCCCGTTTGTGTTCCATCCAGCTATACCTTCAACAATGGTGGGAAACCAATCACTAACGTGGATCAGTCCATTGTTAATAGTGCCCTTAACTTTTCCCGAAAGTAATGGACTATGGACAAATCCAACAGCTCGGATACCTCCTTCGAACAGCGAGGCCTTGACACCACGTAATGGCCAGTTTATACCGGCGCCTCCTCCTATATCTCCTACAGCGCCACCATTATCTAGAATGATAATACGTATTATTTAAATTATCTATTCTGTTATTTCGACATAACAAAAAAAATGTTGCCAACTTTGGATTAGGCGATAATACTCACCACTAGAAAATATTATGATAGTGTCTTCATAGATTCCAGTTTCTTTCAATGCATCTACGACCTTAATATTATTAAACCATAATATAATTATATATATATAATAATTTTGGGTAAATTGACAGGTATCCTTGATGATAATTGACTTAGAGGTCGAAATGAGAACATTTTTCCGAGTGGGTAAACGCAGTGAGGATGGGTGTCGCCCTATAAAGGTAGTATTCAAGGAAGAATGTTCCAAGAGAAGCCTTTGGAATTGCAATCCGAAAGAAGTGCGCAGTAAGTAATGACAGAAACATTAGAACGTGATGAGTTTAATAAACTCGGTTTCGTCGGATCCCCAATCGGAAGAGAATACTGCCTAATAATGTAAGTTCCATGTAGTATGAAGTTAACGAACATTTTTTTAATGTGCTTTATACAGATTGTGATTCCTTTATAAATAAGAAGGAGTTAGTTTTACGTTTATCTTCCGAGAAAATTGATATTATTGCTTTGACAGAGATATACTTTTTGAGTTGTCTATTGAAGAGTTTCATATTCCTGGATTTTAGATGTTTTTGCTGGATGAAAATTTCTTCAGTGATTTTTAAAAATATTTTGTTTGTGGAGTCTATTTTTGTTTAGATAAGAGGAGTGTATAGGAGTGACTCTGAATCTAGTGTCAATAATTCTGCTTTGCGTTCTCTGTTTAGAAAAGTGGCCTCTTTTTCTTGTTCAGATTTTATTAAAGTTGGAGATTTCAATTATAGGAGTATCAATTGAGAGCTGGGATATGTGACTGGTGAAGATGGTATACATCTTACACGTTTTTTTGATACAATTATCGACCTATTTTTGTTCAGCATGTACGAGATCCCACCCGTTATAGGATAGGTGAACAACCTATGTACTGGACCTGGTATTTACGTCTAAAGATGAATCAATTAGTGAGGTTCTTCAAGCCCCACCATTGGGTAAGAGCGATCACATGGTACTCTTTTTTTTAAATTCCAGAGTTAAACTAACCAAGTATGATAATGTGGAAGTTAGAAATTATTTCCATGCTGCTTATGATAAGTTACGTGGTTTTCTTGGGAATGTTGACTGGGACACTGAGTTACTGGATAAGGATGGATTAGGCTACACTTTTACTGTTCGTCTGATAATGTTTTATCTAGTGGGTATGGAACATTTTGTTCCAGTATGTAAAAAACACTTTATTTAATTTTAATATAAAGAGACCTTTTACTCAGACGCAAGTGTACGGGAAACAAGTAAACACAGTAAAGTAGATTGTTTTACGAAGAAACAACTGAAAAGAGGATGAATGGAATACAACAACATGCTGATTTGGTAAAGAACTGTAAGACAGCAGAACCAAGTAAATAAGATGCTGAATGGGTAAAGAACTGTGAGAAAAGGCAGAACCCAGTAAACAAGATTCTGATTGGTTAAAGAACTGTTAGAAAAAGCAGAACCCAGTAAACAAGATTCTGATTGGTTAAAGAACTGTTAGAAAAAGCAGAACCCAGTAAACAAGATTCTGATTGGTTAAGGAACTGTTAGAAGGCAGAACAAAATCACAATTATGAGTAGGCCTAATACCGTACTGTAAGTGACATCAAAGAATATATATCACAAGAATGAGTATTCCGTGATTTTTGCATGAGAAATTTGTAACAGAGAGTGATGCCCGCCCTCATAAGGGCGGATGTATACAGACTAAATAAGACTTGATCTATTTTTATACCTCCATGCTTGATTTAATAGATATTATACATGTCACATTAATTAGAATTATGATAATATATTTGGCAATTGTAAAACATTTTATAATACATATTTAATAACAAACTAGTGTACATTTACTTCTACAGAGAATTATTTACTACCATGCTAAATTAGTTCACAAAAAAGGCCGAACAGCAACACCAAAAATCAACGAAGCGTTACTCAGCACGACCTATTCTTTTACCATTGCCGCGTACTAATCTACGCCCGGTAAATTAAGTATTGTTTTTTACATGATATAAATTAGTATAAAATACATGTTATTAATAGAATACAATGTTAAATTTCATTAACATTTATTTGTTTTACCAAAAACAAGTTAAATATAGAAATATTATTAAACTATCCTATGAAGCCAACTGTTTGTTCGGCAGTTTGTACTACATAAATTGCATGAAACGAACAATTAAATATCCAAACAGCATTTAACATGATGTTGGCATGTAGTTGATAACATTTTTTATCATGAAAATTCTACCGGTGGTCCAGCCTTATTAGATTAGTGTAACCGTCACAAAAAGTTGTATACATCCTCACTTATGACGGCGGCGGCGCCCTACCACATGGACAATATTACTGTTACAGGGAAAATCGCGGATTACTCATTCTTGTGATATATTATTCTTTGGTGACATTCAGCTTGAACGGTGTAATTCATCCACTGTATACGGTACGCAACATCGTTTAATTCATTACAATTTAATTCATGCAACAAAGCATTTGGGCCAAACTTACGACAGTTCAGTTTATTATTATTATTATTTAAGTGTTACAACAGCAGCCATAATTATATTATTATAAGTGATAAATTACAAAGTACGACGCTTATTACAAAGTGTCAAATATTAACAATTTTAATAAGGAACATTAGTTTGAGTAAAATGTCAACTTACCTTTCCAATACCTTCATCTAAACAACTCACCATCGCGGCATAAGTAAGTCTGTTTTCATCAGTAAATATACCGCGCAATGGTTCTTTATACTCATCTGGTACTTCGAATGGAGAATGTGGTGCTTGGTACGACAGGTACAAAAACAAAGGCTGGGAAAAAATGAGTATTATGTTATTACATTTTTAAATGAATACTGTAAGTAAATGGCCTGGACTTTTTTTTTTTTCTCTTTTGTGAGGTTCACTCACCTTTATTTCATTTCAAAACATAAATAAACAATTTTATTATGTTTGTATATTATCTTTTTAAATATATACTATTTTCATTCATAGACATAAAGTTTCCCCTTACATCTTAAAAAAACTCTGCAAGATATCATTTATACATTTACATTACATATAAACTGAAAACAGTATCAATACATATGGAAAATCAAAAGCAACTCAATAACCAGTTGCTTGTAGAGTATAGCATTTCCCATGCTCTTTTTTTTTTACACTTCTTTTTATTGTTTTTCCCTTTTTTTTTCCCTCTCTTTTTTCTGTTTTATTTGCACTATTTACATTTTTGTACAAATTACTTTATTTACAGTAACCTTCAAAATAAAAAATTAATAAAATACATTCATGGTATACTCTTGTGTAAGTATATTTTTAAACATTATCCATGAGTTTTTACAGACTGACTTATTTAATTCTGACAATATATTTATTTTATATATAGAATATAGAGCAATTGAGTATAACTTATTTTTTATGTTGCATTCAGACCCAAAAACAAGTTCTTCAAAAGAACAGTTACTATTATCTAACTTTTTAAATATTTCATTGATTTTTTTCCATAATAAGACATTGCTTTTACATTTGAAAAACATGTGCTTTTCATCCTCAGTTACATCACATAACTCACATTTTTTTGTGTTCTTAATATTCCATTTATATAATTGTAAATTTGTTGGTAAAATTTTAAGAAGCAATTTGTAATTAAGTTGTGCATATTTTTTGTTTTTCTCATTTTTTACTTTACTTGACCAAATATCAAACCAGTTTGTAATTTCAATATCAATTTCTTTTTCCCATTTGGGAATAGTAATAGGAGCAACAAACATACCTTCTATAAAACTTGAATATATCTGTTTTGTTTTCATCTGAAATATCTTATTTATTTTATAATCATCTGAATTTAATTTAACACTATCTCCATTATAATTTTTTATTAAATCCAGCCAACCTTTAGGAATAGCTTGCATAAGTGTAGCATATTCACTAAGCCAGTTTCTTTTGACATTTAATTTTGATAAAATTTCATGTGGGTTCATTAGTCTATTGATTCTTACTAATTCATTGATCTGATTGAAACCTACATTACTCCATGTTTTATAAAACAAAGTAGTGTTTTTACAAACAATTTCCTTATTACCCCATAGGTTTTCTTGTATAACATTATTATAAGATTTTGCCTTACTGTTTATATTTGTATTAAATTCTGCACAACTTTTTATTACATTTGAATAAAATAAGGGCATCTTAGCTAACAAAAAACTGCCCTTTCTTATATTCAAGTTTGACATATTCAACACCATATTCACTTCCAAAATGGCCTGGACTTTTACATTGATAAGAGATAGACATGGGTGGGGTTGGGTAGTAATAGTTGTAGTTACCTTGTCTTCCGTTTTGTTCTTTATTATGTCTATGGCCTCGTCAGTAAAAACGTGAGTAGAGTATGTACCATTGTACTCAAATGCAGGTAAGTAGTTTCGATGGAAGTCGTAGCCTTCAAGCAGTGGTGGTAAGGATCTGTGGCTATAGTAAGAGGCAAAACCAAGATACAACCCTAAACAGAACATACGTTTTGTTCGATTACAGTAAGTTATGGAATGTGCAACAGAAGTGTGTGACGTTATTTAAAACATATTTAATATTTAAAAAATAATTGTCATTTTTACTATCAATTAATTAATCGCTGTCATCACCATGTAAATATATATATAATCTTTATATTCGGTAATGTGCATATCCAGTTTAGAAACATTTTATTTCTCGGATTCGGATACCTTTTATTACACAATACACTTCGCAAAGGTTTAAAAAAAGCGAGCTATAATCATGCGAACTAGATCATCAACTATTACTAGAGCAGCTTTATAGGTCCTACGTAGCCGCTTCTGTAATCCAATGGACGTAAATCGAGCGGACATAATATTTTTTATTCTTTCTGTAACTACAATTATTTTAGTACAATCTTGTTGAACGTGTCAAATGGCCGAGCTATAGGCTATGAGCTATGGGCGTTTTACGGTATTAATATCGGCATGGGTTCGAGGCCGATTCTTACACTTACTTATCATGTGATTCACAATTGTCCAATTAAAAGACAGGTAGGAGGTATGTTATAATAGTAGTTTAGTTATATGCAATAATTATAAGGTGCGGTATTACTATGCAAATCAATATTTACCCAAGAAAGAATCGAAACCCCTGTTATTTGGAAGGCATGCCTCGTCATAGAAACCTAGATGCCATTTTCCTACCAAGTGAGTAGAATAGCCAGCTTCTTTCATCTTCTGAGCTAAAGTTATTTCGTCAGTTGGTAAGCAAGATGGTATCGAATCTGTGAAAACGCCATGCTGTAATCCTGTACGAATCTAAATAAAGAAAACCAAACGTTATTCTAAAAATATATCGTTTGTCTGTAATGAAAACCACAACAAAAAAAGGAATAAACTTGCTCCATCTGACCATGGGTTAATCCATGATCTGACTGTAGTATCGAATAATTATTCGTAGGTTCATTTGTTTGTCTGTTTCGGTTAGGACATTATAAATACTATTTCAGGTAAATTCTACCCATACTGGCATGCTTTGGCAGGTTTATATTCACGTTTATGAATAACTATCTTCGTGTGACTGTGTTAACCTTATCTATAAAAATGGAGAGCATGATAATCTAAACAACTGGAGACCTATCACTCTCTTAAATGTTGATTACAAATTAGCTGCGTTTGTTTTAACAAAAAGAGTTCAAAATGTAATAAAAAAAATTGTAAATAATGATCAAAAAGGTTACATAGAAGGCCGCTTTGGCGGCGAAAATATCAGGCTAATAGAAGATTTACTTGAATATTCTGATTCTGAAAATTTATCAGGAGCCATTATAAGCCTAGACTTTAGCAAAGCTTTCGATACTGTAAATAGAGATTTTTTATTTAGTACATTACGTCACTTCAACTTTGGTCCATCATTTATAAAATGGGTAAATGTCCTATATTACCGCTCAAAATGTATTGTAGTAAATAATGGATGGGTCTCAAACAGCTTCATTACACATAGAGGCATTAGACAAGGCTGCCCACTATCAGCTCTACTTTTTGTCATGGTAGCGGAAATCATGGCCTTAGAAATAAGGAATGATAATTTTATAAAAGGTATTGTGATACCAAATAAAGAGAATCATAAAAATGAATTGAAAATATCTCAGCTAGCCGATGATACAGTTTTATTTATTAAAGATGAATATAGTATTAAAAGAAGCTTAGATACAATAATAGATTTTGGCAAAATCTCAGGTTTACAACTAAATAAAGGAAAAACAATTGCCATGTGGTTAGGAAGATGGAAAATAAGGAAATGTAATCCTTTCAATATCAACTGGACATCTAGTGGTTTTAAAATACTTGGTGTATTCGTAGGCCATGATAAAGCTTTGTGTTATACAAAAAACTGGACCGAAAAAATCGAATCACTAAAGTATATACTCAATTCTTGGCGAAAAAGAAATTTGACTCTATTTGGTAAAGTTGTAATCTTAAAACAACTAGCTTTAGCAAAACTGATTTACATGGCAAGTATTTTAACAACACCTGAACATGTCATAAAACAAGTTGATAACATAGTATATGACTTTCTATGGGATAAAAAAGGAGAAAAAATAAAAAGGTCAACACTTATAAATGACTATTGTCATGGTGGAATAAAGGCACCGGATCTAAGATCGCAGGTGCAAGCACTACAAATATCATGGGCTAAACGTCTCTTTAACGACGAACCTTCAAAGTGGAAATACTTACCGACTATGTATTTAAATAATATCGGACCTCTAGATGTCCTTGAAAATATGTCTCATTATAATATAAAATGTTGTAAAGGTGTACCTAGTTTTTATCTAGATGTATTAAATGCATTAACTAAATATAATGAAATTGTATTAAAATGGCCATCAGGCTATGATGAAATATTAGAACAAAACATTTGGGGAAATAAATTTATAAGTTATAACAGCCTATCACTACTGTATAGAAACTGGATCAGATCCGGTATTAGAAAAATAAAAGATATTGTTTTTGGTAATAGATTCATTAATTCGAATATGTTACTTGAAATTCTAATTTCAAAATCAAATTGGATAGCAGAATTTCACACATTACTACAAGCCATTCCACAAGAATGGAAAGATGTTATTAAGTCAAAAAATGAAAATACAATACAGGACAAGATTCAGTCTGCTACTCAATTATGTAAAATAACAAGTAAGCAAATGTATAACTGTTTTATTAGAAAAAAAGGTATAGAACCAAAATGTCAAATAAAATGGCAGTTGTACTTTAATACTACAATTGATTGGAAATTAACCTGGGAGCGTAAAATAAAATTAATTAAGGAAAACAAACTCAAACAAATTAACTTTAAGTTACTACATAGGATTATGCCAACTAGAAAGAGGTTATGTATATGGAAAATTGTAAACATAAACAAATGTCCACAATGCGACTGTGTTGAAGATGATGCACATTTATTTTTTGAATGTGCGGAAGCAAATAATTTGTGGCTTTACATAAATGAGCATACAATAACTAAATTCAATATCGAGGCAAATTTCAAAAATATAATACTTGGCACTGGAAATACATATGTAGATCATGTGTTTTCAATTGGTTTGCTAAGCATATACAAAGCTAATGTATTAAAACAACTAAATAAATGGAAATATGCATCACTTCATCATCTTTTTATAAATGAAAAAAATATAAGAATATACATATTATCAATGCTGCTATAAACAACAATTATGTATAAAAATAATGAAACGTATTACTTACCTGGAAAATTGTATAAATAAAAAAAATTAATGTTCTTTTTGAAACAATATTCATAAGATATAATATTATAAAGTTTACTTTAATGTATGTGCAATATTTATATACAGTACTATAAAAAGATTGTTTGAATGTGTGCTGTCTTATATTAACAACTTCTTCTATGATAGTATTTTATTATATTATATAATAATGAATTTTGTATATACATTATGGAATGAACAAAGATTGAATGAATAAAGATGGGAGAGACCCATAAAAGATAAAAAAAAAAAAAAAATCTTCGTGTGACTGGTACTGCACTGCAGAATCAAGTAATTCTGAATCTTGGTCATATAACACATAACCATCCGACACCTGCTTTTTTCGTGATTAAATCTTCTGAACACGTACTACTCAGTCAATGAATCTTACCTGATATCGACCGGTCATCAGCTGACTTCTAGTGGGCGAACATCTTGATTGAACGTAATAATTTTCTAACTTCACACCTTCAGCAGCCAATTTATCCATTACAGGGGTATCGAACAGCGCCCCGTGGTATCCGACATCCCGATACCCTTGGTCATCTGTCAATATGAATATTACGTTAGGTTGTTTATAGCCTATAACAGCAGAGAATTGAAAGCTAAGGAAAACAAGAATCGGGTAAAGTACGTTACACGCCATTTTCTCACTAGACATTCACTTCTTAATCGTATACAAATGCCAAACGGTTTGAAGTTTGGTTGTGCCTGTGTGTAGTAATAAATACCAGTATGAATAGGGCTATTCTATTAATATTTTCTTTCATTTGCATATTATACAAAGGTTCTTACAATACGTCAAGATGTATTGTTCCTTTGACTAATTCCAAAAAAATACAAAAAAGTGGGTCATTTTGAAGTACCAAAAATTAGTCGAAAAAAAATCATTTAACTGAAATACAGACGTTTTTTTGTTAAAAAAATAATTTTGTTTCTTTCATTTGCAATTATACAAAGGTTCTTACAATAGGTCAAGATGTATTGTTCCTTTGACTAATTCCAAAAAAATAAAAATAAAAAGATTTCATAGGATATAGGATATAAGAAAAATATATATAAGAAAATAATCTAACCTACAGAACAATTTTGGAGATTGATTGGAGTGCCATGTAAATTTGGTTTTAGTTGGATTTTCTTGTCTCCAGATGTCAATTAAATTATAATTGTCTTTTATACTATTTATTTGTTCTACAGATCGCTGTGCGAACTCAATTCTATTATTAAGTTATTCAAAAAAGAAACTGTTGTCATCATTTGGTCCATATATATTTGCAATTGTAATATGTTTATCCTCTATTTTTATATTCATAATAATAAATTTCCCATTTTGATCATTGTAAATTTTGCCTATTTTATAGCTGACATTTAATTTTAAGAGAATACAATTTTCGTGAAAATCCCTGTGCTATATAGTACAGGGATTTTTTTTGAAAAATCACCAAAATTTCGACCTTTTTAAAATCAAATTAACATGCACTAATATTGTTATATGTGTAAGTATAATGCTACATCATCATCTTATAGTGTCATGAGACAACTTTGTGTCAAAAAATAAAAATTTAAAAATGTGGTCAATTTTCGTGAAAATCCCTGTACCCTCACCAATATTATTGCTATATTATGTGTAAGTATAATGTAATTATTGCCAATCAATTTAACAAATTTTACATTTTAGTCAAAACCATCAAAAAGCGAAAGGACCAGCTCTGTGTATTCTGAACGGCTTCATCTAGTTTCAAATTTTGTTGTTTGTGCTTATGAAAAGTCTAGAAGTATTTTTTAGATGCGACTGCATTTGCCTTTTAAGTAAATGTTTGTGAGATTGTTCGATTAAAGTTATTTTTTAATTTAAGATAGGCCTACAAACATCATAATAATGAAAAGGAATGATGTTCTTAAATAAATACTATAGGCCTAAGGTCAACACAGTAAATATTATATTAATGCATCTTTTTTCCATTTAGAAGTTTACTTGAATTCTATATTAATAGTTAATAACACTGTTTCGTTGTGTGTGTTTTAAGTTTGCTGTTTCTCAAAAAAACACTCCTCTATTGTGTAATCTGAATAGGTATTAACACAAACTAGAATTTTATTGTTCCTAAAATCTGGCGTTGCATATGACCAGGTAATCCGTCCAAGCTTGAACTATTATACAGTACAGTTGAAGCATCGTTGGCCTATTGTTGGTTTCCAGAGCGTTTATTTATTTTATGCTTTTATGGCGTAATATTATAACACTCAGTGGAAAAGAGGAATTCTAGCCAAATATTAATCTATTATTCAAATTCCACATGACGTTTACACCAGTCATTTTATTCATTCCATGCCTCCAGTTCCTATTTTTAATTGTGCAGAATCGTGTCTGTTTTGGGGCAACATGCCCAATCATTACACAATGATAGCATTAACTTAACCTACGCTTTAAATAACCTATCTATGGGATTACTGTTTCTGTCGTGCAAAAATATAAAAATCACCAAAATTTCGACCTTTTTAAAAATACAATTAATATGCACTAATATTGCTATATGTGTACGTATAATGCCATAAAATCATCATATGCTGCCAAAGGACCACATTGTGTCGACATATAAAAATGTGGAAATGTGTTAATTTTCGTGAAAATCCCTGTGTTACATACATTACAGGGATTTTTTGAAAAATCACCCAAATTTCGACCTTTTTAAAATCAATTTAATATGCACTAATATTGCTATATGTGTGAAGTATAATGCCATATCATATCATCATACGTTAGTGGCTTGTTTTCTGTTACGTTAGTGGTTTGTTTTCTGTTACGTTAGTGGTCTGGTTTTTTTTAGGTTAGTGGTTTGTTTGCTGTTACGTTGGTGATTTGTTTGCTGTTACGTTAGTGATTTGTTTGCTGTTACGTTCGTGGTTTGTTTGCCGTTACGTTAGTGGTTTGTTTGCTGTTACGTTAGTGGTTTGTTTGCTGTTACGTTAGTGGTTTGTTTACTGTTACGTTAGTGGTTTGTTTACTGTTACGTTAGTGGTTTGTTTTCTGTTACGTTAGTGGTTTGTTTGCTGTTACGTTAGTGGTTTGTTTGCTGTTACGTTAGTGGTTTGTTTGCTGTTACGTTCGTGGTTTGTTTGCCGTTACGTTCGTGGTTTGTTTGCCGTTACGTTCGTGGTTTGTTTGCCGTTACGTTCGTGGTTTGTTTGCCGTTACGTTAGTGGTTTGTTTGCTGTTACGTTAGTGGTTTGTTTGCTGTTACGTTAGTGGTTTGTTTGCTGTTACGTTAGTGGTTTGTTTGCTGTTACGTTAGTGGTTTGTTTGCTGTTACGTTAGTGGTTTGTTTGCTGTTACGTTAGTGGTTTGTTTGCTGTTACGTTAGTGGTTTGTTTGCTGTTACGTTAGTGGTTTGTTTGCTGTTACGTTCGTGGTTTGTTTGCTGTTACGGTAGTGGTTTGTTTGCTGTTACGTTAGTGGTTCGTTTGTTTTTACGTTAGTAGTTTGTTACGTTAGCGAGTGATACAGTACGTATCTCAATTGCAACATATACTTGCATTGATTAGGGAGTTTCTAAATCAACTCAAATCGACTACTGTAAATAATTAAAATCAGTAAATAACGAACATAGTGACGTCAATATTTTATTCATAATCTTAATTAAATATCGAAAAAGCTGAGAGTTTAAATTACTGTATCACAGGATTAGCAGATATACAATTATATTGCTCATGAAAGATAATTATTATCCATAAAATAGAATGTAGCAGTAAGCCTATTGCATAATAAATTTATCCTTGCAGCTGCGTAAGCATCCATAACAAAATCAGACTAGGAACCCTTTTGATTATATTAAATTAGGAAAACATAAAAAAAGTGTTCATTCAATTTTTTTTTCTAAAGAACACTGTGTTGTAATTGAACTTGTTGGTAATGAACAGAAACTGGTGACGATGCTGAGACGATTTATATGTTCATGACAAAATGATGATGGTATATATTGACGAATTTGTGATGTTGATTGTCAAAGTTGAATGCTTGTATGTATGTTGTTATTGCTTAAAGGTCTTTTAAAATGAAAAACATGAAACCCACAGATTATTGCTACAAATGATTGTAAATAAAATACACTAAATTAAATAGAATAAAAAATCACAATTCTGATGTCAAAATATGGAGGAGATATTCTAGATTTCTAGCAAGTAAAATACTGTAAAGTATTGACTGATATATACCAATATATCGGTCAATATATCAATTAGAAATTTAAACAATTATTAGTAAGTCTACTTAGCAATTAGGGCAATGTTTAGAGTACTATTTTATTTCAATTACTCTAGAAGAAATAGAAAACTCCATAGGAGCCTTCTACCAAATTTGTATATCAACATAATTTGAAATATATTTTTTTTATAAATAACAAGAAAGCAGAAACTGCTTTGGTATTGTAGGTAACAATTAAAAATTCCATCTAGTATTATAAAAACAACATGAAAAAAATCATCATCATTGAATTAAGCAATGAATAAATTAAATGTGCATAAACGAATTGACAAAACTAATAATTGCTTGAAAAAAATTATTTTCTTCTTGAATTTCTGATTATTCATTCTTGACAAAGTGCCATTTATCCACTGTGTAAATAAAGAAAGAAACATGTTTTTAAATCTGAGAAATGACATACGTAAAATAAAATGTCCAATAAAAAAGTCCAATTATTCACCAGGCTATTTTTCACCAGGCTATTCCCCCCCCCCCCCCAAATTATACAACTCTATTGACTGGTTTTTCAGAAAACCAGATTCTTGGCCAGGTCCAAGTGTCCAAGTGGGAAAGTAGCAGTTACCCTTACTGCACGGCGATGCGATTCAGTTGCGCTCAGTTCCTTTCAGTTCGGGAAAAAAATAGAACATAGGCAACTGAAAGGAAGTTGTTGATGTAGCTTATGTCAACATTTTGTGTGCGCTTGTAAGTTGCTTGGAGCACTTGTGTTGACAAAGTTGAGTCGACATAAGTTTACCTTTACCATTTACACAATATTATTTAATGCTGGAATTGTTTAAATTACTCTGTCCTAAAGTTAAAATCTATACTTACTGTCTGCAGGTAAATCCTCAGATTCTGCTTGAAACTGCAAAATAAAAACACATTGAAAAAAAATCAACATCCAGCGACTAACAGTAACCCTCATTTTAATGATGTTACTTGGTTTAATACTAATCTATGGCACCAACACATACACACAACATATTACTCAACATTTTAATAGTATTTTAACATTGCCATTTGCAATTTGATGTATTTTTGCTTTGTTGTTTTATTGTCTTAATTATGCCAAGCAAAACAAATTTCCATTTTAAAGTGGACTAATACAATTTCTTGAATCTTGAATGAAAATAACATACAATAATATACAAATAATGCACAAATCAGAGTACGTTGGTGGAGATGCAATGCACTTGAGGGTATTTTACAATGGTGTGACATTGTGAGTACTAAAAAGTCAAAAGTCCCCATTATCTCATTTCAAACAATATCATCATTAAATTCACAAACTCTATTAATTATGTTTGTGTAAACTTACAGTCTGTTTTTCAACTTGGTCCTGTGCCATTGCAGCTGGTATTGTATGCACGCTACCAGCAACTGTCGTGTTTTGACTAAAATCATAAGATTTAAGAAAATTTATACAAATTAATAATGGCATTTCACTCAAACGGTGATCTGTAGTTTTTTTCGTGAAATGTTAATGTAGGTATAACTCTGGCTGGGTTATCCAAGACCATTCAATAAGATTGGTACAGGGGCTCAATAGGAAACCACTGCATAGCAACTACGTCACCAGATCTTCGGTGATTTTGAACAAAAAAAGACCCAAACAAATCCTGCCTCGCACAATTCATAGTGAATTGCTTACACAAAGATATGGAACATGCATGTTGGATCAACCAGGGAGGAATTATTTTAAATCTAAATAATTCCTACATGAATCCTAATGGTTTTTTTTTTTAAATTAAACATTGTAATAAAAATGTAATCATTAAAATGGTTACCTATTCACATTCTAATATTACAAAACAAAATTAAAATATGAAAACATATAAATGATCTTAATTAAGTATTAAATGCACTTCAGCATGATTAAACATGTAAAGAAATGAGATGATATGCTGTGAAATATTATCAAAAGAATAGAAAATCAATTTTTATTACAATTAAATAGTTCAATAACTGAATTTTAAAACTACCAATGGAATTTAAAATATTACCATTTTATTCCTTTTGGTTCAGTTGTTCCCTGCATCAACTTTTTCCACTGGTCATGACATGTTTTAACAACTTTTGAAGCAAATTCCTTGAAAATAAAATAAAATAAAAATTGGTAGTTGATATTCCAAATATATAAAAAACTAGTACTAGGCTTGGTCCACTTCTGCCTGCCACCCGTGTATTCACTCAATTCATCTAATTCACTAAAATCCTCAAAATAGGACAAAGAGACATAATTGTTTAAAGCGAAGACCAGTTATCTAGGCCTTTTTTCCCCATATGCATCCAACAGTGAGTAACTCGCCAATTTACCTCTTATAAACTAAATCTCCTTTGAGGATGAGGGAGTGGAGTCATGAGTTACAACAATGGCAGGAATGAACCCTGGACCTTGGGATTGTAAGGTTAACCACCAAGCTACAGCTCTATTAAACCTAAAATACTCTACAAAACAAGACCAACATAATTGTTCAAGTAACCAAAGCGAAAACCTGAAGACCATTAATCCAGGTATTTTACCACACCATCCTGGCTAGACATAGATAGTGTGTCAGTTCTCTACTTGCAAATGAAACACACAAGGTACAAGCCTAGTTTTGCCAACCTACTTTTTTTTAAATGAATATTTGTGATGAAAAAGGTTGCTATAAAATTAATTGATTTAAATTTACATTAAAACCTAACTTACTGCATTCTTGGGTTCTCCATTGAATGCAAATTTATTGGCTGGCTTTCCATCAGGTATCTTGTAAAGTTTAAACCAATCATGAGTGGCCTGCAACAGAAACCATTTTTAAATATTATTGGTACAATAAGAAAATCACAATACATAGTTGGATAATATGTATACCGTATTGTTTCTAATAAACACCCCCTCTAAGATGTTTTCCATTTTGTAATGAGTGCACAAATAGAACTACATGTGTATCCAGTTCATATAGGAGCCTTTAAAATTGGTATTAAAGGGATAATATTTATTTCACAACGATGTACCCACTAGCGATGGACTTATTGCTGTTCAAATAACAAGCAAACAGGATATGGCCTAGATATAGCTTGCACATTAACTTGTTTTTCAACAAATAACAAACTTTTTAACTGTTTAGGTAATTTGGGTGTTAAAATCTACCTTCTGAAAAACCTTTTTAAAAAATGCAACGCCCCCGGGTCGTTTATTAGAAACAATACGGTATGTGCTTTTTTTAAAAAAATGTATTCATAGCAAAGAGACATAATTACCCTGAGGAAGCCAGGCATTAACCTTTCAATATCATCGATATCTAACAAAAACAATAAAAATATTCAATAATTTAATTTAAAGATATATTGTCCCCCTAAAAAAATAATTTTTTAAAATTTTTTTGTTGAATATGTTATTTTAATGTCACATAATAGTTATTCACTCTCACAAAAAATTGGGTCTAAAAAAAATTTATTTACCTGAGAAAAATGTAATTTAAAGCAAAAAATGGTTAAATTGTCTGGAAGACAATGAGTTTTTGGGTAATTTAACTGTTTATTTTGTATTTTTATAGGTGAAATAATTTTTTTCCCCCATTTTTTTTCTTATGGAAGTGAACAACTTCATTAAAACTGCAAAATGACCTATTCAAAGTCCGATTTTAAAAATCTTTATTTTTCATGATTTTGGGGGACAATACATCTTTAAACAATCAAAAGACATTTTCTTAAACAGGTTTTATAAATTCTACAATGGTCTAGTTGTAGACCAATCTTAATCTTCTATGTATAATTTAATGAAAATACAAACCATTCAACTTATCAGACAGTGGATCTCTAACATCAATTGCCAGAATTTTCCAGTCTGTTTCGCCTAAAAAATGTAAATAAATACGGTTAATAGCACCAAAACTGATTTTGTACAACCGCCTACAAACAATTATAAAGAGAGAGAGTGTAATGTTAAAAATGTATAGATTAGATAGATAAAAACTTTATTGCAATTTATAAAACAAAAATTGAAATACAAATTGAAGTTGAACAATTCAACAAATATATACAAAATTATTAATTATAATAAGTTATAAATAAGGGAAACAATCAATATAAATCTAAGTATAAACCGACGTACCCGACTGCGCAAGGAAAACCATCTAACAACCATTAAAAATACCGGTGTCAATAATGAAGTTCTTTGATCTATTTGTATTGCACTTTGGTAGAGGAAATTCATTGACTGATCTTAATTTATATGGTACGTGACGCGGTTGTGGAAGTTGTGGAGAATATGGCTAGGAATTTTACGTTTTCGAAAGTATTCCTTGCACAGTCGGGTACATCGGTCCTTAAGCAAAGGAATATTTAAAAACGAAAGGAATATTTTTTAAAAGAAAATATAATTGGTACAGTACATACCTTCATCAATTAAAGCCATCGTTCCCAATACTTTAATTTGAATAACCTCTCCTCTTTTAGCAACCTGCAAATGATTAGTGTAGTAAGGTATCGATTATTGTCACAGTGCAGTTGATTAAGTAAAGTTTTGACATTGTATTTGACACATAAAATATGGGAAATAAATAATATGAGTAGGACATTATCATCATTCATTCATACACATTTATTCAGTTATTTGACTATAACTGGGGCCCGCACTAGAAGCTTGTCTCATGAGGGCCCCTACAATACAAATATGCAAAATACATAAAAAGAAATACTGTATAAAACAATAAAATAAGTCAAAAAAAGAAAGAGATAAAATATTGAGCATAACAAAAGAAAGTTGTTTAAATGGCTAATAGGTAACGTTTTGCAGATTTTTTTGAAAGTTCAAGCATATTACTAAATTTAAGTGGGCTGTAAATCGCCTGAAAGTTATTCAGTGTAATGGACGCCTTAACGTAAGATCATGGGTTCGAATCCAATGATCGTTTGCATTACTTGTGCTCTTAGGCAAGACACTTGACTTACAATTATCTTTCTCCATCCAGGTGTACAAATGGGTACCCGGTAAAGGTCATGACACAAGTTTGCGCTGATTACTAGATTTTATCCAAAAATGACTGGGGTAATAATATGTACAGCGCTTAAAGGTACATTAGGTACTTTAAAAATTCAAGGTACAGTATAATTAAATACAACAAAATTTACTATTTTATCTAAGGAGTGTTAAGTTGTTAATAAAGAGCTTACTCTTTGACCAATTTCACAGACATCAAGTGGATCATTGTCACCAGCACAATTGGTGTCAGGATCTGTATGAGATGGATCTTCCCAAGTCTATAAAAAAAAGCACATGAAAATATCAGTAAACTACTATTATTGATACGATATATGTTTTAACCCTTACATAAAATGTCATTTTTAAATAGTGTCTACCACCTTTGGGATGGCCTAATACTGTACATCTGATTTTCCGGAAAGTCTGGTATTTGGAATGTGTTTTTAATGATAAAATTGACTTTGGACATTTTGAGAGAGTTTCTGGTTTTCAGATATTGACTGTACTGTAGATTATTGTATAATGTAGTTTTCATACTACAAATTACGCAGGTTGGAAAATATCAAACCACAAATTTAGTTTGTTAACCAGGCAGCCTGCCTAATTACAAGCATAAACCTTATTACAACAAAACTACAACGTCAATTATATTTAAATCTTTACTGAGGTTTATGCAAGATTTAGCCAAAAAACATATGACTATGTGTTTAAATGATATTTTTAGGGGACATAATATTTAATACATTATGTGGTTAAGTACGATCATGTTACACCATTTTAAAAAACGTTAAATTGGCTACCCGTGGAGATCCTGCTGCTGGTGTTCCGATGCCTAAACAGTTGCGCTCCCAAATTATTAAAAATCAAGGAGAGATAGCGAGAACTAAGAATAGATCTAGTCATCAGGTGCTACTGGACATTCCGAGGAGCAAACATAGTTGGGAAGATCGGACTTTCAGTTGCTGGACCTAGGCTCTGGAACCACCTACCTTTGACCATTAAACAAACATCATTACTGAGCCCCTTTAAGTAACTACTCAAAACTCACATTTTCTGATATTTTTGGTAGCGCCATGAGCAATGACTGTTGGAATGGCGCTGTATAAATCAAAGGATTGATTGATTTATTACCTGAGGGATGGCGCCATAGTTCCAGATATAACCTTGGTAAGGGAATACATTCTTTACATATCTTAGCTTATTCTTCTTTATGTCTTGCTTGATTGGGTTCATGTCCAACTTTGTTCCAATCTATGGTGCAAGTATAAAAAAAATATATTTCTGATGTAAAAATGGACAATAAATGTGAAAACGCAGTACAATCATTCATTCAATTGACATTTAGTACACATAGTCTATTAGGCTGCTAATACCACAATACTTTATCCAGAGAGTTACATTACAACTCCCTGATTTATCGATACAGTTATTGCTTATATCTTAGCATGATGCTATGATAATGATGATATACATTATGTCTTGTATTACTACTGTATTAGGGGATGTGTCCTATGCCAGCCTCCTTTATGTGTTCAGTTTTAGTATTGGTTCTGTGTCTGTGAATCAGGTATTATTAGTATTTTATGAGGTAATATACATATTTTCAGAGTAAACATTTTAAACCTAATATTACAGTTTTCTTGATATTTGTAATTGCTGATAGTTAATAGCATCTGAACAGACATGGTCATCATTTTTACTCGGTCTCTAATACTACTGAACATTAGTAATTTTCATGTGTTTTTTTAATAATATGTACCAGTATTTAATAATATGTTATTGTCCATTACAGTTGTGTAACCTAAACTGTTCCTGTCTCTTCATCCAAAATTGTTATTCACTACTGTATACAAATCAATTTGGTATAGAAATTGCAAACAAGTAAACATTTAAAAAAAATCAATATAGAAAATTATTAATTCAAACCTACAATCAATATTAGCAATTAACAATCAATACAAACTGCATGTTGTGATTCATTTGAGTAATTAGTTGATTATTTTTTGAATGCTTGAGTGAGCACACAAAACTGAAACCCTGGTCTACACTACCAGCAAAATGCATACAATTACACATTACTACCAACCTCCATTTTAGCATTTGTCCACCTAGGTATCTCCACAACCATGTGTAAATTTGATTGCTGTAAAACAAACAATTACACAATTCAAATAAATTGTCAGTGTACTGTAAATTCAGTGCAATTAGCTTAAATATACAAAATTATTATTAAAATATTATATAATTATTTTATAATAATAAAGAGAATAGGTGTCCAGTAAAACTGTATACAATGTTTATTTATATTACACACAGTTTTTATCCCTCACAGGTTACTGTATGTCCTCAACTGCTGGATGTAACCATGGACCTATAAATAATTAATTTATAGGTCCATGATGTAACCCGCTTGAAGCATTTTTCAAGGATGGTTAACACCCAGCAGTGGATGACTTACCTAGGAGTGGATGACATGTAGATGATGTAGATGAAAACTGTATGCTGACTGTACAAATAAATCAATACATTATTCTACTGCTGACTTCCATAGTCCAGGGTGCAAATGTCCACAGTTTATGTTAAAAGAATCACTGTGCTTGTTTATTTATACACTGGTATACATCACTATTATCATTATTATAAACCTACCCCTTTGTTAGCATATACTGGAATATCATGAAATGGTGAAATATATGATCCATTAGAATTCTCTGTTAAAAAGAACAAAAATTAATGCTTAAACAGAAACAATAAAGGGGTATTATAAGCTGTACGTTCAACCACATTTAATTCCACTTAACGTACGTAACAGTAACTTTATTATTAATGGGAGAAGCATGTTGTTAATGATAAAAAGGAAGTGCAACATCATAATTCACACATTTTTGTTTGAATTTCACTATACAAATTTACATTATTAAATTATTATTAGTATTATAGAACTGTATACATAATCATCACGATGGTTTCCATAACAATAGTAGCTCATAACTATTAGAGACCATTGTCATCATTTGCCATTACCATGGTGATTTTAACTGTAATGTTCTATCTTGAGAAATTATTTTAATATTTGCCCATCAAAAGACAGTCAATTATTATCACATTTTACAATTCTGAATAACAATTTGCACAAATTATTAATAATAACATTACTTTATTTTACAGATGTTTTTGTCTTGAGCCTACCACTTTTTTGTAATTGTTTTAATAAACAATAATGTCCCACAAAACAGTAATATTGTTTTACAGATTTATGTTTTGGGCCTACTATTTTTTTTGTAATTGTTTTTAAAGATATTTTCCCCCAAAACATGAAGAATTAATTGACTATTTTTTGTTTTATCAGGTAATGGAAATGGATTCAATAACTTTATAGAAATTATTTTAATATTATATTATTTCTGGGGGACAATATTTTAAATATCACAAGAGTAATTTCTCTTTTTTTTAAATGATTATACAGTATTTTACATGCGTAACAGTAACACAAAATTTGCAAAATAAATATACTGAAATTATTTCTTTATCAAAGCTAAAAAAAATCTGAATAAAAATATTTTAAATAATTTTTTTGTATTTTCTAATCTATTCACAATATTTTAAAATGATTATGTGTATTCTTTTTCTGGCCAACCTTTAAAAATACAAATATGTAAAGTATGATTGTGCACTATAGAGTATCACGGTGTGACGTCACAACGATAGAGGGCGCTGCATAGTTGCTAGCCAACCAAAAAATGCGTTCAGCGCTACTATGTTGATAAACAGTAAAGATCTGTATTTCTATGAAATTATGTATCTTAGCTTGATTTTTTTTAACTTAAACTATAGTTGAACAATAAATAGATTTAAAAACAAATATTTAGTGATCTTTTGAAATTTTGTTTGTTTTTATTAAAAATTATTAAGTTTTAAAATGACTACTGTACTTCAATAAGCCTATTCCAAACCATTCCAAACTTTGGAGTCACTCAGGCAGGCTGAACGCATTTTTGGTTGCGCTAGCAACCACACAGCGCCACCTACCGTCGTGACGTCAGCACCGTGATACTCTATATCTAGACATTTTATTTTACAATAGGTCTATACAGTTGAATTAATGTATTGTATGATACTGTTCTTCCAGTATTTGTTATTTTCTCATTTATTTATTGTTCTTCCTTTTGATATTAATTATAAATTAATTGCACACAGTGCAGTATAGTAGTTTAAATGCTGCATTTTACAACAGAGTATATTGATGAGATTTCAGCATCTGTTGCACAAACAATGTAAAAAATCAATTATTTTCCAAACGTATTCAAGAAAAAGATATACCTTCAAGGAAATTTGACTGGGAAATTCCGCAGTGTTCAATAATAATACATTGTTGTAATTAAACAACAATAAGAATTATTAGTCACGGACAACTAGGCCTAGGCCTATTTAATAAAGTTCTTTCAATAATAAGGCTGAACAAAAAATATATATATAATGTACATAAAAATAAATGTTTTATTGTTAATCATTTAGTTTAAAAAAAAACTTTCCAATTTATAAAACTAAATAATGGATTTACACTTATTTTATACCCCTCTCTGTCTGGGCCAACAAGGGTGAAAAACATCGAGCGATTAAGTAAAACGGGATATCTAACACTCACTAGGCCTATATAATATTCAATAAAGATATTAATGGTGAGTAAATTATGAAATCACGACGAGAGTGGCACACCCATGCATTTAGGCTGCGGCCGAAATGATAATATACGCCGACTGGCGACCGAGGTTACTACCAGTTTGCCTAGGTTAGTAGGCCGAGGACCAAATAAGCTAAGCCTAGGCCTAACCTCTAGGGTACAATATGCAAAGGAAATGTCTTACTAAAATATATGCTGTATTCTAATGAGTTTGGCGCTCCTTTTTCAACTGTAGAGTAGGTTGACATATTTGGTTGTTTTAGATGAGATCCAGTTATCAAAAGACGAACAGCAGGATTTACCCCACGTAATCCAGCTCTTATCAACAACGGTGGCGACATGTGCAAAAATGTAGACCGTCGTTGAAGGAGTACGCCCTCAATATTTTATGTAAGCTACCGCACTTCTTTTAAATGCCTCTCTGCTACTGTGCACGGGAAAAATCTATTCATGGAGGTATAAAATTAGACTCCATGATCTATTATTGATAATACGTTCCAATAATTATCGATCTATAATTTCTGGGGCTTTTTTTGTATTACACGATTTTGTTGAAAATGAGAAGATGACTAAATACAGATTTTTTATTTTTAGTAATGGTAGGCCCTCCCTATATGAAAATGTATGCTCCGTAACCCACCAACTATGTTTGCACTTTTTCTTGAGTGTCACCATTTAGGCCTATATAGAATTACTTCATGTAAACTACAAAATACTAAAAAAAATTTTCATAGTAGTATTTTCCCAAATTCTGTATTTAACGATTATAATGGATATTTTGTCGTGAAGTTCTGTACTTTATTTATTAGAAAAAATCCCCCATTAATTAAATATGTTTACTACGGACAATTTGCCGGGGCTCGAAGATTCAATCATACTATAGAGATTCTCCATACAGTAAGTATTACTACACATACAAATAAGCAAAACAAAAACTGAACATTCTAATGATTAGGCCTTTGTTTTTTTAATTAGTCATGTGTAAATAAAATATGAATAATATGACCTACCGTACAAAGAGTGTAACAAGGTTCTCTCCTTTCTGTGGACAATTTAGGGCGAACAGATAGAGCATGAACTTACAAAATCATAATAACTTAGAGCTTACCACATTATTTGAAATCTGATTAATGTCCCCATTGATTATTTGATTTAAACTTGTTCTCATTATGTAAAAGCTATCACTTGAAAATAATTAGTAATCCCCGCTACCCAAAATACTGCACAAAAGACTATATACACGAGCCATAAAGATAAGATAATCAGTTTGACTCACAGTCGTCGCACGCCAGCAGCAATCATTATTAAAGAGGAAGTCATTCAGTCGTATAGGGCCTACTACACGTCGATGACACTACACCGCAGCTTAGGCCTAAAGTAAAAGTGCTTGCTTAATTTTAATTTTTCCCAAAGAATAATGTATAGGCCTACATTAAGCCTAGTTTGTATTATTCACATTTCAGCTGCATTCGCTTTCGAAACAACATTTGTTCGTAACACTTCCGAAATTGTTTCTGATACACTTTTTCCTCCAAACTACTCGAGTTCAAGATCTGAAGATGAGGTTCAGCACATCCATGATTTTCACGAACTTTGGTATGTTATTTTGGAAGAAGCTAAGCTGAACAGAATGGAACAAAACTCACCAACTCCGACATATATGCTAGATTTATATCGGTCAGTTAAGGGACCAAAGTCGACGATTCACCCATCAGAGTTGGAAGCATCAGTTATTCGGGATTCGGATACCGTAAGGAGTTTTTTACCATTGAAATCAGGTAGGTTAGTAAATTATTTTGAACGAGGTGTTTAATCACTAACAGTGGAAATGTTTATCCAGTTGTTTCCTGAGCATATAAATAAAATATCAAGAAAACCCAAAAATGCAATCAATTATTACTCAAAAAGTGTCCCAAAATAATTTGTTAAATCAACGTTTTTGTTGAATAATGGCAATGGCACAAAATACTTTTTTTACTAAAATTTGTCTACGAAAGTGAATAACCTATTAAAACTGCAAAATGGCCTATTCAATTGGTTTGATTAATCTTCGTTTTTCATGCTTATATGGGAAAATGTTTGTTATATTTTATTGTAATGAAGGCTTATAGTAATATTATGGTCGCGTAAATGGTATAATACAAACACATTGTTAAAATAATCATACAAATTTGATTAAAATATTTATAATGTTTCTAAAGTTAACTACCCATTATAGTTGAAAAATCCTGAATCTACTTACCGTTTCAATGTATTGTTTGGGCATTTAGACAGATAAATCGGCTTAAATTAGTCGTATTAGTGTTCATTATACACTAAGTTAACTTGCTTTGTTCTTCACATCGAACTTAAAGTACACAACTTTACCGCCACTTATTTGTTAAGCTATTTTGTAAAAGAAACTTTGTAAGGAGCTAACGTTTGCCTAATTGTTAACGTTTTAAAGCAAAGAGATTAGCGTGTCATTTTCTTCAGTAGTAAACTGCCATCGATTAATGACATTCAAAACTTTTTATTCACATAACAACATAGCAAAATTCAGTATATTTTAATCACAAGTTATTGACATTTGTGTTTAATGAGTTTCTAAAACAAGTTTTTTTTGTGTGTGTTAAATGTGTATTTCAGAATGTAAAATGCCTCAACAAACACTTGGAAAATTCAACTCACAGGGAATTTATTGTTGGCGTTGCATATTTCCTTGAATGCACCTTGTTAGGCCTAGTATACATCATTGAGAAAGTTTATCTGAACTCAACTTAAAAAAATCCTTTATGCCTATTTTTCTTTAAGCGCCGCTAGACGTTTTTGCGCTTCATAAACAGTTATACACCATCTCCGGCTACTAATCTTGAGCGTTTTATGTTTTTTTTCATTTTCTCTACTAAGTGCATGCTATATGAAATAAACACACAAATAACAGTAACAAGCTGAATAAGTTCGACACATAAGATTTCTAATATCTCATGTTTATACGGTTTTATGTTATTCACAGATATTAAAGAAGATCAAGGAAGGTTTAGTTTTAACCTGTCTGTGATTGAACCCGAAGAAGACATCCGACTATGTGAAGTTCGTGTTTCAAACACATTGTTTCGGTGGACTCATTCCGACGAGGTCCGAATCAGTATATACCAAACATGTAACAAGCCTTGCCAGAATCCAGACGCCTGTATCTCTTCTACAAGAATTTCAACAACAAAGGTTCCTTTAACAATTGATAAGGATGAGGATCAATATGTATTTGATATTACACGGCCAATACGTTATGCATTACAAATAGAACGTTCTTCGTATTGTGCTCTTGAGATAGTTATGACGGATGATGACGAGGTGTTGCATGATAGTGGTGGTCGAAGCAGACGAGAGATACTTGGTAGAATTGATGTAGCTTCTGGGATGTTCATACCGACAGAAACAGCAGGCAGAAATAACAACACCGATAATGTTGTGTTAGTGGCGTTTACTCGTGATACAAGTCCTAAGAATGTCTTGAAAGATGCTAAGGTCCATGAAAACTCTGCTACGTCTTTTCAAACTGAAATTGTAGATATCGGGCGAGAACGTCGGGATCTCAGGGAGGACAGGCGACGAAAGAAAGAGCGGGATAGAAATAAAGAGAAAAAGCAACAACAAGAAATAGAGAAATATAAAAAGCTTGCATCTGAACTGTTAGAAGTACCAAAATGTCAGAGAGTAAGCTTTGAGGTAATTAAGTTACAATTTTCTACGCCTTATCTCCCTATTTTTATTTATCTCCCTTTCTTCTACGGATAAACTCTTTTTTCTTAATCGTTACATTATCTTTTACATCTTTCATTATTTTCTTCTTACGCCCGGGTAGTTTACAGAAATAGTCTAAGAGAGAAAAAGAAAAAAAGATATACTTTTTTGCAAGTTTGTAAATAAAGAAGGACAACTTATTTTGTTTTAGTTGTTTTAATCATACAATTCTATATTATATAATGCTGTTCTTTTCTCACTCAACAGATAAACTTTCAGCAGATTGGATGGAGTCGTTGGATCATCTACCCGCAAAATTTCGAGGCGTACCGGTGTGAGGGAAGTTGTGTGGGTCCTATGACGTCTGAACACAACCCCAGCAATCACGCTGTCATGCAAAGTCTTGTGAACCAAAAGAGACCTGATTTAGTGCCACCGGTTTGCTGCGTTCCCACTAAGCTTGTACCATTGAGTATGTTATATTTTGAACAAGGTACAATCGCCTTGAAAAAACATGATGAAATGGTGGTTACTGAATGCGGGTGTCGATAGTCTGTCCACATTCCAAAGTTCCAATTTTTTTACCAAAATTCCATTAATGTCACAATAATAATGCAGTATAAAAGTCAATTTGATGATGAATTCGAGGTCACAATTCTTGAGCTTTGCCGTTCTGTGTGATTAGCTGACGTGATTGATTGTGATTAGCAAAATGGAATAAAGTAAATTTATTTTGAAGCAAAATGTTCGTTCTTTATATTTGTTCAAATTATATTAATACTGTATTATTTTTATTTCACCGAAATCAATCAATGAGTTAAAATGCTTATTTGAGATGTGTATTAATAACAGTACGGCATCAAACAGAGTCCAGATGTAAAATAAATATTTAAATATGTTGCTTTAAGTTATTGCTTTAATTCGTTTTGATAAATTCAATTCAACTTCTTATAAAAAAAAACACACACAACACAATTCCCATCCCGCAAAAAAAAAAGATACAATTGTGTTTTCACTACCTCTGTTTTCATATTTAGTCTGCACTGATATTATTTATATTAACATATTTATATTTCATAATAATATACTAATATTTTATTAGCAAGTTTTTCTTAATTTCAGTTAAATAGAGTTAAATTAATGATATTATTAACACATTTTTAGTAATAGTATCAATAATAAAAATACAGTATGTAACATAGATAGAACATTTCTATCAGGTTACATGTCTACTATACCACAGTTAAGAGGATACTGTACAGTGTAAAGGCCATGGAATGAGAATTATAATCAACAAAAGTGTCACAGGCATAAAATTGATTTGTTAGTCAAGATATAGGTCTACATTATTGCACATGAAAAGTACTAATACATCTAGTCTATGATAATGTGTGAGAACTAGAACCCGAATAGATAAAAATAATCATATCGTTTACCAGATATACACTGTCGCCCAATATAATCAATGAGTTTAAGATTAATTAACATCGGAAGTGATTTATTTAATTAGTTAAAGTATTAGTTTCTACGAAACCTAAAGTACTATAAAGACGTAATGAAAATAAATAGGTTTATAAGATGATTCAGGTCTGAGTTATAAAAATAGCCATTGCATTGTCCACTTATGGTCACGGAATTATCTTGATAATTTTGATTGTTATTTTATAAATGATGTTTCTTCTTCCTCAATCAGGCGTGTGAAATCCTATATATTTGCAAAAAAAAAACAAATAAAATAGTAAAGCCAATTATTAATGTAATCACAGTAAGAGATTTGTGAATGTTGCTATTAAAATAAAAATACATAACATTTTAAGGATACAGTACTACAGTATATTATGCAACTCCTCGCGCGACCGTCTGCGCAAAACCCACTAATGATCAGGCATATCATCATCAACATACATATTGAAATTTTATGAATGGACAAGCATCTGCTTTATGTTAATAATGTATTGATCATCATTATTCTCTATTTTCATAATAAATTATAGTTTGGTAAAATCGTAATTGTTTGATATTGATCACAGTCATAATCAAAAGATAGTACAGTAATGCTAACAAGACGCTAAATCAAATAAACTACTGATGCGTTTTATGGAACCTTCTTAGTCTAAACCAACTCATATCAAATTTATACACACGTCATTTTATGAAGAAATATAGAAGGGATAAACCTCATGCATTTTCTGAACAATTTTAACGATGGTTAAAATTCTTACCCAACTAAGTCACATTTATTATTACATCAGAATAAGAGATACGTAAAATTGTGGCCATTCTGACATGAAAAAGAACATATTATAAAGCTTGGTTTTTCCCACTATGACGCTATCGTAAGCGCAACGCAAGTAATTTGACCAATCACAAGCGATAACTGTCGTCTCGTTTGCGTTGCGCTTACGTCCTTGTGGGAAACCGAAACCTAAACCTTTTCATAAAACAGTCAGGCCTACAGTTTTACAATTTTGTTAGGATTAGATGTTTATAAGGATTGAATAATGTTACCTCCATTCATAATATTTTAAGATGATTTAATTTTACCTCCATATTTTCCCCTCTTGTTTCTTTCATGTGAGTGAGAGGAATTATACAACATATAATGCTTGTTGCAGTTAATACTATTAGTGACATTTCACGGTTTTGATGCATAAGAACCTGAAAAATAATTGATAGTTGACCTAGATTTCCATTTGCTAATATAAATTGTTTTCATTATTATTCTTAAAACAACATGTTTTTGTCATTCTATTTTATCAGAGATCGCTGAATGTAGTTTAAAAGCATCACAGTTATCTTATTTTAAACTAATGGTGTATAGATACATGAATATAATATATAGCAGTAGTAAAAAATAATAGTGTATTGGTATCTTTTGAATCAGTTGACACTCTATTTTTAATTTCTAAATTAAATAACAAAAAATAAAAAGAAAATTATTTACATTCACCATCAATATAATAAACTAATACAAAATGATAAAAAAAAAATGAGTACTCCACCAACCGTTGCGCCATTTAAGAATATCTAACAGGAAGAGTTTCATAGTCCTAACATGGACCTCTAATTTAGGCCTATAGGTCCATGGTCCTACTACCGTCCTTATTCAATTTACAATATTTGTTTATCAATTATAACATACCTGTGTAGCTAATGGCGAGATTGCAGCTCCTACCATACCAACTGCCATGGAACTACCCACACCAATTCCACGCAATGATGTGGGGTAGATCTCTAAGGCGTACATGTGTAAAATTGTGAATATTCCTGCCGTAAATGCTAAGGAACCAGCTAGCCAAAATGTTAACATTACTCTGATAAATAAAATACAATCATTTTGAATTAGAATTCTACAGACTGTTATTATTGTTATAAATTGTTGCTAATTTCACGTTTTTATTGTCATTAAGTATATTTTTGTAAATGGAAACGTCACCCGGACTGGTCTTCATAGTTATCTAATTATTTATTTTTAATTTTGAGGGCAGTACCGTACCATCCGTTGTAAATGGTGTGTGGTTTCCTGGAGGTGAAAGAGCAACATTTTTACCCTGTTTTCTTATACTGTTATTTTTTCTTTGTTTTTTTTCTGGCAATGTTTTAAAATGATAGTAGGCCTACTGGTTGAAAGTGACACTACCGATTTTCTCCAAATTATGACCGGAACCATCCCCATTTATCTTCACAGCTTAGAATCAAATGTATTTATTGTCACTAGTTTAAAGACCTCTTATACTGCGATGTTTTAAACATATTAACTTACTTGCCAGTAAAGAAAATCATCATAAGAAACGACAACGCAGATCCAAAAGAATTTAGTGACAACGTGTAAGGCCTCCCTATCTTTTCAACAAGCCACACATTAAGTGGTACTCCTGCAAATATTTAAATCGAAATAAGATTAAGAACACTTCACTATGAACAATAACAATTGTCCAAAATGTTACTAGACTTTAAGGGTTATTCTTTTGTGTTACCAAATTACCAGACGTAACCTAAAATTAGAAATAGGCCTTCATATAGCTTTCACGATGGGTCTTGTAAATGATTTCGATACCATTTTTCGTATTAAATTTGTTTAAAATATAATTGGTAAATAACACGGTCTCAATTATTCTTAACTTACCGAGTAGTTCGCCAAACGAGGCTATACTTAACAGTATGAAACTATCAGTGTTAAATTTCATATTGCAAGAGGCATCAAGTTCATCTATAGATTCATTTCTATCATTCATAAAGCTGATACCAGAGACTTGAACTACGTCAGTGCTACCTACATATATCCCATAGTATGTGAATATACCGCAAAAGAACAACAACCAAACCCGGACTGTGATCCATAAGTAAGCTGGACGAAACAACTCCTGTATACGACCACGACCTTTTTGCTGAAAGCAATATCATTACATAGTTAGGCCTACATGTAATAACGATTTTCTACTTCTTCAGAATTTAAAATCAGTAAACGTATTTAGAAAATTAGACAGCTAAAATAATAGTAATGAATTGACCATGATCTTTAATTATGGCTAATAATATACATACTTATACTGTAAACCAAGTCATGTAGTAAAAAGTGAATTGAATTGCTGTTCATTTATCATAAAAAAATAATTCAAAACAAATGAAGTCCTTTTGTGCATTTAGGTCAATCTTAATCAGATTGGAGTATTTATTGGCTCAGGTAGAACACGCACCTCTTTTAGTCTTTCTAAGCGTCCTGGTGGAAGTGTACAAGAATTGTTTTTGGCAACCATTTGAAGTACTTTTTCGGCCATATGTACCTGACCAGTTACGTTGTAAAACCGTGGTGATTCAGGTAAAAACTGGAGAGAAAACAAAAACATAATTTATCATAAGAATCATGTACTGAAATTGATAATAGATAAATCATAATATTTTATATGTGCGTTTCAATATAATATTTATAATGACTAAAAAGAGTGTACTGGTTTTAATTATTTAAACATGTAATGTCACGGCATTACGTCAGAATTGTTAATGCGCGTATAATATACAAAGGAAGACATTGTTATGATATCATAGTTTAAAGGATAAAAATAATAAAACGTACGTACACGTTCGTTATAATATAACTCACTATAGGCCTACGACTTTTTTTATACTTACAGCCCAGCTTATTATCATCACTAGAAAATAAAGGAATGCAGTTGTTGCAACATAACTTCTCCAGCCTAACCATGGTATAATAGCAGCTCCAACAAGAAAACGAGTCCCGCTACCAATTATCCAAAATAACTAAATAAACATGAAACAATACTTTGACTGAGAATACAGCATAAGGATAGGCATATACAGCATTAATTTGCAAATACAGTTCCCTGAACAGTAAAAGTCCAATATTGATGCACGGTTCGATTCGATTCGTATATCTACTAATTTGAATATATCTGCTTTTTATAAAAATTACAGTTTTTATAGGTTTTGCTGGTCAAAATGTGTGACATTAAAATGGTGTATTCAAATAAAAACTGTTGGAATAACTTACTTGTTGAATGATAAGAATCTTTCTATGCTGAGGTTTAAGAAACTCAGAAAATAAACCTACCCTATAAAAAAGTAAAGGAAAAAACACCACAAATATTAAAAACATTAGTCCTTTGCAAATAGGCCACATTAGGCTTATAATTGTTTATGCTCGTACGTTAAAGTCCACACAATTGTGAAGCCTTCTTGAATTTGTTTGCGAATACCATATAGCAACTTAACATACTATTGATTTTCCTAAAAATCATTATGTAATTCTCGAGTTATCTGTATCTTAATGGGCCAGAAAAGGAAACAACACGCCCTCTGTCGCTGTCTTTTTCCAAGAATTTCGCACAGTTAATTAAATTATTGCTTATTCATTATATATCTCATTGAATATACCAATTATTTACCACAGTATTGACGTTCTTCATTAAGTTTGCTTCGAATTTATATTATTTTCAAAGAAATTCTATACGAAGCATAAGTTCTAAACGATAATAAATAATAAAACATAATCTAAATTTATTTTGCAATTCAGGAAATAATATTGCCTGACAACCACAACAGACATTGTGAATAGATGACCAGAGACAATTACAATCACAGCTTAACGATTCCAATCTTTTCAATCTGTATTCAAAGCAATGTTTTCATACAAAACACGTATAAATGGGCTACCATAATTATTATGGTACTTTCTTATTATGATTAAAAAAAGAAGACAAGGAAAGTGAATTATAGTAGGCTCTAACATCATAACTATAGAGCATATTAAATATTTCATATTGGAAATGATAGGCCTTTATTATTTAATAACGGTGTGTAGGCCCATAATGTTTATTTTAATGTGTCATAATAGTAATTATTATATACACAGTGTTTTGTCATTAGATGTACTTTTTAAAAGCTATGTAAAATACCGTATTTACTCACATAACCCGACGAGATACTGAAGCTCCACTCACAAGACGTAAGAGCATAAGCCAGACGTTATTTGGAGAGAATATTAAAAGTAATACATAGAAGAAGTGCCACACATTTAATAACATTAAAATCTGAAAAAAAGTAAGTTTGATTTAAAATCCAATAGTGCATACAGACGACCGAATAAAATAATATGGTCATTTTATTTCAATCTCAACTGTTATGATGTCATAGGCCTAGATAACAACAAAAATAATAACATATTTTTATAAATTTTAATTCACAACGAAACATCTGATACAATTTCGCGTGGAGCCTATGTTCTTAAAAACATGATTCAAACTGTGAAAACTCTATTTTTAGGAATGAAAACCTTTTAATTATTGCGACACAAGAGTGCATTTTCACACACCAAGAACCTGTAGAAAAAATAGTTCATGAATCGATGCGTTTTATTCACAACTTCATTCAGAAAAATGGCTACCAGTAGTAACATTTGATGATTACTACCATACTGTGATAAATCTATCATGCCAATGTGAAAATAAAATTAATTAACGCATGTTCATAAAGGATGAGATGGTAAAATTCGAGCCAACGTTAAGAAGTGAGGACAGAAATGATGATGGTATAAAGGTATGCCTGACATTATAGATATTTGTTTTCATTACAAAATACTTACCGGCCGGCGTCCAAATCGATCAGCAAACTCGCCAAATTTTGCTTGCCCAATGATCCGCGGTATAAAATATGCCTGTGTAAAAAAAAGAACATTATTACGAATGCAAAATGTCCTTGAAGTATAATATAACTAAGTAGCGGTGCTTACTCGCTGAGTACAGTAAGTTCAATTTCTTTTATGATATTAATTTTACAAATTAGAATTTTCACTCTAAGAAAATAATAATTATACCAAAGTGTAAAAGCTCTCGTGAAAAGAAAATGTTTCCGCAATGATTAAATTTATTTCAGCCGTGTAATACATAGGTTCTAAGGCTGGTTGTTCCTAAGAAGAATTCCGCCCCATCCTTCCTATGATATTATATCGACGTGTCTGACATCATTATATTTAATCACACTTATTCAGAAAAAATTGACCCACTCTTCAAGTTCCTTCTCGATAGATGGAGAAGAATACCAGGTAATAGATGAATTGAAATTTACAATCCGGTCAGGAATGATCCTCTATTTTAGGCCCTACCTACAACAAAAGGTATAATTACTCTATTACCTGGTATTTTTACTTTTATTGTTTTATTTGCTAATTAGATACGGTATTATAGGGTAATGCGTTTAAGAGCTTCGGATCATTGCATACCCGTTTTGTATCATTATGATTTAGATTACACTTATAGAAATATTCTTGTAAAAGAAATACTGTATATATATATTCTGTTGATACAAATAAATGGTACGTCTAGTACCGTGAATAATAATTTAACAAAAATAAAACATGGCGTTATGTTATTTGGGTTCATAGTAATTTGATTTGTACAAATTACTGCTAAGACGACACTTGTCTTCAGAAAGCTTATGCTTGAAAATCGATACATACAAGACTCCAGAGGGCAGTGAGCGACAGTACTTATATAATTGTTTTCTCACTTTCATTCAATAAATCATGCATAATTGCTATCATTTTGACGCTGCATTGCAAGCAACTTTTTCAATGCTTAATTAATATTGCAGAAATAGAATATCAACTGGCCATTTAGAAAAACGAATTAGAGATTACTGTTCTAATATTTCTGCAGTGATAAAACCGCATATTAAATTAATAATGTGGAAAACAGTCAGAATTAACGTTACACTCTCTGAAACAATCAATCAATCAAAAAATCAATTAATCAATCAATAAATTAAATAAATGCTATGTTTTATTGGTTTACAAATATTAAGACCAGAGCAGTAAGTAAGTTTATCAATGATAATTTATTAGTACTTCATCGTAAATATTTATTTAAGCTTGCTTCATATTATAGAATTGTTATTGTATTTGTTTTCTGTTTCATACCTTTAAGTGGCAACTTTCGTTGCTGTTGGTTTTGATGAAATAAATCTTTTAAAAAAATAAATAAATAAAAAATGCTGTATAATAACCGAATGTAATTTAGCTGTAAGACGCCGCAAGTAATGTTGACAATGTATAAATAGGATTAAAATATCATTAGCCATTAGTAAAAATTAAGACCAAAGCACCAAGCATGTTTATATTTAATATCAGATCATCAAAACAAATAGAAATTTAGCTGTGAGTAAGACGCCGCAAGTATGTTTTCTATGAATAGGATTAAAATATCATTAGTCAAAATTACTAAAGTCAATAATTTTAAATCCTATTTAATTTATGATTACATTTGCTGAATTATCACCGTCAAAGAACACTTCTCGAGCATTGATTATTAGACGTTCACTTTAAATATTATCAGACCTTTAAAAACGAGAAAACACTAGAAGCGTTTTCATAGTAATTTGAGATGGTGTTCGCTTGTTGCCAAAGTGTAGGCGGTTAGTACGGTTTAAACTAGGACCTATAATCAATTCTGATAGAAATGATGAGTGACAGAAAGGAAAATGGGAAAGCACATAACACACATAGTGAAATAGAACATCATTAGATCGACGTGTTAGGCTAATATCGTTGCCCACAATCGATAACATAAAACAACAATTAAACATGACCTTAAATAATTTAGAAACTCACTCTGCTAATACTCCGTACTGAAATTCTTAAATAAATTATAAGATGTCATTTTGAGTAAAATAACAGGGATGAGCACCACCGATTACATAACAGCACCATATCGTCACCTACCGTCTTAGATGATGTGTGGTTCTTTCAGGGTGTCGATATAACTCCCGGTAGTAGTAGGGAGAGGTTTTGAAAAAGGTAGGCCTACCTACCTTTTTTTGTAAATCGAGACCTCTTTTAGAAAGAGGTGTAGAAAGAGATGTAAAGTCAGCAAGGAATCACTGGTAGGAAAAACCCTGTACGCTACTCATATATCTTCAAACCATGGAGGTAAAATACCTCCATATTCAAAATCAAGAACAATTACATCAAAACTAATGTAATGGATCTACTTTTACGAGAATTGAATAGTAATGCAATCATTGTAATAGGAGTCATATAACTTAACAATGGCGACTATGTGTGATAGATTTACATAAACTAATTCTACGCTCTATACTTACAGAAGATAATAATCCTATTTGAAGACTATTAAATCCCATGTAACATGTCAGCGATGGCCCAATTACCGATATCATCCCTACGTCACACGCAGTAGCCATCTACAATACAAAAATATATACATAACATCAATTATATTGTGTACAGGCCTAAACCTAATATGAATAGTGACCACAAGAAACTGTAAATAGTATGGATGACAATGGTTGAGATATTTAAGAGAAAATGCGACATTTAAATTGAAAAGAAAATGAAAAAAGTGTTGATTGAGAAGAAAAAGCAAGAATAATGACAGTGATAAAAGAAACATGGAATAGAGTTATACAAAACACGAAAACAAACTCGATTGGCTGAAATAATAGAGATGGAGATGACAATAATAGTAAAAGTGACAAAGATGCCCGAATGACTAAACAAATCTACTAGAGAAATGTTTAAAAAGAATTTTGAAGATATTGACAAGGCAGCGAGAAATGGTAAAGAATACGTGGCAATTATGAATTATTGAATTATTGAATTATTGGTGGGGTTATGGCAGAGAAAAACAGTGGTAAGAGTGACATGAGATGAGCTGCGGGTTGGATTGACAACTGCAAGAGATATACTTGAATATTAATTTGTAACATGATAGAGAGAGGAAGTATTCAGTAGTACTGTACAAAGAAGAAATATAGGGATTATGGAGGTGGCAACAAACAAACAAACAAATATCATAAATGATATGGCATTAATAATATTTATGAAGATGTATCTTATGCCTAGGCCTACTGCTAATGTAAACCTTAATTATTATGGACCTTTTATTGTACAACTACTTTCTCTTTCTATCTCACACAAATCAATTTACAATACTTATATTAAATATTCACTCCAAGTCCGGAATGATTTCACAAACAAAGCACTGATAATGATTGCAATTCATGGTTTACTTCTTCTTCCGAGCGTGTGCAGTTAGTTAGTTGGCGCCATTGTTGTAAAAAATCGATTCGACTTAAAACGTTAAGAAGTAATAGTATATGTAAAATACAAAATATGTTTTATGGACAGATGCAGCTGTTTTGATAGCTAAAACAACCCCGTTTCTATTAACACAGACATTTATTTTATGGCTTCAATTACACTGATGGCTTATTGTAGACTGTTTTACATTATTTTTACTATCATCTTTGAAGATTCGTCACAAAATCAATAATCATATTCTCCTATAATGTACCCACTTCTATTAGACAAATTGGCATGGCAATATTCACAAACAAAACACGGGTTGCGTTCTCTCCATTATAAAGATTGCTATTATTACTAAATATTGTTTCAAATATTAAATAAGTAGGTAGGGTAATACAAATATAGTAAATATTAATTTAATTGATAATGAAATGGAAAATAAGGGTTAAAAAATGGACCATCAGCATGTTAGGCAAATAAAGACCTAATTTTACTTTGAATGCAGACAGTTTTTAAAGAGCTTATACTCGCTATAGGCCTATATTAACAGTACATTACTGTTAAAATATGAAACCATGACTGTTACCTTCCTTTGTTTTCGAACATCGAACACATTTTTTACAAATAAATCTATACACAATTTAAACCTAAGAATTTTAATATTAGCCGAATTGCGATATAGGCCTACCATTGCTGTAATCTTTCATCTAGGTTAGACAGTAATCATGATAATAACATGCCGCAACTTTCGGCGACATCAAATACAGTACCTTGGAAATTAACATCAGGCATAGAAACTGCAGTATCAAATTTCATGACATTTTCAGGCTGCGTTTTCGTTCACCTCGGACATAATGTTTTAAAAGAAGGCTGTCACTTTTCAATATTTCAATTGAATATTTTAAGACTTTATAAATACAAAACGTCCAATACAAAACCATATTTGCCAATCGCTTTAAATTAGGCCTTACATATTAAAATGTAAACCAAATAAAACGGAGTTTAGAATTGTTGTTACTGAACAAAATCATTGATATAAAAAACCCGTTGTATTTGAGTATCAACAGCAAACCAGGTATACGCAAGTTACTTGTCACTGTTTAATAAATACCGAACTCATTGAGTATTCTTCTAATAGAAAGAATTTTAATCAAAATTGTATACAAACAAGGGCATATAGATGGCTGCAGTCGCGTGCTCAAATTTGAGTTAGTGTTTACCGACCAACCGACCGACCGACCAGTAGGCTGTAGTGTCGCGTTGCACGTCACGACTAAAAATGTTTTGGAGTAGGCCTTAACTGTTATTAACCCTGTCATTTTTATAGTATAAATGTTAAAATTGTCATTCGCAAGAAAATAAAGTACAATTGATTGTTTTTGTTCTACATCCATGTCTGTTTATAGGTCGCTAATGGCTGATATTAGAGACTAGTAGTAACGAGAGACATCAAACTCAAAAAGGCTGTACATTACAATGTTTAATTTTGCAAGACACATGCTCGAAGGCACTACTGTCAATGTATGTTTATTAAGCTCAGAGGAGGAACTCGATACTGTATTAGTTGTTGGTGGACTTTATTATAGACTATATCAAAAGTCGATAATGACAAGTAATGATATGAGACATTTTTGATGAGAATAACTTTCAATGGGATGTTGAGGATATTATGGGATATTATATACATTTTACTATGCACATGTAGCCTGACAAAATCTATTTGTAATTAGAGACACTACTGATATTATACAAAATGTGTGATTCTTAAAACTACTTCACTGAATCCAAATTGTTCGATGAAGGTATTATTAATATTATGACTGTCGTGTAAATCTTTATTAGAAATTACGGTTTAATGGTAAGAGACAAGGGTTTACGAGTAGGATACTGTTACGTGCTTTTTAGTAGGTATTGTATCATTATTTGTTAAGTATTTGTTCGTAATGTTAGCTAACTGTGTATATAGGCCTACACTGGTTTAGTTGGCATTAATAGTGCATTACATTTAGGCCTATCATTAAATATTTGTAATTAGATAAAATAATATAACATTATGATAACAATATATTTCAGTGCTTAAATTACTAGATTTATTATTCACAGCGAGTGCTATTCGAAACCATCATAATAAACAATTGCGCGATATAGTACACATCGACTTCTAACACAATTAACTAAGAACAATATTTGAACAACTTATTAAGTTTGTTTTCTAAAACAATAGTAAATGCTTTCACTATCACTCATTTGATATCAAATAATATTGACTTAAATTTAAAACAGTTAATAAATCATAAATCAATCTTATTTTACAACATTTGCCATTTACGATAATCAATAATTAATATAATGACGTCACGTTATGGAATTGATAATAAATGTAGTGTTATTTTGAATTATAAAACCGTATGAAAAATCAATTCTTCAACTAGCCGAACGGAAATGAAAAACACGAGCAAAAATCAGCCTGAATGGCAATATCGTTTAGTTTAATTTCGTCCATCTTTCAGTATATTAATAGAAATTTTTAATTAAATATTTTATTATTTGCAATGATGGTCTTATTTATTGAAGATATAGGCCTCTATAACATAGCAAATTGTGTCGAATATCAATAGTACAATGAAGAAATACATTTTAACGAAAAAGCAGAAACAGAAACCGACTAGCTATATTATGTCTAAATAATGTGAGACAGTAAAGATGTGAACAAAACAATATTGATTTTCATGCTTTTTGACATGGGCCTAACAGAAAAATATAATATGAAATATTGCTGAAAATGTATGCAGTGCTTTTACAGGACAGTAACCATCTCGATATTGTTTGGAGTTTTTTTTCTAGGTCTATAGGCCTAGATTTTTTAAGAGAAGCTAATTGATTGCTTCAAAAGGAAGGGTTAGCTGGCTAAATAATGCTATGTTGGGCAGGCCCGACTGACCCAAAATTAAATCAAACAATTACATAGCAGTGATTAAAAGTTGAAATTACATGCATACATTAATTTTGTAGAGTTGCCCTATTAAAAAAAAATGTTGGTTTAATATCGTTCACAAAATCATCAAAAAAAAAGAAGAAAGTAAAAGCACTCAGGAATTGAGCGATAGAGGGCGTGTTATTTTATATTTCATCTCATATTGAAGGTAACTCGAGATTTCAATTTGTGAAGTCACCACTAATAAATAAATTTTCATGAAAAAAAGAAGGCATATTCTGAAATTATATCCCTAATAAGATTCAGAACGATAACTTAACAATTGTGTACGTATGGACCATTTAAATAATGTTAGGCCTTACTTGCTAAAAAAGATCAATCAACAATAAGAATTATCGTATACAAAATAATATTGTAATATTGTCAAACTTGACTAAGAGGAAAAACTATAGTCAGGATAATTTTAATTACTGATTTTAAAAGTAAGAGACATGGCAAAACTAACGCAATGTCTGGAAATAATGAATTGTTGTATTATTTTAATGTACAATCTATTACAGGTTATTGATATTTAAAAGGGTTCAAATTCTGAGTCAATTAAGATTGGATTCACTTAAGTTAGAGAGATAGAAAGGGCAAATGGACCAGAATAGAACGAAGCAAAAAGGTTATGTTGTAATATATGAATTACTTGTTATTTTACTTATTATTTGCTCTAGTTGTCAAGCAATTTAAATAAATTTATACCAAAATCTAGTAAAGAAATGTCTTCATCGAACACTAACAATTAAAAATTAATTTCTTCTTTATTCTTAATAACAATAATTGTTTATGTAAATATGTATATTAACTGATTTATTATTTATTACCGCATACACTCTGAAGCTGTTAAATTTAGTTTGAGGCCAAAGTTTTGAAAAAGTTTTAAAGCGCCTCAGTGAATCAATGTTATTTGAGCATAAACAGTAAAATAATTCCATTTTTTTAATTGTGTATGTTGTCGTCAGTTTCACACGTGTGTTATAATCCTTTTGATGTTTGATGTTTATAACACGATACAGAGACTGTTGGTTTGGCAAACCGTATTTCAAGTTTCGATATTTGTAAAACACTTGAGGCCACACCGTTTCTTTACTTACGTAGGTTAAACCGACCAAACAAAGGAACTTGATATGGAAGCGACCGAAGTCAATGTGGTTGATGGCATCATCAAGTTTATATGATGAGTCGACCGGGTCATCTGCAATATAAAAAAATAATGAATATACGTTATTAAGATAATGAGTCTATATATATTAAACAGTGGCAGTGATGACTGTAACCTGCCACCAAGATGTGTTTCTCCTTTCCTTTTTCTTCCTTCAACCCAATTTATGCAAGAAAAAAAAACAGATTAAAAAGTAGAGTAATGCAATACTTTGTTTGAAAAAATGCAGCATTGTTCGGTTTGGGGTATTATAAAATCAACATTTACAAAAGTCAAGAAGCACAAAATACAATTGTGATGTTAAAATTAAACCGGTGGGGTTGACACAACTATTATCGATTTGATTATATTATTAGGCGAGTAACGTTGTTTACATATAAAATATCAGTCACTTCCATTGCTACCAAAGAAAATAATTAATAATGACAACGATTTAATCAATATTGTTTCTGTACTTGTCATTCCGCCAGCAAGACCATAAGATTGAAGATTGTAATTGAACAAAGCAAATGCATCGACAGAATACTACGAATGGATAACAATAATTGAACATTTTGAATAGCCGACTAGATTGAATCTGTAATTGCAACACACTATAGTACAATGAATGAATACAATGAAAATGGATACAAAATAAGATGTGTAGAAATTAGATTGAAACATAACAAAATCAAGGCACACACCGTAAACCAATTATGGAAGGAATGATTACATGAGTATTTTAATGAAAACTACGTCAATAATTCCATGGAGTTACTGTATATCCTCCGTCGTATATAATACCGATGTATTATTTTTGTAGGCCTACTCACATAATTCAAATTCACGGACCTTTCTTCGGGACGGTAGAGCGGATACAGTCTAGGAATTCGGAATTCTCTCCAATACAGATTTATTTTAGTATACATGCCTAGCCTAGCCCAACAATGCAAGTAATTACCATAAACGTGATCTATATGCATAAATTCTATCATTATCTCATCCTCGCCGTTTTCACCCGTTAATCGGGATACATGCGGATCTGATTGTATGTACTCCCATCATTCGTATTTATGAGTATCATCATTATTATGGCTATCATTATTCACAATTATATTATCATCCCAATCATAAATCACTATTAATTATCATTTATCAACATTAACATTCTCATCTAATAATTAGGCCTATCATAATTATCACCATTCACAATTACTATTATTATCTCCATCATCAGTTAGGCCTACATTTATTATTATTATTATTTTTATGTCCATGGTATTTTATCATTATTATTTAACAGACATTTTCATGGGTTATTAAACCTATTAAAGGCCGCATACACTTTAAGAGATGAAATTCGACTACATATACGTTTTTAAATTTGTAGGATACTTCAACTTAAATGAAATCAAACCGAAGAAACCGAATCATTAGTATAATGTTTTGGCGGGATTCGCAGAATATCGATCGCTCAACAGTGTTATTAATACCGAGTACCTGTCATTGTAATGAGTCACATTGAAGTGTGACGTCACATTAAACGTAGTCGTGTCACAATTTAACGTCCATTGCAAGAGACTAATAGGTAACACGTTACCTGTAAATCAAGGAATGTTTAAACACGAGTAGAAAGACAAAGTACGGTACAATTTATTCACAAAACCCGGACTCGACAACTTTCTGATATACCAAATCAAAAAAGTATACAAAAAAAGGTTTAGTAAAATAGAACAAACACAATGTAGCCTACATTTGAATTAATATTATCGGAGATACAAAAAATATATAATGGAAGGTAACATAACTTTAATATATAAACTGTACATTTAGTACATATTTAATCATGCACAGATTATGTGAAAAAGTATCATTTTCCTTGATCAAAGTGGTATGTTATTGTTACAGTAACTAATGCTGACTGTAAATTTGGCAATAATTCAATAAAACCTAAACCTCAATTAAAATAATGTAAAAAACGCGGATATATTTTACAGGCTAAAAATGAAAGTTTAAATTGATCATGATATCTAGCTATTAGACTTGACAGTCTTGAACAATGTTCACTTCGATCAATGTAGTATTTGTAATGAAAATTTACAAACGCCTTAGGAAATGCACATTCTCTTATAGATATTAGAATTCGCAATTACTTATGTTCTAAATATCATATCAAAATTTGGAGGGGAAAAAGTCTATTAATTTTAGATTTTATATTGTAATGAATCAGTAGTATGTATGGCAAAATGAATAATAAGAATAATGGCGGTTTAAAATTACATTAAATGGGATCCAAGTGGCCTTATATACAGTTATAGAGTGCATTAGTCTTGGTTGGGGTACCTTTTCACTCTGAAAATGCAGACATCTTACCATTAAACCACTGATTATGTAACACACTAAAACAGACAAACATCTTGTGTGTAACAATGGCTTGATCCGAAATTATAAAGTAACACAAAACAAATGGCAAGTTAAATTATCTATTGGCATTGCAAGAAGCTGGGTCTGAGTGATGTTATGCTGTACTGACGTACGTTCATTCATATGCACGACATATAATTTGTTTATCTCTTAAACGTGCTACTTGTTTAGTGTGTATTCATGATCTGTATTAGTAATAAAACTACATATAAAAGTATAAATCAATACACAACAATGGTTTAATCATACATATTTAAAACTCCCAGTAGAGACAGAGATCTCATAAAAGCAATTGCACGTCAGAGCATGACATGAATTACTCAAGACGATAAATATTATTACACTGTTATTTCAAATATCGTGTATTCGATTATGTTACTCTACGTAAATACTTTTAGTCTTTTTAATAGTTCCTTCCGTAGGCCTAATGATTGCAGGTCGTCCCTCAGTCATGAAGTACACTGCATACTGGGCAGCACCTCGCTCGTTTATTCCAGGCAACGAGATCATGACTCTTCTATTCAGTGCCTTATGTCAGGTTGTACACGATTGACTTCAGTTAAAGAATGTTTATTACCGTAAACACGTATACACATCACTAATTGAGATTTGTGTAATTGCCCTGTGATGAGGAAGGTTTAAGGTTCCCTGTGAAAAATGAAATCCGTATGTGACAGATAGAACCAATAGTCCTATAACCGTATTATACTTCTCTGTAATGATTAATGATGGTTACAATTCATGTTGATTCTAATTTATATTTGGATACAACATGATGAAAGATACTAAATCATATTCTCACAAACATAAACAATTTGACATACAACCGTTATTCATTTTGGCAAAACGTTTATGTCATTGCATTTTGTTGATGCAGTATATATTTCACAACCGGTATGTATATATGGAAATTATAGCATATTGTCACATTTATATTTATGACATAACTTAAAACAGATATAAATTGTGAGAATAATAATGATTACAATTGCAATTAATTACAATAATTACACACTTGTACGTTAACACCCCATTACATAGAAATGTACCAACATTATCGACAAGTTATCCTAATAATTTGACTAAAAGCTACACTAAGTCCGTCTCTTGTTAATTATGCTTGAAGCAAAAGAAAGCATTACGATCTAATCAAACACTGATAATGGATCTCAACGAAAAGAATCGTTTAAGTCTGTTTTTTCGACAACTTGTAAATCCGTTCTCTTTAGCTGCTGGCAATCAATACTAAAGGATATGAAAGAAAAAGTTGGAAACTTTAACATGCACACAATGAATGCGAAGATCTCAATGCGATTACCGTTGAAAATATTCACTATAACTAGAGTTATTATAATATAACACCAGTATAATCATTGATTATAAGTATTGCATCTTTTGTTCAGAAAAGAATGCATTTTGTTGTACATTTATCATATAGCCTATTAGTCATTTATACGTAACTAGCTATAATTTAAAGCTTGATTATTATTTTTACTTACCTAAGTTAAATATGTGCGCTCGAGGTACCAGTATGCTATTAAGTACTGTACTGAAGGCATTCAGTTATTTGTTTAAAAAAAGGACATTTTTTTGTAAGGTAATAAATGTTTGAACTCAATCACTCACAATGTGAACTCATTGGCTCACTATATTGCCGTCATGATAAAACAAACTAGCATTGACTTTGTTATTAGCAATATTTTAATTTACAGTACGTTGACTAAAAGACAACTTGGCTGATGACGTGAGCACAATTCTACGTACAATCGTAAGGTAATAAGTGTAGTTATAAAAAAAATATATATATACTTATAAAATAGTAATATTTTCAGTGACAATCTTTAATCGAGTAACTATTTGTAACACTTAGGCCTATTTAAAATTGATTGTTTTTTCGATTTCTTTTGAAAGATTTCTCAAATTGACAGGTGTGCACAGTTTTTGTGATTCCATTCTCATAAGGCCTATGAATTTAATTCATATAATTTTTGATTCTAAATTGTTTGTGCTTTATTTTATCTTTATAAATTATGTTTATTTTAATTTTATTTTTACATGTTTATGTCTCGTCATAACGACTGGATGGACCACCCTCGTGAAATATTGTTGAATTAAAAAAATAAAAATAAATGTAAAAAGATATACCGGTATACTATAGCACGACGTTTGTTCCGCCTTCTCCGCTGTCAGAAAATAAATTGAACTAGAATTTAATTCGTCACTTTGACGAATTATAGGTGATCATTTTTATCATTTTACTGAAATTAATTTTTTTTTAAACATGCACGTACGTTAACATACGATCGGAAAATGTTGATGTATGCCATCCTATTATATGCTTATAGTGCTGAGTTGTGCCTATATGCCATATACAATATGTACAGTATATACTGTATATCTATATACAGTGTAGCATAGGTGAAATTACGGGACACATGTTCTAATTTTTTGGCATGATGACGTTATCAAACTAAACTTTAAGATGACAATTTCGAAAGATAATTAATTGAGCAAAAAAATATAAGATTTGGAAAAAAATTTGGCACGTAGAAGCGCTGTGCGCGCTCTTTGAATTGTGTATAACTTTGACGAAAAATATGAAAAAACTACTTTTTCACTTCAACTGGCCATATGTTAACGTCACAACATCCGATAGGCTTAATTTTTATATGAATTAATATCTACATTTCATCAGCTTTCATAATAAATTATAATCATCAAGGTAACCTTCAATTCTGAAGAGCTGTAAGATATTCAAATTTACTGCGAAGGTGAAATTACACGGCCTACGTTATTCAAGTTTTTACGCGTGATGACGTCATTAAAATGAAGATAGTGTCAACTCATGATAAAGATAATTAATTAAGCAAGCACATACTGAAAGTTGTGCGAAATTCGAGCACACATAACCAAGATGCGCTCTGTTGAATGTGATAATCTACACAAAAAGATAACAAATCCTAATTTTTAAATTCAAGTGGCCATTTGATGACGTCAAAACATTTTGTACGTAAAATGTGTACATGAATTCATATCTACAACTCAATGGCTTCCAGAATAAGTTAAAAAAATCGGGGGTCATCTTGCATTCTGAAGAATTATTTTCATTTTAAAAAAGATCTATTTTTCACCATTTTCAGAACTTTTGTAAAATAAATGTGTGCATTTTGTCATTTTTAACGTGCTCGTATAGCGTTATTTTAAGTCGGAACTGACTCAAATTTGGTGAATGTACTAAGGATGGTGAGTAGAATGAGATTTGTAAAAAAAATTCATATTTTTTACGCTTTTTAAGTATCGCGCGCGCAAAAACGCATTTTTGCGCAGTAATTTTTTGAAACACGCAAATGGCCTAATTCATGCTCTAAATTGATCAAAACTTAATTTTGAGCGTTTTAAATTTTTAACGCGTGATATCACGCGCATGAACCTACGTGCGCGTGCGTTTTTATTTGCTAATATTTTTACCCTTGATCTGAAGTTTACGTGTAGTGAATTTCATTAATATGTGATAATGAATTATGGAGATATGATTGATAATGTGATTTCGCAAAATGGCGTATAAATGTCGTCACGGATGAGTGATCACGCTGGAAAGCTTATTAGGATTAAGTTGTATTATTTGAAAGATATTCTGAAATTTTTGTAATCATTGACATTAAACTTTTTGAGATAATTGTTACACAAAATAGTGTACAGAAACAATAAAAAGAAAAAAAATAATAAAAAAAAAAATAATAACTAGAATTTAATTCGTCACTTTGACGAATTATAGGTGATCATTTTTATCATTTTACTGAAATTAATTTTTTTTAAACATGCACGTACGTTAACATACGATCGGAAAATGTTGATGTATGCCATCCTATTATATGCTTATAGTGCTGAGTTGTGCCTATATGCCATATACAATATGTACAGTATATACTGTATATCTATATACAGTGTAGCATAGGTGAAATTACGGGACACACATGTTCTAATTTTTTGGCATGATGACGTTATCAAACTAAACTTTAAGATGACAATTTCGAAAGATAATTAATTGAGCAAAAAAATATAAGATTTGGAAAAAAATTTGGCACGTAGAAGCGCTGTGCGCGCTCTTTGAATTGTGTATAACTTTGACGAAAAATATGAAAAAACTACTTTTTCACTTCAACTGGCCATATGTTAACGTCACAACATCCGATAGGCTTAACTTTTATATGAATTAATATCTACATTTCATCAGCTTTCATAATAAATTATAATCATGAAGGTAACCTTCAATTCTGAAGAGCTGTAAGATATTCAAATTTACTGCGAAGGTGAAATTACACGGCCTACGTTATTCAAGTTTTTACGCGTGATGACGTCATTAAAATGAAGATAGTGTCAACTCATGATAAAGCTAATTAATTAAGCAAGCACATACTGAAAGTTGTGCGAAATTCGAGCACACATAACCAAGATGCGCTCTGTTGAATGTGATAATCTACACAAAAAGATAACAAATCCTAATTTTTAAATTCAAGTGGCCATTTGATGACGTCAAAACATTTTGTACGTAAAATGTGTACATGAATTCATATCTACAACTCAATGGCTTCCAGAATAAGTTAAAAAAATCGGGGGTCATCTTGCATTCTGAAGAATTATTTTCATTTTAAAAAAGACCTATTTTTCACCATTTTCAGAACTTTTGTAAAATTAATGTGCGCATTTTGTCATTTTTAACGTGCTCGTATAGCGTTATTTTAAGTCAGAACTGACTCAAATTTGGTGAATGTACTAAGGATGGTGAGTAGAATGAGATTTGTAAAAAAAATTCATATTTTTTACGCTTTTTAAGTATCGCGCGCGCAAAAACGCATTTTTGCGCAGTAATTTTTTGAAACACGCAAATGGCCTAATTCATGCTCTAAATTGATCAAAACTTAATTTTGAGCGTTTTAAATTTTTAACGCGCGATATCACGCGCATGAACCTACGTGCGCGTGCGTTTTTATTTGCTAATATTTTTACCCTTGATCTGAAGTTTACGTGTAGTGAATTTCATTAATATGTGATAATGAATTATGGAGATATGATTGATAATGTGATTTCGCAAAATGGCGTATAAATGTCGTCACGGATAAGTGATCACGCTGGAAAGCTTATTAGGATTAAGTTATATTATTTGAAAGATATTCTGAAATTTTTGTAATCATTGACATTAAACTTTTTGAGATAATTGTTACACAAAATAGTGTACAGAAACAATAAAAAGAAAAAAAATAAAGATTTCATACAATAACAATAGGTGATCATTTAGAATTCTAAATGATCACCTAATAAAGATTTTATACAATAACAATAGGTGATCATTTTATTCTAAATGATCACCTAATTACAGTATTCTAAATGTTATTATTTAAAAGGATTATTATAATATACACATATATAATACAATAGACCTGGAGCAACTCTTACAGTCAATGGTGCATCTGCAGACAATAACGATCAATCATTGTACCGATAACATTCAATTGGTTGATCTTTATTTATAGTATCTAATAATACTAAGTTGAAAATCATGTTTTGAAAACATGTAAACACACGAGCAACAATATCAGCAACAAAGACGGTCACAGTTAGAGGAAAAATCAGCACTGTGGTCATGTTACAAGTGTTGTCAAAACAATATAGATTATCTGATAAAAATCCTAGAAAGTATGAAACTTTTTGCCATTTTCCCCCTGACTGGTCAGTGAAAATAATGTCTGAATTTCCTTTCACTTACTAAGATGAACATTTACAATAAAAATAAGGGGTCTGGGGGTCTGGTCTGATGGTTACACTCCTTTTAATCTAGGCCTTACAGTAATGTTAAATTCAACAATCTGAGTTTACGCAAGAAACATAACGCAGTTGGATTGAAAAACAAGCTGAAGAATAAAACTTAACTACGAATGTTAAAAATAGTGGTAAAAAGCAACACAAATTTTAATTGGCCTAGATGATATAAATGTCAAGAGACTTTTGGAGGAGGCAGCTTCATGTCAACGGGGTGCTTATGCTACTCAAATATCTCATCCCAACCGGAGTTGATGTAATATGTAATTTGATTTTGGTTAGAAGAGCATTTATTTGGATAATAATGCATACTTCAATACCTAGAGAACACGTTGTCCCATATAATTGAATTAATTTAAATGTCATATTTGGAAGCTATTGTTATGCATGACGTCACAGAAACAAACATTCATTAAGTTTAAATGGAGCAAAGCAATATTGCGTATATTCCAGTCGTCTGATATTACATTTACATCGCCAAATAAATAATAAATAAATATTGATTGATTGATATTAGGTCCAATATAATATCATTTAGACATTCTGCAATGGTTGGAATATGTACTGGAAACAATTGGTATCTGCAGATAGAGAAGTAGGAACTTGGACTCAAATTAAAAGAGGTGTCAGCAAGGTTGTGTAGGCATATTTTTTACCTGTAAGCTACATAGCTATAGAAATGATTTTGACGAAAATCCGGGCTTACATAATCATAATAGGGATATTGTAGTGAGCAGAACTTCGTATACTGATATACCGTACTTATTTCCAGTTTTGAAGTAGGTTTACAGAATAACTTAGACAAGGTGATAGAGGAAATGAAAGGAAATGTCTTAAGAAGACAGAATGTATGGTCTTCTCAAAGTGCCGATATATAACCACCTACATGCACTTTAAGGATCGGAAATGAAAGAATTGTTATAAAGAAGTGAGATGTCTGGTATTGCAAACAAATGCATTCGTGAAAATGGACAAAAGTTTATTTAATATGTTTATTATCCAATCCTAACTAGGCCTATATCCGAGTGTTTGGACCAAAAATAAAGCCTAAAAAATAAATTGCGAAAGAACTCCAACTGAACTGAATGTAGAAGACGTTTTCAGAGTTGCTGAGAATCGAACTACAGTATTTGGAAAGCTAACCTCCAGCATTCTTGTCGAAACATTGCGGCCAAAGAAGTCGTAGGTCCGGCTATTCAGGTTAGGGTACTCAGTAGTATTCAGCTTTATATACTAAAGCCTAAAATACCAAAATACATAATAATGAATTCACGACAACGACGGTTTTGTGAAATATGTACATTTGTGCCTGAAGGACCTTTCAGATCAGAGGTAATTTTATGAGTGCGCATGAATTAAGGTGACCTATCTAATTCTATACACAAGGTATTTGAATAATAAAGATTGTAATGCCGAACAGGTAATCATTCATTTTATCTGCATTCTTAATTAAAGTTTTAATATTCAAAATAATGACTGTGTCTATATTAAGCAATTAGATACCGGTATTGAATTAAACTCATGTGTCCACCTTTTGACGATATGCCTATTTGACAATTTGAGAGACGCAGGTATATCAATATCTTGGTTTTACAATCTAAAATCTTTCACAGTTGGACATAATGTTGTTAAAATCACTCTGACGGCGTTTCAGGCTTTCTTAATATTGTCGATATCGATCGAATGATATCTCGGTTAGACTAGGCGTCAATTTCACATCTTCTTAAACGCTTCACGAAATAAAGCAACCACAGCTTTTACTTTAGGAACGCCAATTGAACCGTGTTGAAAACATTTAGTCGTAAATTCCAATTAAACCAACGTAAGGTTATTAAATGGAAAGGGCAATTCATCTATTTGTATGAATAGAAGAGTAACTCGAGCGTTGTCTTTGACATTAACATAGCAACTCTAGATTACGCTAACCCGGGAGTCGATATTCTTGAGATAACAATAATTTTAATAATTATCATTTTTATTTTCTAAACCTTCTCTGGTCAGTCTAACAACAATTACTTTGTAAGATATTTCAAAATGATCGTAAAAGATCTAACTCTATAGATTATTATCATTTCGTTTAGATCATTACAAAACTATAAAAAAATATCTATGAGAATTTGTATGTTTCAATTATACTTTCACGATTTACTGTAACTGTGATGAAATCTTTAAAGGTATAACGGGTACGAATTGTCTAATTACTCAAATACAAAGTACAGATGCATTTCTATGTAACATACAGTACTGTCAATAATGTCACTATATGTGTTTCAACAAACAGCAGTTGTAACATCAGACGGTTACAAATCAAAATTAATTTCAAGGTATCTAGAGTAGAAATATATATTACAATCTATTCTGTTATGATATTGATAAAGACTAATATAAGGTCAAAAACCTGTCATCCTGTCAATCAATATTCTTCAATAAATTTAAGATACTGTATTTTTCATTTCATTTTTAGAAATATGTATTTCTCTTTTCTTTTCTATGTGCAGAGTTTGTGATAAATAAATTATAAATAAGAGCGGCGAAACCCAAAAAGCGAAAACTTGTGAAGGGCTGCCAAAAATAAAAAATAAGGTACAATTTAATAAAAAAAAAACAACCAAAAAACCAAAGTAAAAAAAATGAAACAGATTGAAAATATTTGGGTACTCCAGGAATCTCTTAAAATACCTTGTATGGTATGGTCTCAATGAAATATATATAACCTTATTTTGTCAATGAAATGGTATCGAGTGAACGTTAAAGAAGAATTATTTACATTTAAATACATTTTCAAGCAAATTGTAATATGAAGGACACTAGAACTAATACCAAAAACTCTTTTGAGATTTAAGATTTTCTGAAAACATCAAGTTATTGGTGTAAAATTGAACCCGCAGACGAAGAAAGATCAACATGGTTTAAACATTTGGTTAAAGCCTTACCATTCGAATGAACAGGATGAAAATGAATGGATGAATGATTGAAATAAATTATATCAACTGAAGGTTGTGCTAGTTAATTAAATAACGTTATTTCATCAAATTATAACATTTACGGTGGAACTTTTTGCATAATTTCACACTGAAAAGACGGTTTTATCAACAGAAATGCTTTCATTACACAAATTAAAGGTTAGATATTCAGATATGAGATAGATTTATGAAGACATTGATCGATTATACGATTCAACAAACTCCTTAGGGTGTTTGTAGTGGGGGAATTTAACATGCATATAACATTATAACACCTAAGTCAATTATTTAAAAATGTATTTTTACACTAACATTCTTATGGTCGATATAAATTCTCAATACACCTCAATAAACGACAGATATCATAAAACAGATGAAACTACAGTATATAAACTAAATTCACAAATAGAAGTTGTATGGTGTATGAAACTCTGGTTGATTTAACTGTGTACTCTTCTCATCATATCGCTACAACGGTTCTTTGTGATATTTGAATATGTGACTTATTTGTTAAAATATAAAATATTTTCATTATAGAGGACAAGGCCTATTTATCTCCGACCAACATTAGAACCGGTAAACATAGTCTTAATACACGAGAGTGTCTTCCAATGACAACTATGTATAACGTACTTTTAATGAATCTCGTGCATGTTAGTTAATAATGAAACACATTTACAACCAACTCTCAGTTACCATATCATTTCTGAGCCATTCCCTATTGAGCGTACATCATTTGACAAGCGAATTGATATATGATCAAGTTTTATGTATGCGTATGATCATCAAAACAAAATACTCTATTAATTTGATACAAATGCATTATGTGGCCTAGAAACAAAAGGATTTATGAATTGTTAAACAATGAGACGGTAAAACGAATTCAGCCAATACTGTACGGTATCACGTCTAACAACAATAAACAGCCTGCAGTATCGTGTCTGAAAGCAACAGGTTCAACAGCATTCCGAAGCATCATATAAATTACTATATAGATGGTAGCAATAAAACACATATCAATAATTATTTCGTTACGCACGTTACGGTACTGTGACGTCATAAAGGTACTAAGTTAATGAACGTGTCACTGCATAAACTTCAAAGATTAGCAAACATTTCGTTGTTTGTATTGAGGTCTACATGTTCATTAAAACTACCTATACATTTTAATGACAGATTTGAGCCCAAGGGTTATTATCAATCGTCTTACACACAAATAAATCAGTCTGCTTTCGCCGTTATTTTGTGCTAAAACTATGTTAATTTGCAGTTGGCGTTTTAAATATATAGAGTAGAAACAAACACGATTCGTCTCAACAAAATTATACACAATTTATTTAGTGTTAGTGTAAACTACGGCTTACAAATAGGCCTATAAAACTGTGTTGGAAACAATTATAATGGAACAAATAAAATTAAGAAAGCCCTATATTATTATATTATAATTTCCTTTATGATACATAAATATGTACAGTATAGTAGACCTAAAAATAATAAAACTAAAGAAAATGAAAAGTAGAGTGAGCTGGGCCTAAATACCAATCGAATCTCATCCACCACAGAAATTCCAATTTCGTTTACACGTGTAAAATCTTAGTAAGTATTGAAAGCTTTATCTAGGTTGACGTATTGATTGCAATGACACTTAAAAAGCAATATCAGTCAACAACTCAAAATGTAATCCGCAAGATTTAAATAAATGTGTTTAAAGATTATTTATTACATATAAGCCTACCTCTTTCTTGCACACTTTGATAAACCATATTTCGTTCCTATTCTCTGGTGTGATTGTGAGACGCACTTCGGGTCATATCCCTTAACGAATGACTCAAATCGCACTTAACGCACGAGCGCAGACACTGCTAATATCTGAGTTTATAAGTTCTGAGCATGCGCAAGTGTCCTGCGTTTCCAGTGGTTAATGTCGTGACACACTGCAGCACAGGTAAATTTTACGTCACTTCCGTTACCTTTTCAATTTTCATTTGAATGTGCCGACATTCGATTACGTCGGAAATGTATTATTATGTTTCAGCTGCTTCTGACGAAGAGAATTTAATACTTCAACTAAGAATTTACCTAGACCTGAGGATAAACCAAAAACAATATTTAGAATTCAAACATGAAATCGTTTAAACGTTCAATATGATAATATTAAACGGAATAATGGAGTTGGTGAAATCGATTAACGGGTTTGCGTTGGAAGATTTTATGAATAAAATACATCAACCGTGTTCAACGGTAATTTGAAGCAACAGGTTTTGTGTTGGTTGTATAAGAAAATTGGGTGGATAATAATTATTTATTATTAGGGAGAGAGAACGTGATTAATCTTACAACCTTAATAAATAAATTATAGATATATCTGACAGGGGCGGATCTAGGATTTTGATAAAGAGGTGGCCGATATGGAAAAATAAACGTCTAGGGGGGGGGGGGGGGGGGGGGGCGGGGCATGAGCTAGAATTTCTCACTGACTATGTTGCTTGGTGCGCGCATCATGAGAGCAGGGAGATGATCTTAATGAGAGGTACGCACTGTGTTTGGGAAAAAAGCCCGTCATATGGGTCGTCGATTTGTTCATAATTATTGCGTTTTTCCATAATTTAAATTTAAATTAGGAAGGGGGGGGGGGGGGGTTCGTACCCGGATCTTGATAGGTATAGTCATAATGTAGAACTACAGAGTTGCAGGGCATTTTATCATTGTTGAATGTTTTTTTGTTAGAATTTAGATTGGTTAAAATTGGTAAAGAAGTAATGCTGGTGCCAACGAAACCGTCACAACCAAAATATTTCTTTGTAGGCTTAAAACAAATTAATTTTAAATGGAACGCTAAAAAAGTAACCCTCCGCTTCATCACTGTATGGATACCTAATTATCAGACTAAAACGTATCTTTGTTACGTTTTGCTTTCAATCAATTTCCATATCACGCAATCCATTAAAAAAAAATATAATAGTATAATAATAATTAATATAATTCTAATTGAATAGTGAGGGATTAGTTACACTATTGTACTAGCGCAAACGAAACTGACCTTCACAACCAAAATATGTCTTTGTAGTAACCCCCTACTCTTCTCGAATTAAATGAACTGGGTTTATCATTAAAGTGCACACAGGTTAAGACTGTGTACACTGGACCTTACCCGAAGGTGATAAAGTTGAATTTGAATAAACCATTGGTAAGGCTACTTTGTCGATGGTCACAGTTTTCAATTTACATGAAAATCCAAAATGAACTTGCTGTTATAATACAAAAAAAAAAAATATTCAATCAAAGAAACGCTCTACGAATTTCCGTAGTAATTTATGGACGTTCCCAAATTTGAACCATGTTATACCGGTAGCAGAGCAAGAGCAAAGTTTGCTTCTTTCTGCAAATTGTCTTTGTTGTATTTTGATGATCTAACACTGTTGTACAGTTTATAGAGGATAAATGAAAATGAATGTTGGACATTGTGGTTTTACTTTATTTAGCATTTAGGCCTAATTCAAAATAGGCTTAATAATATAATAGGCCTACAATTTTACGTTTTGCTCAATATATTTATAGCAGCAGCTTCATGCCTTTTTAAAATTATTAATTGATATTTGATTTGCATTAATTGATTATAGTTATTAGAATTTTATTACCGTACCAGAAGTACCTTCATCGGGGACTTCCCCTGACGTACGTCCGCATTGAACGCAAAAAATGTTATCCTATTCTATATTGTTCGCGTATGTTTTAACCGGCGGAATAATAGGACAATCCTCGGTTTGCTTAGCCCACTAGAGTGACATTTCCGGCGAACGAGCGGTTCATTTATCTTGAATTTTACGTGCGAGAGTACCATTTGCGGTCATCTAGGAGTGTCATTTAACAATTCACTTCTCCACGTAGGACCCCATCGTGACACTCAGTGTCTCTACAGCCCGGCCCCTGGACTCTTCGGGCAGCCCTCTTTAATAGTCCTGCGACCGCACCACCTGAGCCTAGGATATGTTTTCACTGATATCTTAATCTAGGCTTTACACTATAAAGACAAACATTAAATTAAATTGTTTTTATATTATAATTTAGTTTTACTTACACTTGTTATTTTGAAATATCAGAAGAGTACAAAAAAAGGTGAAAAACATCGTCGCGTTTTAAAAATTCAAGAATCGTCAGCGCGCGTACGTATTTTTTCCACAAACTTTGATGACGTAATTAATGAACCATTTGATTGGTCAGTCAGTTTGATTAATTGAATCTGGAAAATGAGGTACGGTTTACGCATGCGATTTCAAATCCGAACTCAATTCAATTCAATTCAAATAAACATTTATTTTTTTCATATTCATATTTGAAATAGTCGAAGGACTTGCATCGATCTGATATCAAAGGTATGATGTCTCTTGCCGCCACCGCCCAGACCTCCATGCAAATGTTAAGCAAATATTTGATGATCTGCGTCTATTTGTAAGAGACTGGACTGGTCAAGACGTATCACATTTGACCGACTTAAATGTTTAAAGGCATGTATCATATCAGAGACTGGCCAAAACCCTAACAAACTGTGAATCAATAACCATAACAAATCCATACTTGGAAGAACATTCTTTAATAGTCGACATTCATATAATAATGGCAATGATATTTTACCTGAAGCATTCTTCATTTAAAAGTATGGTACTTCAGCCTATTAACATCATACAGCCTTTTTACATTAACATTTAGTCATATCATGTACACATTATATCATGTTCTTGGTTTGTCTATCAGCACAGCTAGACACTAAAGTTACACTCCTTTTCAAATGCCACTTACCCTGTCAAAATGTACAATATCACTACAATGTAATGGTATGAATTATGAATAAAAATGTTAGAGTTTACTAACTATTAATAAATAGTATGTTGTACATTCATTTCTAAAGCTACATAATACTGTAGAGGGAAACCATCAATGTTTTAATAAAATCACACAATGAGGCCAGATGGTGCAGCCTGCTTTTGGCATTAAGTGGCCTTTGACACGAGTGGACTTTGACAGGGACTGAAAAGGACATAAGTGGCCTTTGACATAAGTGGACTTTGACAGGCGGATTGAATTTGACATAAGTGGCCTTTGACACCAGTGGACTTTGACAGGGACTGAATAGGACATAAGTGGCCTTTGACACGAGTGGACTTTGACAGGGACTGAATTTGACATAAGTGGCCTTTGACACGAGTGGACTTTGACAGGGACTGAATTTGACATAAGTGGCCTTTGACACGAGTGGACTTTGACAGAGACTGAATAGGACATAAGTGGCCTTTGACATGAGTGGATTTTTGGTGCCTTTTTTTCTTAACAGCAATGTTCTACCAAAATGTCTCACATTTCATAGGCTCCAATAAAACTGCCATGCTGTAAGTAGTATACATTTCTAGAATCTCATACAGTTTTATTTATTTATTTATATATTATATTATCACTGTATATTTGTTTATAACACTAACTAAAAAGTCTGTCATGAAGTTTCAAAATATAGAGCTTTTCTTTTTTAATGTTGTACTATTGTTACATGATTTTTTGGCGGAATTAGCATTTAACCAATCTGGAATTTTCCGTTTGCCACCAGCACTGCTGGAGTCATTTGACTTTGACGTAGATGCTGTTATTTTTGAACTGGTACTAGCCTTAAAAAAAAGATTTTAAATCATTATCAGTAGACTTTACAGTAGAATCATTTAAAAAAGCTTAGTATTATAATACCAATGTATGTTTATCACTTATTTTGTAACTTTATTGTGCTATGCTGGTTGCCCAATGTTAATCTAATGTAATGTATTCTCTTAAGGTGTAGGTCAATATTGCTAAGATATATAAGATATAGCCCTACCTTATCAAATTGTTTTCCTGTGACCTTTGTTTTTTCATCTACAACTGATGGCTGTCCGAACTTTATTTGCAGAATTACAATCGCCAGTTTTATTTGGTAATATTCAACGTAATCGGGTAAAACATCCTTGATTGCTTTTACGTAACGAATATCTACAAGACGTACAAATCAAAAACTTGTTAACAATAAGAGAGTTTACTCACTTAAACTTAAGTATATGTATGATTAATGGTTAATTACCATAAGCATAGGAGCAACGATTTGATGCACTTATATTTATATTATATTACTTTCACTGCTGCTAGTTTATGTTTAACGTGAAAAAGGTATAAGAGTAACAAAGTAAAAATGTACAATAAAAAGACCATTGAGCAATTTTGCTATTTCCAAACAATTTAATACAGTGTACTATTTTGATGCAACTTGCACCCCAAAATGTTGAAGACAAGAAAACTTGGTTTGGCTGAAAACTTTGAAATACAGCTGTGAAAGTAATATTTACCAGAATTAATTGGTGGTGCTCTAATTGTATCTTCAATTAATTTCAGTAGTTTGTCAGTCATTCCAGCTGCAAAGAAAAAACATAACAAACACATAATAAACATTGAAAAAAAAACCATCTGTATATAACTATTCTATATAAAAATAATAATAATGATTCCAAAGGCAAAATACTGAAAAAATGACAATGCTGTGGGTATCAGTGGCTGGATCTCAAAAGCGAAAAGCTAAATCAAAACAATAGAGTAAAACAGCCAGAAAAGTTAGAGCTTTCGGGCATAATAATAATAATGATTGTTATATTCAAACAAAATTCCTCTTCCAAAAACCGCCAACTCTCCTAATCATTCTTTCCTACTCTCCAGTAAAGTTAGGTCAGTGCTGTAGGCCATGCAATTCTGCGAATGTCTTCTGGAGAAATTCCCTTCACAAACTATGTTTGGATACAAACCTCTTTGAATGTCTACAGCATGACCTGCCTCTAAAGCATCAGCAATATGACCACCTATCGTTGAAAGTTTTAATCCTCTAGAATTGACAATTTCTTGCTAAAATAAAAAAAGCAATGCATTTATTTAAAGTTAACCGAATTAAAATAATTATTTAATTACATGTGACTACCTTTTTAAATCACAAATATCTAGTCTATTTTCAGTTACAACTATTAAGTATGATTTCAGTTGCAATTATGGAGTCTAATTTTTAATTAGTTGCAACTATACAGTCTAATTTTCAGTTGCAATTATGGAGTCTACTTTCAGTTGCAACTATGGAATCAGATTTTTGTTGCAATTATGGAGTTCATTTCAGTTGCAATTATGAAATTAGATCTTTGTTGCAACTATGAAGTACAATTTCATTTGTAATTATGAAGTGGAATTTCCAGTTTTAAATCAGATTGAAGTTTATGGAGTCTCAATTCACCTACAAAACTGAAATAATCATCACTATCTAGATAATAGGTAAGTAGGTATGAATTTATACACATATGTCCACAAATGGTTCATCTAGAAAAGGATCAATCTCTTACCAGTGTTCTTCCTTCCTCCATGAACATGTAGTAGGACATTTGTTTTGTTTCAGAAAGGGGTTTCTTGACTCCCATTTGTAAGATGCTATTAATTTTGCTTGATTTCTAATCATTAAGAAAAAGGATATACTCATATATACACTCAAGGTAAATAACATTAACACTTAATCCTAATAGATAAATTAAAACTATCATCTTTTAGGTGGAATACTTTCTTTCTTAAAAGTTTAACATTTGTATCAATTAAAGTTATACTGTAATAAATTCAGACATTTATGGTGTACTTACTGGAACACTATCAGTTGTTGATTCCACTTTTTCTTCTGGAAAATTATCAACATCTAAACTATGTTCTTGACTGAATTGCTTGATGGCGTCAATAAATCGTTTACCGTATATCTGAGCACGCCCCTCAGAGATTCCATCAACCTTAAGTATTGATTTCATTGAACTAGGTCTATGCAAAGCAGAAAAATAAATTATTATACAAACAACGAATGAGTTAAATATCTTGAATCAATAGGTACTTAGGGACACAGCAGGACGGGAGAACGGTGGTGAACACAGCTAATGAGTTTATTGAAGCATTACAATTATTCCTTCAATACCAAGCACAGTTTTATATCACTAATAACACATAATATTGAGACATTTCAAGTTAGATAATAATAGTATACTGGTATAATACATTTTTGGAAACTACATGGCAGACTAGCCTAAATTATTTAGAAAGGTAGAGCCCCAATATTTGATACAGAATAGAACAGTTATAGACGGTGCCTATTATTTCTTACATTATGTAAACTGTACAAAGAAATTGCCACAGTAATACCAGCGTATGGCATGCTGTTTAAGAGATGTGTAGGTACGCAATTCTGTTTCATACTTTCGCTGTGCTTACCTGATAAGGGAAAGTGCTGTGAGGTTCTTATTGTTTGCAATCATATAAGGTGCTGCCCCTTTTTCATCAGCAATGGTATTTCGTACCTCCATCAGTTTGGTATATAACTTGCCCTATCAATAAAAAAAAACTATTTAAATTAATATTTATTCACGTCTGAATTTAGTTTTCAATTATAGTTAATTTCAGTTGCAATTATAGTGTGATTTCAGTAGCAACTACCGAATCTAAATTCATTTGCAACTATGGAGTCTTATTTCAGTTGCAACTTTGGAGTCTGGCAATTGCAATGGAGTCTGTAATTGTAACAACTACAGTAGTTACCATTGCAATTAAACTGCTTTAACAGTCTTTCAAATATATTTTTAAAGCATTGAATTAAAACACATGTCACTGACCTGTAACATTTGAACTTTAGGGTCAACTGCTTTTTGTGTTGGTCTTATTTCTTCCCCAGTATCTAAGCTGAAATAGCTGCTTAGTTTCCATTGCGAACTCTGTACTGAAGACAATATAGCAGGCTGAGGTAATAAGTTGATTGGTTTCTTTTCTTTGTTTAATGATTTCAATTCCTAAAAAATAATATTAAAGTAACAGTATAAACGTCGGATTTCAGAACAGGAAAAACTTACAAACTCTTGCTTTATATGATTATAAATATCCTTGTTTTTCATAGACTTAACTGTGCTCGAATTTTACCAGTGCTATTATTATTATTATTATTATTATTTGAAACCAGACACATATTTCAGTTTTGTTCAATGTCACATACTCTAATACTATATAAATACAAAACATACACTATTAGTCGTATTTCGCAACAGAAGTAAAACATTATACAAACTTTTAATTCAATGTATCCATCGTAAATCATTGACGAAAGCTAGGCCAAGAAGTTAGGCCATTCAAACTGGCAGTGCTCAAACTTTGCACACAGAGTAGAACAGCTTTAAACAGCGCGCACTACAGGTTTATTTTCAAATGCAGGTCATGTAGCAAAAATTCTCAAATTGAGTGAACGTGCATTAGAGGCCATTCATTATCATCATTAGATATCACTTTTACACATGATGCATAATTAACAAATCAAATGGCAAGAAGGTATGTTATAATCATATATATTTATAAGCCATCTACCTGATTTGGCAAGAACTTGTATGAAGGGTTATCATGGTTGTTATTCAACCAACTTCTGCCTTTTGTTGAAATACCCATCAAACTGCCAAATTTGCCTTTAGACTTTCTTTCTTCTAGTATTCCTTGTAGTAGTAATTGCCGACCTACATTAAATAAGTTTTATATTTATTTTAAATTATATTTGAGACAAAAACTAAATTAATTTAAATTTATTGAAACTAACTTACCAAATACTTTCCACCATTTCTCTGACTTATCTCTGAAAATAAAAATACAGAAATCAGTAATTCCCTTAATTTGTCAATATTAATTTTACTGGTGTTTCTAAATGATATTTGATATATAGCAATAACAGCAATTAGTTTAGTTTAAAGTGACCGTAAAACATTCTAGAGGCTTTGATTTCAAAAAGGGGTTATCAGTAAATTTAAATCTATCTGACTCTAATCTGATTCACATTAAAGAATTTTCATTTATACATTATCTTTTACTTGCTTTTACCAAACTGGACAGTAGATTATTAGTATGCTACCACCAAAACAAATGTGTATGTTGCTATAACTTACTTTCCTGTACCAAATATCTTGTGGTTAGTCAACCATTCCGGCATTCTTTGGTTGGTCTGAAAACAAAAAATAATTCAAATCTCATGATATTCTTCTGTACTGTAAGACAGTAGTTGAGAAGAGTATGAATGAATGAAATGCTAGAGAAACATAAATAGTAGAAAAGTGTAGGTATGAATCCAAATAACTGTAAATGGATCTGCTGAATGAACAAAAAATCCTAAATATAATGTGCATGTGAACACACATCAACGCAACAGAAAGGTAAAAAAATATAGTAATTATATAAAATACAGCTATACTGTATTCATATTACTTATGAACAGCCAGCAGTGCATGCAGCATATATTATATATGATTGTACCAACAGTAACTTTGTTAGTGGCGAGTGGTGTTTTTTTTAATGCTTAAACATTTGGAAGCTTCCATTAACTTATAGGGTAATCACTTACAGTTTCATGTGAGATGTAATACATGTTTTATCATCCACCAACTGTATTTAATTTTAATAAACTGCTACTATAACAACTAATTAAGAGAGTGAACTCACAGATCCACGAAGCATTTGAACTGGTATTCCTAAACCAAATCTCTCATTGCCCGCATCAATAGCCAACAGAAGATTCTTAACTTCTGGACCAAACTCCTTCTCATCATCCACATCTTCAACAATGCCATTAATACGATTTTCTTGTTGCTGAATACTGTCAATAGCAATACAAACAAACTATTATGATTATTATGGAATAAAATAACCAAGTCAGGTTTATCCTTTTGCAGCAAGAGTTAGCTCTCTGATCTTTGGTAAAAGAGCAGCTATTAGCAGCAGGATATCTGGTAGGGTTTAATTTTACTTGGAAAAGCTGCCTGGCAACTTCTGCAGTAGATCTAGTTAGATTTATCTTTTATCATTAAATTAAAATTAAATAGGGTTCTTCTTCCAAATATTCTTCCACTTTTAGACTTTCGACGGGAACAGACGACTACGACCCATGTGGACGTGACCGTCATGTGCAAGTTCAGTCTATCTAAAAGTCCCTAATTATGCTTAGTAGGAACAATGGAGTTGATGATACGAGCATGACAATGATAATAATGGTTGTTATAAAAAAGTTCAACTAGTTTAGAATGTAAGAAACTAGACCTACATTCTCCTACAATTATCACAACAGTGGAAGGTTCCTGAGATTTTACTTTGCTGATTGCTATCAAAATGAGACAATATTGCACTGAAAGAAAGAACAATTAAAATATTAGTACAATTTAATAAAAAAGACAACCTCTTTAAATTGTATCCATTGTAAATTTACCTGCAATATTTTACATAAATCCAAAAGCAAATTACTGAAAAATGTAGGTATCAGTGGCTGAATCTTAATGGAGATACAAAGAAAATAAAGCAAAACACTAAATCCAAACGATAAAGTAAAATAGCCAGAAAGAAAGTGCAGAGCTTTCGGGCAAAGTTTAAGTATTTCATATTATATTTTAATATTTTATATAGTAATATCTCTTATTCATTGGAATGTTTTGGGTTTGAATCTTTATGTTACAGATTTCCTCATCTTAAACCAATTTAAAATTCAATTGTCAGTATAAAACAGGGAGATTTATTGATTCTCTATGTCTGTGAATACACACACACAGACATGTAATATTGATCACAAACTAACTTTCTTCTACATTTGGTACTGAGAAGGCACTCTTCAATCTTTTTCATCATCTCCAGCTTATGTTGGTATAACTTGTCACTCGTTATATCTTGCAAAAAAAATCTGAAGAAACAATCCAAGAAATATTATAAAACACAATCATTACTAGTAGTAATTTTGATCTGGTGAAACCAGGCTTAAAGCTCTTATGAGGTTATGTGACTTTCTTCCAGACTTTGCATCTTATTAATTTGAAAATAATAATCTGTATTAATTTGTTTGATCAAAAATAAAACGGAATGAATAAATAAGCATGGTTTAAATCTCTGTATCATGTTGGATAGAAGTTTGTTAAACATTTGCAGTAACACACAACAATAACATATAATAACAATATTAATATTACTATTATTATTACATGTTACCCTTTAAACAAAATGTTTATGCAATGCTAGGAATAATTCATGACCTGAATATTATATTCAATGAGACATTTACGACTGTCAGTATTTTAAATAACAAGAATGTTTTGTTTGATGTATGGTATAATTTTGCATTCTTTATATTATATTAGTAAAAAGGTTCATCTGGATCTCTGTATAGTATTCAAGTATTTTTTTCTTTTGGATGATTCAATCATCCAAAAGAAAAAATTATTTGAAAAAGATTATATTGCTATTTTCATTGATGATCAATCAACATTGAATTTGGTTTTTTTTCTGTAACGCAATCATTTTTTGTGATGAGACTCACCTATTAAAAGTGAAGTCTCCTGAAGAATAAAAGGTGTAACAGGCACTAGGCAGTCCATCTCTACCTGCTCGTCCTATCTCCTGATAATATGAGTTAATGTCTTTAGGTGCTGCAAAGAGGTTAACCATCTAATATTAAAACAGCTGTTGGACAAATGCTTAACCGTGCCACAGACAGGCTGCTGACCTGAAAGAACGGCTGGGTTCTCTTTTGAGCAATCCACTGACAACCATTCTATATAGCCGCAATGACTCGGCGCCATGATTGATTGATAGCCTAGCTGAATTAATATTCACATGGTGATACCTTGAAAAGAACCCTCCGAGGTGAACCCAGGACTGGATGTTAACAAACAGGAGAGGAGTGTTGTGGACGGTTGCTGGGTTTGCAGAGCACCTCTCTCACTGTATGAGAAAGGGCATGAAAATATAACCAAAGCATTATAAAACCCACTAAGTATGTTATAATAAATAATAGAAAGACATTGTACAAGTACGTACCTCCATAGTGTATAATAGTCCGTACATCTGGTTTGTCAATTCCCATTCCAAATGCCACAGTAGCTACAATACACTAGATAAAATAAAAATAATCGATGATACAATAAACATACCATCTCTATCTATGTTCAACTAACAAGCAACTTAACTGCGTTTATGTCTACATATGAGTTGCTTGTTGCACTCATGTCGATCAGTTAATTTGAGTCTAGTGGTGACGTAACACCACCTTTAGGAATAGAAGGGTATCAAATGCATGTGATTTGTACCAATTATACCTGCAATTGATCTCTAACAAACATGTGATGAACCTTCTTGCGTTTATCTTGGGACAACCCAGCATGATATATGTCACATTTAACGCCATACCTCTGCAGGATTGCACCAACACTTTCAGTTTTTTTCTTTGACGGACAATATATTATTGTTGGACCATCAAATTCATAATGAAACCTTTGAAAACAAGATAAACAAGTATTGTAAATACACTATAAATGATTGAATGCTTTTAATATTTCCAAATGATTTGTTTACAAAAATAATATTAAGTTTTGTAAAACTGTGTAGTTAACTATTGCAGGACTCCACATACTTGTTATTTTGCGGCCTAAAATCCGGTTCGCAGGACCTAGCCATGGCTAAATCACCCGACTGGATTAACGTAATAAAGGTGATATAAAAGAGTTGGGCTGAGGAATAATAATTTTAGGAATATGGACCTCTACGTCACCGGAAATTGAATTGTTTTTTTTTAAGGGTAAAAATTGTGTTGATCCACCAACAACTTCAGCACAGCCTGGGGTTTCCTACACTATTTGGTAACATCAAACACCATCATCTCATCTTTTTCTCTTCAATTTCTTAATTTGGGCCGCGAAATAATTTGATGAATGATATAAAACAAACCTGGATGATTCGGTCATAAGTGCAACAATATCAGTATCTGCATTGGTTTTCTGGCGAATTTCAATATACAAATTTGTTCTTTGAAATAAAAGAAGAAAACAATGTTAGTTAAAAAAATGATGTGGATGGATTCATTCTAGGCTTTACCATATGTTTTATATAATACATGCTTACCTATCATAGGATGTACAGGTTAACAATGGTGACTGTAATCTTAACGATTTGCAAATATCCTTGCGAACCTCTGGTGTTGCTGTGGCTGTCAGTGCTATCACTGGCACCTGTTAGTAGACCAAAATAATATGCACCAATTTGAACATAAAAATGTATAGAGATATTAAATCATGGCTGTTTTGATCATAGTTACAGAAGTTATCACAATTGATTTGTTTTGTGAGCATTCAAATATGTTCCTAAAGATCTGTCTACACACTCAAACATTATGTGACAAAAAGATGTGATGTGCCCATATATAGACATGATGATGTCATATCACTACCATATTTGGCCAAACTAGTTTCACAAGTTATAATGAATACAGCAAAGAAATAATAGTCTTTAGCTTTTTGACTTTGATAAGATTTTATAATAACCAACCTTTGGTAACAACTTCTTCAAGTTGCCTAAACTTCTATAACTTGACCTAAAATCATGACCCCACTGGGAGACACAGTGAGCTTCATCAATCGCAATAAGTGTTATCCCTGTAGTTAAACAAAAACATGACAAATCTCAATATCAAACTAAGTTGGCAAAAAATTGCTTTGGCAACACATCACCTTTCATTGTTATCGAATAACTTACCAACGGTTTGGTCAAGTTTAAGAAGGATATCAGATGCACTACTTGCCAACTCAGGGGTCATGTAGACGACCCTATAACGACCTCTACAAAGCAACACACGAGAAATTTGTCAAATGTAATGAACAAAAATAGTGTTTTATTATTCATTCATTGACTATTAGCAAATGAAATACATATTTGATTTGATAATTTCAATAATTTTTATCCTATAATTGAATAGTGTATCAATACAAATCCAGTCATACATACTTATACATATCAGAAGTGACTTTGCCCATGTTCTTCTGAGCAGATCCAAGGAAACAAGCAGGAATATTTGCCACGCTAGAAATGAAACAATTGAATATGATCTGCTAATTTAATAATAAATCAAATCAAAAACATAAATGATGGGAAAAATACATATATTTATTATCAAAATAATTGCTTCTTGCGACATGACTCTACAAAGGTCTTGGTACCTTTGATTACAAGCTGCTGTCTATGAAAACAAAGCAATAATGCAGTTCTTTCCTATAATCAAAATGTTTTCCAACAACTAGTTTGCTGAACTCTAGTTTGCTGACTAAAGCTTGGTTCCCACTAGGACGTAACAAAAGGACATAGACACAACGCAAGCGAGCTGACCAATCACACACGACTGTTCGAATAATCCACTGCTTGAGATTGGTCAAATTACTCTGCGTTGCGTTACGTCCTTGCATTGCGTCCTAGTGGGAACCAACCTTAAACATGAAAATGAGTATGAAACAACACAATGCCAGACTGGCAATAAAAACTTTTTTACAGTCGAGAATATAGATTTTTTGTGCGTGCCAAGTTGTACTTTGACGTGATTGATCATGCTGGTGTCTGCAAATTGGCAGTCAGAAAACTGGGTTTCAGCAAACTGGTGCAGAAATCTATACACCACAATGTCACACAATTTAAAATTATAAAAAAAAAAAAAATATACATACTCAAGCGCAAAAACCTGGTCTTCCATTAAAGAGATAAGAGGTGAAATCACCATACTGACTCCTTCTAAAAATACTGGAGGAAACTGGTAACACAAACTTTTACCATAACCTTAATACAAAATAAATATGTCTTATTATTGATCAATAACTTTATTGATTATTGATAAATATACTGATTATGTGTATAAGTATTATGTCTGTGTATGTTTGTTTGTTTGATAATTATTAATCTTCTATGGACGAAATTCAGAATGCACCCAAAATGCAGTGCCTACTATATTAGGAACAACAGGATCTGATATGGACCAGTCACAGGGTTAAACTCCTACTCTTACAAAAGATATACTGGGTTCTTTAAAGTGCACATGAGCCTTCAGTTTTAAGTCCATATCTTAGAAACTTGCCCGATTTTATGGATACGTTTTGCGACATGACATTTTGTTCTACTAGTGCAAAAAAAACCAAAGCATGACAGATATATAATGTAACGCAGACAGACATACCAGTAGCCATAATAACACACTGATCTCGTTTATCATGAAGTAAAGTGCTAATAATCCGCCACTGCATTCTGAAAAAAAAAACAATACATTGTAAATAATAATAATATTATCCTGGATTTATATAGCGCCTAATGTTGTGAAACCTCTAAGAGCTGAACATTATTACCCCAGTCATTTTTTTTTCGATCAAACACCTATGGAAACATACTCCCATAATGCAGCTAGTAATCAGCGCAAAGTTGTGTATTTTAATCAATCAATCAATACCGTAGTTCCCCGGGTATAATCCCACCCACCTTGTACGTGAAATTTGCCCGAATTTGGGAGGTGGGACTATACCCGGGGATTTCCCGCTGCATGAACTGAAAATGACGATATTTCTTCTAGCTACGATTTAGGCTATCTAAAAGCTATATTCCGATGTAGGCCTAGCAATTAGACGGCCAGGCCATCTAGGCCTAGGCGGCCTAATTGGTCTTACCTGTGCTATGCCTACCGTATAGATTTTCCCCGAGATTTCTACTTAAAAAATACCCTAAAATGTGATCTAGGCCTAGCTTCCTAAATCGACATGAACTCGATCATACGAGTTCTTCATGTTCACCCACACGCTCGAGCTCTCTGTGTAAATCGCATGTTGCTGCATGTGACACAAACTCTACTGCACAAGCCGGTCGGTATAGAGGGCGGTGTTTTTTTGTTTTTTTCAGAGCCATATATAGAGAGAGTTACGGCATTGCGTTCACGGATTTTAGAAAGTCACGTGGTGTGCACGCCGGCCATGTTTGTGTCCAACTATGCCTATGTAGCGTATGGAGTCGAGTCATTTGCTTCGAAAATGTATAACATTCACAAGGCTTTAAATATCGAATTTAATATCAAAACAATCAATTTGTTTAAAGGTTTTTGTTAAGATAATAACGAAATCATAAAGTTACTGCGAACATGATTTTAAACAACAAAATGTAAAAACAATGCATTACTATAGAGAATCGCTGTACAAACTAAACGCGCACGCGTAGAGCGTGCATGGAGCGCACAACCAGAGCCGTTCCGAAATTGCTATTTTTGTTGTTTTAAATCATGTTCGCAGTAACTTTATACATTTTTTATTATTTTAACAAAAACCTTTAATCAAATTGATTGTTTTGATACTAAATTCGATAATTAAAGCCTTTTGAACGTTATACATTTTCAAAACAAAAGACCCAACTCCATACGCTACATAGGCATAGTTGGACACAAACACGGCTTCTAATCCATTCAATGACGTAACTCTCTCTATATATGGCTCTGGTTTTTTTTACGGTAATCAAGCATGCACAGTAGTGTAAACAACAAGAAAGAATGTACACGACGGCGAAAGGATGTACAGAACGTGACGATCGGGGCATGCTAGTCTTAGGTTGTATTCAACTTAACAATGTTCGATGAGTTTTAAGTCAGCCAAATTCAGAGAAATTACTTTATTTTTTTGGTGAGAAATTGACGTCGGCCTAGCTAGCTACAGTAGGCCTAGGCCCACCTCTGGCCTAATGTTAAATTATACACTGGGACTTTGCCCGGGGATATGCTTGCGTGCGAAGGTAATCGTAAAGTCGGGGGTGGGATTATACCCGAGGTGGGATTATACCCGAGGAACTACGGTAATAAATTTATTTCTCAAATAGAAACAAAATACAGTACATTTTCTAAAATAATACATAATAAATAGGAAAAGGGGTACTTTTCCCCTTAAAGCTTAAGCTTTAAAATCTGGGGTCCAGGCAACATATTTAAGTAAGGTAAGGTAAGTAACATGTAAAAAAAAAATGTTAATGAACAAAAAAGGGCATTTAACTTTACGAATGCAGTTATAATTTAACTTAAAACAGATATAGTATTAACTTCAAACAATAATAGTAGAAACAAAGTATTCATGTAATTTGATCTAACCGGGTTCCCATTTATACACCTGGGTGGAAAGAGGCAAACGTAAGTAACGTATCTTGCCTACGATACAAGCAATGTGGCGACAGTTGGATTCGATCTCGGATCAGTAGTCAAACGTGCAACACTTTGCGCCACACGCCCTTACAAACAAGTAAACAAACAATTGTTAAGCAAACAGGAAGCAGTTATTATAAATTAATTGGCTTTCCTGTAATTATCCTCCATGCTGTAATTCAGTTTCAGATTTTATTTCACACATAAATATAACACAATACATACATTTTTCTTTTTTTTAAATATAAATAAAAATGTGTGTGGAGATTGCATTAAGCCAATTTGGCTTTAGGTCTGAACCTCCAAATGAAGCAAATATATATATATAAATATAGTAATGACTGAAATAAGCAAGAAAAAATACAATGTATGCACTTATAAAAAGTTCTTAGTGCAAAAAGAAGAAGAAAAAAAACAAAACTAAAGTGCATAACTATAAATTAATAATTGTTTATATTTTTTTTTAAAAGAAGCTAAAGTATTTATTTATGTAAATAATATTTTTGTATCTACTAATATCCAGTAAAAATCGCTCTTCCCACTAGTAGAATTTGACAGTTAGTACAGTGAAATGTAAAATGCAAAATAACTTACGGTCTAAATTTAGAATGTCCAAACTGTGTCTTTAAAGTATTTATGTGCTGTGCTGTTGGTGGTACTATGTCTGCATCTGTAAGTATAATAAGCATTGTTAAAACTAAAATTTGATTTAAAAATTGAATGAATGAAAGTAAAAAAAAAAAAAAAGTATTGATGTCAAACTTTGAGCTTCCTTTCAAACTGAACTATATATAATTTTAAATCTAACAGTAGTACCTCCTTTGGGAAACCCCTATTAAGGGGACACTTTAGAGTGTGCTAAATGGTGGATTCAACCCCCTATTAAGGGGACAATAGATTTTTTTCCATCACATTTATATGGACACAAATATGGATATCATAATAATTATGATACTTTCTCTGGCTAGGAAATTTTTCATTGGTGAAATGTTAAGTCCAGGCCAATGAGCAATTATTTTTGGGTCCTGGAGGCATCCCCTTAATAGAGGCTCTACTGCTTTATAGGTAAATTGACAGCAATTCTTACCAACTTCATCTTCTTCCTCCTCTTCTTGAATTTCACTGTTGTTGGATATTTCAAGAACTGCATCCATCTCCTACAAAAGAATGGATTGTTTCCAAAAGTTGTTATTGTCATATAAGATCCTTGGATAGTTCTAAACTTTGAAAAAATTGCTAAACATTTAACATATTTTAAAGATAAATAATGCATAGCATGTGATCAGCCAATCAAATGAAAGGATACACTTACCGGAAAGGGGTAAAGATGGCAATGCAGTTTTTTTTTAAATAAAAAATATACTGATGACAAAACACACTATAATTAATATAAGAAGAAAAGTGAGAAAAGATAAAGTCATTGCAAAATTACCTTGACAATTTCATCATCATCATCTTCATCTGGCCAAAGTTCTTCCTCTGTGTCATTATTTTGATCTGCAACATTTACATTACTGTTTTTATCTTTGGGTTTGCTAACATTTGATTCTTCTTCAATGAATGATGGCTAAAAGCATTAAATAAAACATTACAAAATAAATTGTGAAATAAATAAATTCAATTATAAAAGTATATTATTCCCAAAAAAATGTCATGAAAATGTAGTTTTTGGTATATTTTATTTTAATCAAAGCTCAGTTGTTACAAGGTTGCAAATCAGCAAAGTGATTTTTGTTAAAACGAGTCTGCAGATCGGTCTAAAAACTCTGATGACACTGATAATTGGTTTAGTGATTTGCCTCTAAAATAGATTCAGATTCGTCTGTGGTACTTTCATCAGGGCAGGGATCAAAAGTGGACAAAGTCTCTGCAGAATCTAGTTCACAACCTAGTTTAACCAGCCTAGCGTAAGCATAATTAAGTAACTCCTCTCCAACAGACACACTGCTAGTAGGGATATCAAAGCTTGATGATAGCAGTTTCTTTTGAAGTCTTGACACCTCTTCAGATAACTGATGAAGGCCATTGAGAAGCTTGTCTTTACCATTCATCTTTCAATATTCCCTGACAAAAAATACAAATTTATAATCAGTAGTACGTGGTCATAATATGGATAAAAATTAGTTTTATTGATATTTATTAGGCCTGTTTTTATTTATTATGTTTTCAGCAATTGCTTCTCTATAATATTTTATCATTATTTTAATAAGTGTCAGACCTAGACCACCGAGCTTGCGCTGATGGCTAGTGGTTAGATTCGAGCCAAAGTAAGCAGCAGGTACTGCACCAACAGGATTGTGGTCTAGAGGTATGAACGCCAGGCTAGTGATCTGGAGGTCGTGGGTTCGAGTCCCACCTGAGAACTACTTCTACTATTCTCAAATTTACTTAGGTCTAGTATAAAGTACAAATTACGTCAGAGTAGGGCAAAACATATCACTCAACTCCCTGACGCAAAACTACAATTACAATAAATAATCTAGTTCCTAAAAAATATCAATTAAATCTATATAAACGAAACCATACAAAATAGCGCGACCGATTTCAAACACGACCGATTTCAAACGCGACCGATATCATAAAAAGTATAGCTCTAGCGGCGCGCCATACAAAATACCGAAAGCTGATTTTATCGCGACCGATTTCATCGTAAACCGCTGGAGCCTGGCCCTACCTAGGAAGCTAGGCCGTATGCCACAACACAATGCTTAATTAGACATGACGTAGGCCTAACTAAACTAAAAACAGAACATGAATACTTACTGTATATAATTATTTAAGCCTAGCTATGACCTAGGCCCACATACGACATAGGACTCGACTACAGTACACACTTGCCTCGACTGTACACAACATGTGCGCGCCCTATACTCTGTACTCATCGCTCTCCTCGAAAAGCGTCAATTAAGTAGCTGACGCGTTTAACTTAAAAATGAAAACGTTCGACTTTGATGCTTTTACATGTTATTTAGCATTCCACAGTAACTATTAGTATTATGTCTAATTATAAATTATATTGTTATAAAAATAAAAACTCTATTCCTAATAGTTTCTTTTTAGATTTAACACAGCACAAACTGTTTTTTTATCAAATTTTAAAAATTATTTTGATCAACATATCCCTTCAAAACAAAATCCAGACAGATCTCATAGAAAAAAAAATTGATGGGAGAGGAAAAAAAATACAAACAAATAATCAAACAAAATGATTTAAAAATCTCAGTATACAATACACAATTTGTTCAGAAGGTCCAAACGTATAATCAACTTACCATAGAAATTGGTTCAAACTTCTAACCTCTGAGCACAACATCTGAGCCATGATGCTGTGATCCCTTGTTATGTCATAACAGTATGTCATAACAGTAAAAGGTGTGCATTTTTAATGGATTTAACAATGGCATGACACTTTTGTAATGCATCAACAGTGTGGGAATCCTTCGATGATGCATGAAGACCAACAACCAAATCACTCACAAACTGGTCTGTCCCGATGCTTATTGTTTTTTATGTCAAGAATCTGTATCAATCTTTTTTTTGTACTTGTGTATAGGCATTTGCATATTAAACTGATTGTCTGTAATTATCTTAATATTTTTTATTAAAGATATCAAGTCGATTATTACGAATATAATACTACAAAGCAAAGCATACCACCAACTTTTCTATAAACATGTACATAGTATCAAACATCATAGATTTATTTGTAACATGACTATTAATCATTACAGGTGTGTTAGATGTAACAAATTAACTCCTTTATATATAAGATACATTATAGTTCAACTCAACATACCATTTCTCCATTACAGTAGAATCCCTATCAAGGGGATACATTCAGGGACAAAGTGTGCAATAAGCGTTGGTCATAGTGTCCGCTTAAAACTACCAAACTGCACTATAGTTAAAATAGTGTGTGTGAGTGGTTGCTTCCTCCCATGTACATTTAAAAACAGTGTAATACATGAGATTTGTATACAGTATTTGATGGTTTAACAAAAGCATTTACTGTACATACCGTATACAAGATGTTTGCATTACTAGGCAGTTTCTGTAGTTATTTTGAAATACATCAGTGATACATTTATAATAAAAGAATAATTAAAATAAAGAAGTCTAGTAAACGTATCCTGCTTGGAAACAAACGGCAGTGAAATTGACATCAAATCCAAATAAGGAGAAATAAAGAATAATTGGCAGAACTTTCAGAAAGCCATGTTTATAAGAAATAAAATCAAACTTATTTAATAGTTGTAGTACACTTAGTAAACCGAAGAAGAATTACACAAACCAGAAATGGTTTTGGTAGTCCATGCGTGCCAAGCTTACTTGGATAAACCAACAATAGCCGTATTCTCCTTGAAGAGCGAGATATACTCGAAAAGTACCCCTCTCCATAAATGGTACAGTCCACAAACAACTCCATGAAGTGGGACCATCCCCACAAACCAACATCATTTCTTTTCAAGACATGATGGAGAATAAGGCTATTGTTGGTTTATCTAGGTCAGCTTGGCACGACATGACTAATGTCACTGCTTTAATAATAACATTACATTATCACAAGCTAACAACAAAACACCCTTTCTTGTATTTTTTGTTAAATCTAAATCTCAAATGCGATACAAAATGAACACATTCATTACATATGGAAAAATTAAAATTTGGTAATAATAACACACTCAAATTCCAGTTGTCATGGAGAACCATTTCTCATTCTTTAAACTAACAATAAATATTAATAATTAATAAAATATATACAGTAAATCAGTCATAAAATTTATAATGTAGACATAAAATTAATTAGTTTTGGCTGTAGTGTTTTACTATTATTTCCTTATTCGTTTCACTCAAATGTCTGAACAGGCTCCTGAATATGTTGAGTTTAGAAACCAAACTTAAGCCATCATTATTAACTTAATAATTAAATAAACTATAAAATGACATATTTCAGGTATATTAACAGTATACATATGTATCAAGGTTTGTACAAAGTAAGATAAAATAGAAATTAGCAGGCAAAACATAGGAATTGGATACAATGTACATAATCTTATTAGAAAATTAGGATTACTAATCCTATAACATCTTTACCTATAAACAAAAATGTTTTCATTCAAATTAATATCAATTGGATGACAAATTGACTTACTTAATCTATGATTTACTGCGAAAAAAACACCTTGTCTTGCATACACACACTACTCTTAAAAACATAATTTTACTACAGTATATTTGGTTTCATTGTTTGTTCTATATATACTGTTCATTATAGGAAGCCAATGAACCAAAATCTATATAATAATGTATCTACAACATTCAAGTTCTTTACTTATTTACTGTATCTCAATCTTTTATATAATATAAAAAAAATCCTGCTTGTATATCAAGTTCAGTGTTTTTACCCTGTCTATGGGCTGAAGGGTAGAATAGTGGCACAAAATATACCATAGATATATTTAGTATCGGATCCAATCTGTACACTACATAGGAACCATGATTGGATAATACCTTATTTTTCCATGAAACACCAACCTGCCATTAACACATCAATCTCCGAACAATCCTATTTACTTGAATACAATAATACTGTTCCTCTATATTTACTACAACAAAGAATATATTAACAAGTTACTATTTACAGTGTTTTTAAAAATAGTGTTGACCAGCTCTTTCCTTTGATAATTTACGATTCAAATTTATACTGTTTAGTTGAAACTCATAAAACTGATTGGAAGAAATGTTAAGAAATAAAGGTCTTTGGCTTGTAAAAGTCCTTTTTAGGCAATATTGCCTTTGCATTCAGTCTTGATTTGACTACATGGATACTTTTAATCTTTCCGTATTAAGGATTACACATGTAAAAAAAAACATATCACTTTGTTAATGTTATTCTGCATAACAAGCACTTTGGTAAAAAGCATTCAGGCATATCTAAGTAGATTGTACGCATCATGGCAAACGGATAATCAGACATTAAATACCATTATTTTATATGATAAAATAGTTCTAGAGGGACGTAGGAAGGAAAAAGTCTTTACATCATTCTGTATTAGCTTGTTTAAAAAAAACATAATTAATATGTGGTTAATAATCATCTTTGATGCACACATTAGTACAGTTTTCCACTTTTACCTTCATGCAGTTATTGGAAGATAGAAATATATATATTTGATATTTTAAGATTTGATGTTTCAAATGCATACTGCCCTCACATACATAATACTCCCATAAACCATGTTTTCCATATTTTCTACACCACTTACTACAACAAATGGAAGAACTATTCTTTTTTAAAAAACAAAAATTAACATTAAAGTAGAATATTTTGAATGTCACAATAGTGTACTAATTGATATGACATTTTAAGCACACATTTTAATAGTAAAATGAACAAAATACTACTAGATTGATAACCTTAACAGATATACCCAAAAGGCAATAACAGTTGATTAGAAAATGCCCCCAAACAATACCCAACATATTTCTAGAAAAAAAATAGCAGTAGGAGAAACAAAAAAAAAGGATAATACCTTCAGTATGTATTGTACAGTCAACTAGAACAGTTAAAAAATACATATACTTATGTACAATGTTTAAAAACATACTGAAACGCATAACATTGCTGCATTGTATTTACAACTTAAGTAGATTAATACAGTTTATAATGTTCATTTACATACACAAAATTGATATATAATATTCTAAATATTTGGAGCTAAATACTATTTCATTTTACGTTAAGGAGTTTAGATTATGTGACGGTTTAAATCAGTCATCCCCGTTCCCAACTTTAAACTAACTGTATCCTGATTTTGCACATAATGCTAGCTAGGAAGTAAAACTTATGGAAGACAATAAATACAAATCACTACTTACATACACAAATAATTTCTATTTAAAGCATTTTGATTTAAAAAAATGTATTAGAAATGCTTGACTTGACCCTACACCTGGATATTTTCAAGTCGATAGTTTTCATAGCTGCTGCGAAAAAAAAAACCACTTGTTACATTCAAAAACAAAGTTAAAGTTACTGTACATTGTATGTACCTCCGATAACTTTGATAGGTTTCAGAGGTACATACAATGTACAGTATTACATATACTAGCGGTTAACGATAGTGTATAAGATAGTCAACCGATCAAAAAAACCCAATTACCACAGATATAACTAGGATATGATTCGGATCAGCTTAAGCATGCATACAGCGTTGTTAAATCTACTGCATGTAAACACAGCTAATATTATTTATCAGGTTAAGCTCAAGAAAATAATTTCTATTCAAAAACTAAAAATCAACTTTAGATAATTTACAATATTTTATTATTGTTTAAATTCATATTATATAATAATAGTTTGCTTATTTTACTGATTGTCTATCATACATACTGTAAAAATACACACACTAAAGATGAGAGAGTTCTTTTTCTGCTTCCTCTCTTTCATACAATGTTTGCCTTGTTACTATGTGTAGTCAAGGTTCGAACATCATCAAATAGTCTTTTTTTCTTCAAGTACAACATTCCTTGAGTCGAGAACCAGCAATATTTGTACATTGCTAGAAACTGGGACTGGGTCAAATTAACATTTTGAATCACTTCTTAAAAAACAGCATTTGAATATCACAGAACTGATGAGGTAATTATTTGTCATCTTAATAATCAATCCCTGTTTTATCAGTTTAATACTGTCCCAGCTTTATTCCTCTTCTGGTCACTTTTGAAAGTGAAAAAAAAAACAATAGCAGCTCACATTTTAAGTTGATTGTAATTGTCTTGCATCTTGGAGAGCGTTTTGCGTACACGTAGAGCTGTAAGACGCGCTGATGGATTGTGGTTCCAACATTCACCCATCAATCTTGACATTGTACGTAAACACTGTTTGGATAAAACATAAATAACAATAATCATTCACTGGCTTAAAAATAAAAGAATAACAAATAGATATTGCGCATAATTCTATAATATCAGGGGCAGATCCAGCGTTATAGATTAGGGGGGGGGGGGGGGATTGGCTAAATATATCATAAATCATAAAAATCAGTCAGGTTGCAGAAAAATAAAAATAGTCATTATTTTATTTAAAAAAAGATATGGCTGTTAAATTTTTAGGGGGGGGGGGAGATAAAGCCTGTTTAACCCCTACCTAAATCCACCCCTGAATATGCATAATTCTATAACAATTGGATGTATTTTTTAAAACATCACCCAATGGTTTGGCCATGGTTTATAAAGACTCCCAATACCTTAGTTTTTAAAGTTGATGCCTCTGGAACATAATATTCATTATAAACAATATTATCTATCGTATCATATTAGGCAATGTGCGTAAATTAGCAATGTTAACTAATTTAATGAAGAACACTAACAAAATATCAATATTGATATTATTTTCTATTAATAGTAATGCAGACATGGTTAACTGGTTTATTGTATGGATGTCTACTACAAGCTGTTTAGTTTAACCAGGTTTAACTAATATATTAGACCTTCATTTAAATGTACAAAAAAGGCAATTAATGATCGGTTTAATAATGGCAAACAGAATTTCATTATGATTAGTTTAGAATGTTTGTAAGTGTACAATACAAAAGGTATGCACAGCATTATTGTTAATTAAATATTTCAACATTTATTATAATATAATATATATAATAATATATATAAACACATCAGGCAAGAATTAATTCTAAACTGCCCGGTGATATACTGAAATTTAATTAATTAATTTGAAACGATTATGATGAGGAAATCTGTGAGAATGAGAAAAAGTGATCAAAGGCACTGTGGACTTAGATGTCGTCTCGAAAGATGTACTAGGTTCTTTAAAGTGCACATGAGCCAGATGTACACTGGACCTACAGTTTATAGTCCTTATCCATAACTAAATATAGTGACTTGATCCTTTTCTTGTTTACATTTGAAATTAATCTTTACTTATAAAATGTTTAAATATGACACATTGTAAAACAAATAATAACTTCTCAAATTTGGTGTATTAATTTACATGTATTTTCACTCTATTTTTTAATATGTTTTCTGCTATTTATTTATTTGCTCTTTTATTTATGTGTTTGTTTTGTCTTCTACTTGTGATGTGGCTTTCTGCTATTTATTTATTTGCTCTTTTATTTGTGTGTTTTTTTATCTTCTACTTGTGATGTGCCTTTCTGTTATTTATTTATTTGATTTTTTGCTCTTTTATTTATATGTGTTGTTTTTTTTTTGCTTTTTATTTATGTGTTTTTTTGTCTTCTACTTGTGATGTGCCTTTCTGTTATTTATTTATTTGATTTTTTGCTCTTTTATTTATATGTGTTGTTTTTTTTGTTTTTTATTAATGTGTTTTTTTTCTTTAACTTGTGAAGTGCCTTTTTGTTATTTATTTATTTGATTTTTTACTCTTATATTTATGTATTGCTTTTTATTATGTGTTTTTTTCTGTTCTTCTACTTGTGATGTGGCTTTCTGTTATTTATTTATGATTTTTTGCTCTTTTATTTATATGTGTGGTTTTTTGCTCTTTTAATTTTATGTTTTTTTTATATTATTTGTACATTATTTATTATCCAATTGATGGGATTTTCAGAAATGGATGAAATAATCTTTGAATTATTAAGTATTGTCACTGGCCTTAGGGCTAAAATTTAAATGTTAATGATAACTATATGGCTTCAACAACATTCAATAAAAGCAATTCATAAAAAAAGATGAAGAAACCATTGTAAATGTTTAAATAACTAATACTAACATCGTCAGAGCTCCATCTGTTGGGAATAACTGGTCGTCTTTTCTCCATACAGACAACTCTTCGCATCTCATCTAAACTGGGGTCAGCTCCAACACTATCATAGAAAGGAAGCTGAGCTTGCTCTACAATTCCTAAGAAAAAATAAACAAAAAGTTGTCACAGCTGTACAAAATATAAACACTGAAATGTTTATTACTATTCGTTTATTATTAGATTGAGGGGTATGTAGGTGATTAGGAAGGAGTTACCCCATGGTGTGTTAACCTACTGTACAGAATGAAGTGTAATATGTAGAGTAGGTAATTAACTGCACCACACCACCATGCAGAAAACCCTGCAATTAATACAACATTGTTTTAAAAAAACACTAAATTTTGCCACTATTTCGATGATAAATTTTTTTAAAAGGGGAATACAGAAAAATATCGCCATTTATAACCTATTCATTCACATAATAATAAATTACTACTAATAAAACATTATTAAATATAAGAATGAGCTAAAATCAATTAATTAAATACATAAAGTTCAAACAGATAAACTATATTAAATTGTGTCATTTACTAATGAATATCACTACAGTTGTGTGGCAAAAGACATTTATTAGGTTTAACAACCTTTGAATAACAATACCTATTTCCTTCAGAATACAATGAGAATAAAGGAAAGCATGTCACAGAAAGAAAGTAGGATGAAGCAGCTATTATGTAAACTATGTCACCTGTATGCCTTTGGGCTAATCATGATTAATACTCATCTTAGCTATTAACAGTAAAACAGCATTTTCCTATCCTGTTAACATCAATCACATACAACAGATACGTACCATGGCACATTGCCTATTATTATTTATTAAATTATACAGTTGTGCAATGTTTAAAATTCATATAATTTTCAAACAAAGGATATAGTTAGTAAATTGCTTTTATTGACAAATTTGCCATTACCCATTTCTCTAAGTTCTATTCGAATAGTATTCAAGTATTGTTAGAATGAGAGCTTTTAACGCACACAAAAAAGTAACTTGTCAACAGACCTTGTAATATACATCTCCTGGATATTTCCCATAATACTAGACCAAATGAATACATGTCGACCATTTTATAGGCATCAAAAGAGTCTTTGATGAGTGAGCCATCAAGAACCTCTGGGCCTTGGTACCTTCTTGTACCACTCCTTGTATTTGGTGCAATCTCTATTGTATTTGTTTCACTGAAATTGATAAAAATAATAAACAAAATTTATTTCAAAATAGTCTGTGGCAATGAAGTAAAGTTGGGACACGGTTAACTTATTCGTAAATACAGAGTTACCACACAGTAAAGATGTCACATGTCTGTATGGTTAGCCTATTTGTATACAGAGTTACCACATTGTTACCCCATCACATGTATATAAAGATGCCACATGTCTGTATGGTTAGCCTATTCTTTCACAGAGTTACCACATTGTTACCCCATCACATGTATATAAAGATACCACATGTCTGAATGGTTTAGCCTACTCACATCAACACAAAGGTGACAACTGTGTATGAGTGACTTAATGAGAAACATACAAACTTACCATAAATACCTAGCAGCCAAACCCATATCCCCAATAGCACATGTTCCATTTTGCTTTACTAAAATATTTGAACTCTTGATATCTCGATGGGCTATGGCAGGTTTTCCTTTTGTACCAAAAATCTCTGTGTGGAGATGAGATAAGCCACATGCAGCTGAATGTGCCAATTTTAGCATAGCACGTGTATCTAGAACGTGCATTTGAAGGTAGTTGAGTAAGGAGCCATTTTGATGGTAGTCTGTGATTAATAGAAATTGTGCCCAGGATCCAGTCCCTTTTATATCTGCGGCAATAAAAGCTGTAAAAAAAAAAATGTATTAATAAATCAATCTTACTTCACATTGAACATTACACATTTTAATCAGTACATCCATTATTAACAATGAAGCTGCACATCAGTATGTTTAGTTTATCTAAACAGTATTTAAAATAAATAAAACAAACTGTAGTTTGAATAACATTCAAACAAAGATTTATGATCTATACTAAATAACTTAACTACATTATCAAGTAATACATTTTATAATATTATTATGCAGATTTAAATTATCTAAAATACAGATTTACTATTAAAACAGTCAATCTTTCAACGAATTATATATTCATTATTTGTTATATAATACAACCTACTATTTTAAAATAAACTTTTATTCAATTAACCCATCTTGAATCATCATCCAAGGCCAGGCCGGGAAGCTAGGCCATTAAAAAAGGCAGCGCTCAATTTTGGACGCTGGTTACAACATATAGATGGTGCATACTACAGGTTGATTTTCGAATGCAGCCGACAACATTTTTTTAAAGGTGCAATAGTGCTGTTCATAATTCATTAGTACCGTTCATTTTATTATGCACGAATGAACGGCACGTAATGCGTAATTAACCAATCAATTGGCAAGGATACACTCAGGTGTGCTATATACCCCTTCTCTCACGGTGAAATTATATTATGTTGCAATCTCTTATAAAAGTATAATTTTGATGCCAATAAAACGTTAAAAAAAAAAAAAAACACGTTAAAATGTATGCAATGGAAAATTCCAAATGAATACACTAGTTGTTACTGATTTACTTTTATGATTGCTATATTTTTTCCTTACCAAGAATATTTTCATGACGCATTATTACAGTTTGGTATATTTCTGTTTCTCTGTACCAATTGGCCTCCTCTGCAGTATGGTAAATCTTAACTGCAATTGGTTCACCGTGCCATCTACCCAACCAAACCTCCCCAAACCGCCCTTTACCAATGGATTTTACTAGTTGAACTTGTTTAGCTATCGTGCGTTGAACCTGAAACAAATTTAAAATCAATGATTATTAGAAAGATGTGGGATTCTCTTACTATGTGGTAGATATAAGAACTGATGATATTAAGCATAGGATAACCAACAAAACATGTAGTTGACATTTTTTTTAATGGTGATATATATTACATATATATATTATTCAAAGATTTTGTTACCAAGATGAGGTATAAGCATTTTGCTGTACAAGATGAGGTTACATTATTAATATTAATCTCTTTGTTTTTATAGAAGAATTACATATGATTATTATTATGAAGAAAATAATGATGAAAAGAATTATGGTTTTAAAATAAATGTTTATTGAAACTTGAACTTGATTTAAATGAATTATAGATTGTTTATTATCAATCAAGGCTGGTGTTGTGTTTTCAAATATTATTTCATACGATTTTTTTGATTTTTTTTTAATATTAATGTTTGTTTTGTCTTTTTCTACAATTCATCAACACTTACAAGTAGAGGAAGACCAGAGCCACTACCAGATGACTGTGATCTATCAAGTAATTCTTTAAGCGTTTCCCCTGCAGGAATTAGATGAGCGTTTTGCTTGGCCGCTTCGTAATCTTCACGTAGTGTTTGTTCTCTCCGTTGATATCTACAAAAGAATTGTGAGCATACATAATTTATGATATCTGATATTTGGACAAGCATTGTCGCCAGCAAACACTGTACAATGCAGCATTGTATATTTAACCGGAAAACTAGCAATGAAATTATAGCTAGTTTATCATAAGAATATGAAAATTAAATCATAAACAATGAGTTAAACAAATAATAAGGTAACGTAAAGAAACAAACATTATGTTTGAATGTTATGCAGTCAGCATAGCAGAAATACACAGCTAATAACACAGACTATAATCATTTAAAACTCACTGGTTATCAGTATTAAAAATTAAATCAAACCTGCTGACATTGCTATCACCCACTGTGTGAATATATTCACTCACCCCATCCCCCACCCCCAACTTCCCAACCACAGTCCAACAAATAAATACAAAATTGTGTATTTCCAATCTTCATGATAGAGACTAGAAAGTATACTGAAGATCTGAAAAACACTTTCAGATTTTAAAATGCTTGAAAAAACTTTAGGTTAAAAAAACACCCCAAATGTCTTCCCAACCACATTCCAACAAGTAAATACAAAATTGTGTATTTTCCAATATTCTTCTTGATAAAGACTAGAAAGTATACCGAAGATCTGAAAAACACTTTCAGATTTTAAAATGCTTGAAAAAACATTAGGTTAAAAAACACCCCAAATGTTTATATTAATGTATATTTACCAAGAATGATTTTTAATTTAATTATCATTCATTCAATAGTGATTTAGTATCATATAAACTTTATGTTTATTTCTAATGTCTGCCAGTGCAGATTGTCTACAAACTACATACAATAGGTTTTTGTTAAAAATCAAAATGACAAGTAGCAGGAAATAATAGCCAACTACCTAGGATTAGGCAATCAATCAAGCATTACAACAGACATATTTTAACAATTAAAATTAATATACAAGCAATAATTGATGACTAAATAAATGTGGAATAAATGAAATAACCTCTGGCATCAATAAAATCAAAAGTTCATCCCTAAAACTAAAGACCATAGTGAAATCCAAGTAGTGATATAAACTTTTTAGAAGGTCCCTATAGTATTTAACATCATAAGGTTTCTACACCCCTGGGAACAGAATCTCTGGAGATAATTGCAGTTGCATTTAATGCTATTATCCAGTTAACATATCATGTGAAATATTACCTATAAATGTATAGTGCCATACACTGAAATGTCCTATAAATGTTAACAACCTTTTGATAACACACTGAATGCAGATACTGTAGACAAGATCTATTCTTTCTGATCTTGTCAACACCAAATGTTTAGGGTTATAATCTATTCATTACTATACTATTACCTACTACTATAATACGAGACTGCGAAATGCACAATGTAGTGTAAACTGTACAGATAGTGATAGATTTGAATGAGTTTCTAGAAGCCCCAAGCAGGTTGATATTTATCGTTTTTAATTTGTACAAGGTAATTACTGTAGTAAAATTGCACTTAGCTGCTCAGTTTCAATCATTACTACATATGGCATATTTGTATATTTTAATTACAGATTTGTAGACTGCTATCACAGTATTTTACAGTAGTACAAGCTATATAATGTCTATTATTGTCTAAGACAATTGTGTGGGGACACACGGGTGTATAAATGGGTGCCTGGTCAGGTCAAGACACAATTTTGCGCTGATTACTAGCTGCATTATAGGAGTATGTTTCCATACGTGTTTGATCCAAGAAATGGCCGGGTTAATATTATGTGAAGTGCTTAGAAGCATTGTGCAATAACTGCTAATAAGAACGTCACGCTTTTAAATCACGATTTCAAATTGAACAAAATATTAATTAAGAGTAATTCACCATACTATGTAATGTACAATTTACTAAATACTTATTAGTATAATTATCAATTATTATGATTGAAGGAGTAGCAATGCTGATGGCATCAGTGATCCTGATAAATGATGTCGTCAATATTTTGAATTTCTGGGAATGTCCTCAGATAACTCGGTAATAAATGCTGTCCATCTAGATTTAGTAGGACTTCAGATGGCAGAGTTGACATGGCAAATGTACAGGGTACATACCAGTCCTTCAAATTAAAAATGTTATTGGGTGCCGTTCAGTTTTGTGAATGGCTGACTACAGTAGTTCCAGTTTTCTGGTGCCAGCAACATGTTTCGGGTGGTTAAAACTGTTGTTAACACTAACCATATAATCTGAAACACTTTGGAAATTATATATACAGTATAACTACTGTACAGCACTTCAAGTTCATGGTTCAATTGTGTTTGAATAATCTTGCTGGCCAGATAGTGAGTGGAGAATCATTTTAATGTGTAGGGTCAGAATCCTGAAAACCCATGTACAGTATTGTAAGGGCACCAACCCCTTTCTTAACAATTGTTTCAGAGGCCACATAAAATTTAGTAAAGTGCTCTTCTAAATGACAATTATACTTGTACTACTGTACAAAGTAGCAAAACTGCATGTAGTATTTCTTTTTCCCAACACTATTGTCACCAATGGAGAAATAAGTAATAAAATATGCAACCTCTTGGATGGAGGTACAAAGCTATAAATAATACTATAGACAAACTAAACATTTATTGGGCATGATGGAATGGTGAAACATGATCAGCATACTACTGTGTACAACAGACTCGTTATTAGTACGCAAGCTTTAGCAGTCCATAATAATAATGCATTCATTAGCAATGTCCTAATAATGCCATCGTTTATGTTAATATTAAAGCATGTACAATAACCATAACATATGCTTTGCAATTTTCTATCAGAGCAACTAGGCGATAACTTGATTGCTTAAATCTACGGGATTGTCAATTTGTCATCTTGGCTGACTCATCAATGGGATTACTACTTACAAAATCTAATGACACAAAAGTTTGTATATAACTGTTTAGTATGCACTTATAGTTAAGGCCAAAATGTTTAAAAAAAAAGTTTCAAAGCCTTCTGATTGAGTTAAAACATTTAAAATCAAACACACGTTTTATGCATTTTAAAAAACTTTCGAGGGCATCAGTAGGTAGTGTTCAGACATAAAACCAACAACATGTGTAAGTTAAGTTTCTCTAGGAACAAATTTAGACGAAGTTTAAAGAAATAAAAAATGTGTAGGCCTACATGTAAACTGAATGAAATTTACCCAACAAGACCATATATCATGCTTGAGTGACCCCAGTTAAAATTGTACTGTGATGTTATCTCATGTGCGACAGCGAGGCCAAGGCACCTGTTGTCAAACTGCAGTAGACCGAGTTTGTTTTATACGTTGTTTTCATTTTGTCATCAGATGATGTACTTCAGCAACCGGTCAAAAGAAGACCATCACAACAAAAAAGCAGCAATTGCGTTTGGGCTTACCCAGGCCTAGGCTACATCCAATCCAATCATCTTTTTACTTATCACAAATTTGAGAGATTGAGGAAAATACTTTAGGTGTGTGACCTAACGCATCACACACAATTTTCAAAATGGGTCTGTTTGTTTCTGCTGCATAGCGCCGAATAAACTGTTAAAAAAATAGAATTTCTCTGAAATGTATGCTCCAAAATGACTGTTAAATCAGTGGGTGGCCGGCGATGTTTGCATTACCCAAAATGCAAAGGGCTATGGCAGTCAATTCAAACATTTTTGCAGTGTTGTCTCAAGGTTTTTTGGGTTCCAGCTAAAAGTTCCTGCAAACCCAGGCGTTATTTTCAGGCTGCATCCAGATTCTTGTGGCTTGCGGTTTAAGGTGTAATCCAACAACTTCGGTGAATTTTGAATAGCTCTTTATCACAATTTGATACCAAGGGGATCATGCACGCGACTATTTACTGTTCATGTGTAATTCTAAAGTCAAACAGGTCCTAACATAAAATTGACCAAGGATAACAATACATACTTTATCTAGTAATAATCTTATAGTAGTCTTAATAAACTTATGAATTATTTCTACTTCCACAGTGGATGTGGGTCTTCCGGGCATCACCACTGCTGGTATAATTCTTATAATCATTATTGAATCATCCAGCTAAATAAAATTGGTGTGTGGAAGTCTATGACAGAAGCTTGAACACAAAAAGTCTATACTTTCCCAACAAAAAAAAACAAACGGTGAGGACTGTACCATTAATAGATAGGTTTCAATGCATCTATCGTCAAAGGGATGTACTAATTGTGAATCCATCATAAATAATTAAGGCACACAATAGACAAAAGGACTTGTTTTAAACAATTCATTAAATAAATAACTCATAAATAACTAATAAATAAGCAAAATCACATGTTTCCAAATAATGTTGTATATTTTGTGAATAAAAACAATCTAAGAGATTAATAATGATAATTAGTAGTAATCCATTAATTAAATTAAAGTCAATACCTTTACAAATCATCCACCATAGCATACAGTACATCAGGAAAATTTTACAACAAAGAAAGTAACTGGTTAGGAATCAGTTTATTTATAGTTAACAAATTAACAATAATGCAAATACTAAAACAAATAAAACCTACCTGAGGTATATGCAGCCAGTGATCAATACAAATATTATGAAACAAACAATGATTGAAACAAATAACACAATTTTATGCAGACTGGTAATATGACTTGGTACAACAGGAGGCGCTGAAAAACAAAATTTATTTAAATTTAATTTGTATGATCAGTGGTACAAAAATAACAGAATTTTCTTGATAATGCTATTTAGTGTAATCTATTATTAAGAGAAAAACAACTTTTACCAAATAGAGCAGAGTAATATTCCATGTCACATCAACCAAATATTTTCTTAATTTTTCATTAAAAATAAAAAAAAATTGATTTTGGTTGCTAAATGATGGGCAACCAATTTCCAAAATTGGAAAAAAAAATCTGAGAGATTGAGGAAAATAATAATGCATCACACATAATCTTCAAAAATGGGTTCGTTTCTGCTGCATAGCGCCGAATGAACTGTTTATTTCAAAATAGAATTTCTGTGAAATTTATGCTCCAAAATAACCGTTAAATCAGTGGGTGGCCAGCGATGTTCGCATTACCCAAAATGCAAAGGACTATGGCGGTCAATTCAAACATTATTGCAGTATTGACTTTTTTGAGTTCCAGCTAAAAGTTCCAGCAAACCCATTAAGGCGTTATTTTCGGGCTGCTATTAAACTGTTACTGAAAATTTGTTTCGTTTCCAAGAAATTGGAATAATTTATTCACACAATTAATAACAACTGGTTATTATTTCGAAGCAGAAAAAGAACCAATGTTTACTGGCCATGTGATAGAATCTTTGATCCAATTCTATGGCATTTTCACACATTTTGTTATTTTTCCCCCAAAAAAGTAGGTCACAATGTACCTATATGAAACTATCTAGGTTGTTTTTAATATCTTACATCTTTTATTATGTTATCTCTAACCATTACAATTTTATTTTCATAACATCAATTTGAACCTTTCTTTTCAACACTTCTATTCATATGAATATTGATAATTACCCAATAAAAATGATTGAATCATTTTGTTTTTATTATTATCACTACTCATTATATTTATGTATGAAACACCATTAGAGTTTATTGATAGATACATTAGCTTTATTAACATTATTTTTTTATGAATGTAATAATTGTAAAATCGTAACTGAAGGTCAAGAAAGTCAATTTGAATATTATTAATAAAAAAAAATAATGTAGGCCATTCTGTTTAAAGAGATAATTCAGCAATTGGATTTACAATAACTCTGCCTTAAAAACTACATTCAATGGTTAACAAAAGACTTATTCTGTATTATAACAACAGTTGAACATTTGATATTAAATTGTTGTTTTGTATTCATTGAATAGAGAAAATAATTTTATTCATTTGGGGTAGCCCAACCCTTCTATTCAACTCAGCCTCAATGACTAGAACAGTAAATCTCATTAAAAATTCTCCCCATTCAACTTGTCAATATGTTGTACAATGTAGGCCATTGTTTTAATTTTATTTCAACAAGCCAACAATTTTAACAACTAAACCTGCTTGACAAAAAATGCAAATCAATTATGAATAATGTTAGTTGGTGTTGTGAATACCTCTCTTGGGGAACATAGTGCAGTATTTACATAAAAACCAATCAACCTTGTATTTTTCAATCTGCATTTCTATATTAATATGCAAAAGACTTAGAATGCACAAACAAAGATGATATTATAAATGTGAGCAATAAATCTCATGAGATATGTTTCTTTGAGGCTATTATAAAGTTATTACTCTGAACCACATGTTCATATATTTTTGATATAAACTTAAGTGCAATACAGTTTTTAACTTTAATACTACTGTACAGTAGAGCTTATTGTATTAAAGTTATTTCAAATATATTAATATTAATATTACGTTAATTTAAGCATAAATAATTAATTTTCTATCGGTATCTACACAGTAAAACAATAATTAATATTCATTACTGCAGTAACTCATTTTTTTATTGCAATGATGGTGATTTTTGTTTGCTTCAATGTACTGTAGAAGTTACCATAACAATTATTGTATTAACAGGTTGAAGAAAAAAGCTATAGTACCATCATTCACACCTTTTCTATTTCACAGTACTTACGTTGTGTTGGAGGCCTTTTAGTTGTCGGTGCTAATGTTGGCTCCAGATATACATTACAATAATTTCTATCACTGCAGCAATGTATTTGCCTAGGAATCGAGTGATCTGTTCCCGAGTCAGACATGCATTGCATGTAGCCTGTTTCTCCTGGGTCTAGACAACCCATAGATCTTAAACAAAAAGAAGTTGTTACGAAAAATGAATAGCATTATTTTCATTGTTAGAAATAAAGACATAAAATAAAAGGTATCCGGTAAATCAGTATACATTTCCTAAAATTGTTTAGCCAAGACTGTTGTAGTGTAAACAAGCTACTGTATACGGCGTAAGACTGATGCGACGTATGCAAGCCATGCGATGTAAAGCTGGCATTGCTTACGCAAGCCATATGGCGTAAAGGCCAATTTACACAAACAAGCGGTAACAGTAAGTAAGCAGTAAAGGTAATCGGAAAATGCAAAAATAGAATCTATTTTATTTCTTATGACCATTTACACAGAACGCGGAGTGAACGAGCGGTTGAGCGGAAATCTACTCAGGATAGAAACGGATTCGATTTTGTGAAAATATTGCACTGTAATTATGGATTCTGGCCAATCAACGACATTGACGATTGAAACAACTTTTTCATGCGAGTCCGTCGAGTCAAAGACCACAATAAATACGAGTCCTAGCCTAGTTTTGGAACTTCTTATTATTCAGAAATACAAACAACTACGTTGTGACTGACTGTTTGTATAAGGATAGTGAAAAGAAAATATACATTTAGAACGTTATTAGGCAACAAGTCCCTTTAAAACCTAGGCCTGTGCGTGCTACTGTAGACCTACTGACAGTCAGTCACATCTAGGTCAGCAATGACTGTAACATGCATTAGCCTTGAGGCCTACAAGCACCTACTTTCCATCAGTCCGCTTGCGAATTCTGCGCGCTGTGTAAATGGGACGCAGTTTTCCGCTTACCGTTACTGGCTTGTCTGTGTAAATTGGATGGTATGGCTTAATGTTATGTGCCTTAATGACCAAAATTTGCCATTAATAATGGAAATTAAGGGGTTTCATTATGCTCAAGGATTAGATTGTACTGTTTATTTACTACTTTACAGTAAGTAATTAAAAAAAATCCCAGTAAAACAAAACAATACATACTGTAGAAAAGATAATATGTACTATATTAAACATACCTAATTGGCATTTTAGGCTCACTGCCTTCTTCATAGGCTTGAAGATGTGCAAAACATCGTCCACCTGGCTTTGGTGTGCATGTTTCATTCTGAGCATGTTCTGGACAGTGTTCATTACAGGCACATATTAGGTCAGAAAAGACATTTGCTAGAAATTTAAAATAAAAATAATATTCAAAGGTAGATTTAATTTTTTTTTTTTTTAAACAAAATTATAAAACAAAACACATAATGTGTTACAGTAATTAAAAATAACTTTTAATTCAAAATTGTATTTTTAAATGAAGTTTAAAAGCGATTTGAAACAAAATTACCGTACACACCATCACTAATACTATAGAATATCTGTATAATTACAGTACTACGGAAATGCAGTGCAATTATGAATACAGAAAGGTAAATACTACAGAAATACATACAGTAGAAACTACGCAAAATTATAATGTGGCCTTAAATTACGGTCCTGGAACCACTGGTAAATGCAATAATTATGAAAAAGTAACGACCCAAACAATGAAAATATCTGCTTCCGGGGTTTCCCCCTATCTTAAAAGCATTAAAACACAGCGTGGTGGCCTTTTGTATTAATGACATACCAAGAAACACAATGCTTAGTTAAGTCAGAAAAATGTGAGCATGCGCAGAACTTACAAGATGTGTAAAAAGTTACTGACATTTTCTATTTAATACAGATCACAGACAAAGTAAACTTGCTTGGCACAATAATGTGTAGAAACCAAAGAAATAAATTGAATGTCTTTAAAAACATCAAATTTATTTAATGAATAGTGCATATACATGTAAAAAAATGTTTTAGGGTTTACAGTAGTTTCACACTACAGTTAGCTGTGTGAAGGTCAGCCCACCAGGTGATCCACTATAAGCCAGGCTCAGGTCAACATCATACACCTACAACAACATTTCTCAGAATATATCATATTATAGTCAATAATATCTCATGAACATTGAATTCAAATTTGCAAATCTCTGGCATCCAACATGATACCATTGAGGTACTGTATAAAATAATACTGAAGGGAGATTATGGAATTAATTCAAGCAGATTGTCATGTTTCCTGAAATTATAACTCTGTCAATTTCTTGGGCTCTTGAAAAACATAATTGTCATTATCAGTATTGTGCAAAACATACTGATTGTACTATTCTGTAAAAAACAAGGCTGTTGAATGTTGTTGAAATAAGATACTTTTAATTGGCTACACATTATTATTAGACCACCATAAATGTTTAATGATTGATATCAACAGAAAGCCTGGCATTACATAATTATATACGTTAAGCCTGTTTTCCTGTCAACGTTATTCGACGCTATTGTTTAACAATAATCGGCGATCTCCTACGTAAACATTGAAATGTTAACGATTTACAGGAAAAGGTACTCGTTATCATTTCAACTTGATCATTTTCAAACGATATTCGTTGAACTGTTAACGATCAACGATGATAGCGTCGAATAACTTCGATAGGAAAACAGGCTTTAATTGTACATTTTATTCAAACAACCTTTTAGAAAGTAATGTTTAATAATAATCAACATAATTGAACAAATTTTGTATAGGCATATTGAAAGCTGTATGGTTCTATTTTTATAACATGGTGTTTGACGTACATAAAGAGTACAACATCACTTAAAGGATATTTGATGAACACCACCCTTCTGTGTTTACGCGTCCATTAATATCTTGAAAGAAGAGCTTTCCAATGCGTTAACTAGCAACAATACCCTTCACAGTGTATTACAGATCCAATAATCATAGCTCGGGCAAGCAGTCTATACATTAGAATTTCCATCCACCATTATGGCTATGAGCGACGTGTAAAATCAAAATTCACAATTATATGATGAAATCTACGCAAACTGATTGGCATTGCTACTGTACAACCACCATTATTTAATTACTTGTAAACCTAATGTAGCATTCTCTAATGATTGATCTCAATGTATTTTCGTCACTACTGTGGGCCTGTCTATACAGTGAGTGTACTAGCCTGTATTTCCTTCAATTTAATTTGACATGATGTTAAATAGTATTATTAGAGTACAATAATTAGTAAAGGTTAGTTTAACTGTTTATATAGTTCATTATTCAGCAGCACAAATATTGTGACAGCAATCTTCCCTTTTGTATGAACTGATCAAGGATACTTAAATGTTGAATTACAGTACTGTATCTCTTGTGAACGCATTTCATATCTAGTGCATTTTCAACATGGACTGTATAGGCCTACATTCAATATAATAAATTGGGAATTTGTCATCACCAGAATCAAAATAACAAGATGGACAGTAGTAACAATGTACCAATTATTTAGATATCAATTACATTTAAAATCATAGATCATACTCTAGCCTGATTCAAACTTGAACCTATTTTAGGGCCTACTCCTAGTACATGCTTGGTTAAACACACTCAGTAGGACAATGGAAAGCAATGACAATAAAAACCCAAAGAGCTTGTTTGGTTTCATTGGAATGTCTACCTGCTGTTCTGCAGTGCAGTTTCACAAAGCCTTGCTTTTCTTACTACTGTACTACCCAAAATACTTGCTCAATGTTCAAGGGCACTTGACTCCACACATAAAATAATCTACTGTACCACTGGATTGAATTTTGGTTGTTTTTATTGAAATAACCATATTGCAACATATAGTAATTTTGAGCCAGTGTGGCCATAAGATGTGAGCTTATTATTATTTTTATAGCTGAGGGCCTGTTTCTAAAGTAAAAGCATGTAAATTGTCATTTTAATCATTAAACCATAATATAATCCATAATTTCAATTTTCTTTAGCTTGTATTGCAATACAACTAGCTTGTGGGTATGTCATGTAACAAAAACAGATTATTCCACTAGTAGTAACCTTCTTCAAATTTAATTATCAACCTGGATGGCTTTTACTTAAGAAAGTTCATAAATATTGTAAATAATGGCTGTAATTTAAACATTGCTAATTACTATACAAAGTACTACTGTATATAATTTGTCTAGACAGTAAATAGCCATTAATAATGTATTTAATAAAGACTGGACGAGCTATATTGAAAACTTAATAAAAGACAGCAGGTTAACATTTGTCACCATGACAACTTCAAATTAAACGTTTTTTTCAATCTTGAAACATCTTCTTGCTCATGAGTCGCATTGATGAAAGTGAGAGAGGAATCACTAACACATAGTTGATCATACATGATCAATACTATCATGATGGCTGTGAATTAGTAACTGTACAGGCCTTGTCTTTTAAAATTGTAGGTGTGCTACAAATTGCACTCCTAAATACATTCAGAGGTGCTGTAGTTTTGCTGTTTATTTTGGTTTGTAGAAGTTTACCAAATTTAAGTGTGTTGTAAATCACACCCCTCAAGGGCAGTTTAGGAGTGTGTTAGGTGAGTGATTGCACTCGCTCACTGCAAAATAAAAGGCCTGCTGAACCCCTGAGTTAAAAACTTTAAAATAAAATGTTGAAACCTTACAGAACTCTTTTAAAAAACCTATTTTAATTGATCATTACAAATACACTGATTGATCTACATTCAAATCTAGAATGTGGTGCAGTTGTGTACCTTGAATGCCTGAACGAATGCTTTACCCGCTGTAATCCAAATTAAGCCTATTTAAAGAACAATTGGTTTTAATCACAGGGCCCTACGAGTCTAGTCAACATGGCCTCTAAACTGTTAAAATCTTAATGTTTTAAACGCTAATGCTCAATGATGAAAATGAGGAAAATTACACAAATCATGGAGCTATAAAAATAGTTTTATAGCTCCATGCACAAACTATAGACAAAAAGGAGAAGGATTGTAAAGAATAATTCAATCCGCTAAGCTATTAATTTTAAGGCAATGACATACTTAAGGCCCGTTTACACTAGGACGATAAAGATCGACGATAAATAAACAAATATGCATTGTTCATACACAAAACAAAAGAAATCTAAAAAGTTTTTATTCTAGAACTATTTAGGAACCATCTATGCTTAATTTGATGAAAATTATATTTTCACATGTCCAATCAAATAACGTCATGATTAGTGAGCAATAATATCGTGACAATACAACGATTTTTTTGGTTTTATTGATCATGACGTCATTTGATTGGATTTTTTAAAATATTATTTTTATCAAAGACAGCATAAATGAGTATTCTATAATTCTAGAACGAAAACCTTTCTAAATTATTTTGTTTTGTGTAAGAAAAAGGCATGCTTATCTATTTATCGCCGATCATTATCGTCCTAGTGTAAATAGGCCTTTATACTGTACAACCAGTGTAAGTACTGTACTATATTGCTGTGGCCCTCTACTCACTGTATAGGAAGTTGAAAATCAACCATTGGTCTTTATAGCCAGTGTTCGTTCGTTCTTTTTACCTGGCAACTTGGGTTATTTGACCAAATTAAAGTCCAGTGCAATCAGGACAATCATCAGGATCAACATCAAATGTAATAAAACAGATAATACTTTTTAAAATGTGGTATTTTTATTCAGTTATAACAAAAAAAAATGACCTGGGATGAGACACATTTATTTTTATTCAATTAGTCAATTTAATGTTTATTGAAATGTTTATACAGGTATTATTTTAATGTAAAAAATGAAGTATAGCATTATAATATGCCCTAATTATAATCTCATCCAAGCAAACATGTATTAAATTAATACCTGTAACATAGGTGTACAGTACAGTTATACTATATACAGTATTTTCTAAATCTAAAATTCAGTGAAATGACACTGACAGTGGAATAGTGTTCATGAATTGATAATTTGGTATACAGTACTGTAATTTTACGACACTGTTCACAAAGGTACAGCAGAGTATACTTTTTTGCTTTAAAGCCATTGTACACTGCAACAACTTGACAGTCTTAGCACTTGCTTTGTTCCTTCAATGTGTTAAGTGCATGTGATTATGTTCAATTAAGTGATGATGCTTAACTTTCTAAGTGGTCAAACAGCTTAAGCTTACTGCTGCATTGCATTATGCTTATTACTGTACACTGCTTGATACTACAGTACAGTACATACACGACTGTACTGTAACTAATAAAATTCACAATCAGAATCTCTGCTTTCAAACAAAGGTATAATTTATATTTACTTAGTAATATTTAATTAACTAATATTAACTAATAAAACAACTGTCAGAAACCAGCTAGAATTTCTTCATATCAAATTTAATTTATTATAATCTTACAATACAGTACATCGACAGCTATAAAAAAAAAAGTGGGTGAGGGGAAGAGGAAGGAAAAGAACAGAAAATAAAAACTGTAGATTAAAGGCACAAGTGTGACCATAGAGAGATTCACTATCTACTGTCTAGTGCATGAAAGAAATTGTAGTTCAAAAATAGACTACACTCCTCTTAATAATCATTAGTACAGGTAAACATTACAATTAATTTATTTAAACTTATGCAGCTCAAACTAATGAAATGTATGAACTGTCTCATGAAAAAAAAACCTGACATATTATATCAAAACAGGCAAGGTGTTTATCAAATGATAGGTCTTCACTTCACTACAATTTCAGTATGCTACTGAACGGTCAAATTGGAATTATCGAATTCACTTGATTGCTTACGGTCTGCACTGTAGCCTAAAGCAAACCACAGAATGTTATCATGTGATCACATTAGCATAATACAGTACTACTACGTGAATTAATCGTTTTCCATCAACTTAAATCGTGTCAAATCTATTTGGTTTATTGTAATAAAAACTAAATTAATTTTCAAAAGGGGGAAAATGGTCTTGAATGAAAAGCAATACTGTGGGTGCAGTGTACTGAATTGGTTGGTACAGTAATTTATATCAATTGTAATAATCCATTACTATACAGATTCAAAATAAATGCGTATACTGTAAATGTACTGTACAGTAACAGGTTTACTGTTTAATAATGGTTTTTCTTCCTACAGATTGTATATGCTGCATGTACACAACACAGTCCAGTAACTCATCTGTAGGCCTACAGTACAGTAGGTCACCTGCTACAGTACAACACTTTTATTCGTTACAAATGCGCAAGTAACCCGATTATCCTACAGTACATACTGTACGATGCTACGACAGAGTGATGCATTAACGATCTCGGTGAAATCACCAACCAATCAAATTGGTTACTGTATGCCAAGTGATACTTTGTAGCAAAAGTGTTGCAAAACACTACTAAAATTTACAAAACTATAACACCATACAGTAATGTACAGTACTGTAGACCTGAATATACTGTACAGACCTAATTGATACTTTAGTACTGTTGAAATGAGAAGGCTACTCTACTCAGTAGTTACATAGGAAAATTCCATTAAATCTATAGGGGCTCATTTACTGTAAAGCTTTCATACAAGCTTGAAATTAATTTCTCTATTCAATGACATTGATTGATATTCTGGCACATTGACTGCATTCTGAAAGATAAATGCATTACTGAAGAAATCTAGCACCCGACCTATTTAATAATTCTTACTTTTTTATAATACCGTATACTGTAATTATAAACACCTATACAGTAGTACATAGCTGTACAAATGAATAGCGTAATGAAGCAAGTAATAAGAGAGGTTCTGTAAGAACATTTTTTGAAAAATTGTACGGACCTCTAGGTACAGTATTTGGAAATTGCATTAGCAATTTTTATTTTGGACGCTAAAAATTGTGGTGATCCACTGGCTCGCATGTCAAGAAATAAAAATCCCATTTATAACGCATATGACATCATGACACTGTGTGTTATTTAAAATTTCTCAAGCTACTGTACTCCATAGTCCTTAAAATATGAATCGCAGTCCATAGTTTGCAGAATGTCGTACTAGGCTAGACTAGGGCATACATTTGTATTACTCATACAGTACCTTGATTCAACATATTAAAAATACAGAGACGTCTGACGAGACATTAATAATTAAAGACTTCCAATTAAAAAAATCAACTTTGGTCGCAGAAACACTAGAAATATAATTATTTCAAACTTCGAATTTCAAAATTCTGTACAGTATTTATACGCCCTATAGGGCGATTTTGCACTGGCCATCTAGACACTTTATAATTTCTAAGACTGCACTGCTTATTTTAAGGTCAGTAACCATGTATACTGTATAACATTTTTAGTGAATTGTTTTTGATGTTTTTTTTATAAAGTGAAATATTAAGATACCGAGATATATAATTAATGTTAATATACATTTTAACTGAAATTTCAGGGCTGAAAACTGTATTTACACTACAGCGCCATGCCACATTAGAACACATAGAGATGGATGGACAATATGTACTTTGTGCATGGTGAAGTGTTTACTTTTAAAATTAGTTCTAGACTACAGAAAGATGGGCCACCTTGACACTAACATGACAATATGTGGAAGAAAAAGCAAGGATTAAAAACAGACTTCCTCACACTTTCACAATGTCAAAAAATGTAAACATAAACTTTTGTGATTTACTCTGATCAAATACACAATCCGACGGCATCAGGTATTCAGATAAGTTTACTAAAGTATTTTTTGATAATTAAGGAAGGGTGAACATCATAATTTACCTACACACGTTTCCACCGCTTTTCATGACAAAGCTACTAACAATTTTAAACCTAGCGTCGAAAAGTTACGGGACGGTGGTAGTTTAAGTTCCACACTGAGCTGACACATTCAACGATGTACGGTCTAGCTAGTTGTACCACGAAATGCATCGCTTGTTTTTCTTGCCTGTAGTCCGATACGAGTTTGTCAAGTTTATGCAGTAAATTAGATATCATCACAACTTTAAAACTGATCATAAATATATATATTTATACAAATATAATAACTTACTTGTTGACGATAAGAGAATTAATCCAAAAAGTAAATGAAAAGCCATGGAAAGTTGGCCCGAATAGCCAGACACTGGTCTAGACGCCATTATCAACCTTCCGCTCACACACAGCCATACAGTGCTGTATGATGTGCTGAGCTGGTGCTGCTGACCTTCTGATGACGTCATTAAAATGGGTCGGTTTTTAAAATTTTTGACAGGATCGGAATTATTTAATATTTTATTGAAATAGCTGTGTAAATTATTATTTATTACTGAAAATAATAATATCCAAATCCAAGACTGGGTTTCAATATTTATTTATATGTAAATACGTGATACAGAGCATTAGAATATTTTTAGAGTTTAATGCCAGTGTTATAAATATTAACATGAAGTGTTTTATAAATTGTATTTATAATAATCAATTAAATTACTATAATATATCATTGTGGCAGTATTAAAAAAAAAACTTACTTTATTGACAATTGATTGCGAGCGATTAACCGGATTTTTTTTCTTTCTTTTCTTGTTTCATTAAACAAAGTCGAACACAATTTAAAAATTTAAAGGTTAAAAAATGTGTATTCGTTGTAATTTGTTATTGTTTTAAAATGTTGATGTTTGTTTAGTTATAGAGATATTCACTATTATCTCTATGGTTAAAGATGTGTATTTTTATGATTCTAAATCTGGATTTAAAAAAAAACCCCGTTGTTTTTTTAATCCACAATGTAATTGGAACTTTTAATATCATTAGATTGAGAAAGAATGATTATTTATAATATACTTCAAAAGACAGTACTGTATAGTAAATGTTTTGAATAGTTTTTATTATATTAATCACAGCCACTTTTAATTATTATAGAGGGCGACAAACATGATATGGAGATCTTCATGAAAAATATCCCAAATACATATCAGATACCTCCACCAAGGGCTGACCTCCAAAATTAAAAATGATTTGAGGTGAATTGTGTCAAATGTGTCATACTGTATATACTAATACTGCGTAAGCATAGTTGAAATCACGAGCCCAATTATTACTGTATTCTAATTTAACGTTATGAAAATGAAACAAATTCAGATGACAATTTCGGAAGATAATTGTCTGAGCAAGAACATAATTATTACAATTTAGTAGAAAATTGGAGATGCGCCTCTTTTTATGTCGTATTAAAAGGAGATCTAAGATATGCAGATGACATTGCACGTTTTTCAGAATCAGGAATTGAATTGTAACGAATTCTGGACTGTGTACAAGAATAATCTGGAGCCTGATTATCATAGCAACAAAAAAGGTGGACCGTTTATACTATTTTTGTAGGTTACATTCACCTAAAAAACAAGACAAAGGTGCCACAGCAAAAACAAAAAATGCATTATTATTAACACTTTATTTTTTACCAAGAGACTGAGATTTTATATGGACGTCATTTTCAGGAAAGTACGTCAGGTTGATAGATTCTCTCACTTCATCCAGTCTGGTGGACGTGTAGCCACGTGTACTGACGTATAGTAGTACATCTGAGCGAAATTATAATATAAAGATACTGTTGCTCTATGGTGGAAAAACTGGAGGAAAATGTATTGTGTTTATTATCAAATAACGTCCCATAGTTACGATTTAAATAAGTCAATTTGATTTCTAGGGTTTGAACTATGGAATTTTTCTCGATTTGTTTGTTTTAATGTGTTTTTATGTAGGTTAACTTTTATTGTAATGTATATATGCATAAAAAGAATAAATTGATCGCGACTTTTCGGCAGGGAATGTACCCGCTGATGATGGTACGAGATTACTAATTTCCTGCTTTCAAAGAAGAAAGGAGTAGGATACATACACAATATCACGGGTTCGAATATTTTTATTTATTTAAACTTCACGGCATGTGCCTATAGACTTTATTAAATAATAAACATACATTTCTTCAATGGTTATTTAAGCAAAATAAATTATTATCAAATTTGAAACATAGCAACATTTTATTTTAAATAATCAATGTATTACGGTCTTGTATTTTTGTTAATCAATTATCAAACTGCTTTAGTAATTATTCGCATGAGTAAAAAAAGTGTTCTTATTTATGTATATGGAAAAGTCTATAGAACGTTAGCTCAAACCAGCACTTTAATCTGGTTTATTAAACGTTCCAATACATCTTCTTTTGGGTACAGCAAGAAACCAGTAAATGTACAATAACCAGCTTCACCATAATTGTGAATTCCATAATTTCTACCAGCCTTCAGAACAACATCAACAACATCACCTTCCTCTAGGTTCAGAGTTATAGTGTTACTTGACATCTCGTGCGCACTGTTTCCGTTGGACCAAACGCAGATTTGCTCGTTGTCATTCTTATGCAGGCAACCAAATGCCGAACTTTCTGACGAATATTTACTCATGAGAGTCACGGTAAATACGTACGTTCCCGCGACGCTAGTTGTGAATCGGCCATCTTGAGGGTTATAGTCATCACCGACGTTATTCAACACTGAATTAAATATGATTCGTCTATTTCGGTAGTATGAAGCATCGAGTGATTTGGTAAATTTTGCCGTAAATGCCGATCTTTGACGAGTGAATCCAGTTCCTGATCCCTCAGCATCATCTATAGGGTTACCAGCTGTCAGAATTATGACTGCTGCAAATGCTGCTGAAAATGTATACATCATTCTGTAGAGAAAATAAAATACGAGTATATAAATATATAAGCGAAAATCTTTTTATAGTTTGTTGCAACGTTTGTTGAATAATAATATCCACTCGTGTTGGCTGTGTTCGCAAATATGCTCATTTACTCAAAAATATTATTGTAGTTAGAGAAGTATTCTATATTTAATTTCTTGGAGTTTTTCTAAATGATGTGCGAATTTCTTTTTCTTTTTCTTTTTGTAAGTTATTAGAGTTTTTTTAGATGGATAAAATATTTCCGAAATAAAATAAATTGAATTGAATAGGTTATAGTACGCCTATGTTAAATGCCCATCACAATTCGAGTAGACTCATCTTGTATTTATGATTGAAAACATCAGTCCTATAAATTCTCATTATTTAAATAAAGCACTAATGGTGGTATAAAAACAAATCCAAAGAAAGTAGGCCTATTCAATATTTCGAACTGAAGATAAACCGGGCCTAATGGCTTATTGTCTCTTGCGGAGTTTGTTTTATATCCAAATAAACAAAGCTAAAGAAATGCTACAACGTTTCTGATTATTATGTTACTTCTGTTTATTCCTATCAATTAGCAATGAGAATGAAGTGAATGCGAAATACGATGGAATATTCCAAGTAATTGATAAAGGGAATGAACGAGCTGTTGGAGTGGCCTAATCTCTTCTCTGCGACAATAGATAATAGTTTAACATTTACACTTATAATACAAGCAACTCACTCAATCGCAAATTTATGAAATGCTCTACCTATGTTAAATGTTGTCTCTTCATATCTTACTGTATTAATATGTATTGTGCAGCCCTTTGGTGTAACTATCTTATGAAAACTATTGGATCTCTTAATGTATTCTACAATAATGCTTTGCGACGTACTTAATGTCTCTAGAAGTAGTAGTGCCATAGCGCAATGTTAATTGAACATGGTGTCCCTTCGTTTAATGAGTACATTCTACCTATGTTTTCATGCAACGTATGTTGAATAGTGGTAACATCCTGGTTGCTTGTGTTTGCAAACATATGCTCCATAACTCCAAAATGTATTGTAGATGGAGAAGCATTCTATATACTTAAGTTTATACGATTTTTATTTTTCTGTTTATAAGTTTATTAATATGGATGATATTTCAGAAATAAAAAAAAAATAAAGAAAAAAATGCACACTTACCTTAGGCTCAGTAGATTTCCGGTACCTATGCTAGAGAGTGTCAAGTACAATATGAATTGTTAATGTACTGCGTTGTCAGGTTTATAAGCATTTCAAGCGGATCTTCATTAACATAACTGTTCCTGGTAGTGCACTTGCTATAAAATAAACGGAAGGAAATATTTGGCTTACGTCATAGGTACCCACTGGTACTGACGTGCAGTACCTGTCTTCGAATGATTTATTTGTTTCTATTGAGCTTACGAACACTCTGTTACTGGCTGATGGAACTCACACCCAGAAACCTAGAGGATATCGGAAAACTAGATATGGAATTGATAAATAAAAGTATTGTTCCTAAAAGTTTATACCTAATTATTTCTCTTGGTGGCTTCTATACAGTATGCCTCCTTCATCATTAAACATATTATCATTGTAAAAGATTATAATTTACATTACAGTATTATTATTTTATACCGCGTCGACTGTAATTTGAAGCAGGTCGACTGGTAAATAAATAAAAAATACTCAGATGAATTAAGAAGTAGGCTATAACATTACTCATTTTCATTTTAAAATAAGTTTATTAATAATTCAAACATTATAGTAGACGCGCTTTATTTGCTTGTCTTCGATTTTTCAACTAGGCCTATAGGCTTAGGCCTTTCTATACTTTTTACACAGGTCACCGTTAGCAGAATTGTGTAAGTTTAAGCCCCAATAAATAGGCTCCAATAAATAAATCAATAGTGTTTATCTTTAAATTAATTTGAATGCATAGCCTAACACCTACGCTAGATCAAGGCCTAGGCCTAGCATAGACTAGGCCTAGCCTAGACCTAGTAGGTTAGGTCTATCGTTCTAAAATACAAATAAAAATATTAATTTAAAAGTAAAACTATTCGCTCTGTTATATTTTAAAAATGTAAGGGAATGTTGTAAATAAAGTAAACCTAGGCCTGGCCCTACTTGACAAAATGTTCATGAGAATGAAAAGAGTTGAGAATTCACGAATGTCACCGTATTTGTAGCCTACTGTTCCTTTATTCAATTTAGACTTCATCACCCAAAATGAGTTCTTCAGAAGAAAGTCAGTATTCAGACAATGACGATCCTGTGATTGATGACGAAGTCTACGAGCAGACATGCATTCGTCCGGATTTGAAGTTTCATAAATTTGTTGTGAAAGTGACTGAATCTGGAATCTTCAATGCGTTTATCATAGTGACCATCCCTTTAAACGCCTTAGTCATGGCAGTTGAAACGGATTCAGTACTGAAGATAAAATATCGTACAGTTTTTATAGTGACAGACGAAATATTTTTAGCAATTTACACACTTGAATTTATTTTGAAGATTTACGCAGAACCAATTCGATATTTCTACAGTAGTTATAATCTATTTGATTTGTTTGTTCTTGTCATTTCTTATATGCATTAAACAGTATTTAAAATTACCATTTTATAGGCTCAAGGCAATCAATAATATAGGCTTACTAAAGCTTGGTTCCCACTAGAACGTAACGCAAGGACGTAAGCGCAACGCAAGCGTGTTGACCAATGACAAGCGAAGTTATAGACAGTTAGCAATCACAAGCGAATAAGCCATTGCTTGTGATTGGTCAATTCACTTGCGTTGCGTTACGTCCTTGCGTTGCATCGCCACACTAGCGACGCAACGTAACGCAACGCTACGACGTATTGACGCAAAGTGCTGTATTGCGTATCACAAGTGGGAACCGACGACGCAACAGTGCTGCAAACATCGCTGATTTCACGCGCGCAACCGGAGAAAACACAATTATTGGAAGGGCAATTTCTTACGTTGCGTAGGTTGCGTTACGTTGCGTCGCTAGTGGAAATCAAGCTTTACAAACAAACAACAGAAACAAGATAAGAATCATAAATGAGATTCATTATCTACCATTCTACCATTCTACAGATCGAAAAGAACACTTGTCTAGTTATAAACTGCGATATTAAATAATGACTAGCACCGCATTAATTAATTAATTAATGTGTTTTAATTGTTTGTTGCAGGTGATACTTGTGAACGTCATGTCTGGTAGTACCAACCTGCTGAGTGCGTTGCGAATCTTACGCGCTCGTTACGTCACGATGACTTTTTGGTATCGGTTGATTTGGCAACCAACCTGACGTGGTTAGAGACATATATTACCACACTTGATCACCAAGATAATTCAATGTATTGGTAAGTACTGAACTAAATGCAAGCCTCTCCATCACACAAACAAACTATTGGGGATAGAATCATGGTGTACGTAATAAACATGGCATGTAAAATGAACGATCGGGAAATAACATTTCACACCTACATCCTTCTTTTACTATTTGGCTTCATAGAAATGATGAAAATGATCCATTGTACTGTTCTATTATTCAGGAAATAATGAATCGAGGCACTCCTTACATACATGAACCCTCGAACTACTAGATATACAAATGTTCTACCATAATTTTTGATAAATCTGTTAATAAATGAACTTAAATTGAGGTATGTGGTCTCTTCAACCAGCACAGGGAAAGAAACATAAATAGTATTTTGTACAAATGTAAAAAAATTCTATTTATGAAAACTAACTTTGTAATTTATTAACATCACTAGCGTTTGTTATAGTATTATAATGTGTTATGTGTTTGTGGAGTTGTGGCTTGGTGGTTATGATGCTTGGCTACCACTCCAAGGGCCCTGGGTTCAAGTCCCGTCACATGTCAGGATTTTTTCTAAGGACCAAATTACTCCACTCGCAAAGACTTGTAATAAGACGTTGTTTATGTAGAGCATCTTGTGTATATGTTTGTCTTGTGAACCTCTGAGGGTCCCTAATGATCAGCAATAGCTGATGGATCACCCTCATTAAATATGGTTAAAAAAAAAAAAAAAAAATATTAATAAAGTGTTATATTTGCTGATTTTAAGCACTTCAAATGAATTTATCAGCATTATGTGTATTTAATATTAATTTTTTTTTTGTAATTATCTATCAAATAAGACCATTTTCAAATTATTATGGCTAAAACTTAATTAGATACAGGGAAAAAAGTGTATTTTAACTTGGGTGAACAGCGCCCTCAATCTTCATTTTTTCCCTTAAAATACCAAAAAAGTGCACTACCAGGAACAGTTATGTTAATGAAGATCCGCTTGAAATGCTTAAAACCTGACAACGCAGTACATTAACAACATATTGTACTTGACACTCTCTAGCATAGGTACCGCACCGAAATCTACTGAGCCTAAGGTAAGTGTGTATTTTTTTCTTTCTTTTTTTTATTTCTGAAATATCATCCATATTAATAAACTTATAAACAGAAAAATAAAAATCGTAAACTCTAAACTTAAGTATATAGAATGCTTCTCCATCTACAATACATTTTGGAGTTATGGAACATGTTTGCAAACACAAGCAACAAGGATGTTACCACTATTCAACATACGTTGCATGAAAACAGGTAGAATTTCGCACGTACTCATTAAAGGAAGGGACACCATTGCACTGGCACTACTACTTCTAGAGACATTAAGATACGTCGCAAAGCATTATTGTAGCATACATTAGGAGATCCAATAGTTTTCATACGATAGTTACACCAAAGGGCTGCACAATACATAATACAGTAAGATCTGAAGAGACAACATTTAACATAGGTAGAGCATTTCTTAAATTTGCGATTGAGTGAGTTGCTTGTATCATAAGTGTAAATTTTAAACTAGAATTCTCTATCTATCTAGAGATTAGGCCAATCCAACAGCTCGTTCATTCCCTTTATCAATTACTTGGAATACTCCATCGTATCTCGCATTCATTTCATTCTCATTGCTAATTGATATGAATAAACAGAAGTGTATTTCACTCAAGTAACAGAGTAATCAGAAACGTTGTAGCTTTTCTTTATCTTTGTTTATTTGGATATAAAAAAAACTTTCCAAAAAGTGAGACAATTAAAGCCATTTGGCCCGGTTTATCTTCAGTTCGAAATATTGAATAGGCATACTTCCTTGTTTTTATTTTTTGTTTTTATGCGACCATTAGTGTTAAATAATGAGAATTTATAGGACTGATGTTTTCAATCATAAATATAAGATGAGTCTACTCGAATTGTGATGGGCATTTAACATAGGCGTACTATAACCTATTCTATTCAATTTATTTTATTTCGGAAATATTTCATCCATTTAAAAAAACTCTAAAAACTTACAAAAAGAATATAAAAAAATAAATTCGCACATCACTGAAGTTAGAAAAACTCTAAGAACTTAAATATAGAATACTTCTCCAACTACAAAAATTAAATTGTTTAAATGTGCATTTTTGAAACACAGCCAACACGAGTGAATATTATTATTCAACAAACGTTGCATCAAACTATAGGCCTAAAACGATTTTCACTTATATATTTATATACTCGTATTTTATTTTCTCTACAGAATGATGTATACATTTTCAGCAGCATTTGCAGCAGTCATAATTCTGACAGCTGGTAACCCTATAGATGATGCTGAGGGATCAGAAACTGGATTCATCCGTCAAAGATCGGCATTTACGGCAAAATTTACCAAATCACTCGATGCTTCACGCTACCAAAATACACGAATCATATTTGATTCAGTGTTGAATAACGTCGGTGATGACTACAACCCTCAAGATGGCCGATTCACAACTAGCGTCGCGGGAACGTACGTATTTACCGTGACTCTCATGAGTAAGTATTCGTCAGGAAGTTCGGCATTTGGTTGCCTGCATAAGAATGACATCCAGCAAGTCTGCGTTTGGTCCAACGGAAACAGTGCGCACGAGATGTCAAGCAACACTATAACTCTGAACCTAGAGGAAGGTGATGTTGTTGATGTTGTTCTGAAGGCTGGCAGCACTTATGGAATTCACAATTATGGTGAAGCTGGTTATTGTACATTTACTGGTTTCTTGCTGTACCCAAAAGAAGGTGTATTGCAACGTTTAATAAACCAGCTTCAAGTGTTGGTTTGAGCTGACATTCTAGGCCTATAGACTTTTCCATTTACATTATATAAGAAAACTTTTTTTACTCATGCGTATAATAACTAAAGCAGTTTGATAATTAACAAAAATATAAGACTAATACATTGATTAATTAATATAAAATGTTGCTATGTTTCAAATTGGATAATAATTTATTTTGCTTAAATAACCATTGAAGAAATTTTATTGTTGTATTTTTATAGATTTTTTTTTCAATATTTGTTATTGTAATACAAACATTATTAGCTGTGTGCTATTGTTTTTGTACATTTTGTATGCCGTAATAAATAAAAAAACATATTTTTTAAAGTCTATAGGCACATGCCGTGAAGTTTAAATAAATAAAAATATTCGAATCCGTGAATATGGTGTATGTATCCTACTCTTTTCTTCTTTGAAAGCAGGAAATTAGTAATCTCGTACCATCAGCGGGTACATTCCCTGCCGAAGGGTCGCGACCAATTTATTCTTTTTTATACATACAATAAATACAATACAAGTTAACCTACATAAAAACACATTAAAACAAACAAACTGAGACAAATTCCACAGTTCTCACAGAAATCAAATGTATTCTAAATCGTAACTATGGTACGCGTTGTTTGATAATAAACACAATACATTTTCTTCCAGTTTTACACCATAGAGCAACAGTCTCGTCGTATAACATGTCTTTCACTCAGATGTAACCTACGTAACTATACTATACGTTAGTACACGTGGCTACGCGTCCACCAGACTGGATGAAGTGAGAAAATCAGTCAACCTGACGTACTTTTCCTGAAAATCCATATAAAATCTCAACCGACATTTTCAGAAAGTTCGAAATTGGACTACCTACTGTAACAAATTTAAACAAAGTAATGATCATGACTCAAATTATCAATAAATGAATACGTTTTGATTCAACGGAGACAAATTGTACGATGTCCTCCAATGCCGTCAGCGCGTGGACCATCTACATGAGATTCTTCTAAAAACCGCAGCCTGGCCATAACACATAATGGTGGGACTGTATATCTATTATCTATCTATTTAACAATTAATTCATGTTTATGAGTGCAATGGCAAAATAATTTCATGAGGTGAAAATAAAAGGTTATAATTTGCTTTATCAATCAATCAATTTCTTTTGTAAGCATAAATATATAGGATATACCACCTCCATCTACAATACATTTTTGAGTTATAACACACTTTACTGTGAATTATGTCAAAGAATATATATCTCTTCGATTATGTCCACAACCCAAACATTCATATAGGCTAGCGATACGAAATATCGCTGATGCGTAGATTGCAAGAATACAGCTCAGTCAGGTGTGTTATAAAGCGCGTCAGGTACACGTACGTGGTGTAATGTGCAATGCTTAACCTGCTGCGTACATTACGCGTACTGTTCTCACATTATTCCAAGGAAGAACGCATCATCCGGGATATCGTTATTTCGGGGCGTTTTTACAGTTTATTGCATAATTATTAGGCCTATTTGTTTGTCTTCGATTTTTCAACTAAGCCTAGGGTCTTTCTACTTTTTACACAGATCACCGTTAGCAGAATTTTGTAAGTTTAGGCCCCAATAAATAGGCTCCAAGATTTAAATCAATACTGTTTATCTTTAATTAATTTGAATGCATAGCCTAAAGGCCTAACGCCTACTAGCTAGGCTATATCAAGGTCCTAGACTAAGCACTACTAGGCCTAGGCCTCCTGGGTAGACCTCCTGTAGCCTAGGCCTCCTAGGCTAGGTCTATCGTTCTAAAATACAAATAAAAACATTAATTTAAAAGTAAAACTATTCGCTCTGTTATATTTTAAAATTGTAAGGAGATGTTGTAAATAAAGTAAACCTAGGCCTAGGCCTTATAGTCCTATACTACTTGAAAACAGATTCATGAGAAGGAAAAGATTTGCATCACATAATTCACTCGTGATGTCACAGTATTTGTAATGTTCCTTTATTCAATTTAGACTTCACCACCCAAAATGAGTTCCTCAGAAGAAAGTCAGTATTCAGACAATGACGATCCTGTGATTGATGACGAAGTCTACGAGCAGACATGCATTCGTCCGGATTTGAAGTTTCATAAATTTGTTGTGAAAGTGACTGAATCTGGAATCTTCAATGCGTTTATCATGGTGACCATCCTTTTAAACGCCTTAGTCATGGCAGTTGAAACGGATTCAGCACTGAAGATAAAATATCGTACAGTTTTTATAGTGACAGACGAAATATTTTTAGCAATTTACACACTTGAATTTATTTTGAAGATTTACGCAGAACCAGTTCGATATTTCTACAGTAGTTATAATCTATTTGATTTGTTTGTTCTTGTCATTTCTTATATGCAGGTAAACAGTATTTAAAATTACTAGGCTCAAGGCAATCAATTAATATAGGCTTACTAAAGCGTGGTTTCCACTAGAACGCAACGCAACGTAACGCAGCGACGTATCGACGCAAGATGCTGTATTGCGTAATCACAAGTGGCAAGTGACTGTAAAGTCGAAGGTTTGATTTCACACAGGCGGAGGCAAACACAATTATCGGAAGGGCATTTTCTTACGTTGCGTAGGTTGCGTTACGTTGCGTCGCTAGTGGGAACCACGCTTAAAGCGTGGTTCACACTAGCGACGCAACGTCGACGCTACGACTAAAGCGTGGTTCCCACTAGCGACGCAACACAAGGGCGTAACGCAACGCAAGTGAATTGACCAATCACAAGCGATGGCTTATTCGCTTGTGATTGCTAACTGTCTATAACTTCGCTTGTCATTGGTTAAAACGCTTGCGTTGCGTTTACGTCCTTGCGTTACGTTCTAGTGGGAACCAAGCTTAAAGAGTGGTTTCCACTAGAACGCAACGCAGCGACGTCTCGACGCAAAGTGCTGTATTGCGTAATCACAAGTGGGAACCGACGACGCAACAGTGCTGCAAACATCGCAGGTTTGATTTCACGCAGGCGTGGAAAACACAATTATTGGAAGGGCATTTTCTTAAGTTGCGTAGTAAGTGACGTTGCGTCGCCAGTAGAAACCAAGCTTTACAAACAAACAACAGAAACAAGAAAGGAATCATAAATGAGATTCATTATCTACCATTCTACCATTTTATAGATCGAAAAGAACACTTGTCTAGTTCTAAACTGAGATATTAAATAATGACTAGCACCGCATTAATTAATTAATTAATGTGTTTTAATTGTTTGTTATGCAGGTGATACTTGTGAACGTCATGTCTGGTAGTACCAACCTGAGTGCGTTGCGAATCTTACGCGCTCTTCGTACATTGCGTACCCTAAGGACAGTTTCGTTTGTGAAAGGTCTACAGGTATTTTTGTGTTTAATGAAACATTACAATACAAGCATAACGATTTAAAAGAAAATTTGGGCATATACGGTATAGTGATTATGTGCAGTGACGTGACCGAAGATTCTCACTATAACAAATTGTCTATCAATCAATGCTTTGTATTGTTTGAGTAAAACATACTGAAAATAATAGACAATAAGTCAAGTTATAATTAACTACATAATTAAAACAAAATAAAAACTTGTTTTACATGTTGAATCAATAATCACACTAATTAATTTAATATATTATCATTAGGTGCTTGTGACTGCTTTATTGGACACAATTCGGAATTCTGTGCTAAACGTTGTCCTCCTGCTCTTTCTACTTATGTTTCTCTTTAGTATAATGGGATACTATTTCTTTGGCTACAAAGAACTTCAGAGTGACAAAGAGAACTGGGGACATCTTGGATCAGCAATGCTTACATTGTTTAGCTACGTCACGGTCAGTGTTCTTCGTCATCATATAGCATACCAGCTTTAACGTCACCATCATGTTATTTCATGTAGGCCTAATAATAATCTAAATCACTATCATCATTTGTCAACCATCTGCTTTATCATTATAGACTTTGCCCCCATCTTCATCGAATCCATTATTATTTTTAATCAGCAAAATAGAATAGGCCCGGATATCTTTTCTTGTGCCCAACTTATGTTAAAGTTTAACCGGTTTATTTATACTACTCAGGTCGACGGCTGGACAGACTTTCAAGGAAGACTGGATGCGCTTGGCATGGCTGGCAGTAGGTTCTATACCATCCTCTTCATATTCCTTGGCCATTTCGTTTTCACGAATGTTTTCATTGCCTTAATTATCATGAATATTCATGAAGCTACCGAGACGTATCGAGATGAACAGATCAAAGAAAGAGAACAGGTATAAGTCAATTACTGTTAAATACATTTCAAAAAAGTATGTATCAAATAGCAGTAAATGCGCGCGTCGAAAGAATTATAAACACCCGTTTACGTAAAAAGCATTTAGACCTATTTTTCTATTTCTACCGGTAGATCATTCAAAAAAAGAAAGAATATATGATTCACAGACAACATAATGAAGTACGTCTGATGTTGGAGAAGCAGGTAAATGTTATATGTATTCATTCTGGTCCTCAAGCTTAACTGGAAACTGAATTAACTCTTTTTCCGAGTGTAAAACATATTACAAAACAACACATCTACACATTTAAACTATCTATCTTATATAGCCAATCACTCCAAATGTATTTTTCTTCATTTTTATACTACAGTACTTTGATTGTTTGCAAACATTCTTACTGTTGGGTGACAAATGTTCCTTGCAACTCTTTATCTGATTTATTATATATACTATATACTTTACTATAGGCCTACTCTACTGTATATTATACTAGTTATGTGTAAGATGTTTAGTTCAACATTTTCATTTATATATCGATTATTGTTTCTCTTTTTAAGAATCAAGGGCAGTTCAAAAATTTCAACGAAATGGTTTTAGAATTTCAAAAGACGTTACGTCACGATGACTTTTTGGTATCGGTTGATTTGGCAACCAACCTGACGTGGTTAGAGACATATATTACCACACTTGATCACCAAGATTATTCAATGTATTGGTAAGTACTGAACTAAATGCAAGCCTCTCCATCACACAAACAAACTATTGGGGATAGAATCATGGTGTACGTAATAAACATGGCATGTAAAATGAACGATCGGGAAATAACATTTCACACCTACATCCTTCTTTTACTATTTGGCTTCATAGAAATGATGAAAATGATCCATTGTACTGTTCTATTATTCAGGAAATAATGAATCGAGGCACTCCTTACATACAGAACCCTCGAACTACTAGATATAAAAATGTTCTACCATAATTGTTGATAAATCTGTTAATAAATGAACTTAAATTGAGGTATGTGGTCTCTTCAACCAGCACAGGGAAACAAACATAAATTGTATATTATAATTATTTAACTTGTACATAATGAATTTTCATTCAGGCTATTTTTATATTTTCCGTATCTTATATTGTAGACTGTTTTTAACTATTTTGGGAATTGTGCAATTTTGCACTTTTAAGTGCAAACTTTCACTAAACAAACATTAAACACTGTAATGGTTTAAAAAAAACATTAACAATGCTTGTTTTAGCCTTTTATAATTATTTATTTTTAAAATTATGATTTTAGTTTACAGCAACTTCATTTTGAAATGGTTAACCTTCTGTCAAGTATTCAAGAGAAGACACTCAAAGAGCGTTATGGAATGTAGTCGTGGTATAGTCTTTAGTAGTCTTTTTAATTACTTTTAAGATTAAATTTGTTTGAATTTTGTGTATAGTAACAGTTATGTAACAACACAATACTGTATAACGTAATTTAAGTACAATATAATTATTTTCTATAGGCCTACGTACCGGAAACAAACTTTAAACTTTCGTATAATTTTTGTACAATAGTGAAATGATTGTAATTGTGTGTGTGTGTTTTTTTGGCAAAATTATTTGCTAATAAAATAAATGAGTTATGTATAATTTGTATTATATTCTGTAATTTGAACTGACAAGAAATCTGTGTCATTATTGTTTCTTATCAAGTGATCTGTTATTTAATTCAACAATTCAACGAATTTGGGTGAGTGGGAAGTCATAAGGTGTGTAATCATATATATTATGTACTGAAATTAAATCAACCCGCCTCTGCAACAACATTCCAATTTCATTCATTCATTCATTCATTTATTTATTTCACTTTACAAATATATAAATATAAAGTGGAGGAGCCTAAAAGAAGGCAAAGCTTGTGGTGAATAGGCTCCTCAAATTCATCATAGTTAGGCCATCGACTAATGAACACAAGGATTTGAATCATTCTGCGATCAAACCTTCACGTCTCTTGCATCATCAGAATGTTACAAAATAAACAAGACTAATTCTTAGCGGCGCATGTTCGGTTAAGCAGACATGTATATCGACATACCGATAAAAATTAACTGACAAGTTTCCTGTCTGTGGAAACAGGCTTAACCGATTCTGCTTGAGAAAAATTAACCAAATTAATTAATTCAATTCAATTCAATTTCATTTTATTTCGGAAATTTCATTTTATTTCGGAAATATCATCCATATAAATAAACTTATAAACCATAAAACTAAACTTAAGTATATAGAATGCTTCTCCATCTACAATACATTTTGGAGTTATGGAGCATATGTTTGCAAACACAAGCAACAAGGATGTTACCACTATTCAACATACGTTGCATGAAACTATAGGTAGATTTTCGCATGTACTCGTTAAAGGAAGGAACACCATGTTCAATAAACATTGCACTGGCACTACTACTTCTAGAGACATTAAGTATACGGCGCAGAGCATTATTGTAGCATACATTAAGAGATCTAATATTCTTCATACGATAGTTACACCAAAGGGCTGCACAATACATATAAATGCGTGCAATTCATGCAACCATGGTGGTAATTCAAGAACCAAAATTAATCTGATTTAATTAACCATTAATCAGATAAATGCGATAACTTGTAACCTTTGACCCGAATGATAAAGTACCTGATAACTTTTTAAAAAATTTAGCTGCTAGATACCCGGAAATTACACCTATAATTTGAAGTATGGAAACAAAATATATAATAATCTTTAGTACTTAGGCCTACTTTGAAATATAAAACGAAATAAATAAGCAAGACCAGCCTTACATGGTGAGTATTAACAAAGTGCGGGTCAGCGAGGAATATAAATGCGTGCAATTCATGCAACCATGGTGGTAATTCAAGAACCAAAATTATAAAATACAAACTGCGCGAGCCACAAAAAAGCCTAATTATTAATGTTAATATCCAGATGTGACATCAAAGTTTTAGTTGGGGTTCCTCTTCATAATGCGAGCCACAAAAAAAGCCTAATTAATAATTTTAATATCAACATGCGACTTCAAAGCTTTAGTTGGGGTTTCTCTTTAAAAAACTCGGCTTCATGCCTCCTACCCCAACGGCGGATTAGTCCAACTTCGAAGTTGGTCTAGACATCTGTATCTTTACAAATGTTCTAATATTTGAGATATTCAGAGCGTCATTCTGAAGATGGAGCATTCTCTACTTCTCTACGGAGCGCTATTTATGCCTATATATACTTCATAAATAAAAATAGTACTACGGTAACTGGTCCAGTGGATCAAATTTGGCACCGGTGGAGCTCAAAATTGCACTTAGGCCTATACTTATTACTATACATAATCACCTATGATAATCATGATAATGTTAACATTTCAACTATCCAGACGCGACTTCAAAACTTTAGGTGGGGCTTTCTACTTAAAAAACTCGACTTCGTATATGCCTAAAGCCTAGCCCGGCGGCATGTTTAAGAATCTTCAGTACCCCACCATGCTTAGGGCTGAGTAAAGACAATTTTTAAAAATAGATCTGCATAGGTTCCAGCCTGAAAAAAATGGCACTTTACATGATTTGAAATTATATGAAACAAACTATAAGACTCACACCAGGACAATAGAGCTTGTCCCCGGAAAGTGCACCTATTCATTGAAATATGAAATTAAATATTAAGTCTCCAGTACCAGACCACCGTTAGGGTAGAGCTAATAATGAAAATAGAGCCGAGAATTGCACTTATACTTATAACTATACATAATCACCTATGATAATTATGATAATGTTAAAATTTTAACTATCCAGATGCGACTTCAACATTTTAGGTGGGGTTTTCTATTTTAAAAACTCGACTTCGTATATGCCTATGGCCTAGCCCGGCGGCGGAATTTGTCTAAGCTTCGAAATTGGTCTGGAAATCGGCATCTTTGCAAATGTTCTATATTTGATCTTATTTCACTCTCCATTAACCCCATACAAAAACCATCGGAGACTATCTGTTTAAAACATGTTTATTCTGGGACGGTGCGGCCATACACACCAACTACTATGAAGAATCGGACATTTCGCTACCAATGTTGCAACATTGATTAACAAAATCAAAATTTAACAGTGGGGCGCGTTGACCGCGAATGACTAACAATACCATCTTTCCCACTACACCTGCACAACCTCATTTGTATAACAACGAACGGCATACCAAACTATGATGAGAGATACATTCTCTTCTCAACACGTAACGCGTAACAAAGATAACTAATTCCTTTTTTACATTAAAATTGAGGCCGCTATATCTATATCTTGCATGAAACGGATATTAAAAATACACTATAATGTGTAACGGTAGAATTACAATTCTAATGTAAAAGATTAACAAAATAAAAATTGAACAGTGTTGTGTGTTGATCGCGAATAACTAACAATACCATCTTTCCCACAGCACATGTGCACACTCATTTGCATAACAAACGCACGGCATACCAAACTACGATGAGATAAAATTAATTATCTTCCAAACACGTAACGAAGAGAATCAATTCCCTTTTTTAATATTAAAATAAATTGAGGGCGCTAAACATAAAATTTATACCATCAAAGCAGTTGGCGAGAGCCAAAAAAAAAGATGGTAAATGTGCTCTCCCTGCCTCAGCACTAAGGCCCTGCCACAGCCTTTTGGGGTCGTTTCCACCACATCACCAGATGCATTGATGTTGTCGCCTCATGATGTGTGGTGGAAAGGGGGACGTATGATCTGTGAACCCCAAACACAGTGGCTCGCATAGCCTTAACTCTATTCCACCGACCAGCGTGGGAATCGAACCCACGACATACGTGTGTTAACACGACGCTCAGACGACTGAGCTAACTGATCATTTTGGTTTTAGCAAAGTTAATAGGATATTTATGACGTAATGATGAATTATGTAATACACGTATAAATAGACTATTATCAGCTGTTCAGTCATGTTTCAGTTTGTGGTGCAACAGGTAATGCTCAGTTTTGAGTGCTATCAGCTGGGGTTCGAACCTCGACGAATATTTTTTTTTATGAATATTGTTTTTTTTGGTTTAAATTTTGTATGGCATTCACTTTTCCATTAAATAGACACCATAAAACCCCCAAAAGAGCCCATGTGTTCCTCATTTTTTAGTACTCTTGTGGGTGGTGGGCTTCTTTTCAACGGGTAAGCTTCTTTTCCGCATGGGGTTCTTTTCAAGATTACTTTTGCAAACTAAAGGAGGGGAGCTTCTAGGTTCCCGCCCGGAAAATTGTATCTTTACATGATTTGAATTTCTAATAAAGATTAGCAAAATCAAAATTTAACTTTTAAATTTAATTTTGTGGCGTGTTCACCGCGAATGACTAACAACAATGCCATCTTCCCCTTTACACCTGCACTCATTTGCATAACAACGCACGGCATACCAAACTGTTTTAAATAACAACGAAAGACTAGACTGGATGGACACACTTTATAAAGATTTAAATACTGTACTATTTATTAATAAACCACAAGATAATTATTAAAGTTTTACAACATTAACAAAACACTCTTGATGATTCACATGTGATGATGTTTATAAAATCTACAAAATATTGCACATAATACAGATTCACTATACTAGGGTTACTAAAACCAACACAACGGATACACACAATTACATAATTAATTATAGTAAATGGCAATTTCAGTTTGCATAATTATTTTGAACATGCTCAACTAACCCATACCATTCATAAAAATTGGATAAAAGATAAGATTTAACAACTAATATGAGTTCATACATAGTCTATATTGTATAAAAACTATATTATGCAAAAATTGGAATGTATTTTAACTTTTCACAAGGTGATGGAAATTTAGGCATATTTAGTAAAACACAATTTGGTTTAAAGTGGTATTTAACCACAATTGGCTTCATATGTATATACATACTGTTATATACATACAATATATTTCCTTAGTAACTAATGTTAAAATGTAATAACATATTTAGCGTTGGTCTTTACCATATAGGTGTCTAGGAGGCTTATGCTGATAACTTTTTGAAGGTGTTATGACACTCATAGTTGATGTACGCTAATTACTTTCAAGCAACTGAACTGAAATAGATGTGCAAGCGACACTGGAACTGATTGTAACTAGTCGTGGCAATATATTATATTGAATCATTCAAACTGATCGCGGTTACTCTTTCTGGGTTTAGCCAGTTAGTGCTGATAGCAGTTACGCCTCTGCTGGCTATTCTGTTTAGAAAAGCATAAAACCTGCACACAAGACATAGAAACAGAAATTAGTCATGTGCACTGACAAAGACAATGTTGTCTGGATAACAGAACTTTCAAGAAATCTTTAGTGCACACTAGATAAAGAACAAACTGGATCTTAATGTGCCTGGTTGGAAAAAAATGCCAGCTTTACTCAAGAACATCATAGCAAAATCGTGGTATGAGCATATGAAAAACAATTACAGTAAAATCTATTACTGAAACAAAGAATACCATAAGAAATACATACCAAAAATGTCATATGAACACTGTACGTATAGTATATATATAAAATAAAATTTTCTGGTATCCTAATGACAGGTACCATTGTCAAATTGTTCTATCAGAGATTCTGGAAACTGGAGATTCAGGTTGCAAGCCTCTCAGAACATAATTTGAATGAAGACATGTATGCTAAAACAAACTTTTCAATACAATTACAATTAAATAAAAACTTTAAAAAAGATGCACACAGCTCTATTAAAAGGACTATAACAACATAATTCAAGTATTTAACACTGTTCTTAAAATAAATACTAATTTGGTGTATATTCTTAGTGAATTAAAGTTCTCAGATTAAAGAGAGTTGTCCTCAAATTGGCATTGGTAAAGTACTTGCTAACTGGTAGAATTGTCATCTGAAAGAGAAAAAAATGATTACAACATCACAATAATAATTAATCTGCAAACAGAAAGTATGTTTGAATTACATTTTCGTATCTATAATAAGCTGTGGAAAAGATCAACACAGTTTAAAGTGTTCATATAACACACATACACAAAAAAAAAATGCACATATACAACTAATGTCATTATACTACTTTTTCATTACATCATGCATGCAAACTTGATAGACTAACCTAAAAAGTGGTTCTTTATAATGGGCTAGTAGTACTGTACATTACTAGCAACATACTTACACAAAATAAATAACTTCTACGTCTGGAATATGTCTTCCATGTAAGCCGGGTTTGGCCAGGTTTATTTCCAGGTGTGATTTCTAATTCCATCCTTGGTTTTAGCAACTCCATATTTGAATTATAGACTAGCTTTGAGGTTGGAGTATATTGCAGTATCTCAAGTTGCTGCTTGGTTTCTCCAACAAAGGGCGTTTCGACCATTTGATAGAATTGCTTTCCTTCTCCCATCAAGGAATCATCAAGTTCTTCAGTTTTACTAATTCCTCCAATCCACTAAAGTAAAAAAAGACAATTCTTACTGTATGATGTAAATTTATCACTACTGTCAGGGTAATATAGACCTTGCAACGGCAACGGTAGGAAGAATAAAGGCGCAAGTCTTTATTACAAGAACATTTGGTTTAACACCTACAGTATGGGTAAGAAGAGCCTTGAACCTGTGCCGATTGCCTACGCTTTGCCTGTCTTAACATCTCAATCACTAAACATCTGGCTACCTATGCTTTTTTATCAATCAAGGTACGAATTTCTTAATTTCTATGGGAGTACAGAAGAGATACTGTAGAACTGAGGGAGATATTAACATCATCCTCAGAATAAACAGCAATTACATTGTCTTGTTTTATAATTTGTTTTTTTTTTTATAGAAAAGTTGGTTTCAGAGTTTAAAGCTAAAGGCTAAAATAAGAGGGTTATCTTAGGTTAATGGCAACCATTATTTTGTTGATACATTTTGTTTGCAAGCTCTAATTTGAAACAATGCCTTCAGCAACTTATTATAGTACATCCTTAAATTAAACTAAACAAAACTGTCACCATTAAATTGCCTTTTTTTATTAGTCCGCAACAATTGATAAATTTTTAATTAGAATTTGAACTTTATTGCACATGTTTGTGTTTGCAATTTTTGCAATACATTTTTATGACACAAATTGGTAACCTTCTATTCTGAACATTTTTGTCTACATAATTATACATAGAAAACATATACTGTATTCAGAATTCATATTTTGATATTGATCCCTATCATCATTTATTGCATAATAAAATAAGCATTATCAATCTAATTACAAAGCATAGATTTAATGAATGTAAAGCATTTTTTTTCTTGTTGCAGCGTAAATAAACCTGAATGTTTCAATCATTTTCTGGAATTTTTTGCATAATAAATCAAAATTGGTTATTGGTTATATGAAACATGGTGTATTTGCCATAATTTTCTCACAAAACAATAAACAGAAAGTTATGTATATATATATATATATATATATTCAGGTTGAAGTTATCAGACCGTTAGGATAGAGTGCTCAATACCAAGGTAGAGCATAAATAAATAAAATAACAGCAGAAAACTTGGTTACTTCATTGTTTACAATATATATATATATTTGGTAGTTCTATAAAGAAATTGTTGCATTGATATTATTGGAACCTATAAAAGATATTCCATATAAGACAACCTAAAAGAAATAACATAACATGTTAATACTCCATTACTTCTAACCACGAACAACCCCTCAAAACCTATTTTGAAATTTAGCAAACTTGTGTATTTATTTATTTTATTTATTCAAAAACATTATAAGACTTATTAAGTATATAACTTAAACAGAAAAGTGGGGAATTTACCCGACAATTTGACCTCTAATTAGATCCAGTATGTCGAATTTATAACAGTAAAATTTCATAAACATTCACATTACAATTTTGTTTATCCAGTGTATGGATGCATGCAGTAGGACAAATTTGTATCACAACAAACGTACAAAGCAACACACAGACTTCAACAATTTTAAAAATGAAAAAGGTTTGTGGGAAGATTTTTAAATATAGTGTACCTTTTTATGATTATGGAAATCAGCAACATAGTAGAAAACTTGCTTCTGGGTCCTGGCTAAGACAACTGACTTATCTACGATGAGCGGATCATAATCTACCTCCAGTTGGCTAAGCATTGCACATATAGACACAAAAATAACCCCGATCACTGCAATAATCTCCATTTCTACAGGCGGTAAAGAGTAATTCTGTAATATTTAGTATGTAAATAGGCCTATACATAATATAGTGTATAAATTTATACAAATTGTACTAATAATACCAGTGCAAAACAAAATTTAATTAAAATTATGCAAATTATTTTTTATAATATTTAAATGCATTCCCCACATTTTGTTATTTTATTTTAAGGTTTAAGCGCAGATTGATATTTTCGTTTTCCATGAACCCACTTTGATAAACAATGTGAAAGAACCGTGTAGGCCTAGCCTAGTAGGGCCAGGTAGGTTTTCAGCTGACTGAGGGTCTTCTCCATAGTATTAAAAAAACAGAAAGTAAATTAATTCAGCAAGGATCTGCAAAGGATTTGTTTATGACTAGCTAGGCGTAGGTAGCTAGCAAGATAGAGGGCTCAACTAATCACTACTAGCCTACTACAGTACTAGGCCTAGGCTAGCTAGCTAAGCCTAGGCTAGCTAGCTAAGCCTAGGCTAGCTAGCTAAACCTAGGCTAGGATAGGAGGGTAGTTACTACAGCTGTACAGTCAGTACTCTACGATACCTAGCCTACTACTAATCCTAGCCTAGGAGGTTTAGCTAGCTATGCCAGGCTTAGCTAGCCTACTAGGCCTAGTAGTAGGTCCACACTGGGGCTAACTAAGCCTAATTTAATTGCAGCTTCATGTCACACTGCCCAATGTGTATTTAACAAACCAACATACCAACTCAAATGTAAATGTAGGCGGGAAGCTAGGCTAGGCTATCTATAAATTTCGTCGAGATACTTGATTCGCTCGGGGAAACGATCGATCGAGCGATATCGTTGTTTATTCTTCGATCGTCGAAGAAAGTCGAGCGGAAGATCAGGGGTAGAGAGGTACGATGGTGGCGCGATTCCTTCTGTCTTAGTTTGGTCGTGTCGCACATGTAACAAGTAGTTTGAACGATTTTATAATAACAATATGGTTAGTTTTTTGATAGGAAGAATGTATTATTATAGTATCTATCCATGGAGGTATACAATTATTAAACTAATGTTTTACCTCCATGCTCTATCTATGTCCCTACCTAGCCCAAACCGGAAGGAACCTCTACTACTAGTACTACTACTAGTCTAGAGTAGGCCCTCCTAGGCGGGCCTAGGTCTAGTAGTAGTAGTAGTAGTAGTGGGACAGTATTACTATTCTAGGCCTAGTGCTGTTGTGATTACCTGAGTGATATATGATCACAAGGAGGGCTTACCTGCTTAGAGAGGGGCTGGTGTCCTTGCTAGTCATCGCAGCGTAGATTGCACATACAATTTCTTTTCTGTTGCTGTGTGTGTACGGATTAAACCTGGCTCCAGTGACTGAGTGATGCCTAGCCTTTCTAATATAGTAGCAGTCATTCGTAGTAGTAACTAATCACACGTGTATACCCATCAACTATTAAATCCAAAAAGTGACCACTCCTCTCTTTCTGAGCAACTCACACGACCTCGTGTCACGCTTTACAAACAAAACAAAAGACTTCTCTTGAGCTACGTGTTCGGACCTCAGAACATCAGAAAGAGATCCCGGCTGTTCTTCCGAGTCAAGTATAAGACTTGCTCGGCATCCTAGCCTAAGATCCTCCCAACTATCTCTGCAGTTGAGTACACAAGATGTGACCTGCCCACTCATGACCTGGCGGAGAAGTAAGGCCTGTCAAATTATATCGGCAGGCGGCAATCATCTGTGTGGTATATGTGCCGACACGCCTCCTTCTGCTTGGTGTTGAAGCCTTCAGCCACATGTGTGAAGCCGAAGTAGGTCAGGGGAAAAGCCATCAGCAACGTTGACGAAATGATACCGACGGATGTTCCTCGGACGGTGAGCCAACTGCAGATGTACAGGTAGTTCTGGTAGCAAATCTGCCCAGTTGGGTCTTCCCGGCTGCCCCTTAGACAGATTGCATGCTAAGTGGTCCTGGGTGGAAAAACCTTGCATCAGGAGACAGTGCAGCATAATTTTCTCTTGCCTAAACTAGTATGAAAGTGGGACGCAGTATGCTAAGCCGATCTACCCTAGCACCTGGGTTGCACCAGAACGCACCAAGGTCTTCAGACGGGAAGTGCACCTCGACCCCCACCTAAAATCCATCTTGCCGGAGGCGATGTAGCCAACTGATAAGAGGGAGGATCGCAGAAAATGGCGACACCTCCAATCAACTCTACTTGCTTGGTCTTTGGACTGGCTGGTTCGGCTCGTAGAACTTATTTGAGTATGAGAGTCAAAAGCTCTTGGCTTGTTTTACGCCATCTTCTTGACTCCCTGCCTTTTGGAAGGAGAGTAGGAGATGGTAGACAAAGTCTGGGTTGCAGTCTCAGGCAGGGTGGCAGATGACTGAGCTAGGGCATTCTCAGCCTCTGCGACCAGCTAACCCATCTTGGTGAGGCCCATGCGTCGGGCGTTCAACACCAGACAGCGCCAGAGGAGCAAGTTACTGGGTGGTTTATTGGCATAACGGAACACACTCCGGCGGTTCACCTCCTATTGCTGCCTTCATTTCCAGAGTCCTTATGTCGACAAGCAGCCGAGAGACCAGTTGGGCCTGGTCGGGGGAAGTCTCCATCTCGGCAGCGATTCCATCAGCATTGTGGTGCACGGGGCCTCAAGCAGTAACTGCTGTGCATCCTCTTGGATAGGGGCCCCCATTCTCTTCATTGTTTCAGCCGTATATCGGTAGAGCCGCAAATCAACCTACGGAGAAAAAAATGAAAACAATTAGCCAATGATACCGGACAGTCCTCTGAGATGAAACTTCTCAGTCCCTGCATTTTTGCATTTGTACACGTCGATGTGGTACCAAACGTCGCAATAATCACACTGAATTATGAATGATCCAGCCCATGGTTTCTGGCAGGAGCAGTAGAGAGTGTCCGGCATATAATTAGGGAGGACACGGCTTTTTACACTTACTCTTTTGGCTGGCTAGCACGTATACCTTATCCCCACAAGCATAGGGATGGGTGAGGACACAGATATCGTATTTCCTTTTCATGCATTACCGTGTCTCCCCAAGGGTGGTCATGGATTGCCCGGGTGAGGCCGGCCATGTAGCTGTTTGGTGTCTGCCCGTGAGGGTTGCCACCTGCTGCAAACATGAGTTCAGATTGATTTCCTGTCCAAGCATCAGCATGTTGGAGTGTGTCCAGTTGAGCAGTCCGTTCCCAACATCGGGCCGTTGCTGCCTCTGTGACCATGCATCCCTCATTGACCTCTGACAGAACAGGAAGTTGGACCAAGGCTTTTTTGAGTTATTCAAAAGCAACCTGCTGGTCCTCCCCCACACGAACTGAATGGTGAAGTGGCTGATAAATTCTCTATGGTAGTTTGCCAAGCAGGTTTGTTGGAGTATCTACATCAGTTTCGGAGAAAATTCCACCTATCTATGAAAAAAAACACACTTGTTGAGTTTTAGTTTAAGGTTGGTATATTCTTAAATCTATCCAGGACAGTGGCTAAATTGTTTGGTGGTTAAATGGTTTTGCCTAGCATGACGATATCGTCAAATAAGGCTAAAACAGTGTCCCACACTAACCCCCTTAGGACTAATCCCATGGCATGGGAGAAAGTAGCTGGACAGTTAGAGAGAGTTGGCTTGTAGCTGGCTTCTTTCTCCTCTTCACCAGCAAAATGAAGTGGCATGAGTCGGAGCTGTTGCTTAATCGCTGGAGCCTCCCCCATGTCTATCGCATGCTCAATACCTTGAACGTGCTAATATCAAATTTGTGTATTGGTCGTTATACGCTGATTAGATGTGGGTAGCCGCTATTGAAGTGTTCAGTCGCATATCAGGTTGTCCTCCCTGTGATGGTGGTGCAAGCCCAGGACTTGGAGCAGATGATGTAGCACTCCGGATCCCTTGGGATTCCTGGTGTAATGGCGTAGCTCAGGCTTGTGATATGAAAGAGTGGGAGGAGTATAGGAGTAGAGCAATATTCTGGTACATCCTTGTTTCCACCTTGGCTCCCTCAATTAGCCTCAGGACATAGTGCAGTTGGACTTGACTCCGAAATGTAAGGTTGATCAAGGTAAATCGTAGAGTCCCCATTAGTGGGCATTAGACTGGCTTGCCCTTGCTAGGTTTCAGGAATCCACTAAATACGTTGCAGTGTTAGGTGTACCTGGCTCCAGAGACTGATACCACAAAAACGTAAAAATCAAATAGAAAGATCTTAAAATGTACCTAAGTGTTAATATATTAGTAATTACTCTATTACAATCTAATTTCTGAATATGGAAACAGTATTTTTATAAATTCATAGAATGTTTCAATTTCCTTACAGCCAAAAGAAAAGAAAAGTCGAAACTTTCCACAGAAATTAGTTCATCCTAACAGTCGTAAGGCTAATAAATTAGGAGCTAAGGTGCTTCGTAAACAGAGAATTAACAGGTTAGTTAGTTTCCATTGAAGAAATGTTCATGTTTTGCAACCCATGTTCAACTGCATATTGGGTGTGAGGAAAACAATGCAATAACTTTAATTTCCAAACCCATAAACAGATTGACTCAGCAAAAGTTAACAACAAGATAATAAATAATAATATAGATATAGATGGCAGGAGATGCAAAAAAGGCAGAACAAGTGTTTCACCAGCTTTACAAAGTAACGGAACAAAAAGAAGCATGTGTTTAACGAATTAGTATGAAATACACATTTCATAATAATAACTTTGAATTGACGATTGTGACTGTTTTTATATTTTTTTCAAAAGTTTTTAAAGTTAGTTATGTTTTGTGTTTGAGAAATAAATAGTACAAAATGTTCTAATAAATCTTGCCTTTCCCACCAGAAATCTGTTGATTACTAAGCCGCTTGCTATTTATTTTCACAACTGTTCCCAAGGGATGTAATTCCAGATGATGTTAGATGTTGTGCATCTAGAGTAGTTGAATGATTAACCAATTCTGTCCCTAAGAGACTTGATTTCCAATTATCAGTTTGAAAGGCATTTTAAACAGAGTGTCTGATTTCCAATCTATGTTGATTCATTGTCAATTTATTTCCGTTACTTTTTTTAATTGATTGTACTGCTAATTAATACAGTGAGGCTATTGCCTATCTTAAGGCATTTTAATTCTTACTGTATCTGTATGGCCCAGCAAACTAAAAATATATCAACAACCTATTTTTCTTTGTACTTGATACAGCCTGCCTAGTATCATATTAATTAAAAAACATTCATGAATAAGCTATACAAAATTCTTGTCTTTGCATTCCCAAAAAACTTAATGTTAAAATGTTGTACTACTGTATTTACCGTTCTTTTAATAATGCAAGAGATTTAGAACATATTTTATCAAATTTCATTAACAATTACTTTTTAATTTAACATATTGTTAGAACACAGGAGGAGACAAATCTAAAACGAGGTACGCTTATAGAGAAGCTTCTATGGTTTCAGAATGAACTGGATCCTGACAAAGATATGTTTAGCAAAGAAGAAATGCATACAATTATTGAAAAGTTGGTATTTATTTTTAATATATGATTATATTATTATCAAAACAACACAATTTTAATAATAATTAATAATGATGAGAATTTACATGGATGTGAAAAAAAAAAGAAATATAATGAATAAAATTGCCATGTGTATGAAATTAAAATTTTAAATACTGTTAACTAATAGTCACTGTATCAAAAGTTATTTTTTGAACACCTGCATTTCAGTTAAATTTTGGTGAAAGTTAATAACTATTATGATACTTCAAAATGACCCACTTTTTTTCGAAATCTTTTATTTTTTATTTTTTTGGAATTAGTCAAAAGGACAATACATCTTTAATGTGGCATTGATAAAGTGTTAGACACCAAAGAGATGGATATTTGCCATTTATGTTTTAAAGAATATAATTCTGAGAAATAGTATTCTTGAAGTATTCATTCATAGCCAATTAATCCTAAAAGCCCCAGTTATCATAAATTGTCTGCTGAATGTATTCAAATCATTTATTTGCTTTTAACTCTATGGAATGGCAGGTATTTACATAGATTTGACGAGGAACTAGAACAAATTGACATTGTTAAAAGCTTGAAACATCGTAAAGGACGCCAACATGCTTCAAGAGAAGATGTAATACTCGCAACCATAGCAAGAGAAAAAGAAATATATCAATTGTCGGGGCTAGGTATATTATTCATGTTTTATTTATTTTTGTGACTATTTTTTTAATGATAATAATAAAAACTCTGTAAAAATATTTGTGTATTTTATTATATATCTTTAGAGAGAATAACCTGTGCTGTTTTTGGGTCCTCTGTAAATTAAGACATATCACAATGCAATTTTGAAAAATTATGAGGAATTTAAGCAAAAAATATTATACTGTATTTATAAATATTCAGCTCACAAACTACATGTATTTATTAAATTCCATTGCATTGATTATATTACTGTATCATGTTGAGTTGCTGATTGTGCAAATCAGCAAAAGGGATCCTATGAAAAGCTTTTAAGGATTTACTATTAATAATTTTGTAGGAATAACACTTGACTTAAATGATGTTGTTGCGTTATCTGTTATTTAAAATTTTGTACTTTTCTGTGATTTCAGTAAATCTGTTATTATAAACAGTTTGAAATTAAAATTAATTTTTCCTTTAATTCATCAGAAATAAGTTAATAATTTAATGTACACTAAACTCAAAATTTCATACATATGCACATAACACATCAATACAGAATTTCAATTGATATTATCTGCGTTTTTGCTGGGTAAGGTTTTCACCAGTCACTTCTTTGAGTTGAGATAATACATATTAAAGAAAATGGAAGCCTTGCAATCATGCCACAATAGGAATGATTTATTTTATATCATCTGTAGTACAGAATATAGCATCTATGATGCTCTTATTTTTAACTTGGGTTACTTTCTTCCTTTTTTTTTGGTATGTTGGATTTTGTCAAGTTGTAAACATTGCTCATTGGGTTGTTACTGATTTCTTTTTCAATGGTTGTCCAACTTCGTGCTCCATAGTTATTAGAATACATTGGTTAAATCTCTTCTTTAGTCACAATATTATATGCTCTTGTTTGTGTATATACATTCCATAGCACCTCCATCATGCTTTCCCTCTTATTTCTATTTCTTCTTCATCCATGTCCATTCATTCAAAGCTGAATTGGATATTGATTTACATAACATGACTAATAGATAGTTTGCTGGTTTGCTGGCCTTCAACATGTTGAAACTGTCAATAATGTCATGTTATTCGTTCCTTATTCTCAAGTATTTGGTTTATGGTTGGTTATATCTTCAACTGCACTGATTATCCCTGTATAGAAGTGGATAAGACTACTTTAATCAGCACTGTTTGTAATAAAGTAGAATCTAGCACATACTTGTGTCTAACTGGGTTGGTAATTTCTGCTACCAGCCTTAATTTCTTTATTAAGATAGAATGTTTAATTTAGAAACATTGTAGGAATGATAATACAACTGCCAGATGCTTTCCTCCCTAATTTTGCAAACCATTTTACTTATAAGTATATACCCTTCTAACAAATGTCCTCAACTATCCAACACTACCAACAAATTAAAAACTGTGTTTTAACAAAATAAATCAACCAAAACAATTTGAAAAAAAGTTATTCTATGAAGCGATATAAAACTATTAATTGATTCACAATCAAATTTTATTCTTTATTATGTGGTTCTTAACAGGCTTATTCCAGAATTACAATTCACTGCAACATATTTTAATATTATTCCTTTAAAAAAATTGCTGTTGCTTGAAAACAAAGATATTAAGTGAACAAAAAAAATTTTAATTTGAAGTTTTAATTAAATTTATCATAAAGATATTAAGAAGTTAGTACTCATTTTTATATGTTACAAATATTATTTAATAACTTACTAATCATTTTAAACCTTAATTTTATTTCACTTTTAATTGTTATCTGTTTTCAAGAACATGAAATTTAAGAAAGAAAATACTTTGATTTAAATGACTTGCTATAAATTGTCATTTTTATATTACTATTTTGCCATTATGAATACAAGAAATAAAAGGTTAAAAGATAATCAACAATATATAAATCAAAAAACGCAATATCCTGTGTTTATGTCATGTCTGTTTCCCCCTCAAGACTTTAAATTACCACCTGATAACACTGTTGAGGAAATAAAATGGTATGGGAATTAAGTTTGCGTCTTGGACTAGGATTAACCATAATAATTGTCTGTAAAGAGTGATCACCTACTGTTGGCCAATTATTCTGTCGTTAAAAACCATTTTACTTGTAGCTAGTATCATTGCAAAATTACAAAATGCTATCGGTTCTGTGATTGATTTTTTAATAATTAATTTCTTGTTTTTTAATTTGGGATTTTTTTTCTTGATGGGAGGGGATTGTTATGTTATGGATACACCCAAACAAAGTACTACAGAACATGTTTTTTTAAATTTTAAAGAAGAAAAAAAGGGTTTGTTGCTTCTTTTATTGAAAATTTTAAATGATGCCAGTGACCACACATATCATCTATATCAATGTGTAAACCACTAAATGTTGTTTTTCAATGCATTAATTCATAAGAAATGATCTTACTGCAGTTTCATAGTAAGAGTTGATTTTTAATTTATATTTTTTGCATTAAATTTAAGAATCATTATTCCTCATAAATATTTCTGATAGATGATTTTGTTTTATTGATTCAAGTAAAGTAAAATGGATTACTGTACCTGTAAAGTTTATATGACAATGTGTCTTTTTCATGTGTAATTCTGTTATAAATCTCAACCAATAACAGCATTACATTTCAGAACTTTACAGATTTTACAAAATTATATTCGTTTGGTGTTACTAAATAAAACTTCAACATTTTAATACAAGATATCATTTAATATTTACAAAAATTATTTGTTTTATTTAGAAGTCCCAGATGTGTTGACTGTCCATGGATGTGAGGTTTTCAGAGCTTGGAATGGAGAGGCTAGATATCTTCAATCATTGAAACTTACAAAGATAATAGCCAAGAATATTGGTACAAAGACAGAGATAGATAATACAGAACAAGAAGATCAAGGTGATGATAGATAGAAATATATAATAATTCTAATACAAATACATTTTACTGCATTTACTACTGTTTTAATTTGGGCCTAATAAAAATAAGAAATGTTATACTGGATAGATTTATGATCTGTTTATTGTTGTTTTAATTAGTTTATGAGGAGGAAATTTTACATTCATTATAAATCTCTGTCTACACTATCAAACTTTTTTATTCCAACCTCTGGTTGTGGTATACAAAGATTCATACCTTTAAAGGACAACTTGACCGAGAACCATATTTTAACAACGTATCAGAGATGCACATATGATTTCAGAACAATCGCGAGATTTACGATAACGCCGCACGCGCTCGCCGTACAGCAGCCGTCGCCGTAAATTGCTGTGACGTCACAAGTGCATGGAAAAATCTACCTCATGAGTTTTCACTGTTGTTAATATGCAAGAGGTGCTACTTTGACCTGTAGTAAGCTTAAATTTACCAAAATGTTTAGTCTGGTATTTTGAAGAAACACTTCAATATCAAGATAAGCAAAAGAAACAATAAAAAAAATCAACAGTTATATTTTTTACGATTTATTTACACAGTGTGTTTACTAGAAATTTCGCGATTTGCCAGACTTGTCTATTGACCCGAAAGAGTAGCTAGAAACATGACGTATGATGCTCTGGAATCATTCAACCATATCGAACTAAAAACTGTTTTAATACGATCGCGGTGATTTTTGGTGAATAAAGACAATGATGTTACCGGCCTAACACTTGTACTCAAAGACGATGGTGAGTAAATTATAAAAGTTCATGAATTTAGGCGTTCATAAACGGCGGCCAAAATAATCAGACCGACTCGATACCTACCTAGCTAGTAGTGTAGGTAGCTAGCCTAGCTTAGGCACCCGAATAGGCATATCAATAGGCTGCAGAGTCACCGCCACACACCACTGACACGACCCTTTGCGCGCGTTTCACACCACACAGCAGAGGATCGAACGTTTGAGTTGCGATATGGTTAAATCGTAAACAAATATAAATGTTTAATTTTGTTATTGTTTCTTTTGTCTATCTGGATATTGAAGTGTGATGTTCCCACCAAAATCATACAAACGATGTTTTTTTTGTTTAAAAATGACAAATATGTACTTTTGTCGCGATACGAGATCACACTCCAATCATCGCGGCGGAAGTACAAAATAGGCGGCGCTGTTGGATTTTAAAATTAATGCTATTAAAAAAAAATTCCAAACGCGAAAAGACTTTTTTTTCGTACACGAAAAAAAACAAACTATTAAACGACCGTTGCATGCCATGTGACCCACAATCGTCCAATAAATTGACAGGAATTTGTTTAGGTGTTATATACAGTAATTTCAATAGTAGCGGGTCAGGTGCAATCATTGCAAGCCGTAAGAATATGGAAAGCGCAAGGTAACTCTTTGATCTTTCTTCGTTGGATTAATGAAAACCCATTGAACCAAGCGGAAAAAAACAACTTAAACTGCAAATACAATACAAACTGAAACGAATTCGTATCATCAATAAAATGACCATCAAAAGAAACAGACTACAACTAACATGGTTAGGCCTACAATGATGTATCTTGTAATTTGTTCACGCCCGAATTATCACCGCTATGTCGCACAAAATCATCTTCCTAGCGTTATCATAAACTGGCTAGATTAATTGTGAATATATTATATTTTAAACTACCAATTGTATATTTAAAATTCGCAGTGCTTTGCGTGGGAAGTGACATGTATTTTATTTAGTTGTGCGTAGGAGTTACTTAAAAATCAGTTGGACATGTGTGAATGTATATTCAAACAACATCGAACGCTTATGTCAACTCGCATCGTAGAAGATAATTTGCGTTTAATCTGTACCCACTTGACCAACTTGCATAACTAGTATACTGTATGTAGGTCTATGATTATAACTAAACATATTTAGCTTTATTTAATTTAGGCTTATTTACATAAAAAATATATCTAAAGTACAGTACATCAAAGGTGACAAGTGTAACCCATGGTTTTTAGTTTATAGTTGTTGTTGGCAAGTATTGCATTACACCCATATAGTTGAAGTTGGATTAGGCCTAAAGCGGGAAATAAGAACAGAATGATGGATCAACTCCGATACTGTGATGTGCAACGCATATCTACAATGTGTCAAGTACTGTACTTCTCTTAATCGATTCTTTCATTTTCATCATATTCGTGACAATACATTTACCTTTTTTATGCCAACCGTGGGTATTTTCTATTTTCCATCAGTTCCATATCTCTTGATAACTTGGCAAAAACATCACCCGCGAGTCATTTTTGTGTGTCTAACTTTTATTCTGAAACTTTTATTTAAACTACTTTAATAACGTTAGATAAGAAAGTGTCCGTGCATGTAGGCATTCACAGATTGTCCTCTTAGGCCTACAGTAACTTTTCTTTAAAAACAATTTCCGGGCCCCAACGGAAATAAGTTTTTTATTGGGCCGAGCATCGTATTTTATTTTTTTTTTCTGTGTTTGTATGTTCATTTGTCAGTCCTTGTGTATGTAATGTTTTTAACAATTTGATCTTTTTAATATTTTAAATTTAAATAGTCTAACTTTAAATAGTCTACTTTCGTTCCATTCCCTTTCATTGACATGCGTGTAATTAACCTTTGTCGTGGCAGATTATTATGAATTACTTTCAGTTTCGCAAATAAAATCACCTGTATTATAATAAAGTAGACTGCTAATATATTTCAGTGACGCACCCTCTCGCACGAATATAACTGCAGTTTATTAACGAAATAACCAAACATTTAAAAAAAAATTATTACACCTTATTTATAGAAGGGTGACCCTCAACAGCGCATGTTGACAATCAATGGGCCCTCTTGATGACAATAGGCCAGTCAATCAAATAGTATGGATACATTGTACTTGTTATTTGTTAAAATATGAAATACACTAAAAGATGGCGCAACATGACTCGAATACCAATAGCAGTCATTTTGCACAACACTGTATTTTCACTGATTCAACAATGATTGTAATTTTATTTAAACAGACAGTTTGAATTACTAATATTTCTTTACTTTACGACTTTGATTTTGTAGTCATATCAAGGGACCTCGTTTAGTTAAATATCGATTTGACTACGTTGAAATCCGTGTAATATAGAAGGCACGGTTAATATAAAATACTTCATGTATCCAGTTGACTTTAGATCAGCTCAATATTTTCAAATTGCCGTTAGGAAGCATTATGAACTGCATTGCCGTAAGTGAAGATTTCGTTTGCATCACAATTCCATCGTAAATACCATTTCATCAATAATTGTCATGCCGTTTAAAACAAAACTACAATTAACATCAAGGTGCAAAAATTAAAGTTTAATGACTTCTAGTAACATACAACAGAATCGCCATCACTTTTCCCAGAAATGCAAATTATTAAATCATTACAGTGTTATTACGTTTCAATATAATGTACAAAGGCTTGATATCGTTTTTCAAAATAAAATGACAAAAGGAATATATCGATATGTTCGTGCATTAAATTTCATTTTGAATTACATGCATTATGTGTATTGCACTTAATGCAAACAATGGATTTGTCAATACATTCACAATAGACATTCATAAAAGTAGTTGTTCAATTGTGCGCTTGTTAAACGATCTCGAAGGAATGTTTTTGTTTTGGTAACAATAATAAAAGGCGCCAATTCTTTTTTTTTATTCAATCTGTTGAACTTTAACATAATTACGCACTTTGATGTGCGCTAAATAAAACACAAATCTAATTTAGAAAAACTAATAATAAAACAGGAAATGGAAGAAAGCTATTCATACTCATATGCTGCATCTCGGGACTGAAGTATGGTATTCATTAGAATTATTAAGTTAATGATTATCTACGCAATAGCTTACAGAAGTCAGTATAATGTCTTGTTTTTTTTTATACGCAGAATGATTTTTGCCTGCCGTAACGAACTATGTATTGTTTATTAGTACTAGTCGCGTGGAAACGCGACTCTACAGCTCACTATGTCGGTCGATTGGATCTACATCCTCTCCCTCCTGAAAATAAGTGCTCCATGCTTAGTTTTCAGCTACCGGTATGGCTTTAGACCTACGCTTGCTTGCTTCCAGACATTCAAACTATAGCATGAACACAATGGTGAACACACTTTTGAAATGATGGCTTATGCTGACGACATTTCGGCTATTTCCCGTTTCAAATATGGTCAGAAACCGTGGAAAATCTTGAAACCTATCTTTCTTAATTACATCACGGTAGAAACGCTACTTAAACATGAAAATGCATTGACTCCTCAGCTTTATAACAAACGATTACAAAATCTCTGAAATATGTGGGTGCAAGGATTCACTGACAATACATTCTGTACATCCCTCTGTGCCATAACGGACATACTGTCCTGACACACATAGGCTTTCTGGCCAAAGAAATTACGAAGAAGCTTTGTTTTTCTTGTGTATTAGTATTGCTTGTAATATTTACTTGTATTTTTCTTCTTGTAATAGAGTTATTAAAGTTGATTTTGATCAAATGAATGAATGAAACAACGCACGTCCACAGCAAGAACGCTTTGACTATCACGTGTTATTAATGTCATACTGACTGACATTTAAATATTTGATTCTACTATGAATGGCAAATTACTGGACCAATTTTATTCATGATGCCTTCTTATCTCCATTTAGAGGGTGTTCGCAAATTGGTCATCGACTGACAAAAATGATTAACAAATTGAAAATGTGTCTCTTAAAATGTTTGATGATTAAGTCTAAGCAAACCATGTTTTTGTCATCTGAAAGAATATGTAGATCCTGTAATTTAGGTCTCAGTCGCTGATTGATTCCACATGTCACCCTCTCTAAATTTAATTAGTTAAAAACTACGATATTATACAATTTTCAGAGTCATCCATGTGTAGGCCTAGCCTACTTACTAGAGGGAGTAAGAGCAACAAGCGTACCCTCTTGTTTTGTAATTAATCATTGTGTTTTTCGTTACATGGCTTTATGTAATGAACAATATTTGAAAAGTCAATGAATTCATAATACAATATCTATAGAAATAGTTTTTAATTATTAAACCTTGATATGAAAAAATCGCATTAAAAATGCACATACCAGTATATGAGCATCGGAGTCAAAATTAAAACAGCATATAGCCAAACTAATAATAATAAACATCAGTTTGTTTATTATCCATTCGACGTGATACAGTATATTGTATTATCCTAAGGGTATTATTACTTATATTAAAAAAAGATGAATTTGATTCTTAAGCAGATTACTTTTTTTTAAATGCCCTATGAATACAAATTGTCAGTGTTACTTACTAACGGAAGTGTGTAGGCTTAAATGAATGAAACAAAATAATATTTTAAACAATATTCTAAAATACACAACGTTGTTACAAGTTGCATCTTCAAACCGATATAAATATCATTTAAAGTATTTATAATTTTATATCTCATTTACATACTTATGAATAGACTGTAGTTATAATACTCTCTGCCCTTGGAATTATTGTTCATTCCTGATGATGATCAAATAAAGATCGAAACGTTGAATCATGGCTTGCCTCTCGTAATTAGGAGTCAATTTTATACTATGTTATACTTTTGTATTTATTAATAATTAATTATTTTTTTTAGTAGTGTGTGATTTTTAATTGTATATTATTTGAATAGTAATTAATATAAACTACCATGTTCTGTTTTGAATCACCTTTGTATAGATGCTTTACGACTCACTTACAGGTTGAATCATCCAGGTACGAGAACCTCTGACCGCAGTGAGACTAGCATGACTCAATCAGGCTTGCACATTCATACTCAGCTAAATCCAAGTATTGTATATATTTGATTGTATAATATCGGGTTTTAGCAATCTCATTGGTCGAGCAGCACAGCATCTCACTAATCAGTGTGTATGCAGTATCTGACAATTTTTTTCAGATCAGATCTAAGCAGGAATTGGCGTATGTCACGTCTTATGTTGCTTTTCGTTTATCAATACCTACTCTTAAATTTGGTATGATATTGCTTGCGGTTTATTTAGGACGTAATATATAATAAACAGGCTGCGTCTGTTCACCATTGTAATTGTACTCTACACATCGTGATAGCCGTTATTGTTCTCTAAACCTTCTCGGAATCAATATTATTCCAATTGTTTATAGCTGTGAGTGATTGTAAGATTTTCGAATTAACTTTTGAGGACGAGAGTTGAATATCAATGTAAATGTTCATCAATTGTAAGTAGTCATCGTTGTTATTACATTTTTAATTATTTCATTATTATAACTAGTCATCTAAATCTATTACGTCAGATAAATCTATAGATATTACTTTGGATTGTCTTCCCGAATTTCATAAGAAACAGATGAGGCAATTGCGAATGTGTGATGGATTCCGTAACTCTTGAATAGTCTTTAATTGTGGTATTATAGGTTCTATTTTAATTTAATGAATATGTATTATCTTTTCCTGCATAAATTTAAAATTTGAAATTAATATTATTTATTTGGAAATACAGTATACCATTTCTGCGAGTAGTAAGACCCAGCAGAAAAACATAACAAAACACTGAACTGAAACACGAACACAAACTTGCTGTAAGTCGAGAAAGCTTCAAATTGTCCTGTCGAGATAATAAAGGCTTTCTTCGATATGTTTGTTTCAATGCTAGTATGTGTTAGGCTAGCCAGATATGTATCTTCATTTTGGATATTTGGATTTGTCGAGCCTACTAATACATTAACATTAAACTCTTTTAATTTTCTAAACGTAGGGGAAGGCCATAGAATTGATTTTATGTTGTATTGTAGTTTTGTATTTCAAAAGCCAGGCTTTTGTTTTAATGATCTGAGGTGAAAATTAACATAACGTGTGATGTACATCGACATTCTGACGCTTTCTGTATCAATTGTAATGTGAATACACATTAAGGTTGTATATATAAAAGGTTATTATAGGTTATTTATGTTCCATTAGTTTGTTAACATGGTTGTTGGACAAAAGTAACAAAATTGATATTTGTTAAATCTGTTCGTTTTAACAATTTGCTAATCGAGTTCTATTCTATGGCCTACTATCAACGGAAATTTCTATTGCATTGTTTTTAGTCGCGTGCAAATGCGACTCTACAGCTCACTATGTCGGTCGGTCGGTCGGTCGGTCGGTCGGTCGGTCGGTAAACACTAACTCAAATCTGAGCACGCGACTACAGCCATGTATATGGCCTTGTTAATATTACAATTACTATTACAGATAAGATTAATAATTACAGTTTACACATAATTTAAAACTGAGCATGCCAAATCAACATATAGATTGCGACCAAAGTACACATTGCCGCTTTTAAGGCAGATTTAGTTTGTATGACATCCCCCCCCCCCCCCCCCAAAAAAAAATCCCACCACCCCCGACTTGACACTCAAAGCTATTGGAGAAAATGTTGTCACTCTTGTTTTTATCACTGACTCTTGCTCATAATCTCATCGTTTATAAATTCATTATCTATTTCTCTCTTTTGTTGAAAATATATATCATATCCTCGTCTAGGCTCTAGACCGAGATTAGTCAAAGGATAAATATTTTGGAACATATGGGGTTTACTTGAGCTCACTATTTTCAGACAAAAATCGGTGGACTTAACATAAAAAGACAATAACTACCGACATGTTGCAAGTCTAATTATCTCCATGAAATGCATACAAAAATATAATACATGCCTATATAATATTTATAGACGGTAAAGATGGGAAAAGTGAGAATGAGAAAATTATAGGTCATCCAACCAAAATTCGCTCCCAGAATCCTCTGCTTGATGTGAATAAGATAATGATGGAAATAATAACAAAAGTCACGTTCCACAAAGCAATACTAGACAATATACATCATTAATTAGTGTAATTTGTGTTTTGCAATTTTGCAGACAGTTTCAAGTCCCATGATATGGTGTTAATCTAAAATACAATCATGATTGATAATTGTGGTGTGGTTAATATAACGGTAGTACAATAATGCAGTAAACATCATTTAAATGTGGATTCAATTATCTTTTTAAAATTTATATTATGTTAATCAATTGTGTCGTAGGAAATATTCTCAGTGAAACCAGCTGTGGTTCTCAGCATATCAGATATTCATCTAGGGTATATTTTAGACATTTTAAAAATAGCAACATTGGTGCAGTATCACTGTGTGCAAATTATTGATTTGTAAGTTTCAAACAATAAACCACAATTGTCCAGACTGTCTCATATTCCTTATTGACTCCATCGTGATATTTACAATACTGAGTGGAGTATCCGGCTAGTTGGCGCACCTTGATGCATACAGTTTTTTTCTGGATATGATTGTTATTTTATGGGAAGACTTCCGTATTTTACTAAACTCAATGTATTAAGACTACATTCCTATTTCAGATTGACTGTAAGAGTTACACTATTCTGAAATTTATATCAAGTGGGTATATAAACTCCTAAAATAACTGTTATAATTCGTGTTATCTCTCAATACAATTTCTCCCGATATTTTGGATAAACAAAGTAAATAAATCAAATAAAATATTCCGATATGTATACATTTATGTATTCTATTGCTATAATGTAGGATAACATAAAACGTACTAATATCGGTCCGTTTATAATTTGTTTGAAAAGTGAAATAAATTAATTAGTCACGCCTGACTGATGCCAATATCTTTTTGATTTTTAATAGCGCCCTCTATTGTTTGATGTATTTTTCAAAATGCTATAGCCCCCTCTATAGTTTGAAAATAAATATATTTTTAAAAACCTCCCAATATTCCATTTTGGAAAAAAACTTCAAATGATTTGCAGTAACTGAGAAGAACATAAAGTGGGCATTGCCTGGCAAACGAATGTAGTGAATTGTCTCATAGGTAACATCATAGTATGTGAAAAATCTAATCATCAATTTACACAACTCTATATCAATTAATATCAGTTGATGGGTCTTGGAGTAGGCTGACATTACAGACGGACAGAAAAGCTTGCCAATCTTACCATATGAAGGATCTGAGGTCTTGTTTACAGAAACCAAAAAAAACAATCCGGTAATTCTAAATTATACTATATCACTATTTATAATCTTTGCTTTTGTCAATGTCAAGACGCAAAGACCCTAAACGCTTTGGAAGTAATATTGATGCATCAATGATAAATTACTGACAGACAAGTCAGTCGCCTACAATCGTTTTATATGACGAAATACATTGGGTGTCGCGCTCATTGATACCCGATTGATCGATGCTCTGTTATCACCGATAACATCATTAAAAATTCATATATTAAATCTCATCATCAGCCCGAACTCGTAATGATTATTATTATTAATTATAACCATAATTTGTCGCCACTCCGACCTTTTCAAAAGCTGTTGAGCCTTTCTTTTCTTTCCATTTTAAAAATAATTAACATATTTTAGTCTGCTATACCACAACGTGTATAAAGTGCAAAGATCGTTGATTTTAGTACGACCTATCCCCACCCAAAAATGTAAAAAGAAATGGTGTATATTATTTAGGCTAATAATTTAAAATCAAGTTAATTTACAACATAGCTATACGCCGCGTACGTTATTAACATTGTCTAATCAGATTACAATATGTTTATATAATGTGTAAGGAGATGTGTATGTGGATTTAAGGCAAGTAGACCTAATGGATCATGTCAGAAAGTGTTTAAATATATTCACTCTTTAAGAAGGTTTGAAGTTATTATACATCAAAAGGCTGAACAAAATGAAAATACTGTTGGTAACAGTGCCTAGATCTAAATAGAGATACAAAATAAGCAAAACACTTATTCAAAACGATAAAGTAAAACATATTCAAAGCAAGAGTTTTGATATATTTATATAAATATTATTATTTTAATTTAAGATAATAGTTATATTTCATTCATAAAACATATCTCCTGTATCATATACATCTTATATAAAGATATTGCAAATTCATTTAATCGCACACCTCTATGATTATTAAAATGAAATCATGCGTATTTTACCGTAAAATCTAATTAGATTCATCTCAATGTTTGTGTTGAAAAAATTAACATTTTTATTCTGACATCATCAGAAATAATCACATATATCTTTCCACGATTATCGTTTATAAATTATTTATTATAAATTTGTTAATTATATGAATTAGTTGGTTATACTGGGTGGTTTGAAATTACTCTGATGGCCTATGACATATTCAACTCCAGAATAAGCTGATTGATTACGTTATCAATGCTAGCTACGATCTTACTTATTAACTTTTGAACGTAATGGTTGCGTTATTTTTGTTAACATTCAACTTATGAATTATGCATTTAGCTGCTGGCTATATCGACGCTAGATTGATTATTGATGACTGATAGCGAAAATAATGATGAAGCACAAGTAATATTATGTATACAAATATACACGTCGTACAATATTATACTATACATACTATACTAATGCAAAATGATAAACAGATAAACTTATAGTGTTAAATACTTAACGGCAATCGTTGCTACTAATTATCAGTTTATGGTGTCAGGATGTACCCCGATGTGGGCCTACGTAGAGAACCATAGAACCGGGTTTAAAATGCTGGTCAACAATACTTTACTTTGCTGTTACGATAATGCTTTACTATTTTAGTTCCGGGATTGCGTAAACTTTCCCGAAGGCTTTTAAGAAAATCCGAGAGATTGCAAGTTAACTGATAGTGCATAGCTTTCTGGGGTGGTACAGTTTCCCAATGCTTCCGTCCTCTTGATAATAACTGCCTAAAAACACACAATAAAGTCAATGGGTGTCGAACCAAGGGCTCCAAAAAGCTGTAAACTCATTCAGACAAAGATCTGGCTTTCAGAAAACTGTTGATATTTAAAAAGAAATAATAGAAATTTGAAACCAGGATCTACCCTTTAAGTCATTTTCAGTCGTCACGGCCTGATAAGTAGTCGACCAAGCATTACGACCCAAGAAAATGTATTCTCCTCCTATAATATCTGTTGCATGACGTCGTTCATTGGAATTGTCTGAACTTGCTAATTGTGTCATTTATACAGTAAGTGTTATTTGTTTAAAGTTCTTGATAAAAATAATCTAAGGCACATATGCTACTACGTAGTAGAATGTGTAAAATGTTGTATCTGTACAAATATGTAGTATTAAGTGATGTTTAGAGTTGAAATAAAATATATTAAAGCAGTACAAGCAATTCTAGAATATCAATATTGCTGGTTATAAATTAAATGTTATACAAAAATGTCTTAGTTGCAATATAATCAGAGCAGCTGGTAGTTCAAGGAGGTATATGAATCGATTTCAAACACCAAAGAAACGAATAATAACCTAAAATAATAAATATTAATTTTGTTCATAATTACAAATCAATGTTCACCTGCTCAAATAGGAATCTATAATTATAAGAAAATAGACCTTAATAATTGTATGTTATTGGACCAAACTCCTAAGCCTAGTAATTGTGGGATTTTGTTGAATTGAGTGAATTATTTTTGTTGTAAGTAATTTAGGAAATAATAGTTTTTTAAATCTATTCTCGCTGCATTAGTTCAGTTCAATCTAGTTCAATTTGCACACTTCTTCTTCTTAAGAAGATTATTTATATATTCATAAAACTAATAATACCATAATCTGCATTTATTTGAATTTGTATTCATCGTGCTATGAATGTTTGGTTTCATTTTACTTACATAACATGGACTAAATCAAGTTTCTGTATTGTTGTTGAATTAGAAGTCATCATTATAATTTACACATGATTCAATCTGGTATTTATAGTGTATGTTCTTAAATGTATCCGAATTTCAAATTACATGCTATTATCAAATTTGCAGTAATCAAAACTTTGTTTCGATAGGAAGTTATTTTCTTGCCTTAACTTCGTATACTGAGTATTAATTTTCGTGGATCTTAAAGAAATCCTGAATTCAATTACAACTTTTGTGGAAAAGTGAGTAATTTATTGTTGAATGCATTCATATTTTTAATTTTAATAATCTAAATAGAAATATTAAACTTTTAAATGTCACAATGATTAGGCCTTTGAAAGCATTGGTAGGCAATAATTGAGAATATTTAATTGTTAATGCAGATACAACAAGTTATATGCTGCAGGGCGATGTGCATGTTAAAAGATTAGTAGAATAATTGAATTTACTTTAAAAATTAAAAGGATGAATAGATATATTTAAAGTGACTGTAATGCATTTCTCTTTATATGAATATTGTCCATATTCATGTATTGGAGGAAAAAATACTTTTTCTATTTTTAAGCAAGTTTGAAATTGCATGCAATACCATTAAATGAAGAGAGACGTCAATATAATAAATATTAATTAATAGACAAGAATAGATTTTGTTCAAATCAGAATAATAATTGTTATGAATGTGTAATATCTGTATCATGTAATTCATTTAATTTGGTTTTCATGATGTTTCCGCACTGTTTAATTACTAACTAATTAATTTCCAGTATAATAGTATATAGTTTCACTATAAAGACATTTTTTAATTTTTAGAATATAATTACTTCTGTGTACACATGTTTAATTTGTGCACAGTCTGCAATCTGATTGTTGTCGGGTCAGCTCAAGAGCTGTTAATCGGTTTACAAGTCTGGTCTTTATAGATGAAAAACTTTCTGAGGTTTGTCGATCAATAGCGAATCTTACTCGAACCCTCTCTTAATCCTGCGTATGTAATTTATAGCCATCGTATAGTGTTGTATATAAAATACAGGAAAAGTATATCGTTATAATGTAATTATAATCATCTGGAATTGTTTGTAGCAGTTATCTTTGATTTGCATTATCTAGAAATATCCGTCGAAATATCCGTTTCAATAGCGGCTTATTATTTTAAGTAACACAAGATAAATATAATTGCATACTGAAGTAATTACAAATGAGCTTTCATCAATCAGCGATAAATAATAGCGGATATGTAGAATTGATGAAGCTAGCTCGCGAAATCTTCATTTGATAAATAATGTCAAATTCAAATCAAGATTGGTCATGATATCGGGATACAGTGCAGAAAAATCATTTAAAAACAAAATCGTCATATGGTAGATATAAAAAACAGTGGTTTTTACAAGATTTAAAAAAAAATAGTGAGCTTTTTGTAAGCTAATAATTACAAGTAAAAGAAAAGGCCTAAATAAGTCAAGCCAATGGTTTTATAACAAATATTTTAAGTCGTATCAAGAGTGAAGTGATCCAGTACAACCAGACTTCATCGGATCATTGATCCGATAGAATCTCATTTATGCCTTGTGGCGAGCGAGATCTTGTCGAACTGTAAAGTTACATCCTTATCGGGATTTTTATATATAGACGATGTATCTCTTCCACATATATTACTGGCATATCGTTTGCTTTACTTTTTTAAATATTATCTGAATAGAAGAACATGGTTCTGAGGAGTCGATGAGATACCTCTTATTAGGTCAGTTCGAAATGTGTTCCGCTGGTGATTAGCATCGAGCGACGATATCAAAGGCGAGGATTGAATTGTATTTAGGAATTACTTATCTTCATAATTATCTATTTTATATCTAATTTTAAGTTCAAATTACATGAATACCTTGTTTCTACTACTATTGTTTGAAGTTAATACTATATCTGTTTTAAGTTAAATTATAACTGCATTCGTTAAGTTAAATGCCTTTTTTTGTTTATTATTTTTTTTATTTTTATTTATTTTTTATTTATATATATATTTTATTTATTTATTTTTATTTATTTATTTTTATTTTTACATGTTACTTCCAGTGGGGTACCCATTTTCTCATTTATTATCTATTATTTTAGAAAATATTAACTGTGAGAAATAAATGTTTTATTGACTGATTGATTGATCTTTTGTTAAAATAGTATTGACATGTGTTGCTTCTTTTCTTAGAATCTTTCTGGATAGGAAACATTAGCCATGCTCGTAGCTTCGTCGTTTTGTCGTCGATTACAGTTTGCTACTGGAGATGTGTAGGACTTCTGTGTCTATATAGTTGGCCTATGTCGAAAAGTTAGACTGTTATATCCTAATATCAAATTGGAATAACAGCTCAATGCATGTTGAATAACATTTAAAACACAGATATTATAAATTCTGTATATAAATTATGAGTATATGCATTATCAAGTTATAGTGCATGCTCACGTGCACATTATAAACATAAATTATTTAAATTATGAATTATAAATATGTACGATGTTTTACAGTATTACAAAATATATATTTGACTATTCACTACAAAGTTCGATGTAATATTTAGTTACGTTGATTCTATTCTATTTAATTAGATTGACGCTAACAGTCGAGTCAAATCCCATTGGTCTTTTATTCACAGTTTGCCTACTATTAACTTTTCATCTTATACGCATATACTTGTTAAATTCCATGCTAATTTGTACCGTTGCAGATTTCATTTCCTCGTTAAAAAGCAATCTCGTCTACGAATGAAAGGGAATGTTCTCAGAGAAGATCGTAGAGAAAGAAAAAAAAATCGCTTTATTGCTGTATATAACACAATTAAAGGTCGACGTCCGTCGGACTCGATGTGGTGCCGGTTATTCAAATCTGAAATGAAACATGGGTATAGAATAATAGTATTGTAAAGTAGTAATGGTTCTAGAAATAGTATTAGCCTACAGCAGAAAGCCTTTTCTCTCATTCAAGAAAATAAAAACATTGATAGGACAGTGACTCGGTCAATATGGCAATTTACACTATTTCACGTGTATCATAACAGTAATATAATCTAATTAAATAATGTCGGAACGTAAACTATTTAAACTTCATGTGTGAATCGCTGTGTGTTAATGGAGTTATGTATTGTAAACCTACTGTACCATTGTTATACTGTATTGCTTACTAATGGTGGGAATGTCAGGCCGGTTGTATCTTTCAGCTCTACACATTTTCTCTGAACTATCCAGGATGTCCCTACATTCATCCCTCCAATAGGAAACCTATTTCTCGCAGTTTGCAATGAACAAATTGACTTTTTTTAAATACAATGTGCAATCGTATAGATTAACATTAAAATTCATGTTGAAATGATTAAAGTCAGCTGGCACAAAATATCAGTAGAAACGATTGTTAACATAACAACTGTAATAACAATTTAAGAACACCCTACCAACAAGTATAGTGGTAATCATTTCGAATTTATCGGCACAAGGTTTGCAAGTTTTGCAAGTAGATTTTTCTTCCAAGATAAAAGATACCTTCTGTAAGTTTGAGCAAATTCGGGAACAAAATTGACTACATTGACAAGTCTTTGGGGTGTTCGCATTCCTAAAAACAAGATTTGCGAATAATCAAAGAATTTTGCCATCACAATATTTCGAAACAAGTAGGCATACGTGCTGGATAGGATTGGACGAAACTTAACTGAGGAGTTTGGAATTCGCTGAAAAACAAAAAGCAAGCAATATTTCGGACATATCGCTAGACACCGCAGGGTCCCGCAATTTTACCTATGCTGCACTGAATATTATACAGTATATTCTATTACGCATAACAGACACAATTCGGCACTACGTATGCTTATAGTCATAGGATGGTATATTATATCAACTTAACGTGTTATGTCGTTGCGTTTGCGCGGGCTTTTTAAAAGTCGAATGTTGGTAACATTATCTTCTATCACAAAGATCACCTATAATTCTTGTAAGTGACGAATTAAAGACTAGTTATATTATTCAATTTTGTTAATGTATTCACATTGAAGTTGATGTGACAACTCATAAGTTTATTCAATTGATACGGTATTAAAAAAATGTATGATCAAAGAAAGATAATTATTCAATTTGCTGAATTGAGTAAGCGTAGTATTTGATCTGAATGATGGTGTATTTACTATACTTGACCACGCTTCAACGTCGTGCTACTTTACTGAGTACCTTGTTATTTATAAAATCGTATTGCAAAATTATCATTATTTCAATAGCCATGGTAAGAAATCGGTCGGATGTATACGTACTGTACGTAATTTGTATACTAAATTAGACTTAAATAACATCTGTCGGCTATTTTGGTCACCCGCTCCCACGTATTTCTAAAGGTATTTTATGCGGAATAGTAATAAACACATTTAGTGTATTCATTCAAAGGTTAATGCCATGCTTACTACACACGACCCTTCAATGGATAGCGCAACAAGAAATAGTCTGCAGTATCGTTTCTTCTGAAAGCACCCTTTCCTTCCATATATGACTTAGATCTCATGACAATACAGCCCATGTAAGATTGTGATTGGTGAGTGTAATCTCACACTTCCCTGACAATATTCAGTAGCCATTTTTAAAAGGTGTTTTTGAAACACTTTTCTACCAACCTGCTAGACATAATTCGGTATGATAATCGACTGAATAATAATATCCTTAACAGACGTGTATATATCATCTTTTTCCTAAGCCAAGTAATTTTTCATTAATAGTAAGTAATGAGAAGCAAAAATAAACACTTTTTTTTAGTCACATTCTTTATTCATCTCACGTGGGGCAATTTCAAAAAGATGACTGAATTATTTAAAAAATAATAATTTTCGTCTGTCTTACATACGATATTAGAGACAATGTGGAAATAGGGCATGTCCTGGTGTTTTAATATTATTTACATTTACCTAAAATATAATCGAAAACATGATAACTGAAAAAAAAAACCAAGAAAATTAATCTTTAATTTAATCAAGCTTTGTCCTACTTTCAAACTAAATGATTTTTATAATGAAATAATACTGTACGTTACAATTATGAACAATAGACTTTATTTTCTTAATCAATACTCCTCATAGTTGTCTAATCAATAATCCTCATAGTTTTCGAATCAATAATAATCCCTAAACAAGAAACCGAAAGTTAGATTATTCGTTGGAACAAACAGTAGTAATTCTAAGCCGATATGGCCTAAAAAATATTATTATTAGAATAATATAGTATTTCCTTTCCAGTTTTGAACTGAATTTAAATACACGAAGCAAAAGATTAGACTAAGGCAGGCCTGACGGAAAAATCAAGTCTTGATTGATCACTGACGGAAAAATCAAGTCTTGAATTTCGAGTGAACAGTCAGAGAGGTTGCCTGTCAAATATTACGTAAACAAGCTCATTAAATTCGTACATTTTCTACTTAAAGTATTTGGTTTAAAAATTACGAATTACAATTTCATGAGACATCGTATGCATCCTACAGCAGGGGCCTCCAAATACATACATGTTTGGTCCAGGTAAAATAATAATGTGTATGTTTAAACTGGAAAAACGTATAGTTCCGTATTTTACGTAAAAAATAGGATGAATCCGATAGAAATGAACTACCGTATGCTTTTGAAATAATACCATAATTTAAACTACGAGGAGTTAAACGTTGTAACTGAAGTTAGCGAAACATTCTTCACTACGCACATTAATGATAATATATTGTATAGGATTATAACACAGATAGGCCTAGTCACATTAAACATACCTAATGACGTCATTTGTTAAATGAACTTCTTTATAAATATACCTCAATTACAGAAGAAGAGTTTCATATTGCAAGACTGAAAATTAGAATGTAATGCTGCAATATTTTTAATGGCCCATTTCAGTGAAATTATAATCTTATTAAATAAATTACCATTCAATGATTAACTCTGTTTGTTGTCCCCAGATGAACGTGTTATTTAATTTATATGGAAAATGTTCAACGCGCACCAACGTGACAAAATTTAGTTAGTAATTAGCCTTAATAAAACAAGTAGCAAGTCGGCGACAATAAATGCGCAACCTCCTATTCGGGTTCTAGTTTTATATTTATCTATATGTATGGTCTACTGCATTATGTTCACATTGTAAATAAGTAACAACATTATTTTCTCTAGCAAAGAAAAATGTTATCCCCACTGAGGAGTTTGGAATTCGTTGAAAAACAAAAAGCGAGCAATATTTCGGACATATCGCTAGACATCGGCGACTAGAACAAGACATTTGATGGGAGCTGAAGCAAACAATCATGATATGAGGAAGATGAGATGGAAGGACGGAGTACGGTAGCACAGCAAAGACTGGTTGAACATCAAACAGACCCTTCTACGTGTCCAGTTTTCTTCCAAATTTTAACATGTTCTTGCTCATACATTTATTTTCCGTAATTGTCATTTCATGTTTCATTACGTCATCATGTCAGAAAATTAGAAAGAAAAGACAAATGTTATCCTCACTTACATTTTGATTTTCTTACCATGTTCCCTGTTACAGTTACCGCAATATAATAATCGTTACCAGTTACAAAAAATATTTTTATTAAATGAATAAAATAGATAAGTTATTTATAGCTCACTGTAATCTCACTCTTGAATCTCGCATCTTGTAAACATGTATAATCAACGAAACGCGCTATCACTTGTCGACAATCTAGCTAATTGAAGGAACATGTTAACAATAATTTATCCAAATTTAAGACACGCATTTTGTCGTCGGTAAACATGACCGTAACAGCAACAATTGTCTCCATAGTATAATATAATGAATGTACTAAACCTAATTTCTTCTAATTTCTTTCATCATTGTGAGGCAACATTCTACCATGGTATGGGTATCAAATAATGGATGAACCAAATAAAGATTTACAAGTACATGGCACTAACGCAATAACAAACCATCCTTTTATCAAAACGTACACAAATTGAAACTAACTGTGGAAATAATAATGCCGGAAGATGGAAAACGTCAATTTAAGCATGAGTGAGAATAGGTATGAAAGTACTTTCCTGGATAGGAAAGAGTGTAGGCCAAGTATTGTCTTGATTTTCCTGGTTAGGCACTAGGTAAGAGGGTAGACGTGGTTATTCACGCATGATATTCTCTCTCTGGAATATTATGAATACCTCTTAGCCTCGCTATATAGGCATTCTTCTTCTTCAGGATTTGTCAGTCTACAGCAGGACATATCCCTTCTTCAAATCTCTCCATTTACTTCTCTCGACTTACTATTCTATTCTCAACCAGTTGTTCATTTTTGTTTGCCTCTTTTCCTTTTCCCTATTCTTGGTTGCCAACCCGTAAGCCTACTTGTCCATCTATTGCCCTGGAGTCTTGGGACGTGACCTGTCCATCTCCATTTATTTTTAGCAATTCTTGAAGCACATCTCTGTTTTTTTAATCTTTCCCTAGGAAAGTATCTGGTATCTGTCCATTATTTTTTTCCATAGCATACTGGGAACTTAACTTATCCTTGTTTTTCTCGGTAAAGCATAGGCATCAATAAAGCCCTATTATTTTTCACACGGTATAAAATGCATGAAGGTAGGCCATTATTTTCATCGTGGTAGATATGACGGAAATTACTATTTTTCTCCTCGTAGATGATACATGATGATTAGTAATGAATGGTTCAACGAATACTAAACATTTCATATATGTTTTACATCAGCTCAATCCTAAAGTAAATTTAATTATTATTCAATAGATTAGCCGAAAACATGAATGATTGTATGTATGTATGTATTTTCTTAAATAATAACCACTGCAAACTTTTCTATACTTACATGATAACATGTTATATTACCATGGCGTTAAACTAATTTTACAAGTCTACATCACCGTGAGTTGATTATTTCATTAGGCCTTGAGTAGGCCTACTAGATTCTCATTAATTTACTTGAACCGAATGCTGATGTCATATTCAAGTATGGAAGCATTATATCAAAAATAAATGTTTTAATATATATGTATATATAAAAGGTTGTCTTTTAAGTGGCTTTTATAGCAAATTAATATAGATATAAAGACAATTTTTAATGAATAATTGTCTTTTTCTAAGAATTATATATTAAATGACGCGTTTGTTAATCTGACGTCTTGTCATAATTGATTTGTTTCACGACAAATTATTACCATCGATTCATCTTGATAGAATAATAACTAAGGTAGTAATTAGTCAATATCTAGTGGACTTTAACATACAACAATAAATATTAACAAAATAATCATCTTTTATCAATCGTCGTATATAGTGTTGCCGACGAACTCCCAGTATTATATCAGCACACAAGAAGCTTCATGCATGGATCTAGGATTTAAGCTATGTTCATAAGCTGTTGGGAGTGGCTTAATATTTACAATATTTTAATAGATGAACAGAATCCGGGACGCATTATTTTTTTCCTATTACCTTAAGGCAGAAAATATAGAGGGCGTGCATATATTATGAATATTCATGATGTATGTCTGAGCTCATCCGGGAAATTATTAGTCGCGTGCAAACGCGACTCTACAGCTCACTATGACGGTTGGTCGGTAAAAACTAACTAAAATTTGCGCACGCGACTGCAGCCATGTATATGGCCTTGTTATTGGACGAAAAGCTATTTCGAACACTTTTTTTATCACTAAATGCATCTCCTGCAATACGTAGCTTTCTATAATGGTTTTTAATTTAATGCTTACGTTCATCGACAATGTAGTATGCATAGTTTAAATTTATTTTAATGCTAATAGTGTAATACTATACAATACTATAACAATGTATGTTGTTTTCATGTTGTTTTCACTGAGGAATAGCAAATGTCAATGCATTAAGGACAATTAATGAGATACCATATTAACATAAATGAAAATACGTTGAAAATCATGATTGCGCTTCTCCAGTTGAATCACTTCCTAAGGCCTGAGATTACCGAACCCAATGATAATGAATGATGCATAATTTACATCACAAATGTTTATTAAGTTAAACATCGTGTTGCTGTGGCCTTCTAGATGGACTGCTGATGGCGACGTACTGCAACAAAAATATTTATTGCAAATATTCACCTTTTAAATCATTACATTGATGACTTCGACCTAATTCACGTGATCACAGTATTGATTCAAAGCCTAATTTAGTACATTTTGAAATAACTGTGATGAAAAAACTGTATATTATTATATGCCACCACACATGATGTATGGTGTATTGAAATAGTATTTACAGTGCGTATTATAAGACTTCGGTTATAAAAAAAATCGGGACATTAATTTTCGGTCATATGCCTAGCATTACATTCCAAGGTGTGCTTTTGTTTGATATTTATTAACATTTTCTATTCAACTTAAATATGAATTATCATTCTAAGCGTTTTCTAGAATTACGTTGGACAAAACAGGAAAATAATACAGAATGAAACTATATTTTCATACAACAATCTAAAGTTTTATTTACAATCTTTTATATTTCCAAATCGTAAAATAAGAACATTAGGCCTACTTGTCAATAATTAGGACTTAGGCCTATATTTATATGGAAACACGATACCCTGTGTATTATGTATGTATCTCATTTGTCAAAATCACATTTATCGTTTTAATGTATATAACGCATTGTAATAAATTCATATTGGCCTTTGCGTCAACCATTCGTATACATTACACGTACGTGCTCAAAACAGATTAAGATTTTAGAAAATACACTAAGGTAGGCATATACACATTCTGCTGCATCGATTTTATTGGAGTCCGACGAAAGGCGAAAAATGATGATACACCAGATTTAATATATACTGTATATATAACTGATGAAGGGCTAGTTTTGCCCGAAAGCTCTGCTAACTGGCTGTTTTACTTTATCGTTTTGATTTAGCTTTTCGATTTTTTTTTATCTCCATTGAGATTCACCCACAGCATTGTCATTTTTTCAGAAATTTGCCTTTGGATTTATATATAGTGAAATATATATAATAAAGATTTTAATCTAAAACAGATCTATTTTATTATTACATTAATCACTAAAAATACTAATAAGATTGAACTTTTCAATCTTCACGTCAGTGATGTAAAAATAGTATATACGCTAAACATTGGATAGTTATGGTAATACAAAAAGGTATGATGGACGTATGATTACTAGAGTTCCAAGAAACTCCCACATTATATATGATTAGTTTGAGAGTATTACGTCATGGCAAATGAGTAAAGATTTGACGTTCAAGTTAAAATGATGACGTACATTACGGTACATTACATGATGACAATTATAATGTTGTTAATTGGCACGTACTTAAACTTAATTTCAAGTACGGTAACCTTATTTAAGCATGGACCTATAAAATAGGTCCATGATTTAAGGTTGAAAATAGTCATTATTATCCAGTGCCATGTGTCAATTAATGTTTAAACTTGTTTATTGGAAAATTAGTGGTTTTTTTTATCATCGATGGTTGGAATGCGTTTACGTTATGTTTGCCGGTCAATATAACACGTTTTATAACACACCTAGATATATTCTTGTAATTTGATTGGATGATAGTTGGTCACATGGAGTTTAATGGACGGCAGAGTGATATGCAAACATGTTATATTTTTCATTATTTAAATCCACAGACAAAAAATATGTGTCTGAATATTGATCACGTCAATGTACCTATCTAATATGTTCATTTATAACGCTTGTATTTTGAGGCTGATGGCCCGTATGTTCTGAATAAAATCTCTCATTGGAGAGAACTAAAAGATATTCTTATTGTTGTTACACAGTGAGCAACTGGATTGTGCGACGCGGGAATAGGATGTTGACTGCGCGTTCGAAAATCAACCTGTTAAAGGACGAGAACCATATTTTAACAACGTATTAGGGATGTACATAATTATGATTTCAGAACAATAGCGAGATTTACCATATCGCCGCGTGCGCTCGCCGTACAGCCGTCGCCGTAAATTTCTGTGACGTCACAAGTGCATGGAAAAATCTACCTCATGCGTTTTCACTGTTGTATACAAGAGATAGGTACCGTCACTTCAATTGCTAATTTGACCTGTATTAGGCTTAAATTTGGTTCTCGGTCAAGTTGTCCTTTAAACATTCATTATATGTATATTGGCCGGTACAATTCTTGTATGTTTTACAAAGGCTATGTAATATCAACAAGGATCGTATACGACTCGAGTAACAACTAGCTATATGATTGTTGTCACCGTAGTGTGTAAATGCTCTAATCAGCAGCATTTGATTCAATATACAAAGCGGCCGAGTAATTTTGAACAAAGTTTACTTTAAAACAATAATATAGATGTGTTAAATGAAATAATTACTGTTCTGTGTATTATTGCTGCATCTACAATTCTTCTAGTTGATAGGCCTAATTAATTCAATTAAGATTATCAGTCCTCAAAAAATGCAATTTGTATTTGCACAATCTGTTGTTCCGATACAGTACAGTATTAGTGATCAGTTATCTTATCAATTTAGAACATTGATGATAACATAAGAACAAAATAGAATTCGGACACGAACTATCAATTTTCAAATTCTAATCCGAAATTAACAGAATTCAAACACACGTGCTGACAACATGGCACTTTGCAAGGAAGTAACATTGATGTAGGTTAATGGTTCAGAAACAATACTAGTGGACAAACCTGAGACAAAAATTAAGATGTGAATTCGTGCAGATTACATGTGATAACTAGAGCAATCAGACTGTCGAGCCGCATTATATGAAACTGATGCAACCATGCGCAATACCACGTGATTGCATTTGAGAAAGTAGCTTATACATAACGTACGCAATTTACTTACTAAAGCTTGGTTCCCACTAGAACGTAACGCAAGGACGTAAACGCAACGCAAGCGTTTTAACCAATGACAAGCGAAGTTCAGTTAGCAATCACAAGCGAATAAGCCATCGCTTGTGATTGGTCAATTCACTTGCGTTGCGTTACGTCCTTGCGTTGCGTCGCTAGTGGGAACCACACTTTAAGCTAGCGACGCAACGTAACGCAATCTACGCAACATAAGAAAATTCCCTTCTCATAATTGTGTTTGCCCCTGCCTGCGTAAAATCAAACCTGCGATGTTTTCAGCACTATTGCGACGTCGGTTCACTTTGCGTCGATACGTCGTTGCGTTGCTTTCCAGTGGGAACCACGCTTTAACTTGTATATATTGCGTTTACGTAAGTGGTGCAATAATTCTTCTAGTTTCTACTATTTGTGACTATTGTAAACTATGTTTAATTTTCTCAAGTAGGTCCAAGGCCTCAAGTCATTTGGGTAGACAATTTTCTGTTCTACTTCAGTTGATCCAACATTAATTCCTTGTCAGTGAAATTGTGGTGGCTTCCTTTCTTTGTTTATTATATCTTAATCACACTATATTTAAAATATTGATGTTGAGAATATTGAATTAAATATAGAATAAGTTTAATTGTTACTGTAGTTATGCATGTTTCTCATAGGCCCATTCTATCTTAATAAATAGGCCTACAAGCAATTTGCGAATCATCCAAAGATTTTTTTTCGTACACGAAAAAAGGGGGAAAGAGAGAAGCTATTGCACGATCGTTAAATAGTACATACTATTGTGACCCAAAAAATGTCCAAAAAATAGACATGAAATTATTTAGGTGTTATATAAAATAAAATTTGAATATACAGTAAATATAGAGTAATTGAAAACAAGGCAGAAAGCAATATGATAACAAACAATAGTGTCACCCATATACAAGACAAGGAACAATTTGATTTCTACGTATTTCTATTCAGAATCAATGTTTCTCTTATGTGCCTGTGTATGACTATTATTTCAATGAATGTCTTTAGTATAGAAGCTGAACAATCAGACAAATAAGAATATAACTCACATAAGAGCCTACTAATTTGCGCTATGTTGGCCGAATAATTCTCCACCACGAACTTTCAAAGGTCTGGCGAAGTAAGAGGAAATGATGAACGATCAATCATGGCTAATTTAACATGATGCATACGTTTGCACTCAGTTATTTAATGATGAAAACCTGTCTCATAAGGTGCATGCATTTATATTTGTTTATATTGCATAGCATTATTTAAACATCATGTCGTCAAAATGACATCATTATGACTTCCGTTTCGAGAATCGTAAACGTTTTAAATTTTTGAAGAATATTATGCAGACTGAGTAATTTGTGTGTAATGTTCGTGTCCCCGTAATGAGACATGAAATCCAGTGAAATCTGGAGGACGAGTAATTTTCGTGTAGCAACTCGCATCTTCAAAAATAGAGGGTTACATCTCTCGATCTCTTGAATTAGGCCTACCTCTTTAGTAATATTATTACTGTTAACTGTTGACGGAAACTCCTCTGGGCCTAAGTGAATATTTTATGGCTAAATATTTAATTAGTAATTGTTTGCCTTTATACGGTCATTTTTCGGCAAGGTAACTAACTATGTTAGGCTAGGAAGGCTGCAGAGAGGCCGAACCCACCAGCAGGTCCACTAATATTTGGCTATATAATATAACAAATATACCGTACTGTATAGCATTTATATCGGTGAAATATAACATTTGACATCCCCTTGGAAATTATATTTTTCTCTCGAGACTATATTTTCCCTCAGCTTCGCTTCGGAAAAATATAGCCTTTTCCTTGGGATATCAGAAGTTATTTCACCTCTAATCAGGCAATATTTTGTATAATAATATAGAAATCTCAATTTCTCGTAATATAAAATATTTTATTAAAAAAGAATCAATTCAAACAAAATATCTGGAATATCTTTGTTAGAATATTCATGTAATCAGCATAAAGTAGCCATAAAGTGGAATGTTAAATATGAATTATTAATATTAGTTTGTAATAAAAAACGATCATTGATTTTATTTTGTGATAAAAAATTATACAAATACTGTTTATATGCGACAAAAACAATAGTATCCATGAGTATGTTATCTGGATCATGATACAATTCATCACCTTTTCAACAATTATAAAATATGCCTAATTACTAACTGCGGTTATAATATCATACAGCAGGTATAGTTATTTCTCATGTGAATATCTTCAGCTGTTATTTAATCTAATCAGTATTAAGTGAAATATCTTGGTAATTAGTATTTGCCAAATAGAAGATATGAGTGTTTACTTCCAATATCATACAACATACAAGCACATGATCTCAACAGTATTTCATTTCAGCTGTTTTTGCAACTTCAATACTATTACCTATAGTAGCATTATAATGTCTACTTTAAGGGCTCAAAGTAACTGTAAGTCCACTAATTATATGTAATAACTTAATTCTTCATAAATATTGGTTGCTGAAGTAAACGAGATTCCAGTTTTTACATTGGTTGTTCGGGTTCCGAAAATGTACTATTGTGGTTGTATGCGGGCAATCCACTCGTTTTAGATGCGGGATTGCTAATTAAGATGAATAATCTAATCCATATAGTTAATGGAAAACTATATGCGTATAGACAAAAAGCTTTCAGATTTAAGTAAAGCATGATAGTTACCTGTCAGAATACATATAAACAATTTCCGTTGTGCTGTGATGAATTGTGTTCAGTGGGAGATATCTATCGCAAAACCAAAATACACGCCCATGATTTAAATATATCCTGTATCGTTGGCTATAGTCACCAAAATGGTGTTTAACATTATTATATACGTATTTTACTACGTGAATTTACACCCGACTTTAAATGGACACATTACATATTATTGAATTGGGCTGATAGTAACCAAATGAAAAAAGCTACACCCAGTTTGAATCATAACATGTTTAAGCAAAGATTATCGCGCCGCTACACTCTATAAAACTGCTCCGGCTAGGAAATCTAACGGCCGGTTAAACAATAATAACTATTTAATAAGCACTTTAAAGACTAGATAAGGCAATTTAAGTCATGTTTTACTGCTTTTTAAAATAGTAACAATTTAAAAATTGTTACTATTTTTTTAATCGTATTTGTTTAACTTGATGTATTTGAAAATTACTTTGAAGAAATATTTAATATTTAATATAATTATTGTGTTTAATTATTGTAGAACAATATTATTAGAGATATATTAGCAATATGATTTTTTTTTAATTTGTAAACTTTCCATTTGTTCGGATTGTTCACCTGAATAGCGTCCAAGTTATCTACATTGAACCTGGTGCTATCAAATTTGGCGAGAGTGACAGTGGTCTAATGGTAATGGATGTATACATATCAAGCAGGATTCCGGGTTCGAATTTCGGTTGGAGCAGCTTTTTCTAACTTTCACGGATATTCTTCACCGTCTAGTTTTCTTAGATAATGTCTAAAGGTAATCATAATGTTGCAATCATTAGCATTCAATAATAATGGATTCTCTATATGTTGATAAACATCAATTACTTGAAAGCTTTTTGCCTCGAATATTCTTAATTGTGCTTTATAAAGCCGCCTTCAACGTTTTCGCATAATACGTTACGAACACTTAATTGTGTATACTGTCACTGTTTATCATTACGTTTCTACATTTATGGAAAATCACGCTTTTTGTTGAAAAGATAGGCCTAAAAAACAGTGAATAGGATGTTGGACATTTGGTAATATTCTTCGATTCGACAAGTATTATTGGTTCGAAACAACTGGAAACAGCATTGGACAGAGTTAAAATAAATGTTGTAATAAGTTTCTTTTAATTATTAATTAACTATTTTATAAATGTCGGTATTGAAATAGATTACGTTTACAGTATATGCAAAACAAACCATCATCTCTTAAAAACTATCTTAAGTTTATAATACTGCTCCTCAAGCGAGTTTTTGGAATCTTGTTTACAATAATGATTCCATTCCCTGATAAAATACAATATCTATTCACCATCTAACCTTTAAGCCTTTTGTAAATTCCAGACATTAGTGTAAGTGTGTAAACATCAATTAATATGTATATACATCTAGTGTAGAATGGGAAGCATAATTATATTTAATTTAAAAGTAGCGTTGTAGTGATGATGTCATGTCACTATTGCTAGAATCAAGATTCATTAATCCGTTTAATGGTTTGTGGTGTGAGAGTCGGCTTCTTTGAGAACTGAAGCACGTAAGACTTAATGCTTTAAGCATCGATAATAATGATTGTATTGTTTTCTTCATCAACATCAAATTGGTTATAAGAACTGAGATTTACACTACAAAACAAGCTGAATATTAAAGTGTGACGCCATGTTTCAATAAGTTTCTACAGACAAAATAGGTTTCAGCAGTACAGTAAATCATTCCATTTCGTTATTACAATTCATATTATAAAAAACTTCTTTATAATCAACAGCAACAAATATTAAAAGGTGAGGCCGCTACGAAAATGTACAATAGCAAAACTCACGTACTCCAGGCAATGAAAAAAGGAGGCTCCTTTCAATTTCTTTTTCTGGCAACACTTGTGTGAAAATAGGATATCTAGAAAGGGCCTAAAATATCTTTGTTTTCTTTATCTAGACAAACTAAGATATCTTAGTTTTCTTTATCTAGACAAACTAATATATCTTAGGTCTTAGTCACCCGTGAAAATAACCGTCTCGGATCAATTTGTTTACGTGCACCCTTTAGAAAAAAATAATTTGACGATGTTACTGTTCTCAACCAGCAAGAACAATTTACTGAAAAATGACAACGCTGTGGGTATCAGTGGCTGGATCTGATATACAAGTAAGCAAAATTGATAACAATTGAAACAAAGCTAGATTACTATTATTTTTTCAATGTTATATCTATTACAGAATTGATTTATCTTAAATATGTTGCTTATCAATTTGTAGGTTATTTGTATGTTTTAACTTTCGAACATTGTATCAAAAACTGATAGTGACAATAATGCACCCCAACCAGATTTGTTCGTTTGTGGAATGGGCTACCGGTATTTTAAAATTCTATTTTGACAAACCAAAATTAGTTACTGACCTGAATGACAGTTTCAGTGCTCATTTAAAATAGAATTTTATAATAACGTATCTTCAAACCAGATGAACATTTTCAATCGGGCTACCGGTAGATATTAAACTTAGTGTCTTTATGTATGTTGGCAGTTGGGTACAATCAAATATGTTAATGGCCACTATAAAGCTTAATTTATATTGATAATTCAATTCAAAATAACATTTATTTACTTCCTTTTAAGATTGAAACAATAATGAAATAAGAAATAACATATACAAATAAAAATAAATGTGGGGGTGGGGAGGGGTGTGGAGGAAAAAGGCAGGATCTCAGTAAGAGACAGGATCTTGAGTCGGGTTATATAGATTAATGTTTTGTTTGTAGGCCTATTCTTTGAGTGTTGGTGTCTTACGGTAACCGTTGTCCTCTTCTGTACACTCAACAAAGAGTTTTCGAGTATTTATACCTCCCTGTTTTCATGTTGCTGAAATATAAAATAAAATGGGTTGAGCTTTGTCTGCTATCTACATAAATAATATAGATTTCACAGCATGGCGTTAATTATAATATATTTGTCAATATTCAATTTCCCATAATGTAATTTACATTATTAAGGGACTGTCTTCTAGACTTCGTAATGATAATCATCATAATCGTGGTTTGTAACATGCTACTTATTATGCTTCTTTTGATTTAGCAATTAGATTGAAAAGGTGTGATGAGTAATTCATATTTTTTAATATGTCTATGTCTTCGCTTCTTCACGGTGTAACGATGCGTTACAAAAAAAAACACCCAGATATCATGGCATGTAGGACAATGCTCCCGGTGATTTAGTTTCGTTTAGTTTAGTGAGTATTTGTTGTTCAAAACATTATCTATTAGTCAGTCATCTTCCTCCTACTAACAATTGACTGTCATAGATATTGTCTTTAATTAGCTTACGTTGTCATATAATATTGTACTGTATACGTATGTAGAAATTCACCGAATTATTATTAGTTTCTCTAAAAATACAAAGCCATCGGGATTGAAATTAAATCATGACAAGGTATTTGGAGAACTCACAATCCGTAAACAATTACCGCACTATCCGTGTCAAACTAATTACCATTTTTTCACTGTACGGGAGAGGGCGTAGTTACACACAGAAGTGGTTTTGTGAAGAGAACTTTGTTGTTTCATTATATGAAACTACATTCATTCAAACAAGGAGTTATCCGCCAAGGTTCGGATAACTAAAAATGTATGTTTATTAAAATAAATATAGTGATACACGCTAAGAAAACAGTACGATAAATGTATATTCTATCGTACAGTAGGCCTATATCTAGAATAGTGTTAGGCTTAATGAATTCCAAATGCTAAAAGATGTTGATTCGGCAGTTAAAATATTGTATGATGAATATTTTTATATTTGAAAATGGCATTGTCAGCAGGATTGCCGTGTACAAAAACAACACATGTCTAGCAAACGAGTGTAAGTCAAATTAATTACGGGAGCATCGTAATTTAGGTCATCCATTACCGTACCAACATTATAATATGGCTATAGTACGTTGGTTCAAAACGTTTCGTATATTGTGTTTTACAGTTTAATTTAGTCAGTAAGTATTGTTTTAAAAAATATATTGTCTTTGTTAAATATGCCATTTTAATTTCACATAACAGTTATTTACTTTGACCAGAATTTGGATGGAAAAAAAACTTTCCTGAAAAAACTGTAATTTCAAACAAAAAAATAATGAAATTGACTCTGTCAATGTGTTTTTGCCATTTTTTAGTTTTTTCTAAAGCAGAAGTGATTGCCTTTATTAAAATAACATTTTTTTTAAATTAATCTTCATTGTTCATGTTTTTGGGGACAATACATCTTTAAATCAATTTATACATGTTGTACTCGTTGAATAGCCCATGAAGCAAATGAAGGTTAATATGCCTTCTCAGTAGATAAAGTTACTCAAAATCCGTTTCTGCAATAACCATAACTAAGTCTCAACGTGTCACCTTTTTATCATTGTAATGGTAATTACATTCCATTAGCAGATTAGAATCATCACACATCTTTAGGTTTTCTTTTCAGATACTACGATCTTAATTACACTGTTTGATGCTAGACTAATAATCTTAATCTTTATTACATATTGTATCTTATTCGATGACGATTATATTCATTGTGTAGTTAGTTAAAGGTACAATTAATCTCTCTAATAATGTAGGTCCCATCTGCATCTGCATGGGATAAACAATTCAGCATCATTATAAATACTATATTTAGCTAAACGTACTCTGTATGCCTTCAATGCGATTTAGTATCCCTGAATGACTGTTTTTTAATTCCTGAAATGGAATAATTTCAGGAAAAACAGCGGTAATAAGAGTTTTTACGATTTTTAAATAAAAATCAAACAAAATCAAACTAACAACGTAAATCATGTTGAGTAATACTTTAAATTCCATAAACATACAATTGCAGTTTTGAATGGACTCAAGACTTAAATAAAAGACGTAATAAAATGTAATCTCCTACATTAAATGATACACATTTTACTTGCGATAACGTTTTATTCAAGACGAAGATAAAAATAACAAATAAAAAAACAAAAGGAAAAACGATAGTCATTAGCTGCCAGGAAAGTACAAACGTACACTGTCGGCAAATTTTTTTTTTACTAATGACTACAAAAGTAGAAAAACAAATAGTAATGTATTTCAGAAAGTATTCCAAGAAATAACCATTTCTGATTGCCAAATTTGGTTGTTGTATGATGCCTAAACAGTAAGAAAAGAATGTTACTTATTGATATTCTTACGAGATTCTTAATCTAAAAAACCTTTTCCGAATTGAAATTTTTAACAGTAAAAAAGAAACTTAGGTCATCAAAGTAAAAGTGGGCAGTTGGAACGCATTCTATATTTCTAACAACACATGTCATAAAGCATTGGACTAGTAACGACGAATTATACAGAAATAATAAATATACCTGACAACCTGCGAGACCGCATGATTGCAAGCAAAAGAATTTTGCCTGTTATGTCAAATGCATTTGTGTTTGTATTGAAGACGTTTGAGTCACATTTTTCCCTTGAGAATGATGGTAATGTAGAAGAGATTATAATATAAGCAAACAGTAAATCAACGATCAAAAACAATTCCAACACAGAATACTTCTGTTTACGTGATCTAAAGATGAACGATTTTCTTTCTTTAGATATTGGACAACGTTATAATAACATGCTGTTACAAAACCAATAGATTCACTGATTATCTGTAAATACCATAAGATTATCATCAGGATGATCAAATAAAGATACTTCCCTCTCATTTATAGAGTTTGTTTTATCCAATAGGTCTAGTACTTAAATAATAATAATAATAATACAAAGAGCTTTAAAATCACTCTAAAGTTTACTATGAGGGTATATTCTGTCCTCATGGTATTACTTGAATGTCTATTATTTGACTAAAAACGCAGATTAATGGCACACAATTGGCTTCATGTATTAGCGGATATTTTACACATTCTAGAAAATAATGATAGAAGAGAAACAAAAATTAAAACGTCTTTAGTTTTATTGACTTTTCTAGTTGTGTTTCAACATGGCTGTCATGAAATCAACTTCATGGTATATGAAACAAAGACAACATATAGGTTTACCAAAACTAAATGTCAATGCAATAAAATATAATGTATGAGAACACGAAGAACACATATATACTTTCGCTAGAATGAATAGAATGACGTCTTCACAATATTAACATTAACGAGATTGTATGAGGTTGAGTGTTATTCAATTGGTGCGAACATAGTCATTTGGTGATTTGTCTTCTTTCGCACCGTTGGGCAGCAAATGAAATACCAACGGCGCTGTTTTAAAGCTGTATTTTCAAAAAATAGTTGATACAGAATTTTTACTGCGTAAACTGATTACTAGTATTATAGTGCATCTAATATGAAGTACACGTTTTAAATAAACATTGTACGGGAATTACAGTCATGTTGTAACTTATAAAGAGTTAATACATGTCAAGTGATTAAAAGAGCCAATTAAACTACACAGATATCCTGCAGATATTCTTGTAGAGTAATTCTAGCTTGTTTGTTTGCTTCCCTTTTGCTTATTCTAAAACATGTTAAGTGAGCGTTGGCAAGTAAAATTACTGATGAAATGTGAGATGAACTGTTCTTTCCAATTATAGGGTTGCGAATTTTGTAGGATTTAGGAGTAACTTCATAACCATGGTTTCATAAACCAATGGACTCCAAGCAAAATTTACGATCAAAAACGTTATTGTTTATCAGTCAATGCTAGATGTTTATAAATATAACGACAGGTTTTTCTTTATTAAATCATTGCATTGCGTGAATCCTCCTGATAAGTTCCTTGACGTTGTTGTATACACTTGTCGTTAGTAGGCCTTAGTTTACGACTAAAGGCTACAGAATGATATTACTTGTATCTCCATTGTTATTGATAGTTTGATTGAAATTACCCAGTTCAATCAATCATTTTTCGAAACGGGCAAGATTACCATATTATTTTGTCATGTAAAATGTATTTGTAGATTATGTATTTTTTTATAAAATGTACTTTGGTTAAGAACATACGTTGTTTATCTGTTGAATACTATTTAAGTGGCGTCAAACCGTATGTATTAGGCATATATTTACATTACAACATAATATTTCCCGTTATTTTTCATCAACGAAATTATAGTAGCATTGAAATTGAAAAACTATAATTACAATCTTGAAATGTATTTTCTATTGTTTGACGCCCTCTATCAGAATGTTAGTCTTCAGACGTCATTCGTTCTCATTTACATATTAATAGCCGTTCGATTTTTCTTTTAAAACTGAAAATCCACTGTTGACACTTTCTATATAGTTAATTACTTAAAATGGAATACCTATAGTCCTACACATAAGTCAAGAAGTATATTCGAAAACTGCATTCTCAGCAAAGTATTTCTGCTTACTTGCTTAAATTAAAAATTAAATTCTAATAATTATAATTCAGTTGTTGTTTGTTTATTTATACATCTTTTTTCATAGAGAGGCCTGTAATATATTATATGTAGAGCACGTTTCAATTTAACTTGTAGGATCCAGATGCATGCAAATAAAAGAATTTGAACGTCCACGATTGTTTAGGTATTTTGCCACAAAAAGTAAATTAAAAACAGATGTGCGAAGAAGGAGAAACAAAACTCCCATTTCTCTAATAACTGAAGTAAATCAATAATAAGGAAAACTATTAAATAATAACTTATTAGGCCTATTTACATTTGTTTTTTAACAGACTATTAACTCTCGATGGACGCAAACGAACGAAATTTTATAAATTCAATGAACAGTTATGGATTTAAAATTACAGTAAGCAAAATGAGAGGTAGGTAAGTATCATTTCTTTTATTTACTAATATTATATCTACTTAGCTTACAATGAAACAGAAATCGTAACTATTTAATATCACTACTTAAACGGTTTGTGGTGATCACATTCAATACCACAGCATATGAGCTCTTAGAGATTTTTTGTTCTATTTTGGTATGGATATATTATGTCACCATGGTATTCCGAAATAAAAAGATGAATGTCTTAAAGACACATTATCTGCATTTCTTTTATGTTTTGTATAAGAAAAATGTAGTCAATAGGCCGTTTGGAATACATATATATTCTGTTCAAATTAGCGACTAAAATACAATTGATCTATGATAAAAAATCACTATTTTTACATAATAGGGTAGATTTTGTGGAAAGTCTGTAATTCAATATCCAACATCTTCTACTTAAGTAATATTCCATTAAATTACAATTACCCTTTCTTTGAAATTAATAATTCTAGTTTGCATGTATGAAACATCAACTTAAGACGTGACGCTATACACCCAAGATGGCAGAAGGTAAGGATTAAGACAAACAATCCAATAAATGTGTGAGGGAATGGCGAATTTGTCATGGCATTCCATTATTTGAAGATACTACAGAGAAAATTCTTTATGAGATAGTAAAATTTAAGTCTGAATGTATGCGTGATATTTTTTAAGAGCGTGTTTCACAAGCTTAGAGATGATATTGCTTTTTATCAAGATGTTATTTCTTCCAGTTTACTTAAAGCACTTTCAAGAAAAAAGGTAGTAAAACTGGCGCTGCAAACTGAAGCGTACAATTGGGAACCTAAATTAAATCACATGCATTTCTAGACATTCGGGTTAAATATACGATGCGTCTTACATTTTTCTTGGTTATACTTTGTATCGTCTGAATCTGATTTTAAAAAAAAAGGTTTGATAGCGTACCTCATCATACGCTATTAGTCATACTGAAAGAATATGACACATCTTAATTTGTAACATGCCTGGCTAGCTTTAGAATTAATTATCCGAAGACTCAGTGTGTCGCATATCTTTAAGTGCACCAGTTCAAAGTGGGATACATCAGGATCAATAGATTACCATGTGCTATTAACTCAAATATTTGCAGATTATTCGCAGATGACACCTAATTATTTTAGTTTTTGATTTTTACCTTGTAATAAAATCGTATAATTGTGATAATACATTAGACACTGTATTACAATAAATGCGACAGGCAGTTTTGCAAAGTGCGTAAGCCTATTAGAGTACAATGATAAAGTACAATAGACCGTCACAAAGTATCGCGGGTAAATACAAAGTGCGAAAACTTTATTACAAAGTGCAAAGTTCAGTTTCGACATGAAATCTAACGCTTCGGAGGATTCGAACTAACTAATCCGAAGATTAAAAAGAAAACCAATTATTCAGGAAAATATTAGTATAGGCCTAAATGATATTTTTCTATAATTTAAATAAGTTGGCACAGATGCACCTGTTATCGTGGGAATCTGCACAATTGGCGGCGCCAGTGGTAGGGGAAGGACGGATTGGGGATTGGGTAAGGGTAATTATTCCTTCATTCCTATCAACTAATGTTGTTATTTGCACATCTATAACATTTTTCAAACCATTTTTTTTAACACAGCAAATGACGTTGGCCTAATAATTGGATCTCTGTGTGGAGGATTTGTTATTCTTGGTTTGGTATTCTTATTGTTTCGTATCTATAACAGTCGATGCAGAAGCCAGTCCAAATATGAACGTATAGGACCACGGTTAGTTCCCCCTGCTGTTCAGATTGAAAGCAGATGCTTAGCCACACCGTCTATTAAGTAAGTAGCTTTTATTTTATTGTGCGAATTAATATATAAATATAATTAAACTAAATATAAAAAATTGATTATTAAATTTTAATTTTATTAAACCTTTAATCTATTCCTTTTGTTAGATTGCTTTTTTTTTGGAAATAGTGACATTTTTGGATCGAATTTTATTCCACTTAACATTGCTTAACATTAACAAACTTATTTCTGTTTAATAGCTTGAAATCGGTGCCGTTTATGGTACCAATGTCAACGCCAAGGGACCGCAGTCAGACATCTGCAGTTTCTCCAGGATTTACCCAAATTTCAAAAGATCTCTCACCAGAAAACACTGCTGCGCTTTCTCGTGAACGTCGTCTGTCCGTTCCCGGACCTGAACGCTATAACAATAACGATAGACGGCCGTCTTTCACGGAAAGACGACCTTCTTATACAGAGCAACGTTTACCACTTTACGATGATTTTGACTCAAGAAGAAGTAGTACTGGATCAATTATAAGTGCATGTAGTGATACGACAGATGGTAGTTCGCCACCACTACACTCACCGGCTCGACGTCTATCTTACGTCGGATGTGACGTAACTTCTCCATTAGGTAAGAAAATATAATGTTACTATTAGTAACAAGTAGAGAATGAAAATAATTGTTGTATATCTAAAGATACAAAATATAATAAACGTGAACACTTCTTTTACTGGTTAAATTTGATTAATTGCTTAATTTATCTTTCTACCTAGACTTGCCCCAAATCTGTATTCATTGTCTTTTATTTATTTATTTGTTTTTATTTCAATTTTTTTTTCATTTTTATTTCCAAGCTCAAGTAGTATACGTATGAAACGCCATATGTGCCAAAATATTTAACTTTTTACTAATATTAAGACAAAAGTCCGTCTAGTACCCAGACTACTTCCTACCCTATGAATTTAAATTATTATTATTTAAATATTATGATAAAAATAAAGCGATCCACATTATGATTTATCTCTGTTCGAGCGCCTCATAGTAAGTAATTATATAAAATTAATTTTGTACGAGAATCGATAGAGATCTTTGGGTAATCCTAGCCTTAATTCTGAGGAACAACACTCAATAAACGTATTAATATATTCAAGGATACTAGCCTCTAACGGTCTCATTGATTTTAATTATTTATACATTTATAAACGTAAAGAATGTGTGGATTCTACCAAACTAATTGTAATATTTATGCAGTGCTGGAAAAGTATTGTAATAATTAAATTCGCCATAAAAAATGGCTTCAATAAAAAATACTAATCGCATATTATTGATGTTTGTTAGTATAACGTAACTTGTAATTGTCCTACACTCTCTTAAAAAATGATACCATCAACCGTATGCTGTTTTTCCAGAAATTTCAATTTCAGTGGCGAGGAGGGTCATGCGGACAGGATGGCAAATCAACTTTGCGCACAATTTAATTTTATTCAGAACATTATTAACATTAATGCTATCATTTAACATTGTTATTTATACATATTTGTGTGTATATACATACCCCTCCCTCTCCCCATATTAGTTTGCTAACATCCTGGATCGGCTTCTGTTTTAGCACGGTTTTTATGAAAGCTTCTTATTCATTTTAGTTTGTTGCAAATTAATTTAATGTACTATTACTTTACATAATACATGGCTATGCATGCTATAGTACCGTAATACATCATCGTATGATTGCCTGATAGACGATAAAGTGATGTCATCCATACATTACGTACAGAAGATGAAATCAAAATAGCATGTTGAACATATTAAACGTAAATCCAAATTTCACTTTGAAATTTAACCAGCGGACGGCTTTAGTGAGCACTACAGTTTATGACACGGACGTCGGATTTAATTCTGTTTTTGGTTTGATGAATATTAACTGAAAGATGCCCATAGGTATCGGTTCGCTTTGCAATAATACTCACGTACGAAAAACTCTGTTTGAAAATCAATCATTGAATAGCTATTGAAAATATTTTCTGCCTTCTGTATTTATAATATGGCTGATTATTCAGCGGCCTAGCAGAATTAATAAAACAAAACAAATCTAAAATACGAGACGATAAAACTTGATTGTAAAAATACAAATCAAATTGAGTTTTAATGTATGCTTTGAGTGCTGGTGTGGCACGCCTTATGGCGACAGTGGTCCATCGACATCTTTTGCCACTCCTTGGCACACTCAAAGTTTATGTATTGTTTTAATGTTGCTAAAATTAATAAAATAAAATAAAATAAAAAGGGGACAAGAAACAGTACGAACCAAAACAGATATAAAAAACCAATATTATAAAAAAAACACCATTATTTTTAAATATAATTCACCCGATGTATGCGCTAATTGTGTTTAAGCAAGGAAGAGTGAAATTCACATTTTCCTGGTTTAAGTAACATAATAATTAAGATAAATTAAACTACAAGAAAGAGTCTTTAATAATAATAATGTAGATTTTTCATTATCTGACACGTTGTTCTAGAATGGAATTTCTAAACAGAATTGATTTAATTTTAATTGACGTCAATGGCGATTTCTGAGGGACTGCTTTAATGACCGACTTATAATTTAGAAGGAAATTGCTCAGTGCAGGATTCTTCTGAAATTAATTAATTCCCCAAATTATATAAATAATGCAGCATAAAATGAATGTAAGGTAGGATTCATATTGACTACAATCTTCGTTATAATACCGCAATCATTAATGCAATTAAACAATTATTTGAGAATGTGTTCATTAAAACCTTACATTAAACATATGATATAATGATGATGGTGATGATGTTGATGATGACGTTGACGATAACGATGAGAAACTCATAACCGCATAGCAAAAATGTGCAATAAATATAAAAACGAAACAAATTAAATCTTTCTGTATAAATATTAAACATCTTTATGTTCACTGATGAATAAAGCTAATCTTCAGAGATGCACTATTTAACTTATTGTCCCATTATGTCTCATACTAATGCTATTGTACCACTTATAACGCATGTATAACTATGAAAATCACATTAACACGTTTGTCGTATTGTTAGTACGTGGTGAAGAAATTATTGTGCAATCAAATTTAATTGGATATCATTCCAAATTTAAAATTAATAATGAAAGCTTGATGAGCAGTTTGAAAGGTCATAATTGCATCGTATTTTCATTCTATTCCCTGAGTAGTCTTCTCAAAATGCATCATTACTGCAGAAGACAACCAATTACATAACCTAAAATATTCGCATTCATTATTAGCCGTTTTAAATAGAATCTTTCATATTTTCGAATTATACGACGGCGTGATTTTAAATGATGTGTTTGCCGACGGTGATGTGAGGATACTAAGAAAACACTCAGAAACTACTGACCCGTCGTCTCATTAGTCGGCTCATCAGCATACGTTGTATTAATAAAATCAAAGCGTTGTCAAATGGAGTCTGTAGATTTGTTCATTCGGAGCTTTTTCAGTCTGCATAATATTTCTGTAGAAACTTATCAAGCTAACCATCAATCGATATTTGCGTTTCAATAGTCTGCTAGTTCATATTACGAAAACCATCGGTAACGTAATTGAAAATCTGCATCGCTTTGGAGATTTACTAAATGTTTTGGATATACGCGAGCACATTGTGAATTTATCTGTAACATTTCTATGCTTGATAAAACACCTGCAGAATGTATGCAAGCTCGGGTAAGAACAGATATGGTCATTTGGCTTGATTCTTATAATCTACCTACTACGTTTGTATTATTGTAATGTTTTAAAAATCAATAAATTCACGATTTGAATATTGTGTACATGTTATTTAGGCTTACGCAGTTATGTATAAATGCATATTTCATTGTAATCTACGAATTGTACATAATATTTCTTAATTTTAGCTTTTGTTTTCTTTTAATGTTATTACGTACACTTTGATGTAAGATATAATTGTGTGTCTTTTTTTTTTTGAGTGATAAATATATATATATATAACTTTATTCACAATCTCAGATTAATACAAAATACATACAAAATTAATTGAAGTTGTGTGGTAGTGGTTAAGCTGTAGGCCTAAGCTAATGCTTTAGACGCAAGCCCCTTAACACGAAAAAAATTTGAATAAATAAATAATTAAATAAATAAATTAAAACAGTATAAATACCATATTAATTGATTTTTTAGCCATGTATTAATTTCAATGTTTCTGTCATACATACATTGTATTTATTTAGCATATTCGAATTGTACAAGAAAATGCAAAGAATTATTTTCTGTTTGTTTTGTTTAGATATGTGTTTTATTAGATAATTGGTTTTTTTTTAATCCTTAGATGAAATCAAATGTCATCATACATCATTTTCTAATGATTTATTGCGTCATTTGCTTTTTTGTTCAAATACCACAAATCTTTATTTCTCTTTTTACTTACATATTAAGGAGCGTACGTTGGAGAAATAAATCCAGAGTTATATAAACTTGACCCAGACGAAGATGAAGCTAATTTTCCAGATGGCCATATTGGTAGGATTTGGTTTGCAGTCGAATATGAACTTGAGGCGGAACGTCTCGTTGTCTCTTTAATAAAAGCAAAGAATTTGCCGAGTAGAGTTCATGGCAGTTCGAGCCAATGCGACCCCCTTGTCAAAATGTTTCTTTTGCCAGAGGAAAGACGTCATTTACAGTCAAAAGTAAAAAGGAAAACAACAAATCCTAAATTTGACGAAAGCTTTGTCTTTCAGGTAGTGATTTTAATTTTACTTAGAAAGTGTTCAACATTAAAACAATTGTATATTATCTTCAAATCATTCAACACATGCTCCCATTCAAAAGAAAGCAAATAAAAGCAACATTGACAATTTAATAATGAAAGACAACAATACGAGGTGCCCTAAAATAAAATAGTAACAGTATTTCTAGTTACGGAGATGATTTTGATTATACGAATTCCAGGCTGCTAGGCCCACATATTAGGTCGTCCACCACAAGTCTATATAAATCGGAATATGCTAGCAATATTTCCCCTTACCAGCAGTACGATTTAAACGTAGCTTCGACAAGGATATTTGCTATTACAAAATCATGGTTATCTCCAATCATTCAATACAAGGATTCTCCCTAATAAGGTTGCCACATTAATAAGTGTGAACAAATTAAACGTGTAATGTTTTATGAAGACGTTCTGTATAAAGGGATTACATTTGTTAGTAGGAACATGCATCTTTAATGAGGATCCAATCAGCACAATAACTAATTGAGCCAAATCTAATACTAATAGAGGGATGAAATTAAAATTCGACTGAAGATGATTCAACCACACACCAACAGTTGTATAACCTTTTTATTTATTAGTAGGCCTACTCTCTAGGACATAAACCTGCAATTATTGTAATTCTAGCAACAACAAATCTACCATTACGATAGTATAAAAAAATGGTACATAACATACATACTCTTTTTGTAGTATTATTAACCACATATCGACAAATGGCAAAATAAACATATTTAAACAAAAATAATAGGACATGGGACCTACATAATTAATAAAATCATTAGTAATGTCAACGTGTGGGAAATAATTAAATGAAGGGTAATTTAAACGGCAATCTATTTGTTTTGTAATTTGAATACTTGGCGTTATTGATAACATTAAATCGTATTTCCTCTAATTTCTTCATTTCATAATTCTCATAATTATGCTCATGCTCTACACCACCTTTGGTTTATTAATAATACTGTTATTATTTGAAGGTAACCTACAAAGCTCTACAGCAGCGAACTTTACGACTATCGGTGTATGATGTTGATAGGTCTAAACGTCACAAGCTCATTGGACATGCTATGTACGCGCTGCGAGAACTTGCATGTGAAGCACACCAGAAAATAGTCATGTGGCTAGATCTAGAAAAGGAGGTTTCTGAGGTAAGCTTTCCAGAATACCCGTTAAGTTGCGTTTTCAATATAGTTATTAAAGTTACTATGATCTTGGAGGAACCTCCATTCTATGACCCAGTTATACCAGCTATCTACTGTATGCTTTATTGTAAGATAGGCGGACACAATGCAAAAACTGTTATTCACTTTCTCAGATGTTCCGTGATAGGTATTTTTTATGACATTTCCTGGGACGATATTCTTTGGTTAAAGATGAAATGTCATATTTTCACCACTCGGATTTCACCTCATAGATTTTCCCATTCTACTAATAAACTTTAGTTATTAATTATATGTATTATATTATTAGTTATTGCACTCATCTTCTAACCGGACCGGCGAAGTGCCACCAAAAGGGCCAATCCGAAAAGCCGTTGAACCAAGGAAGAGTGTTGAAAACATTGCAATAAACTTTGAACGTAAAGGCCTAAACCATTATTGACATACTTGGTATATTTCTTTAACAGGGAACACCAGAATTAGGTGAACTTCAATTTTCTCTCAACTATAATAACTACCTTGAACGGTTAACGGTTGTAGTTATAGAAGCTAAGGGACTCAAGCCACCAGAGGATTTCTTAGTAGTCGGTACGTGTAGAAATAAACTAAGATTTACCATAATAATTCACGTTATCAAAGGTCTACTAAAGATCTACTATCCAAAATTGATTCAGACTTAAAATTGTCGCTTGGACAATGGCATTATGGTGTTTGCTTACTTCATATGTTTTTTGCAAAAACTAATTAAACTAAACACAAAACTGATATCAAGGCTACATGGAAGACCATCAATTCCATAAATCATGAAATGAACAATACTCCTTTTGGCTGGCTGCAAATGTAAAATGACAAGTGACCATCTCAAAATGCCAATGCTTTTAACAAATATTTTGTTGAAATTGAACCTTTCTAGATCAAATACAATTTAAAGCCTTTCTTCCAAATCTTATTCCTAACTCTTTATCTCTCAATACTGTAGACGCGAAGTTTTAATCATATTTTCTTTCCTCAAAGCAAATAAATCCCTTGATATTGACGACCTAAAGCTATCGAATTCATGCCTGACCTTATCCACTATCCTCTATCTTCAATATCACCTAATTTCAATTATTTCTATTTTCTCGCAAAGTTTTGAAAGAGTCATCTATGACCGTGTATTTAATTTTATCTGCAAATAAAATACTATACCTCGATGCCACTTGAACTTGTTGAACTGAACAACACAATTAGAAAACCGAAATTTATCAATTTTATGATCTTTCCCAGGCTGTTGATAACATTGACTACAACATCTTTTTCTACAAACTATCCCACTTTTGAATCGCAGTCTTTCAAAAAGAGATCTTGCTAAATACTCAAATTCTATCTCCGATTTTAGTACTATTTCTTGTGGTGTTCCGCAAGATTCTCTTAGTATTTATCATCTATAATTCTTTAATTTTTCCTCTATGCTGACGACACACTGTTGTTTATTCTCACCTTAATATCAACACTTTGACACTGTTAATTCTAATGTCATTCTGATTTATAACTATTTTGCCTCGAATAAAGTATCCCTAAATCATAAGAAATGGAATTCATTCTGTCAAATTCAATTTCTTACCTTGCATCGAGATAATGTTTATCATGGAAAACACACATTTTGAACTCGAATTGAAAATCTTCAAAATCATTGATATGATTTATTAGGCTGTCTACATTTCTAAATCCTTAATATCTATATATCTATATATTATATAGCTTAAAACGATTTGTTTTCAAATTACTGATTCTTGTCGCTTTCTATTCTATGTCCTGCTGCTATACTCTTTTAAACAATGCAAGTTATTCATCTGTTTCAAATATTTTAGATGCATCTGTAAAGGTTAGTCTTATGAACGCAGCCCGTAAAGTGATCAAAACAAAGAAAACGGAAGTCGTAAGGAAAACTAACTCACCCACCTTCAACGAATCTTTTCATTTTAAAGTAGCACCAGACAGTCTTGATGTTGTCAGTATATGTTTAACTGTCCTTCAAAATGCACCAAAAGTGAAAGGTAAGATAGACCGGTATACACATATAATATATATATAATGTTTTTGACCCGCGGTAGAATAGAGAAAGCTGATTTATTTGGCCTTTTTTGTCATTATTTGTTAATGAATTCTATAGTTATTATGTTATGGGAGTGAAAAAAGAATGTTTGCAGAATTATTCAGCCATTGCCTGCCTTCTGTTCTGTGTACTATTTATGTGTTTTTTTTATGAATAAATACCTATATATAAAAGAGTATAAATACTATGGTAACATTAACATTAACACAAGCGCACATTTCTATGATAAACATACTTTTACACACTTAGGCCTACATTGTTTACTTACTTTACTTTACATACTGTCATCTAAATCTCCAATGTTATTTTGCAAATGCTTATTATTACAGGTGACAAAACGATCGGACGTGTTGTAGTGGGTAGTTTCATGATGGCAAGAGGCCGTGAAATGGAACACTGGAACGAAATGACAAGTCAACAGAAACAGACAGTTACGAAGTGGCATGTTTTGAGTTAATAAGCGCCTGGGCGAGTTCAACCAAAGTTGTGTCATATTGTATGTAGCAAGCGTCTTCGTATAACCATTTTAGCCTCATTGAGTGTCAGAAATTTAATATACTCGACAGTGTATCAAAAGATCGACAAAAATTAACATACAGAGCACAGTAACAGCCACTAAAATGTGCCGCTAAAGTAAAGTTGTTTTACATGACTACTACAGTAATTAGGTACGTTTCATAAACATTAAGACCCATTTACACTAGGAAGATAACGATCGACCATAAATATGCATTTTTCATCAAATAAAACGAAATAAAAAGAAATCTAACAAGTGTTCATCTTGTAGGAAAACCATCAATGCTTCTTTAATGAAAATGATATTTTCACACGTCTAATCAAATGACGTCATGATTGATAAGAGCAATAATATCGTGACAATACAACGAAGTTGATGTTTTTATAAATAAATATGTCATTTGATTGGGTTTAAAAAAACATTATTTTTAACAAAGACAGCATAAATGATTATCCTATAGTCCTAAAACGAAAACATTTCTAATTTCTTTTGTTTTATATAATAAAAATACATGCTTATCTATTTATCGGCGATCGTTGTCGTCCTAGTGTAAATGGGCCTTTACAATATCCAACAGTACCTTCGGTAATTTACGAGAATTTCTGTTGCGTCGTACGCTAAAGTAGGTTTGAGTCGATTTAAAATCTAAAACTAAAACATAATATATGTACGTGTCTTGTAGTTTTATAGGATTTCAAACAACGTATTTATGGCTTCGTGCAATTTCAGTAGGTTTCAGAACCCGTCTGTTCCGTTGATGTACATAGCGCACTAAATATCGCTTTTTTTCAACATGTCAAATTATTTCTATACTTGTGTCATTACAGAGCCTCTAGACACACGTTACAAATGTATTGGGAGCGTGCACTGGTTAAAGATTACATTTACATCTATGCTGTATAAAATGTAATACATTGTGACAATGAAATGATGCTAATAGAAACAATTATACGAAGTACACTAAAATGGTGATTTTAGTGAACTTTGTACAATTGTATAATTTTTAAGGGCAGAAATAATATATTTATGGTGTGGTGGAGAATATTAAACAATATACCAAAATATGTTGAAGTTTAGGCCTACATGTTACAATCTGATGTGTCAGAATAAAATAGATGGACAATTGAAAAATGAAAGTAAGCTGGTTGGTACTTCGTTGAATGACCATTATGCCATAGTTACAAATCAATATATCATTGTAAATTACAGTTCTGTACTTCCAAATGATGTACCGTAATAGTTTAGTTTGTATGTGTGTGGATAGTTTAGAAAAATTCTAGTTTAACCAAAGTAAAGTTAGGCCTGTATACATGATATATTATATTTTCATTGTCTGATGAACATAGTTGGCATTGTATCAGTGTGAATATATAAACAAATGATGTGCTACTTTATTTTTCTTCTTTATGTATATAGTATTTTATCAAATTCATGGAATTGGAAACCTATTTTTATACATAGGCCTACTTAAATTAATATACTTACCAGACAAAGTCACTTATCGGTTGTAAGTAAATAGAAAGATAAAACTAGATCGAGGCTTAAAGTGTGGGAGCGGCAAAGACAATACGAAGGTAGAAATTATTGGTTAGTTTGTCCATGAATATAACAACTACAGGCTATAATAGTTAATTAAGAATTAGTCATTCCTAATTCTGTTGAACAGAATTTTTTTACTCCCATAAGAGTTTAGTGCAAAATTAGAATAATAATTCACAATACAAAAACTTTTCTCATTGAATATCAATATTATTTTATTTTTCATTGGGATCATGGACAATTAAATGTGATGTAATATTTAGTTGTATCATCCATGCATGAATATGTATTACAAATATCACAGATGTAAGTCAATATGTCATAATGGTAACACGTTAAGATCTGCAAAATATATAAATGTATATTGTTAGTATGAAAAAACATAATTTATAGGCATAGTGTACAGTAGATAAATATGACATAATTTTATTATCATCGTAAATATACTATACGTAGATCACAGTTAGAAAAGAGTAGTCTGAATACAACAAAACGAACAAATATTTAAAATAAAATAACATATGCTAATGTATTAATGAAATCTTATAATGAGTTACTTATAACAACGTATCATAGACTAGGCTCAAACCAGCGATAGGCACTAGACCACGAACTACAATAGTGTGACTGTGTCAGATAAATGTATAGAATATAGGCCTACTATCAAATATTTCTTTGGTATAAAATACGTATACAATTATAGCCGCATCATATTTGGTAAATAGTATGACAAAATCAGACATTCTATATTGAAGTGACTGAAAAAAAAATAAAGATTAATATTACATTTTACAATTAGACTTGTTTTATTTGTTCCAATCATATAAGAAAATTGGAGTAATTGGAACCATAAACCATAATCAATTTACAGTAGGTAGAGGTGCTTCAGGTGATTATATTTTAAAAAGAACATTTTTGGAAATATTTCAATGGATTTTTGTCTAGGCTTTGAGACAACCAATGCAGGGATAACGGTACGACCTCTGCTGGATGCATGAACCACAAATGAGAGCTATTTTTGCTGTGGTCAACTGTCTCTCCTCTAATTCTGCCTTGATTAGTGTTGAGCAAGAGTTGCCTTTCAAATTGATTGATTAGTCGCAATTGTCTCCAAAATATCGATTTCCATGTAAAGGTTACCTTCTATTGTATCAACAATTTGTCCAAAAAAAAGAAGAGAAATCATGGCTACCACCATGCTACTAATGAGAATGTGATCAATGACCCCTGAAGCAGAAAGTCTGGCAGAGTGCTTGAAGCATGCATGCAGCTGCTGCTAAAAATGTAGCCTGGGAAGTCTACCCTTGGAGTTGCCTTGGTTTAAACTTTGACAAAGGGTGTTATATCTTATGAAGAAATTAATTACAATTTTACTGTGACTTCAAAGTTTGTTTTTGTCAATCAATATCATCATACTTTGTATTACATGTTGACTAATTCAAAGTAAGTAATCTAAAGATGATCACACGACCTGTGTTACATAATTCATCGGTTGAATACAATTACTTTCAAAAACTTTCATGCTTGGCTAGACAAGGTCACTGCTCGCTCGCAACTCAAGCACTCGAATAAATGAAATAATATAATATTGTTCAAAACAAACATGGTTTTAGTCTAACTAAAACATTCCAATAAATGCTCTTCAATCATCATAGTCATACATATAAGGGCATTGAGTGTCACAGTATAACCAATTCCTTATAAATTGATCTTTTGTACTTGGTGTCGGACTTCCTAACATTTCCAAGAAATGGGATGATGTTTCCTGCATATCTGTATCTGGATCTTCGACATGTATATTATCTTCTTTTGAGGATGTATCAGGCTGGATGTCTTTATTGGATGTGAATTTTTCTAAACAAATCACTGATTCAGCCTTACTGTCAATATTTTCATTCTTCTTGGAATATAATTTACAAGGATTAGCATTTAGTTCGGGTAAATTTGAAATTTGATTTTGCTTAATCTTAGTCTCAGATAGTTTGTTTAACACGTTCCTGTTACGATGAGTATGCCTCATAAGATTATCATGTGATTTCAAATTCCATGGTGACTTTGAATTTGACATGTTATACTTTCTATGGATCGTTTTAATTTCAGGCAGTCTATTCAGTTTTCCCTTTTCTAAAGTATGTAAGTTAAGGCCTCCTCTCTTGACAATATCATGTTCCTGTAATGATTGAAGTGCCATTGTATAAATCTTGTCAATCACAAATTTGGGCTGCCAAAATTCAGAAAATAAATTTCAGCTCCTCAGTAATAGTAGTAGTAGTATTGGTGCTGTAGTACTCTTCATATTTTATTCGTAGATTGAAAGTGGATTCAATTGACCTACCATAAAGATGTATTTACATGGTATTATTAATACATGATATTATAAAAACAATAATAAAAGATAAAAGTCTATCATATCATCAAAATATAAACTTATATATAAATTATTAATGATCCTCCTGATCCTAAACCAAAGTGCCCCAAAAACAATTAATCAAGTATATTTCAAAAGATAACTTACAAAAAAAAGAGTTTCCTAATTGTCATGCTGTCTGTATTAATTAGTGCCCATCACTGGTATCCTCTGTGTCTTTTTGTTGAGTACATCAAACAGTGGGTTGTTATAGAGATAATGGAAAATGGATCAATTCATTTTATTGATGAGGGTGCATTCCGATCATGGTAGATCATATGCATGGTCAGAGTACTCAATACAATGAAATAATGATTAGTATCAATATTTTCTTTTTCATTCACCTTTTAAGAAGGCCAGTATCTCAAATGAAGACTAATGACATTGTAGATCCATGGTTCGATATGTGTATGTCAAGCTGTTGGAAGTTTCAGTTTTGTGTAGTTCTAGAGAATGTTATTTACAGCCATTTATTCGATATCACAATGTAAAAATGCATGATTCCAACAAAGGATTCACTAATGAATTTTAGAATAGAGTAGAAACTGAAAACTATTTTTCACTAGTGGCATGCTGGTGTATGTATGTAACTTTCAAATATCAGCATCAGAAAAATGCAACTCATTCATCTACAAACAACTAAGTCATGAAGGTTCCATACTATAATGATACAAAATTCCACATGCAGAGAAACCAACACCTCAAAGATCTCAATCACCTAATAGCAGAGAATTTTTGAGATAAAGAGTTGGGAGCTTAGTAACATTTTAAAGATTATTCATCTTACTTCTGCATACCCTCTCGCGGCATCATGCTGTGAGAGGTTTCAGCTGTATGAAGAGACCATAATAACTGGAAAACATAGTGAAGTGAATACAGGATCTTGCAAAAACCACAATAACAATCTATGGTAATGGAGAAAACTTTAAAATATGGGAAATATTCCTTGCCTACCTCAGCGGGCAAAAGCTACAAGACTTGATCCTTTCCTTTTAATCAAACACTGTGTACGACATAAACATACTATAAGAGCAAATGAAAGGCAAATGCCCAAAGAATGATCCAGAAAATGCTGAACATTACTTTGCCTCTTCTCTTCTACACATTTTCATGGACTTCTGTTTCTTTGATATTATAGGCCTAATCAAAAAAAAAATTCTTAGTAGTTGGCCTATATACTTTATTTAATAGTAAATATAGGCTTATTTTTACAAATAACACAAAATCTGAGACTATGAGAAAAAAAAATACGTAAAGTTGAAGCAAACCAGCACAGGAATGTTAATTTAGGCTAGGTGCTAGGCCTATTAGTATTAATTATTTAACTAATTTTAGCTAGGCCTAGGCTACGCCTAAATCAATCATATATGATGGAACATTCAACAGAAAGAAAAAAATTACTACTGATACTCACCCCGGCCAGATAATAAAGGCATCAATCAATCATCATGTAGCCGGCTTTTCAGTAAACAAAATCCAAACATAAAACTGAAGTGACTGGTCATGCTAATTTTTGCCCGGTAGTCCCAGTGGTCCCGTCCCAGTACTGTAGGGGCCCGGTGTAGGGTTATATGTTATACAATGATATCAAAGTAAATGCTATTAATACGCTTTAGTGGTAGGCCTACATTTAACTTTCTTAGGGATTCGTCAAGAGATCTGCCCAGCAGAGAGAGGATTTACAAAAGTTCCTTCAAGTCTAACTAATTCCTCCTACCACCACCCCACCAACCTAGCCTACTACTACTACTAGGCTAGCTAGGCCTAACTAGGCCTCCTCTATCTATACTATGATGTGAGCCTGGCATCATCTTCATCCAAATTTCATAAACAACAGAGAGTACGGCGACGTATTTAAACCTAGGTCTAGGGTCATTCACACGCGCCTCTCAGTAGTCATTTTACCAAAGAATGTATTCTCTGGTAAAGAATAAGCCTAGCCAATGTTTAATATGCCCATTCTTTGGTTTTACATGTTCGATGCACACGTGTTTGAAAGTTATGTGATGGAGAGAGAGAAGGCGCGAATCGCGATGAAAAGACACTCACAAATCAGACAATCAGAGAGTATGGAGCGCCCTCAGTTTCAGGTGGTATAATAAAACTACCGTACTGAAAAAAAAGAAGGCTCGTATCTTTGGGTGTTTTTTGTTGGCCAGAAAATAAAAGAATTTCGAAATCAAATGGCCAGTTGCTCAAATAAAAAAAGTAACTGAATCAGTGATTGACACAATAATTGGGAAAGAAAGATTTTGACTAATTTCGACTGACTTATAGGTAGGCCTATAGTCTATGGTAGGCCGTCTGTGCTGTTGTGAACAACTGTCCTCGGATTTGACACGATTTTTCAACCATAGAAATCTAGGGCAATCTAGATGTATACTTATAATAATAGGCATATATTCATTTACAATCAAACTCACATTTTAACTTTTTGCAGTGCAAATAAGCCTGATTAGCTTATTAGCCCACTGTTGTGAAATATCTTATTGTCTTTAGCGATACTGCAGTTACTAGTGTAGTGCTTAACATTCTTTTGTAAAGGGAATTGTAATTGTAAGGAAATGAAAAGAAATTTTAATTTTGCTACAATTTTGTCTAAGTACTTAATACGCAAAACACTAAATGTATGGTTTTCGGAACTTCTCGTATCCGGGTTCCCCAGTTAAACATTTACGAAATAATAAATATTTGATTGCAAAACACAAGACTTTACATGTTGAACCATGGTTTATTTTTTTCATGGGGTGATTTGTATTAAAGAATATTACTTATTTGTGTTAATGTAATGTGTCATTTATAGAAACATCAAGGTTACTTCGGGAAAATTATATGAATTATGGTCATGTTTGAATTATAAGAAATAAACTGAAACAGTATGTCATAAACAAACAGGAAATTGACAAAAGTCACGTACATTTGTTAAACACTCATTACACTATTACCGGGCCTATTGTTTAATGTTAAACTAACATCGTTTGCGGTCATTTTCCAGATAAAGCTAGACGTGCAAAACAGTTTCCTTTGTCAATAATGACGCAATGTATAAAAACGCACTCAAAATGATGACATTATATAAAGATCAAACTATAGTGTATATTATATTATGTCATCATATCAAAAGTTAAGTTATGTTATGTTATACATCTTAACCTTTCTGTATATATTATATTTATATGTTATGTAAGAGAATACCTGTATGTTGTCCATCTGAAAAAATGATATTTTACACTTGCCACTATATTGTCACAATAATTAGTCATTTTGACCAAAATTTGGATCGGGAAAAAATTATTTACCTGAAAAACTGTAATTTAGAGCAAAACAATAGAAAAATTGTCCGGTCAGACGATTAGTTTTTGTCCTTTTAAAAGTGAAATTATTTTTTTGTTTCACTTTCTACGGAAGTAAATAAAGTCTGATTTTATTATTCTTCATTTTTCATATTTTTGAGGGACAAGATAAGATGGTATAGACAATTTTATTGAACACTCGTATCAGAGGCACACGTTTAACTTAAAAGACAGAAAAAAAAGTAATAAAAAATAGAAATATATATAAAAACAAGTAGCGAATTATACAAGTAATACAATAATCTCCAGACAGTACTGTATATACAATACTTTTTATGATGACGTGTGTAGGCCTATATCATTAACTCTTTCCTTATAATAATTACTACCTTTAAACGTTTATAATAAACCATTTTGAAAATCAGTACTATACGTTACTGGAAATGTAATTTAGTCAAAAGAAAGAATAAATAAATATTTAAATAATCAATAAGAATAAAGTAGTAAAATAAAACACAATCCGTTCATAAATCCAGTGTTCCGATTCATCTACGTGACCGTGAAATGAAAACTCCCCAATTTATCATGTCACTGACAATGTTTGTTTTGTTATTTAAGCAGTGTAAATGAAATCCCATTGAGATGAGATGGGACACTCTCATGCTTAATATTAATATAAATATACATAAATAGATTATCTTATTCGTTTATCTCTATTGGCAATACCATTGTCGTTATCAAATAATAATATTCATAACAATGACAGATTGTTATTCTAAACTATATCAAGCAACCAGCATTTATACATGTTGACAATGCTGTGTTAGATTAAACTGTCATTAAAATAAAGAGCGCAGACACACAGATAAACATCAATTATTGAGCAACAACTTCGTGACAACCGGATTGTTTAATTACATTGAATTTTAGTATTTATTTTGGTGATTCAGATTCACATTTTTAAAGACTTATTAACTTTATGTTAAGATAAAGGTAAGGTAATGACGAAATAAGTTGATAAAAGCGTAATGCTTGGTCAAAGTGCTATTATTTAGAAAGCATTGTTCAACAACAGAACACAATTATTTTGTTCACTCAAAATTAAAATATAGTAACTTGCAATGGAGCCAGGTAATTATTGCTTTTTTGTATAGTAACTATTGTATTTTCATATAGTATTGTATTTTCGTATAGTAATTAGTAGGCCTTTTGTATTTTCGCCTGAATTCTTCACTTCGGTCGGCTGTCAGAGCCCTTTGACCAATTGATGTCAAACTGCTATATTTCACTAATACTGGAAACAAATACGTGTACATTCGATCCGTAAATTTCCTTACCAAAAAAGCAGGCTATAGCTATTTTGTTTGTAAAAATACGTAACTAGGCCTATAGAGTACAATTAGGGATGATTTTTTTGTCTCTTGCAAATTGAGTAGACAGTCACCGTTTGTTTACCTGCATGGAGTTCCTCCATGGTTAAGTTTACCAGACAACTTGACCACATTTAATTTCAGCATCTGCTTTTTTTGTTCATTATTTGGAATCTTTATATACCTTTAAAAGGAAAGCAACGCGAGATCACAGAAATGTGAATGGCTTACTTGGTCGTGTAATCTCATCTAAATAAAATATTTTATTATTAATAATATAGACATGAATCAAAATACTGAAGTGGACTTGTACAAGGTCAAGCCGGATGATGTTGATGGTCTAACACCAACATTCCGAACGTAAGAATTTGGTTATATAAAACAAACTTTATAATTCAATATTTGAACTTTTTTATCTTTTCTCAGAGATCTTCTAAATGTTTATTATTATAATCGTAATTTTCTAGGAATGTATTGAAAAAGTTCTAAATTATAACAATACCGCTAAAATAATTGTGTTTCTCCATTTCATGAAAGCAGTATGGTTCTTGAAAACCAAACAAAGAAGCAGAAAAAATGGATCGAAAAAATTCAGACGAACCCCTGGAAATTTGAATATAATATGGAGAAAAAAGGACGAGCATTTATCTTCAACAACATAATATTTGACATGGAAGCAACCGGAATGCGAGATCGAAATGGCGCAGACAATGATGCTGACGGTCTTTTCGATGCCTTCAGGAAAATCAACTTTAAAGTCAGTACCCATCTCAATTGTACTGTGGAAACAACTAATCGCATCTTAGAACAAGGTTTGTATACATCCATTTGCTGATTTATGTTATTGAATAGGTTATATTTACTTCTTCTTACTCTAACTTCTTCTTACTCATTTCCAGCTCTGGATAATTACTATTTCATTATTAATATTTTTTATTTAATTATTTAAGTTATTTGTTTATAATGTGTATCCTATTATGTATTGTCTATTATAAGGTATATGTATTACATTGATTGTTATTGTTGTAGTGTACACACAATCATTGTATAATTATTGTTAACCACCACATTCTCTCGGACGATACCTTCAGTCACATACCACCACACGCCAGTCTTACACAGCTAATGCTATTGGATAACGTTAAAGGCTCTTCCTTGTAATATGTGTGGTAGGCCTGTGTCTCTCCATTTGAGTCTAGTATTCTTTGTTGGCATTCACACACAATTTTGATTTAAATTGATTTGATTAAATATTTCACTGAAGTAGGCCTATATATAAATATTTATTTACATTAAGTGGTATTTATTTTAGGCTATATAAAAAAACATTAAATGTGTTTCCCTTAGTCAAATGTGAATGGTACGTCCAACTGATGGTGTCACAGTGATGTGCAGGGTCTTGATATACAGTAATTGTATAGACCTACATTATTGTTAATGATATGGTAACTTATTATCGTTTATTTTATTTAGCTGCTCGAGTTGATTATTCACAATTCTCCTGTTTGGTTATTGTATTTATGAGTCATGGTGATGACGGCGTTCTCTACGCTACTGACGGCCATTTCCCTATTGGCAATTTGACAGCTCCATTTAAGGGCAACGCATGTCCATCTCTTGTGGGGAAACCTAAACTGTTTTTTATACAGGTAATTTCTATCATTATGGTATGTTAAGCTCTGTCTACACTATCAAACTTTATGTGACACAAAAAATGTGATGTGCCCATGGACATGATGATGTCATATCACATCCACATTTAAGCATATCACTACCATATTTGGGCACATCACATTTTTTGTCCCATAAAGTTTGATAGTGTAGACAGGGCTTAATAGTTATTACAGTAATTAAAGCAATTTGTTCTTTGGTCTTATAATAAGACCTTTATTGCCGAGTAATAAGTAATATTCTTTAATGTAGGCTTGTCGAGGACAACGATTTGACGAACCAGTTGAGATTGATGATGCCGAAGATGAGCCAGATTCTAGGCCCCAAGAACCACGGCAGAGAATTCCAGCAGAAGCTGATGTTCTGCTTGCATACGCCTGCCCACCAAGTAAGTACAGTATTATATCAATGTTTCAATATAATATATACAACCCATAACTTCAATTCAGTAATGTTTTCTTCATTTTGTTTTTCTCCACACAGACTATTACTCATTTAGGAGCACGGTGGACGGAGCATGGTTTATTGAAGCACTGGAATTTGTTTTAAAAACATATGCACCAGACGGACTTGACATTCACCAGATACTCACAAGAGTATCTCACCTTGTTGCCTATGAATACGAATCGAGAACCGACCGTAAAGAAACATCGGGGAAAAAACAAGTGCCATACATCGTTTCCACGCTTACTAAAACAATGTATTTAAAAAGTTCATAAGATAGATTATAAGGAATTTATTTTGTAAGGCTTAACCGGCCATATCAGAGTTATAATATAACATTATTTATTTTTCAATGAGGTTCTTTATAACGAAGACATGCTAATTGTGGTTTGAAAGCAATTTGAAGATGTTTGATTTGTTTTACAGTGTAAATTTGGGCGAATGAAAAATAAAAGACAATAGGCCTACCATAGGGTATATAAGTAGGCCTATGTCATGTCACTGAATTTACATATTTAAAGTGTTGGTTGTTAAATGGTGACTTGACATTTCATAAGTACGGTATCTACGAACTTACTTTTTTCTCTAGATTTATTTTTTTTATTAAAGTCAATATAACTTATTATCCCCATCATACCACGGGGTAAGACCAAACGAAGTAAGAGGTTATGTTCTAAATGTTTTTACCTTAAAATACAATTTAGGCGGTAATTATAACATAAATAATATTGTTTCTTAACGATATTAAAACTCTTGGTTGAATATATCTTTTGGGACATTTTGTCCAAAAATTAAATGTGTACATCTTGTATGTTACTTTTTGAAAACCGTTGATTATCGTTTCAGGATAGTATCATCATCAGAATCCTTATATGAAATCCCGAAAATCGAACGGGATATTTGGTATAGATGAAAGTTCATCTCGATTGCCAGCTATTTCGATAAATCCCGTCCCGGAGAGTCCTGCATAACAACAAAATAAACCCCGTTTTCGAGAAATTTTGAGAAAAAAATCATCACCATTATCATCACCGCCCCGTTTAATACAATACATGATCATTGTATTACGCCTATAGTGTTACGGTGAATGTATTTGGGAGCTTGAGTTTTATTTATATAAAATTATTTTAGGCCATAGGCCTAAAAGAGATAAAGAAGAATGTGATATAATAATTAGGTACATATTTTGAACGAAATTAAATAGGCAGGCAAACTCTTATTAAAATATTATTTATCTATATATTTAGTTTCCCCTTCAAAACAAAAATTACAAATGCAATTTCCCGATACCTACGTATATTCCGAACTTTCTGTTTAATAATAATCCGGAACCCGAAACACAGTTGACTCATTAGGCGCGCCATAGCTGCGACCGGGCGTCGTTTGTTGTGTTGTCGTGACGTGACGTGTATGGGATGCTGCAGCGCATGTGTGAATCGCCAGTTCCAATTCCAGGTGGTTTAGAGGGTCACTGTACTGTGTAGGCCTAGTGTGTTAGCAGATTTTGACCCACTAAAGACCACGCATGTATGTACAGTGTGTTTTATTAAGCAAAAATAATAGCTAGGCCTAGGCTTAGACTTAAAGTGTGCCAAGTGGGACTGGCCTAGCTAGGCTATCGATTGTGTCAGACGATCGGGTCCAGAATCGTGTGGACGTTGGCCTTCTTCTGGCCCAAATTGAGGATGTTCTGGTCCCAACATACAGTAGTAAATTTATTATATTATTGTGAAATTATGTTTGTTTAAATTTAAAATTATAATCAGGCCTGGCCCTAGGCATTAATAAATATATTTACTGAATCTAGAAACCTCTGTCATCACACTGCCTTCATATGCAAATGAACATAAATATGCAAATTAGCTAAAAAAACTCCCACGTTTTCATATCTCATCATAAACTAATAGCCCATTCATTACAATTTTTGTGGCAAATCCTATGTTTTCATACCTATGATGGACTTGTAGCATTTCCGGTGAAAATCAGTTGAAAACGCAATTTATGTCACGCTTGAGTAATTTTTGTCCAAAAATTAATTTTCTTGAAATTTAGGTTCTAGATAGCGGTATTTTATTTTGGGAGTGTGCAATGTTATCTTCACCTAACTCTCTCAGCCTATCAATGGTTGAGACTGAGGAATATAGACGTTTAGACAAATGTTAACTCTAAAAATATCATCACCCGCTCGATCATAAAAAAATAAATACAATAAAATGAAGAAAGTAGTATACAAATATCTATGATTTAACATGCATTCTTTTGTTGTATAGTGTAACAATACAGTACGTAAAATGTGTGACGTGACATTAAATGATCCCATCTAAATCTGCCCCTGTTTTTCTGAAAATTTGTTTAAGGTTTATCAACCAGTTGCTCTTTGTAAATCTTTTTGAAATTGCTGAATATTACATTTTAAATTTGTTTTCTTACAGAGTACATACAGTAAAATCATAGAGAAAGTTTAGAATATCATTGTGTATGATGTTGAGGTCTTGTTCATCACAAATAATTCTACCAAGGTCCTTTTTGTTCAAAAACAATTTTAATATTTCTAAATATCGAATACAAGCTACAAACATTTCTAGTCTTGTATCAAAACGTTCAATTGTATGCATCAGAAATGAATTTAAGCATACAAAACATTTATGCACATCAAATAGTTACATGGTTAAAAGGAGCAATTCATCAGAGGCTTCAAAAAGTGTATACGAACATATTTTGGCTTCCGAACCAATTCATTTTGCTCAGAGTGTGTTAGAGTATGGGCATACAATCACAGGGCTTCCATGGTGGGCCAGTATTGCTGTGACAACAGTCGCATTAAGAGCCTTGCTAACACTACCACTTGCAATATATTCTCAAAAAATTCAAGTAAGGATAGAAAACTTACATCCAGAGATTTTACACAATGCAAGGGTAATGTTCCAGCAGAGGTTTGCTTCACAAGCTACACAAGAAAAGTGGAATGAAACAAAGATGAAGAAGGTCATAACTAAGATGGTAAGGTAATCAAATTAGATCATATTTTTGTTTACAATTGTTGAGTTTATACAAAGTAAAGTATACATCTGATCTTGTACTGTGTATTCATTTGTAAAGCCACATCAAAATATTGGATTGTCTTTTACAATTTATTGTTCCTAAACATATGCTGCATGACTAGAATAAGCATATTCTATACTGTATGTTGAAACACCGGTTCTCGTCAGATTACCGTAGAGCTTGGATGGGAGAACATCTGGGAATACTGGGTGCTGTATATGGAGCTGGGGTCCCATTAGGCATTTGAAATCAGCACTTCTGACTCTTATGGCAGCCGCTGCATCTAGTATCTGCCTCAGACGTATTGGCTTATGCCTCTCCTCTGGTCAAGGTGGGCACTGGACGAGAGAAGCCCTTCGTCAATGTTAGGACCAGCCAAAGTTGCCTTAAACAGTCCTGGCTTAGTCATCATTCAGATGAAGACTAATTGACATTGTCAAGTCGGCCATTTATACTATACAGTAATGTTCACATTAAGTTTCTATTGATTTTTGGGGATGAGAGGGGAAAGCTGATTGAGAGATTTTCCACTCACAGGGACCAATCCTAATGCATTTGATGCCTGTTGTCTAACTGTAAAGGTTTCTTTCTTAAATTATTTGATGTTTATTAAATCTTCAGATGAAGAATTCAGCAAAGCAGATATATGTTCGAGATAACTGTCATCCAGCTAAGGCTAGTATTATGATCTTAACTCAAATACCTCTCTGGATATCTGTCTCACTATCTCTCAGAAACATGACAGGAGCAATTTCATCCAACTTGTATTTAGGTAAAGATAATTTGTTAATTTAATTGTATTACAGTATTATTAAGAAAGGGATAGATTCAATATATAATAGTACTTAAAATGGATGTTGTATGGTTGAACAATTTAAACAATATATAATATTCTCAATGTCATTTTAATCTTAAATGCATGTACATACCATAAACAAGAAATGAGGGACACCCAGATCTTCTGAAACAAATAGACTGTCTGTTCTATTTTTACATTTCAAGGGGTACACTAGGAGTGATCCACCCTTGTATAACCTAATTTTCCCTCTGCCTACAGTATAATTAGAAAGAGACATTATATGTCTAAAAATTACTTTTGACACAATAATGATTTGTACTAAGAATATTAATCATCTTCACTATTTCAGATCCAAACTGTGTTGTGCCTACATTATCTGATGGTGGTACATTGTGGTTTACTAATCTTGTATTACCTGACCCATTATATATTTTACCTTTGGCTGTTGGACTGCTGAATTTAATCAACATTGAATTACAAACACTGAATGTTAGGGAAGGATCAAAGTTTCCAAAATTGGTTACAAATATGCTGCGAGGTCTTTCCATTATCATCATACCAATTGCAGCCTACATGCCTTCAGTAAGATTACTTATGTCAATCAGTCAACTAAATACTACATGCTTTGTAATGTTACTCTTACGCATAGTTCAAATCACATGCACAGATTTCAGTATTCTAAATATTCTCGTGATGACTTTTGACTTTTAAATGTTTAACCAGCAATGTTCCTGATTACCTTATTGATTTTATGATTTGATTATCAGTTTAAATACAAGTATGCATTCCATAGTATTAATATGTATGTCTGTCCATATTTGGGCTGGGTCTCCAATTATGGACATTCCGTCGTACTTGAGAATTCCGGCAATGGGCCCATACCCAACACATATCTACCCGACACATATCTAGTTTATAAGTACTGTATAATAATTATTATTCTGTCTCAATTCCATATCGATTGACCATACCAGCACATCTTGGAATACCTTGTCATATTTCTTGTATACAACACAGGCAAGAACTCGTATATAGACCATTAATTTGTTGTTTGATCTTTTGCTTTCCAAATTCATTATACACAAATTATTTTGATTTATTTTCAGGCAATTACTCTTTACTGGATGACATCTGCCAGCTACAGTGTTGCTCAGAATTTATTTCTTAAGCTACCGAAAGTACATCTCGCCTTGAATCTTGTTCCTAAAAGCACCATAAATGATGGTCATATAAAAAATATAAGAACACTTATTAAAGATAAGTATTCTAGCTCCAAAAAGACTGATATGGAGAAGTGATCATGTAGATGCAAGTTTTCTCAAATTATGGAATGAATAAAACACATAAAGTACAGTACTTTTTCAAATTAAATAAATCATGTATGATTTCACCAAACTGTCAAGTTAAAATCATGATTGTTAGGCATTTGATAAATAGGCAAACTGCCTTAAAATATCTTGACATGTTTTGAGAAGCTATTCTCATCATCAGAACAGAAAACAACGCCTATAGTACTCGTATACCAATAGGACAGGTTGTATGTAAATGAGGAAGTAATTAGCATGATAAAAAAACCCAGGAATGTAGACAACAAACAATCATATGGCTAGTGTGACGCTTATTAAACTAATTTAATGTATACAACCAACATGATGTTTGTGGAAAAAATGCATATAATTTTGTATTTGAAACATCCGGCTTTGTCTATACAAGATGATCAGCAGTGATTTTGTTTTTATTTTACAACCTGTTAAAGACATGTATGGTACTATATTAAAATTCATATTTTAAAGTTCATTAATACACATCAACCATCCTGGAAATAAAATTCAATAAAATGTATTTTTTTTAACATGGAATAACTACCTTAAATTCATTTGTAATTTGACTTTTTATCATCCTTGCTGGTGTTATTTAAAATAATGAAAATATTAAAGGAATTTTTTATCACAGTTCACCTATGGCAATTATTACTTTGGATTTGTCTATTAAAAGTGTGCTTGAAACTATGTTATTCCTAATGTTACTTCAATCAATATAAATGTATCTTAATTTGTCCTTTTCAGAAAAAATGAATTAGTGGGTGTAGAATGAATTTTATCAATTCTGATATTGCTCATACTGTACAATATGATGAACTGTTAATCAGCCACACTTGTAAACTGTAGGTAATGACAATACACAAAGAACACCAGAAAATGAGCACACGAGTACGCTGATATAAGCAGTGGATAAATGTCGGGATATCTTGCTGGTGGTGGTACTAGCAGATGGCTTATACACAGAATTGACATTCCAAGCATTGACAGCCAGAACTGTAAAAAAAGAATAATTATATAGATTTGTTTAAAAAATAAAATACAGCACAATAATACAAGAGGATGGAATGTCTGGGAATTTCTCCATGGGTAGACAGACCTCTCAACAAATGAAATATTCAAACATTTCATGAAAGCATGTCTAAACTATAGAGGGTGCTACAACATTTTGAAAATATATCAATCAATATTTTTCAAAGATATTTGCCTCAATAATAGTATAATAATAATAAAACTAGATTTTTCAATATTTATAACATTGGTTTTTAGTTTCTTTTTGTGGTTGCAAAAATGATCTTGGATATGGACCCTCATATAATACATCTAAGGTTCATAAAGACAACCAAATTTTACGGCAAACTTACAATTATTTGTATATGTATTGTTTTCTTTAACTTCTGTGAATCGAGCAAGACATTTGAGGCCATTAAAAACAGAAGACATAATACTGATGTGGAAAGGAACTGGCCATCTTTGATCAGTAGAGGAAACATACTGTACATATGGAAATAAAAATACATAATTTTATAAAAAATAATGAAATAAAGAAAAACAGATATTATTTTAGTAACATCTAAAAACATGTCTAATCACGAATTACAGGAGAAAAAATAAAGCCATTCAGTCTAAATGATACTTTGCTTCAGCAGTGGCATCATGATAGGCAGCAGTGGCATCAGTCATGATAGGCAGCAGTGGCATCAGTCATGATAGGCAGCAGGGACGTTTCGCCCCATTTTGTAATTAATTATTCAATCAATATGTTTTAAATATGGTAGCGGTGGCTAAGGAGGGTGTGCACTGAGCACTATATATTGACTAGAAATTAAAAAGTGTGAGTGGTGCGATCTTTAGACATAGGCCTACAAATGTCCTCGAATAAATATTTTAAGGTGTGGATCCAGCCTACTTGAAGATAGAGGGGAGAGATTTGCAATCTGTGCCATACACTTGGCTGGCAGGAAAATTGATTGTTTAGTCCAAACATCTTATAAACTTGATAAATTACCACTAACGTGTATATTAAAAGTGGGATGTTTCGGCCTAAAAGTTGGACACCATTCAGCTGGAATGTTCCACAATGTGTAATGTAAAATTTGTCTCTGATGTTGCCATTTTCTCAAAACAAATATTATCAGATTAATACTTTGGTGAAATTTTTACCAAAAATATTTATTACCTTAGTACTGATGTCAATAAAAACCAGGTACATTCAAAAGGTTTTTCTTGTAACAAAAGGCAGACTGGTCTAAACAAAAGCAGATATTAAAATATATCAATGGACAAATCCTGTGAAAGCCAGACATTTTGTGGGATAGTTAACTATTAATTCCTGGAACTTATTTGATAATGTTATAAATATATTCTAATATGTGTTTTATATTGTTTACAATTCAATCATTGCACAATGTATCTTCAATTTTTTTTAATAAAATGTGCCGTATTCAGGCCAAAGACTATGTATATTGCAATCATGGTATTTATACATGCCCCTCATGTGTTAAGAATGCAATTTAACTTGAGCACAGTATCTTATACTTACAGGGTAACCAACAAAATTGATTTTTCATGTACTTGAAATGAAAACAGGAAAAATGCTAATGAAGAATTTATCTGAAAATATAAGGTCAGGTAACATAAAAACATTTTCTACACATTTTTGTATATTTTTTGTTCTTACTGATCACATCATTTGAATGAATTAAAACAAATATTATTTTTGTCAAAGACAGCATAAATGGTTATCGTAAATCTTCTAATAGTAACCCCCCTTCGAATAGTAAACCCCTTCTATTAGTAATCCACTTTATAATTCAATCTATATTAATAACCCAGGGTTACAATTAGAAGATTTACGGTATCCTATAGTTCTAGAATTAAACTTCTGTTGTTTTATGTAAGAATGTATGTTTATATTTATGTCGACTGTTATTGTACTAAATATGCGCTTATGACTTACTAGTGCTAATCTAAAGCAGCGGATTGTTGGCCTAAAAAGTAGATGAATTGCTGATGGTAATAATGCTAACAAGGTTGAAGCCAAAGCTATCTTTATTACTACATCTTGTGAAAGCCTTTCTCTTGTTCTTATTATAGGTTCTATAGAGCACCAAACATTTGCAACTTTATCCTACAAAACAAAATAATTTTAATCATTGCACGAAATTGGTTTGAAAACATTAGTAAGGTATATTATGCCATCTGGTACATATTTATACCACTTGCCAGATAGTGTGTGTTAAGGCATACATTGGTCAAGCAAAATGGAAGTAGTTTGTGTTGTATGGAGGTTAATTTCAACTAAACCCCACCCTTCTGCTCACACCAATGAGACCCCTGACCCTGATGGAACAGAAAGGATACATTTCCAAAATACAGTGGTAATGTCAAATGATACATTTCTTCAATCTATGGAGGTGATTTAGTAGACATAAGCTGAATATCACTAATGGCAGGCCTGACTATCGTCATGGGTCACGTAGTAGTGGTTTGTACCTTCAGACTACATAATATGTAAGGAGTTTTTATTAACAATTGTCAACATCTTTATAGCAGATAACTGAATCTTACCTCATAAAGCCCTCTTGCAAATGGGAAGAGACGATGTAATACTTGCAGAACAGATTCAACACTAGTCAAGAATGGTAGCCAGCAAATAAAAAACGACACAACCACAACTACTCCAATTTTAATTAGTTTCCATAATCTGTAAGTAAAAACATATGTTTTTGGAAGATATGCTACTAATACAAGTGTATCTAATACAAGTGTATCTCATATACTGTATCTAGTTCCATACCTATTCTCATCAGACAACCTGAAACATCTTCCAAGTAGGTAACAGAAGAATGGCATAGCATGATATAACTCCATTTGTTTGTAATTCAGTGCTAAAACAAATAACATTGACCCCCAAAGGTCGTGGTTCGTTGACAGGGCAATGGTTGCCAGTAATGCAAATCCAAGACTTGCATTGTTATATCTGTATACGACTATGTAAGGAAAATAAGGCATAATATTGCTCAACCTCAAGTATAGTGGTTATTCAGTGTATATATTTTAAAATGGTACTATTTTGTAAACATTTTGTACCACACAAGTCCTGTTGATGTTGCATGTTCAAAAAGTCAACCTGTAGTGCGAGGCCAAAATCTGGATGTTCTCATTTTTTATCCTTGCCATTTGGTTAATTTTGTATTCAAAACTGTGCTTAAGTTTACTTTGGTGTGTTACTATTCATATTCCTTTGTTCTATCTATCTATTTATGTTATAAATTGCTCAAGCAGCTTAGTGCAATCAGTTGTCTAAGTAAGTCATTTCATTTCAAAAGGATACTGAAAATGTCCGTGATCAATAACAATGAGTCCTGGGTACAGTAGTATGATCATTGCAACCCTCAACCAATCAAAACTGGATATTTTCTTAGAACTTTCGAACCAGCAAAAAAGGAGGACAGCTGGTATATACAGAAGAACATCTATTGCCAGAACTAAAGAAGCAAATATAATCAGTAACTATCTCAAACATAATATTACAGCATATTGTGATTTTGCTATATAGATTCTATTTTCTTGGGAGTTGGCTTTGTTTATACATTTGGTCCTTTAAAAACTGTGAATGTGTAACTTTTAATTTGTGTTTAATCTTTTACCTGAATACCTCATAAAAAGTTTGTGTTCATAACTTTCATAACCATGAGAGCTATCAAGCTCTACCCAGTCTGCATTTAGAAAGGATGACCTAAAAAATAGAATTGTATCATATTTCAAAATAATATAAAAAGCATATTAGCAAAGCAAAATACATTTAGGAATCATTTTTTTACAACTGAAACAAGAAGACAAATCAACAATACTGAGCCCTATGGCTACTTTTTTTTTTGTCAAATTTTCCTCTAATACATTTCTACATGAGTTCTAAATACCTTTTTATAAATAATATATTCAGCAATTGCTTTATACAGTAGGACAAAAATAAACTTACACTTTTCCACAAATCCAACTGTGGTATGCTGTTAATGGTGGATAGTCTAAACCCCAGTACTGAAGATTATTACCTGTGCCATTCATGTACCTAAAATATGAATATATATGGATGAGTAATACCATCACAAACAAAATGCTGTACTATGGAAATGTTTGTAAAATTGTATTGAAATGATAAATACGTACTACGGAAATACACACCCATCATAAGGCGGGCGAACAGAATTCGGGGCCTGGGTTCTACTTAAAGGTCCTGGTTTGGGTCCAGGGTGAAGGGCCTGAGGTGAATCCACTGAAGCCAGCACACATCCAATGTTACAAAGCGAAATTTCAATGCTTACATAATATTTGTTGAGAAAAACATTTGGTTAGAAATGCTTTTTGTTTTTGGATGGGGTGAGGGAGGGGGTCGCTGTAGATAAAGAGGAGGCGGGATTGATGTAAAAGAGGGATTGACTGGTACTCATACTCAATAATCAAGCAATCAAGTTATTCAATTTGACTGGGCACTTACCATTGACCAATTGGAAGGTTGGAAGTAACTTCCATCCAATGTCTTTGGGCTTCATAATCTCCAAACATTGGTGGTTTTCCAGCACCTGTTACAAAATGTACGATTACTGAAGTTTTTAAAAAATGTAATAAAGGCTACAGTACTTGTTTAAAGATGTATTTTCCCCATGAAAAAATCATTTGTTGTTGAATATGCCATTTAATTATGTCGCATTATTATAGTCCACCTTTACCAAAAATGGGATCCAAAAAAAATTACTTTAATTTAATTTTTTTTAAACTGTAATTTAAAGCAAACAATAGTCAAATTGGGTGCCAGCCAATTTGTTTTTGGTTGAATTTAATTAACCCTTTATTTTGTCCCTTATAAGGGACAAGATAAAGGGAAGTGATTAACTTTATTTATTAAAACTACAAAATAGCCTTTAAAGTCTGATTTAGTTAATCTTCATTTTTCATGTTTTTAAAAATATAAAATGGCGACCAGAATTAAAGGTTGAACGCATTTAACATCTGTTCTCTAGTCTAAGGGCAAGTCTCATCCATTCATCATATGAGGCATTTTGGCCTTGTTGGCGCACCATGAATAGGGTACTTTACTCTGAGCTGTCACATCTATATTTAACCAGGCGCAGCGACACGGAGCGCCTTAGTTAGGCCAGGTCTCACTAGCCAACAAGAGGCCTAGGACCGGAACTAGCCTAGGCCCTAATGTCTAATGACAATCCATCGTGAACATACCAGAGTATGGATTTAAACTAACTGACCAACGAACTAAAACTGCTACGAGGACGACGACACATATTTGCATCCACTGGTTACTCACAACACGGCTAATTTCCCCCATTTTTATTTAGGAAAAACGCCGGGTTCTCCCAGTAGCTCGATCGCTCGTCCTTTTCTCACGTGTCAAGTTTTTGTATGGAAGGCAAACAACGCACAAATAAGGATTAAGCCCAGAGAGCTTTATACATTTTTTGGTTGTTGAATAGGCAATTTTAATGTCATAATATTTTGAAAACAAATCTAAAAAAACTAATACTACCATATAAAACAGTAATTTAAATGAAAAATATAGACTGCGAAATCATTTTTTGTTGTAAAAGTGAATACCTACACAAACTTATATGACTACTCTACTTTACTTTATATTTCAGTAAATTAAAAATGATTAGGCCTAAATATTGCAATAGTGTTTGTTTAGATGCTGGTATGTATTTTATAAAATTAACATCACACAGTCACATTTCACATATACCATGTTTTATTTCATCAATCTTTTAACAAATACTGCACTATACACATTTTGCAAGTGAAGTTTACTTCTGCCACACCACCTTGGTGGTGAAGGATTCGGTAATTTTTAGTCATTCCAGTGCATTTCAAATTATGTATGATTTTATTTTTTTACGTTCCAGGGAATATCTCATTGATATTGTATCCGTTTGTTATTTGTATGTTTATGAAGACGCAGTTTTTTAGCGTGTTCCACTGATGTAAAGGTGTAGTTTCAATAAATAAATATATTATTACACTTTGATGATAAAAAATGCATAGCCCAATTATTTTTTTTACCATTCGCACACAATACTTATTTAGCTATTTGACAATATAACTTAATTTGTTCTTTTTGTACGCATGACATAAATGTTTGTCTCTTAGAATTTTACACAATCTTTCATAATAAATAAAACTTGTAGGCGATTGCGACTTTCCAGCCATAGGAGTACTAAATCAGAGGCCTAATAAAATTAATGCAGTTTCACTGCAAGGATCTAGCTAAACAATTTTCCTACATTCATTGCGACAGTTCTTATTATTAACTTTTATGAAATAAAATTATTACCTGGCCTTTTAAAAATTACTTATTAAAAAAATAGTAGTGGTTTTTTTTCATGCATAATTATGTCCATAACACGGTAATTTTTTTCTTTTTTAACTATAACACAAAGAACTTTCTCATGAACATTTTGATACTGTAGCATATCACTTAAATCCATTCTTACTGGACTGACACAGAGCCCATGTTGGTTTGTCAAAAGACAAGTATGTATTCATGTTAACCTTCAAGACCATAGTTATCCATGCTTCAATCTGGATATTTGTTATGTACATAAAATTCAAGTTCTATGTAAAAGCACTACCTCAACATCTTTGTATAGATGTGTTAACTAACACCATCATGAATTATTCACCAGACGCGGATCTAGGCGGGGATAAACAGGTTTTATCCCCCACTAAATTTTAACAGCCCCCTGTTTAGCCCGCCCAACTAATCTATAACACTGGATCTGCCCCTGTTCACAATAACCAAATTGAGTTTTTAGTACATATTCATCATATTTAAATAAATACACTGTCTTTTAAATAAATAATCACTCTTATATACTTCCTATCAAATATCAAAGTGTTTATCAAAGTTATATCCATTATAATAATATAAAATTCTAATTCTTCGTTTCCCAACATTTCATTGACTACAATGTATCTATTTTCTTATGGTATACTTTGCTTTCGAGTCTACATCATTATAAATTGTTGGTATGATTTCAACACTATTTCTCTTCCTTTAAATTGGATAATACAGCTCTTACTCATGTGTGCATAAAGGTACATGTGGTGGAGGAACTCCTCTCACGGCACACATAATAGCTGTTGATCTCTGTCATATTGACAAATACTATTTTCTTGTTGGTCATCATTATTCACTGTACCAATCATGTATTTGAAGCATTTTGATCTTCTTCATCTGTTGATTCGTTGTACTTAGTGTAGAACTGATATATGTAATCATACAGGCTGAGAGACTGTCCACTTTTACTGTATTGTTGAATCACATTTAACAGCGATCCTAGGGAATACCAAAAACTACATTTAAGATACAGTAATATAATTGAAATATTATCGTGATGATAATTTATTACTGAAATATCATAACTGACAAGTATTAGTATAAATAAGGGACCAGAAGAACATGTACTCAATTCTGAATAACAAATACAGATTGCATTCCTCTAGATCGTTAGCCTAGTATAAACCTTTGAGCTGTGCTTAAAGGTCTAAATAACTACTAACTTTTTGGGAAGGCTAACATTGTTTATGTCACCTAGAATGTTTGTCTTCACTAAACAGAAAACCTATCGAAAACCATTTAAGATTTACTTACTGACTGTAACTTCGTGACGTATTAAGAATGCGTGGACATTGTGCAAGTCACTACATAGCCTTGCATCATTAAACGTAAAATATGCCATGTCTCTCTGGCATTCAGCTGCAGCCATTAATTGCAAAAGAGCTATAAGTACAAAACAAACAATTCAGGTATTGTACTCTGTTGATTTTCTACTAGGAAAACCTAAGAGACTCCCTGTATAATTGCTATAAAGTGCCATGAATAATTACTGATGAATAATAATGAATTTTGTGCTACAATTCAATTATAGCTACTTTTTATAAGAAATATGTTGTCTTAATATGCAATTGACTGTATGCTGTACTATGTATAGGCTTGTTTACCTTTGAGCCTAGGGTCCCCTCCAAAAGCACCACATCCCCAGTTACCAGTAGCAATAGCTGATCTGTTTACGACCGGTGTCATACTATCATTAAAACCACAATAAGCCTATAAGAGAAGCCATAAGGTTGTTAAAAACGTCACTCTTATGTAGTGGTAACGTAGCTACAATGTTGGCAATTAAATGTGGTTATGCTTGTAGATTTGATCTATTTGCGCAAAACAATTGTGGACGCAATCTGCATTGACTATTAAATTGCGCACATGTTTTACACCAATTAAACATTATTTTCTGAATTACTAAATAATTTGTAATAATTGATTTGATACAATACAGTATTTCACAATCACCATAGCTACATATTCCCATATTTGTATATAATTTAAGCCTGGTACTGTTTCAGCTCCATGGAAAATTGTTAGGTACTTTACATTGATTGGTAAGCATACCTTATGGTACAAATTGTGAGATATTTCAGGTATTTCTTACTTTATTCATTTCCCTAGTAAGCAAAGCAAGTCTATACTGATTGCCTTTGGAGTGAAATCTTAATGCATCCATTGCTACAATCTCTGTGTAGCGGCGTCCCCATTCATCCCTGTCGAAAAAAGATAAAATCTTGTAGAATGAATTTTAAAGAAGTTTCATATCTTTGAATAAGTTTAAAACAGAAGGGTTGTAAACGGGCATATACAAAAATATTATGATACACAGTGTTAGAAATAAAATACATTCAAACAAAGTGATCGATTTATGCTGGTCACATTTACAGCCAAAACTGGACACCCTTAGCTTGTCTAAAATCTGGTTTTCAGGAAAGTTTCGGTTTTCAGAGTGTATTTTATTGAACATGAGAAAACTTGGGATCTAATTAAAAAAATAATATTATTAAATACAATTTAAAACATAACAGAACTTGAAAATGTTCAGAATAAATTGTTGGGGGCGCTCCAGTAAAAAACGTGTTTGAGATTTGACTGGTTTTTACTTATATTTCACTTTTTCTATTTACAATATTACTATACTTTCTACATAATCACTTTCATAATACCATTATTAAATTGTTAAAAAAAAAACCCTAAGTAGATTTTTCATTCTTTTACAGAATTATTCATCTTGACGACTGTTATTATCATTGATGACCAATTTAATATTTAAAAAGAATTAAGTACCTTGGAGTGTTATCAACATGATTTCCGTTCCATTCAAAAGTATTAGCATATCCTTTATAATCACTAAATCGTTCAGGACCTAGTGTGAAGAAACACAGATGATACTTTAATACAGGAAAATACAAGCATAAAGTCAAAATACATATTACATTCGGACTCATTATACTTCCTCACTAGGTCACACATATACAATAATATTTACAATTTCAATATCACATCAACAAATCTCAATATTTTAATGAATATACAGTAATAGCAACAAAAAAGAGTACACAACCATAAATAAGCCTGGTTTAGTCACTCGCCAGACAGGTTAAGCTAGCTAGCCTGTAAAATGTAATACAACCACCATCCTTACTAATCAATCTTCTTAAATTACTCTTTTCCACCAGCAAACAAATTGATATTCTGATATGATTTTGATATTAAATTCCATACATACCTGTAACTAGTAAGCATTCATTGTCATCTAAAACTTCTGTGAAAAGTCTTGATACTAACAACTCTGGGCAAATTAAAAATCGAATCTCCTCCTGGACACTTCCATAACCCAGAACACCTCCACCCACAAATTTGTTAGCAAAATCCATCTGGATAAAACAACATTAATTGAAAAGAAAAGACTACAGTTATGTACATATTATTCCAAAGGCAAAATACTGAAAAATGACAATGCTGTGGGTATCAGTGGCTGGATCTCAATGGAGATACAAAAAAAAGCAAAAAGCTAAATCAAAACGATAAAGTAAAACAGCCAGAAAAGTTAGCAGAGCTTTCGGGAAACACTAGCCCTTCATCAGTGCAAGTATATATTATCATACATTTCAATAGGTAACTGTTTTAAATGTGGCTGATTCAGTCCTGCTGTGGTCAATAATCTTATCTTTGATAGTTTGATTGAAATTTATTTTAACTACTGTACCTGAAGCATCCCTTTGCCTTGATCCTCAATGGTTCCATGAGTACTGACATGAAGATTGCAAAGTTTTCTATTACATCGATTCCAATCAGGAAAATTACTTATTGCACAACGTCTAAATGTGATAGTACCAGTAGGCTCTGTCAAACAAATTTGTAAAACATTGATTGATATGATTTCGATTATCACGTATTATACGTCATCTTTAACAGTTCTGCTGAAGATTCAAATTTGAGTGCTGCCTTTTTAAAAGTGTTTAGGCCTAGCCTCCAGTCTTCTCATAAAATTCCTAATGATTCAAGAAGGCTAGCAGCAGATTATTTTAATGGGGTACTGCAGTAGGTGTGTAATAACCAAATAATGAATTTTTGTATTTGTTGAATCAACAAAAAATTAGATTCGTTGAAAGATTGTCAGTCATATTTTTATTTAAATTAAATAAGTAACAACAATAATCAAACCTTGACTTGTAACCCTTCGAAAGTAGTTTAAAATACATTTTAGTTTCTCTGCTTTGTTCTTCTTTTTACCAGAATAGGTTCCTTCAAATAATCTAAATTTAAAAACAACCACAACCAATTAAATTATGATAATGCATATTAAATGTCTTTGAGAAAACCTTTTAATTCAATCAGTCAGGTAGATTACTCTATCCTGAAGTTAAAACTAATTTAGAAACACATTCTGTATATTATAATCAAATTTCTATTCAAAGTAACTTTATAATAGAAATTAGGCCATTTGTTGTTCCCTGTTACAATTGCCTGATATAATTTGTTGTTTTTTAAATTTTAACTCTAGTGTACATACTGTAAGGAACCATATCTCATAACAATTTTTTGTTTTTTGTACCTTTCACAGTTGTTTAATGGATGAGAAATACTGTGTAAATTCATTACTAATCATTAATTGCTAAAATTTTGTTGTTGAACTCCTTTCCAGTCTTAAATGTATATAAACTGATTTTCATATACAGGTGGTAAGTTTATTTTGTTATTGTGGCCAAATATATTTGTATAAAAAGTATCTAACCTGTTGAAATTGATATCAGGATAACAGGAGTACTCAGATTTCTTCTGTTGAGTATTACGTCTTGGAAACGTACAGAAGAATGCATTAGCTAGCAGACTAGCAACTTGCTTCTGAGTCATTGTAATTGCGTGATTTTTCTTGCATTTCAAAAGAGGTGGACTCTATAAATACAATTTGTTTTTTAAATCACTCAATTTGTATTTGGACAAAATTGACTTAAGGCTTTTAACAACATCATACGAAACTAAAGCAATAAACAAATACTAAGTGAAATAAAAAGTTCACCAACAATTTCAATATTTAAGGCTGCTACAAAACACTTTTATTTGAATTACAATTGTTTATTGTTGTTTATTTTTGGTTATTATTCATTAGCTCATTATTATTATCACCAATATATCAACTTTCCTGAAAATCAATGGTCACACAAACAAGTTTACTGTACATAAATAAATATATAGCAAGTAAATTAATAAATTAATTGAAATGTAGACTTTAATCCAACTAAAGTGTAGCATTTGGAAAAAAGTTATAATAATGTATCTTAGAATTAATACTTACTCAATTAAACTACAGTAACATTCAATTCAAATTTATTGTCAAATACATGATTGAAATTTGTATTCCAAGGTTAGAAAACATGATTAAATAGTTACATGCAAATACATACAAAAAAACAAAAATGTATCAAACATCCTGACAAAAAAAAACAACCCAATCCAATGATTTACCTGTGTACATATGTTTGGCAGTTGTAATGCAAGATCTATTATAGCTGGCATTGTCGTTTGAAAGAAATGATCATGCTCACTCTCATCCAAAACATGACCAAAAAAACTATGCAGGCCCTGGAAATTCCACTTATTGCAATATCTGGCATTGTACTTTAATATAGCATTCTGTAAAAAAAAGATTTTTTAAACCTATGTCTGTGTATATCCATTGTTTACTAGTTCAGGTTGTTTATGAGCATAAATTACAGCAACTCTCCCAATACACTGGTCTGTTGTTATGTATACAACTCTGTAGTCATTACAAACGAAATCAAATTTTTTCCATCATTGTTTGGTGGAAACTGGCCTTTAAAATTGATTCACTTTGCATTTGGATATATTTTATGTTGTGTTCACATTTATATGCACAGTACCTACCTCTAAATCTGATGAGTTTCTAATGCCTTGTTCCAGTGTGGTTTTAATTATGTCCCACCTACTAATTAAAACTTTCTTTCCATTCTAAGTTTAAAAAATAAAGATTTATAAAAACTAAAATTTGAATACTGTACATTACTCATCAATTCAAAATGTAAGTGAAAGTAACAATTGATAAATTTGTTTAATTTATAGCATGATTATTAAAAGCAATAGTATCAACAAAAATATATTTTCAATCCGAAAAAAATACTAAAAGCTAGGAGGTTCAAGTGGCAAAATAAGGCTTTGTTAAGATGTCCCATTGCCACCTCTCTACACACTAATACATCGCTTACACCTACCTCATCCTGATAAGGATAAAGGTTTTCCTTTGAGCATGGCATTCTCACAAAATCATTGCTCCAATGATCACAATATGCATCAGGATATGGACAAGGTACACGTCCGGACTGAATATGAGGCTGCAAAAACAACATTTTTAAATTTGCATTTGTCATGGAGAAATTGCATTCTAAAGAGTGGTTCCCACTAGCGACGCAATCTACGCAACGTAAGCAAATGCCCTTCTAATAATTGTGTTTGCCCCCGTCTGTGTGAAATCAAACCTGCGATGTTTGCAGCACTATTGCATCGTCGGTTCCCACTTGTGATTACGCAATACAGCACTTTGCGTCGATACGTCGCTGCGTTGCATTCTAGTGGGAACCACGCTTAAATGCAAACATACATTCTTGCATTGAACTGCCATGGGTTTTGAAACAGAAGAATTTGTTGTCTTTACCCTAAAGAGTATCGTGTGCTCAGAAGTTGGTGTGAGTTGTTTAGGCTTTCCATTACATTCTGGCTTTCTGTTCAAAGCACTGTAAGGTACACCATAACTCTTTTCTCTGCTAAGTGATGGAACTTTTATATCTGAATCATTGACCTCACCCTGACTTGACTGTGGTTCTGAACTGAAGATTAAATAACATTATGACAAAAAACAAATGAGCACATGTACAGTATAGCGAAAGCTGCATTTATGTGGACAGTATTTCAATTTAAAAAAAATTTGAATAATTTGTATGCAAGATAATGATATAGGAAGGATAATACAGGAAAGTCAAATTGATTTTGATTGTTGGGAATATAAAAAGTTAACCTATCATCAGTGATAAATGTTTATAAAGCCTCCTGTCTGTTTGTTCTAACTTAATACACAGTAACCATTGTCACATAATAAACATTCATCCAATAATCATTAAGTAATAAGTGTTAAAAAATGATTAATTACTCTGAAAATAATGGTGGTGAGTCATCAAAGTGATATTCTAAAGTAGGTGACGTTGACAAATCAAGGGAGGCAGCTGCAGCTGCTGAAGTAGATGGTTCATCAGGAGTCTGGTCTACTGCTATGGATTCAACATTGGATGACAATTTATGGCACCCACTACTACTAGAGGTTGCTTGTTTATTGCATCTTCTTGGGATTTCTTTGCTGATTTCTCCAGAATTACAATTCCTATAAGAAAATATACGTTCTTCCTGATTGTTTTCCAAAACATTACATGGAAGTTTATTTTAAAAAGAATTCACAATGGGATATGATAACAAAGTTAGAAAAAAAAATGTTTAGTTCATTCAAACGGTTTACCTGTTTTCTGCTGCTTCAGCTAACAGTTTTCTCTGTTGCCTTTTAAACTCACTGTCAGCACTTGGATTGAAAAGCTCATTTAAAACTTCTTCTTCAACTTTGATTAAAAAAAATAAAAATATTTAATAGGCCTAGTCCAAATTTACTATGAGTCAATTTTACCAAAACCAACAACAAAAGGTTTTCTGAATATTAAGTTTCAATTAATAGATAATAGATTCTTTTAATTAGAGGATTGTAAGTCAAATTATATTTTTAAAATGTTATGTTGCACTCTAATAATGACGGGGACACGAAAATTACACAAAAATTAATCTGTCAAAAAAAGCCCTTGTTGATCTAACTTTTCTCTACCAATCATGTTCTAGTACAGGCTATGTAATATACATTTTTTACAACTTAGTTATTGAATACAATTGCTTGAATTACACCTCATGGACTTGATTTGCAGTTAAACATACATGATTGCTTTTTTTGACGTTCAAGGCTGGGAATACGAAACATATCTGAAAGTGTAGATTGCTTTAACCGTTTTCTCTTTGGTGATTTGCTCATTTCTTCTTGAAACCCATTCCAACTTCTGCAAAAGAAATAGTACAGTATTTAATTTCTAAAAAAATTTTCCAAAAGTGGGCCGAATCGTCCCCGATTTCAGTGTATGTCTTGTCATTAATATGCAATTATAGGCTAGCCTAGGCCTATGTTACTCTGTAGGCCTAGGCTAGGCTAGTTTTTTAGTTTATAAAGGAACTTGTATACTTAAACAAATCTGTTAACTTACAATCTACTACAATGAACAAATTATGCCTATTTAATTCAACATTAGTTATATGCCTATCTTATCAGTACCTATCTTCTTTGCATCAATTAAAACAACTCAATTTCACAATCTAGTTGGGGTTAGGCTATTGACCGCGACTTTAGACTCCTTTACAAGGAAGCTTCAGTGAGTGTGTGTGGCGGCCGCTTCTTCCCCCCCACCGTGCAACGCCGCCGATCTGACACTCTCCGCGGCGGCCTGGCCTTAGAGAGCGCGTGGTTTAACAAAACTAAATTAAAAATGGCTTTATCTCCCAAAAAGCGAAGAAATGATGATATCTCTGATGACGAAGAAGAAGGTGGTAATTATTTCATTGTCAAACGTTTATAATTGTCAAATCTCTTATTACCGGCTATCATAAATAAGGATACTAATGTGTAGGCCCAATATAGGTTTTTTGTGTTATTTTGGTAACGTTTTACGGGGCCTAAAAGAATGAAAATTACTTGAAATCACAGCTAGAAACTATTCGGTCGCGCCCTAACATTTTAAATCAAACATGAGATTAACCGAAAAGGAGGAGGAAAGCCGGATTTTTATTGGTTTTTACACGATAAAAAAGACAAAATAAGCGAAACTACAAAAACATTGTTTACAAAAATCAGGAGTAAATAAATAAAATTAAATGAATTTTTTGATCAGTTTGAGTTACTAAATACTAATAATTACCGTTTTGGCCTCCTTGTTGTGCTTCACCTTTTTGGACTAGGCTGTACCGTTATGATGATAGGGGTGTATTTTACAAATTAATGAATGTTTATGAGTTGGATGGTAAGAAGAATATTGAGTTGAAAAATTAACTATTTTTTAGAACAAGGCAGGGCAGTAAATTTGTCATCGTCGAATGAAATATCTCCACTAACTATACCTGATACCATACAGCTATACTAGTGTCTAAATCATTTTTTTCTATTACAGATAAAGCAAAACATTTAAAAGTTGAAATGAGTCGAAATTGTCCATATTTAGACACAATCAACAGGTAATAATAATATATAACAATTACATGTTTCGTAACACTGCAAAATACACAATCAGCCATACCATTTTTTTATTGCACAATGCTTCTAAGCGCTCCACATTATTACCCCAGTTATTTTTTTGGACCAAACACGATGTATTCATTTCGGTAACATCTGTAGTACATAAAAATTGCATGCATGTTTGTGCAGAATGATTCTTTGAATTGACAGTATAATCGTTGGCCACTTTATGCCACCATGCAGTGTTCTGTACAGTCTTGGACTCAAAACCTGGAAGCAGAATTTTAGGCAAAATTATAGTTGTGCATAGTTTGTACAGGTACGCATGCATTTCCGTAGTATTTATCTCCCTTTATATTTCAGATTTTACCATATTAACAACTTTTGTACACAATTTATCACACACTGTATTACAGTTCACAATTCACTTTCATCCTCTAATGCGTCTAAAATCAATTTAATATCAACTGAAGATTTGACAATCATTGTTGCTGTATTTATTCTCAAATTATGTGAGGGTTATAAAAAAGTTGTAGTTATATTTTAATTGGTTTCATATCAAGTGTTAATAAATGTAAAGTTTAGATGCAAATTTGCACAGTTGACATGACCAGACTTGAACACAGTTCAAGTTGGGTAATTATAGATCTTAATTATTTTGAATTATTATTTCTAACAGGCATCTGCTGGACTTTGACTTTGAGAAACTCTGCTCTGTGTCTTTGTCCCATTTAAATGTTTATGCCTGTCTTGTTTGTGGAAAGTACTTTCAAGGTAAGTTGTCTCAATGCTGAATAAAATAGTATCCAATTTTTATTTAGGTCTACATAGTAGTTCTGGGACTTCTGGCTTACCAGCTATAGAGCTTCTCTGTCTCTTTAGAAGCCCCAGACGTTTTTGTCAAATAAATAAAATGAAACTACTGCTGTAGATGATATTACCAAATGATAACATTTATAATTTCTGCACAATGCATCGAAACACACATGTCACAAAGTACATGCCTTTAAAGTTAGTAGTGTATGATTTGGATTTACTGATTGTGTACAGTACGATAATCATACAACATTTTTGAATATAATGATTAATAATCATGAAATAATGTAGTGTAAGGATTGCTTTTCAACTATTTACTCAACTCAGAATACAGTATGAACAAAAAATGAAAATGCTTGTAAATAATAGAGTATAGGTAAATAATAATGTTTGTCTACGGGGCATTCCACAGTATTTGGTCCGTGGGTTTAAAAATTTCATTTACTGATTTTGATGTAACTCTTGGCCATTTCTCAAAGTAGACATGTTGAAGTTTATTAAATAAAATTTTTTTTATTTTTTTGATATTGATTTTTTAAGTTATTGAATATTAAATATGAAAAGGTCATATTTGGCGTTACGGACGGGACATTTTTAATCCTATTTATTTCATAAACTATGCATCTTATTACTGTTTTTTCAACAGATATAGTTACTTTATGTCTCAATAATACATAATCAAGTATTTAATTAAAATTTTGTTGTTTATTAATTTCATACATCCATTTCAAATTCATAAATGTCCCGTCCGCGACGTTTTAGGCGGTTTTTTTACATTTATTTTAAAAGTAATGATGCAAAAATCTTGATATTTCATTTTCTCCTCCTGAGGACTATATCTCATTATATTATGAACACATTTTTTGAAAATTTTAGATTTTGATGAAAATATCATATTTCAAAAATATATTGTTACGGACGGGACATTTTTGTTACGGACGGGACGTATCATTTAAATCCTAATTATTTCACAAACCATGCATCTTTTGAACATTTTTTTGCCAGATATAGTTACTCTATGTCCCTATTGTACATATTCAAGCATTTTATAACACATATTTTGTTTATTAAATTTCATATATACATTTCAAAATTCATAATTGTCACATCCGCAAAATTTTAATAGTAGTTTTATGGTGTTTTTTACATTTCAGTTAAAAGTATTGATACCACAATTTAATATTTTGTTTTCCCCTTTTAAAACTATATGCAATACATTATAAACAAATATTTTGAAACTTTTGGTGAAAATATCTTATATATTCAAAAATATATGGATGACATTTTTCGTAGGCACGGGACAGACATTTTTGTTAAGGACGGCACATATCATTTAAATCCTTTTTATTTCATAATAAAACCATGCATCTTGTTAACATTTTTGCCCATAAATATACTACGATTTACTTTTTTTTAAAGTAAGCTCCAATTATTCATAATAAAGTATTTTATTAAAATTGTTTATTAATTTCATACTTGCATTTCAAAATTCATAATTGTTACTTCTGAGACATTTCGATTGGGGTTTTTTCCTCACTTGTGTTTAATGAAGTAATGGCTTTAAAATTGTTATTTAATTCCTAATTTTAAATCTTAATTTTCAACTCCTAAGGATATTAAATTGCAATAGATTTAAACAAGTTTTTTAAAACTTGTATTTTTTTATTAAAAAAACATTACCATAAAAATTTATTGAATGTTACGGATGGGACATTTTTTTTATGGATGTGATGACAATATTGTAAGAATTAAAAAGTGTTTTTGTACTGTAGGCTGAAAAGTACTGTACAAAGGTGTTAACTGTTTATTAATCACAAAACATTGTGGTCTGTATTTAAAATAACAATCCACAAAAGAACAATACCGAAATCCAAACAACATGACCAGTATGAATGGGAGTATTGGGTGCGGTCAACGCTTTGTAGATTTCATTCTTTGGTGAATTTGCAACCAAGAACCTTTTATAAATAAATCAGATACTAAATAATTAAGATTGAATTTTAATAGAAGTAGGCCTACAGTTATTAAATCCAAGCAAGGATAGAAGGAAATTTCAGATGCAACTTGGATCCACTAACAAATTCAGACATCAAACGCCAACGCCAATTTTTAAAGATTCGCCTTAAATGTGTTAATATCTTGAAGTCTTGTTTAATATGCCAAGCATAACTTTTATATTAGTGTAAATAAATATTTTGATAACATTTTACAATATTGCTTCTCGTTATAACTCTTCGAATAATTAATTTTATAAATAATATTTCATATTTATTAATTTTAATATTTTCACTTGACATAAACTTTTAAACAGTGTTTCAAAGGTTGAATTATATTTTGATTTGTAAATAAAAGATTACATTGATGTAAAAAACTTATTTTTAAATTTTTTTAATAGCAAAATTATACAATTTTTTAACGTGGACAAAGTTGTCCTGTCCGCGACGTTAGAAATGTCCCGTCCGTAACGACATATAAATCATATTTATTAATAAATTTGCAGTTCAATTTTTATAATTAACATTCAGTTATCTAAAACAACTATCTGGCAACATAATAGTACAAAACAAATTAAAAAACCTCTTTTAAATGAGGAGAAATATTACAATACGTAAACCTTCTCAAAAGTCATGTCCATTTGCCGTCCCATCCGCGACGCATACAATTTTCATAATAAAATTTTTTTTGTACAGTCTTTTTTCTTTTTTTGACTTTCATAATAAACATTGGCCATATATGTATACATTTATTCTACTTTGAATCTTGTATTCTTTTTTATTTCTAAGATATGTCTAGTTATATTCTCAAAAATGTCCCGTCCGTAACAAAAAAATACTGTGGAATGCCCCCTACTACAGTATATTTGGGCTAAAAAATATTGACTTTCATTAAATTTTACTTTAGAATCTCACATTGTATTACTATTATTTGTTTGTTTATATTTCAGGTCGTGGCCAGAAGTCACATGCATACACACATAGTGTGCAAGTAAACCATCATGTGTTTCTAAATCTTCACAATCTTAGATTTTACTGTCTTCCAGATAACTATGAGATCATTGATTCATCCTTAGATGATATCAAGGTTTGTTATGGATTGTAGTAATGTAAAATACAGTAGAACCCTTCCGTTGGGACACCCATATTCAGGGGACACCCATATTCAGGGGACACCCATATTCAGGGGACACCCAAAACTGTGCCACCACTAGTTAGGCCTACTCCAATCATATATATATATATATATAAAACAATTATTTACTGTGCTTTTATCAGGGCACAGTAAAAAATATAGCTTGAGACATACAGTACCTTAATTCGTCTCTGGATACAGTATAGTCTCAAGATCACCTTTGGCTATATTTTTAACCATGCCCCTCAGCCCAGTAAATATTTGTATAATATGTAACAATATTCAGTAGCTGACACCTAACATGATACTTTGTTGGGTTCCAAAGGTGTCCCCTTATTAGAGTTTCTACTTTATTTAAATTTGAATTAAAAATAAATAATTTTGACATTTCAGTGATTGTAAATACAGTAATGTTCATAGGAACATGAATCTTGTGTGCTATACTGTAAATTATTTTATAAAGAAATGTATTTAATTAGATTTAAAAAATGTTACTCTACTATTTTGTAATCAGAAAAAATAATGATGTAATAGTAATTTACTTAATTTATGATTGCCTGTAGTATGTATTGAGACCAACATTTACCGAAGATCTACTTAAGGCTTTAGAAACAAGTTCCAAAATGTCAAGAGCCTATGACGGTACAACATATCTACCAGGAATTGTGGGATTAAACAATATCAAAGCCAATGACTATTGCAATGTGCTACTTCACGTAAGTTGCAATATTATTATGTGATGACAAACATTTGTAATTTCTTTACTGATGGTAAGGCTCAGTACATCCTGCTCAAGTAGATATATATTATTTTTTTTAACAAAGTTTTCATTTATCCATGTTCGATTTTCTAAAAAATTAATTCTTTCACAAATATGGTGCCATGACCGTCATGGTCAATAATTTGAAAATAAAAAAGATAAGTCACCTATGCTATAGATTTCTGGAGTAACATATCATAGTATGTATCCTTTTATTAAATGCATTTTACAAATTAGATACCATTACAAATGTACTTCTCCATTTATCAAATTTGATACCATAAACTCTACACTATCAAACTTTATGTAACAAAATAGTGTGATGTGCCCAAATATGGTGGTGATGTGCCCAAATATGGTGGTGATATGCCCAAATATGGTAGTGATATGACATCATGATGTCAATATATGGACACATCACATTTTTTTTGTCACATAAAGTTTGATAGTGTAGACAGAGGTTTACAAATTGTACTTCTCCATTCCTATAGGCTTTATCAAATGTGACACCCTTACAACTGTACTTTCTTCAAGAGAAAAATTACATTCACATAAAGCGACCTCCTGGTGACATTTTGTGCCTTCTATCACAACGATTTGGTGAATTGATGCGAAAGATGTGGAATCCTCGTAATTTCAAAGCTCATGTCAGCCCACATGAGATGTTACAATCTGTGGTTTTGTGCAGTAAGAAGAAATTTCAAATCACTCAACAAGGTTTGTTATTTTGAACAAGTAAAAAGTAATATTACTGAATAATAATTTGTCCATTTCTATAGCGCCATCCCAACGATCACTGTGAACTTCTCAATTACATGCTTCATCTCTAAGGGTCACATCATGTCAGTGCTGCAAATTCTAGCCCTCTCTCGTCTGTCCACGACAGTGGCTGTATGAACTAGTACACCGGAGTAATCTCCTACTCGTCTCTAAAGATGTACTAAGTTCTTTAAGGTGCATGCAATGATTTTTTGCACTACAGTTTGCAGTTTATAGTCATTTTCCAAGAAGACCCGTTCTACCACCAGAACCATGGAGCGAGTGAGCCTCAAATCCATTCCAATATGGATTAAGATTTCACAGTCTTATCACTCGCTCAACATGTATCACTTCAATTAGAATATTATATATATAATATACATTGCATCTCATCTTCATCTATTGTTATTTTTATCTTTCAGGAGACCCAGTAGAATTTCTGTCTTGGTTTTTGAACACGCTTCATATTGCATTAAATGGAACAAAAAAGAAGAGCAGTAGCATTATTTACCAAGTGTTTCAGGGTTCTATGAAGATATTCTCACGTAAGGTTTTACCAGTAGATATAACAGAAAAAGAAAAGGAAGAGTGTTTAAAAAAAGAGGAATACAAAGGTAAGTTTTCATCTTGATTATGAAAGGGCTTACAGAAATGAGCACTGCAGTAGGGGATAGCTTATTCTATGTGTATGTGTCACGTGTGTATTATTAGGAGGTTAAACCTTTTGTGGCAGAGCATGATGGAGGCTAAATTTTGACCACACTCCTCCCCTAACCTAAACATAAATTCTGTTGAGCATAAACTGTTCAACCTGACTACCCTGACCCAAACCATTGCTGCAACAAGTTAGAGCCCTCAGTTTGTCAAAATGGTGTGGTTACTAAAAATTAAACAGATATTTATTCTAGTTAAGCCATAATTACTCTAGTTATTTTGTTTTGTTGATTATCTTGCATCGATCTTTATTTATAGAGACATCAATAGAATCACCATTCCTGTACTTGATGCTAGATATCCCAAGAGCTCCTCTGTTTCGAGATGAGTTAGAACAAAACATTATTCCACAGATTCCTTTGGCAACACTTATGGCTAAATTTGATGGCACCACAGAAAAGGTAAAGACAATTGAGATGAGATAAAAACATGTCATAATTACTGTGATATCCCTACTTACTCTAACAGTAACACAGTAATTATTGATGTTAAACTACAGTGTAAAAAAAAAGGCCCTGCTTAGTGGTATAACAAGTAGTAGCGACTTATCTACCTCACCAACCAACACATATTTTGTTGTATTAAACAAAGTTTAAAGAAACAAGACTACAAATTATTATATACTAAAGCAGTTATTTATTTTCAGGAATACAAGACATATAAAGACTCTACCATTAAAAGATTTGAGCTTACCAGGCTACCTCCATACCTTATACTTTGTCTCAAACGTTTCAACAAAAATACGTTTTTTGTAGAGAAGAATCGAACCATTGTTAATTTTCCAGTCAAGTAAGTGAATCAAATTGTTATTTGTCCTACCTGTAGTCATTAATTAATACAACCATTTTACTGGTGTGTCAAAAACAAAGATGGTACCACTTTATGTCATATTGTTCTCTCAACATGTAACTGATATAATGTTTTCTATACCTCAATAGGAATATTGATTTAAAAGAGTATTTATCAGCTGATCCTGCTGTGCGTAAAGCTCATCCACATACTAGCTATGACCTCATAGCAAACATCGTACATGATGGTGAACCCAACAAAGGCACCTATCGTGTCCACATTCTACATAAGGTAATATAAGAAATACTTATTTATTAGAAAATAATTTTGTGAATTTGGATGAAGATAATTTGTAAACAGTTTAAATGAGGGGAAAATATTCCTTTACTCCAAAACAAACAAAAAACATTCAAATCAAAAATGTTCCACTTTGAACAGAGCATTTCAACCAACTTTATGTTTATACCAATGTAAAAATTAAGTACACATTCATTTCATCTAATCTACAGCCTTGTCTACACTATCAAACTTTATGTGACAAAAATGTGCCCATATTTGGGAATATCACTACCATATTTGGGCACATCACGCTTTTTTGTCAAACTAGTTTGATAGTATAGACAGAGCTTAAGGTCGCAGATTATTACATATTGTTCCCTATGAAAGTAGTTGTTTTAAGTATTCAAACACCCCTCAATCTACAACTGAATTGAAAGTACTGTTATAATGAGATTTTAATGTTTTGTACAATCATCAGGGAACTGGAAAGTGGAACGAGATTCAAGATCTGCATGTGTCTGATATTCTGCCACAAATGATTGCACTGTCTGAGGCCTATATTCAAGTAAGTTGTAGTCAACAGAATTCAACCTAATTGACAAAAATGTGTGGAATAGTCATCTTTGAATTTGATCTTACCTATTGAATTTTTTTAAACTAAATATTGATTGTGTATTCGAATATGTAGTAGATAAAAATATTTAATCAATGGTTTTTTTTTTTTATAGATTTGGGAATTAAAAAAAGAAGTTGTAAATTCGCCAACACAAACCAAAACATGATTGTAAATGTTGGGATACATTATGGATTCAAAGGATAGCACATTGTACTACTGTAATACTGTATAGTCATTTAATTTTTAGTTGTTAATCTAGTTTTGTATTTTAATAATGCTTTAATTACTTTTTTACTGTAATTTGTCATTGAAGATTTTCACCATCCTATATAACACAGCAAGTAAATTAATTGTATTTTGGCACCAATGATCTTGCATTACACTATTCAAATAATTACTGTATTGACAGTACAACTATGTATATCCGGTTGCCTTGCAAACGCTTATAACATTATTTTGTTAATTTTTACTCATTTATATATTGTTGGCACTGTTGCTGGGTAGTTTCTTTTTGCTTGAAATGTATACAAAAATGATGATGTATGAATCCCATTTAAAACGGTAAAAGGCTATTAATAAACAGTGAATTAGTCTCTCTTCACTTGCGATGATATTACCAACATCAGAATGCAGTGATGATTTTATCTTGGTAATCTTCTGTTAACTGCAAAGATCTTCTATTTCTAACCTTTGTTGTATAGCAACTTCCTGTTGCTAATGGGTACAATTTCAGGACGAGTTAAAATGCTTTTACCATGGAGGATATTTTTCCTTCATACTTTTACATATTGCATAGAAGTTGCTGTTAAATTCATATAGAACTTGGGATCATCTTACAGGCATTTGTTTACAATGTTTTATTCTTTACTGTGCAAATCATCCAGTTAATAATGTATACAAATACAGTAGCTAATAGTTAAATACTTCATTATGTGTTTGAATGCATTAGAAACCTGTCAATTCCCAAATCTCTTGTAATATATTTCTAGAAAATGACATTGTCTTTGTGTTTTTGTTATTGCAAACAAATCATTACAATAGAACAATAAATACACTAAAGCTTGGTTCCCACTAGGACGCAACGCAAGGACGTCAAAGCAACGCAAGCATGTTGACCAATGAAAAGTGACAGTTCGAAAAATCCATCGCTTGTGATTGGTCAACTCACTTGTGTTGCGTGTACGTCCTTGAGTTGCATCCTAGTGGGAACCAAGCTTAATAATAATAGACACCATGTAAATTAGGTTACAGTATATGTGGTCCACTATGAGAGAGAGTATTGAAGACCAATTTACACAGACGAGCGGTAACGGCAAGTAGAAAACCGTGTGCTTGGCCCACGTAGAATCTGTATTTATCCTGAGCAGGTTTCCACTCAACCTCCCCGTCCCTTCCACGTTTTGTATAAATGATCATAAGAATAACAATATATATTATGTTTCTGTTTTCCGCTTACCGTTAATGCTCGTATGTTTAAATTGGCCTTTAAAGGAGCACGTTTTATAACCGCACATACTGTGTGTTCAACCCATAACAGGCACTTGTGGCGCTCCATACAATATCGCGTCCAAACTGTGTTGTTTGTTGACACGATACCACCGCTGCGCCGTTCGCTACATATCACCACCGACAAGCCGCTTTTTATTTCACAAAAATGTAAGCCTGGGGTAGAATTTGCATCATTATAATCTAGTAGTAGGCTACGCGAGGTAGTTTGACCACTATTAGGCCTATTTTTATTATTAGGTAGGGCCTAGGCATACCATGAGTCTCTTTACTAGGCAAGACCAGATCGAAGTTGAGCTAGGCCTAGGCAAAACTGGATTCGCTAAACCATATCGGTGGTCAAGCGTCAACTCCACACTCTAGTCAACTCGTCCCAAAAAATATGGAATGCTATAAGTGCAAATAAAAAATCGATAAAGTATAGGACATCTACTACAAGCCATTCTATCTAGACAATTTTTCCCAATCAATGTTAGTAGTAGGCCAAATGCAATAACAATTGATAGCATAGCCTTGAAATACAATTAATTGGACATTAATTAATGAGAAAATGTTAATGATTAATTGTGAAATATTAAATTTTACTAGGCCTAATATTAGTAAAAGAATACTTTTTGCCGCTGGTTTTGGGTAAGACTGTAAGATTCAATTGGAAGACTTTTTTATGCCAGATGTTCATAACAAGTCAATGAACTGTCCCCTTTATGGAAATGTTAAGAAGTTAATATATAAACACTTACTGGAAAGTATTTGAAAGATGAGAGAACCGCTCTATTGACACAAGTTGCTATAAAATAAAAAATATCATCAAGCAAAATTACAATTTTACTAAAGAAAAGAAAAACATATTTTGAAAATTGTGTAGCTCATAATTTGTTTTTTTTTACATTAATAGATGAACTCCATATGGGATCGCTCAACAACAAACAATGGTATACCATATTTCATAAAGTAAGTACAAAGGGTACAAAAAAGGATCAAATAACTGAAATGCTACAGTGGCTCATTTAGTTCACGGCAATATCACTTTTGCTATTATCAGTACAAGAAATATATTTTGAAATTGCATTTTACAGATTTTGTTCTACCAAGTATTCAGTTTTTTATTTCATTGTATACAATACACAGTCCAGCATTTACAATTGATATTTTTTTTATTGATTGAGTGTGGATTACCAAATTCAATTTGATTTTCAGTCACTCTACTGAGCAAACTCAATGGGATCATCCAGATTTAGTGAAAGCCATGGATCATTTGGGTAAGTGATTTTTTTTCTCTCTATGTTTTTAAAATCTTTAGTAAAAGTACAGTTTATTGTTTGGTGTGTTATTATTGTTATTATGTTTTGTTCATGTTTAGAGGAACTTGGTGGAATTCGATTTGCTGCTTACCGTACTGCGATGAAGCTACGAATGCTACAAAAAGAATTGTGTTGTAAGTAACTTACTACTACTGTTAAAATGTTAACAGCAGATACATCAGCATTTAATCATTTAAGACCATCAATATCATCTCTAAAACAATATCATCATTTCCATGGTATTCACAATTATCATTTTTATATCAACTTTTCCACATTTTTTACTCAAAATACTGAAAACTAATGTGATGGCATGTATTTGCATTTTAGTTAATACATTTTACTAATTAATACTGTATACAAATAATGAATATTTATGAGTGCGATGGTACAAATAATTTCATGAGGTAGAAGTTGGAATTTAATATTGCACCGAATGAAATTATTTGTTTTATAACACACCTACCTATTAATTTATGTTAACAACTGAAACATATTCATAGGAAAAATATATTTTGGTGTGTTATAATATGCCATAATTACCATACCATAGTTTTATTATTTATTTCATATAATATTTGTAGGGAAATATGTGGAAATGCATTATATTTATTATAGCATGTCATACCATACCATAGTTTTATTATTTATTTCATATAATAATTGTAGTGCATTATGTGGAAATGCATTATATTTATTATAGTATGTCATACCATACCATACCATAGTTTTATTTTTTATTTCATATATAATAATTATAGTGCATTATGTGGAAATGCGTTTTATTCGCATTGCCTTTGATCAGTATGGCTTTCGGCAACTTAATAACACTGTGATGGACGTAGTACAGCTTTACAATATTATCTATGATATTTTCACAATGTGTCGTGACCGAGGACACCCAGATGTAAGAGTTGACCATTGCACTGATCTTCTACTTAACTGGATTCTAAACCTTTATGACAGGTATTCTACAAAATATTATGGATATTGATGTGTATTTAAACCAGGTATTTTATATATGATATAGAGTGGTACCAACAGGGTATCTGAGCATATACTTCGGTCAATGAAATTTTGTTGGTAAATGTTTGTAAATATGCTCATTGGATCTGTAATATAGTAACTCTATGAATTAACCTCATAAATGGTGCCATCCTTTTAAATTTAGAATTAGAATTACTGGAGTAGCTTGCTGTCTAAAATTCTACCATTTTATAGTGTCACATGCTGTTTTGGCCTGATGGCAAAATCAAGGCTTTTGTAGAATGCACACCAAATCCAGATAATTTGCCCATACACACAGCTTCACTCATCCATCCATATTGATATGCAAATTCTTTACCTGCTCTTGAGGTGTATTACATTTCACTTTCATCATGATTTATTATTTTTCTATTATTATTATTATTATCTCCATATACAGTACATATAAAAATATAAAAAGTTTGCAAAACATTCAAACTTATATATATAAAAATCGTAAAAAATAATGGGCAGTACAAAAAAACAAACTGAAAACAACTAGGTGCTCAAATGCTCAAGTACTTCATCCATGTGGCATAAACTTTTGATCCAATCATACTGGATTGTACAACAACCTTTACGAGAGAACTGTTACTATTTGTAACTCTATTCATAAATCCATAACAGTTTTTTCTATAATATTCATAGAAAGATGGAACATTACTTCTTACAAACATCTGACTAGCACTACAGTGTCTAGGAAGACCCATTATGAAATCAATTTCACATTTTCATGTATAGCTGTTTTTAAGGTCTACACTTTAGTCAGTAAAAACATTCATTGATCCACATTAGGTCTAGGACTGGATGTCTTCGAGTGATCTCTGTAAAAATTGGAATTGTCTGTTTGTGTGCTGCACGTATTACTGAAAAGTATAAATGTAAGTACTATAAATCAACTACAACCCATAAAATCTTTTTCCATTTAAAATCTGTTTGGAGATCATGTGAATTAATTTTTAGATAATGGCGCATAAGTTATTTCTCTGTTGCATGTTGGTACAGATAAGACCTGATAGTGTTGCACCATAGAGTTCTGCGGTGGTGACGTCACAACGGTAGGTGGCGCTGCATGGTTGCTAGCCAATCAAGAAATGTGTTCAAACTCTATACCTTGAGAGTGTTAAAATATTGCTATCCAGTCAAACTTGATCATACATGAAAGCCCCTGCTACAGTATCTAATAGTGGGATGTTTTTGTATATCTTTTTTTCAATCTTGCAGATTTCCTTCACTTTAATTTTTTTTTTAGTATTTTGCTTGGCAGGTTAGAATTTTATCTTTTCATTTTATATTATTTAACACTTGTAATGATTTGGTTCCAAAATATTTAGATTTCTTTGAGCAGATCAGTGACAAGACAGGATATGTTACCCGTAAATCATTGAATATACTTTTACACGACATGATGGAGGTAAATTTTCATTTGATTTAAATGATCATTTTAAATTTAAAATATACACATTGTTATAATTATATAAATTTAAAGGTATATAGGAATTATAAACCACACAGTGATGTACTGGACATTATTTTGATGAGGAAATTGATGAGAATGTGCTGCATCAATTGAGATTCAAATCTGAAATCTTCAGCTTGATATTGAGATGTCTGTCAAAACAAATCTCTACTGTAGTTAAGCCTTTTCTGGTATTTGTGCTTTAAAGTCTGTTTTCACAAAAGTAGTTTCTACTACATATTGCAATAATACAATATTAAAGACCCATTCCCTACGTTTTTAGAACTAGGCCTATAGCTCGCGTACAATGTTCGTACGTTACGATGTTCACCAGCTAGGCCTACAAAACTAAGCCTAGCTAGGCTAGGCCTAAAGATGGCCAACGAGAGGACATTCACCGCGAGCTACTTAGGTAGTGCATTGTTTCTCTTTTTTTATCATAATAATTTACCATAAAACATACATTTAAGACAAGGAATGACCTGGTTTAGTTTTTACAAAACGTCACAAATTGTAGGGAATGGGTCTTTAAGATTTTGTAACACATTATTTTCATTATTTTGTTTACTATTTGTGTTGATCAGATTACTAATGTAATTGTTGAAAGTGAAGCTTTTGGCAAAAACATCTTGGCTGCAGTGGAGAATTGCTTTTCAAATGTAAGTATGTATGTAAGTATGTTTAAGTATGTACAGGTTCTGTTGTCCACCTTAAAATGTAAGGATGACTCTTAAGCTCTGTCTACATTATCAAACTTGTTTGACAAAAAAAGTGTGATGTGCCCAAAAATGGTAGTGATGCTCAAATATGGTAGTGATATGACATCATCATGTCCATATATGGGCACATCACATTTTTTTGTCACATAAAGTTTGACTTGTAGCTTTAAACAGCACGTTTTCAGTAATTCTATAAATTACAAAAAGTAGTGTATGGTCAATTGTGGGCAGATTCTAATTGCACCCAACCAGTCATCTTGCCAGTTTCGTAAACTCACTACAGTAACTCTTTGTGTAGAACTTTGGAAATACAGTTGATTCGCAGCACTTTATGTCTTGGATGTTGGCAGAACCACAGACCATCGTATGGCTTCCTACATTGCATCGCCTTTCTGCATCTGAAACAAGTAGGTTGTTAGGAATATATACCCTGTATATTTAAGTTATAATTTCATCTAAAACATTCTGAAAAGAGGTAAAAATAAATATTTTAATGCATCCTTTCCAACAGAAAAATCTTCTATTATTCTTCAAAATTGAGCAGAAATAACAATATGTGGGGCATCATGGGATATCCCAAGTAGTAAAGTCAGAAACAAACTTAATTTGAAAACATTGTGATATGATTGTTATTATTATTATTATTATTTCTGTTCTCCAAATTTCTATTTTTCTTTATTTCAGTTAAGCACCAATCAAAATGTTGCATCTGCAAGGCTTACCCAATTGTTGGCCTGCGTTATAAATGCCTCAAATGTATGAACTTTGACCTTTGTCAAGAATGTTTTTTTACTGGAAGAACTAGCGGTAAACATAAGTATACTCATCCAACACAAGAGTATTGTTTGGGGGTCAGTTTTCTAATTGATTTCTATAGTTTTTAGACTAAATTACAAATTTATCTGCAAGTTGTGTGTGTGTGTATATGTTTAGATTACGTATATTGGTTTTTATTATCATACATAAAAGAATCACAATTTTAATTAATAAATAATAATATACATTTGATACATTCTCCAGTAGTTAATTGTTTCTCTGTAATTTGTTTTTGTTGTTCAGAGTTCATCTAAGGATGATGCCCGAGCCTTTGGAAAGATTATCCGTAACAAACTGAGCAAAAAACGAGGGAATAATATAAAACAGAAATATTTGTCAATAAATGGTGCAACAGAAGCAGATATTGGATTTGCAGACACTGAACTCAGACCAGATATAGGAACTCACTCAAACATGAATAAACTTACCCAAAGGTACAAACACTAAACAAAGTATACTTACAGTAATTTTTCAGTGTACAATGTCTTAATATTGTAGAATGTATGTAGAAGTGGTGGAAATTTGGATTAAATGCAGACTTTGTTGATGTAGACAATCTTGTGTATGTTTGTCATTGACTAATTGTATCGAACTTACCATATTTTAATTAATAATTTTATGATATTACTCTTTACAATGAATATTTATAATATTATTCTTAGGTTAGCTGAAGTAGAAACATTTACACCACCTCTTGCTAAATCAAAGAAGACCTCACCATACAAACTGACCAATGAAGATGAAAATATACTTGAAAAGGAAAGGCTGCAAAAAGCTATTAACATATTAGAAAGAGAAAATGAGTAAGTTGAAGGTAAATCCACTGTCATGTCGACAGTGCTGACGGGAGCTGTGGCTGAGTATAAAGTCCCAATACCTCTTCACACAGCACATTTATCCATATCAAATCATATAAGCTAAGAAAGTCTGAGTGGAGCTCCCTTTTAATTAATACTGTATACAGTACTGTACTGCTTTAATGTTTGCGTTTATAGGGAACAGATTGAGGATCGACATTTTATTGGATCCATTGGAAGTGAGGGTTCATCTGAGTATGACTGGCTTCAGTTACAGCGTGAAGAGATGCTTGCACGACAAAAGGTCCTTGAGGAACGGAACAAACAGTTGGAATTACAGTTAAGACGTTTGCGTCTAATAACAAAAGTATGTACATCTGTGATCCATTGGTCATACTTTAAGTGAAACCTTTCCCTTATTTTCCACTAAAAGGATTTCCATGATATACAAATAGGTTAAGTGATTTCTAACAGAAGTTGGAAAGGTGAACATGACCACTGGTCTTCAGTTACATTATTAAACAAATTATATGTACTATATGTGTACTTATGCACAGTATAATATAACTTATAATTGATGACTAAATAAATGTGAATGAATAAATGACATATAAAACATCATTTAGTAAGGCATTTAGATTATATTTTTTCTAGATACAACCAATGTCACTTCCTCCACAACACCTTGAGAGATCGTCTTTACCATCAGCACAACAATTGCATAGCAGAGTAGCTCCTCCTAGTTTGTCATCATTTCAGCACACTGACCAAGCATCGCCAGGGATTGATATGATTGACAGTGATAAGACACCATTACAATATACACACAGTCATGTACCCAGTCCTCAAGATCAACCTCCAAATATTGCCAATTCACTACAACTACAACCAAATAGGCGTCGCCCGTTTCATGTACCTAGTCCTCAAGATCAACCTCCACACCTTGACAATTCACTACAACCAATTAGGCGTCGCCCGTTTCATGTACCTAGTCCTCACGATCAACCTCCAAATCTTGACAATTCACTACAACCAAATAGGTTTCGCCCGTTTCATCTTTCTGACCAATCAGAATTGGTTTTTCCCTCTGCTAGTGCTACCAGATTTTATCCATCAGAGGAAGCACAACTTCAGGATTTGGTTCAAAAGTTAGAGGATGTTTTTCCATTAAACGTCAATCATGGTAAGAGATACTTATCAAATGTGTTTCGTTTTGAATTTTCACTCGATAGGATGGGAATTCACAAAATGGCGCATATGTCGCATGACCTTAAATGCAAGTCTGTATTCCTTTTCCATGTTACGAGAATACGGCTTTTACCATTTTAGAAATGAAATCCTGATCACAAATGAATGAAACAATAGCAATGAGTGATAAGCAATATGTTACCTATCACCAATATTTCCAAACCTTATCAAAGTTATTTTAATAGCCTATTGATTTAGACACAAAACTTCAGTGTATGTGAAATCAATTTGATGCATGTTGCACCTTTCGTTTCATAGTGAAACTATTCATGGATATTTTAAAAAGAAATGATTGGGTAGTGACTTATATCACATTTGAAGCATTTTTTGCCTCAAATTTTACTCAGCATGCAGCCCATTCAAAGTATATTATCTCCACAGAACTGAAAACATTCTATCATGACTTTTTCTGCACTACAACTTTTCTTCTCAGAATATTCCCAGCATGCTCCTTTAGATTTGACCTCTGACATGGCTGCTGAATATCATCAAGATGTACTAGGTTTGTATTTTATTTCATTCACATTAACCACCTGCTTCTGACAGTCAATTTCACTCTTCTCTAGTTTCTCAAGTTGCTAATGGTCTCGCTCAATTCTTGCATATAATGATTATTTTTAATTTATTATAAGCCTGAATTATTCAAATGTTATACAAATATAATTAAACACAACAAATTATATTAGAGAAAAAAGATTATATCGATTGTACAATTTTTTTTATTATATACTTTTAGGTTCTCGTAGTGACTTGAATAAAATGTTATCTGCTGCCACCCGTGTTGGAAATGCTATGTCTTCATTGGTGTCAAAGGTCACTGAATGAGTGAGTAAACATTTGTTAACACAACATCTGAGAATAAATCTTTCAGAAACTATTCTCGCATAATGCTTCTATAAATTATTACGGTGCTGACATCACAATACCACATGACATACCTTGTTAATCGGCAACAGCCCAAGCGTTCAATGACTTTTGACATTTATATATGTAATATTGACCTTATTTTATTTTATGGTTTCATATAGGCCTACAGTAGAACATTCGCCTTTAAGCTCAGTTCCCACTAGCGACACAACATAATGCAACCTACACAACGTAAGAAAATGCCCTTCCAATAATTTTGTTTTCCCCTGCCTGCGAGAAATCAAACCTGCAATGTTTACAGCACTGTTGTGTCGTTGGTTTCCACTTGTGATTATAAAATACAGCCCTTTTTGTCGATACGTTGTTGCGTTGCTTGCTAGTGGAAATCACACGTTATAATTTACTGTATTGCAGTCTTGCCTTATTACATTTGTTAATTTACAAATAATGGTGTATTAGATCTTAGTAAATGTATTATTACAGCAAAACAAACTATAATAGATTCTTTTTACAGATGTAAAGGGGCAGCTTAATACAATTTGTTGATCTTTGATTCTTGACACAAGTTTTAAAGCAAATAAAGGAAGAAAGAATTCAGAATGTTCAAGCATAGTTGTGTTTGAATTTGAATGGCTATCCCGTCTTAGGCTTAATTAATTGCTTTAAGATAAATGTATTAAATTTTAGTTTTTATATTTAATTTTCCAATTTTACCGATATATGTTTTGAAACAATTGCATATGTCATGATGGCAGCTGCTTCATTGTGAAAATCTTTTGAAGGTAGATGAAGTTGAAAATAGAGTCTTATAAAAAGTTAAATGATTCAAAGATGCTTGACAGATGAAATAGGATTAAAGATTTATTATTATTATAATCAGTTTATAACGTTGTTGAATAGACCATTTAATTTCACATTAAAATAGTCTGTTTTAAATCAAAATGATGGTGTGAGCATCATTTTCTGTAAAATAATTATATTGGATGACCAATGGGATGATACCAATATTTAATACAGTACCCATAAAGAAAGCAACCACCTTGATTTTGTCTTTTGTGGGGACACCCCACTTTTATTAAAATGTAAATAAAATATGTATAAAATATACAGTATTAAAAGTTTCTACAGTATAACTTATATATATATATAGTTACATAAATGTTCTTTCACATTATCCCATTTCTTGGGGCCTTATTTAAGGCCCCAAGCATATTGATTTTCTATTAAATTTGAAAGTTCAAGACCACTGGCGATTTTATTTTTGTATATTTTTCTTGTGATTTGATAAACATTAATTCATACAATCTTAATTAATTAATCATAATTAATTGAAATTTTCACTTGTTCTTCTTTTTCACTAGCCATTTGCTATTTGAAAGCTGTTTCATAACATTAAAAAACCATAGAGTTGAATTTGTTCCATGTGCTTAAATTACAAAAAAAAAAGTTTTCCCTAATTTATATTCAATAATTCTACATAGGAAAATACTGTATTGTAGTACATCTTGTGATGCGCTTAACCAGCTGTCAACTCAACTAAGATTTTAGTACAAACAAAATCATAATTATACAAATAGAAAAATACAAAGAAAAAATGGAAACATTTGTTGGAGACTGGATTTTGTTAGTTTGAGTAAGAATTTCCCGGTCAAGGATGTTATTGATGGTTTCATGGGGAAACTACAAAAAGAAGATTAAATTCAAAGTTAGAGCTAATAACCATTATTCTTCACCAATTACAATCGCTTAGTGATAGTAGTAGTATCATTTCTAATCATTTTCAATATCTAAATTATTAATCTTAGCATAAAACTCAGTCCTTGTAAAGTTTTTGCCAGATAATACAAATTCTTTTAGCGCTTTCGCTTTTGGTATTGACGTTTCATACATCCGTAACCACATATTTGGCAGTACTGATATATCAGAATATAGTTGTGGTTTTGGGCAGTTCAGATGTTCTGGGCTAGCAACATGCTTTCTATATCGTTTTCGGCTTAAAGCCTCCCTATCATCATGTAGGGCATTACAGACCATACATTCAAATCCATCAATGAAATTCATTCGGTTGTAGTCGTCAACACCCCATTCCCTTTTCTGCATCGTCTCAATCAACATGGAGTTGGTAATTTTCCCAGTTTGTTTTAGTTCTAAATATTTATTATACTCATCATCATTATTATCAAGATAGGTAAGATATTTGGCAAGTTCCTTAGGGCTTTTAAAATCATCAATTAAAATTGCACTTCTCTCTGTGGGGAACCAGTCTTTGATCGTGCTTGAACCTTTGTATATTGGTACTGAACCTAACATTAATGGACGCCAAAATTTCTCAGTAATGTAATCATCGCATAAAGCATTTTCAAGAGCTAAAGTGAATTTGTATTTAGCTAAAATGTGTTTAAAACCATCTTTATCCATAGTTAATGGATCTTGAAATTCTACTGGAAGATCTTTATTATGTAGACATCTACCAAAAGAATCTACTTGAATGTATTGCATAAGTTCTTTAACATAAGAATCACGATCTGATGGTGGGTTGCAGTCTGAGTGCACAAACACCACAGGAGCATTTCTGCTTTTTGCTTGTGTTGATGCCAAGAATTTCTTAGTTGTTAGATCATCTAACGATGCCAGATATTGGGTTGTTACTGGATAATCAGATTTGCGTTTAAATGTAGAAGTAAAATTGAAGAGTTGTAAGCATTCTGGCTGGGTAAGAATATAATTATTTTTGGGTGATTCTTCATGTAACAATGCCCATTGGTGATGGGCTTTTCTTGGCAGCGGTAAATCCTTGATTTTAAAATCTGTTCCATAAAACATAAACACTTTCATCCATGGATGGTTTTTCAAACGGCGGTCAACAGTAAAATAACACTTGTTTGCACCACATTTCTTGACTTTACCTTGTTCCCCAGTGAATCCTGTCCACCATAGTATGATGGGATACTTTATATTGCTCACTACCCATTGAAAGTTATTACCTTTAACAAAAAATGTATAATATATCAATGTAATGGAAGCTAAAACTGTTTGCTTAAATATTTCATCTTGGTTACGTACTGTATTTGTACTAGGTAGTGCTGTTCCACCATCATTGAGGATAAAATGAGTTGAAACAGCTCCACAGTTCATACCATGAAATTAGTTTAATTTTTATAAATTGTATGTTTTTCTTGTTCAATAAATGAGTTTACCTTCAGGATATAATTTGCCACCATAATCTATGTTCCTGTCCATCCAAACCGCACCATCTTCCATGAAAAACATTTCCTCATCATAATCCCAAACAAACTATAAAAAGACACTAAATAATGATTCAGGTACAAACAATTAGTGGCGCCAGGATGAATGGGCTGAAGTCCCTCGACATTCAAGGGGAAGCAAGCATCGAAGGGGAAGGGAAGTCACTAGAAACTCTGAAATATTTTAGACATTTATTAAGGTAGTTTTAAATTAATCACTTGAAACACACCCCGGCCCACGACAGGAATAAATGACACAAAATGTTAAAACGCTATGTTTGTTTGGAAAAAACATCCCATAACTACTTCTTAATTTAATATCAACAATTATATCTTATTTTTAATTCATCATAATACTATATATCCATATGCTTTCTTTGATGACTAAATAAAATATTAGGGTTAGGCCTAGCTAATTAATAAATAAGTGTTACTTATAGATATATTAATTTACTGAAAAGGTATAAATAACTAATAATCAATAATAAAGGCAAACATTAGCCTAGCCAAGGATTTTAGAATAGTCTAGCCTAATAAGTAAGCATACGGACGTCCTAGGCCTAGCCTACCTATACTTATGTCCACACCCTACACCCTCACCAGCACTTTCCGCACTGTTGTTCTACCTAGGCCTACTCTGAACTCCAATAAAATAAAGCTTAGGCCTACCTTTAAAAGTAACAATAGTAAAAAACAAACAAAAGTTCCGCAAATTATGTAACGTTTTCTTGAAATTCGCATACTACTCTTTTAAAGGTAATTGTTGGTTGCAAATAACATAACCAGAAATATTTATAATCATTTATTGTAGGCGGAACTGTTTTTTAGTAGGGTGGTGTTTGTTGTGTTGAGGAGGAATGAATGGGAAAGTCCCAATAGGTATGGCAGGCCAGTGGGGCCTATTTGATTAGACGAAGCAAAGCTGTCAATATCATATTCCTTGAAATGACGTAGACCTATTCAGTCAGAAGCGCATCCCAATCCAAAATAATGTGACTTTTTTTAAACCGATTCAGGCAACAGTGACTGCCTTCACTAACACTCTTTTCGAAGTAACACCACTAAATGCATTTGTTGGAAGAATTTAATTATACAGACGTATTTAAGACTATAATTGTTTTATAACACTTCGGGCTTAAATTACTTGCTTTAAAGAAGATAATTGAAGAGCGCACTTTTTAATTGTTCTCGTGTCAGACCACCATCAAAGACACACTCTATGCGATTGGGTCAAATTTGACCCAAATTGGTTAAAAATTGACTCCAATTAAGTTTCAAACGGACCCCCGCTTGAGTCAGATTGACCCAAAATGTTGGGTCAAAGTATTCTGGGTCAATACATAGGGTTATGGTGACCCAAAAAGTGCATGTAGACCGGGTTTAATTTGCCACCAAATTGAGAATAACCCCACATTTTTCATCAGTGTTAAAAAATGATATTGTCATCTGAAATTGGCGCCGCCACACGGTTCCGTCCTCGGAACTGCTTTCTGTTTTTGCTCATCGATGACCTCTACCAAATGTTATATTGCATCATACACGATGTGATCACTTCGTGTTTGAATTCATCAACTCGATTATGTGATTGATTGATAGGAAATGTTTCACTGAAACTTAATTATGGTAATATAATCGTCTGGATTTGGGTTATGAATATTTTTGATTGGAGGTGGAAGAACAAAGTGAGCGGGCGGACAAGGTTACAACGCAGTTGACTTGTATCGTTACCGTTCAACACTTATTCCAAAACATACATAACATTGATATAGATTGATTGATAGATTATGAGTATCACTGACACACAAGTAAGTCAAACAATTCCTTTGACTTACTGTATTGCTACTTTCAATACATACATGATTCACTTCCATGTAATTTATTCACTCATGGCTCGTTGTTGTCCACTCTTCTAGAAATGTATGACTATTACAAAAAAAGACATTTGACGTTTCTCTTGATGATGAAAACACAATGTGACTGTTGATTAATTATGATGCAAAATATTTCAATAAGTAGGCCTAGGTCGAACAATTGATAACAATAAAGTTGATAAGTTCTACTTATTTTATCCATGGTCGAACAATTATAGAATCAAAGCGTTAAATTAATGACGATATCATAATTGTACTGAAATAAAAATATATTTGTTCGAAATGGTTCCATCTACTATTTTGATATCACTACATGTTTTTATTTAGAAATCGCGGGCCTGCTTTCGTGAGTGTTGATCTTCTGATCTTTCTTCCCCTGTAATATTCGCAGGCTTCAAACATCTTTTGGCAAGCCATCCATTTTGGTTTACACACTGCTTTTGCAATTATGTTAGCGATGCTTTATATAACGTCTCAGTATGACTATAGCTAAAGTACATCAATAGCTGAGAATATTCATAATTAACTTGCATCATCAGTAGTCTAGATATTCTTTTTACAATCTTCTATTCTAAACTAAAATAACACAACAACAACATTTAAAAAGAAATATTCATACTTCGATCAATTTATCTTTTAGATCATTTGAATAGCAAACAACTATAGGATCGTTATAATGATTATAGTAAACATTTTGGAAATAGGCCTACGCCGAATGTTTTACAATTGTTTAAGTATTTTATATCAGCCTCTGCTTTTATGGATTTTTTCGAGACCTTTTCCAACTTTCGTATTTTAATTTTGTTATGCTGTCGGAAGTTCGGCAACATTATTCACGATACCAACTTTAAACACTTCGGTCTCAATCAAGGACTTACGAAAGTTGGAAAACCTCTCGAAAAATCCGTAAAAGCAGAGGCTGATATAAACTACTTACAAAATATATTACACAAGTTTAAATTATCTACATTCATCAATATAAGTAATTTATTCATAGTCATAAAAATAGCACTGTGGGTAAAAAAATAGTCATTATAGGCTATTGCAATGTATGCCTACTCTAAGACTGATTATTGTTTCCGGTAAATCTACGAGGTATTCTTCTAATTTGTTTCCTATCTTTTATTCATACACGAATTCAATACACATGGGATACATCTCAGACCATACCATGTAGTACCAAGAAAATAAAAAAAAATAATATATATACAAAATTTAAAACATTGAGGATCGAGTAGTTTCATTTATATCCAACTTGCGAGTTGTATTAGCTAATCAATTAGGTATAGAAAAATAACTGTAACTGGAAGTTTCCAAACAACCCTTGTTTAAATGGTTGATCTATGCCTTCTGTGTGGAATGTAATGCAGCAAATCACAATTAAACAGCTACATGTGTACTATGTTTTTGCTTTAAACTCTGTATTTTTATATAATATATACATAGTCCGTTAGTCCTAGCTTGAAGATGAGAAAATATCAAGTGGATCCCCACTGTCATCAACTGATTTTTTTTCAGGTCTGAAATGAAATAAAGTTATTTTTGTAATTGGAATTGTAATTCATTAGTATATACATATATATAAAGCCATTAAAAGTCTATTAGAGCCACAAGTAGTATTATATTGTAAAGTCCCAACTAGTTTGACAAAAAAAAGTGTGATGTGCCCAAATAAGGTAGTCATATACCCAAATATGGTAGTGATATGACAACATATGGCAGGCAATATATGGGCACATCACATTTTGTTGTCACATAAAGTTTTATAGTGTAGACAGAGCGTAATTGAACGAAATTCCTTTGTAAGGATTACTATTTTCATTTGTACGTTAAATTCATTCATACAACAGATTATTTTACATATTTTTATGTCGGTCGGTTGATCGGTCGGATGGTAAACACTAACTCAAATTTGATCACGCAACTGCAGCCATGTATATGGCCTTGTTATAACTTGTCTTGCTTGTGCTATCCCTTTTTAGTGCTCATTGTACATTGTGTGCAGGATTTTTTAGCCTTTGTCTGCTTTCTGTTCGCCTTTTTATGTAATTTTCATGAACAAATATACCTGACTATATTATTAATAATAGTATAATTAATACTTTGTACGAATTAGCAATTTGTAAAAATGAATTAATAATCGATTTAGCAATATATATACAAACCAATTACGCACTATACTTCGGGCATGGCACAGAACCACCACAATGTTCGAAGAGTTAATTTAGCATGTGTTGAGTTACAATTGTCTAGTATTTGTATTGGTATTGTAATCGAAAGCACAATGTTAATTAAAACTTTTTCTCATACCGTCTCTTTCGAAGTTTGACAATTACTGCGGCCACTATAATAACGACCAACAACGAAAGAAGTGCGAGTCCAATGGCAAGACCGGTCAAGCTCGAAGAATCGTCTGTATCTTTTTGTTTAGTTCTTGATCCGGTTTTTGGTAATTCGTTTCCTACAAACAAACAAAAAGTGTGTTACTATGTTATAATTTCAGTATTAGCCTACCAATACAGTTTTCCAAAACCACTTAATGTAACATCTGTGTCCCGGAACGGGAAGAGAATCCCGGATTTATGAATGTTATTGTTAATAATACACAGCGTATCCCATTACACGTATGTCACCATAGCACCCACCATTTCCAATTCGTGTATACGTGTATGACCGACATTTAATATTTACCTCCAGACGAATTTTCTTGCATTGTAGAAACAGTGTTAACCTCCGTCGTTGTAGATTCTCCTTGAACATTTGTACATTTAACTACAACGTCATAACTGGTTCCTGGTGTAAGTTCAATTATTGTGAACATTTGCATCTGAAGATCTATTGTCTTTTGATTTGGAGAATCATTCGTATTTGATTCCTTGTATCTAACAGTACATTCGTCAATGTCTTTGACGCTGGTCGTTCCAATAGGAGACCACATGACAAGCAAACTTGTAGTTGATAATGGTGTAACAGATGCTCCAATGGAGAATGTTTGTACTGAAGGCTTTGTTGTCGGGGCATTGTATCGATCTAAAGATATAGAGTAAAAAATAAAATAAGAAAGAATTAAAGACAGATATAGGAATAACTAAATCTGTTGTGACGTCGTTTACTCTTTTTGTACGCAATGACGTATTTGCATATTTTCCACCTGTGAGTTGGTTTAAGTAGACGAGGTATTTGTACAGTAGGGGAGTTCCGGGCAGGAGGTTGTGCACGATGAAAATAAAGTGAACGGTACCGAGTAATTAAATGTGTTGATGAAACCTGGACACTGACTGATACCTAACTGCAAAAAAGATGAATACTTTTGAGGTATTGGTGTTGGCGAAGAATGCTACTTGGAGCATGAAAAGAACCAATGCCAGTAGGCTATAATACAAGAAGTAAAAGAGTAATGTTCGGAACAAAATAAACTCAATAACATAATATGATACTTTGGACATAATTGCTATAAGAGATGACACATATCTAGAAATAAAAAACCTTTGAAATCAAAATCGAAGGTGCTAAGAGACAAGGACGTCCAAATCAAGATGGTTTGAAAGAATAAAAAACTTTGATTTTAAAACCTACACATATAATACATTAACTAACTGAAGACCGACCTACTTGGCGATCCATCATTGCATTCACGAGCTACATGACGGGATCGAAGAAATGAATAAATGAATCATTTTAACATTACCACTTGGCAAGTAATTGATTATTAAACCCAACCATTCACATTCGTCAAGTAGACACGATGATCAAACACGTGTCAGGAAGAAACTTGCCCCGAAGTTGACTAGTGGAGAATGAGACAAATGTATACCCAAGTTCATACATCATAACATTTATTTAAAATCTTACCAATTGGTTTTCCATCAACTCGAGCAAATGCCTGTGATACAGCCGGTCCGTAGCCCAGTTTGTTTCTGCACGCTATAGTGACATTGTAGTAAGCTGATTGCCTGAGGTAGCTAATACGTATCTTAGTATATTTCGCTGAAATATATCTGATATCTGGTGCGAATGTGTTTGCGTTTGAATCGATGTACGTCACGTAACATGTCTCTAATGGTAAATTTCCACTTGATCCTGGAATCCATGATATATCTAGACTGTTGTCACTTTGGCTCTCAGTTTGAATGTTGCTCACTGCACCTGGCTTATCTGTGGAAACAAATTGACGTGCTGTAAAGTGATAACCCTATTGCGTATTAGCAAAGTGTATACTGTAATTTTATTCATTTGATGTTTTTTTTAATTTCTAAATGAAGTAAACTAAAACGTCCATCTGGTAAAATTACCCAATAAGGAGGGGAAAGTGGTACAATCACTCTATAAAACATTACAATTATTTTCCCTTGAAACAGTAAACAGTACGGGCTACTAACCTATCACTGTCAACGAAGTTGATTTCTCGCTTGTCTGCTGTCTACTGTTTGAAGCTTGACAGTAATAATTCATACTGTCGTCATCTTCAATTGTATTCAACGTAAGAATACAAGCGTACATCATGTTTCCTCTATAACTAACATCTGAGATTGTGTATTTGCTGTTGCCTGTAATCTTTGTTTTTCCAGTTGATTTTCCTAACGGCGATTTGTACCATGTCACTGTTGGTGCGGGAGCAGCATTTACTAAACATTCAAACGTTTCAGTTGTTGTCCCAGCTTGAGAAATAGCGTTGTTTGTTATTGACTCAATGCTCGCTGATTCTGTTTTAATGCAGAACGTTATATTATAAAAGTGTTTTTAGTATTATATATAGTTATAGATAGCCTTAAAACGTATTAGACGCTCTGTCTATTAGGCTCTGTCTACACTATCAAATTAGTTTTACCAAAAATGTGTGCTGTGCCCAAACATGGTGGTAATATGACGCCATTGTGTCGACATATGGACACATAAAATGTTTTTGTCACATAACGTTTGATAGTATAGGCAGAGCTTAAAGTAAATAAACATAATATACTTACTAGACATTGCTGAAACGAATGATGCATACGACGGTTCACTGGTACCCAATCGATTACTGCAGCTCATTGAAATGTTGTACTCCGATAATGCGTCCACACCATTGAGAATAAACTTGGAATAATCAACTGATATGTGCACCAGATGGGCAGCGAATCCAACTTTTGAGCTATCAACGTATGTCAAGATGCACTCTGTCACTTCCAGATTTCCCGTAAATACCATCGTCCATGATAATTGAATACTGTTTGGTGTAGCTCGTGTAGCGACTAAGTTTGTAGGTGGATCAGGTATTGCTAAAATATTATAAATAATAAATTGAACTACAAAAACCTATGATTTGGCAAAATAATTAAACAAATTATAGTTATGGACTAAATAATGACAATCAATGGTTAAGGTAAGTGTTTATATACGTATAAACCAGCGTCCCAACAAAGCTTCCATTTTTATGCCAACAGTAAGGAGACCATGTTTAATCATTGAAGTTTAGAGTATTGATGGACCAACAGTCAGAAAAACCATTAACAGAACTGACTTTCATCATAATAAAGACGAATAGGCCTACTTATCTCAAACTTTTCGTACGAAAAATATGTAATAGGCCTACATTTTTCTCAGAAAATCAACCACAGTAGTCAAATTTCCAAAAAATTTCTAAAACAGCGATTTGGACATTATTCTTGATAGTGTAGGTTGGTATTGTACTATAACGCATGCAAACCTGTAACTTACTCTCGACAAATATATTGCAATCTTCAGTTCTTTCAATTGGAGTTTGGTTAACAGCATTCTTAGCCTGGCATCTGTACTGACCATTATCCGCCCGGTTAATACCGACGATCCTAAGTCGACTTACAAAGGCATTAGCATCTCGATTGAACTCTGGTGCTTCTACATATATATGTTGGTTATTTCTTATCTCCTTGATTGTTGTACCATCAACAATAAACCATTTGAAGATCGGTGGTGGTCCACCAGAAGCTGAGCATTCCAAAGTGTGATTAACATCAACAGATAATGTTGCAGACTTAGGTGGAATCAAGATTCTAACTTTAGCTGTTGAAATAAATAGTCAGTATCACTTTCACAACCTAGCAAAATCAGTACGGTATAGGCCTAAAAATAAACTTTTTAACACTTTCCTAATCATTATTTACCGACAAGAAATATGTAATTTTGTAATCATCTTTTTGCTGTTCCATCGTACCACGCCGTGAGTGTTAAAGATTCACTATCCAATCGAAATTAAATAATACCATGAGAGCCCCAGTGGTCAAATTGATCTGCATATCAAGTAGAAGGTTCCAAGCTTTTTCTCATTCCCACAAATTTCCTCATCTTTATTGTTTCTAAATTAACTAAGTTTCAGTAAATTACCGAGCGGTTTAGAATGGCTTCTATAAGCTCAGAGTTCTCATTTCTGCTAATAATTCCCTAGAATTACTTCCACGAAAATTCTCGGAATCTCAATAGATGAAAGATATTGGCATGTAACTTTCATATTAAGACCATGTAAAGCTGTTGCTAGAAATGTTGGTGTTATTTTTAAACTTAGAGATTGAATTCCATTCTGCTTTTTTACGTTTATTTTAAATTTATTTATCAAAAATTTTAAAACTTCAGAAATGGTCAAAGGCTCAATTTCTAATGTCAGAAAACTCAAAACTGACCCGTTTTTTTTATTATACTTACATATTTATATTTGTTTATATGAGAAAATAAATTATTGTCAATTATCTACTCCATTTAACTCATCTTTCCGTTTCAGTTTTGTACCTAAAATTTGATTTACCTCGCTGTTCAATATGCAATAATCTTAACACTTAACAATTTACTTACAGTAAGACATAAGAGTAAACGCAGCTTCATCCTTCATGATATGTGTCCTATGCGAATTGTACGTTTGGCAGAAATATTCGCCGTTGTCGAATGTAGATATAGATTGTATTGTAAATGTGCTCCTATACAAGAAGTTTCCAAGGTAAGTAATTGAAGTGATATTGAATTTGCCGTCAATACTTTGCATAGGCTGTCTTTTGCCGTCAAGCCATATAATATCTGGTTGTGGATGGCCATATACTTCGCACACAAACTCTTGTGACGCATGCCAGTCAGTTGTAGCATTCACAGGCCTTGTGGTAATTCTAGCGGCACCTAAAATTAGAAAAAACATCGTTTCAAAATATTATATTTATGATAGGAAAGTCAAGAAACTATTTTATATATTGAAATAACTACAGTTTTTGTTAATGCGCATGCGAATTAATTTTCTCTCAGAATAATGAAACACATTTGAAATAAAGTCGAGTTAAGTTATTATGCGACGGAAACACGATTTTGGAACATTCCAGCGTGTGCATCCCATATTAACCAATTTGAAGATATTATTTTAGATTGTTAATTTGAAATATCGTCTTGTGACTGGACCTTAATTAATGCATCAGGAAAAATTGGGAGATAAAAAATGTAAAAATGCATTTTTTTTTTTGTAAAATCGAGTCTTTCAGATTATGAATCAATTATTCATTGCAATATGTTTAACATTATTGTATCATTACGATTTAGTTTTAAACAAAACAGCAAATAATTTACCAACACCACATGGTCCATCTCCTACAATGATTCCATCGACAGCGGCAGTAAAGTTTGCACCAGTCACTGCTTCCACTGCAATGTAGTATGAACTTCCTGACCGTATTCCGTCAACCGTGCTAGTAACGGGATGCCAGAAATTTCCGTGATTATCTTTACGGGACCAAATTTGTCTTTCGTTATTTTCAGATACGAGAAACGTTGCCATTGATCCGCTAGGCCCACTCATAAAAAAGTGTACAGAAATGCATATAGAATCATTTTTTGGGACAAAATCGGGGCTTCTCACTTTGCTGTATGAGGTTCCGCTGCCAGTTTCACGAATGTAAGTATAGTAATCACCTGAAAAAATAAGAAATTGATTTGGGTGTTTACTTTATAGGGTTATAGTAATTAGGACTCATTTGAGAATATATCGGGAAAATACTTACATTCTTCACCGCCTACACCATTTGATGGTACATTTATAGCTCCTTCTTCTAGCAAACCGCAAGCACGTTGCCAATGTGTTCCTGTTGCATTAATTAAGCTCCATTCACACGAAGATGTTTCAAATTGACAATCTAAAATAGTATCTTCTGTAAAACAAAATCAACCAACATACATAATTCTATAATTGGGTTAGTGATAAAACAATAAAAATAAAATACATTCACAGATTAATCCGGACAATATCCACATTATTATTCTTGTTTTGTTTCCCTGTCATCATTTATATATTCACTTAAGAAAAATTTGCTTAAATACCAGTCTTAACTTAATGAAATGTGAAATGTTATTTTAAACTGTTGTATATAATATTTGTGTTACTTTTTCTGTATTCAATTTATTTCATTTTTACACTTTAGGGGGTCGGAGAGTCACTCGATAGTGTTTTGTTTCAATTTTTGGCAATCCCGTCTACCCCCTAAAGTGCTATGTAATGTGATTTTTATTATTAATAAAAGACGAAATAAATGAAATGATTCTAAATAAATATTAGTACTTTACCAATTGTTGGCTTTCGAATCATTACTTCTCCATCGTCAGATGTATACGTCATTCTATCGACTGCGTATTGCGATGGAAGTAAATATGATACACGAGTATTGATACCGTACGTCATAACCAGAAACTTAGCGGTGGAATCAGAGTGACGTAATGAATAAGACCCTTTACGTACCGAACCTGTTCTACAACACATGCCGTTGCCGAAATAATATTGACTCCAAAAATCAGTACGTGTTATAAATGAATTTGTAGATAGTAGCAAAACTCCTTTATCAAAATAACGACACTCTGCTGTTATAGAAATATAATTGTTGAATGCCGTCGAACTGGTGCCATTAAAGGTAGAAAAGAAAACCTCTCCTGTAAATTGTTGAACAGCGGGAACTATTGCCATAGCTGGATCACCTTTACCCCTTCCTAACTTCCCACTTTTTATGAATTGAGCTACAAGTATAGGCTTGCTTGATGTAATCCATCTTGCTGACAATGTGTCGACAATGTAGTCGGTGTGTTCTCCAGCATGTATCGTTATCTGCTCATCACTGCTGCTATCTAAAAATGTCGTGTTGTCGTAGGCCGCTAAAATACGATACACGTATCCAGGCTGGGTACCTAAAAATGGTGCTAGCGCAAATTCATAACCATAGGAACTCACTGGCGGAATAAATTCGATCAAATGATCGCATGGTGAGCTGGAAGCAGGTACAAAAGCACATGATGTTCCTGCTTGCAACGCTATTGGTTTGTCAGATAAAATATGAGTACCCGTACAGTCACCGAAACTCTGAATTTGTATAGTTTCTTTAAAATCTAGAATTTGTGAAATAACTTCGCCTTTCTTGTACGTTTTTGATTTAAATAATACATCATCACGTAATACCATTATAGTTACGTTTGTTGATGGTCTGACGGCTGTGATGGCAAACTCGGAGTATTCATATGATGGAGCATCAAAGGACATGACATAGTATTCATTTCCAAGTGCATCAACAGGAAGTGCTTGAAAAGCGTCAGTTGTCGTAGAATCTGAGTCAATACCAGCAACGTGTATTTCTTTATTACTTGTTATCTGTACGGCGACGTCGTGAGAGTCGGCAGTTCTAGCAACGAGTGAATTTGGCAAGTCTACATATATACTACTCCTATAGTATATTCTATGTGTGCTGTTGTGGTTTTTAGAAGTAATATAGACTGTTGTATATCCTTCTGCAATTCCAGTAATTAAAACATACGGATCAGAGCTGTGCGTCTGGTGGTTGTCCATGAAAGTAAAAATAAAATTTCTACCAACGCTATCCCTTGATTCATAAACGGTATCTTTGTCTAAGAAAAAAAATAAAATCGACATGCTCGTATTAACGAAGATTAATTGAAACTTTTACACTATAAAAATATCCGATCAGTACAAAATGAATGCATTATTAGTAGGCCGACGTTTTCCTTTTTTCATTTTCTGTTAACGTTAAACTAAAACATTTATGTATTAATATAGTATATGTACCGTCCTCGTGCGAAAGCTTACATAATTTTAATTTTTTCAATAAATTACCGTTTATTATCCTAGCATGTAAATGGTAAAGCTTTGGTGGGCATGACAATGGTAAATCTAGTCATTATCTAGGCCTAACTATATGCAGAAACATGGAGGAAATACGATTCAATACAGCAAACTTTGATTTAAATGTTTATGTCTGTACAACTATCGCCATTCAATGATCGTCTAAATTAATAATTACATAATTTTTACATTTACATGAAATAAATACTTACCTAAAACTGCATATGTTCTAGCCTTACTGGATATGATGATAGTTATAATGAGAAGAACAGCGAAAATACCAAACTTCCCATTTCCGCAGCCAGCATGCGCCATTATTACCCTATGGATAAATTAAAATTAAATACGTTTTTAAAAAATTATTTTTTAAATAGTCATCTGAGTATGTTGGAAGAGAGGGCGATAGGGACAGTGTTACATCTGAAACAAAAGGCTATGAAATATGGAATTTCCAGAGGGCGTCATTAAAGGCTATAAATAAGTGTGACTACGTGTGCAAGTGGCCGTTGTTAGTGATTTTCAAATAAAGTGAAATCCACGTGGCTACGATGGAATAGTCAAATTCATATTTATGACCTTATCTACTAGGTTTTTATAACTATATTTCTAATGAAAGCTTAACTTTTTTCGGAAGTGTATGCCTACATAATAACCTACGTTTACATTTTGATTTTTGGAATAATTTCCAGCGAATTGTTCGTTTAAGATAATTGTGTTTTAATGACATCACCATATACATTGCACATGAACTATAAATAAACATTTGTCGTAGTCTAAACCTTCAGTACTTTGCGTATCAATAGATGTAAAACAGAACATGAGTTTTCAATTCTTGTATAACTTGACTCGAGACAACTCGGTTGAAACCAAGTTCTCGCGGTTAAAACCTGTACTTACCAGTACCACGGTACTAGGCCTATATAGTGCTAGTTGTATTATAATTTAAATTGCGGCTAAATTAATGAAATAATAAAAATTGTTTGGCTACACTCACTTCCTACATTAAATAACAATTGGCCTACAGGAGATTATTTCCTGTTTTTATCCTGTCGAAGATGATCATGTGATCAGGTGACTATGAAACAATACCTTTGTGAACCATAAAAACGCAAACGATTGATAATAGAATGTTGAGACCTCAAATGTTATTTTAAACCATATCGCGGGTTTTTAAATGTCTAAAACAGGAAGCTTTTTAGGCCTACATATTTTTTGTTTTGGCAATGGTCAATTCAAGTACACCTCTGTTATCAACTATTTAGTCATGTGACGACAAACATCTAATAATTACGGCGACATGTTTCCTTCTTTGGCAATTGTACCGATATGCCCCGCTTCCTCATTTTAGTATATTTATATTACTGTAGCAAAAAACATTCAATAAAATACAACTTGATAGCAAGGTAACAAGTTTTTATACCTACAGCTCGTTTAAGTAGTCAAATCTTTAGATTTACTCTATAGTTCGTACCGTAACTAATCCCTACCCCTTAAAAAGAATCATTGACACGATATAAAAAAAGAGAAAAAAAAACTACCAGAATATTACACATTGTGTAAGTAACAGTAACTAACTAAATGAAATTGGGAGGTTCTAGCATGCAATATCAGAGGTAATTTTTAATTTGTTTGAAAATGCATGTTCAATATTTAGCAGTGGTTTTTAGTAAACCACCAACACGCATATTCTGGACCTAAATCAATACAAGGCTATATATATGGCTGCATTCGCGTGCTTAAGTTAGTGTTTACCGACCAATCGATCGACCAACCGACCGACATAGTGAGCTGTAGAGTCGCGTTGCACGCGACTAATAAGTAGTATAATATAGTGATGGTTATTTTTATGATTTCGGAGTATAAATGAGAAGGGATCGAGTTACTTCCATCTCTACCCCAGTCCGTAACGCCTTATTAAGACGGCGACGGATCCCAAAAGTAATGCAACCCACATATGTCTAAGGCCTAGTTGTAGGTCTACAGTAAACTTAGTTTCTATACCGTCGAAATACAAATACTGACATTCTATTTTACTTGTCTATAGAGTCTACATCGAAAGAGCTCAGGAAATGATACAAACATAAACAAAATAAAATTACGAGGTTGTATTAAAGTTTTAGTTTAAAGACTTTTGTTCAATGAAAAATAAACCCAAGTGGTACTGGACCTTAACCTCGCTTCCTATTGTATCTAGGGTATTACTATCATAATTGATATACCGTTTGTGAAATTAAAAATCATCCTGTATTTTATGTTTAGATCTGATAGACTATGATTGGCATATTAACATAATCTTACTCTTCTTTGAAGGTTAAAATAAATGATATGCCTTAAATCAACCCATTTTAACTAGGTTTTCTAATAAAATTATATTCATTTTTGGTATTTTCGACTATCGATAGCCTTCAAAATTCTGAGGTAAATAAAGACTTTATTGCTTTATATATTCGCATGTTGTTCATTATAATTCCAACACAATTTATGAATCATGTGTTATTTTGGAAACTCGTACCTGTAAGTTAAAACTATACTCAAAATATGTTTGGTGTAAAATATTTTAAAATAAAACATATGATAATGATAACCATAAGACAATTATATATGTTATAACGATGCTTGGAAACAAAAAGATTAACGATGCAGTAGCCTAGGCATATCTTCTGGGTGTTAACTTTTGCTTTTTAAACTTCTTTTGTAAGTGTAGTATAGAAAAATATAAGAAAATTAAGGAAGAAAGGAGGTAATATGGAATATAAAGTGACTTTACAACATTTAAAAATGTAATGATAACAAATTGTAATGATAAAAAACAATAGATATTTTTTGTTATTTTTTAGAATTAAAAAAGATAATAAAAACAAATTTATCGAATGACATGTAAGGCCTGACATAGGAACAAAATTACCTATCTATGTAAAGAAGTGTTAATAATTATAACACTTTATAGGAAAGTAATTATACTAACTAAACTTATCTAACAAATTGCGTTGCTAATGTGGTGTGCTCAATGATGTTCAAAATAAAACAGTACTGTATAACAATTAATATATATATATATATACCACGAATAGTAAAAGTTAGATACTCACGATATGCGTGACACAGTGGCAGTTGTTTTGGTGAATGCACTCCGGTTTATATAACCTACTGAAGTATTCTACCAAGGGAAGCGATGTTGTGTATCCTGAGATGATATACTTTCCTGTTACAGGAAACCGTTGGCCATATGCTACAGCTTGATACAATGTTATAAGACAATACAATCTACAGCACCTCGTTACCAATATACAAAGATGATAGATTACAAATAATGGCACATTAAAAACAATTCTTGTTTGATTTCCAATCAATATAATTATTATCCATTCTTTGTTAAACTATAAAACATAGGCTCTTATGGCGTTGAAGATGTAAAAGAAGCATTCACTAAAATGTATAAAAAATTCTTTTCCAAAACTCCAACCAATAAAGCTTTACAACCTCTTTAAAATTAACGTAAGCAGTTTAATTTTTAACAACTTAAATGTGTTGGTATGAGTTCTCATGTTTGAACTTTGAAAGACTTACAGTAAGGTGATCTGGAAGGTGTCAGTCGGTACGCGATAGTGTGTAACAGACAGTACCGCAATACCACGAAAGGACATCAATAAATGTATTACAATTTTTTAGTCGAGATTATTTTGTAAATAGAACCCATGATATTCGTAATTTTGTTCAGTACATTTGCCAAAGAAAAAAAGGGAAATTTTGTTGTAGGATAGAGGGCATGAAATCAGTCAGTTAAAATTCTTATAGTATGGTCAATAGATTGACCTCAATCCGTGGTGAAAGAGTACAGTTATAACAATTACAAAAACAAATTGTGTAGTTATATTTTGGAGTTAATAAGTTATTCATTTCTAAAAAATATTTAATAAATGCAAAGTTTAAAGTGTTGCCATTTGGAATATACATCACTATACATTAAAATGTGAATGCTTTCTTGCACGAGAAAACATTGATGTAATGTACATTATACTACAACACATTTTTCCAACTTTAATTATAATTTGACCAAATAAATAAAATAAAATATATAAAAAAAAAAAAAATAGGAAAGAGCATTTTTAAATCATTATCTATTTATTTTATTAATTTCAGCAAAATTTAAAACAAACAACACATATAGACTTTACAGGGAGCAAAGGCGCAGGATTGGAAGAGATCAGAGGACCACTTTCGCCAGCGTGCCACACCAACACTCAGAAGCATATAAACAAAAAATAAAATAATATGTTATGGTGTATGTTTTTTCGAGCACTGCTGCACCATATTGACTATGGCTGCACTGAACAAAATGTCTTTTGTCTGCGGCCCTCTATAGGAAGTAAATAATATCGCAAACATTTTTCAACGAACGTGTTATAAATCGTATGCGCAGTCTGATATATTACAAATTTGGCACACAACGGAGACAAGCAAACGTACACGAGTTGAGATTCAGCCATTTAAACGTGTGTCTTTACAGTCGTTACGTGGTGTTCAATATAGTACATACAAATACATTGTTCGTTTTCTTTTCGTTGTGCGTTTCTGCGCATACATTCTGTACGTTTGTGCGAGTACGTTGTACGTTTGTATTTTTGGCGGCGATTGCCTTCCATATACGCCCGCCCTCTAGAGAGTCAATAATACACAGAGAGAAGAGAGAACATGCGACATGCGAGCGAGCGAGCCAACCTGCTATACTAGCTGCATGCTCTAACGCTGGCGAGATCGATTCGAACAAGGTATAGGGATATAGGCTAGGCCTAGCACAGAAGAAGAAAAACAGGCGTAGGAGCCAATACAAGGAAGGCTAGAATAACCCCAATAAGCTAAGTAAGTTAATTATAGGGTCTCCTAGTATATTATTCAGTATATATAGTGTGTCATGCATAGCTGAAATTACGAGACTTATAATTATATTAGAATTTATTGGCATGATGATGATGTTATAAAATTAAAATGAAGATGACAATCTCATCATAAGATAATTGTCTGAGCAAGAACATACACACATTTTGAAGAAAATCGGGCATGCAGCAGAAGCTTGATGCGCACTACTCTTGAATGTGATGAACTATGTGTATGGAGATATGAACATAACCAAGTTAAGTTCGCAAAATGCAGATAACCAATTAATTGCGTTAATTTTTAACATGAAATTGTAATATTTTGTAATTTCATCGACATCATACATTATTTCGTGACTTTCATTAATTCGTTTTTCTTTTTTTTTCAGAATTTCCACAATCTACTGTATCAAGATAAAATCAAATCTAGTTGAATGTCTTCATCAGTATTACCATCGTTTGTACGGAAGTTATTTTCTAAATATCTACTAATTACAAACACAGTTACATGCTCTTCACTACTTGCAATAGGTGACGCTATTGAACAGACAAGGGAAATCAGAAGAAACAGGAAAAATGAAAGCCATGCTAGCAAACATCACCATTCTTATAACTGGAAACGAACAGGTTTGTTTCTTAAAATGTCATGTTCCTTCATTCCAAGCTTCCAATCCTCATGCCTTATTCATTAAAAAAATGGATTAAACTTGCTTACAAAATCAGTAAACCTTCAGAATACAGTGTATAACCTCTTAATAATGAACATCAATTACGAATATATTTTCTTTGTTTTTAGCTTCCCTGGTTTTTACCTTTCAGGTCGTATGGCATGTATAGGCTTGGCTCTAGGGCCTTTCAATCATTATTGGTATTTTTTCTTGGATCGATTTCTACCAGGAACCTCTGGTAAAATGGTGATCAAAAAGATCCTGCTAGATCAAGTTGTGGCAGCCCCATTTTTCAATGGAAGTTTTATTTTAGGTAATATATTTTAGTTTGTACAAAATTACATTTATCTTTTTTCTTCCATCTAAAGAACTTATACTGTATACACATGGTAACATTTGCATGGGTCAATAGGTCAATAGGCTACAGTAGGTCAATTTCCTAGAAAAGTGAGGATTAATAGAGTTTCACAGACAACTTATTGAACTAACTATACGTCCAACTGCTATTATTTGTTTATGTTATAAAGGAATCGGTGTACTAGAAGGAAAATCTTTGACTGAAAATTTGGACAACTTCAAAAGCAAATTTCCAACTCTTTACTTGGTGAGTATTTTTTTTAAATTCAGTCTTGTAAAATTGATACAGGTTTAGATGGTAAAATGAAACAAATTGTTTTAAAAGTGGTCACGCAAAGGCTAGTCCCGCCAAGCACAGTATGTATAAGGTAAGCACAGTGTACAAGGGTGTACTGATGTGAATGGGTAAATAGGCTTAATAACTTTTCACAAATTTATTCACTATTATTATACAACAAAAAATAGAAAATACAAAATATACAACATACATCAATATAAGAGAGAAATTAAATAGATACTTTTTACAAACAAAATGCTGTCTTGACAAGTTGTAGTGGGTAGGCCTGTTGTATATGTGAAAATTATAGGTTGGCACTGAAGAATGTGTTCTAGTCAAAACTTTATTCATGCTCATATGAAAAAAAAATATTTTTTTGCTACCTCTTATTTTTATTTAAAAAAAACTATAAATGACCTGAATCACTAATGATTTTTCACAATATATAGTTTCACTAAACATGTTTCTGGTACTACTAATGTTGTACTAAACTTTTAAAATTTACACCATCTTTTCATCCATACCCAATAGAGTTGTATTATAGTGGACTCGTACCTTATACTTCATTTTAAATGGTACGATGGTGGTGAACTAAACACAGTCATTAAGTTGTGTAGCTGGTAGGTTTGCTACAGCTAAATTAACTAATGAACATGGCTGGTGCTTTATGTGGTGTAAATCAAAATATTGACTTAGGCTATTTAATTTTGTTTGCACATATTATTTTATTTTATTTTTATTCATCTCTGGTAGCTTTTAATTCTAACTATACATTTTATTTTTCCTTCAAATAATGCTGATGTAACACACATGTTACATAACCTAGCGTTTAATGTATATTTGTGTATTTAGTTGTATTTTTTATATATATTTTTTATATTTCATGCCAGTTTCAAATATATTTCCATTTATATTACTATAGACAATAAAATAATATCAGTATCAGGTACATATGCACAGGGATTTGATAAATATTTTACTTTAAAAGGCGTACATATTGCTGACTTTTAAGCCTTTGTTCATTTTTCACTGGTCATTGTTTTGGTGTCATTGTTTTGAATGCTCCTTTTTCTAGATGGATTGGTGTATATGGCCAGTTGCTCAAGCTATCAACTTTACCTTTATTCCTTCCTACTTGCGTGTCACTTATGTCAACTTTATAACACTCGGTTGGGATGCGGTGTTATCTTTCGTCCAGTTCGACATGACCCCTAAAAAAGACAAAGACATCAAAATCTTATGAGGGTTATAATGTTCTTATCATTATTTTATATTTATAATTTTCATTTAGGCCAAGTAAAATTAAGGGCTCTGTCGTCTATAGTATCAAACTTTATGTGACAACAAAATGTGATGTGCCCATATATGGACATGATGATGTCATATTATTACCATAGTTGGGCACATCACACTTTTTATTGTCAACTAGTTTGATAGTGTAGACAGAGCTACATTATTCGAATACACGGTATTAGTGGGTTATTTTTTAGCAGTAGAAAAAGGACCTTTGTCAATATCACAGAATACGGTGCAATATATAATTATTATTACCTAGAGAGATATGTTGAATAATATTTTAATACCCATTACAGTTTTAATATACACTATTAAATTCCTAATTGAAGGCATTAATTGCCAAAACCGATTTAGTGCTGCAGTCCAAGTGCTCATATGGATCTCTTGAACTCCCAATGTTTGAAACTGGTCTTAGCAACCATTCACAGTGGAAGCTCATGCTGTTTTCGCATCATCATTTGGTGAAAAATAGGTCATTTTTGTCTTTTGACGATTCAAGGTTGATTCCCAGTGATGACTTATTTTATGAGGGTTATTTATAAGCTAAATTAAATTGCACTGTTTAGTTGAAAATAAAGGGAACACAGATCCATGGAGCAAGTAGAAAGATAAAATGATGATATGACATGATACATGCTTAGATAGAGATGTTTGTCATCTGCTGCTACAGCTGCATCGATTGTTTTAAGTGATTACTAACAAAATAACAATTATGCAATAACAAATAATATAAATTGCACTGTTTAGTTGAAAATAAAGGGAACACAGATCCATGGAGCAAGTAGAAAGATAAAATGATGATATAATATGATACATGCTTAGATAGAGATGTTTGTTATCTGCTGCTACAGCTGCATCGATTGTTTTAAGTGATTACTAACAAAATAACAATTATGCAATAACAAATAATAATATAACTACCAGCCATGGAATATTTTGATAACTATGGCACATACAGTACTTTAGTAGGTTTTGGAGAAATAACATACGGTAAGTAATAGAAGTATTCTGGGAATCAAGTTTTAGATTTTTAACTATATTATATATTGCTGGTCCTCTAATTGTCTAATTATGGTAGGCCTATATTTAATTATATGCTGGTCCTGGTCTTTTTAAAAACTGTAAAACGATAATTGCAGCTTTAAAGAGAAAACAAAATATGGTGTTTTATTATTACTGTAGATAGATAGCTGTATTTTGTTGGTGCTATTTGAAACTTTTATTTTCAAGGGTATATTAATATGCGAAATGGTAATACTCTAGTGAGACGTAAAAGCTCTGTTTACACTATCAAACTTGTTTGACAAAAAATGTGTGATGTGCCTAAATATAGTAGTGATATGACGTCATCGTGTCCAAATATGGGCACATCACATTTTATTGTGTAGACAGAGCTTTAAGGCCCATTTACACCCATTTTTCTTGGATAAAACGAAAGAAACAGTTTTCGAACTAGAACTATAGGATAATCATGTATGCTGTATTTAAATAATATTTTTGAAAATCAAATCAAATGACGTCATGGTCAATACAAACAATAAATCGTTGTATTGTAACGATATTATTGCTCTTACTAATCATGACGTCATTTGATTGGACGTGTGGAAATATTATTTTCATCAAAGGCAGCATAGATGATAATCCTATAGTTCTAGGATGAAAACGTTTTAAAATTCTTTTGTTAGGTATGAAAAATGCATATTTATCATTTTATCGTCGATCGCTCAAGTGTAAATGGGCCTTTAGACTTTGGATATTAAAAAAATAAAAATGTTTGCAGTACTGTATTGCCTGTTATTTATAAAAATAAGTACTTTACATAGTATGTATTATTGCTATGGTTTTAAATTAATACTGTACGAAATTCAGGAAAAATAATAATGAAAACATGATTTTAAATGTGTTAAATAGGTTTGTTTAAAATTGATGGAAAATTAGTGTATAGATTTGTAGTGCTTATTTATATATAAGAAATATTAGGAAGGATTGATACTTAACAATGTCATTTTAATACAATTTTAAGATCTGAAAATTTAATGAATGAATATATTTAAATTTCTCTTATTTTTTTGTATCATTATATTGTAATTAAACTAAATGTTGTGAAGCACACCTTAAATCACGTAATTAATTAAGCATATTAATAAGCATTTACAGGTTTCATTATTATTTTGAAATTTTTTGAAATATTTGTACTTTTTACGTTTACAAACATAATTAACAATTCACATATTACTTATGTTTTCTAAAATGTTTTAAATAAAATACACAGTAGGATATTTAACGAATGTACAGTTAGATTTATTGTAGAAAGCAGGCGAATGACATTACATAAAACATAATTCTCATTAGCACAAGAGGAATAGTTTGATGTGTTTTTTTTTTATATTGTATTGAAATCATAATATTTATGCTTAATTCTGAGATCATGCAATCAATGATAAAAATTGCACAAAAACGGACTTATCATACTCGTCTCTGTGTCAGAAGTTCCACAATATGTAGATTTGATAATAATTATTTGATTGAGACTAAGTTTGTTTATTAGTTATTAGATGTTGTTCCATCTCTTAGCACGACAAAATAAAGAGTTTTCGATCGAAATCTTCCGATTTGGTAAAGTTACGGCGGGCAAGCAAGCACACCCACCATCTATACATTATATATAATTAATTGTGAGTGAGTGAGCGAGAGAAAAATACAGATTTAAGAATAAATGTTAAGCGAGACTCAACAGTTTTTCAGAACTATCATACGTGGTGTACCGCAAACTTATATCAACATTTGATTTCGCCATGCAAACCTTCGAACAATATATTAGATAATTCTTGTTGGAAGATAAACGTTTACGTACATTATCAAGTTTTTGTTACTAGATAATATTGTGTTTGTGTTTTTTTACAGATCGATTGCTTTATTTGGCCGGTTACACAGAGTATTAACTTCTTGTATGTTCCATCTCGCTTTCGTGTTGTCTATGTTAATGTGGTTGTCCTTTTTTGGAATGTGTTCATGTCTTACGTAATGCATGATTCAGAAGGCAACGTATTAGCAAACAAAGTCACAAGTTGGCTATCAAAATAGCAAAATCATTTCAATAAAAAGTATTATTTAATTAAATAATGTATATTTCTCGCACAAAGTCCTCAAATAATTATGTTAATGCATAGAAGGTAGGCTATTACACGTCCGCTTTTATCGAAAAGGGGTGGAAACTGTATTAAGTATATTAGGGAAGGAATATAAGAGATAATAACATAATGGCGGGTCTCAATCAAACATCATCTATTTTGAGCTACTTTCTATTTATTATTATTAATATTGTATACACGCGCAAATGACAAGTTGATTAAATACTGTACTAGTCTAATTTAATTATTTTTGAATAATAATATAAATTGTATTTTTCATTTCGACTTGTAGTGTTGCTATCGAGGTAATATACGTACGAATAAACATACTGGAAATTATAATAAGAATTGAAAACATATGGAAAAATTAAAAAGTGCATTTTATTGGTTTTTTTTGTTAAGGTACCAGTATAAGTTGTATGTCGTTTTGGCGGGTTAATATTTAACGAGAGATAGGAGTGAGTGCCGAGCACCAGATGATTGTAAAATATACACTTAAAATACACGAAAATGGGGAAACGTATATAAATGTTTCATTCAAAATACATTTTAATTTAGAAAGTCTACAGTTAAAAATATTTGAAGATAATTATTTTATAAAGACAATAATTGTACACCATTTGGGTGCGTTTTGTGTGTGACCCAGCAGCCATTGGCCTTTCTAACAAAATGGGGGATAAACATTCAATCTACTGTCAATGAAGGTCGTTGAAAGAGTATGGAAACAAATTGTTTTTTTGTTGAAAGACAGACCCTAGGAACATTTTCCACCAGCAATCAGAGACAGATCTTCTTCTCCATTTGACGGAGAAGCGTGGCAAGATATGTCTGTCATTCCTTATTCAAATTATTCATAGACTCGTTTTAGTAAACAATAATACTCTATGTTTTTTTATACCGATGGTTTTCATTAATTCTATTTAATAATTATGGCTTGGAATATCTTAATTCGGAATAATAATTGTTAGCATAAATCGGCATGTTGTTTAACCACATCGCGTTGCTAAGCAGATTACGCGCCAATGAGAAGACGGATTGATTTGACAATGAATAGGAAACGTTTACCTGCAGACGTACCAGAAATATTGATGATTATTCAAGAAAACCTAGTACAGCGTACATCTTGCATCTTAAATATGAGATTTTGTTTTGAGTGTTAAAATCAACGATTATTGTACAACATAATCGGAAGCCTTATTATCGTGTACGAGCGTTCTAAGTTATAGTTATGAATTGTGCAATATTACACGCGCAAACGTATGCAGGTTTCTAATGATTTTGTTTTGAAAAATCATAGAAAAATTTAAGAAATGGATAACCAATTGCAGTATGTTGAAACAAATAATTGGCTTGTACCGTGCTTTGTATCAATTGACTGTCTCGTAGCAATCTCCCTAGCTGGCCTTATTTATCTTGTAAACTTTAGTGAGTATCTTGAACCAATTTCAGCAGGTTTCTTCTGTGAAGATTTATCAATAAGGATGCCTCTTCCAAATGATGAAATTGCACCGGAATATACTCTCTATACAATTACACTGCTAGTTCCTGTGGTCATGGTAAGTTTTATACAACACTTTAACCGTAACATTGCCTATACCTTATAGACATTTGGTATAAATCTTGCTAAAAATATAGTAAAGCATATTCAGAATAATACAATTCTTGTGGAAATAATTTTTGATTACGATACCTTTTTATTTTTCGCGAATCTTTTCTTTCAAAAGCAATACTGTAAATCCACTACGGTACCTTTAACTACGAATACATTTATCAAAATAATAATGTAGACCTACTGTGTATATTGATTTCATAAATTTCCGCTTGTAGACAAAAGAATCGAAAGTGAAAGACTTTATACAATAGTATAATAATTAGACCTACCCATTTCATGAATAATAAACTTAATTAAACTTGCGATTTGCATAATCTGCTTCAGCACAGGCATTTATTAAGGAAAAACTGTCATTATTATGCAACGATAACCATTAAAAAGGTAATAAAAAATGCACCGCATTGATATAATGAAATTGGTTACTTCTGATGCAATTCGGCTCCTGATTAAAAGAAATGAACAGCAATTTATCTCCTCCTGTTCTGTTTGTAAATAATAAACATAAACCACCTTCAATGATGTCATGGGGCTTGATTCGCGAACAAATATTTAAAATGTTACAATACATGAGAACATATAAACTAAAACACTATTTTACAATGCCTATAAACAATAAGTGAGGGCAATTAAAGTTGCACTCTGCTCTGATATCAATACCAAATGATCAACAAATTCTCTATAGTTCCACCCATTTTATAAACTCACGGCAGAAAAGATAGGAAACTGTAATGTTAACGTATCATTGTGCAATTCTTCCTTTTTAATATCTTTTGTGTATTTTGTTGTAATCTTCTGAATTTGTATAGTATATCTTTTTTTAAGTATTTCATGCCAGTTTCAAATGTATATTACTATGGACAATAAAATAATATCAGTATCAGTATCAATGGTTGATATTGCTATTTTAAATGCCTATAAATATTACAAAATAAAAATAATATTGCATGAATATTGTTTTATTATAGGTTGTCATAGGAGAGACCTGTATTGCTTTAAAACCAAATTCAAAACATCAATTATCAGTTTACGGGAAAAAAACTATCAGAAGTTGTAATATATACCTGACAATTGTCATAAGGAGAGTAATTCGTTTTACAGGTATGCTATTGTGTATATTATTCAGGCCACTGTTACATACATACATAGTTGCTTCACCCTGTTTGTAATTTGCAATCTTGAGATGGTTATCTATTATGCAAAAATTAAATTTGCAGCTAAGTGAAATAAATACCAAACATCACTCGATCAATCAACTATAAAATGATTTTTATATTCAAAGATTTGTAAGCGTTTAGGAAACCAATCCGTGAACTTAAAAGCTACCAAAATCCAGAGCAAAATACATACAACTGCGTTCCGTTTACCAGCTTACTTTTATTTTACTTATACCTTATTAAACTTATATAATTTAGGTACGAGTTTGGTGGGAGGATTGATCACGTGGTTGGTCACCGTCAGTCTACAGTTAGTGACTGGACAACTTACCCCTTATTTTATTAGCGCATGTCAGCCTGATTGGTCTCTTGTGAATTGTAGTACATTTGTAAGCAAGTATAACTGCAGTACATCGGCGGATACAGACCTCTTAAGAAAAGCAAGGTAGGTATAGAAGGAAGCTATGAAATATGAGATATTGATCGAAATTGACTATTGATTATGTTGTTATTATTATATATGATACAATTGTAAGAGATAATAATAAGGATAATAATAATGGTTATTAATTAATGATTATTAACGAAGCTGAAATAATGATTATTAATAATGATAATATAATGATGATCAAAGATATAATAATTTAATAACAGTTAAAAATGCTATTATTTTATATGAACAGTAATAATATTACATGCATATTTCTACAACATTGATATACAATGTGTACTAGGCATATGCATTTGCATTTCGTACTGAATTTTATGTTTGTATTATAATTTTAAACCTCGATTATTGCTAAGCAACAACGATTATAATCTGTGAATTCAGTTTATTTAAAAAGGTGTGTGCACGGATCGATATATGACTACGTACCACCTCACGACAGGTGAAATAAAAATAGTCGAAAGGAGTTGAATAATTACAACTGAAGGCGTAGACCTACCGTACAAAAGGTCACAACGTGGTGTTTAATTTTTCTTATTTTGATCGCCTTTCTACTGTATTAGGGAATAAAAAAAGCTATATTATAATTATGGTTCATTTTTTTTTATATTGAATTGAAAAAATAAAAGCTTTGATAAATACACATTTCACTACTTATACATAGGCCTAAACATCTTACAAACCAAAAAAGAAAAAAAAATTACACATATAAAATGCAAATTTTGGCTGTTTTACTTTATCATTTTGCAATTATCTATTCATTTAGTACTTTGATACTCACATCATTGACATATTTTTCTACTTTTGGATTTATACACAACTCTACAAAACACAACAGACACAGAAACCTTACATTTTGAACGGTTCTGTGTATATGCATGGACCTATATATTAGATAATTACAGGTCCATGGTATTTGTAGTCACTTACTTTCTTAACATTTTTTTTCATATAATGTAGCTTCTGTATTACCATTTTCATTTATCAAATGCTTTTTGTGATAATAATTAATAAAAACTACAGATTTACCAACCTTCTTATCCTTCATCATTGTTTTTTTTATCATCAATCTATAAAAAGCTTTTCACATCTTGCCTTTTTTTTTCTTTTTCTTTCAAATCATCTAATTATAATACATATTTACAAACCATACAATATAGTAGCACTAAAAACAAAACATAATAGATCAATCATTGTATTCATTATTATTCGTATGGTTCATTTTAATGTAGCCTATACCTTTTTTCAGAATGTCATTTCCATCTATTCATGCATCAATGGGCGCTTATTCATCTGTTTTTGTTCTTGTAAGTGTTACGTTATATTTATTATTTGAACATTAGGTCTTTCCCATTAAATTTAAATTGAATTTAGTGGGAGTTTTGTTTTGGAAAAAGTGATTTTTTAAAACATTTTTGGTCGATTCATGCCTCCAAATGTTCTTATTCATGTTCTCTTATTTTTATCCGTGCAAGATGGGATACACTATTGACACCCCTGAATTCCTATAGCATTACCGTCTCAATTAATTGTTCGTATATAAAGCGTAAAAGTGGTAATTAATAAGCCACAATATTACACATTGTATACGGCAGTAAAACACCACCGTTAATAATTGGCTGGGAGAATCTGTCTGTGCTACTCATAAACTCGGTATAGGTTTCAGAGAGAGTTAATTTCTTGATATGTTGAATAAAACATAAACAATCAAAACGATTGCTAACTTAACCAAAATCAATTTCAGATTTATCTTAGCACCGTGGGTAGGATAAGATATAGCCGTCTTGTGTCACCTGTTATCGGGTGTGGATGTGTTTCAGTAGCATTGTTGTTGTGCGCTTATCGTGTTTCGTCGTACATGAATCATTTTAGTGACGTAATAGCCGGTTTTCTTCTAGGAGCATCAGTTGCAGGATACATAGTAAGTATTCAACATCAAAATGTACAATTTTTAACAGATTCAATTTAATTTCTAGATGATGATTAGCTTTGATTTTTTGTTATGCTTCTGCTACTTTTACAGATATCTAACTATTCTTTTTCACAGAGTATGAGTGTGTTGCGAAGTTTCTTTGAGAATTCTGACGGATACTCATACGCAGGTGAAGAAATATTCTCATTCCCAACCATGCGTCTACCCCGAGCAAATATATCGCCTACAGTACCACCGACCATTCCAACCGTAAGTTATGGGCACTGCACTTTACTTTAGGGCCTAAAACCGTGCCCAGAAAGGCGAATATTTTTTTGTAATTATTTCATATTAATATTGATGATAAATGCTCTTAAAAATTACGAAAAATAAAGAACGAAACTTCAAGATTTTGTAGACAATAATCCAAGATGCTAAAGATGCACTCCGTATACTACGCAATGTAAAATAAATTTAGAATTGAAAATAAACCCCATTCTTTTAGACAGAAATGTTTTTTATCAAACAATAAAGTACATTCGAATCAATAAATTGTTCTAAGAATACTGTACAAATTTCAACCTTCATCTTGCAGAATGATGCTCCGGCATACATGAGCCCGTCTTACGCTTTATATGGAATACAATGGCGGGAAAGATTCTTTTAAAAAGGGAGGAAACTGTCACGTGATTATCATTAATTTTACAGATTGATTACACCATAGCATGAGAAGAGTTTGGAAAATAACTTGATATAGCTGGATTATAACATCGGAAGAGTTTCACGACAATTGTAGAAATGTAGAAAATCTTTTATGTAGGAAGCTAATTATTGAAAGTTCATTTGGTTTTCCGACTGCTAATCACGCATTATTATGTGTAGACCGGTGTAAATGAAAAAAAAACTCAGTCAGTTGGGAATAATAAGCATCTAAGTTTGATAAATTTGAATCCGAAGATGTCGATTGCCAATATTATATAACCTTAGTTATTTTTAACGAAACAGTCCTACTTGAAACAATATTTTGTTGATCTAGTCATTCGACTGTCAACACGATGGTCCCATTTTCTGACATCATTCAAGCTCAGAAAATAAGAAGGGTACCATCATCAACGATGCAGTGATTCTGGCAATGGAAACAATTAGAAAGGTCAAATGTACAGAGTAATTTTAACTACTAAAAGTCGGCAGAGCATCATTATTAACATTTGTGTAGCAACCACCTGCTTCTAGTTCCTAGTAAAAAAAACAAAGCTAAAAGTGCCATTTCAACATTTAATAAGTTTCAAGAAGTTTTACAATTTTCTCTTACATTATTTTTAACATATGTTCATATGTGAGCAAATAATAATACAGGCTATAGATAAATTGTAGTGTATAAGCCTATTAGTTGTAAGTATTATTCTTTTAGTGACTCCGTTTTTTCACCGGAATGAAGAAATAAAGACCATTGTATGGTGAGAGAGCTTTATTTCTAAACATAACCATTAGGCCTATATACAAAATGTCTTACGCAGCAAGCAAATTTCAAAAAGGAACTAATTAATTATTGATAAAATAAATATCAGATCGTGCATATAATAATTTCTTTAACAGAACATAGTTTAGGTCACTACATTCTTAATAGTTTGAAACAATGTGTAATATGTAATGCAATATAGAAAAGACAACCAAATAAGCAAGTAGTTTTAGTGTATATGAACCGGTGTAATATATAACCTATTAATGGTTATTTGTATTATTAATATAAACAATCAAAGTGTTAGTAAACATTTAAACAAAAATTTAATCAAACCAAATAATATTGTATTTTATTATTCATCTTTACTTTGACGTAAGCTCTATGCATGTTTTGCAATAACAGTTTCAGGAAATTGTGAGCATAGGATTCTTTTCCCAATTGGGTAGGTGTTTAATTGACTGTAAGGCTTCATCTGTAACCGGCCAACCCCATGCCTTATAGAATGTACCAAGATTAAATCCTGCCAATTGAGACGACACTACCATCCATAAGTCTAACTGATCTGTGTTTGATTTTGGTGGTTCAAACGATGACTTGTTATAATGGCTTAGCATATCAATAAGAAACTTCCAATCGAATGCTTCTTGCAGCTGTAAGTACGTCTCAAGGCAAGTAAAACTGTTCCAGTTCTCATATTTACTACCACTAGCGATGTACTCTTGTATCCTCGCCTTGCGCTTTTCCATATCGAGTGCGGAGTGAGCAAGTGCACGTGGTATTTGTAAAACCTTTTCTGAAGCATATACTGAGAACAGATTACACGTAGCTTCTACTGTTCCAGATGGATTCCAACCTTTACTTTGATGTTGGTGTCCCAACTCATGTATTGGACCCCATATATTATTTTTTCTTACACTTTCTAAATTGAACATTTTATTTGAATTAGATATCGGTCCCATAATTGGATAGCCGGAATGCATCTTTCCTTTAGAAACTTGAATATCCAGGACAATGCGCTCCTCTCTTGGTCTCTGAATGGGAATTCCCGACAACTCTGCACAACAGCCGACAATACCTTCATAGATATCCATAATTTCCACCACATCTTTCCAGTGTTCCAAAGCATTTGCAGTAGGCAGAGAAAGGATACAATTATTTGATATCAGTTCGCAATATGGAACATTAAGCGTTTCCAATGATTGCTTCCAGCCATCTGCGCTGGTGGTGCCGGAAACAAATTGTGGAGATTGAAACGCATCATCAATGGTGACCGTGATCATGCCAAGGTTTGTTTTAGCTGGTACTAAGATGTAGACTAATCCACCAAAAACATTGGCAGCCTTGGTAGTTATTGAATTCAATTCAAACGATCTGGTGATTGTTGGGAACCTGTTAATAGACTCTTTTTTGTGCAGACTGTCTGTAGTGCTGCCAATTTCAACTTTCAATCCACTTCCAACTGAGTTCATTGGAATTGTCACCTTAATACTTTTAGCAGGTGCAGCATACAAACCGGTGCTACGCATTACATCTGTTTTAGAAGAAGGGAAGTTCCCCAAAAGACCATCATACGTTGCATTTATTGTCATTGTCTTGGATGAAGGTTGAAGTGTGGATGGAACATCTCCTGGAAATACTGCGCTTGCATGTTTAATTTCCTGAAGGTCTGATGGTGGCAGCATACACGCCAGTTTAGAATAGATGAACGCGTAAGAAGCTGCCTTCGGCTGATTCAAAATATCAACTGGACATTCCTTTGTTGGAATAACGTCAGTAGATATTTTAAGATATTCTTTAGCAAGCTTATATGGTGTATTACATGTCGGTGGCACGTCATCCAATACTTGCCAAATATAATCTCTGTACTCCCGTTGCATGGGTTCTTCCAGTTCAATTTCACCCTTAGCATGGCGAATAAACTGTTGAAGCGTCAAAGAAACATTCCTCAATGGCTGCGATGCTGTATCTGACGTTACAAAGCTATCTGATTGTGACGTAGTAGTACCTATGATCATACCTGATGGTTTTACAATATTGCTTGCGCTGTCTTTTTTGTCAACCCAGTTATTTCCATCGGTCAACAATCCTCGGCCATTTGACAAGAACTTGTGTATTTTATCAAGCTGCTCTTGTGTATACTCTTCATCGCTGCCTGCATAAAGAATATCATAATCTTCAAAGTTTTCGTCGATAGAAATCTTATTTATTGTGAATCCAATGTTTTCCAGTACCTCTTGTGTTCGATTGTGGATTTTCTTTAGGGACCCAACTCTGGCTGCAGCTTTGGATCTTGCCAACCATTTGAAGGAGTTCTCTGCTAATTTTAAAGTTTCCGTTCCATCATCAATACATTTTTTAAGAAACTTCTTATTTCCCCAATGCATAGATCTACCGGAACCAACATGGCTTGCAGCTACAGCTACGCCGTCGCCATTTTCCCACTCGACTACTGAAAATGTATTTTCACCATAGAGAATTAAATTGGATGGGGAAACGGTTTTAAAGTCAATATTCTTACCGACTCCGTCTAGTATATACGATAAAGACACTGATGGATCTGTTGAATCTTCCATTACTACAGACATACAATTGATCTACACAATGAAGAAGAAAAAAAAACCAAAATAATTTTTTTCTAAAATCGTGTGCTTTTTTACTATTATTAACATATATTTTATATTGTAATTATTATTTTTTACTATTTTACAACAAACTTTCAAGATTTCAAGATAATACAGATTAACAGAATGGCAATCAAAGGTAGGAAAGAGAAAAAGAGGAAGACAGAAAAGAAGGTGGAGAGATGATCTAACATATGGATGAACTATGTCTAGATAGATAGATAGATAGATAGAACAAACTTTCTATTAGGTTAGTCAACCTTGGTAAATCGGAGGACTGGTGGATACAATACTTTAGATACAAAGTCTCACTCCTTGTAATTTATGTAGTAATTCAGTCAGTTAACAATTCCATTTAATTTAAGTTGGTTATTAAGGGTCACTTTTTGATCCGCTTAAATAGATCGCATTAAGTACTCTTTTTGAACTATAGGCCTATAAATGTAAAGAAGAACAATAATGCTTAATCAAAACTACTACACTAGGCCTCGAATTTAACAAATTACAATATGCCTGTAGGCCTATTTAATCCATTTTTAGCATAGTTTTTCTTGGGTGTGTCGAGGAACCCATGGCCTCGATACTTTACACTAACTTGTGTTAGTGGAGTTGTGGCTTGGTGGTTATGATGATTGGCTACCACTCCAAGGGTCCTGGGTTCAAGTCCCGTTGTCAGGATTTTTTCTAAGGACAAAATTACAACTCCACTCCCAAAAACTTGTAAAAAGACTTTGTTTATGTAGAGCATCTCGTGTATATGTTTGTCTTGTGAACCTCTGAGGGTCTCTAATGATCAGCAATTGCTGGATAGATCACCCTCAATAAATATGGTGTAACAAAAATAAATGAATAAATAACAAATTAGGGTTTAGGCCTATACTTTGAGCCCCAGCATATCATTTTTACTACCGTTACGGATTATAATAAAAACATGCTTTGCGCCAGTATACTAATTCTTAATAACAATCCTGTTTCTAATAAGTTGTTATCGTATCGTTATTTCATTCATTTATTTGAACCTGGACACATTAGGCGCAGGAGCCCCGGATAGCGTTACGTTTGAAAACCCCAAAAAGTGAGGTTTTCAACCATTAGCGGCATGACTGATGTGAGTGATTAATGTGTTTTACGGATGGTTTCAAGGACTATCCTACCAGTGGGCTGTTCACTGGTCAAATGATTGACACTTTGTATCACCGTTTGTAACTGGAGCTGTGACGACCTTTGTAACTGGAGCTGTGACGACCTTGCAAGAATACTAGGCCAGAATTTTTAATTGAAAATTGCCTTGGTATTAACATGGAGATAGAAACAAATTTTTCTATCTTTCTTTCTAAAATAAATGGTCACTATAATTTCAAACTAGGCTTAGTCCACCACCGTAATAATTACGAATCGAAACCTAAATTAAAATTGTTGGTATTCTTTGGCCGTTGTTTGATTAATTACATCTTCATGCCATGTTTTTTTTTTCTAATGATTTGGCGATACGCTCCTATATTCGATGAGTTTTGAAAAGTTATGGAAATGTGGTCTAACATATAGCAATTCAGTTTTTTAAGGCCTTTCTTCCATGTCCGAGCCTTTGGAAATATTAAAAAGTTATATTAATATAATATATTCTGTGTTTTCATGTTTTAAGAAATTGTATATCATTTCAGATTTTTCGCGATGCGTTTTTATTTGTTTCGCGCTTCGTCTTGTTGGCAAAAGTAACCCTCGACTTTCGCTCGAGCTTTCTCCGTACATACCGATAATTAATATGATTATTCATTTCATTTTTTGTACATTATTAAAAAATTGAAATTCAGAACCCCATACGGAACATACCATGCTCTGAGAAAACACTTGTGGGTGATTCCCCGAATACGGCATGCTTTGGAGACTTTGGAGTAAATCGAAACGTCAAGCAACTCAACAGTTCTTTTCAGAACTAATATACGTGGTGTACCGCAAACTTATATCAACAAATATGTAACTTGTTTATCACGTTTAAAATGGATAGCAAAACATATTCAAAATAAAAAACCTGAATTATTTCAAACAGACAGCACATTAGTTCAAACGGATAGCACAATAGATAGCACAATCAAATGGATATAACTGTACTGTACATTCTATACGGATTATCGGGTAGCACATTCTTTCAAATGGATAGCACATTCTTTCAAATGGATAGTACATTCTTTCAAATGGATAGCACATTGGGTAGCACAATCAAATGGATATAGTATTGTACATTATTCTATAAGGATTATCGGGTAGCACATTCTTTCAAATGGATAGCACATTATTTCAAATGGATAGCACATTGGGTAGCACAATCAAATGGATATAGTACTGTACATTATTCTATAAGGATTATCGGGTAGCACATTATTTCAAATGGATAGCACATTATTTCAAATGGATAGTCACATTATTTCAAATGGATAGCACATTAGGTAGCACAATCAAATGGATATAATTGTACTGTACATTATTCTATACGGATTATCGGGTAGTAATCAAATTGAGCACATTGGGTAACACATTGCATTGTACAGTTATTCTATTATTATCGGGTGTAGCACATTAAAATTGAGAGGACATAAGATGGACACCATCATTTATTATTAAGGGGCGAAACAGCCAATCCTTACTGAGGGGACACTCCTATAAAGGGGACATTAAGGGGACGGGGAACATTTAAGCTCAGTGCCAATGTTCACTCAATATTTTTTCCATCACAAAATAACAAAAAAGACGAAATAATTATAGCCATTTATCGGAATTAAATAAAAATGGATATCATAATAATTATAATACTTTGTCTGTCTTCAAAGTTTTCATTGGTGAAACGTTGCCTGCTACATTTTAAATTTCCGAGTCCAGATCAGTATTGGTATTGGTTTTTTTCTATGAAGAGGACAAGTTTTTTTAGGAAGTGTTCCAGGGGCAGTAGAACACCTATTAGGGGACACTTTCAGAAAAAAGGTTCTACTGTATTTTTAACGGAGGATATCACAAATCAAGTACGTGTTTCCAAGTACAGTACAGTGTTTAAAAAGAATTATTTCATTTCAATCAGAAATAGGTCTGTTTTGAATGGTTTTTGTTCTTTATTTGTTCTTTTCTCGTGTGTTACTTGGCAATACAGAGATATAATTATTAGAAGGACAATTTTGGCGGGATGTTTGCATTGTCGCCCCTGAAACTTGTGACCTGAACTGAAGAATACGGTATGTTGTTAGTGCTGAATTCTGTAAATTTTGTGTCATATCAACTGAGAATTTGTATCATTTCTGTAGGCCCAACAGTAAACATCATCGTTTAGGTTCGCCAATATAATTGGCTATTTTTTCAATCACATTGTCAGAAAATGAAATTCTTAATGAAATATTACGTGTAAAACCAAATATAAATATATGTGATGTGAATATAACAATGGAGAAACTTTCATGGAGAAATAACTTATTATTTATAACAAACTTATTTTTCCGTGATATAACTAATGAAACAATGTTTAGAAAATGGTATATCTGATAGATATCATCTGAGTGATGTTTTACATATAACGTTTAACTTTTTTTTTTCATTCTCCATACATTCAATTCCTTTAATATAGTTCTTGTATAACGCCATATCAAGTAGTAGTAGAAATTATTGTAGGGTTTTCTTAATATTCAGTCAATTCAGTGTTTCTATACAGAAAAGAGTAGTCAGTGGCCTTAACATCAATTAATTGTATAATTTGCACCCAAGGTCGAATAGCAAGAAACTCAGGTCCAGTTACATTGGTGTTCATTGGTCAATAGGAAATGAACAGCACACTTATGGGTGGTGACAAAGTTTAGTTATTGATAAATTGTCCTTGGGAAAAACACATTAGTTGGGCTGACCATGGGCTGACAGAGTTAACGACTTCGTAACGCTATCCGGGGCTCCTGCGCCTAATGAACAAGGCAAAACGGAAGAGAGAGATATGGGTGTGGAAGTGGGAAATAACAAATATTTTCCGTGATCACATAAAATCTAAATATATATAAAGCCTATATTTAAAAACATATTCATTTAAAATAAGTGGCCATGCAGTATAATAATATAATAACATACATATTTGTTATCGATTAACGCAACGAAACCACAGTTACGTTTAAATCAATTACTACCTAACTTACAGAACATTTGATTCCGATCTATGGCCTACGAGAGGTAACTAAATTATTAGAACCCGCATTTAGCGAGTAGTCTAGTGCTAGTATTCGGTCTATTTAATTCATTAGTTTGATTAAGTAACATCAAATGCAACGAAATATTCTAAACTTACCGATTTATGTTGGTTACAGTCAGCCTTCCAAACACAGTAGCGACAAGCAATATCAATACTACTGCGTATATAAATGTAGTACCAGGAATTTATAGCATTCACAACGAGGTCGTTCAGGTTGGATCAATGACGGCGCTGGTGTGATACGCCATCTATAGCATAAATCATTGCAGCATCGACTCCATTCCAGTGATATAGGCCTACGTATTGTTGTGACGTCTATAGCGCATATTTTCCACCTGTGGGTTGGTTGAAATAGACGAGGTATTTGTAAAGGTGGTCAGTGCCGGGCAGAAGGTTGTGCACAACGAATGAATAAAGTGAACGGTAACGAGTAATTAATAAGGTGTTGCGTATTTATTGTCTAAGTTATAAACAGTAGTTATACTTAAACGCATATATAGTGCATCCAACAAAAAAATATAAAATACAGGAACTTGGAGTAGGGTTTGGACAGTGTAGCATTTTTACTAGTCTATTTAAACAACTCAATTACCTGTTTTGTGGTGTCTTTGTGGGAGCGGAAACCCCCTGACAAAATTATGGAGCCCTTTCAAGAGTCCTCATTCAACATAAATTGTTTACATTTAGCATTTTAACGGTCACGATTACCTGCAATTATTCTTCAAACATTGTATAACATTAATAAATAACTAAGAGAAAACGAGAATAATTATGAGCTACAAATTGTATATATATGTATGAAATCTGTTAGGCGTTGTATCTTTTTAATATAATACTATAGCCTATAGTTTCCAATATAATTGAAAAAAGAACAATGTTTGTTAATTAAGCTGCTATCAATATACGTAATGGCTTAACATAAAGAAAGAAACAGAGAAAAAACAGAAAATAATGTTAAATATGTATACACATAGATATATTATAGTGTTATATATCTATGGTATACACTATATAATTCAATTCCATTTATTATATATTTGCATAAAATACATAGACAATTGTGTTGTTCACTAACAGCACGATGCAATACAAAAAAAAGTACAAAACCATGACACATCATTCTCTAACATTCCGAGTGTTCTAAAAACTATTACGGAATATTATTGGTGCGAAGAAGCGTCTGTAGCTCCTAATAAGAACTCTTCAAAAGATATATGATAGGAAATATGAGATTAATAAAGGTGACGTAAATTACAAAAAAGAACAAAAAATAAAACAAAATGGCAAATGAAGGAGCTACACGCAACAATTAAAGTGCCAAGATGACCATTTTGTTATGTCATCCATGGTTCACTTTTATGAGACTGTAGGTTTTAATGGTATAATACTCTACACTTCACACTTCATTCAACATTTTAAAAAGAATAGTTTGATGAATGGAAAACTGTCGATGCGTGTCATCTCTTGGTAATAGTAATGCTAATATGATTGTACGTTTGCAACAGGTATAATACAGTACTGATTTAATCAATATCAAAAGTACACCGATTCCCACACAGGACCACCGCACTGCTGATATCAATGATAATGTAAGTATAATGATTAAGTAATACGTTGTATTTGTATGGTCTTGTTAGTAATGACATGTTTATATTGTAGGTTCCATGATGGAAAGGAAACTTGTAGTAGAAAGTACGTAGTTATAATAACTCATTGATTCAGGAAAAATGTACTGTAAAAGGCCAGTACTAATAAATAGTTAAAACATCATCAGCCTTTGACTACCTTCAGTCGATTTCCCGATTATTATTAGGCCTATTATATACCGTACATGCTGTTTGTAGGGCCTAATAAACATTGTATTGGAGTTAAGGAAAAAAAACAACTTTTAGTTTTTAATTTAAAATGGTGGTATTCTTTTAGACAGTTTATTAATGAAATTTTATTTTTGTATGTGTAAACGGTAAAAATAGCTAATTGTTGACATAGGCCTAGAGTAATGTAAATGATTAGAAGCATACGTCTGCCCTTATAACATGTAATGATACGTCCCGTACTTGATTATGGTGCTGAAAATAATAGAAATATTTAACTGCAGTAAGTCTATACTACCATACCGGTACGTCGTTTTCACTTTATTTGATTCCCTTTATTTAAGTGACTTTCTAAAGTGTTTACTCATGGTTAATAAAAATATTATGCGGTTAGCAATTATTATTGTGCCGTATTATTATATCAATGCGTTACAATGGTAGGCACTTATGGACATTATGATGCCATACAGTACAGTACGATGAGTAAAGGAAGTGGAATGCCACGTAGTGGTTAGGATTAGGACAAGAAAACAAAGTAGTCACATTAAAAAGTCTTTATAACGTGGGGAATCACCCATGAATTTTCCGAGTGACGTTACAGCAGAGCTTTCCTAAGAAAGAGGCCTAATACATTAGCAGAATACGATTAGCCCGTCTAACGATCGATTAGTATGGTCTACCATGGGACTACCCGGCCACATTTTCTTAACATGGAGACTTTACATCAACGTGTGGATTTAGAGTTGGCCGATACCCACCCGCCTTTCGTAAAGTGCCGAAACAGTTTTAAACTCTCATTTCACTCATTTACGTAGCAAAAGGCTATGTAAGTTAGTCTAATATATATTATTAAAATACTTTTAAATAGCCTACTTTTCCTGTAATGATTATAGGCAAGAAGTTTATTTTACTTTCTTTTTCAATTTAATGTTTTATTTTACACAGGATGGATGTCTTTAAGCTGAATTTCCTTGTGGTAGGCCTATATTTAACACTATTACTTTCGCTATCAAAAGTAAGTATACGAGCCTATATTGATCACACTACAATTGGCAATACATTCAAACCGTCTTTTGTCTCACTAAAACTAAATGTAGATGTCTAATCTAAACGACTTTCTGCACCATAACCCATGTTGAGCATAAATTTGCAAAACCGCTTTTGCGTTGCCTCTGTATCACGACCCCGGTACTTCAGATCAACATAAATTCTACTTCATTTTCGACAAACATGAGCATCATATTATCATCATATTCTTATAGTAACTGTTTATTAAAAATAATTTATTGCGTAGATATCCATTTTAATATAATATCATCGCATATTTGGCATATTTGGAGTAATTTTAACTTAACGAACTTTTATGTGCCTGTGACATAATTTTAAATGTATTTTATTAATTTTAGGCTGATACTTGTGGAGTGTCACAGTTCTGTTTTCGATCACCCAATGATTGCTTTCCTGCCTCAGAGTGTACCTATTTTGTAGGCTGGTCTCCGTCAAATACCGATGGTGCTGTTGACTTCGAGCTTAGTATGTCTGGTACAAGTGGATACATAGCTTTAGGTTTTTCAAAGGACGGTAACATGGTAAGTCGACAGGATCGCCACAATAAACCACAATCATTGTTATTAGCTACGGAAGCCCGTTCGGGCCACAAGTTAACTATTAACTTAAGCGGCCGCCACTTAATTATCTGGCGGCCGCCACTTAATTATCTGGCGGCCGCCACTTAATTATCTGGCGGCGGCCACTTAATTATATGGCGGCTGCCAGATAATTAAGTGGCGGTGGCCAGATAACAGCTTTTAAAATATATTTAACTTGTGGCCCGAACGGGCTTCCGTAATTAGCCTATGTAGGCCTACATTTTACTTTTTTAAATAAAAACAATATTTGAGTTTGGTGTACATACATTTATTTAGTTTACATTGCCAACGGTTATTTTCTGTTGTTTTCAGGCGAATTCGGACATTATCTCATGTTTATCTGACAACAGAATCCTACGGTACTATGCTTCAGGTAGAACGGTACCAACGAGACAGACAGATGTAAGTTGAAGCATGGTTGCTATTTATGGTCTTAAAACCACACGACCTATATCAATTTATTTGCCTATCTTGTTGATCATTTAGAAAGTTTAAATATTAGTATATTCTTGGTCAATGCGTTGTAATGATTGATTTTAGGTTGGACTTAGTAACGAAAATACCACTATTGCAGATGATGGTACAATAACTTGCTCTTTTACCAGACAATTGAGTCTAGTTGGCCAAACGAATTATTTCGACCTGAATGATCCACACTTTTTGATTTTAGCAAAAGGCCAGAGACAAGATGGTAAGTTATATAAATGCTGACATTATAAATATCAAGATAATGAAAGTCATGTTATTATAGAAATTGGTACAGAGTACAGGACGATAAATGAATGAATAAATGAACTATATCGTGCTTATAAACTAAGTAGTCATAAAGTATAACCATGGTTATGTTAGGATTAAACCCTGGTGGACATTAGATTGGAAATCAAGTACGATAACCATCAAACAGCTTCACGGTATATGGCTATTAATAGCTAATAATATTTATCTATAGAAAATATGAGATTGATTATCCATTATTTCTGAACTTATTTCTAAAGAATCTATTTACCAACATACGTCAAACTCAAGATATTCATCTGACGACAGTTATGATTTCAAATCGGAAACCCCTGTGACACAAGGAAGTGCTCAAGGGACACTCGTAACACTTCCAAGCCAACCAAGACAACCCACAACTGAACGCAGGACCAATACGCCCAAGTCAACAGAACAATCTAGTGTATATGACTTTTATTTAACTTCTTGGGTTATTATTAAACTAATTAAATAAATACAGCAACGAAGCATGACACTCAAAAATCTGAGTCAGGCGGTGTTTAAGTACTCAATATTCATTAGTATAGTTGGTTTACTTCTTGTCACCAAAACAAGTGAATAATGTCTTCTCTGTCACATTTTGAACTCAAACTAAAGCTCTATCTACACTATCAAACAAAAAAAATGATGTGCCCAAATATGGTAGTGATATGACATCATCGTGTCAATTGGGCACATCGAATTTTGCTGTCACATACAGTTTGATAATGTAGACAAACTACTTTAACTAGGGGAAATTGATACTATATAGATTTAAGATGAAGAAATGTATAACAACAATGGCATTTTTTTTTAATAGGAGGATCCTTGTGGAGAAAGTCAATCGTGTTTGCGAGCACCGGCTAACTGTTATCCTGCTTCATCGTGCACATATTTTGTTGGATGGTCTCTCTCTCAGAATCAAGATGAACTCGATTTTGAATTTACTCTGTCCGGAAATAATGGCTACGTTGCATTGGGTTTCTCAAAAGATGATAAAATGGTATGCATTTTCCTTGAATCAAACCAAGGACTTTACTATTAGGTCCAGGAAAGAGTGAAATTGTAATTTCACTCTTCCCTGATCAAACTATCTAGCATCAGATAAATCGTTTTCCAGTAATAGATCATTAGAAGGAATTAAAACATGTATTATATATTTACATCAGTATTCGCCAATTCTTTTAATAACAGCGTAAAATAGAGCTTTCCGATCCCACTTTTCACTTTCAGTCAGAGCACTTGTTTGGTTGAGGATCAGAGCTCAATATAGTATGAATGTTTATAATTTTCAATGTTCAAAATGAGAATGATTTTTTTGTTACTTTGTTCTAACAAATACATATCTATTTTTAGCCAAATTCCGATATCATCGCTTGCTTATCAAGTGGGCAGTTGACTCGTCATTATGCTATCAGTCGGGCAATACCTGAAATACAAGATGACGTAAGTAGGCCTACTGTTGCTCCAGCCTAGTGCAAGTTCTACAACCTAAATCAATAATAACAGTCCATTCGTATATAGCGCATATAAGCAAGCTCTCAATGCGCTGCTGCACATTATTACTGGTCTGACCGCTACCACTGGGTGGGAGAGGCAAATGTAAGTAAAGTGGCTTGCCTATGGATACAAGCAATGCGACGAGATTTGGATTCAACGTCCAACACACTGCGTCACATGCCCTCACATAAATTGATCATACAAATTAATTGACGATTTTATTTTCATCAATCGTCGTCTGGTAAAAATACTTCATTTAAAAAATATAAATAAATAATATATTTCAAAATGATTTGATTTTCTGTTTTGGTTTGTTTGAAGGTCGGTGTTAGTAATGAAAAAGTTGAAGTAGTTGATGGTACTACCAAATGTTCCTTTACACGACAACTCAGTAATGCTGGTTTTCCAAACTTCTTTAACTTGTCGCAGGATCATTTTATTATTTTGGCTAAAGGTGATTCCAACGGACGTAAGTATTATAGTATTTAGTACAGGACGAATGAATGGATACATGAACTTTATTATGCTTATAAACTATATCATAAAGTACAACTATGCTTATGTTAGGATTGAACCCTGGGCCTTGGGATTGGAAATTAAGCACTTTTACCATCAAATTACAGCTCCATGGTATATGGCTATTATAAACATTATTGCTAGCCGTAATAGAAAATATAAGATTGTTTATCCAATTTCTGAACTTTTTTCTAAAGAATCTATTACACAACACTCTCCGCAATCCGCAAGATATGCATCTGAAACCAGTTTGGATTTCAAATCGGCTCCAGTCTCTGTTGGTGGCAGTGAAGATGACAACCGTGGTGCTAAAATCAAGGCACATGGTGAGTATTTTCAATTACCCGATTAATGGATGGTATCACAGCGACAGTAAATCAAGTTGTATATAGCAGCCTTTAAACATAAATAATACTTTACATTAGTGTGCAAACTAAAATATTCGTTACTTTATAGCACTACAATAACATTATTTAATAATGCCTTAATATGCCTTGGGATATTGTATAGCATCTTCTGACACACTGCCTCTTTTTCAAAAGCGTATGTCAGCTCTTTTCAGCAGGTATACATACTGCAGGCTATTCCAACTAGGACGCAATGTCCACGTAAGCGCAACACAAGCGAGTTGACCAGATAAGTGTACTTCGGATAATCTATTGATTGTGATTGGTAAAATTAATTACTTGTGTAATGTAGAATGTAGGCCTAATGTAATTATTTTCTGTATTTATTATTCATTAGGGTCACTTATGATAATCGGCTGGATTGGATTTGTCAGTATTGGTATCGTTACTGCTCGTTACCTAAAAGACTTTCTTCCACGCAAGACGATATGCGGAAAGCCATTTTGGTTCAGAGTAAGTAAATACAGGCCAGGGACTAACTCACTTTGAGATATTATTTCGTATTTCAATCCTCCACATCGTTCACATTTTAAATGAGAAAGAAACCGCCATTCACAATTGTTTTGTAATTGTTACTAAATTAACTAATACAGATTGAACATTTCAAAATAAACCGTAGGAGAGATGAGCCTCATATCATGTGTGATACTTGGGCTTGAACCATGGATAAAGTGAATGACTGAATTATCCTATAACACGCCTTCTTTTATTACTTTAGTTTCACGCAATGTGTATGATCACAGCCTGGTTTTCATTTATGTCCAGTTTTATACTTATATTTATAACGCTAGAAGGATGGGTTGGAACAGGCCGTGGAGACAATACAGTAAGTTCACAATAATACGTTATGACATTCGTGTTCATGTTTAGTAGTAGCTGGTGTAGAGTTTATATAATGTAAAAAGGATGAATGAGCAAAAGCGAGCATGGGTAATAGCGTAGGCCTACAATGCTAAAATAAACCATTTCTACGCACCGACAGAGATACATGTGAGAATTGTGCCTTAAAAGGAAAGTAAATCTTCCTTCTTAAATTATTTAAAAAGTATTTGTGTAATTTTTTGTTTAAAAAAAAATGAAGAAAGGATACGGTAATACATTTACTTTCATTGTTTTAGTATTATCACGCCATAATTGGGACCGTTGCCGTTGGACTGGGAACATTGAATCCTGTCATGGCCATATTTAGGCCACACCCAGGAACCCCAAGGTAAGATACAAAACAAGTATCTCCTTAATGTAAACTACTCTTAGTTGAAGAGTAATCTCATTTGTTTTTTTTTATTGTTCTGAACCCAAAAATAAAAATATGAAATAAAAAAAAAGTTGTGAGTAAGAGGCTATAATCCTATAAGCATAAAACCTGTTTCAGGGTTTCTTACTTTGAAGCAACAAACGAAGTTGCTTATTTCGGTTGAATCACATTTTCTTCAGGGAAAGTGACGAGTGAGGTGGCGGGTGGTTACAAGTATGTATTCTAGTTATATTATAATGTCTAAAGCCTGTTACTTATTCAGGATTCTTATACAAAGTATCTTCAGTTCTCGCCAATGAGAGATTTTATTCAGTATACGGGCCACCAGTCCCAAAACACAATTATTATATTATAAGTTTACTCACCACTATTTCTAATGTCCCCCTATGTTATCATTTTTATTATTTTTTATTCAGGCGGCCAATTTTCAATGTTTTGCACTTTGCTGTTGGGTTCCTAGGATGGCTTTGTGCAAGTAAGTAATAAGAGGTTTCTTATAACTTTTGATGGTTTTCTTTTCACTCAGTCTTCTCTGATTGTAGTGTTCATTTCTACCGGTTTGAAAAACATTGTTAAAGCCGGGTTTCCACTGGCTACGTGTTTAAGATAACTCAGATGATACATCCAAAAGTGACTCTCCAACTAAAATGTGTCGTTCGTGGGAAACAGGCTGTATTCATGATTTGTCGCCTTTGATATAGCCTAAACAATGTATCTCAAAATCAATAGATTGTAGAAAAAATGTCTACTTTATTTTGTATTATTCTGATAGTATACCAATATAACAACCTGTACTTTTATTTGTAGTTGTTGCAACGTTTTATGGTGTCAGAATCTACTACAGTACTACAGGAAATGTGACAGACATTGATGCGTTTAACGTTATGATTGGTTTTACAATATTTATTGTAATAATGTTTGTTGTATTTGAATTACACATACTTTCCACTAGAAAAAAAGGTAAGAACTTTATGAATGAAACAAAATGCATTATTTTTGCTTGATATCGCTACTTATAGAGACACGATTTGTTGACTTGTTAATGTCTGAAACGAACGATTCATATCATAGTAGCCTACTCTGAACAGAATCATTACAAGTTGGCTCTAACAGCTCGGCCATTCGACACAAACAAAAATATTTGGACTACAGTTTTGGACTACTTTTCATTTAATGTATTTATTGTTAAGACATGGACCTATAAATGAGTAATTTATGGTACAGTTTTTTTACTGCTAATTACGGTAAAACAATTAAAATAGGTGCACATAAATAAAATGTTGTTTATATTTCAGAGACTAGCACTGATAACATTGCTTTAGATTCTGTAACGGATACACCATTTGAAGAACAAAGAAACAGACCAACACAAAGAACGCAAGAAAAAATTGTTGTAAGACATCGTTTGTACATTCTGTCTGTAATAAAATAATTCGTCTCAACAAAAAAAAGTAACATTTGAGGTCAAAATAAAAAAACATTATCCAAGCAAATCATGTGGAGTTGTGGAGTTGTGGCTTGGTGGTTATGATGCTCGGCTACCACTCCAAGGGTCCTGGGTTTTTCTAAGGACAAAATTACAACTCCACTCCCAAAGACTTGTGACTTTGTTTATGTAGAGCATCTTGTATATGTTTGTCTTGTGAACCTCTGAGGGTCCCTAATGATCAGCAATTGCTGGATGGATCACCCTCATTAAATATGGTGTAAAAAAAAATCTTCTGATGTGCTAATTAGACAGCACACACTGTATTAGGAATGCGCTGTAAAAGTGCCTTATTATCTAAATTTGTCAAAGTATCAAAATAAATAGGTATAGGCCTATGTTGTCATGAAAAAAAACTGTACACAGTTTTATAATATAATAGTTTTCTTCTTTGTTACAGGGTTCGGCTGCTGTGAGGAATATTATGTATTTCCTGTACATAATCGGAGTTACACTTACTGTCCTATATCTTGTAATCACAATCGTAATAAAAGATTCTTGAAAGCTAAACCAACATCGTGAGAAAACAAAGATAATGAAGGTATAGGCCATACGTTAGAAAAAATAGAATGATTTCATCGAATACACAGTTTTCTCTTTTACACCTTTTAATACTGTAGTTTAAGACATTTCTGTATATATATATCAAAATTAAGAATGATTTAACTAATATATTTTTGTAAAAAAGTAGGTATTGGTCAAATGTAATCGGCCTAGTACAGTTTTTAAAGTCATCTTGTGTAATCATGAAAGATACTCGCGTGTTTCGAGGGCTAAATATCTCAAATGACTGCTTGGTGCTTTGGAGAGATGCATACTTTGTCATATAAAATGAAATGAGACTAAGCAATCATAATTTGTACTTAGTACAAATAGTAGTATATTCATCATTATTATTGACTGTAATTTACTTAATCAATTACTTTGATGTTTTTATGGACAAGGTAGAAGTAATAAAGGCATTAAGGTGTATTTCATATCGCCAGGAATGAAGACATACTGCATAATAAAGGAACATTAAGTTGTTTCTTCAATAAATCATAAATTAATAACTATATGAATGAGGAATCATAATAAGTGAGTGCAGTTTTTTTTAAAATCTTTATGTATTTTTAAATCTTTCTTATCTTTTTTATTAACTTTTTATAACTTTTAAAATAGTCTTTTATAAGTAAGTAAGTTAAGTTTTATATTGTACTAATCAGTCAACTTAATAAACAGAACGACTCGTTTGAATAGTTTCACACTGAAGGTTATACGTGTTGTTTATTGTACCGTACGAGAATCGATGTCATCATTTAAATACATACAAAAATGATTGAGTTCATAATTGCTATATTTATTCAAAATAATGGGAATTTAACATAGTTTTGTTTGGCTCTGTGAAAAAAGAAAATACCATTGAGCTTTACCTTGCAAAATAAAATTAGTTTCGACCATGAGTTACAGCATTAATGTAAACCCTTAATTTCTGAAGTGTACATCAGGGGAAGACTTATTACTCTCATTTTATCAGACTTCTTACAGTGAATAACAATGAAACTGGCTTTTTAGTGGTATGGTTTAAGAGTCTTGCTTACTAATCACGGGGTAATTGGATGAAATCATGATTCTGTCAAACAGATTTCAGACGAGTCCTAAATTCAATTACAGTAGACTAATTTAACAATATAATTGCTTAAATAATTAGTAGTGGCTGAATAACACAGGAATATAATTGGTGACGTAAAATAAACAATACGTTTACATACAGTTAATAAAACGAAATTTTACATAAAAATATACATCTATTATTTAATATAATACTATCTTACATATTGGAGGTGGTGATTAATAACATAATTAAATTCCAACTAATTTCGAAAGCACCGTCTTAGCTTTACATAGCGAAGCATGGTTTTGAGGTCCCTGACATATAAGGATAAATAGTGTAAATCCGTCGCGTTTTTCTGTCACTACTACACCCACTGACAGACCTCGTTAAATAAAATACGAAATTAAATTTGTCAGCATACTCCGAATGAGCAATAGAGCATAAATGTCTGTTCTTCTCTACAAATCAACAGGAAAATTATTTAAAATGAGGCAATATTGTAAAAATGGAAGCAAATAATATGACATAATCAAGATAGGAATTCTATACAGGTATTACAAAATAATCGACAGGATTTAGGTTAACACAGCTAGATTGCTATATAATAATATTATTGCTGTATGCCTAAATTAAAACATTACAGATCTTAAGCTACACTATCAAACTAGTTTTAAAAACAAATATGGTAGTTATATGACGTCATCGTGTCCATATGGTATCACATTTTTTGTCACATAAAGTTTGATAGTGTAGGCATAGCCTCTCCGCATACATTTTTGTACACTATCTTGTAAATATAAGAATACTATATTATGTAAATATAAAAATACTATAAACAAATAACGATAACTAAAGTAATGCAGTTCTGTTTGAGGAGGTTTACGGTCTTAAATTTTGCCTAAAAATTGCAACTAGCTTAAAGATGTATTGTCCCCCAAAAACATGAAAAATGAAGATTGATCAAATCAGAATCAAAATATCTTATTTTGTAGTTTTAAGTTAATCACTTCCGTAGAAAAAAAATAATGTTTTCACTTAAATTCAACCAAAAATCCATTGGCTGGCAGCCAATTTGAACATTTTTTGCTTTAAATTACATTTTTTCAGGTAAATACATTTTTTTTAGATCCAGTTTTTGGTCAAAGTGGATAACTATTACGTTACATTAAAATGGAATATTCAACCAAAATTTTTTTAAGAATTATTTTTTCAGGGGGACAATACATCTTTAAATAAAAAAAACATTGATAGTGAAATTCAATCATTCAATTTTATCTGTACATTACCTGTACGCTTGAGGTATCCTGTACATTTTGAACTATTATACCAATATTAAATACAATATTATTAGGTAGTACTTTATTAATAACATATTTACAGTTTTAAACAATATATTTGACTTTATTGCCAATATTAGTCCACACTCGCTATCAATTTCACTTTTGCATAAAAAATCGCTTTAAAGTGGAGTTTAAAAAAATTACTCTTCAAAGACTTGTGATGGGATTTAATGTAGGCCTATACTACATTTTAATATGGACATTATACAAAAGAAAAAAATAAACAATAACAATTCTATCACGATACAATATAGTTCTATGAATTTCTGTACAAGCGAGATGAAGAGTTTTACCACTAGAGAGAATGTAAAATAGGGGAACGGAAGATCAGTTTGCATTGAAAGAAACAAATTGATGTTGAAGATTAGAGATAGGTACTGTAGTTTTGTAAGCTGATCTATAGTTATAAATGAATACTATAATTCTCTTACTAGTACAAACATTTCCTAAAAATTATTTTCTAAATTGACTTGCTTCAACAAAATAAGAAAACATCGCTCATAAGCACAATATTTTAAAACAATCCTAAAGCATCAAGAGTAGAAATTATTGAGATATTTACGACATAAACCAGTTTGACTGCATTGTTTTGTTTACACAAACAACCAGAAATAAACACATACTAGTCCAAATGAAGTATGGTTAACATTCATTTCTGAGAAATTTATTTATCTAAAAAATGATAAAATTGGCAAATTTTAGTCTCATTTTATGATGGAAAATGTATTTATAAAGACTCATGGCAGCTGTATACAATATAAAGGTGATGTTATACACTAAGAGGTTGATGATTCTTCTTTCGTTTTACTTTTTCTTGATTGTAAATGATGGTTGTATACAAAGATCTCTCCATCTTCATGGAAATGCTGTAAAATGAAAACAGTGTTTTTTACATATCATAACACACCTGATTGTATTCTTGCAATTTGATTGGTCAATTAGGCACCATGTGCCATTTGGAATTAGCGCCCTATCTCATAGAAAAGTGATATCAAATGGTAATAATGAACGGCTCTAATACAGGTTCAGCTTTGTGCAAACATTTTAAGAAAATTTTGCATGCGACGTTGCCTGATCGCATTCGGAAATCAACTTGCTGTGTGTGCTGTTTGTAACTGCTAACATATAGCTAAACAAGCATATGAACAACATTTAGTGATGGAAATGGTATTGGGATGATAGGGAACTTTTTTAAAACACTCATTATTATGGTAAAGAGACCAAAAAGAACAAAATGAAAATAATAAATACCTTGTGTTGCCATGTAGTACCAGCTTCTTTTCGTTCTTTAGCTTCATTTCGTTGCCTTTGTTCAAGAAAATGCTTAGCTTCCGTAGCTTGATCCATATCCTTTGATTTTAAATGAAGTGTTACGTCCTTCCATAGCCTGCAATTGCATTAATAAAACAAATAAAAACCTAACATACAATGAACATACACCTGGATTGACCAGGTTTCTTCTCCATTTCACAACATTGTAATCACTCCCACGCTATACAAGGTATTTTGGCCACACAGTCTTGCCAATTTTTACCAGAAAAAGCTTGAAAACAATTTGCAAAAGATAAGAAGTTGAAAGTTTTTATATTTAGAATGGAGAGTACTCAAGAAATTGGACAATATCTTAAAGCACTTGGCATCATTAATTTATATTTTACGGATATTGCTGTGTACGACACACAAAGTACAATACAACTCAACAAGAAAGTAATAAACAATATAAAATGAATATATCTGACCACAAGAGCTTCCCTAATTAAAACGGACTTTTGTGTATAACGGGAAAAATATTTTACCTTCTCGATTCATATTCTCCTTGGTTTGGTAAGGGTTTCAACTTTTTCTTGATAATTTTCATTGATTTTGTGTCAACAAAAGGCACATCATATTTCTGTGAAAACAATATTTTTGCTTCGTATAGAATCAAAAACCTTCAAATAAATACAAGATTCTGTTTACAATAACATTATTAATACATCGTTACCATTCATTACCCAGTACATTATACATTGGGAAAAACACTGGTTACTATTATTGTTGGTTTCTGTATAATTATTATTATATACAGTACCTATGTTATTACCATACTGCTGATCACACCTACATGAAAGTATTGAAGGCAAAGAGTAAAAATCAAACATTGAAGAAGACATTTATCGCACAGATAGTAAATAATAAATACAAATTTATAAATAAAATTGAAAAAAATCACTAATACTGATTGTATTGATAAACAGAAAAAAAGGCAGCTCTTAAACAACCTGGTATGCTTTTCACTTAGTAGAAAAAAAATTCCTGTTAATAGTTTGAACACCAAGTCTATACTCACCCCATTTGATCCTTTAGAATACATCACTCCATTCCACTCTCCTTGAACCGATAAAATGGGTTTTTTACTATCAGAAACATGACTATACAAATAACAAAAATATGGTATTTTTTAATCATTGGTTTTAAACACTGATAATACTGTCAAGTTTGGTAGTCTGAATATGTTTTTGATCGTAAAAAGAATTTGGGACCCTTTGGACCTAAAAAAAAGTCTAGATTTTGGGAGAGTTTAATATTCAAACATCATATTAGGCTCTCGCTAATGCAGAATGCTTTACCGTTAAACTTAAGGTCAAGGAAGTCCTCCTCCACATCACGTGGAGGAAACCTTCCTTGAACAAACAAATTTATAACTTAGGCGTCACGCTTGCCATATGATTGTTTGTTGTCTACATTCCTTGTTTTTTTATCATGCTAATTACTTCCTCATTTACATACAACATGATGAGAATAGTTTCCGAAACATGTCAAGACATTTTAGGGCAGTTTGCCTATTTATTAAATGTCTCACAATCGTAATTTTAAATTGAAAGTTTGGTGGAATCATACATGATTTATCTATCAAACATCATATATATACTTACAAAACTTCAGCTGTTATCCTATGCCTTTTACCCCCATAGAATGGTTTAGTGTGGAATGCCATCTGCGCAGAGAAACCAGTTTTATTGCATAGTATTTGACATTTACCTCCCATTTCAAACCATGGCACTGTTAGAATAGATCGACCGTATCCACTTGGAAATGTCATTATGTAATCTTCTTCATGTTTGAGGTCAGAAACACAGGCTGAAAAAAAAAACATGTTAAGTGAAACTTGTGTACATGACACAGGTAGGTACAGTACATAATATCAAAACAAACATAACCGAATGTGGTGCATCTCACCAAATCAACGCACAAGCATACCAAATGGATGTACTGTACAGTAACAGGAAGGAAGTTGTATATTACCTTGGCCAATCATATCAACACCTATTGATAATCCTAAGAACTTAGATTTTGTCCAAAGATGAGCATTAAATGCCATTTGTGTGTTATAGCACTCAGCATAAAATGCAGATACTACAAGAAAAAATGATATAATATTGATTAAATCTACAATCAAAAATGTGTAACTGAAACCATGACATAAAAAACATGAATTTCTCTAAAAATTGTAAAATACTATTATTCAGTCGTTATAGGTAGTAGAAGCTGATGATAAGATCATGGTACCATATCAAGTCACTCTCCAGAAGATGAGAAAACTGCGAACAAAAGTTGGTGGCTATTCAGTAGGTAATTTTTGAAGTAAAATAATCATAATATTAGTGTACAAAAAAATAGGAATTTTACTTCCTCTGTAATTTGAACTATCCTCTCACTGATAATAAGAAAGTGCTTTAATTTTCAAAATGATTATGTAACACACAGAGAAATAGAACAAATTATGGAACATAGATAATTATAGATCGATAATTATTTAGTAAGAATGTACTGTATGAATGAGAGAAAGAAAGTAATAAGGACTCACTTGGCGGGTGATGAGACACTTGTTCCCCAATGAAAGAAACTGTGTTTTTAGGAGCCCATGGAACTGGTCCATCTGTTGTTAAATCATTCTAATAAAGAAAAACATACTGTATTACACTATTGTGAACTTTTTTGTGATCTAATTGTGATATGTGATATTTGTGTACGACATTTTTGCAATCTTTGCAACAGGTAGTCATTTGTACTGCTCAATGTGTAGCAGTAAGGTAGCCTTTTCTGGCAAAATTATTCCCTTAGTGGCCAGAAAAAGCGTCTAAATGCCCCATTTTTCACAATTTTTTCATATTTTTTTATTTGATCGGCAACAAATAATGTGCATCCTTCATGGAAGGCCAAAAAATACCAATGCAGAACTTTGGGTTTGGGGATGTAATGAAGATTTAAAACTAAACTCCACCGAGTTCTGGGGTGGGTGAGAAGGGGAGAATGCTGGGTTTGAGCCATTCATATGGAGGGGTTGGGTTGGCTATATGATGTAATGGGAGAGGGTTGTTACACACTCTGCGGCGGGTATCTTTTCTAGTAATATATAAAGGGAAACAAACTCCTTATAAAAGATCTTTTGTTTCTTCTACATTCTTCGATATACAATAGTTAAGGCCTTTAATATAAAATTAATTATACCTTATCTGTATTTTCGGGGTCAACATCCCAGTAACAAAGAAATGTTTCACCAATAATTGGATTGTAGGGTTTCTTAGCAACAGATCCCTTGCGTCCTGCATGGAAGGCAGACACATACCAACGTAAAACTTGTATCATTCTCTCCTTCGGATCATCTAGAGTTGAGATTCTAAATGAAACAAAATGATGTGTGTTACCAGTAATTATTATTAACATTAACATTCTGTATTTTAATTGTCTTGAAAACCATATTCAAGTTAATTGTCTAATGATATTTTTTCTCAATTCAAGTAAATTTATTGTCATTTGTTAACATATAAAAAACATCTACATTGAAATGAATGTGAACGATTTCGGAACAAGAAATAAATAAAAAGAACTTAAACTACATGGTGAAACTATCACCCGCTGGACACCATCCAGGTATTTCTAGAACTGGTTTCAGGGTTGGTAAAAAACTAAGCCTAGCCGGACCCCATTCCAGTTTTTCAATGTTTTGGGGAAGTAAAAACTTAACGTAAACATGTGTCATTAATTGCACGGATTGCTGTTGGGTAGAAAGAAGAAACTGACCTATTAGTTTTTGCAAGTATCGATCTAAATTTGTGATTGTGAGACATAATTTGGAAATGAAATACTATAGAGTATTTCGGTACAAAACATGTGCAAAAAAATTCTCTTACGTTGAAAAGAGATCTGGATGAGCAAAGAAGTCTGCATACATCTCTAAAGCTGACCTAGTCTCTAATATGAAGGTAGGAAGCACAACTTTGGTTAAATCCATCCCAAGGCGAACCTGTGACAGCAGATGCGTGATAACACTTCCATGCTTCTCGCAGTCAATTACTGAAAAAAAAGGGGTTAAGCGATTTAATCATTTCATCTATATTTCCTAATTTAAAGTGTTTGATAAAAATTTCTCATCTACAGAATACAATTAAAAATTATTTTATCAAAATGTAGACATAAATCATATAAATGAAGCAATATTCCACTCGAAAATATTTTGAACAAATGCGTAGAATTACATAACAAAATTGACTATTCTATACAAAAGTAGTAGTTTTGTATTAATTGTTTTTATTTTTAAAATACTTTTTTTATTTATTAAAAAATAAAAATAGTTACCATCGTCTTCATCTTCAGATTCATCATATTTTGAGAAAGACTCTGTTCTTTCTTTTTCAGCACCATTCAGTCTTTTTGTAACTTCTTCATCACTGAAAATGATATATATATTTTACAAATAATGAATGTTTATGGGTGCGATGGTGCAAATTCAAGATATTTCAAGAAAGATGAAATGTTATATTTATGATTTTTCATCTTTCACCAAATGAAATGTGCCTTCACTCTCTGACTCAATCAATTGCTTTATATTTTTTTTATTTTTATCACTGTACTATATTTGTAAATAATTGTAATGAAACATTAATACCATGTAACACTCATTTAGGAAACCAGAACCTTTTTAACAGGCCTAGAAGATTTCCTAGCCCAATTCTTTACCATTCCACAATTGAAATAGAAAATTACCTCTGATACTCATCAACATCAAAAAATTCTTCATCTTCACTACTAGAGTAGGACACGGTGGGAATTAGGTCAGATCGGATCTGTGTTCTTATAGGTGATTCTATACTAGACTGCTCCATTCTTAATGGTTGGGCTGTTGCAGAATCATTTGGATGGTTACCTATAAAATAACAATTTACAGATTACTGGAGTAAAACCTTTTCATAATTTTCTTCCCCCAACCTAGTCTACACTATCAAAGCACTATTAAGCAACAACAACAAATGTGACGTGCCTCTATATGGACATGATGATGTCATATCACTACTATATTTGGGTATATCACTACTATATTTGGGTAAATCACTACCATATTTAGGCACATAACACTTGTTGTCAAACTAGTTTGATAGTGTAGACATAGCTTTACATATAAACAAAATAAAACATCAACTTCACTGCTGCCATATGGATCCAAATGTGAATGTAAACTGCTTACATAAAAAAAAATGTAAATTTTGAGTTAGACATTTTGCTTATAATACCTGAGGTGGTAGATTGTCTCAATGAGCTTGGATTATCAGCTGAGCTTGCCTCATCTCCCAAATCAGACTGGATTATTCCATTCATTGGATACAAGGTAGTCTAAACAAATACAAACAGATACACATTTCATTATATATATATAAATTTATTGTAGGTACAGTACAAACTAACAAAACTAATAAAGTGATATATGTATAATCAGTATACTTTATACAATAAATGTTATTGTTTACAATATTTACAAACATGGTTCAAAGTATTAGAATTAAAACCTGTATGTATCCAACAAAAATAACTCATTTATGACATTTTTTTGAGTAAAACCAATGCTTGAATATAACTCCATCTAGATAGATTTCATGTATGACAGACTATTGATTGATTTGATCCAAAATTGTTTCAATATATTTCTTGGACAGGTCATAGGTCAAACACAGTATTACTGTATATCAATGTCAATATTTAAAGTAATATGGTACATGGATAAAAATTGTTTGTATATAGGCGAGTGACCTTTGAACCTTAGTGGTCTGTGGTAGAACATCTATCATTTTATAATCAAGTATGTATAATGAGTAATAACAGAAAGGTTCTTTACCTTGGCAACTTGTAATAGAACAATAGCTTGTTTAATGGATTCTATCATACTCTAAACAAATTAGAAATAATATTTAATCAGTAAACAAACATAGAAGATTAATTAATTGCTTTAAAATAAAATATTTTCGAATAAAAAAGAATATATTAAAAACTTTTTTATTTCCTTTCAACTTTTTTTTTGACCAACAAATTGACTGAAGGGTCATTTGAGCCATGTTTTTGTAATGTTGATTTGACCGACAATAAAAGTATAATATAATGTTAAATATTGTCATCAAAACGTCTCAGATGATTAGCACCATGCGCGAAAGGTGATTACATCATAACTGTACGTACACTAGTGTGTCAATGTGAATGTCCACCTCAATCAAAACATTCATATACGACGAGTACCAGTGCAGCCCATGTGGACATAGATATACTTTATGTTCACTCAAATAAAAAAGTCCAGGCTATTACCTTAGCTGTTGACAGAACCTGTTCTTGCTTTACATTTTCCTGGTCTGTGTTTACAGTCTGCATCTTAGCTTCTAGAGATTCTGCTTGGTTTATAAGTAACTGGAGATAAGCATCAGCTTCAGTTAACTTGCGTTCAAAATCATTAATTGATGATGTATTCTTTGGTGATTTAAACTAAAAATGAAAACAAAATGAAAACAAAAGGTTTAAAAATTGGTAATAACATTTTTTTTGTACAATAACAATTTAAATACAGTAATGGAACTTTGCAGAAAAACAAACAATCATGTGTAATTTGATTACATTATTACGGTGTTATATATCTGATGTATGGTTGAAAAGTTTAACAAAACATTTTAGACGAGAGTGACAAACCAAGTTTACTGAAGTTAAGACCAATGGATCACCCATGTAAAATATTGTTGAAATAAAATAAATAAATTTAATAAATAAGAAACATAAATACAAATGGCATATGGTAGAACAAATAAAACTGATCATTAAGAACATTACCTTCACCTCTAACTTTTCTCTGTGTTCATCAACCGAGAATTCTGTGGCACGATATTGCCATCTCGCAAGGTAAGCTGCAGGAAGCATGTTGCAATTTCAACTTAAAAGCTATGACAAATATTTTTTCCAGATATGATTTGATAAAATGAACTTGTGCAATACAATCTAAAACAAGTTGACAGTCAATCTGGCTTCCATGAATTCAGTAAAAGACTTAAAAAAGAATTGGATTCCTTTAAAAGAAAAGAGTACTTAAACCACTCAAACCATGAAAGAAGTATTTTATAATAATCCACCTTGCCATTATCAATATGGCAATCAGTCAACTAACTAAATCAGTTTCAACCAAGCAGTTCCAGAAATAATGGCATTGAGTAACATTGTAGAATTTGCTGAAAGATTGTCAAAGAGACACTACCACAATCCTGTCTGTGTACTGATTTATTAGGATATACAGGTGATCCATAACATACTGTCAAAATATCCGAAATGAAATATTTCTTTGAATAAACGAATGAAAATTACAATAGTGATGGTAGTGCATTGATACAGAGGTACAAAGCTACTAAAAATACATTCATTAAACAGTATAATCCACAAAAGGTCAGACACAGGACCAATGAATGACATTGGCTAATCAAATTGATGAACTCTGTACTTTTTACAAATGAAGGACTCATAAAAGCTGTCATATATTAACTATTAACAAATGCAATACCATCAAGAAAAAGATAACATAATCACTATGGCTAAAAAAACAAGTAGGAAAGATACTACTATCCCTGTACATCTTGTTTTGATCTAATTTAAGGTCACAAACTGCATTTTATTTTGAAATAAATACTATTGGGCCTATTGCGATAATTTAATAAATATGTCGATCCTAATCATTTTAAGCGGCCGGCTATGAATACCATACATACAAATGAAAGAACAAACTGCATGATATACATTTATAGAGCATAATATTTAAAATATAAAACTGCTTAAGAACTTTATTGAAATAGTATACACTATAAATAATCAGCATTTTGAACAAGTTTAGCTGAGAAAAGGAGATTAGCAGTAATACTTGATGCATTCTCATTCTACTGTACTTACTGTACAATTATGGTAGATTAAAGCCTAGAAGTGATGGTGTTTGGCCTACACTAATTATCGTTAAATCGCAATCTCTAGTTAGGAGACTCTAAGGAACCCAAAGTCGACAGAAATCGTTAGCATTACCCAAAATACAAGGGGTTCTGGCTCTCGTTACTGCAGTGTAGTTCATTCAAGGTCAGCGACTGTTAATCAAATAACCATTATTTTGCGTTGCACATCAATAACCAAATCATCCAATTGATCAAAAATGGCAAATTAATTGGGTGCTTTTAACCATTATTTTCAGGCTGCAAGTCAACCAGTTACTAAAAATTTAACCCGTTTCTGATTCCAAGAAATTGGAGTTAATTTATTTACACGGTTAATAACTGGTATTTAGGAGCAGAAACAGAACCTTTGATTCATCAATATGAAAGGGTTAAAAAGAATGCAAATGCTTACCAGATATTGCTGATGTGAATGCCTAAGAATAATATCCTCTAACGCCTTCACCCATTGACCTCTTTCATCTGAATCTCGAGCTGATAATAAAAAAAAAAATAATATAAAATATAATTATACTTATTGCATGAGAACTGAAGCCAATTTGATAAGTTTGAGCTATATAATCGGCACTGCTTCAAGGCACTCCTCAACAATTGCTCTGGTGGTGGTCTTTTTTTCATAAGGACTGGAGGTCCAGTGTACTGAACACATCTGCACTTTAAAGCCTAGGCCTAAATGCTAGTGTAGAAAGGCAAATTAGCTAATCGAAAAAGCGGGAACTGAAACTGATCTAGGCTAGTTTTGTTTTTCCCACGATTCCACTTTTTGTATACAGTTGTTCCCATTCTTCAAAATCATGCAATGATTTAAAGCTAATTTAAGTGCCTTGTCTAAATTGATATCGCTCTCCAAAAATGTTAGTGTGTTATAAAAACAAAATAGTGAATGTTTTTATTTGGAGAGTATTGGGAGAATTTATTCATTCGTTAAAAATATCTATAGAACATTCTTCCTATTCAACTCATTATTAAAACATTTATTATTTGTATAATTACCTTGAAAATGGAACATTTTGTTGTCACATGTGATTGTAAATGTAGAGTCATCTTCATCATCTATACCAATCACAGCTCCCTAAAAGCAAAAAATAAAAGCTCCCTATAAGAAAAATATCATGCTACCCTATCCATTACAAAAAGAAATAGCTGTGCATTCATACTCATAAACCTCTTTGGGTGTAAAAGACAAGGTATAAAAGAAGCAACTTTATACTGAAGAAATCAATTATCAGTAATACTGTATGAAAAGCCAATTGAAAAAGAATTCAATTCAAGTAGGGTCTGTGTATAATAATATTAAGATTTATACAGCGCACATATCCACTAAAGTGCTCAAGGCGCTTGTGAAAACCATGAAACATATTCCCCTTAAACCTAAATACTATTGATAAATTTGACAAAAACCGAATAAAAAAAACAAAACTAAATCGAACCCACATCACTGCTTCCGTTTACCAGCAATTTAAGGTGCATAGACCAGCCATTACATAACTCACAGGTGTTCTCAGTGATGTGGGTATCTAGCTAAACAAATTAAATCTTACAAATTGCCAAAAGCAGCCGACAGCAGATGTGTCTTAAGCACACTCTTGAAAACATCAGTAGACTTGCTTGAATGAATGTGTAAAAAATATTCAGGTTATTGACATAATATGGCTAAAGACACCCTTAAAAATTAAATTATTTGTTTGTATATTATACCTTCAATCTGACACAGCCTCTACGTGATCCTCTCACCATTTTTTCTTTTGACTAAAAAAAGAGCAAATGAAATATTTAATTATTTAGTGTGGATGTAAATATCAGATTACTACAGAAATGCACATTTGTTTCCTATAGCTATTAGTATTACTGTATAGCGATAAAATTGTTACATAGCAAAGTAAATAGAAAGGGGTCGAAGTATCAAAATATGCTGGCCCTCGGGGAGAGCTTCTCCTCCCCTCCCTTGGGGAAGATTGACTCCGCCCCGACCCCTAAAAATAGGTTATAGCTTCAAATCCTGGCACACCACTGACTGGTATACAATACATCGTATTTCAAGCACAAACATTTTTGACGTTTCCTCGTATATTTATTATAACTTATCATGTGTTCTGCATACACGAATTGTAAGTTTGATATAATATATAAGATATTGTCTAGTAGTGTACCCAAAACGACCATATAGTCAAGTCAATCTTACTTTTCAACTTAAATTAATAACTAATTAATTGAGACTGAGAATTTTTTTCTTTGATATATTATATTCATTAACAATGATATCCTTGTTTGTATGCCTCTACGGCCCTAGACTAGCCTAGTATAGGCCTATAGTATAAACACATTTAACTTTATCATGTCAACGTTAATTAAAAATTGCCAAAACTAGGAATACACTATTATATATAGGCTACTACTAGTACTAGCCTAGGCCTACTAGGCCTAGTACTGTACTTAGGTTTCACTCCAGTAGTCAGAGGGAGTAAGTAAAGTAGGCCTACCTAGCTAGCCTAGGCCTCTACTAGCTAGGCCTAGCTAGGCATATTCAACCAAAGGCATAATAAATTATTATAGGCCCTACTACTCACAGTATAATATGATAAAAGGCCAGTTTCTTGGTCCAGAACAAACCATCTATATTGCCATCCTTTCATTACATTAGTCCATTTACTAAGTGGCCCCTCCATTCCAAAACTAAGCACTGGAACCTCTGACATCTCCTTACAAACTGGTTTGACGATCGTCCCGCCGCCCGCCAGTGAGTGTGGTGATAGGCCGAGCAACCTAGTAGGCCTAGCCTAGCTCGCCGACCTGTGCGCTCGAGAAAGGGCGCCTCTCATGGACGACGAAAAGTATTTGAAAGAACGCCCTCGCTTGTTTGAAGTACATTCCTTCACACAAAAACACCACCACACCACCACCCGACGTCCGGCGACGATCCGATAGAGATGCTGATGATGGTTGGTGCGAAGCCTACCTAGCCTAGCCTAGGCCTAAGCCCCAAAATTAAATGTATCTATTTATATAGGCGTTATATATGCTTATAAGCTAGCTAGGCGTGTTGACATATAAGTCATACATGGTGTCATTTTAAAGACTATATTGAAGTATAGGCCTAGCCTAGGCCCAGGCTACTAGTACTAGCCTAGTACGGTAGGCTAGGCCTACCTAGTAGTAGGCCTAGGCTAGGCCTGTCTAGGCCTAGGCTAGTAGGACACTAGCTAGCCTAGCCTAGAAAAATAGGAAAATATCTATTATTCACGCATGTGCTATTAATTTTGTCGCGAGAGAGAAGTCAAGTTATATTACACTGTATAATAGAGCAAAAATTAAATACGGGAATACATACTGTACACAACTCGCATTTTATTCATATATAAATCGAGAGTATTTGATAAGAAATTCTTAAAACCAGTAGTGTTAAAGCCCCCTTCCCTACGTTTTTTAGATCTAATTTAAGATCACAAACTATATTTAATGTAAAAATAATACTATATGGTCCTATTGCGATAACTTTTTTCGTCTTTAAACGGTTAAAAATGTGAAAAATAAGTCGATTCTAATAATTATAGCGGCTCGCTATAAATCCCAAAATGCATTGCGCGCGGATTGATATTTTTGTTTTTCACCTGTAATTCGCCCACTTTTCGATCGATCGTGAGGCCAAAACAAATGGAAGATTCCTAACTTTTCAGCGAAAATACCGGGTTTTCCCCAATTTGTATCAACGGAGTCTGGCAAAAATAGAAAGACAATTAATGCAGCAACTATACAACGTCAGGCTAGGTATATAGCTAGCGTACGATGTTCGTACGTTACCGATGTTTACCAGCTAGGCCTACAAAACTAAGCCTAGCTAGGCTAGGCCTAAGACTGTCCACGAGAGGTTGATCGCCGCGAGCTACTTAGGTAGTGCATTGTTTCTCACTTTTTATCATAATTTACCATAAAACGTACATTTAAGACAAGGAATGACATGGTTTAATGTTTTTAAAGTGATATATATGTATTATTTTCCAAAAAACGTCCAAAATTGCAGGGAAGGGGTCTTTAATTAGGGGAAAATTATGATCAAATCAGAAAAATCTAATTAACCTTTTTAATTAAAATCTTAATTTATGCAAGAAAAGCATGTTGACACTAAGCAATAGGAATGAAATGTGGCACATTATTTTATATAACACAAAAGACCCAACGCTAAGACGATCGGGACCAACTGGTAAGACGATCGGGCCCAACACAAAAGACTATCAGGCCCAACGCTAAGACGATCGGGACCAACTGGTAAGATGATCGGGCCCAACGTGGTTCTGAAAATACTGGACGATTGGGACAAACTGGTAAGACGATCGGGCCCAACACATAAGACAATCGGGACCTCAAAATGTGGGCTCGATCGACATCGAACAACAACCCACTGGTTGCTGCCACTAAATATTTCCCTTGCAACAGAGCCTTTTTGGATATTATTAATTTAAGCGTTAAATTGGTTTTTTTTAAATTAATTGGTTATTTTGGTCTGTTCCATAGATCCATTGGAGAGCAAAGTAATCAGGTTTTAAAGTCAAGAAATATTGAAGATGCTGGTTGGGGTAAGTTTTTTTTTTATTCCAGATATTTAATGTTGAGATTTAAATGATAATAACAAACAGTGATTTTTTAAATAGATACAGTACTTTAACAAAATAATATGTTTCTTCTTTTTCTGACTTATGCATACCTTTGTATGTCCCACATATCTGCAAATTTTTTTTTCCCTTAGAAAAGTGCTAATTACAACTTCCTGATATAAAACATAGATGGGTTTGAATTTTTCACTGAAATTGTTGTTGTTGGCAGGTACTGTATGCATCTTCTTACAAATTAATTTATACAAACAGTACTTGAAATTCTTCCAAAATTTTTTTTTTGCAGTGACCTTGTAGAGGAAGGTAACAATCAATATCAATCATGTGCGTCGGTCCAATGTGGAGGCTATGTCATTGGGGTCCGTTTGTGACTCTCTTTCTGATTTTATACATTACCACATTATCGGTTTATTGTGACCTTGTTTACTGGCCTCCGACCTTTGACAGCTATGGAAGCATTGTGAATTTTACCATTCTATCATCTTGGATATTTTTCATTCTCTTCAATTATTTTAATGCTGTGTTCCGTGGACCTGGATTTGTCCCACTTGGATGGAAACCAGTAAGTTATGTTTTGACAATTACTATCTACTGTATTTATACTATATCATACTGAACTGTGCATTGTGCTTCCAGTTTTGTAGAATGAAAAGCAAGAATTTTGCTGATCATGTTTTAGCAGTAGCACACAATGTGTGAGAGCTGGGCACAGTTTTGCACTCAAATTCGAGATAAAAAACCCTTTTGGTGAACTAAAAACACAATTTATTACCTGATTTGTGGCAAACTTGAAGCCCCTGAAATGGTAAATTGCAACTGTACTATACATACAAATCAAAGAGCTACATAGGCAGGGAAAAAGATCAAAATCAAACAAGATAAAACTGCCTCAATATAAGTTTATTAACACTACATGTTTCGGGCATAGCCCATCATCAGTATAGTATATCATATTTGCAACTGGTTAAGTGTTTTACAATTTCCCAATTTGTATTATTAGCTATATGTGTTGCCTGAATATTTACATAAACTAATTCATACATTTTAATAGGAAAAGGATGAGGATTGTCAATATCTTCAGTACTGTCATTCATGCAAGAGTTACAAATCACCTAGGTCTCACCATTGTAGGCATTGTAAAAGGTAAAAATAAGGTGCATTTTTTTGCTATCAAAGTAAAAACTATTGCAATGCAATCTAACAACAGGATGCTGAGTTCCGGAGATCAAAGGGCGTATCTGTGGCTGCGACACACTCAGTTTCACTCACCCTAAACTGTTTGAATGATTTTCGATTGACCAATTTGGCTTCCTCAAATGTTAGGCTAACATAACATACACCACGCTGCGGAGAATATGTACTGTACATAATACAATACTGTTGGTATTTGTCGCAGCCAGACATAAGATCAAAGAACTATTGCCTCCTGATATTAGATTGCCTTGTTTCAATCAAATTAGTTGATGTATGTGTTCATTAATAGTGTTCAATAACTGCATTATATGAATGGGGATGCCATTTTGTTGTATTACATTATAATTTACCTGTAACATACTGAAGCTGGATGCTCATCCGCCTGCTTATAATAAATATTTGGAATTCACAGTTTAAAATGTCATTCATTTGTTGTTTTTTTTAATTTTAATCTGGTTTCTGTTTTTAACCAAGAATAATAACAAATACTCAGTATTTTGTTTCATTTGATTCTTTTATTACTAGGGAAAAATATATTTATAATAATGAATTAATTATTATTATTATTATGTGTATGAAATAAACTCATTAATGGAATGTATCTGTAATTTGTAGATGTGTAATAAAGATGGACCATCACTGTCCTTGGATTAACACTTGCTGTGGGCACCTAAACCATTCTAGTTTTACATATTTCCTATTTTTTGCTCCGCTTGGGTGCATGCATGGAGCCGCTGTACTTATATTAACTGTCTACCATCAAGTTTATAAGGTAATTAATCATTTTTGTTGTATATTTTAGTTTAAAATAGATGACAATCATCAATTGATTTGGTTTCATACCCTATATGAACTATGGAATTACAATATACTGTTGCTTAGTATTTAAATCGCTTTCTATTTCAAGTGGAGTTCCCTCAAGTTGATATAAACATCATTTTATATAAATTGATTTGTTGATATTTTTCAGACGTTACATTACCCGAGGCATCGCTATCCTCATCTATATAAACCTACATTGGTTCAGTATGACGTCATTCACCTTATATTAACATTCCTGGCTATTGGCTTTGCCATTGGCGTTGTGATGGCAGTAGGATTTTTATTGTTTATTCAAGTAAGTTTTGTTTTCTGATCAAAATCTACACTATCAAACTAGTTTGACAAAAAAAGTGATATAACATCATCATGTCCATATACAGTATGGGCACATTTTTTGTCACATAAAGTTTGATAGACAGAGCTTTAGAGTTGCATTGTTTTGTATTTATAGTCAAAAACAGAAGGAATTATATACGCGATTAATTTGTCTTAAAATTTAAATCATCAAAAAAAGTTATTTCATAAGATTTTTTTTTAATAAGGTAATGTATTAATATTAGTGAAGAAAAATCTTACAGGATTGTTGTTTTTTTTTAGATGAAAGTTATAATAAAAAATGAAACTGGAATTGAGGCATGGATTAAAGCAAAGGTAAGTGGTTGAGATGAGCATCTTTTCCATAGTACTTGAGTAGCAGGGAGAGAGTGTTAGAAACCAAAATTGGTTTTTACACAAGCCATCTAAAGGCCCATTTACACTAGGGCGGTAACTTGTTACAGTTACAGTAAACATAGCATTTAATTGTGAACAAATACAATTTTAAAAGACATGTAAAGTGTCCCATACTCTAAACACATGCAAAGATTATTCGTTACAGAGCTTATTGTCTTTTTGCATATTTTGCTATGTAATTAGTACAGTTTGATTACACCAATTAAAGTTCTACAGTTACTATAATGCTAGTGTAAAAATGGAAATTATAATTAACACTTTTTATTCATATATATTTGTATTGATAGAAATATCAGCATATTCTATCAAAGTCAACATAAAATAAATATTTTAGGCTGTCTATCGAAAAAGAGAAGATGAATTTATTTATCCTTACCACTTGGGTTGGCGAGAAAATATGAGACAGGTGTTTACCTGGAGTGGAAAACCTAAATCAGATGGAATCATTTGGCCGGTAGCTGATGGTTGTAATCAATACACACTGACGGTAATTCAATATATTTATTATTAGATTAAGTAAATTTTATCAGAGTTCATTCCAATTGTGGTAACTCTTGTATAATACTGTAAAAGCATATAAGATCAATACAAGTATTATTCCCAGTGGGCTGACATTTTCTGAAAATGAGAGTGAGATTTTGCTGAGGTGTGTCACAACATAATTGTAGGAAGAATAGTCTCTGTCTAATTTTCCCTGCTTTATTTAAAGAAAAATGTAATATCATTGATTGATCAGTGTTTTTTTTTCTTTCCTGATTAATGTTTTTTTTTTACAGATAGAACAGCTAAAACAAAAAGAAGAAAAACGATTAAGAGCTGTAAGTTATGACATTTGAGTATATACTATAACCTGGGTTCATTATTCCTGCTGGTTCTGTCTTACAGTACCACAAATGTTTTCATTAAAAAAAATGTACAGTATGCATCATGATAATACTTGGTTTGGAAAGAATATTACTTTATATCAGAGCACAAAAAAACATGAGATGTTGTATTTCATGCTGACTAGGAGGAGCATAGCATTTTTAATTGCAGCATGTGTTTTAGCTATAAAATCTATAATTGTCTTTACCTCAACTGGACAAGAACTAGGTAAAATTTATTGGGTGAATTGTGTAAATGTAAATGGGGGAATAACCTGTGACTTGCAGCCTACTGGGCTGAATTGTGCACAGGTGTGGACGACACATACCACAACTTTCTACTCCCCTAAGGGTCCCTTCGTGTCGAGTGCTGCCACCAAACTGCGCTCGTTCGTCTGTCCACAACGACAGGGGCTGAATGGACCAGTACACCGGGGTAACCCCCTACTCTTCTAAAAGATGTACTGGATTCTTTAAAGTGCACACGAGCCAGATGTGCACACTGGACCTCCAGTTTTAAGTCCTTATCTGAGAAGACTTGTTCTAACACCAGAACAATAGTTGAGGAGTGACTTGAACCTGTGCAGATAGCTATGGTTTGCCTTAACCGATCGGCCACTAGACTCAAATTCTGAATCTGTGCATGACTTATCCAAGATCACTAGTTTTGCAATACTACTCAGGCAAAGCTTATTGTATCTGAGGGTACTAGTTTCTGAATACTATGCTGGCAAAGCTGTAGTAGTTGATTACTCATTTGAAAAGCTAGTTTTCCAATACTACCCTGTCAAAACTGTTGTATAGCTTAATTATTTTTGCCTGCTTTTCAGATTGAGTATATTGTAATAGGAGACTACAGTGGTTCCTGGTTTCCAATGACTAAAGGGTTTTGTACATGTATACATTTACCTTTTACAGATGAGCCTCGCATTAAAATCAATGAGGATGACATTATCTTGGTTACTAGATGGAAAAAGTATGTTTTATTATGGAAGTGTTTTATTATACTTACAATAAATAACTGGACATGAACCCATCACTTTGACGAGTTAGTAATCCACACGACAAACGCAACATGCGCATACGTTAAATTGATACCATCCTTATGGCTTTGTTTACAGTGCAGTGCTAAATTATTGTTATATAGTATACAGAATATTCAGTATACACAGAATATACTACATATACTATTTAGCATTACTGAAATTAAGAGACGCCTTTTAACTTGGCAACAAGACAATGCGAGCCTAGGAGTAGAGCCTACAAACTAGCCTAGGCCATCCTGGTAGAGGACAAATTGACGGAACTACACAAGACAAGCATTGGCCTCGTTTAAATGTTTCTAAAGTAATATTATGTATATGCCTTATTTAATATACATGACAAACATTACAGAGAACGTGCTTTAACGTGTTCTGTATTCTGCATGGTTTAACATGACATGAAATAAGATAACATCTCTATGCTAAGTATTTTTACATTTAAAAAAAAAATCATTTTCATTACTATTTATTGTGTAGGTATTGGTTATATGGAGAACTGGTTTTTGAAGCTAACAAAGAGGGTAATAGTGAGAACAAGAAGTGCGTGCGTGGATGGTTTCCGAGTCGTTGTGCTATTCAGTATAATGTTGCAGATTATCCAGAAGGCAAAAGCCCAGTAAATAAGAAAGATAAATGAAATGAAACTATAGTATAGTTAGTAGTATAGATGTATTCTTATGGTGCTTTTAGGGAAGGGCATAGTCCAATACTACTAGTAATTTAGGTTTGTTAAGCTTTCTTTTGGGGTGTATGGTAGTAATTTTATTTAGATGACATGTGTTGTTTCATTTTTATGTTTTTTTTTCACTTTGGTGAATCAATGTGTGAATTAAAGAAGGAACAATAATTTTTATGATGGAATTTTTTATGTTGGTATAAATTTAAAATTGATAAATAATATCCGTAATGTGAATTTGTCAATTAAGTTTGGAGCAACATTTGTGGTTTTTTAATAAGTCATAATTTAAAAAGCTATTTATATACCAAAACATTTCTAGTTTATAAAGTTTTGTGAGAGCATGTTTCTGTACTTGTGTTATGTGTTTTTATAATTGTTAATTATCATTTAGCTTTTTATTAGTAAAGCTTGGTTCCCACTAGGACTCAACGTAAGAATGTAGACGCAACGCAAGCGAGTTGACCAATCGCTTGTGATTGGTCAAATCACTTTGTATTGTGTTACGTCCTTGCGTTGCCAAGCTGTATGAGTCTGGGAATCTTGTAGGAAGGATGTTTTGCACAATGTTAATCTTATAATTTATGAGAGAATACTCAAACATGTTGTCCATACCCATAAACAACAGAGCTTGCACTTGTGAGTTTTAGATTACAAGCCAAAGTAAACAGCAGGTACTGTAATAATGTTTATACATACTGTATATTAATTATGATACATATAATAACTATCTGAGTATCGAGCATGAGTTATGTCAAATAAACAAATAATTTTACCTTATGACACTGTACTGTATGCTGGGGCGAGTTTTTCACTAATTTATTATAATTATATGCAGAATTATGCAGGTCTGAGTCGGGTATACAATAATTCCCTAGCTTGTGAAGTTGACGCAACACACACAAAATAGGAGTGTTCACCTCAAAACTTATTATACATTAATGGGAAAAGATAGAGATGAAACAGCTGAAGAAAATTGTTTTAGCAAATGCAGGTGGGGAGAAAATGACTGTAATTAATGATAAATGCACACCTTGGAAATGGTCAATTTCCTGCTGTGATAGGGGGCCTGCCTGCCCTTATTAGCTCTTCGTCATTTTAGAAGTCCTGGATCTGCCCCAAGTATAGCAGTATGTGCTATAGAGTGTATTTAGTTAATGTTGTAGAAGTCTAGTGTAATTTAGCCTTTTCACTTCGTTTACAGGCCTGAAAAACATCAAAAAGTGGGAAAATATCATTGTTACTCCAGAAATGGTAATTAAGATGTGTTTTATTTACATGTACATTGTATTAAAGATCAAGCGACAAGTTTCTTAAGTTGGTTAAAATAGAAGTTATTCTCAACAAAGTTTAAACGATCACAACTAAGTACACCAGTTGCACATTTGATTTTAGATCAACATATTATGACATGTATGTATTATTGATTTTATTAGTTTTTAAATAATATTATGAAAGGAATAATTATTTTTGCTTTGTGCTTCCACCAGAATTAAATGGGTATTCTTAATGATACGTAATGCCAAAACTATTACATCATTGAATTTTAGCATTTTGTAATAATTTTATTTTATATACAATTTAACATTTTTTTACTTTTTTTATAATTAGACTTGACCCATATTATTGTATTTTTTATGTTAGTCCACGTTTTGATTTTTGTCTGAAAATTGTAAGCTCAAGTATTATACATATGAAACGCCATATGTGCCAAATTATTTATCTTTTTACTAATATTATGGTGTAGAACCTAGACTACGGTATGATTATTCCTCTGACTTTTGCAAATGACAAATATTTATTGAATATATTGATTGTGGTTTGTGACACATTATGCAATAGTTCTAAGCTTATAGTTCCCACACAATCAGATAATTAATAACAAATCAAGTGTCCATGATTAATCATATGATCTTTGCACACCAAGCGCTCAATCCCCACAATGCAACAGGGGTCAGGTCACATTTGAATTAGATTATTGGTGGTTTGTGTATAATTAGTAGTTACTATTAACTTTGGGTTTAGTACTGTAAGGAATGCAATAAACTGATTTTAATATTGGCAAAATATATTACTATTATATGACTTCTTGTACAGCCATGATTTACTACAATCCACGAACAAATGTTTTAATCAAATATGGAAGTCTGTTGTTGACAACTGGAGTGAAAAAAACTACTATTTACTACTACGACTATACCCAAATAAATAATATAGCCTACCGTTATATATATGTATACTGTATCCACTGGTCTTCTTTTCAAGATAGTATGAGTTTCGTTTCTATATTTGAATATCAAAGGAATAAAATGCCAGACTTGGATGATGCAGATATAATGTAAAAGTTTTATTATGATTTTTTTTAATGGAATTTTGATCACAAATTATGTAAACTTGGCAGGTATTCTAGTAGTAGAATACTAGTACTAGTAATTCTAGTAAATTCACAAACTTGACAGCATTCACATTATTATATTATAATAAAAATAATAAATCATGGTGTATTTGTGATATAAATTAATTCGTAATTGTGGCATATTATTATATTTATTTAATGAATAATATACTATTGTCAGTTTTGTTTTATTATTATTATTTATACAAAATACATACTCTCTTTTGGAAATGTTATGCCTTGCACAAATTTTCTTCAAACCTCCCGTGTGGCTTACATGGCTCCCCTACCTCTCGCTGCCTCGCTGCCTCGCATACCCTCTTTGTGTTAATTACGTATAGAGGGCGTTTTAAATATTTTCCGAATTTCAAACGCCAAAACATGGCTGACTCTGCAACATCATGTCAACAAGATTCTACAGAATCTAACCGAAAACGAGTAATTTCAAACGATAATGACGAAGACAACGAATGGATCGGACCCTTGCCGACTGAGGCTGTTCAAAAAAAGAAACGAAAAGGTGTGTAGGCTTAGTATTGGTGGTGTAGGTTATGTTATGCTAGGCCTCCTCCTACACTCGCTAGGCCTATATTGTAGTGTAAAGTAAGAGAGCTAGGCTAGTCTAGCTAGGTCCGGACCTGCCTACTACTACTCTAGACTCTGAAGAGGTAGGCCTAGATCAATCGATCACTCCGGACGCCATTCACTCCGGTCGCCGTGTAAATAATCGCTAGTTCCTATTCCTATTATTTTAACCCCAAATAATTTTAACCAACTTTATCCTGAATAATTTCTTTTTTTTTTCATTTCAGTTTTGGAATTCCAAGATGTTTACCTACAAAATTTACCATGTGCTGAGGGATATGAACAAAGTTTTATGCATCGTGATGTTGTTACACATGTTGCAATGTCAAAGTAAGTGTCATACTGACTTGGTTCAAGTTTGTACCATGTTACTCTTCCTTGCCCAGGATTTTATTTTTTTTCAAATTTACTTGACTTCAATATTAAAAAGAAAACTCTGATTGAAAAAAAAATAGCATCTATCTAGCTTTAAAAGTAGACTAACTGTAAATGGTGAGCCTAAGTAAACTAATATTTGTTTGGTAAAATAAATAAATAATGGATGTGTGATTTATACTGTATTGTTAATCTTTGCAGGACAAACTTTGTGATAACAGCCAGCATTGATGGCCATGTAAAATTCTGGAAGAAACAAGCAGAAGGAGTGGAATTTGTCAAACATTTCCGGGCACATCTTGGTAATAATGCAATTCATCTATACAAATAATGAAAGTTTACGAGTGCAATAGCCCGGGTGAAAATAGAATTTCATACTTCACTGAATGAAATTATTGTACCATCGCATGAATATAAACCATTCATTATTTGTTTTATATAACATCTAAGTAGATTCTTGTTATAAACATTATTGCCTTAGTTCTGATATTGTTTTGAAGGAAAAACCATCCTGTGCGCGTTCGGTGAATGATGAAAGGTTATATTTCACCTTATGCCGTTATTTGTACCATCACACTCATAAACATTCATTATTTGTATACTATTGCATGCCACGTGAAAATATTGTAGTTACTGAACCACTTTGAAAATCAGTACATTCGTATTGAAAGTGCATTTCAGATAAAAGAAAATATTTTTCTGAAAATCAGTAGGTATGATCTGATACTTTAAAACTAAAAATTTAGGATGATAACTTAAAAGTTGTCCATGTTATCGTACTATAATTTTATTTTGCCAAGTAATGATAATAATTCTTATATTTAATACAGGCTCTATTGTTAGTATATGTGTGAGTAGTGATGGTCTACTACTGTGTACAATATCAGATGATAAAACATTAAAGGTTTTTGATATTATTAACTTTGGTAAGTTTTTATGCATGTTATTTTTTTAAATAATTTAAAGTGATATGTTGCACAAATGTGTTTAGTTTATATTTTATAGTTGCAATATGAGGCATATGATGTTATTAATCATTGGGTTATGTTTATATTTAAAATGTGTTGGTTGTCTTGTCTGTTTGTTCTATAGGCCTATTAATTTATCTTTGCTAAATATTCATACTGAACTTTATTTCTGAATAGTTTCCGATGCATGTGGAAGGCTACACAAATAATGATTCTCAATATACAGTAGAAAATGAATTTGATGCATACTGTATAACTATCGTTTCAATGAATGCAACTCATGATTTGAAGGCCATTTAGTTTTTAACATTCAATGTGTAGCGATATTTCCAGATGAAACATCATAAACACTATTTCACAGCAGTGATTATACAAAGCATACTATATAATTTTCTTTATTTGTCTTTTAATATAGACATGATAAATATGATGAAGCTTCCATATGTACCAAGCTGTTGTGAGTGGGTGTACAAATCTGGTGATGCTATATCAACATTAGCAATGTAGGTTTGTTTGTGTCGTCAGCATACAGAAACAAAGTCGTAGCTGCTGGAAAAATTAATCTTTTACTACTTTTGATTAAAATATTTGTTGTAGGCCTATGTGCATGCATTTCCCCTATAGATAATTATAATTTGTAATGTTTAAAACCTGTAAATAAATATCCTGGCAAAAAAAATATGGTATGATGCTCAAAGGTCAGTCAGCATTTTTGTTGATTTTGTGTTAATGACATAAATTCTTGCTAAAAAACAATCTACAGAGCTTGAAATAGAAAGATCTATAGAAAAACCATGCATTCAATATCAACTGGTTTGTGCTGCCCATAATGTTTTAATGTTTTATATTTTTAGTATGTACATACAATGGTTTCAGCTTTTGCGGCTTTTTGTATTATATTTTTATACCGTAATAAATAAATATATAATGAAATTGCAAGTGAAGTGCTATAAGCAGGTCTTTGTTTGGTCATGCAATTTACAAAATGTATTTATAGTATAATGTGGAGTAAACCAAAGCTTTATTTTTTCAGAGGACAACATGATAATGGTGTGATAAATGTGTATGATGGACGAGGTGAAAACAAGCCACTTAAAACACTAGACAGTCTGCATTCAGCACAGGTTATTTTTATAAAGGTAACAAGATTTATGTTTTTAATCATTTTTTTCAATGCTATTTTATGAAGCTACAGATTTACATTTGGGACCCTCAGAAGAGTATACATTGTTTCCTACTTTAAGCTCTATCTACACTATCAAACTTTATGTGACAAAATAATGTGAGGTGCCCAAATATGGACATAATGGTGTCATATCACTACCATATATGCCACTATAATATTTATAGTTTTCCCTTTTGCTTATGAACATGTTTAAATTATTTTCCAGTACAATCCTGTTTATGAAGTGGCAATCTCCATAGACAAGCAGGGAATGGTGGAATATTGGACCGGACCAAAGAAAGATTATCAGTTTCCAAAGAATGTAGCTTTTGAGTATAAAACAGACACAGATCTATATGAATTTCTAAAGGTATTATGTTCTTCAGTCAAACATAGAAAAATGAAAACTTTTTTCTTCATCAAATGAACTTATTCTCTCCATTCAATGAATACAAAACATTCATCGTTTGTTTTTATAACACTCTACTCTACAATATATTGTTAATTATTTAAAGAACATGGGCCTAGGCCTAGACTTTCTTGTGTAGAAAGCAACCTATTTCCGCCTGCCTTCCTTCTTAGTAATGCAAAAAATTGAGAGAGAAAATAATCCTTAGACTGATTATGACATCATAACTAATCATAACTAATTATAGTTGATTTCTGTTATTGTGTATTTTCCTATTACAGAGCAAAACAATTCCTTTGTGCTTAGCATTTTCACCAGATGGAAAACAGTTTGCTACTATTTCAAAAGATAGAAAGGTTAGTGTTAATTACATCATTGCTACCCAACAATATCAGCCCATTATTAACTTTCAGATAAAGCTTCCTTACATCCCATTTCCCAAAAATATTTCTGTGGTAACCATCTTCTGTGCTAGTACTTCCATGGAAGTTTACATTCTTGGACTTTTCATGGATTACAATTTACACAGACGAGCGGTGGTAACGGGAATAAAAATATAGAATCTATGTTATTCCTTAATATGACCATTTACACACAATGCGGAGGGGCGGTTTCCGCTCAGGATGGATACAGAGTCTACGTGGGACAAGCTACTCGGTTTTCCGCTTACCATTACCACGTGGCTGTGTATATTATACTATCTGTTGTTCTTCTACTGTTGGTCTTAGGAAGATTGGCCAAATTCGTAGATTTCTAGAGGAGGAAACAAATATGTGACTCTACTGAAACTTCATGTCGCAATTCCCAAGACCCTGACAAATTGATGAGCTGCTCATCTAGTGTGTTTATCTATCTGTAGAGATCACATATTACCTATCTTACGTGAACTTCACTAACCTCCAAGGTGAAAAAGCATGTCATGTTGATTAGGACCAATAAGGATTGTAACACCAAATTGCAATGGGTAAAATATTGCTATAACAAATACTAATCAGTTAAATAACTATATGTCTGATCTACTATATTTGTGTTTGTAGATCCGTATTTTTAAATTTCAAACTGGTAAAATGACAAGGGTACTGGATGAATCATTAAAGACCTTTACTGAACTGCAGCAGATGAAACAACAATTACCTGATATGGAGTTTGGTAGGAGAATGGCTGTGGAGAGAGATCTTCAAAAGTCAGATGCTTATAATAAAGCTAATATAAGTAAGAATTTGTTACTATTAACTAACCTTTGTAAATCTCTGTCTACACTATCAAATGTTATGTGACAAAATAAATGTGATGTATACCATATTTGGACATGATGACGACATCATATCACTACCATATTTGGGCAAATCCTACTTTTTTGTCAAACTAGTTCGATAGTGTAGACAAAGCTTAGGTTAAAATGTTTTCTAGTGTTTGCTGTAAAAATTGCCTATAAATTAACACTTTTGTTTTCAGCACTAGCAAAAATCTAAACTGCCCTGTAGGAAATGGCATGATCCAGTTTTTGTTCCATGATTGCATAATGCCTGCTTTTTAACTGAAAAATCAAATGTGTTTTGAAATACAGACATACCATTAATATATGTCAGGATTTTTTCTAATGATAAATTTCAACTATTTTCTTTTCAGTTTATGACCAAAGTGGTTACTTTTTACTGTATTCGACAATGTTGGGAATTAAAGTTATTAATTTGTATAATAATACATGTTCCAGGTTCATTGGTAAGGTAAGCTGAAACAACAAACAAAATAAATCTTATATATATAAAAATTAATTAAAGTTAACCAATAAAGTTAAAAATTAATATGATTGATCTATATGTTTATGATAATATTCACTGTACTTGCTTTTAACAGTTCTTGACATTTTTATCTTACATTTCAGACAGAGAATGTACGCTTCTTACATTTAGCCCTCTTCCAAGGTAACGTAAAGGAGAAAAAGGCTGCACTCACCTTAGAGATGAAGGCATCCGAAAATCCAGCTTTACTGGGCCTAGAACTTGATCCTACCCTGTTTTGTACTGGGTTTAAAAAGAACAGGTTCTTTATATTTTCAAGAAGGGAACCAGATGAAACTAAGAAGTAAGAATCTCTCTACCTCTTTATATCTTCCTGTCTTGTTTGCATTCATTGGCAGTATTTCATACTAAATAACCTACCATACATACTACAACTTTTTATATATCTCATTCAAATACATTTGTATTGGCTGATAGGTGTCAGTGCCTTATAACTACATTGACACTAAGTTTTCTAAACTATGCATTTATAATGGTTATATAAATGAAGCGAGTAAACTAAAATAAGTTTAACCCTTTGTTTATTAGTGTTGGTAATGATCGAGATGTCTTCAATGAAAAACCATCGAAGGAGGAACAAATCGCAGCCTCACAGGTACATAAATTGAATTAACTTAATTAAGTCTATGCTAAATTAGATGTTTTGCCCTACTCTAAGTCTAAATTAAGTATATGCTATTTTCATGTGTATATGCATTTTGAAGCCAGCATTTGTCTGGTCTTAATTAGTTGTTGTCTCTTAAAGGATGATAAGATATGATACAAAAAAATTGATTAAAAATCTTGATAAAAATTAAAACAAAAAGGCATATATAAATAAGTAAAAACTTGTTGATACCACAGTATAACATTTTTAAGGTTACTATTCAATTAAAAGACATCAAACATTGTCAGAAAATAAGACTCAGTTATACAGATTACTGTACCACTATTTGACCAAAGAGACCAATTATGTTTAATATTGAACGTTTCATCAGGAACAAGAACAAAATGTTCTTGGAAATTCATAGAACTCATAAAAACTAATAATGATAATTACATTGTTTGTGTTTATGCTTTTTATTTTTCAGTCTGACATGTCTTTGAAGTTGTCTAACCTTGCAGTCATGCATACTACAATGGGGGATGTTGTCATCAACTTGTTTCCCAAAGAGTGGGTAGCTATCATAGTTATTATCATGCAATTTTAAGGTTTTAACAAGAAATTGTTACTATGTATATAATATCTATAAATTTCAATATTAGACCGTAAAAACTGTAATGTTGTTTTTGTTTGACTATAAATGCAAATTTTATTAAATTTGGTGTGACTTCTAGAATGTCTTACTGTTGTACTTATGCATGCAGTTCCACCACCCCGTCCCCATTCAATCCCTGTAGCGTTGTAAGCCAGTGTACCTCAGTTATTTCAATTGATCAGACAGTTGAAGAAAAAAAATATATATGTTTAATGCTTATACTATACAATCATTGTTACTTCTAAATTCCAGATGTCCCAAGACAATAGAAAATTTCTGTGTACACTCTAAGAATGGTTACTACAATGGACATTTCTTCCATCGAGTTATTAAAGGCTTTATGGTACAAACTGGAGATCCATTAGGTATGTAACCACATTTAACCAACACACTATCAATGGTTCAATGCAAAGACTTGATGACAGATGCAACAAAGTTTCTATGCTGTTGCATATATAAGATAAATGTTAAGTTGATGTTACTAATGACAGCTATTTTTTAAAGTCTTTTATTTAATTTTAATTTTATTCAGTTCACAACCAACACCGATGAAACCGTCACTAACAGGTTGAATCTAAACATAATAAACTATAATAATATATTCATATTTGCAACAATAACATAAACTTAGATTGGAACATTACAGAGATTTAAAAACCCTTTTACGTCTTGTCTAAACTATCAAATTAGTTTGACACAAGTGTAATGTGCCTAAATGTTATGGTAGTGATATGACATCTGACATCTCCATGAGCACAACACACTATACAGTTTGACAGTATAGACAGAGCTTTAGAGTAGATAAATGTTTTTATTGTTGAAATAGAGCATCTATGAGCATCTAGAGTATGTTTCCATACATATTCGATCCAAAAAAATGACTGGGGTAATAATGTTCAGCACTTTATTATTATAATATTATTATTCTGAAGGCAATGGTACTGGTGGAGAGTCAATTTGGGGAGGTGAATTTGAGGATGAGTTTCACCCCCGTTTAAAGCATGATAGACCTTACATCCTGAGTATGGCAAACGCTGGACCAAATACAAATGGATCACAGTTCTTTATTACAGTTGCACCATGTGTAAGTATCATTTGTGTGTGTTGCAGCTATTTTATTCATTTCGAATATGCTCTCGATGGAGAAACAGAGTATACATTTTAATAGTAATCATATTTTGAAGTCTGAAATAAAGAGAAATGAAATTATTTATTATCAATAAATATATTTATGTTTAATTCCACTCTTCCCTGATTTTTGTGATGATTTTAACCAATGAATTAAATTACATGATTATTTTCCTAAATATAGCCTTGGTTGGACAACAAGCACACAGTGTTTGGAAAAGTGACCAAGGGAATGGATGTTGTACAAAAGATATCAGAGGTAAAGACAAACTCAAAGACAGAAAAACCAATGGAGGACATACGCATTATTAATATTGCTATTAAATGAAACATCATATGTCAAACGTATTTGAGAATAATAATACTGTTACTGAAATATAGTAATAATAATAATGGTTGTCTTATATAGCGCCTAATACAATGTTTCTAAGCGCTTTACACACAAAGATGATCCATAAAATATCCTAAGATAACCAAACAAAAATAAGAAGAAAAGCAGAGGAACCATTTACACCGCTCCATTCTCCAGCACTTTGAAGCTACCATATGAGCGCTCACCGAAACAGTATTCACAGGAGCTCCAGTGAAAAAGGCATTTGTCTATCCTATCCTACCCAAATATTAATAAGAAGAAAAAATATGTTGCTTAATGTACAGTAATGTTTATAATCCTTCCATAAAAACTAGCTTATGAAACAGATGTGTCAAAAACAAAAGTTCTGCATTGGGTATAAAGGTATACTGTATTCTATATTTTATATTTTATTTCCTATAGCCAGACTCATCTCTAATATTATTTTTAAATGGTTTAATTATTGTAACAATAGACTTTGCCAGGCAGTCAGTAAAGGCCACAGACAAATACATGGAAACCTAAAAATCTGTATTATTGGCGATGACAATTTTAAATAATTCGTTTTGCTAATTTCTCAACACAGGCTCTGAAATTTCTTTTTACATGGCCATCTTTAAATTTGACTTATTAATTATGTAAAAATTCCATTGCACTTGTATCAATAAAATAATCAGTTTTTGTGTAAAACTGCATCTGCAAATTTGTTGTACATAATACTTTTTTATGTAATAAATATACATATTTCATACTATTTTATTGTTTATAGTTTTGTTGTATAAATAATTCATATTTCGAATCATCATTATAAAACAGAAATTGTGAGATGTAATAATTATTTCATAGCATCATTATCTTATTGAGGGAAGATTATTAGGGGAACAGGAATGTTACTAGCAAGTAATGAAAGGGGCAAAAACGTACATCTTTTCTTATGTGAAGGCATTTTTCCCAGTCATGCGTCTAAAGTGTGTATCTCCTGTATTCTTGACTTGTTGTACCATCTTGTAATAAAAATATGACTATGTTCTGTATCCAAGCAACTAAACATCTACATCTCTTCTGCACTACCTCACACACATCGAAACATTTCATTTTCACTCAATTTTAATACTTTTACAAAAAATGTTTCATAGTGAAGTTGAATGTTCATAATTAATAGCGTGGACCTCAAGGTCCATGATTATATCGTCCTACAATCCAACTACACCTAATGACAACATTCAAAATAGATATCACATTAATCTTTATTATTTTTCACAATTAGAGTACAGTAGTAATAACAAATCTATTTTTGTAATTTTTTTATATAATTATCATTCTATTGTATTATTTCAATCTACACAAAAATATTTATATTTACATATTTACAATACATTTTCAAGAAGCATTGGAAATTGAAGCAAATAGACATTTGGATTGAATGCACATCCACGTTGCAATCATAAATAAGCACTTTATTAACATAAAGCTCTGTCTACACTATTGAACTAGTTTGACAAAAAACTGTGATGTGGCCATATATGAACATGATGATGTCATATCACTACCATTTTGGCCATATCACACTTTTTTTGTTAAACTAGTTTTATAGTGTAGGCAGAGCTTTAGGTAGAATGTAGTGAACCTTTAGACAGACGCTTGTGGTCGCAATCCTGGAAAATAAGCACTCATAAGTGGAGGAGTAACTGGTGCTGGTTTTACCGATCGCGCATTAGTTTTTACAGCATGGGCTTGGCTCTGCTGTGCTGTTGGCTTAGGAAATGAGTGCATTGGTTGACTAGCCGGGGTAGAATGATCAACTGGGCCTCTGAGTATCTCACCATGATGATTTAGGCTTGGCTGAAGAAACTTAGCATCTAATGCTGGTTCACTACAAACAAAATCAGAAGGTGGATGGTATAAAGTATCACAAAATGTGGTTTGTTAAATAAACAATTCTTTTTCCTATCATACGTCCTATCCACTCTTCTATGTGTTGATAAGTTTTGGGGGGTAGCCTATGCATATGTAAATGCTTGATTTTACTATCAGATAAACTACAGTAAGGTTATGTTCATCAAAAACACACAATATTTAGGTTGAAGCAAATTTCATTTAGTGTTACGTTTTTATATGCATGCTTCGGTCATACAAATATTGTATCTCTAGAAACTAAAAATGCCTAATTTTCTTCTTTTTTCGTTCGCATCAAAGCATATGGTCACTCCATCACTGTTCCAGTAGATCAGGTGGTAATTACATGATGCAATGTCATAATAATAATGATTGTATACCTTTGTCTATTTACTGCTATTGGTGCTCCTACAACTGGCGTGTTAGACAGTTCCTCTGGTATGCTACCAATTCTACTAGGTTTTTGACTTATCGAGTTTGCTTTTCTTATCAATTGAGGATTGTATTGAATCTGAAAGAACAAGATAATGAAACTATTTTTTAGGGTTGTATTATTGGGATTAAAATATACTTTGCAGTGCAGAAAAGTGCTTCTGTGAATGGTCTCAAGAACCAAGTATTGTACATCAATTTTATGACACAGTATGCCAGCCTAATATACTAAATCAAAGTTCTACAAACTATGAGCTGCAGCCCAAATTTGGTGCAGCAGGAAACATTTTTGAAGGGCTGTTTTGCAATACAGAACATGCATTTAAAAAAAGATTTCAAAAGTTATTTTAACAAAATGGAGGGATAGGATTTTATTCGTAAAATGATGTCATCCATGATTTTTTGAGATTTTAAAAAAGGGCGTATCCCCAAAAACATCATTCTAAATGAACAAAATCAAAAATCCATTTCAGGCCTTTTTTAACAAATTACCTGCTGTTGCATAGAACTAGGCCTTGAAGGATAGTTGTGATGTGAGAACCGAGAATCACTCAGATTTCCTGGAATACTACTAATATTTGTTGTACTCAGTGGCTGAAAGAAAAAAAAAATAGTTTAAATACCTATACAATATCCTATTGAAAATTGCAAAATAATATTTAACAACATCAATGATTTTTATAAAAGAGGGGTGTGAACACAAAAAAACTGTGATGTGGCATAATTAGTGGTAACCCAACTAAAAATTTTAAAAACAGGTAGAAAAAATTGAACTAAACTAGAAATAATCATTTAAAATAAATATGTACCTGATTTGGTTGAAATGTTGGTTTGTAACCTGTGGTAGCGTTGGATGGCATGTCGTAACCACCAGGTAGCTTTCTAGATAGCTGTGCCTCATTCACTTGTTTGTTCAACCAATTAATAACTGGAAAATATTAAATTTGTAATTAATATTCTCATCATCATTATTATTATTCTGTGACTTTTTCCAGTTAGAAAATAAATATTGCATGCTCATTAAATCATGTTGGATTCACTACAGAGAAATAATACTTCTTTAATTAATAGTGCCTATTATATAACACCTAAATAAATTCCTGTCATTTGATTGGACGAATGTGGGTCACATGGCGTGCAATAGTATGCACTATTAAACGATCGTTTAAACATTCATTATTTGTATATTAATAGCTCTGTTTTGCAACTGTATCAAGAACATCAGTTTCTGCTAAATTTCCAGAAATTCATATCCGCCATAATTTTAGTAAACTTCGCTACTCGTATCTCAAGTTGGAGAGCAAATGGAAAAATTCCACTGAACAAATTTAGCATTTGACGTGTCAGTCGATTGGCTGCATGCTCAAATCATCACAATGATGTCATAGGGTCGTAGTGGACAACTTTTCAATCAAATTCAACAAAATCAATTCAAGGATGATTTCTCAATTAGCTGTTCTTACAAAATATACACACTAGAACTTTAACAAAAATAGCTCACCATTCTCATTTGTTTTAAGAAGTTCTCGACTTTCTTCTAGCTTTTTCTTGACATTCTCAAATGACTCACTTAAAATCTTGTTCTGTGAATAAGTCAATAACATTAACCAAGATCAATCAAATGAAATATTGATAATACAAATATGAACCAGAATGCGTTTTATAATATAAGAATGTTTTAATTATAGCAATTTCAAAAATAGCACATTGCTTGAGACTGACTAATACATTTACTGTAATTAAAGACATTTGTAAACTCTGTTTCCAACAGTTGTTTTTAATTGTTTCACAATGTATATACTATTGGAGGGTCACATCATTCCCAGTGATAGTGGTTTCTTTGCTTTTGACCCTGATCCTCCACTTATGTTGTGTTGTCTATTTGTTATGTTATGTAAGAATTTTTCTGAAAGGAATAAAGTAATATTTTCCATTTTTTAACCATAGAGCTTTCATAAAAATTTAGTTGCATTTTAAAGTTCTAAACATTAGAAACAGTACTGGTATTATGCAAGAAAATGAAGATTTAAATAAATTTTAAAAAAAATTAAAATTCTTACTTCACTTTCCAGTTGTGTCATTTTCAAATGAATTTGTTTTAACTCCTCCTGAGATTTCACTAGCTCTTGTGATTTTTCACCAAGAACTTTTTCTTGCTGTGTAGTCAAAGTGTTCTTTAACTTAATCTAAAAAAGATATATATTTACAGTACATTAAGAGTCAATTAAGGGACATAGTGTTTAAACACATTTCCCATCGTTTGTGTCACAGAACAAAGTTCCTTAAATAGAGGTGTCCCCTAATTAGTGTATACAAATTATCATTTCAATGTAATTTTGCCATCTTTATTTTTGTTAATAAATTAAATTGGAATTGATTATACATACAATACAAATGTTGCTATGTTTGAAAGAAAATTAATTTAAAAATAAGATTGAAACTGGAAATGATAATGTAATAAAGAATAAACATTGTCTACCTTAGCCAAGTATGTTTTGTTTTCTGCTCTTAACTTTTTTATTATGTCATTTCCCTGAAAAAAAAAATTAATCAAAGGATATTATAATTAGGGTTTAAAAAAATTATTTTTGTAAGTGTAAGAAAGGACCTTTCATACATCCTGACATTATGTAAATGTATGTAGATTTTAATCCAACACATGATTTCAAAGCTCTTTTTAAAAAGCTCAATATTGTTTAATGGCTTGCATGCAGAAGACTATTTAAAGTATGCATTGCTTTACATTGTGTACTTAGTCATTGCTATTTTTGTACCCTGTTTAGTTTGCATTGCAGTACATTGTGTACTAAGTTAGTCTTAGTTATTTTTGCACAATTGAGTGGTAAAGGAAATGTCACTCTACACAAGCACAAATATTTAGTTTCAATATTTTACCTTATGAACTTCTTGTGTCATACTCTTAAGTGTTGTTTCTAATTTGGTAATTCGATGTCTTAACTGGCTACAACTTTCTTCAATCTTGCTCTAATAAACGAATTAAAATTTGTAAAAGTAATTAAAAAACATGAAAATAAAATACAAGAATGTAAATTGTCATAATAATAATTGCAGTAAAGAAAAATATTATTTTATTCTGAATATGAAATTTTTTAAAAATCGACAATGCAGCTTGTTAAAAGCCTTCATGTACAATTGTGCTGTACAAAAGTACCATCTTTATATCGTAAAACACCTCCCATAATAAAAAGCAAACCTTGTGTTCATTTGCAGATTCCATTAACGTGTTATTTTTCTCAATAAGGATATCCTTATCCCTGACTTCCTGTTCCAAAACAGCGACTTTCGTTCGTAGTTGACTAACTGCTTTGTCGCGCTCGTGGCACACTGTTTCAAGACCGCTGTTGTCTTTACGCAACGTCTGCAATTCTTGACGAGCACGGTGGTAATCCTAGAAATGACAATGAAAGAATTGTGAACAATAATCAGTTAAATTGTTAATACCAAAACTAAAGCACCAAACGACCCTACCTCTCTTGTACTTAAAATTTTGCAGGTTAATCTTAGGTTTGCCTTGAGTAGGTAAACTTATATCCTCTCAGCAGTATGAATGTATGTAGATAACAACTTACCTCTTCTAACCCACTGAGTTTGGCTTTTAGTTCACGAATGTTTGATTCTGAGCGATATTTACGATCCACAAGTTCCTAAAGTAAATAATAAAGACATATTCAAGCGCATATTTTTCAACTTTCCTGCTGTAAAGCTCTGTCTACACTAGCACACTAGTTTGTGATATTCCCAAATATGGTAGTGATATGACATCATTATGTCCATATATGGGCACATTTTTTGTTACATAAAGTTTGATAGTGTAGACATAGCTTAAGGAAAAATACATCTTATAAGCTAACATACTTTTTACAATCACCAATTTACACATGATGTAACCTACCTTATTATTAGTATCTTGTTTAGACAACCTATCTTCCAGTTGTTGTAGTTTTTGTCTATAGTTCTCTTCCATTTCACATTTTTCCCTTTCAACTCTTGTTTGGTAGTCAGTTTGTTTCTAAGTATTAGATTCAATAATCAATTTACAAATGCATATCTACCATTTTGGTTTTTGGGTCTCATTCTTTGCGTCTAATTTCACTGCATGCTGAATATGACACAAATTAGACAAAATTCAGCACTATAACAACATTACTTTCTTTAGCTCATAATGCCTTTTGTTTTGCGGATAACTAACTTCTTAAAGTGACATATTCAAATAAGGTTAGTTTTATTTTTGTTGAGCTAAAATAAGTTGTTTGAAGAAGAGTCAATTTTTTCTCACTAAATAGAAAACATGCATTGTATGATACTAGATGTAAAAGCTTATAAATTATTCATCTAAGATCAGATGTTGTATACCATGGTATTTTTTGTACATTGTACAATGTAGCTATGGAATTAAATATTTTAGAAGTGTTATCGACTTTAACCTTTACAAAAATAATAATAATACCTCTACTGCCATTTTTCTTTCCATTAATAATTCATTGGAATGTTCAGCTGTAAGATTACTCAAGCGTGAAGACCATTCCAGTTTCAAACTGTCCAATTCTGACCTACATGCTGACAATGCCTAAAATAATCAACAGTAATTTTTTACAGATACCTTCAATGATAAAATACACTATACATACACTCTGTCTTCATTTAAACGTATCTGTGTACAACGGTGGGTTTGCAAAATAAAAATCAATGCAGTCATTTGATTTTCAAAAACAGAAAATAGCTCATTAACAAAATGGCACAAATGAAATACCTCTTGAGTTTGGCGAAGACGCTGAGACAGATCTGCTTCCGTTTCTTTTAGTTTGGACTCAAGATTATGTTTCTCATCCTGAAATAATACAACATCATTATATATTCTATGAATAACATGTTATAATAATATGTTACTTATTTATATCGCCTTTATCAAAGCGCTATACTAATAGATTCAAATTTATAATGTCCTTTATACATACTAAGTGTTGTAGATAGATGATATCAGACAGGCCTACAGAGAGGGACCCATATGCAACAAGGTTACAACCCTTAACTCTTCAATCAATTGTTCCATTTTTAAAGCGCTGTGTTCTTATAGTGGACAGAAGCCAAATTATGTGCACACGGGACCTCCATTTTAAAGTCGTTATTCCAAATTTGTTCTTCCACCAGATCTAGAGTTGATACAGTATTGTTAATTTAACTTACAATCATTAGAATTATAATACAATCAATGTTACAACATACCTTAAGATTTTTCAGACAATCAGCAAGATATTTCTTGACATCACCGTCCATTCCAGGAAGAAGTTTGAGGGATAAGTGTGTCAAATGTTTAAAGGCATTTGTTTGGATGACACTTAAGCTAGCTACGCTCATGCTGTTTAAAGATGGAGTATCAAGTTGAAGCAAAAATCTAATAAATTAAACCAGAAAATGCTTATGATTATTAATGATATATCTAACATTAGCAAATCAGCATGTCTTTTTCTGTTTAGGGTTGGTATAAGATAAGTTTCTTTTACTCAAATCCCTGAAACAGCTCCTAATTATTGATATTTTATTTTTAATTTAATTATTTTTTTCTTGGACTGTTTCAAATAAATGTGAATGAAATTAACAATGACAAAAAACTGAACAATGCTCAGGTCAATACAAATATTTTGCAATATAAAGTTGAAGGATTTAAGATAAATTATCAGATTGATGTTGTTCTTACTGTGGAACGTCTTTGTCCTGTTCCTGTAAACATAGCTCGAGAAGGTCAATGAACTTTTGTGGAAAAGCACCAAAGTCAACTAGCAAGCCCTGCTGGTTCTTCAAACTGAAAATGAAGCATTTATAAACATTTTACAAACAAGTCTGATTTTTAAAGAATTATTTTCTTTATCTTAAGTAGTTTTTTACATTAAGATTTCAACTAGCCTGTTAGTGGTGATGATTCACTGTTGGTATGGATTGAAATAAATAAAATAAATAATTATCATTATAATTTTTTATGCTTTCTAGTCGATATGAATAGCATTAGGGCTCTAGCGACACTTTCTCCAAAATTCACAATTTATTGAAAGAAGTGCATGAGAATTTAGATAGAATTACTAATATACAGCACAGAATATTGTATTACCTTTGAAAATCTTCTTCACCAAGAGTTAGGTTGTAGAGGAAAAATGGATCATTTTCGTCAGTCAGTCTCACCTTTAAATCCTTATTGAAATAAAATAAAACCATTTGAATGCTACAAATTACTGTACTATTTAAGTTAAATAAAATGAATTCATTTATTTTTAAAAAGCTAAAGAAATATGTAATAAAATGTGTAATGGTAGAAGAGAGAAGAAGTGGAGAAAATTTATATCAGACAAATAAACTTTGTACTGGCTAACACTAACTTTTGTGCCTTGGTGCATCCTCATTTATTAAGTATTACTGGGACTTCTATGTTAATGCTATGATAGCAGTTTTAACCCTTTAAAATGGTATGGTGGAACAGCACTAGATTTGTCACAGTGTCTCATTCCCCACCCCCCCCCCCCCCCAAAAAAAACCAATTATTTAAAATTGTTTTAAACCAAGAAACTTCACCATTCTCACAGCAATTTACATACCTTTTTGTGAAGAGGGGACGTTACAGTACATAATTCAACTGTTATTTTTATATGATGTTTTCTAGGAAATTGAAAAAAAACTGAGTAAACAGAATGATGACACAAAAACAAATGTAATTGATGTTTGATATTATTGGCGAATCAAAAACGTTCAAAAACACCTAGTAGTAACATTCACAGTACAGTGTATGGCGCCCAATACACTGGTAAAGGTGTCAAAAGCATTACTGTACTATGGTGCCGAAAGAAATTATTAAAATCACTGTCACATCAATAGTGACTTTTTATTTATTTGTTTGTATTTAGATTTAGACAGATCTTGATATGTTTGATATTGGTAATTATTATTATTGTATTTATATTTAGCAGTAACTGAACTATGTAAAAAATATTCTTGCAGTTATTAAAATATAGTTTATAGTCCAACCTTTCTTCTCTATCTGCAGATTTCATCTGTAGAAGTAATACTTTACTATACAGGTTCTCCATATTCACTTAGAGTCTCTAGCAGGTATAGGCCTAACAAGAAAAGAAACACAATGTAATTCATATGTAAAAAAAATCATCTTCTGTCATGCACTGTTTTATGTATTTTTCTTTGTTGTTTTATTGTCTTAATTATAATTATGCCAAGCAAAATGAATTTCCATTTTAAAGTGAACCAATTAAATTTGTTGAATATGGAACAGCACCAGGAATACAGTAAAAACTTACAGAGCACCGAATGAGAAACGAGGCTGTGGAAATTAAATATAGGGGATTCCCCTTTTACAATAACAACAGTTAACAAAGATAAAATAATTGAATAAAATCACTAAAAACAAAACAATTGATATAAACGCGAATGCTAAACACAAATGGGATCAGGTGCCGTTTTCGGCCACCTCGACTTATATGGATTATACCATTATTATGATAGGGGTGTGGTGTATTATGTTTTATGTAGAGAAGGGTGTCTATTGAATGGGAAGACAATACAATTGTTCTGTTATGTAACCTACAGTACAAACTACAAGGAACAATACAAAACATCAAAAACTAGCAATGCATGTACTTTTTATAAGGCATGTTATTATTAGGTACTGTGTTAGGGAATGCCAAGATTTTGTAACAATATTATATTAACTAAAGATATTTTAAATAAAACAAATTTTATAGACAAATTTAATGAAGAACCATCTACTAACTGGATAAAGCCATTTAGGAAAAATAATAAACAAGTTGATCATAACGAGTGGTTTTCAAAGGCCCAATGCAAAACAACGTTAACGGAATATACTATGTATAAAGGAACTCCAAACCTTGAACAATATTTGTTAGATAAAACTATTTTTAAGAGTATCAATTTAAAATTTAAAGCAAGATCAAACTCTCTAGATCTTGAGGGTCGTAGACAATCCTGGTCAAATCATAACACAGGATTATGTAAGATGTGTAGTACTAACGAAAAAGAAACAGTAAACCATTTTTTATTTAAATGTCCTTCATTAAACTCTGTTAGACAATAATTAAGTATGTACTGGGATAATTTTTGTTGGATCTCAGGAATTAAAACACCATTTTATGCTAGACAATTTATTCACTGAAAATTTTTATTGTAAAAAATATTTAATGAAAGCATGGGTTACTAGATCTACAATTTTATCATCATTACCTCTCTCAACTAATTGATTAATATAAATAATAAAAACGTGTTTAAAACGTTTTAGAAAAACCAAACCTAAAAACACGCAATGTCAAACGCTGTGTTTTCTGGGAATAAAATGGTACAGATTCATTGACAAAATTATAATGTTTATTTGTTTTACTGATTACCTAATAATCAGTATGTGATAGATCTTATTAAATGTACTACTGTCATCTTTATTAAATGTACTACTGTGTTATCGTTAGGTAAATTATATTTTTTATTTGTAACTGGAATAAAAACTTTCTTTATATACTTTCTGTATCTATAAATCCGTTAAAATTATTCAATATCCACCTTAGGGAATCCACCTAATTATATTAAAGATGTATTGTCCCTTTGACCAATTAAAAAAAAAATTTTTTTTTTAAATTTCGAAAAAAAGTGGGTCATTTTGAAGTATCATAATAGTTATTAACTTTCACCAAAAATTAGTAAAAAAAAAATTATTTAACCGAAATACAGACATTTTTTTGTTCAAAAAATAACTTTGACTTCCAGTCAAAGTTTTCGATCAAAACATATCTCATAATGCAACGCGCTTGTTTGGCTACTCTGTATGCATAATCATAACATTTCCTCGCGATCTGTGTGAAAACACCTTCTCAACCGCGACGAGTTGTAAACAATCCTAATTAGCATCATGTATAATGCATACTCCTGGTTTGAAATCTTTGTTTACTTTCGCTTGTGATGATTTTCCAGACGAAATGTAATCAAATTAATTTACCTGTTAATTACGTAAACTTGTTTTTTTCGGCTCGAATTTTCGACCTCAAGTGAATACCTTTAATATTACTTTGATATGGCCAATTTAAATTTAGAATATTTTTTTTTTCATTTTTTGTGTTTCAAGGGACAATACATCTTTAAGGAAGGATACCTAAAAATTGTATAGAAATAAAGAGCCATAATATACTGTAGGTCTATTAACTTGAAAACTGCAATTAATTCTACAGCATGTAGGGCGTAGTTGTTTTCCCTTTGTTGCTGAAACATAATGCACTAAACAAAAAAACAAAAGCAGCAGTATTTTAACACATTAACACACTCAATTAATAAATGGGACACCCCTATTTTCCCATCTTTTTATAATGGTATAGTCCATACAAGTCGAGGTGGCTGAAAACGGCACCTGATCCCCTTCACCATAAATAAAATTAAATAATAAAATAAGTACTCGAGTCCTTCATAAAAGTACTTATATTATATACAGTATGCCTAAGTTTAGGCTAGGCCTAATCTAGGAAAAAAAAGGCTACGTAGCTAGCGGCCTATCTATAGGCTAGGCCTCGTTGGAGACTACCTACTACTAGGAGGAGGACTAGGCCTAGCTTAGCTAGCTAGCTCGGCTGACATGCCTAGCTTGAGCCCTACTTACTAGGCCTCGTTAGCATACGAGCTAGGTCTAGCTTTTAATTAGGCCTAATCAAAGCGTACTAGGCTAGTACTACTAAACATTTCTGGATGTTCATAATGTAAAAAGGATAGGCAGGCCTACCAACAAAAACAAATAAAACGTCTAGCCGCCGCCCGCCTTGTTTTCAAAATGTGTACAGCCAGTAATTTGTTTTTCTGTCAGACTGCCCTCACCGGAATGGTTGTGTGATGTTAGGCTCAATAATCCAGACGGCGTATTGTTTATTAATAAAAAATAAAAAAAAGGATGATGAGCGTTGTTCTATCGTCATCTCTTATAAAGCTATTTTGTTAACGAATAATACAAGGTTAGTTAAGTTAATTCAATCAGTTAGAGTTTGAGGATGATGATATATATATTTTTTTGTAAATTTTGTGTGTCAATCATGTAATGAATCCTATATAAAGTTAAGCCCAGCCAGGCCAGTCATCGGCAGCAGCAGAGCCTGACCATCGGCATCATTCATGATGGTTGCGGGCTGGTGCTGTGGTGGTACTACTGCCATGTCAGCTGTGTTATAGCAGGGTGGCCTAGCCCTAGGCTAGTAGTAGTATGCCACTTATGATTGTAAATAGACTACGTACGTAGATTAAGCTAGCTCCAGTGACTAACATCCCCCTCCCCCCCCTCTGTGGAGATTTTGCTTTTCGTGGAACATTCTTTTTTTTGGTGCCTAGGCCTAGCCTAAAATGCTTAGTACTACTAGGCTACTACTACCACTACTACTCTACTAGGCCTACACTTACACGTATTGTTTAAGTAGAAGATGCCTGCTTATGATGTATACACTACAGTGTGTTATTCTGAATTTGAGTTGAACGAGGCGCAACAAAGTACTAATAATTTAACTTATATAGGCCTAATCATTTTTTATTTCTTATTTTCAGACATTTAAAAATAAAATTGCATCTTGGTTACTTTTAATATACAACAAAAAAGTACATGTTTAACAAAAAACCATCAACTATATAGAATGCCACCCACCAACAATCATGAGCAGCAGCAAGGCACTAGGGCTGCCATGAACAATAACAACACTCCTCTTGGTAATGTTAGAGACAGGCTGTTTCATGCACTGTTTTTTAAAATCGCTATCACTTATGCTCGTGCTTTTCCTCCTGCAGCAAGACGAGTCTTTGAATTTGCAATTTTAATTAAGGTTAGTTATATTTAAAATGATGTATTGACTGATTAAGAATTGTTAATTAATCTGTAAATAATGTTTTGCCATCCACATACAAAGCTCCTGGAAAATGCATAATCTAATACTATCGTAATGTTCATCACACTTGTGTAGCCTGGCATACTTTCCTCTAGTTTCAGTATATTTGTCTTTATTTTCATATCATAAATATGTAAGTAGTACAGTATTATTCATGTTTTTTTAGTAATGAACATTTTGTTTCTTGTATCTTTTCTTAGGCGTTATCAGTACTTTTTGTTTTAGCTTATATTCATTGTGCATTTTCGCGGACGCCTATAAATTGTCTAGTAGATATTCAAGAAAAGTGGCCTCGGGATGGTATACTAAGGGTAGAGATATTCAGGAATCGTACAGGACCAAAAATGTTCACGTTGGTCAGTAGGCAAGAACAGGAAATGGAACAAGCATCAGGTATGTATTGTATTAATTATTATAGTGATTTATATACCACTTTTCCCAGAGACCAAAGCACTGTACAAACATTTGTGTCTTATATATGATAATTTACAAATCAAAAATGATTTACACACAAAAAATAGTATAAAAATAAACAAAATTACACAAGTTTTAGAAAAAAAAGAGTCTTAAGTTGCTTCTTAAAAGATTGCACATTAGAAGAAGCCTCAAAATCCCAATCAGGTAGGTATACAAAATAAATATTGCATCTCTTTAAGTAAAAAAATATTGCCAAAAATGAAAATGATAAGAATTAATTAGTTAATATTGAGGTTTCTGTCTTATGGTGTTATAACACCTGAGTGTATCCTTGCCATCTGATTGGTTAGTCACGCATCACGTACCGTTCGGTATTAGTTTTAGCCCTGCTTTATTAATAGAGTAGTCAATTGTTCAACTCATGAAATATTCTCACTCATAAACATTCATTAGTTATAATGTTTAGTATAATATAATGTTTCATTGTAAAGAAATATTGTAAGCAAATAATATTGACATAATTCTTTATTACCTTAGTATGATCATAATTTATTCAGAAGCAGTGTTGCACATTAATGAGGTTTTGATAGATAGAACATTAACATTGATGGAATTGGAAATAAAGTTTATGCAGTGCACCACCCATCTCTCACTGATAGAACTCATTCATACACTAATTCACTATATAAACAACTATTAATATCAAAGATGTATTATTAAAATGTTATTTTATTAAAGAATTCCAAAGTTCTACTATTGCTGATTCAACACCTTGGCCAATGAATTACTGGGAATATCCAGGCCGGGAAAAGTCAAAAGAGGTTCATACTAATATCACCATAATAAAAGAAGATGGATCTAGTGAAAACTTTACATATACCCATGTTGAGAAACCAGAGAAAAACTTTCAACCTTTTAGAGAAACTGTTTCAGAGATGGAAATGTTTACGAATGTTGGTAGGTATCAAATTTATTATTTCACCCTCTAACTTCATTAAATATACAGGAGGGAGCTCGAGCATGCGAGAGATTCGCTTGAGTTCATGTCGATCAATTATGGGGCCGCAGTTAAATATACAGGAGGGAGCTCGAGCATGCGAGAGATTCGCTTGAGTTCATGTCGATCAATTATGGGGCCGCAGTTTGAATTGGGAATTTTGTAGCATCGTTTGTAGTAAGTAGTATTGGTAAGACCAATATGACCATAGACCTGGTCCATGATATGACTTACTACCATTTTCATTTGAATGCTTGAATAAAATCTAATTGAATTACACCCTAATATAGATTTAGATAGGCCATTGGATTATAGGGAAATTTTTTAAAGTCACTTCAACTTGTTGTTGGCTATGTAATATCAGATATCGCCTTTTATATTGGTAAAATATAAGATTTGACAACCTCTTGGGAATGATATATTGTTCGAGGGAATTTATTTTGACAAACAAAATATCATTCCCTCGGGGATATCAAATCTTATATTTAACCTCTTAGCAGTCAATATCTGTATAATATGTAATCTCTAATGGTGATGTATTTAATTCTCATTTTAGTATGGCCTTCAGATGAGTACATCATGGAGTATTCATTAGAATATGGGTTTCTACGCTTGTCTGCTGCCACCAGAGAGCGCCTCGGAATACCAATTATGGTTGTTCATTTAGGTAACATATTTGTGTTTTTCAATTATTTGCTTTGCATTTGCTACTATTGTTACAAACATGTCCCACTAAAAGCCTATACTCATGGTAATAACACTATTTCTGCCATTTATTGATATGTAGGGTCATGTCAACTCAACAAATGAGATGACTGGGTACCAGATTTCCTTGAAACTCGAATATAATAGGCAACTATATGTCTCACAAACATACCAACAATTTTTCTCAGCAACTCATTACCATGCTGAGCCTATTATCATGGGAGTTTTTTGATCAAAACATTTGGGCTTGCTCCCTAAGTACATTTGAGAATACTCACGAAAAGTTTTGTTTGCCAGACCAGTGATCTGGAGGTTATGGATTCTCACCTGATAGTATTCTCAAATATACTTAATACAATTATGTCTGAGTAGGGCAAACATCTAACCAATTAACAAAGCTACTTTGCAGTGGTTAATAATTATCATCCTGTACCCACTACTCCCTGAGCTTGAATCTAACCATATACACCAAAATACAAGCTTGGTGGTATGAACTTCAGGCTAGTGATCTGGGGGTCAAGGGTTCGTCTCCCACTCGAACATTTTTTTCCTAATATTGTCCATCACGGATTAGGCTATTCAACTTAAATGATGGGTTGATAGACAAACTATTAATTTCTAAACAGATCCATTAAAAGATGACTGTTTTGGTGATAGCCTAAGCCGCTTCTTTTTGGAGGATTTCCTGGGTTATGATGATATTCTTATGTCAAGTGTGAAGAGCCTAGCTGAGTATGAGGATAACAAAGGTACAGTGTTCTATTATATTGATTCATCATGTATAATTCCACCAAACTTTCGAGTTAAAATAACGATTGTCAGGCATTTGATAAACTGCCTTAAAATGTCTTGACATGTTTCGAGAAACTATTCTCATCAGAACAGAAAACAATGCCTAGAGTACTTATATACCAATAGGACAGGTTGTATGTAAATGAGGAAGTAATTATTATTATTATGATAAAACACCAAGGAACGTAGACAACAAACAATCATATGGCAAGTGTGATGCCTAAGACAAGGAAAGTTTCATTCAATCTTTAATTCAATTATACTGTATATTGAATTTTATTCAAAAATATTCTGTACTTTTAAAAATATCTTTTATTCATGAGTAGATATGTGAATGAAGACATTTAGAAAGGTTACATAAAATTGATTATTAGTGTAATAAAAAAAATATTATAAGAACACAAATTTCATTTTGAAGATAAACTAAAAAAGCCTCATCCTAAAATCAGAAAACAAAAAAAGTCTTCCAAATGCAAACTTATTAAATATCCAGTGCATTCTGAAAAATGTGCGACATTTTAAACTTTGATGGTTTTGTTTATTTTTATCCATAGGTTATCTGCGTAATGTTGTAACTGGTGAACACTATCGTTTTGTCAGTATGTGGATGGCAAGATCCTCGTACATAGCTGCTGCTTTTATCATGCTTATCTTTACAATCTCTATCTCAATGCTACTTCGTTATTCTCATCATCAGATATTTGTTTTTATTGGTAATTATTAAGCTCTGTCTACACTATCAAACTAGTTTGACAAAAAAAGGTTTGATGTGCCAAAATATGGTAGTGATATCGTGTCCATATATGGGCACATCATATTAAATTAGTTTGATAGTGTAGACAAAGCTTTACATCAATTTGAAGTATTTTCTATTGTATCTTGTTATTGTTTACCTTCCTCTATAGTCATTGCCATCCTTCTATCACATGATGTGATACAGCAGTTTGAGTGATGGCTTTTTTAAAAACATATTTGTTCAAGCAGATTACAATAAATTTTAAAAATATTATAATTACATTTGCAAGATTTTTTATTTTTTACAATCTTCATTTATCATCGTTTTTTTTTTATTTTGCTTTTATTTTAAAGACCACTAATCGTTTTTATATTCTCTACTTTTTTCTTATTTTTTTTGGTGAATTTGAGGAGACTTTATTGTCAAAAACCCATGATACATTGCTATTATCTCTCTTTTTTATGTCTTATATAATAATTGTTGTTCTTCCTGTAGTTGATCTGTTACAGATGTTGGAGATGAATACAGCAGTAGCATTTCCAGCAGCTCCTCTACTTACTGTTATACTTGCTCTTGTTGGTAAGTCATACTTTGCTATTTATAGAATATATACTCATTATACCTAGCTTGTTAATACATTTTACCTAACTTGTATAATTAAAACATACCTAGCTTGTAAATAAGACAGCATTAAGAATATCAATTTAAAATAAGTTTAAATTTCTTTAAAAAAAATTGTTTTCACCCTCAATTTTGGAGCAAATTAGTGGTGGCAGATGACCATTTTTTGACTGCATACCTTTCTACTCTTAAGCTCTGTCTACACTACCAAACTTTATGTGAGGTGCCCATATATGGACACGATGATGTCATATCACAACCATATTTGGGCACATCACACTTTTTTTTTCACACAAGTTTGATAGTGAGTGTAGACAGAGCTTTCACACATGCATATTCCAATTAAATGTTGTCTTACAATTTTACATACAACTTAATCCCACAATTTAAGTATTTTTTTTACAGTTTCTGTATTCCTATTGTAATAAGCTACCAAGAAGCAATTATTAATTGACACATTTATTTCATTTGTTTTCCACAATATAATAACAATCATACAGGATAAAAAATACAATGAATTAATCATGTGGAGGGAGGGTCATATAAGTCAGATACCACCCCAAGATATAACATTAAATACGAATACGAAAAAGAAAAAAAAATATACATAAACCAATAATAAATAAAAGAAAACAAAGCTACAATTTCTATTTAAACCATAGGAATAAAAAGGCATTTATTAATATTAAAAGCTATTTCTATTTTTGTTTCATTAGGAATGGAAGCAATTATGTCGGAATTTTTTAATGATACAACAACAGCATTTTATATTATTCTCATTGTTTGGGTTGCGGACCAGTATGATGCTATCTGTTGCCATACAACTATTAGCAAAAAGTTTTGGTTAAGGTCAGTGAACTTAAAATAAACAATATCAATTTATAAAATGTTTTCACTTTACTCTGATATTCTACTAAAACTGGATGCCATGGATTTTGGCTAGAAATTAACACTTGAAAACATTTATGAATTATGAGTAAGGAGTTCACTCTTTGAAATTCTTCAACCATTTGTAATTACAGTGAAAATGTATCTTACCATATCAACAAATTTATGATACCATGATCTTAATTATAAATATGTTTTTCATTAAAGATTGCATCAAATCAAAAGCGCTCTAATAATAATAATGTCTAACAACAGTCCCACCCTATTCCACTTATATTCTTAGTTTCCTGGATTTTCTGCATTCTCACTCCTGAGGACGATCAAAGCATATTGATCGAAACGTTGAGAAACTCAACAGTTCTTTCTTATCCGTGGTGTACCGCAAAGCAACAGTTATTTTCAGAACTAATATCCGTGGTGTACCGCAAACTTTTTATCAACATTTGATTTCGCCATGCAAACCTTCAAACAATATATTAATAACTAACAAATAACCATGTTTTTTTTTCAAACTATAATTTGTCGTATTTTTTAGGTTTTTCTATCTGTATCATTTTGCATTTTATGCATACCATTACCGTTTTAATGGACAATACAGCGTGCTTGCTCTCATCACATCTTGGTTGTTTATACAGGTTTGTACTTTTTATTGAATATAAAATATAATGCAATTTAAAATACTGTAACAACGAATAAAAATGATAAAGAAATAAAACAAAAATTGCAGAGTTATCGTCAAACATTGAATTGTAAAAAAATGAATTATACATATGAATGCTTTTACAACAAAGGACTGTTGTCATCATTTTAAAATGTTGAAGCATTAGAATGCTATTTTCAGCCCTCAGATTGGGCTAAGGTGATGTTTCCATGATGATGCAAAAGCATTACTTTAATAATTATTTATGTTTAGTTTGAGTAAAAGGTATGAGTAAACTTTGATAAGAAAGACTTATTTTCATTCGTAAGTTGTTACTTTTGATTGTACTGTACTTTTGTTTTCATATTTTGAAGGTTACCATGCTTCTTAGTATAGTATAATATTATATTTCTTACAGCACTCAATGGTGTACTTTTTTCACCACTATGAGCTACCAGCAATACTACAACAAGCTAGAGTTCAGCTGTTGTTGCAGAGGAACCAGCATGGTGGTCTTAGTCTCAACATCAATCGCAACAATGACAATCAACCCAATGTCAATCCAGCTGAAGGACAAGATGCTAATCAAAACCAGATGGATGCCAATCAGAACAATCCTGCTGCCCCTGCTGCTGCCGCCCCTGCTGCTGCTGCCCCTGATAATGACAATGTACAGGAGAACCAGGGAATTGCTCAAGCGGGTCAAAACACTTCTCAAAGACATCAAAATGTACAACCTCGTACTGTAATGCAGATACCAATGGGGGTTATTAACAATTTACATCTTAGAAATACTTTCTCGGCTCTTACGGGACAGCCACAAAGACATATCCATATTAATATACATCATCAAATGTCAAATAGACAAAACACCAACACTCAAGCTAGTGGTCAACAAGGAAGTAATCCAGCTGAAAAAGAATCCAGCCAGACCAATAATGAAGAATTGCCTAATAGTGATGAATCTGCGTCTAGTGTCGTATTAGACCAGCAGACTTTAAATGAAAACTCTCAATCTAATCAAATTGAAACTAAAGTAGAACATTTGGAAATCTCAAGTGATAGTATAGAAAGTATATCTAATTCAGTTTCAGCAGCACAAAATCAAGGATCTATTTTAGACAACTCAGAAAATGAAGAAGTGCGAAATTTGTTAAGAATTGGTAATGACACTGACGCACCAATTTAGCTAAATTCAACTGCAGGGTTTTTGGTGAACTAGAAACAAAAACATTGCTAAATAGTATGTGGTAGTAGTACATCAAATTAAATTAACAGCCACAGATGTCTACCATTTCATAGTTGTTATCAAGAACGATGGTGTGGTGGAAGATAGCCACGTTGAGATCACAAACTTTTTATGATGAAATTATGACGTTGATTTTAAAACAGAACCACACCACACATTAATAGTATATCACACTGTGTAGAAAATCTACTTTTGGCAGCAGTATACCTTAAAATGGTGCTTTTAAAATTTTAACTTTACCAATAATACTAATCCTAAACATCTTATTTCTCATTCCCCTGCTTATAAGTGTAACACATAATTTTATTTTATCAAAAAATATACATAAAAGTTAGATTTATGTAATTTATTTTAATATTTATTGTTAAGGTACCATTAACTATTAAATGTATAAACCGATGCATAAAAAAATGACAAAAATATACTATAGATGTTATATAAAATAAATGATGAATATTATTTTTGTATTTGTGCAATTGAAAAAATATAATGTTCTATTTCATCTTTCACCTCATGATGAAATATTTGTACCATTGCACTACAGTAATAAGACTGACAAATCATCCTTACATGTTGAGTACACGATGGATAATATGATTTTGATTTCAATTTAAATTAGATAAAATTGTCATTCTTATAATATTTGGATATTGCAATAATATGATTACTGGCATAAGGATTTATACAGAATGTACACATATTTATTACAATATGAGATGTGTTACGGGCAACCCTAAACTTTTAGTTAAGTGTATTCAAACTAAATTTTATTAAGATATCTAAATTTGTAATTGGTTGATTTGCTTAAATTATATAAAATATTTTATACTCCAAACAATAATTTGAGATATTTCTGTAAAATAATTATAATAAAAGTGTAACCTATTTAATGTGTTAGTATAGAGAGATACCGAAAGTTATACCGAAAGTTTGTGGCCATGTAATCCATCTTGCAGTATGTGATAGTAAATTAAATAATAATGTGTTAATAATAATGGTATTTATTGTTTTTATTTGTGCGAGTTGATTTCTCAGAAACATTATTTGTACCAGTCTCCATGAATAAACATTCATTATTTGTACCATTCCATGAATAAACATTCATTATTTGTACCATTCCTTATCCATGAATAAACATTCGTTATTTGTACCATTCTCCATGAATAAACATTCGTTATTTGTACCATTCTCCATGAATAAACATTCGTTATTTGTACCATTCTCGATGAATAAACATTCGTTATTTGTACCATTCCATGAATATAAACATTCATTATTTGTACCATTCCATGAATAAACATTCATTATTTGTTTTATATAACATATAAATAGATTCCTGTCAGATTGAATACAAAAGGTAGGCGCACCTAGGCCTACATTTGATTTACATTGAAACAGTAACATTTATTTTGGTTTTTTTTAATAATATATTAAATATTATATTTTAATATTTGGATTTTAAAAACATACTAGGCTAATAACTGTAGTGTTAATTACGTCAACACTAAACGCCTAGCTAGGCTAGGCCTATTATATAGCTAGGCGTTTAGTTTAGGATTGTTTGATCGTTTGAACTCAATTATGCTAATTCTGTTTTTTCCAACGATTCCACGTCTTGTAGAGATGTTCCCATTAATTATTCAATTGTGTTTTCGTACATGAATTTTTTTTTTGAACGACCGTTCAATATAATGCGCACTACTGCATGCCATGTGACCCGCAATCATCCAATCAAATGACAGAGATTCCGAAATAAAAGATTGAATGAATGAATAAATGAATGAATACCATTTCTAAAAGATTTCTCGTATAACTTAACATTTTTCTAAATGCTGTTCCCAAGCCTATTGACATCTATTTGTTTATGTGAGACTCAATTGCATACAAGTCTTGAATTTTCTGATTAAAAAAATATGAAAATGTAAAATATATATAACGTATAAATAAAATATTATATTCGTTATTTTCATAATAATATATTGAATAACAGTTCAACCAAGGCTATCAAAGACAATTTACAAGGCAATATAAAAACAAAAAGAAAAGTATCAAAAATAACATTTTAAGTCTTAAATAAGAAGCGAATTATACAAGTAAAATGAAATAGTAAAAACAAGATAATCTTAAAGATCGAACAATACTTAACCTATATGATGGAGTTAATGTAATATCTATTTATTATCATTATTTTTGTTGTCAGTATTATTAATATTTTAAAGTTTAAAGCGAATATTATCATTATTATTATTAAAAATATAATTGATAATTAATTTTATTTTCAATTACTGTTATTATTAAAATAAATGCAACTGTTATATGAATATTTATTCTTATTATATTTATTTTTAATAGTTATTTCTAATTTAATTAAACGTGATACTATTTTTATTATATTAGTTAGTTTTATTTTTAGTACTGTATTATTTATTTATTTTATTTAATTTAGATTTAGGTTAGATGATATAATTTTGGAGAAAGAAAAAAAAAATATATATATATATATATATATTATTGAATTCGATAAATTGTAAAATACAGTTAGTAGATAATATGGTGGGCGGTAACCCTTTATATATTATATAATAAGTGTAGTCTTTCTATGTCTCCATGCAGCAGTTAAGTATATTGTTTACAGTGATAGTCAACAATTTCACCTAATCTCTCAAATGGAAATTATAAATAAAGGTCATCAAGTAAAATATGATGTTGGTATTCGATTCTATTCTTCTAAAATTCTCCCAGAATGTATCATAACCACAATACAATAAATCATTTTTTAGTAAGTTAAAATGTGTTTCTCTTACATTTTTAAGGTTTGAACATTCAAGTAGAAAATGGTCTGTAGTTTCAATTACCTGATTGTTGCATAGCTTGCAAAAACCAGACTCATTTTCTGACCATGTATTTTTTCTACCTTCTAAATCAAGAGAGTTAAGACCTCGCTTTAAACTTTAAGAGTTGGCATGTGTAAAGCTCTTAAACCATTGACTTTCCGGATTTAAATTAAACTTATTTCCTAAATCAAATTTACATAATAAATCTTTGATATGGTTAATCCACTTCCATTTCACCTTATCTTCTACATCCATTATAGATTTACATAGGAGTTTTTGCCACGTTTGGTCGTCCATATTTTTAAGTCTGTTAATTGAAAGTAGGACATCCTAAACTCTATGTTGAATGGTGTAGAGTGTCTCCCATCCTAGGTCACCAATCAATGCCGCTTTCGAGACGTTTCTTGGTGCCTTCAAAATAATTCTAACCATTTGGTATTGTAAATTGGAATTGTATTCTAACTTATTTAGTGAGCCTTTAGAGTTACATATATTGCAGAGGCGTAATTAATTGTTGGATACCCTATTGAAATCATTCTGATTGTTTATAATAGAGATAATATAGGCTATTATCCTATTTCCCTTTTTGATTACTTCACTGATATTGTCTGAATCTGTATAATGAACGTGATATTATTACACCAAGATTATTGATTAGGTTATTTAGTTCGTTAATGTAAATAGAAAAAAGAACTGGTGACAATGCCAGCCTTGTTTCACTCCTTCATAAATGCTAAACTTATCAGATTCTAAGTCATTGAACAAAACTTTGGCAGCAGTAATTAACCCTTGTCGCCAAACTGAATCAAAGGCTTTTTTAAAGTCCAAAAAGGCCAGAAATGTTTTTTTACCCTCAGCACGCCTTGTTGTCTTCACATCTTCTGTCTGTCCGAAAGGCCCCTTGGACGTGTGAAACAATGGCGTAATCTAGTATGCTGGCTTGGTTCTTTTTTACCAAAGTTAAAGTACCAGCACATCAGAGGCGTTAAGCATAGTTAATTCTTTTTAGGTCAATTAACCCTTGATCATTATAAAGTTAAGAGCATTGATAATATAATGGATCATTTGGACTGTTATTATAAATTATTTTTGAGATACTGTAAATGAAACTAAATACAAGGTGACATTGGTACCGTATCAAATTTGCTGATATAAAAGGTGGAAACGAAACGTTTTGATGGTTTCACGTCAGGCCTGAAAGGAACACGATATCGAAGAGAGAAAGAAAGTAAAAACCATCCACAGGTAGGAAAAATAAGCCATTTCAGTAATAGCAACTGCCTCTTTTTTTAAGAGCTCTAGAATTTTGCTCAAAAAATAAGATTATTGGAAGTAAAATGAACAGTAATGATACTTTATAATAATGCGCTGCTCTCACAGCATTTATTTAGTACAATAAAACATATCGGAAATTCATTTTTGTACACTATCTTAAGAAACGAATAAATATATGAGACCAATATACACACCATACAAATTACACAAACGTTATACACATTAAATTAATTAAACGAAACCAAATTATCTATAGTAACGGTGTTGTTGAAAACTGTAATTGACTTAGGGATAAATGATTTGGAATAACGGATTGTTCGCACACGGTGGGATTGAAGTCGGAATAATGATGGAAGAAAATTATATTCTTTAAAGAGGGGATGAGAAGGTTAGGGATAGGATAGGATACGCTTTACCATAGAGATCACATCCTTATCATAGGTAGATGTCATGTCATCAATCCTACACGCCCTTCTGTTTATTTTATTTTATTTTATTTAATAATGCATTGTCTTTTTGAGTTAGTTAAACCAGATTGTAAAGCAGAAAGAAATAACACTCATAGAATTATAATAAAGTTTAAGAATGATGTTATCAACATTCAATTTTGATAAACCATATGAAGTCTTTGTTAACCCTTTTTGATTCCATTTTAAATTTTTATTGGCCAACTCACTATGTCGGGAGGGAACACAACTTTAGCGGCACGTACATTCTAATCGCAAATGCTTCACAAACATGACAACACCAGTCATAATATCTATATTTGTAAATAGTTTAATCTGCATACTTATTATTAGGCCTATAGAAAAATCCAGGATGTGGGTAGATTTATTTCCACTGATATAGTTTATTAGGGCCTATAATAAAAGACTTCGTGATTTGTTTAAACAAATATAAACACTTTTATATGAAATAACTACTGATTTTTAGTTCACGATGGCTGATTGGTCGAAAGAAAAAATACAAGAGTTCGTATCTAATCTGAAAGATTTACATACGCATGAAAAACTAGGAAAATTCTATGATGATTTTGCTCCACAGTACGATAAAGTGAGTTAATGTCAGTTGTATTTTCACTTAGGCCAAATAGTAAATTAAAGATACATTGAAAAGAGAAATAATATATATACAATCTTAAATTGTATACAATTATGTAGATGTGTTATCTTACTACTTTCAGGTAGGTCCAAATCTTTATAAATTATTTTATGAGTTGTCAAATCCAAACTGAACTAAAAAATGTTGATGTTTTTAAATGAAATCAAAGTCAATTAAACCTTAATTAGGCAGTGAAATCCTTTGGATACGTCGGTCCTTCTATTGCTGTAAAGTTACTTAACAAATATGTTAAGTCAAAAGATGCGTGGATATTAGATGTCGCAGCAGGAACCGGCCTTGTAGGCGAATGTGTAAGTACTATTTTATTGACCAAATCATTAACATAGCAACAAGTTAATTTCAGAATATACTTACAGATAAACAGTTATAATATCTGATTTGATAAGAGGAAAATTGTTATATTCCAACATTTCATTGACCCATCATCTAAAGTCCAAGCAATTCAATTTAAATTTGAATTTTTCGCATTTCATTCTTTAAATTTCATTTTCATACCCCTCAACAAAATAACAATTTGAAACAAAAAGCAACACTTACATATTTCTATCTCAATACAAACTAATAATCTCAAATAAACATGGTTTAAAGAAACTTCAGATTGTTTCTTTATCTTCAGCTGGTTGATTCTGGTTATACCAACATCGATGCAGTTGATGGCAGTGTAGCAAGTATAGAAGTAGCTCGTAAAAAGAACATCTACACAAATCTATATGTTCAATGGCTTGGAGGTGACAACAAATTGAATACCAACAATGGTAAATAATATTTAAATATGTTAATCTCTGATTTGGTCCAAATACAATTTTAAAAAGGAGTATTTAACGTGAAAATTAGGTTGTTACCTTGTGGTGTGTTGAACAATTCGGTGTATTACAGAGTGTAACGAACATTTTATTTGATTCCGTTTGAGATTTATTTATTTTGTCATTTGAAATGAAAAATTAAGGTGGTTTTTCATAAGAACGCCTAAAGAACATTGGTTAAAACTATCTTTATAGTCTATATCAACGTATTCTTTGATTTCCCGTAACCTTTCTTTCGATTTTTCTTGTTTGGTTCCATTTACCTCATCTAATCTAATTTTTTTTCTTGTTGAATTTTATTTCCTCACGTACCTCTGTATATACTTTACAGGGAGCTATGATGCATTAGTATGTGCCGGTGGGTTTGCCCTCAACCAATTGAAATCGGATGTTTTCCCGGAATTTATTAGAGTTGTAAAACCAGGTATGTAATTACAGTTTATTCTATAATTACATGGAAAGCATTTTACAGTAACTAAGAACATGAACATTAATTTAGATATAGATACAATTTTGATCTTGTTTATTTTTGTAATAAAAAAGGGGGATTCATTTTTATCAATATGCGAACAAATTGGTTGGATCGTGAGGCAAGCTACTCGGATGGAAAGTTAGAACGGGACATGTCGCAAATGGAAACAGATGGAAAATGGAAACTAATTGAGAAATATCTTGATATTCAAAAAGAAGAAAGCGTCAATCAGGATTCAGTAACATTTATTCATCAAGTTTGCTAAAAATGTGTTTGGTGTATTTTACAAATACAAATATTGTATTTTTTAAATAGGAGATTTGTGTGAAATGAATTTCCATACCATGGACCAACAATAATTATAGTTCATGGCAATACTGAAATATTTCATTTGTTATGGCCATTTATATACTTTATGTGCATTATACTTTAAATAACGATATATAATAGACCAGTATAACACATTCAATGTGTTAGTTTAATTTTATTTACACGAATGTAGTAGTACAGTGTTTACATGTTCATTTTAACAGAAAACGATCAAGTTTGTGTTTGTGCCATTTTATTTCTATATGGGATTAAAAACTCTTATTTAAGTGGGAAATACCTATTTTAGTATTTCCTTAAAATTAGATAGTCAATTTATGTAAATGTGTGGTATTTAGTTCACATTCAAATGTTAATTTGAAAAAAAAAGAAAAAGGTAATTAGATATTCTATGTAAATACGTGAACGTGATTGGTTGAAACATGGAGGAATTCCTCCATGGTTGAAACTGCATCACATGACTACCGCTGCGAGGATCGTAAATCGTATATATCGCCTTTTATATCGGTAAAATATAAGATATTACAACCCCTTGAGAATGATATTATGTTCTCGGGGAATATATATTTCCTCGAACAAAATATCATTCCATCGGGGATGTCAAATCTTATATTTAACCTCTAAGCAGTCAATATCTGTATAATAATTACCTGTCGACGTGTGATTCTAATTAACTAATTTAATGCGAAACGGCTACATTATTATTATGTATAGTTATTTTAACAGACTACTCATTGTATAGAGGCTATTGATCACTCACCCTCTTGTTGAAGAATTTTCTTTTTACATTCAATAAATTTATCATATTATATTTCATAAAGTTGACCTTGCGTTGGTTTCTAAATTTATCTAAACCTTAAAAATATAAACTTTTTCAATATATTTTAAAAGTATTTTAAGGATATTTATGCTGCCGCAAATTAATGCCCGTTTGAGAATCCTATAATACAATTAGTGATTATGCTAATTAATTTGCATACGACACATGATAGATAGCTTTAAGCAAAATTGCTAATTGCTATTAGATCAGTCGATGGTCACTATTACAAGAAATACTTGTGTACACAACGTGCTTTTTGAATTAATTCATATTCTTTATGGAAATTCCACGGATAATTTTCTTGAAAATATTATAATGTTCTGTAAAACCCCTTGGCGCACCTTTAAAATGTATATAATTATAAAAAATATAATATTCGTCATATATTACATTAATTACATGTTTTTGTAAATAAAAAGTAAAACAATATTCAACTGAAGTCGATGTTATATTATAGGAAGGTGTTTTTTTTAATAAACAAGAATATTTTACACAAACCGGATTAAAAACATCCTCCTAATGACTCCATTGCTTTTGTAAATCTCAAAATAGTTAATAAGTCTTTTATGCCTAGATCCTGTCTGAGAGCAGAATAGAAAAACTCCGGTGCGGTTTGGGAAACTGCATAAAGTTGACCCAACATTTCTCCGTCGTAACGTGACAATTTCTTCTTTAGCTGTGCAAGTCCACAGTCTTTCAACCATTTCTGGACATCTTTTTTCGACCACTTCAGAGCCTTCTCCGGGACAAAACTTTTTCGATTTGTCTCTGTTGTAAGTGGGACAGTTTCTTCATGTGATTGGTATGGAGGCGGTTCATGGTCTGCTGCCACCAACGCTAAACAATGAGCACCTTCGGGCTCTGCTGGTAATTCTAATACAGTACATTAAAATAAAATAAAAATTAAATCAAAATATGTACAAAAACTAGGCGTAGTTTAATTAAGTATTCACAAGTATTCTATTTGCTGCCTGCTCTAAAATGTTGATTTGAAATATTACTTTTATAAAAAAATAATAAAAATCCGACTAGTGTAGGTGCTGTATACTGTGTTTCGAAATAATAATAGTAAAAAGATAAATGTTTTGACATATATGGCGTTTCATATATGTATAATTTTTTTAAATTTATTTTTTAATCGGGAAACACTGACTGATGGATAACTACAGGCTTGAGGCAAGTCTAAAAGCCGACAAACGTTCTTAAAAGGTGGTTACCATCGGATCATGCACATATTTAAAGTAATTGAAAAGCATGTGTTGTTTACTGGGAACCTCCATGAAATAAATACAATAAAAGAGGATATGTTTACCATGTGAACTATGGTCATCTGTAAAGTCTTCCGCGTCTTGGTCGCCACGCGCGTCCTCTTCTTCAGACTCTTCCCTTTGCACATTTCTTTGAGCAACATTTGACATTCTGGGAGAAACACTTTCAATTATGTGCATCACGTCGGGTAGAAAAGAAGACAGATGTCCCTCGTCTAGATACAGATACATCGGTTCGTTTATTTCGATTTCTGACAACCAACCGTCCGGCTCATAGTTTGCTTCCATGATCAATGGGATGATTGGTTTGTTTAATCTCTTGGCGTAACTTAACTCTGTAATAATAATTGAACAAATAACACTGTTTATATACGGCATGATAGATATAGAATATTACGGGGAAATCGATTGATGTAATACAATTGTTTGCTATTATTCAATGATTTTAAATAATATTGCATACTCGTAAATAGTAAGTCAATTAGGAGTGAGGGGCGCAGAAGTTCGCATAGTGAGGTGTGTTTATAAAAACGAAATCATGTATAAATAATAACATTAAAAATATACTAATATTGTGTGTAACGTGATACATTACTAGATAGAATAAAAATAATTAAAATTATATAGGAGTGGGGAAAAGGAGAAGTCTATATCTGCCACTATAAATACTTCACGCGATCTGAAAGCCATTAGGTCATTTTGAGAACGAAGCATTATAATATACTGGTGATTGGTGATTGGTTGACGCACTATTTCCTTTACGTCCATAGTTAAATTAGTGTTTACATAATGTACAATACAATGTTTACCTGTTCTGCATCCCAGGCTATTTCTGTAGCTCGAAGACATACCGACGATTACTACTGCCGCATTCTCAACAGCCTGTGACATTGATGTTATGAGATCACCTCCTGATAACATTTAAATAAAGGAAATACCAATTAGTATAGAAAAAAACGAAGTATAAATTAAATGCTACGGGATCGACGTTTCAAATGCATTCTAAATCATACATACAGTCAGTTATTAATAATTGCATGGCAAATAACAATGGCAAGTTTATGGATGCGAAAAAGGAACCGTATTGTGTGACGATATAGAGGGCGCACACTACATATTGTATATTGCTTTATGTATCCTCAGAGTCATTATTTTGTCAATATCATTCAATAAATCGTTAAAACGCTGTAAAATGCTATTTCTCTGTGTTAATTTATAATAGATGTTCGTATTTCTAATGACGAATTAAAAAAAAAACCGTTCCGGATTCAGATCAGACACACAACATTTATCGTTGGAATCACAGCCTCTGGACAAACAATGTCATAGAACAGTGTTATAGTATAATTCATTCAGTTGATTCTACTTAGTGATTGTTAATATAATATATGTTCACTAACCTGTTTTATCCTCTTCCATCCATACATTGAATCCATGTAACTGTATCCTTTCTTTTAATAAGCTCAAAGCCATTTTTGAAGAGTCTTCGTAGCTTATCATAACATGTTCAACGATTTTTCTACTAGGTCTGTTACCACCTGTAGCCCCGCCTTCACTGTCACCTTCTAGGTCTTCTCCTTTGAAAACCTCCCAAAGAACACCGGTGCAGGCCTGTTTTATTTTGACATCTTGGTTCGTGCTTGCATTTTCTTGTAGTGCTGAAAAAATACAAAAATATACATAATTCTTTGTTAGTGTTCCATAGAGGCAATCCTAATTACCTAACAGTACGTGGTCAATAAAACGGAGAGGATCACAGACTATACTTTTAAATAGTATAGTTCTAAAGTTAGAATATAAATAACAACTCATAAAATGATACAATGCCAATAGTTTTATAAAAGCTGTTTTGTAACAGCATCATTTGCATCCTGGGGTGTGCCAAGTAGGTTAATAAGATTGATTTAACAGCGTGACAATCTTATAACAGGCAAAATGATAACACATTGAGGTGTCAGACCGTTTCAAGAAAAACATTTTTGTAAATGAATAATATAGAAATTCTGCATCAATAATGTACATTTTGTTTTGAAACTCCACGAATTAATCATATTTTGTTTTATTTTACAATGGCAAAAGGGCGTATACAGGATGTTCCAAATAGTGAATCTCCAGTTTTTTACTCTAAAGAAATACAAGTACACAAGACATAAAGATGTCACGTTGAAGTGAGCCACTGTTCCTGCGTATAGAGAAGGCTAAATCAATTCACTTTTAAAATTGCTATTTTATTTCTCTGGGGGATAAGAAGCTCCCGTCTAAGTCGGAATATGCCAAGGATAGTTCCAAACTGACATTATTATATATTAGTGTTTCCTTATTAAGTCAGTGTAGTCACACATTAATGTAATAATGGATTCACACTAAAGGTTATTGTGAGTAAAGCTAAATGTGATTAAATATATTTCATTACCTGAGAAATGATGAGTGAAATTAGTATTTTAATTTGAAACGGTCAATATTAAATATAATATATTAATATAATATATTGTACTTAACTATGATGGATAACAACGTAAACAATGATAATAAATACTAGGCCCTACTTTACTCATAAATTTACTTTAAATGACACGATAGGGAACTGTGACAAAAGAGACAGACGACCGAACTCGTCGCCTGAACCTAGAAACTATCACAATACTGTGTCGTGGTCGGGAGCGAGGAAACACATCCCAAAAAATCCTCGCATACGCACAATGAATGACGTGGGTTGTCGATCGACGGAAATCAAAAGCTCCTGCTAAACCCGTAATATACATTTTCCAACATGTAGTGCATTACATTTACCCAAACGACGTTCTATTTTTGCTATCAAACGAAACTTCCACTTCTAAAACGTATGGTATCATTCATGATTATTACAATATAGAAAAATTGGAATACTTTACCTTCAACCATTCCTTCAATGTTAAGTATAGCTTCCCGGTTTTCATCAACGAATGCCATGTTCCACATGCACTCAATAGCAATGACTTGTTCTGTCGTACTATACGAATTCTCCAACATCTTTCGGAATGATGATAGAACTCCTCTATTCGTAAGTCTTGCCTTATTTGTGTCTTTCGACAACACATGACGGAGTGCATTTATTGTTTCTCCTGCAGTGAAACCATACCGTTTCCTAACATGGTCGGGGTTTTTTAGAGCATCTTCAAGCATGCGCACTAGAAATTCAAGGCATTGGTCGTGAATTTCTTCTTCGTCGTCTTCTTCAATGATGTATGCCAGTACCAAGTAACACGTGGCTTTGACTATGAGATAAGTTGAGGAGGTGAAGCAATTGACAAGCTCAACTATGGAGTCATCTCGAAGAAGTTGTCTATTCTCAACTTGCATACGCACACAGTTGTGTAATATTCCAAGAGTTCCTTTAACAGCATGTCGACGACTTCTGTCTGTCAATTTTGGCACTTGTAATTTTGGATCTTCAAGATCTGTAAGCAATAGTGATAAGGCGCCACACTCTCCAAGCCGTTTACACATTAATGGAGATGCATCGGAGAAATTCATAAAACCAGATTTCATTTTCTTTAAATTCAGCAAAGCATCACGACCATATTCCTCGTCATAGAGATCGTCTGTGTGTAAAGATTGCCACATACGCGAAAATAACTCTGCGTAGCCCATATCTGCTAGGAAATCGCCCAGCACACGCCGTTCTTCATCTGGCTTATGTCTGGTCGATGTACCGTGAATTGCCTGCAAGGCCTCAAACGCAAATATAGTTGTAAAATCAGAAGTATCTTTAAGAATATCCAGGTTCTTTGCTAGCAACGCCTTGGACTCACCAAGCAGGTCTTCTGCAGGAAATATTCCAACATATTCATCTTCGTCGCGTACTCTACCAATTGTACTTCGGGCACCAAGGGCTGTCAGTGACTCATACAGGTTGAGAGTGGGTAAGTCTAGTGTGTTTGGCTTATTATTGTTGGCAAATGGCGCCCTGTCTTCTGGCTCAATGTTCTGTACTTTGGAGCATTTTCCACCCATGATTTCAGAAATTTGTCTGAAAAAAAAAAACACATTCAAATAATATAATTCAGTGATGAACATTCGGATGTTGCCTCTGGCTGTTCACAGACAGACAGAATAACAAACATACTTATTGAAACCCTAACTTGCTGGTGAGTGATTAGTAGTCAGCACCTCGAGGAGGTAGAACCATGTAATAAGAATTCAATGCAAAATAAGATCTATTTATGTAAAAGTATTTGAACATCCACTAAATTAAAGTAATTTTATTCAAATCATAACACTCAAGGTTATTTATTTAGGCCTATAGGCCTATTAATGAAAATTGTTATCTAAAAAGTAATTGAGTACATTTAACTTTCAATGAATTAAAATATATTAAGACATTTCAAAGTAATTTTATTCAAATAATTAATATTCAAGGCTGCTGTACATATTTACATAATTAATGAAAATAACCTCGACTCAGAGGCAGTTAAATAGGATTTCAAAGAGGTGCATTCTCTTGTCGGGATATGAGTCAAGATGCCCGGATGCTATATTCTACGATGTCAAATATCTGACTTTGGCCATGTATTGTTATAATAATATACGGGAAAAGAGTATCTGTCCAAGTCTATCAATCTTAATTATTATTTTAAGCATATTGAATCACTTTACCGTACCAATAAATCAATAATTCCTGGTTAATCCTTGATATTTTGAAGAAAAACTCATTTACAATTACGATATAATGCCTTTGAGGGGCACACTTCCTTTATATTTATATTACAAATTAAAAATATGAATGAAATGTGAATGAAATCATACTCCAAAGATCAAGCTTTTATACGTTTCAGTAATTTAATGTGTTTTCTATACAGTTGTACCTTCTACCTTTTAAGTGTTTTGTTATTGTTGTCGTGTTCTGCCCTGCATCTTGGTCCTCCAAGCTGTGACCTGGGATGTTTGTAACATTCTTATGTATTTTATTTGAAATGAAGAATGATTTGATAGATATGTTTTGTAATGTATTATAATGTAATTGTGATGCAATATTATATTATAATACAATATAACATAATAAATATAATAATATTATAGTATAATAATATAATAAATATTTATAATGTGCTATTCATTCCCAGGTCCCTTTTAATGACTAACACTACAGCAAATTTGTAAAACCTTTAATGTTAACCTGACGTCTGCTTATTTTAAAAGACCTAGATAAGCAAAAACGTATTCCTGCACGATCCAACAAAGAAATGACTAATATTGCAAGCAGAAACGCAGCAGATTTAATCTTCCTCAAAATACAGCCATTTTGGGCACTTATCCATCACAAACATCGATAAATACTGCTATTTGGCAAAGTTTTCAGCTAGCAGCAAGCTTTCTCAATTTCTTTTAATAATAAACGATGGCTTGTTTCCATATAAGAAATAAATATTTGAAAGTTAGATCATGTCAACATTTGTTTCTATTGATAAGGAAAGAATGATTAAAATACCGTTCATATTATGTGTTTCGGTATATGAAACACATGATATAGTTTATCCTACTAATTCTACAAACTAAAAAAAGGACAGTATAATTGGTTATCCCATAGTTCTAGAATGAAAACTGTTGAGCTTTATTTTGTTCTATGTAGGAAAATATAGTATAATGTTTGATATGGTAATTTTGTTTTATAAGAAAAATGTATGTAATATCTATTTATCGTCGATCGTCCTAGTGTGTATCAGCTAGCATTTATGCAAATTATTCTAAATTTCTACTCTATCGTCAGTTCGTCACATAGATTTCTTAATGAACCGTGGCCTTGATGATAACAACAAATCAAAAGTGCGAAAGATCGGAAGTTAGTAATTAGAAATAACTTTAAATTACCTTACAAGAATGATTTACAGTATTTACCATAAAAAATAACCTTCAACTTTAAATTGTAAGATTTAAATCTGGCGTTTAATGTCATTGTTATTGTTTGAAAACATTTTGTTGATCAAATAGACCTCCTCTACCAATTAAATGTATCTTATTACCAGTCGAGAAGAAATAAATTTGGGACGGAAACTTTTTTATTGGCGTTTATTTTTCAATTTATGAAACGTTAAATGTAATTTGGAAGCAATTAAAGGCTTAGGTCAATCATAACATTTGTTATACTTATACTTATTATTATTACTTGTATAGCGCACATTTATACAACATTTAATTATAATCAGCGGCGCTTCACATCAATTAGTATCGTAACATTGTTTGAAATATAGTGCTTTTAAATGTTTTTTAAACTGATTATAGTCGTCTAAGTGTTTAATGTGACTTGGTAAACTGTTCCAAATTTTGGGTCCTGCTACGGCGAACGAACGGTCAGCAAATGTCTTTCGTTTAGTTCGTGGGATTGTCAGGTTATAATTGCTGGTGCTTGAACGAGTACTGCGAGAAACATTCCGCACAGTAAGAATATCTCTCAGGTAACTTGGAGCGGAACCTTTAAGCGAACGCCATACAAGACACGCTATTTTGAATTGACATCTATGAGACATCGGAAGCCAGTGCAAGGATCGCATGGCGTTAGTTGCACTGTCATACCGACCTTTCCTGACAATTATTTTCGCAGCTTGGTGCAGTAACCTCTTCATTGGAGCAAGGGTATTAGCAGGTATTATGTTGTTTTATAGCGATAAATCGAACTTTCAAGGAAAGTTAAAATATCTAACAACATAAATTATTATCAGTTTTGTATTTTACTGCACACATATTTCGGTAAGCTTAAACAAATCTAATAGTTTTGTTTGTTTATCCCTAAAGACGGCAATAATGTACATGTAAAATTATTATTACACAAGATGCTCCTATAAACAGTGTTTATTCAGTACAATTGTTACGTAAAGACCTGACAAATTAAATTCTCGTATTAGGTGGAATTTCCAAAAACAGCAGCTTCACAAGACTGCAAAATCATACAGAATAATCATCAATTCAATTTATTTTCCACATACTACAACTACTACAACCTTGTACATGGAGGATGCATATTTTATGATCTGTGCAGAGCATAGATCTTTAAGCTAATAAGCAACCTTAGAAAATAATAATAATTACAATAAGCATAAAAGCAGTGAATAAATAAGTAAATAAATAAGGCAGTATACAAAAAAAAAATCATATTTCAAATAATTGTATGATATATAATAAATAATAAATAAGCAGAGTGGTATTTACTTTCCATATCAAGATCAGAGACAGTTTAAACGCACGCTTAAAGCTATTTACTAATGTTTTATCTAAGTTTAAATTATTTTCTGTGTTTGTAAACTCACCAGTACTGCGGATCCTTCCGTTGCGCTATAGCTTCTAATTCAAGAAGACCCCTGTTTATTGAAATGCTATACTAGAATCTTATTCGGAAACATGAAATCCGTCACGTAGGTCTTAGATCTACAACTTATGATAAAATGTTATAATATTATGCCAATAATGAAGACAATTATTTAGAGCCGGGCCTAAGATCAGAATAGTCGTTCACTTTACACAGTACTTCCACAACATTTACGAAATTTAACTTTTGTCTTCTGCTTTTTTGTTTTGTTAGTCAGGTAACTGTTTGTGATGTTTTATAATGTTTATGGTAGTTGTACAGCCTCTAATCTATCTTATTTTTTTCGGATGGCGCTATATAATTATAAATAATTACCCCTTTGGAAATAAGCTTTTGGGCTTAAAGGGTTGTCCCCTGCTTTCCATGTTTTTTTCTCAAGTCTTTGTATTATTCTATGTATTTATTTTTCTTCATATTTTATGCTGTTTCATAAATTGTACTGTACGTGGAAAGTAATAAATATTACTTACTTACATACTTGTTATTATTACTAGGGGAGATATATATCTTCCCTGGTTATATACCGTATTTTCCTGTACATTGTGTTTGTTTTACTTGTTCTTACATATCCGTTGGCAGGCCTATGGTTGGTTGGTAAGGCTACGTGTTGGTAGTATCATTTTAGGCCTAATCCTAAAACGTTTCAAGATGCACTGATTATGAATATTATTTGAAATGATTTTCATGGCAACTGTTTGCCTTATCCCACGGGATTCAATGTATGTATCATGCGAATTAAACACTCATTACAGTAACATCCAATACAGGTCATCTAGGGTATATTACCTTAATCACGACTTATCAACCTGACAAGACAGATTTTAAATAACTCAATGTAGGCCATTTTCGTGTGATTTTTTTCTTCCAAATAATTTACTATCGAAGCAAAGTGTATAATAACGAAGTATTATTTATGAAATGGTACTTCGTTTGAAGAGGAACTCCTTCTAAATATCACACTGTGATCATAATTATTAGTTGCAGGTAGAATCCTAAACAGTCCCCTAGAAGTCTTCCTCTGTAAAGGGACTGGCCGTAGTAGTGTTAACTACGTCGTTTTCGTACCACGAAAATCTGTTCTTCCGTTATAGTTCTACTCTACAGAAACGTATTCTGTGTGCCATCATATTATACCTTCATCATTATGGTGTGATCCCCCATAACTGTCCAGATCGTAAACTTCCTGTGAATACGGGTTTATCAAAAAGACCCAAGAAATGTTTTGTGACGCGTGATGAGCTTCATATGCGTCAAGTTATTTAATTCAAAACTGGAAAATACTAAGCAGTTTCTTGATTCAAATTGAGATCAAAATCAAAAAGAGTATCTATTATAGTCATAAGGTTTTAATTAAGGCTACTTATTATAGACTTTTATTTGTATTTCCATTTGATACAATTTTAAATTATCATTCTAACGATTGAGCAGATGTCCCAGTAGAACATTTGCTGAAGAGTTTTGTTTTCACTTCAACAATTGGCGATGGTACCGTAAAGATAAACAGTAATATTGTTAAATGTGCTTTATATGCCAACGCTATGTAGCCCTACTAGTTTGTTATTTTTCAATGACATTACACGATATACTGAATATGTACGGTACGATAACATTATAATTCTGATTCTTATCTCTGTAGGCCTACTCACCACACATGGACAATTAGGTATTATAGTGTCACCTATCACATGTGTCAACTGTATTACAGCAGGGATGTATAAAAATAATATTTATATACCTCCCTGTTTACAGTATGTTGCGGATGTAGCATAATGCTATTATAGCTAATTCCCTAATTTTGGTTATTGTATAATAATATGTAGCCTAAATCGTATAATTGTTTGACCTGATATTTTACAGTACGGGTGATCGCGCCACATAAAGTTATCGAGGCATTGGAAGCCCATATCTGCTTAGATTACGGAATTACGGACACGATCTAGAAATATTATCATCGATTATTGAACGCCTAGGACACACACCTTTTGAGACTGTATATTATACTATGATTATATCGAGTATTGTAGAATTATGGGGTATTTATGACATTATTGCATTTAAACATTTATTTACTTTCAATGTCATGGTAACAAAATGTATTAATTAAACAAATTCATTCAATATTGATTTTATTTGTTCGGACGCGTTAGCGTAATTGGCTACACACAATTATGACGAATTTATCACGTGAACAATTGCTAATGGCTTATGAATACAAATGAGGGATTTAAGATAATACATTGCATTATTAAAAACGGAAGACTGCTAAATCATAATCTAAGTCAAGGGATTCCCGGAAGTGTAGGCCTATATAGGTATTCAATTAATTAGGTTATTCTTGTGGTACACCCACATACAGTACTTGAAACAGTAATGAAAGATAGATTTTGATTAATTATTAAAACATTTAAGAATACGGTTCTGTTGACAAACTTATAACAATAAATGTAATCCGTGCTGTGATATCTCTCTTTCATACTCGTCGAAATAAAGGCCTGTAATACACCAGATATGATTTTTTTTTCTACAGGGATACGGTAACCCTTTCAGTGAAAGTGACAACATATATAACACTTACCGTACCTAAGAAATTAAAATTATAAAGCTCTGTCTACACTATCAAACTAGTTTGATAAATATGGTAGTGATATGACATCATCATGTTCATATATGGGCACATCACTTTTTTTTCACATAAAGTTTGATTAGTGTAGACAGAGCTTTAGACAAATCTTTTCTAATTCTAGACATGTTTTAATTTAATTAAGAAAATATTTTATTTTAAGGTAAAAATTCAAACGAATTTATATTATAAAAAACAACGGGTATTAAATTAGGCTATATAAAATAGTTGCCACTATTCTTCATGATAGAAATCAACGAAGTATATTAGTTCGATATTAACCTTATTTAAGGGGTCTTTAACAAAATATGATATAGTTTAACTGGTATTGCCAGATAATCTGTATGATTATCATTATAATAATTTTTAGTGATAATTTGTATGCGGTAATGACTCATTAATAAGTGTAATTATGTCTTTTGACACATGCCCTAGGTTAAAACATGTTTCAAAATGAATCGAAGTATGAATAATTAAATTAATATAAAAAGGCGTAGTATAATGCGAAGGGATTATCGAATATTATCAGAGCTGTGGCTACGAAATTGATTGACGCGTGTCAAGAAAATCAACAACATTTACCGATGACAAGTTTTATAATTGTGTTTATGTCCCTCCTAACCACCTCTATAAATATTTATAATATAATTAGTATATACCCATAAGGTGGTTAATATAATTTGTATACGCGCATGTGTCATAGAAATTAACGGTGGCCATCGTACGAACTGATACACACAACCCATGGAGGAATTTTCATCCATGATATAACACAATACACCCGATGTAGAAATGTAACTTTCGAAGTTGATATCAGACGAGAGTTCCAGTGAAGCACACCTGCTCACTTGCTCTCTTAGCTAAACCAGAGCACATAGAGAATGTCATGCGTACTACGCCAAAGTAGGGTCACAGAAGTTCACGCCTACTACGCCCAAGTACGGTCACAGAAGAGTCTAACTGCAACTGATGTTTTCAAATGTTTTTTTCGGAAAAAAATGAACTGAAGAGAGATTTTAAGATTGTCAACCGTGATGAGAATGGATATTTTAGTTTAGCACGACTGCCACGGTCACTCTACAGTGAGGTCAGCGTGTAGAAATTACTCAAAGCGGACCAGCCCCGTCGGGCTTGATCCCCAGACATAAGTCATGATATCAATCCTGGGTCAGGGTCAGAAACTTTTAAAAGTGCACTTTTTGTTTCGCTCAACAAAATCGTTTTTATTTTCTTTCGTAATGCATTACGTTGACATTGTTTCGAAGGAACGCAAAAACAAAAAATATATATATATTATTTAGTATCTGGCTAATCAATAATACTGAGAGCACTAATAATTTGGTAAAGTTTCACTTCATGATATTGAAATAAAAGCAGATTGCATTTATGATTAGCAATGGAAAAAGTAAAAAATTAAGTAAAAATATGTTGACATCTGACGTGAGCGTATTTACCACCTTTTTTCAATCTGACGCAAGCCACAATAGAAAACACATGTAGTTAGGTATGTCAAGTTTACGTAAGATATCACTTATTTAACATTCTACTTTTTTGTACAATTCTCCATAACATGCATTGCTCTTTAATTATTAGGCCTAACGTTTATTGTATAAAAACAAAAAAGAAAGTTTGATACTTACAGCAAACTTTGTCAACAGTTTCCAAATTGAAAACAACTTTAAACTAGAAAATCAAAGCAGTGTTGTGTACAGGCCTTAAGCCCCATGCATTCATACGCAGTGAGAGCACTTTGGAAACAATATGAAGCAAATTTGTGATGAAACTTTCGTGCAGAAGACTGATCCAGCATAGCTCACAAGTAGTGACTGTACACTAGTATATATCAGCACAGGAAATGCAAATTAACTTCTCTAGGTGCAATTCGCTACAAGTCATCACTATAAAGAATACAACACAACTCAGGAAATGCTACGTCATTTTGACGAACTGTTAATTCCCGCCAAAATCAAGCCTCTCACAATAAATATTCTGAACCTTGTCATCCTACGAGAAACACAAATACATTTAACGAAAGTAAACACATTATAGTATAAGTATGGTATACATTGTGTAGGCCTACTGAGCAATAGCATGTAACTACCGATGAGATATATAGTGACACCAAAAAACATGGAGGGGTGGTTATTTACTATGTAGTACGTTCTCCACCACAAATAGTGGGAAATGATACGAAGTTTATTTATGTTGGACACTAAACAACTTAGACTTGACCAGAGCATGCTTATACCAAAAGTTATTGTTACCTCAAATTAAATTAAAATACACGGTGCAGGCCAAAACATTGAATATTGAGTAATAGGCTAATGTTGAGTAAATCTGAGACAACAATTCAATTAAGTCCTCCAAACAAGAATGTCAGACAAGTAGCGTTTAGGTTAATTGATCTGAATTAAAGTAAATTGAGCGAAAAGGGAAAATGACACTCGTTGGTAGCCTTATTTAATTACAATAAATAAAGCATCACCTCACTGCACACAATTAAATAAGTAAGAAGTTGAACAGTTTACTATGCCCCATTATGTCATGTCCGCACACCTACATAATAATGTGATTACAAAATAATGTAAAATCAACAATTTCTTTAGATTCGGAATGTTCCATTTTGAGTGTATTTAACTTAATAGACCTGCTACCCTGGCGCGGCAGAAATCATAGAAAATTATTATTCCCACGGTATTCACACCCGAAGCACTTAGAGCGGGTGAATACTAGGCAGCTGTCTGCGGATCTCCAATCATTTCGGTGTAACTAATAGGCCTACCGTGCCATCAATGTGTAGGCCTCGTGAACGGTTGAGTACCGTCTAACTTTCCCTGTATTTCTCACATTCAAACATTGACGGTGATGGTAATTATAAGGAAGAGTAATTGGGTACTGCTCTGACACAGCAGGAAGTATATATCATTAATAGGCCTAATGTTTATGAATTGAATTGAGAATTTGTCGTCTAGTTGATTTACAAATATTTCGTAAAGGACGTATTGCCTACTCTAATTGAACATCCACAACTTGACTACATGCTCATATGTTTGATTAGAGTTCATCTATGAATTTCGTCTATGATTTGGTATGATCAGGGAAGATCGTGACTCTTTCTTGGTATTATACTTCTGTACAGTTTATAAGAAGATGTTTTGCGCCGCGCCTTAGATAGTCCAGGAGAACGGAATCATTACAAAACAGTATCAACGCGAAAGGCTCAGTATTACGAAAAAATGGGTTGTAAACTCGGACTGGGCATGCGCACACCCCAAATTACGCCTGGGAGGGGAGAGTCTATGAAAACATCTGATTAGGCACTTTAGTCACGTGAGATTTTCCGTTGTGGGCCTATGCACATTTACACGAACCATGGACCTATGCACGAACTAACGACGACGTAACTAATAGAGCTGTTTTTTTTTACGTTACGTAACATGTTTAGGCCTACTGATTGTTAAACAAAAAATGATTGATAATAAATCACTTTTTTAAATAGAATATCAACAAAAGCATCATTTAATGAAGAAATAACAATAATTAAAACTGTCAATGAATCGAGCGGCGTTTTTTTGTATTCTAATCTTGATATAAGTTTCGAAAGTTAGATTTATAAGCACGCCCTCTCGAGTCACAAAGTAACTGCTTAAAAACAAGATAAATCACAAAAACCATGATCACAACGTTACAAAGCAAGAAGGACGGGCGTTGACCAGGGTGTATACTTTTTTAGTGTCAACTTAATTAATTGGTAACATAACCATTATTTTCTGAAATCGTGTTTAGTCAACTGAACGGTATACGTAAACATGGTAACCACTTAGTACAAAGTGTATTGTGAGCTAAGAATAGATGCTAAGTAGTAAACATTCCTAGACCTAGGCCAGTCGGGCTAGGCCTACCGTTATATATTTGATTGGTGGCTGGCGGTCAGTTGTATACTGTGTAGTTATTTTGGTATTAGACATTGTTTACGGCCTCCAACGAAGTCGGGCACACCAATTTTTCTGTAATTCATATTCAATTCCCATAATCGATTACTCTCAGTTTCTAAATAGGCGTGCAGAGTGTGCATGACTCACCTTTTTTGCACTTGTAATTATAGTTTATAATATAGATAGGTAGAGCATGGAGGTATAAAATTAATTTTAAATTTGATACCTCCATGGGTAGAGTATAGTATAGGCCTAGTTAAAATTTGTATTATATTATGATATTAATTATCACTACTACTGTATACTGTCAATATCAAGTGTTATCATCAGCATGTACAGTATTATTTATATTACATTTGATTAATATTATTACATATATTTTAATATTTAAAAAACAGTTTTTTTTTCTATAGCCCTCCAGATTTATGGGAAGTTTACGACTATGAACCTGTCTTTTTTTAAATGCTGGTTTTAAGTGAATTTAAGTGTGAAAAGGGCGTGTTAAGAGATAGCCATGCAGTCTCCTGTCCTGCAAAGTGCTGGTGGGGTACAAAAGCAAGAGGAAAATGACATCAAATTGCCAGACAGCGATTCTCAAAGGCCAACAACACCACCGTTACCCACTGATTGTGAGCCCCTCTCCCACCAAGTTGCTGGCCATGTTCATGGCAAAGGCAAAACAAAAATTGGTATGTCATCATGAATTACCCAAAATTAATATTTAAAAATTAATATTAATATTTAAAAATTAATATTTAAAAATTAATATTAATATTTAAAAATTAATATTTAATATTTAAGGAAAGAAGAGAGAAAAAGTAAAATTGATGACATTAAAAGAACTTAAAATAAAGACTTAACAGTTCTAAGACTTCCATTTTGTTAGCAGTTGCAAATTATAGTCGCAATGAGGATAGAAAAAGGCTTCATCCGTAGACCATTGTCTAATTTAAAATAAAAATTTTAAAATAAAATGTTTATTGAACGAAAACAAATAATATTAATTAATTCAATATTTTGTTATTAATAGGCATGCTCCAGTATAAGGATGGCACAATTCTAAAACCATTTCAACGGCCATGTCGAGGGCACAAGGAGGCTTCATTTTACGAACGTGTCTTCTCTCCAGATCCTACATTACCCTCAAAGGTTCCCATGGAAACACTACAACCATTTATACCTTGTTATTATGGAACTGTTGCTTTTAAAGAAGATCCAAATCGTATCCTTGTCTGTGTTATACTCAATTTTTAGTTTAAAGTTGTGAGATTTGAAAATATGTGTGCCTCATATGGATGTGACCCTCCACAGAGGCCCTACATACAGTAGTATCGTGTCCACATAGAACTGGTTTACAGTTGCCCATTTCAGTTGTTTTGCTTTCTTTAACTTTGTAACAAAGTGTACTACCTCAAGCTTGAAGATGTGACCAAGAAATATAGAAAACCATGCATTATGGATGTTAAGATTGGATGCCAAACATACGAAGATAGTGCCACACAGTTCAAGAAAGAAAATGCAAAGATCAAATATCCAAATATGCTAAAAGTGGGCTTCCAGATTTCCGGTATGCGGGTAAGTAAACAGCATACAGTCATCTACTATAGATAAAATATGGGGCTTCCATTCGGGCAAGTAAATGCCTACACTATCAACTCGACAATGGCTAATAATATATGGGGCTTCCAGTATGCAGACAAGCTACAGTGAACTCTTCTAGCATACGGTCAAGTAAACAGCCTACAGTCAAATATTGACCCAAGATCAAATATACTAAAATTGATCTTCTATATTTCTATACAAGAAAAAATCCTGTACAGTTATTATTACAACAAGTGGGTTTATTATCGATGTTCTACCATACTGGTTTAAACCTACATGTTTGTATTGTATATGTTTAATTAATTTCTTATAAAAGAAATATGCTAACTTTTCTGGCTGTTCTACTTTATCGTTTCGATTTAGCGTTTTCGCTTTTTTTTTTTGTATCTCCATTGACATGCAGCCACTGATACCCACATCATTGTCATTTTTTCAGTATTTTGCCTTTGGATTTATAAAAGAAATATAAAAACATTTCATTATTTCAACATTGTTTAGTACATGAGCCACCTAAATCCACTAAAAATAAAACAATTTGGTATCTAAACATTACTTTGCACTTACATGCATACAATTACTATTTAACATCATACGCGCCTTTAATATCAAGGCAATCAATATGCATCATTGTAATGCAGGTATTGTCTGTGTTTGGTGACAGACACAATGTATGCATGCTCAGATTCAATTGTTTGTGATGTGTCTATAAACTGAATATTTTTCTGCCTGAGTGAACATAAGGTTTTGTACAGTGTTGCCTTAATTCAGGGCCACTAACTGCTAGTTTACGATGGTTCAGAAGATCAAATATTAAATAGTGTTTAATCATCACAATAACCTAGAAGTTTTAAGTAATGGAAAGATTTAAATGGGAAGAATAACAACCTGATAAAAATAAATGATAATGTGTAATTCATACCAGGGCGTGTGTGCTATAAAAATAGTTGTACCGTAATACCTCATAATCCACGAAATTCCTGGAAATGGATAATGGGCTTGTCACAACATGATGCCCCCCGAACTGCTGAATCGTTTTTTGATGTATAGTTCAAATTCATTGGACCGGGTCAACCCATTATACTAAAACATAATACACAAAAATATCAATTTTTTTTTTCAGATCTATTATGCAAATTCAAATAAATATGAATATTATGATAAGTCCTATGGACGTCATTTTGAAGAAGATACAGTAATTGAAGGTAGAATAATATTTTTTTAAATCATTAATCATATTATTTCACCAGACACCAGTCATAAATGGCCGTCACTTGTAATTTACAATCAACACATGCCAGTCTGTGTTATTGTATTTTGACCTTTAGCTGGAGAGCCACTTTATATTTTCTATATGTACAGTACTATGACTTTTTGATTATCATCAGTATCGTTTTAAGAATATAATAATTATTTAAATGAATTCCATACACTTAATTAATGAGCCATAATAATGTGGAAAGTTAAGTAATTGATTATATCAAAATGATAGCATGTTAAAATCAAAGGTTAATGATATTGGCAAATATGAAATTTGCATTTTTTAATATATTTATGTATTATAGCGCTTAAATATTTTGTCTTTTAGGCCTTAAGAAGTTCTTCCAGTTTGACGAGAACTTTCAGTTTGGAGCTGTAACAGAAATGCTATATCTTTTGTATCGGTTAGAAGATTGGTTTGTACATCAAAACATGTTCCATTTTATCTCCAGTTCCATATTATTTGTGTATGAGGGCGACAAATCTGATGACAGTGTCTTAAAGGTTAAACCGTGTGATAGCATTCCAAAGTTGGTACCAAAGAATTATACATCCAAAGCTAATGAGGTATTTGAGAAGGAAGAAGTGACAACTGAGAATGGCATTCAAAACTCTTGGTATGTTGATCATTTCACCGGTAAACCGATAATTAGTGAATCTGTGCTTAGGCCAAATTGTTTATTATGTGATGATTGTTCTTGCTCATGTAAAGAAAAACAATTACCAAATGATGAAATGCACACACAAATGAACAAATGCAATAATGGATTTAGCGGAGACATTATCCTTTTAGACAGAATGAAAAACATGAAACCAAATGGTTGTCTAGAAAATAAAACATGCTTCCCAGACAAAACGAGCCTAGCTAAAAAACTAAATGGCAATTTAGAAAGTGAAGAATGTGAGAATGACGAGAAAGAAAATGGTCCAAAACCAAGTAATTTAGTAGATTTAAAAATGATTGACTTTACACATGTTATTGAAGAGAATACACCGGATAATAATTATTTATTTGGGTTAAGAAAATTAATTAAAAACTTGGAAGTTCTTAAGGGTACACAAACAAAATAATCAGGTTGTATTTAAAATGTGCATTGTCATTTTTTTAAATACATCATTGATTAAAAATTACATAAAAATATACTTTAACTTAATCTACTTATTACATTAAAAGATATATTTAACATTACTTCCAACACAATTAGTGGCGTAATGTAGGGGCCATGCAACGGTGGGTAGTTGCATCGGGGCTCATGCTCTGGGGCACTTAAGTTCTGAGGCCCTGGGTTTAATCGTTACGTCACTGGCATTTAGGGTATGGTAAAAATACATCATATTTAAAGAAAATATATTTTTGTAAACATTACACTTAACTGAATTAAGTACTGTATATTAAAATAAATTTAATAGTTAGATTAATTATAAAAATAACAATGATGTAAGAATTATAATTATGTAAATATAATAATAGAAATGAATAATAATATTTAATAATTGGTTGAGATTTTGAATAACCAAATTTATGAAAAATATAGTAATACCGTAGTTAGAAACTGATCACTATTGATTATTGATTAATGTACTATTGATTATTGATTAATGTATTATTGATTAATGTACTATTGATTATTGATTAATGTACTATTGATTAATGTACTATTGATTAATGTACTATTGATTAATGTAATTTGCATGCACTTAGCTTCATGGTAAAAAAGTATATTGATTTAAATGTAAAAAATATCACAATTTATTACTAAAGTGTAGAAACTACCAACATTTTAATTTAGTGAACTTTATTGAGATAGAAGAAAATCTCATGCATTTATCATTTACACAATAAGTGTACAAAAAGTAAATTTTTATTTAAATATATTTTCACAAAACATAGGATAAATAACACAAAAAAAGTAACAAAAGACCAACTTATTTCTGTTATTATCCCACATAAGTTAGTTTATCTTTGATTTTAGTTGCAGTTTGACATTTTTTGTATATTAATATATATTTTTATTTTTTTAACATTTTTAAAACTTAAAAAGAAAGTATGTAGTGCCTTAATGTGACCAATTGAATAGAAACATAGTAGTCGACTCTCCCTATATGCCTGAATTTCAATACAATTGTATTAATTTAATAACTTACTTAAATTTGGATTTGGGCAAGAATTTGCTAGGGGAGAGTTTCACTGCAGTAGGTATATCCATGTATATAGGCCTATACTTTGCCTTCCTGCCACTCACAGGGTACTAATAGTTAAAGAGGTATTTCATTAGATTTCTTAACATTTTAGTAAGAAAATCTACTTTTTAGGATATGAAGTGAACTTGCCACAATAAGGGTAACTGTTACCAAATTTGTAAACAAATGGAAATCAATACCAAAAATGCTTTATTTTTATTCTTGAACACAGTGATTTTATACTAATTATATTTTAATTGAATGCTAACTATTTTATTTATTTCTGTACATTAGATATATACAGTATTTTAGTTTTTAAAATACTTATAATAATTATCATTTTCACCCTCGCAGATTGTCTATTTACCATTTCATATTTATAAATGTTCATAATCATTATTTATTGAAAACTTTGACTGCCACTGCATCGCTACTATTTGATAATAACCTCATTAATATTAATTAACAATAAACAAAAAATAAAAACAGATGGCCGCTGCACACAAGAATAAATAACAAGCAATAAATTTCATATCGTAACTGTTTATTTTTATCATGGTACTGTATAAAATACATAAGCAACACTACAATGGCTATAGACTCGTATGAGTTAAATAATGTACTCCATAGATTACTAATTACTGTTTTCATAGAGATATTATAGTGAATATATTATAATATCTCTATGCTGTATGTTGAGCTACTGATACAATATTCAATCAGAGAAAGTATATTTTGGTGTCTATGATACCATATTGTTTATATTTCACAATACAGTAGAATGGTTTGCATTAAAATAATAGGAAACTGATTAAATATTTCATCTAAAGCTCTGTCTACACTCCTACACACAATAAAGTGTGATGTGCCCAAGTATGGATATGACATCATCATGTTCATATATGGGCACATCACAATTTTGAGTTGGATAGTGTAGACAAGGCTTAAGAAATCACTTTTGTTGTAGTTTTAATAATTCAATATAATAATGATTCAATATGGTGAATTGTTTTTCATTTAAGTTTGTACTGTAAGTTTAGTTTAATGTATGTTCCCAATATAAGTTATATTATTTGAAGTTTATGTTTTGATATTAAGATATTTATTTTACTTTATGAAACGTATTCAAAAGCTTTTTGTTTTAACGTCCACAACCAATAACAAGTTTATGTATTGTCAATAGCTGTGTAATATACTGCTATGAAATTTTATAGGGTGCATAAGTACAGTAAGTTCATAAAAACCAGGTAGGCAATCAAAAGATTTAAATGCTATGGCATATTGCAATCTGGTAATGGTAACAACTTTCTGGTATCATTTCATATATTTATAATATTTTTCTTACAAATTTCATACACTGTATAGCTGTTGAAAAGCAGAATTGTAGGCTTTACACAATAAATTAATTTTGTTTTATATACACTGATTTGAGTTTTATCATTTTGTATGCAAGTCAATACAGTATTTGACAGTACCAAGACTGATAATATGAAGAAAGGCAAGACAACCTTAATAAACAGGGTGATTACTGTACTTGCATGCTCAAAACACCGTATTTCATTTCAGATAAATGCTTACATGAAAGCATAAGACAGAATTTGTATTTGAGTTTTAAAACTGGCCTCAGGACAAAAACAGGACTTTTCTACTGAAATTATTTAAACCTGAATAGTGCTATCACTTTGTCATGAATCTTTAAGATTTCTGTCCTTTGTCTCTCTTGCTTTCCCTCCTAAACATTTTGGTGAGTCCGAAACAATGGCATCATTATCATTCCACTGTTCTGGAGAAAATGCCTGTATAGCAAAATAAAATTGATAATAAACAACAACCGTGTATACTTGAACTCACTTTAGGTTTAATCCCACCCCTACTTTATGTCTGATTTCACCAAAAAACAGGCATACCAGCAGGTATAGTCCCAGTATCGATTTTGGTCTAGATGTAGGCCTCTCTCTAGCCAGTTCAGATGAGTTTTTACAAGAAATTCTTTAACAATCATTTTTTTTTACCTGGACCAAGGTTTCTCTGGCTATAGTCCCACATCCCAAAGTCAGCCCAATTTCGTGTTTTAGGGGGGGGGTGGGATTGTACCAGAGGGTTAGGGTTAAAGCAATGAACTGTATGCTTCTTGTATGTAAATTAGTATGACCCACCTGTATAGATAATGCATGAACATGTCCACTTAATTCCTCCTTTAACGTATCATTCACCAAACGATGGCGCTGCACAAGTTTTTTATCTTTAAATTTCTCTGATACTATTACTACTTTGAAATGAGTCTCTGAACCGTGGGGTACGTTGTGCATGTAACTTTCATTGGAAACATCCAAAACTGAAGGCTGAGAAAACAAAACAGTGCAAAAGTGCAAACTAGTTTGACAAAAAAATGTGATGTGCCCAAATATGGTAGTGATATTCACAAATATGGTAGTGATATGACATGGGCACATCACATTTTGTTATCACATAAAGTTTAGAGTCAATTTGTTTAAAATTATAACACTGAATACTACTAGTATTATTAAATGCAATGTTACAGGGAAAGGTACTGTATTGTGTGTCTAATGCAGTTTTTAGCTTGAGCATTAAAATGTTTGCACTATAAATAAATAATATTTATAACATTCATAATTTTCACCAGTTCTTTTTTATTGATTGATACCTGAAGGTGGTGAACAAGTTTGTTGATTATACTCTTCTCCACCAATCCACTAGCATTGCTAAACTTAGCTGAATTTGGATTAAACAGCAACAATCTTGAACTTGTTGTTCGTAACATTCTATATTTATTAGAGATAAATTATTTTTTTAATTTATACTTAATTTTTCAGAACAAATTGAATTGTTTGTAACACAACAGGCCTACACTTACAGCTCTATCTAGGCTTGGCTCAGCCAGGCTAGCTTATTCTAAGCCTAGGCCCTAGATAGGTGATGTAGATCAGGAAGGACTAGCCTACGCTACTAGCTAGTTAGGCCTAGCTAGTTAGTTAGGGCCTAGGCCTAACCCGACCTCTCTAACTCTATCTCTCTAGAGAGGAGAAGGCTAGCTAGCCTATACTAGGCTAGGACTAGTTAGACGGATCTCCGTTATTTTATAGTAATCACCTATATTCTATTATGTCACAAATAAAACGTTAAATTTATATACGTTAACGTTTGTTGTAATAATAGGCCTAGGCCTACCTTCGCGTACCACCACCCACACTGTGTGTGACCAAAACAAAACATAGATCGCATAGCGCCCTCTTTAGTCACACGTGCTTTTATTTTTGTTACGTAATCGTCGTAAGTCTATTTTGATTTTCTTACTTCTTGATTTACTTTTTGCCACTAATACGTTTATTAAATTATTTAGTTGTTACAATAGGGTCTATCTGGGCTTAAAGAACAGGTATTCGTCAGATGAGATTGTGAATCTAGGCTAGCTAAGGCCTAACATTAATTAAAGCCATCATGTGGGCCTAGCTAGTCGGAGTAGCTGCTACATACAGGCCAAGCAGGGAGGGGCTAGGCTAGCCTAGCTAGGCCTCCTACTTTCTAGGTCTGGAAGAAAGGTAGAAATCGCCTGCTTGGCTAGCCTCTCATGGGCCTAGCCAAGTCTGGTTGGTTAATACCAGTTCAGCAGCAAGGAAGTTGGGGTAGGGTAGGAGAGTTATTAGTAGGTCTAAAATAGAAAAGAAAGAAAGTCTCGATAATGTTTTGATAAACCAATTTCGACATTTTAATTTGATTCTTAAACCTAGTATTATTAATAAAATATATCTTTTTTAAATTTAGGTCTAGTATTAGCCTATTTCAACATGATTCCACGTGTATTAATAGTTGGTGCTGGCCTAACTGGTGCCACTACCGCTCTTTTGCTTCAGAGGGAGTTACAGCAGAGAGTATCAATTGCAATTTGGGAAACTGCAAGAGGGTCAGGTAAACTTCCATAAAAGTATCTTTTTTCTAATCTCTTAATTTACATTTTAAAATGAAACAATGATATATTTATATAGATGGTACTGTACTGTTTCCACATTATAAAGTAATGATAAAACATTGGATTTCATATTCGTAATTTATTTATTTTTAGGTGGTCGTATGAATACAAATCGCAGCAATTCAAATCCTAAAGCAAGTGCAGATCTTGGTGCTCAATATATCTCATGCTCTCCTGCCTATGCAACTTTACATGCAGAGTACGTGAGGCAATTTTTTTTTATTCTGAGGTTATCCAACCGACTGTTGCAACGTTATATTAAAGGTTATTGATGATTGAATAAAGTTATAAAGGTTATTCAAATGACCAACTGTTGGATAACATTATTGGCCGTTATATATAGCCAAACACTATTTACGCAAAAGCATATCCCTCTAGACAATAGTTAGCAAAGACGATCTGTCTTGGTTCAATTAATTTACCCACTTTTTTTTAAAAATAAATTAGTTTTCACACAAACTCTTCATGCTTGACTTTACTTTTAGGGCATTGATGATGAATACTGTGACTAAAGAAAGGTATCAAAATAATATAAATATAATAATGATAATTAAGTGCTAAAAGATTTTTTTTATTTTTCAGATTTTACGATGAATTGCTCACTAATGATATTTTGAAACCATGCAGTTTAACTATTGAAGGTTTAAAAGAACAAGAACCAGGCACTAAACACTACATAGCGCCCTCTGGAATTAATCGAATTGTCAAGTTTTATCTTCAACAGTCTGGTAAATAGTTTATGTTTTAAAAACAGCTGCAACTACAACATATTTTATTCTATAGAGTTCACTCCACTATTATAAGCATGTTGAGTGAAGTACATGTTCTTTTTTTTCCCCTGGTATGACAGAAACGCAATAGATTAGAATGCATGTCTATGGAAGTTTGTTATGGTTCTATGATGTATTTTAGATAAGATATAGCCTACAATTTAAAGACCATTATATATTATCTTTCAATATCTCTTGTATATTTCTTTTCCCTCCGTCATCAAGATTCTTTATTGGTCCATAACTGAATAGTTGACTTTCTTTTCAAGTTTTCTAAATTATATCTTATTTTAATTACAGGAGTCACTGTTGATCATAATCGTAATTTGAATACCATTGATGTAGAAGTGCATAATGACGTAGAATCCATACTAGCTGGCTACAAAAGTAGTGATAAAAAGACTCCATACGACGTTGTATTATTGACTCAGCCCGTCCCAAAATTGTTTCAACTTGAGGGCGGCATACATAGCATCTTGAGTAAGATATTTATACTGATTTATGAATAATTACAAAATATCTCTACTTAAGGATTGTAAATAATGAAACATTAAAATTACTAGCACTGGAAATGTTTAAAGGTGCTCACGAGAACCATATAATGTATTTCCCCTGTAAAGTAATTAAATGAAATAAAACAATTATACGCGGATCCAGGATTTTTTAAACAGGAGAGCCCTAACGCATAATATTAATAGTCTCAGAAATAAATATCAAAAGTAGTTCATTTTAACTGTCAAAAGTTGGGAGTCCAGGCCCAAGCACAAACCCCTGTATCCACCCATGAATAACCATAATATCAGTTGTTTTTTTTTCTTTCAGCAAAGAATTCTGATGTTCTGAAGAAACTTCAGGATGTTGAGTATTCATCAAGGTATGCTCTGGGTTTATATTATCCTCCTGGTACAAAGATTGATGTGGAATGGACTGGAAAATATACATATGATGATCCATGCATTAGATGGATTTGTATTGATGATAAGAAAAGAGAACAAGGTATGTCTTTATACATTTAAAAGAACATGTCTTTTTATGTTTGTAAAGCTCTATCTACACTATCAAACTTTATGTGACAAAAAGTGTGATGTATCCAAATATGGTAGAGATATGTTTTAATATGGTAGTGAAATGACATCATCATGTCCATATATGGGCACATCACATTTTGTTGTCACATACAGTTTAACAACAAATATTGAATTTGTAATCTCTGTAAATCTTGTCATTCATTTCCTTCAATTCAGTTCTTAATTTGAACAATTTTAATATTTGTTTTCAATTAAGTTTTGTAATTTTTTTTTCTAGAGTCAAATGAAAATGGTCCAACAGTAGTTGTTCACACAAGTGTACCATTTGGTTTGAAACATTTAGAAGATAACAAAGAAGGTGTTCAACAATTAATTTTGCAACATCTATCAACATTACTTCCCAATCTTCCAGACCCTATAGAGGTCAAATGTCAAAGGTGGAGGTACAGTCAGGTAATTTACTCCAAACCTCTAAAAACTTTTGTGCTAATTTTTGTTTTAAATTTATTTCCACAATATAATAACATACAGGATAATAAGTACAATGAAGTAATTATGTGGGAGGAGGATCAGAATTTGAAACATATGTAGTAGTGTTTATTGTATTTTTAAATTGTGACCGAGTATACCACCGCAGTCATAATATCGGCACTCATCGGCCAAAGTTCTGGTGGTAAAAAAATGTTTACTGATAATTAGACATTTATAATATCGAATTGATTTTCTTTAAATACCCGAAATTGATTGAATTGTTCTTACTATTGTAGGTGTATAAAGGAATAGAAGGCAGTCCAGGATGTCTTAAATTGATGGAGTCTAAGAGTGTTTTACTACTGATGGCAGGCGATGCATTTGTCCATTCAAATTATGACGGTTGTATTGAATCTGCTAAAACATCTTCTCAAGCCATCATCAATTTCCTGAAATCCAATGGTAAAATATAAATAAATATCTTTTATATTTATTTAGAAATGTTAATTAACACAAAAAAGAACACATGCAGACAGATGTTTAAATATATTATGTTCAATCAGGGAAGCATGTTATTTCATAATTCTCTGGTTCATTTAATGATTTACCGGCATTTCTCAGGCATGTATGTGAAAACAAATATTTGAAAATGGAGAAAACTTTTTTTTCTTTATTTTTTCGTAATATATTGTGTGGTTTAAAATGATAATAATGTAATCTGTGATCGTTATTAGTGGTAGTATAACAGTAGTCAATAAACAATCTCAACATCCAGCTCTTTAAATGCACATCTAACCTCCCTCTTCAACCCACGAGGTTCTCTTTATGAATGCCCTCTCTAGCGTGACCTTAACTTCTGGGGTTACAATAGTAGTTTGATAAGGTCTGTGAAGCAAATCAATACTGTATTAAAACAAAATCAAATAACTAATACTAATAGTTTCATTGTGCGTCTTTTAGGTCATAGGGATTTGTTGTGAATCCTATTTAAACAGAAAATGATATCTTAGAGAACACGGACTTATTTGTTTTTTTTTTGTTTTTTTTTGTTTTTTAACCATATTTAATGAGGGTGATCCATCCAGCTATTGCTGATCATTAGGGACCCTCAGAGGTTCACATGACAAACATATACACAAGATGCTCTACATAAACAAAGTCTTATTACAAGTCTTTGGGAGTGGAGTAATTTGGTCCTTAGAAAAAATCCTGACATGTGACGGGACTTGAACCCAGGACCCTTGGAGTGGTAGACAAGCATCATCAGATATACTGTATATACATATTCAGAGCTTTCTGTCTATACAAATCCTCAATAAATAATTTCAGTTAAGAGCTTAACATAACCGTTTATAAGCCTTAAAGAATAAAATGAGCTTGTTTACTATTTCTTTTTATGTATAATTTACAAGTTAAATTGTTCATTTTCTACTGTCCCGGTACCTGAGCCCAGACTGTACATGTTTGTATCGATCTTACACTGTGGTAAACCATAATCCTTTATAATTCACTGTAAAGTGTATTTTAATACACAAGAATATTTCGACGTTTGTCAAAGCCACGAATACAGATATAGGCCTACATTAATCGTATTCTCAAATGTTACGTTTAATTCCAGACAAATCACCTACACACTTCAGTAGGCCTATGGCTAATTGCTTTCTTTCATCAAATGTATATTTTCAAAAGGGACAATATGTCTAACATGATAATAGTCCTGATTTAAAGTGTTTATGACGATCTAATTGTTGCAATAATGTGTACGTTTTAACATTCGACATAATTATGTCGGCTTATAACTCGATGTCGCTAGCCATGTCTTTTTTCCCCAAACATCCTTCTTTCACATATCTTGTATCACCAGCCATCCTTTTACAACTCGATGTTTGCCTTCTGATGGTTTGTCACCGACTATTCTTTTTAAACCTCACCCAAGTGGTTCCCCCTATTTGTCATCAACCAGTCGTCTGTCACTCGTGGTTCCATCACGAGTTTATTTTAATAGGCCTACTATGTTTGTAAAGAATTAACAAGAGAAATCTCTTTTCCTTTACCTCCCTAATGTCATTTTAGTTTTATGCTTGTTTTTGTATTATTTTCACCATAATTGAATGAAATGAGTTGCATAGTTGTTTGTTCTATTCAAATGTGTTATCATTCAGCATAATTGTCATGGAGTAAAGAATATTGTATTCCATTATCGCAGTTTTTTTAATGCAATTGATTACCTTTTGTACAAGTTAAAAACATAAGAAAGTATGATATTTCTAGTAATTTTATCTATAAAAAAGTAAATGTGAAACTCATTCGATAGGCCTACCCTGGAGTTTACTTCTAAAACCCCTGTGCTGATATAATAAAAGAGCAATAAAGAGAGAAATAGCAGTAAGCGTCTTATCTAGGTCGACTTGATCAAAGGCCCTGTAGGCCTGTAGCGAAGTCAATGTGTGGTTAGATCGCAAGCCCAGTAGGTGATGTCCCGGAAACCTTGGTTTTAAAGATTTCTCAGCTTATCAGAATATGATTTAACCGTAAATGCAGGTGAGAGAAGTGAAAGGCAGTATTGTCCTACGGTACCTCTGAGATAACAGGTTACTCAATTCAATAAATATACACTCTGATTCATTATAACATATTGAAAATGTGTGTGTAAATGATAATACATGTTACATATTAGTTCTATAGTTCATTTAAATAGGTCATAAAAAGATGTGCGAGTAAAAAATCATACATCGGGAACAAAGAGAAAATATTGTCAAATCATTAATACTGCATAAACAGATTAAAGAGTTCTTAGTTCTATATATTTATGGAATTTGATATATTCTAGTTATTTTTTTGGAAAAGTTCAATTGGATATCACTTAAACAACAGCTAGTAATATGTTAAGAGACTATATTTTGAGCAGGAAGATGTAAAATATACCTGTTCTATTGTAGACGAAACTTTCTAGTCACAAAGTATAATAGAATTTACATTAAAATTAATATTTTTATAGTTTATGATATTCATCCTTTTCACAGTTTTAGTCGCTTAGCCATCATCGTCTTCAGCGAACGTTTTATATAGTGATCATCTTGTAGCATTGTAGGCCTGTAAGTCGTTTTAACAGGAGTTTGCTTAAATTATAAATTAATCAGCTTTTCAATACAATGCTATCATTCTTTATACTAGACCTTCTATTGATTCAAGAACTCGAAATTTAACAGGAATCCGTTTGCTTCAGGCTATAGGCCAACTTTAAGACAATTCACTTTGTGAATATAGTATTGAAATCCATTTTCGATCCAAAAGTCTATTTTGTTGTTTATTCTAATCGTATTCATGTGGGCTTTTGTATATTATTTTAATGATTCAGATCAAAGTTATAGGATGTGCATCTACACGCTGCGAAATCTCTTATTGGGTTTCAAACTGTTCAGCGGGCGGTACAGAATTATGTGGTTATACCCATCCATTTTTTGACTAGGGTTTTATATGCTACGTTACAAGTACAGTATTGTCTGTCCTCCCAAAATGTTACGCGTGTCATCTTTTAACAATGTGTTGTCTGTTGACTAATGACGTCATGTTTTGTAGTAATGCGTTGCCATTACGAGTCCCAATTAGTAAGTCTTAACACAGCTTCTTAACATTTAAGTTGTTCGGTACATTATTCCGTTTGTCTGATCGATTACTTTTCGTATTGAACACAGTGCTCTGTGGCTTTTATAATGCTTGGTTCCCACTAGGACGCCACGTAAGGATGTAAGCCGCAACACAAGCGAATTGACCAATCACAAGCGATGGATTATTCAAATTGTCGTTGGTGATTGGTCAATTCGCTTGCGTTGCGGCGTACGTCATTGCGTTGCGTTCTAGTGGGGACCAAGCTTAATAAACATGATATTTAGTTGGCTAAAAACAACACATACTCATGTTTACCACCAGTGTTTTCTATTGCAACGTTTATTAGCTTTTTACATGGTTATAGGCGTACCCGTCTCCCATATTCACCGTCGTAGCTCTTGAGTAGTATTTCCAAGATATATTTGAGCACAGTCAATATTGAGGAGTCTCTCATCGTACAAATCGCTATCTGACGTCATTACTGTGGAAATTCACAATTCATGAATATTTATTGCACAGTATTTTTGCATAGCTGCAAGTCCACTTTGACATTTATAAAAAGTTTTTTTTTCAAATTATCATTATTATTTTTGACTTCACATGCGATAAGTGCCCAAATACACCTAAGATATACTGTATATACATATCAGAGCTTTCTGTCTATACAAATCCTCAATAAATAATTTCAGTTAAGAGCTTAACATAACCGTTTATAAGCCTTAAAGAATAAAATGAGCTTGTTTACTATTTCTTTTTATGTATAATTTACAAGTTCATTGTGTGAGAAACAATTGTTCACTGTCCCGGTACCTGTCCGGGGCGCCCATTTATCCAAGGTTTATATAAGGTATTATTCGTATATTTTACAAAGTAAATAATAGACTACACGAATTGATTTAATATTTACAAGCATAGCTATGCACATGGCAAGCTTAAAATAGATTTAATATTTGAATAAATACATTAAAATAACCTACTATTTTGTAGGGAAACTTGAATACTGTCGTTAAATTATGTACCACAAATATTGTACATTGAATGCAACAAGCCAATGATAAATTGAATGACGTCGTAAGGTATTTTGGTCCTGCGTTTAGTATCACGGACGGTATAACAATACTAACAACCCAATATGCCATTTTTAGTGTACATGATTTGTAGATAAAAACGATGATGAATACGACATAAATTAAATAAACACCAAAATGGCTTAAGGTACATTCGATGCGATATATTACAAGATACACTTGACTTCTAGTGGTCTCCTTCAGATTGAAAATAAAGTTCAGCTGCACTACACGATAACATGAGGCTGATATTGTTAAGATTGATGATGAGTAATTTACTCGTAACGAGAATATCACATCACATTTTGTACAAAACAACAGATAAGTACAGAAACATAATTTGGCGCCTTGTTAACAAAATCATGGAATAGGAAGATCGTCTGCTGTCTGTGCTTCGTCTGAGTCTGGTATTTCTGCCGCACTTCCGTCACATGTCACACAGCAGATTTCTTCGTACCCCTCCAGTCCGCAATACAAATGCCGTAATTTAGGGTTGCACAGCAGAGAGCCTGAGACGGGAACGCATTTTTTGCTTTTTACTTCTACAGTGAAAAAAAAGAAGAAACACGTTTAATTATATTGTCAATTTCAAATCCAAAAGTCAGGAAAGCTTGGGTGATTCCAAAAATTGTATTGTGATTAAATCATTCCGAAAACTGATGATCGCACTCGAGAAGGTATCGAAGATTGTCAATGTTTATGAGCAAGTAAAATTGATTTGGTAAAGGATGTGTGTAATATACCCTTTATCTTTAAGTATTTCCCAGTTTTTAGCATCATTATTACTATTTTGGGAAATAAAGAAACATAATGTTTATCAGTTTTTAGAATATCCTAAACCAATTGTTCATAAGTTTGATGAACCTCGTATTGTGAAAATTTAAAAAACTTTTAACGTGTTTTCTGAAAGTGGTGAAAACGAGTATATCCTGGAAGATGACACTTATTATTATTCCGATTAGATGCGATTGAGTGATGTGCGGGGCTTCATGTCTGTCTACACTATCAAACTAGTTTGTCAAAAAAGTGTGATGGTAGTCATATGACGTCATCGTGTCCATATGTGGGCACACCAAGTAAAGTTTGATAGTGTAGAAAGAGCTTTACTTTAAACAAACATGCTGCATACATGCTACAAACTACAACCAATTAACGGTACCTACGCTTGCTAGCACATTCACCCATGTCGCATTCACTGCTACTCTCTGGTTTTGTTTCAGGACATTGGTAATCTGAGCTTCGCATTGAAGGAATTGAGCAGGTTACAGTTCGTGTCATGACTCCAAGACCACAAGAAACTGAACACTAAAGGTAAAAAGCCATTGTTAGTCCCAAACACGTGTCGTACTAGTTCTAGACACTGAATAGCACGCATTCATAACACTCTATAATCCCTAATGTCCATTCAGATTGTCGTGCGGTATCATGTCTATAAATATATTATAACCATGCTACAGGACAGGCTACATCATCCTATGTAAAACGAAGGTACCGTCAGCAGAAACGATACTGTAGGCTGTTTAGTGTTGCTAGACATGATACCGTATGTGTATCGGGTGAATTTCTATCATGATCTTAACGTTCCTTTTAAAACTGTATTACTTACTACAAAAATGCAAAAACTTATTTTTATTGAATAGGAACTATTGTACTAACCTCACTCCATTCTCCCGTCCTCCATACCAATGGACACGGGTCGTTGTTGCATGCTTGACTATTTGCTGGCATTGGACCCGGGCACTTTCTATTGTTTACAGTATTTGTCCTCCCCTTGTCAACCTTTATGCAACGAACGCCACGAATTTGGATACCTCCACTACCACATGTTCGAGTACAATGTTCCCATGGATCCGTTTGCCATTCGAATCTGTATAATAAACAGTTTTATTATTTTGTTTGTCAAATAATTGAGAGTCATTCTTTTTCAATAATCAATATTGTTATCAATATTATATCAATTTTCAATACAGTATTTTATAATTCCATCTATTTCAACTTAGAACCAAAACTCTACAAGAGAAATGTGTTTTCGGAAGGAAGACACGAGGACGAATGTTAAATCGACCAAACACGGTCCTGATAATTAACCAAAGGATACTCATGCGCACGTTACTCTTTTGTATAAATTACGTCACGAATAACACATTCACCAGCCACAGACAAATACATATTTATGTATGAGTATATTACCGTTTTTGTGTACATGGTTGTGTATTACAGAGTCTTCTGCTATTTATTGGATCATAATCTGCCTTTCCACAAAGTTCATTACCAACAATTTGATTGTCAGATTGTCGTCTGCATTCAAATGACTGGGTTTGCCATCCTGAAAAATTGAATCAATGCATTATTTTGATGTATTGGTGCATGCAGTATACAATAGTTTACATTTGCAATATTTGTTCGTAAACTTCGTCATGATAATAAAATGAAGGCTTAGCCATAATTTCACAAACAAAATGTACGCGCGTTCTGGAGACAGGTTTCTGGTGATAAAGTCTGAATGGCGGATGTAAAATAACGTCATAATTACAGCCGAATCAATAGCACTCCCACTACCAGATTTTGTTTGTTTGTAAGTCTAGACCAGACGGATTAAGAAGTTCAATATTCGTATTAATGGGTCAAGAACAGCATTTTTTCCGGTTTAGAAGTAAAAATTAATTGAAAGGGGTTGTATTTCGGTCAATATTATACCTCCTCCCCTCACCCCCGTATTTTGAGAATCATACGCCCCTTTTATTTATACGTAGGCGCACAAATTAAAATTTGAGAAAAGAACAAACCAAAATTACCTCCTCCACATTGTTTATTGCATTTTGACCATCCTACTTCTTGCCACAAGTATAAATCATCACTCCTTGATACTGCTAGGTCTTCAGATGGTAGCACGTATTTGTAAGTGAAATTAGCTCTTCGTTGATCTTTTGTACTGAATACCTGGAAGAAAAGTATACATAATATTTAACATTGTTGATACACATTGATATGTTTTGTTTGCTTTTGAATGTTTTGTTTTGGCGTCCCTGACACAAGCTTTTGCTTTATTGGTGACGCCACCATTTTGGAAATAAATGTTAATTTTGAATTGAATTGATACACAGTAGAACCCTTCATTTGGGCCACCCCTATTCAGGATTCTCGTACGAACGAGGGAAAATATTGTGCTTTGACATTACGGTCAATCCCTATTCAGGATACATCCCTACCAAGGGGGAACTTTGCTGGGTCCCGAAGATGTCCCTCTAATAGGAGTTCTACCGTATGCCTATTGCTATCCTATTTCATCAGTCATTTTCACATTAATTTAGGGGAAAAATATACTGCTTAAATACTTATTATTTCTTTCTTCATTATTATTTAAACATTTGTTGGACGTCACGTGTTGCGTCTATGCCTGACACCACGAGCAATGGTTCTACGACCTTACGGATGTCGCCTTATGGTATCATTTTACAATAATGGATTAAAAGATCGAAAACAAATCTTCTGAAATCCCTGATATCCCAGTCGTCCTTAACTCGTCATAATTCTCTCATTTGCAGTAATGAATTTATAATGAAATTGTCACGTACCATAAGTAACATGGATTGAGATATAGGTCCGTATGTTACGAGTTTCTCTTCGAAGCCGTCGTTTACATAGACAAAATGGGATGCAACGTCCACGAATTCCTTTGACTGCGATTGCTTACCCATACCATTCAAAATCCAGCTTGATTTCTCTGGATTTTTTAAAGCTAAAAGAAATAAATGATCATAATGTTGTAACGTATATAAATTGAACATGTAAATGTGTTATATTAAATGAATCTACTGTATGTAATACAGGTACTATTAGTTATATTTACCGAAGAAATGTTTTGTATTTGTTACTTCGGTAATTTCAATGTGACGGGCGCCAGCTGGAATAACTACCACTCGCTGGTATTCTATAAAAAAAAAAAGCATAATTATTCAATAAACATCCTTCGAAAGGACAATCAACTGGAATGAAACATCACAAGGTGTGTGTTAATGTTTCCTGTATTAACTGTACTTGGACAGTTCGTAGTTAAATAACCCTAATTAGTAATTAATAGGTGTGTCTCTGGTTACGAATAAAAAAAATGATTTTTTTCTTATAGGAGAAATAATTTATAAATGTGTTTGTTTCATAGGGACTTGGATTTGATGACAAGTTATTAGGTGTGGTTTTCGTGTATCGGTTTTTATAAACAGGGAGAACAGAAAACGATACAAAGGCTCAATAGTTTGTAGGCCTAACACATTCTTGTCTACGTTGCCTGGATAGACACAACTATTTTAACCACTTCTTCAAAATGAAACTTACTCTTCTTTTTAGATTTTACGTAAGATCCCGTGACAGAACGACATTTAGAATTGTCACCCTCACAGATTCCACATAAATCCTCTGTCTTCCCCGATTCAAATACACTGTCACAACCAATTTCCTGTAACGAAAACAGAAGCGTTAAGACAATTTTATTTTCAATTACAAACAGAAAATCTAATTGCATATCAGGAAGAATATACTTGTGATCCTCCCCTTATGGTTTCGCACCTCTATCCCGAACTGATGAACGTGTTTAACAATTTCCACATATCCTTTCATCATCGTTATCTTATATTGAATAGGGGAGTGTCCGAAATGTCCGCTTATCAAATTCAATTACGTGAGTTCATAACCGCACGGAAAGTACGTTTGTATGATAACAGTTTATAATAGTTGACCTACATAACACCTGAGGCTCTTATTCAATTTAAAACATGTATGATTATGCATAATATCAACAATATTAAAACACTCACAAACTAATTTGTCTATTACTTTGTTTCGTTAATAGCGACCTTTCGTTTTTCACAACGCGCCACTAGACTATCACGAGGCACATGCTCAGAAGCATCTAAGAACGGTAGTTTGGTCGTTTTGCTTGTCACATCGTGAAACTAGAAATCATTATTCTTGTTTGTGTATGTGCATGTGTTTTTCATTAAAATGTTAACGTCTTTTTCCTCAATATATTCTTTGAAAATTTATTATGATTTTATTTTAATTTACACCTATATTCCTAATATATCATCCGTATTTTAATCTATCACTTTTGTTTTGGTGTCGTTTTAAGGTCAGTGGAGGTTATTGCAAAGTAATAGAAAATAATTCATGTTTTTTTAAAGTGTATTAAATCAAATAACAGTACCTGACATTTTCCTTGTACGCAAATTCCATTAGGGTTGTCATAGGAACACCTGGTACCATCTATGACGTCATAATCTGATACTACAACATCTCCAGTGTTTTTAGACATGCATGTGAGACGACATTGCAAAGAGCCTTTAAGACAATACGAAATTTATTAGAAAATGCACATTAGAATGTTTTACATCTACAGTATTGTTTATGAGCTTTTACTTTGAAATTAGGAAATAAATGAAGTATATTACTTTATATAAAAAGTGTTTTAGACTAAAAAGAGAAATATTAAAACCATTGAACTTACTGTTAAGGTTCTCCATTGGTGCCCATGAATGCAGACGATCAAGGTAGCGCCAGTTAGACAGTTTATCTTTACATTGTGCTGCTCTTACGTCAGTCTTCTTTCCTAAGCAGGGCTAGAAATGGAATTTAAAAAAAACGAATATTAAATAATAATTCCACATTACACGTTGTTGTGTTATTAACCAAATTATGATAATACCGGTGTGTACTAACCTCAGCATTACACACTTTGAAGTCTTTACTGCTACCGACACAGTCGGCACCTCCATCAGCAGGCCTGTGAAATTATGTAAATTTAATAAATTTAAGTAATGCCAACTGTCTTAATTTGTTAACGTTATACAAACCATATTAATTAACTTTACCAATATGATCATAAAGTGCTATAATAGATACTATATAGGAAAGTCTCCTATGCGCATGTGTATAAATAAATCCTCTAGATAAGTAACAAATACTTACGCTGGGTTGTTACATTGTCTTGTTCTGATGGCGACACCGGTTCCACAGGAGAATGAACATTCGCTAAATTCACTATATTCACTCCAACCACCATTCACAACTGTAGACGTCACTATAGTTGTCGTCTTTTCATTTCCATTGTTCTTGGGTTTCTTTACACACTCTCCTTGCATACACCACTGAAAATACAATTATAATTATTAATTAATTATATTTATATTTTAAATGTCTGATTTGTTGTGTGCTGGACCCAATTATTATAATACCTCAGTTGTTTCGAGGCCGGATACGGGACCGGTTCTTGGTAAGATTTTTTAAAGTATCAAAAGACAATTCATTTCACTTTAAACTAAAACTTAGATAAAATATCACTTAATAGCAACATCAAAAAAGGGCAACAATAGTACAGTAGGTAAATAAATATAAATTTAGGTTCAGTCACATGTAAACAAAATTAGAAAATACTACAAAGAATTGATCAAAATGGAAGTCAACAAACATTTGCATGAATAATCATAGACTCAAAGAAAACAAATTGTTGAAGAGAACAGTTCAAGAGACAAAAAACCTGCATTCAAAACAATAATAGTACTGTACAATTTGTAGACCTACTATTTACACCCAATAAACGAATATTTGCAGATTCATTCAACAAAGTAAGAAACAAATACTTTTTAGTGACATTTCGTAAAAGAAAAACATCAAGTTATTTCTAAATCAATTTCTTAATAAAATATATTATAGAAATATCATAAAAATAAAGATCACAAAAAAGTATAGAAAAGTAGAAAGTATAAATAATTAAGTCATTAAAAGTTAACTGAAGAATTTCTGGCATTGCACATGCGCTCAATTATATATTTTTCAAATCAAGCTTTTTTGCACAAATGAAGTAGAGAAACGAGATACAAAAACGGTTATTATAAATATTGTAAAAACTCTACCTTTCAGTGGGCATATCTGCTGCTTTTAAATCTCGTGTACTTAATGTGTGTACATTATGTTGTTTGTATGTTTGTGTAGATAAGATGAGAAAGTGTATATGTATCTTGATGTTATATTTTTCAAAAAGTACATGTAAGCGAACTAAATAGATTGCCGAGTCTTTAAAATATTAGGGTACTGTACAAATATCACCATTGTGATTTTTCACTATTGATAGAGTCTATCTATCACTAAAATCATCATCTATTTGCTTTAACTAAATCATCAACATCATCATCATCATTCATAATCATCACCATTATAAATAGTACCAAAGCAAGCTAACCTTCATTCATGTTGTGTATATAATAATTATTATAAGATAAGTGCGTTTGTCTAACTAATCGAAATACCATTTTACAATAATTTATGTAACTATTGCCATTGTTATAGATACAAATCTAGTTGCTGTTATTGTTATTAGTGTTGTTAGAAAAATGTACGTCAGACAGAAATATTACATTACAAAGATTATTATATTTAGTTAGTAAACTTATAATACATGAATTATGTTGAAACGTGAAAGCTTTACATTAAGTTCAACATGTTTCTCACTTCTTACACCATGTAAAAAAGGAATTCAACTAGGCTCAAGTCTGGGGTCAGTTTATTCAACTACGTAATCTTACAACATTTGGCGGCAGCCTTCATTATTATCTTAACACATTAAATATATATAAACATCTGTTACAATTACAATTTATTACAGTTTACAGAAGAAAACAAGTTACAAAACTGCCTGATTCATTACCAAAAAACATGCATTACACCTAGTGCTCGCAGTTTGTTTGAATGACGTCAGGAACGGGACGTAACAACACTTACTGGCCAGGTAATATTGAGGTGTAGTGGAAAACACCAGTTGATTGGGTGAGTATGACATCGTCATATCAATGACTGTTTTTCTTTTTATATAGGTTATAACATTGTCCAGTTTTGGCCAACTTCGATAGAAACTTTCAAGTGATTTTGTTTTGTTTTATTTTAATAAAATACTGATTGTCAAAAGACAAGTCTGATGGAGAGTACGGGTTAGGAGAAATTTGGCTCGGCACACGGTTTACAATTTGCTTTTCTTGCTCAATTCCCTCTTGGACTTCTTTACACATTTTCCGGCCATACACCACTGGAATTTGGCATGGAATAAATGTAATGTTAGTATGTTAGTATAGAACAACAATTAGTAATATTAGTTTCTACAAAAGTATGGCATTACATAACATCATACATAATAAAAAATACTTGTATATAAAGTATGTGTAATGTAAACGTTCGTAAATACTGTGTTCCCCTAATGTGCATTAAAATGTATTAAAGTATATACATTTCTCAATATATACAGAAAAAACACATTATTAGTAATATGAAATAATGAAAACAAAAGTTGTATTGCAATGGATTGGAAAGTATGAACTGAAAGTGTCGAATTCCTAAATCCAATAGTAATCCATTTCCACAACTAAACCTCAGATGTAAACACACAGAACTGGATAGATAAATTCATAAAGATCGCAAATCAAATGTTTGACCTAAATATTAATCTAAACAATTACGTTTGAAAAATAACCGGAAATAACATTTTCTTCCAAGAACGAGATAGTGTACCATACCATTTCTCAGTTACATTTTATATAAAAAGTTAAACGAAACAACGTGGAAATACATAAATCGCCGGATGTACATTATTCATGTAGCTGATGGAGTGACACAGGTGAAGTAGAATATCTAGTAGAAAGAAAATGAAAGTCTTCCCATCTGACTATGCAAACCACAAAGTCGAGTACTAGCTTATCAGCTAAAAGCAAAGTACTAAATTGTTTAGTGAATAGTCTTGAGTTTTAAAGGAGCAAGTTTAAACTGCAACGGAAATTGATAAATATTGAAAACTAAAAACAAGTTCACCAGCATGGACCGAAACACAGACAAATCAAAGTTTAATAATTGTTTTGTTAAAAAAGGCTACACTGTCAAATATGGAATACACTCGTTGAACCTTAGAGGTAAAACATTAAACTTGACTTCAACCCCAAATACAACATGTCGTATTCACATGTGGATATATCTAGCCAGTGGCACTTTGGGTTTTCCATTTATAGAATACATCAATGACGTCAACAACAGATTCGCCTTTTTACCTAGTGATATATATATTTAGATCTAGAGTACGTCGTGATAAAATATACGTGAGAGACGTTAAGTGTTCAAACCGTGACTTCTTAGATAAATGACCTGTTATTTTTGGTTAAGCTGCAATATATGTTGTAGTATAAAGAAAATCATAGTTTTCTAATATGTGCAACTGCGCAAATGAAATCAAAACAATGTTAAAAATAGCCACGTAACAGGTATATTCCTGTCAAAAGCTGGTGAATGGTTATACAAAATTGGACAAACACCAGTCTTACCATCCCAGAGCCACATGAGCTACCCGGAAGAGCATAACCTAAATAATATCCATACCACGGGCTGGAACTATGTGAACACATCAACTGAGAACAAACATCAAAATTGCACTGTGAAAAGTAAAGAAAACTATTACTTAAATGATGTTATGTTTTTCTTACCGACTTCTTGCGGCAAAATGTTCCATCAAGAGCTGGTCCTTTCTTGGTTTTACAAAAGTATGGATTTTTGGGTTCGGCACACCACAGTTGTCCACAAGGATCCATGGCACCGAACTAAAGAAATCATTTCAATAAACAACAAAAAACAAAAATATTAAATCTGTAACATAATAATTAAAGGTGGAATTATAATCACGTCTGGTGAACAATTCACAACATTTGGAAGTTGTACATAAGTACACATATTAATATAACAATACAAGAAAATAACAGTTATTTACCGCGGTACAACGTCCGAATTTACCACCGAAGTCAAATCGGCACTGGTCGTCAAGAGAGAATTTTTCGCCTGGTAATCCTGATGGAGCTTCGTATTCGGTATTACCACTATCATATGGGTTGTCATTCATACAAGTGTAGGAACTGTAATAAAAAATAATAATTGTTAATAAAGTTACAGGCATGATGATTCATGATAAATGGTCAGATATTCCAACCCCCTTCTATTCCCTCCTAAAACAACTTCCATATAAACATGGGAATTACGCAGTTAGCTGGACACAAAAAAAGTCATGTAAAGTGTTTATCTATTTTGTTTATGCAATTGTATTGTATATTAAAACAAAGAAAAAACTGCTGTAGTTTATATTATTAGGCCAAAAATATGTTTAATGCTATTTATAGTTTTTGAAAAAATACGGTATGCCTTTGTTAGTTTACAAGTTCATTTAATCGAATGACAATGCGTTTTACGATATTAGAAGAAACGTTATGACCTGGTTTTTTATATATTCACAAAACACTATCATTTGATAGAACAAATCAACGTCCCGACGAATCTAATTGATACATTTTCAACTTTATAACGTAAGTATTCGTACTTAAATAGACAAATATACTGAGTTGAATTACGATAAAATATTCTCCAGTCGGTTTATCTGTTTATGTAATTAAAGAAATTTAATTTATTAAAACAGGCATTAGGGAAACCAGGAAATTGCCATTATTTAGCAATTGTAATGTATGTCTATCGGGAAAACTTAAATACCGTACGCTGACAGCAACGTATAGCTTGACAGGTGTAAGTAAACTGAACAAATTTTATATTAGAATTGACAAATTATTTTAATATTTTGAGGTAAAAATTAATTAGGATAATACTATTTTATCAGTAAGATAGATTTTGAAAAAACATGTGAGGCGACACTGACACTCAGTGAATCCCAAGTCCATTCACAGCAAGAACAGGAAATTGAATTAAAACTTGAACGTCGAGGTCACAAAATGTCAGTTTGCTCGGATTGGAGGAATAAGTCGCGATCAACGATTTCACAACAAATAGATTACTTCGAATCTTAATTCAATAATTCGCTCAGACTGGGAGAGGTAAATATACGCGACAAGTAAAACATCCCTGTAGTATTATGCATCAAATTGTTTAATTATTTCTTTAACTTCAGATCTTTATCGGCAGTTGAGTAAAAATGCATAGTTTCAATAAACTATCTTTTCATTGCGAGAGGTAACAATTCCCGACAACTATAACACCCTATAGAATTATATCTAAACGTGTTTAATTAGATCTTCAGATAGGTATCTCAATTTGGGTAAAGGGCACGTATTGATTAACCTGGGCCAATTTCATACTACGAATTTTCCATACACACAGTGCATAATCATCTGATATCATATTGTCTATAATACTTTATCTCTATCCTTATTGGCCTAATCTCAATTAAGTTAAATAGGAGTTGTATATCAAGGTGGGCTTGCTAACAGGTGAGTTTATCACTAGGTCAAGTCTCTGTAGATTCGAGGTAACAAATAATTCGCCAGCCAATCAGAGACTGTTGTTAAAGTGACAAGTATTGCATCTTTCCCACACAGATACAGTATAATTATGTTATTTCTCGATCTCTTGCTAAATTACAAGTTAAGTTTGTTCCCATTTGCAACTACCATTACAGCTCAACTAGGGCTAGGGTGTCCTGTGGTTCTCATACATGGGTTCCATTGTTTCTATGACTAATTTTAACTTAAGACATGTGGCAACCAAATGCTTGGTAATGCACACTTGTCAGATTAAATGCAAAACGTTTAAATGCCTTACGCCTACCGTACTTACTTTAAACATTTAAAATCTCAACAAATCGTAAGATACTTTACTTTTATACTTCTCTGTTGTTAATGTTAAATATGAAGGATTAATTTGACAGGAAATTTCATCCCAAGTATGGTTTCAATTAGATGATATCCCACTTACCTAAAATATTGTTAAATATGCCAGTAAGCACCGGTCGTTTGTGCCAACTAGTACTGTACTAAAGTCTGACCTTCTCGGGTGAATTAAAAGGAGGTTTTAACTAGGATACAAATGATAATCCATTTATGGATTGAATTGAAATACTACAAATAAGACAATTTCAATTAAAACAAGGGTCTGAAAAGATATATGCAATATGCTTTTTTATATTAAATTATTAATCGTCATTAAATTCATATTAAAATTCTTTTCATTTGTAAGAATGAATTAGGAATCGCAAAAACCAGCCAAGTCATGCATGGGCTAGAAGACACGTATTGATTGATTGGATACACATTTGAAAAGTTATCAAAATGATACGAAATGACGCGTCGATTAGATGAACATGACAGTTACCGTACCCATTGACAAATACAAGTTTTAATGCATATACTTCTCATTTTCAGTTTGATTTAGTACCGTATCTATTTGCCAATTATTCGTTTTTTAAAAGGAAGACTGACTTTCAACTAGGTTAGAAGTCTCCTGCAATGTTCATTTTTAGCAAGAAAGCAGCTGATTTACTACAAGTACAAATCAAGCAGAACTCCTGATGTGACATTTGCATTTCGGTCCCATGCAGAATAAACAATAATGTATCGTGCTCATGCTCGGGGGCTTATATGTTTAAGACTTGTAATACCCATGTCCGCGAGTTTTTAACGTTTAACAAAGAAAACATGGTATTAATTTGCATAATAATTAGCATTTCATGGGCAATCTGAAAACAATAACGTCACGTCTATTCTGTAAACCTTGTAATATTGTTTTCTCTTAACACCGTACTCAAAACATTACAATATACAAATTACATTAAGCTACAAACTCGAAGAGTATGACAATACTTTTTTCAGTTTAATCTATTAATTTGGACTGCACTTAGTACCAATTACACGATATTCATTATTGAGAGCTGACCCAATGTACACAGATTAATGAATAGCATTCATATTTCTTTTGCCAAGAAATAGGTCTACAGAAAATTAAATAACCCAACACCTATAACCAACTAAATGACGACTGAACCAAAAAACAAAACGATAACTACCCCAGACGTTTAAATTTACCATTACTAATTTTGATGCTTTTGTTAATTGATAGTTTATAATTTGACGAGAGTATAGTGTATGTTAAAATTAATTCATTTTAGGATATATTAAAGAAATATTTGTTGCTAAAAATAAAGTTTACTGTATTTAACCATTTAATATCACAGACGTATCATTTATCAGATTGAAAGTTAAAGTCATTAAATTTTCTTTTCCTGATGTCGTAAATTTCACTTAAAGTTTGTGGGGCGGCTGGCGATTGAAAAATAAAATTGTGAATGTCAATTGCGATAAATCATTAGTCAATTCTCTTTCCTCCTCAGATTCTTAATAGATCTTTATAGCAGTAATAACTTTATACTGTACTGATATTAAACCTGGGTATAAGGGCCAAAATAGTGATGATGAATAATGACAAAAATGACGTTACGACAATTTGTCTTTTTGTTTTTCTTTATTTTGGCCATATTGGCTGCCCATGTTACAACGCTTAGAAATAATACGAAAGTAGACAACTACCAAAAGGGAAATAATAATTTGGTTACATTCATTAAATTAGTCTTAATTCGTAAGAGACTAAAACAGAACGGAAATGAAAGGAAAGAAATAAAAACTATATAATTGGGTAACTTTGTTCAATAATAGCATTACAGAAGTAATTTTGACAGTCTGCAAAAAAAAGTGTAAAATTATAATGATGAATGTATTTCATTTGTATAGGTATGTTGGTGTACGGTAACAACTATTTTAATCCATGTGAAATGTCATTTATTATAGGCTACTTTAAAAACACGGTATGTTAATATAAATTAAGCAATTTAAATTAAAAGTACATAAAATAATGTTTTTCTGTTGGAAAATATTTCAAAATTAAGTCAAATTAAATTCGTATCCTGTTTGTAGTGTGCTATGACAAGTTGTGATTATTAATTTCGTTATAGAAATATGTTATTGCTGGGCTGAGGTTTCTTAAAAAGGTGTGTCGGCATTGCGAGATTCAAACGTTGCTAAAAATATGATATACCTCCATTGAAAACCCCATTCTTAAATCTTGTTACTTAAAGATGTTTTGTCCCCCAAAAACATGAAAAATGAAGATTAATTAATCATACTTTGAATAGGTTATTTTGTAGTTTTAATAAAGTTAATCACTTTCGTAGAAAAAAACCGGGAAAAAATAATGTTTTCACTTATAAAATAACATAATAAATGGTTAAATTCAACCAAAAATCCATTGGCTGGCAGCCAATTTGACAATTTTTGCTTAAAATTACAGTTTATTCAGGTAAATACATTTTTTTAGATCCAATTTTTAGTCAAAGTGGATAACTATTATGTGACATTGAAATGGCATATTTAAAAAAAAAGTGAAAAATTATTTTTCAGGGAAGACAATACATCTTTAACTACAATTTACCGAAACTTGGATATACGTTCCCAAAAATGTATGATAGCAATTAAATCTGACTGACTGAAAAGTCAATTAACCGTAAGTACGTAATACTGTCTGTATTATAATTTTATTTCTCTAATATTCCAAAGTTTCTATTGCAAAGTCATGGCACATTGGAGGTATTTGGAAATGTTAGATTACCAAATGCGATATCAGAACGAAAACCGAATGTAATGTGTGTTTAGATTGCCTGATAATATTTAATTTGAAAGTGAAAATAACTTACTTAAGGTTGCTCTCAAGTTCCTTTTTGCTGCACGATGACCAGAAGTATTTGTGGTACGTAGCTGTGACAAGAGGGGCCATGATACTACCTTTGTTTGCATCTTTTTTGCAAGCATTTCCCTGTCCGTCGTGGTCCATTCCAAGCCTGAGAAACATTAAGTTAATTATGTTTTGTTAGGGAAAGAGTATATCATATTTCTTCTATTCTAGACACCTCTAAACCTACTACATGCTATCGTAAAAAGGTGATATTTGCACACAATACAAATGTATTTAATGTGAACTTTGTTATGCTAGTTAGGCTTATAGCAACAGTTAGTGTAGATTAGTTTAACTTCACTTTTGTTTTCTTTCAGGTTAAAATCTTAGAAGAGAACCTTAAATCTTAAAAGAAAGGCCAAGAGACAGAAAAGGTAATACAACTTTGTTGAAGTTAAATATATAAATGTATATAATACTAATCAGTGACGAATTTGTGTTAATATTTTAACGAACAGTAGCGGTGCCGTGTGCTAAAATATTTCTCGGAAGCGACGCTGACCAGGAAAGTGGCCGCGAAGCTCCTCTTTTGCACCGCCATTGTTTGTGTTTAAATGAACTTACGTGTGTCCAACTTCGTGAACAGTTACAAAGCTTGTGAGCATACCGTCATCTTTCATCAAGCCACAACTTCTCATTGAGCACATGCTACCCAATGGTGCGTATCCTTAGTGTGCAAGCATGCAGTTAAAAGAAGTGCGTTATGGGTTAGTAAAGTAGTATACTAAAAACCTAAATTGGAACCAGTTTGGTCCCATCAATGTCTATAAATATCATATTAAGTTCGTTAAGAGATTCGTCACATAACATCTTTCTGTTGGAGAGTGCGGATTACAGGTTCTAATACGTTTTACCATACGAATAACCTTTGAGAAGTATTGGCAATAATGCTTCAGGAGATCAAACGCCTAAATACAATAGTATCATAGAAATCAACACTCCCATAAATCAACAATTATTCTAATATTATGAATTGATAATAATCTGATAAGCGTTGTATTCAAATTATAATATAATACCAAAGTCATATTGGCGGATTAGTATACTAATTCGTAAACGTCTGAAAATTGTCAAAAAGGTCAATGACAGCAATTATCCGAGTTAACATTTAAAATTGTTATCTGATTTGTTTTTAAAGTTCAAATTATATATCATTACGTTATAGTGAAAGGTAAGTGCTCGTATTGTTCTAATCTGATCATCTTCAAGATTTGGGTCTGAATTCTTAGGTCATCTTAATTCTAGATTTTTGGATGACCTTGGTCTTGAGTCTGCCTTTAAGTTATTTGTGGTCTATCGCACTGTTGGGTAGTGAGTCTTTGGTCACCTTGGGTCCAGAGCCTGGCCTAAGTTATTTGGTATACCTTGCTGGTCATTTTTGGTATAGAGTCTGGTCTAATGCGTTTTATAAATTTGTATGAAAGTGGTTTGGTCAGGTTTCATTCTAAATAACTACCCGGATGTGTCTGAAAGTAAGCTGAACAAACTTAATTTATAATCGTTAAAAATCTTGATCTTGTCGTCCAGGTACTGATTTTTCATTAGAAAACAATGAAACCTATTTATTTTAACGTACGTTAGTATTGTGGGCTTTTAACACGGGTCACAACACTGGTCTATACTATAGATTATATTATTAAGTGGACGATTCGAAGGCATGCTATAACGGAAAGCGCCAGGCAGGTTAGGCAACGTTTGAGTACTTACAGGTGTTCAGATGAACTTTAATCGTAAATTTTTGTTAGATCATAAATTGAAGTTGTTGAAAGAAAGATAGACTGGGCTTAATAAGTAAGTGTTAGAGTGCAGTGGTGTTGGAGGTTACTGAACATTGAGGAAATTAGCAAGGAATTTGATAAACTTTGACAAAGTCCTTCAGGCAAACTTCATATTTTACTGTTAATCACGAAGTTAATAAGCATGGTGTTGTCTATCTAGCTTGCTTTCGGTGAGTGGGTTAGTAATGGTTGCATGTTTTAAAGGAAATCCCACTTACACATGGCCCACCTCGTGTGAGGCTACAAATGCCGACAAAAGCCCTTCATCTCGGGTGAGGGCACAACTTCTGGGACTATTACACATACCCCTCACAGGGCCATATCCTGAAAACATTCAACGTATTTTGTGTTAAAACTAGATAAAACACAAATTGACACAACGCCGTATGACATGATCTTATCCACCTTCAAATCGAAATATTGCGTTGTCTTACGTCACAGTTAAAATATGTGCAATGTTCTCTTACCTGCTGGTCCGAAGCTGTCACGTGTGAAGAAGAGAGCCAGATCATGATGTTCCTTATTGCTGTCGTCTGGGTGGTTTGCTTTGTAAGCCCATGTGCATACTTTTCTCAAACTGGCGGCTGGTGAACCACTGATCATTCCGCTTGACTGCGGAGACAAACAATTAAGTTTAAATATTTTCTTTTAAGATTAACATAATACATGATTTTTTTTTAACTTGAGCTTCATGGATTTTTTTTTTAATGAGCTATTTTAAATAAATGTCTATATTACCTGTGACTTGCTGAGCATTACAATTCTGATGACAGCAACTGTGACATCGATGTTCAATGATTTGTGGTGGTATGCTTCATTTACCTAAATAAAAACAATAATTCAATGGTTATATTTAGTTTTAGTTATGCATTATTTAACATAGAATAATTGCGTAATGTATACGGACGGCGGTTCAAACGTGTAATACGGGCCATAGTTGTTTTAAATACGAATGCATTTAACTTTATGTCATTACTTTGTACTTATTGTTACTTACATGACAATTTCGGACGGCGTCATGTTAAATACTGTTAAACACGTTATGCAAATCATATTTTCAATAAATATCGGTAAAATATACCATTCATATTCATGGCACACGATACAAACGTAAGTGATTCAATATCATTACATATTAACGGTAGGCTTATTACTTAATTGAATCTATTTGTGCTTTGTCACGAAATTTGTAAAAGCCTAATAACATACGGAAAGTGAAAACATACTTATTTAAAATGTTCAAACAAAAGTTATCAAAACAATTAGATTATAGACAAAGGTCAATATTTAGAGACTGTAAAGTTCATCGTTAGATAGATGAACTCAATATCACAATACAGTACAGTATATTATCTTCTGTGGGTACATTTTCCTTAGGCTCTGTCTACACTATCAAACAAAAAGTGTGTGCCCAAATGTGGTAGTGATATGACGTCATCGTGCCCATATAATGGCACATCACATTTTTTGTCACATAAAGTTTGATAGTGTAGACAGAGCTTTATTAACTTGCTTAACCGGGACAAATTTGTTCTTAAATTTAAAAAATTATTTGAGTAAAATATTTGTTAAATACCTGCCTCCTTTCGTTATTCTTAATAGTATAATAGTATTTCAAATCAGAAATAGATATTTTATTGAGGTATTTCGTTTTAATTCAATGTTATATCAATTCACATTGAAAACCACTTGTTCCAACAGTCTCAGAGGCATAACATTGAATTACATTAAAAAACTTGTGTCCGAGTAATATTATTTGCAATTACAATTATTTATTGTCAATAAGTGTTTTTGCGCATTTCTTATGTCTACATTCCATTGTACATTTCTTTTGAGCTGTTTATTCTTACTCCGACAAGAAACCAATGTAAATATTGGATGGATAAAGTACTTACGATATTCATCATGGTAAGAAGGTAAGTTGGAATGTTATCTTCACCGTGGAATTCTACCATTGTGTTGTCAACAGCAAGCATTGTCTCAATGAAGTATTTTCCTCCCGATCCACGCTTAACTCTTCCAGTTTCCATTGCAACGTCTTTCACTTTTTTTACAACTTCTTCTGCCGAATCTATATAATCAGTTAGTGATGATCAAATTTATGCTTCGCCTTACACGAATTAACGTGCTCATGATCAAAACATGTTCAAATTAATTCATCGTGCATAGTTTGATCATGACCAACTCTGTACAAACTAATATTCAATTTGGAATTTTTTTTTAAATGTAAAGATTTTTTTAATTAAAATTGAGAATGATATTTTGAATATTTCATTTGTAATCGTAAAAATACACATTAGTTAATAACTTTAAAATTGTATTTTAAAAAATAGTTGTAGTTATCTTATCTTAACTACTTTACTTTTAGAATCCCCACATCCTATATCTATTTGACTTAAAGGTCCCTAAAGATCCATCTCAGCATTAACTGATACTTTTATGTGGTTTTCCTTCCTCATATGTTGGATTTTGAATATTAAATTCAACTATTCAACTGGAGGAACGAAAAGAGGTGGTTGTAAAATGGTAAATTAGATATAGGCCTATGTTGTATTGAAGAAAATTATACGATTTGATTCCAGTTCAGTCAGTTTTTTCTGTCGGTCGATGTTTGAGTTTGTATTTACGTTTTAACTAAATGTCAGAAAATTAGTATGGTTAATTGTATCAGTGGTTTTGTATTAAATGCATTAGGCGCTAAAGTGATATTCATCTTACCAAAATCACCGAATTTTGAGCCGTCTCTCTTGACAAGGGCACTTCTTTCGTACACGATGTGGGTCTTTCCTGCCTCAGGGTTGTTTGATCCAGTCTCAATTGGCTCAACTATCTTTTCGTTGCCATCCTTATCTTTAAATATACCTTGCTGAAATAAGAAAGTGTAAAAATGTAAGGTAATAATTAAATTGTTTATATTTTTAAAAGTTTATTAGTAATTATGAAGTGTAAAAAGTTCTTGTTTTTCTTAAGTAGGCCTATAGTTGATGTTTCGGTTTTCAGGTTAAAAACTGAATGAGTAAATCTAAAATAAAAATTCTAAAAAACCACAAATTGCAATGCCACTTTACTACAACCGGAACACAAAATGTCCAGTTTCTCTTAAATCGTCCACTTTGTAGTATGTTATTGTAACCTGCAGTAGCGTTCTTATTAACAATCCGGTTACAGTAAAAGTTTTTAATACTTCCTTATCCCATCGGATCATCATATAATTCAAATTAAATTGATACTTGGAAGAGTTCGTAACAATGCATTTTGAGATTTTATCAGTGGAGTCATTTTATTGAATAATAATATAGATATTTTTGAATGGTGTACTTTATGAGTCACGTGTATTGTTTCCCGTTGCATTCCCAAGTGTCTATCATCTGACTCAGTGTCGTTCAAGACATGTTTATCTACAGAGGCATATACAACCGAGGAAACGTTGTGTTTTATCGTTTTCATTCAGACCCATTCTCTCAACGAGGCTTTTTACTATGGATTGTCCAATCATCGTTACCAACATAAAATCTAGGTCAACATAAATTTTCTTTCAAAGAATTTAATTAAAAGTTGTACAAAACTATTGTGCTTTCATAATTAAAAGTATTTGTTGTATTGTAGGCCTAATATTAATCTAGATTTACAGACCTGTTAATATATACTGTACAGTTTCGTATTTACATTTAATAAATGTTTATTTTCCTTTTCTTTAATATTTGGCAATATTTGGAGTTTTTAATAGGTTACTGGCACTAGGATGTGGTTAAAGGTCCTGATCCGGTTGTAGTAGTTTGTAAAGAAGCTTATTTAATATACACTAATGTATTTCGTACTAGGGTATTTCTTAATAGTATATATCAAATTTGAATGGTTCTCTTTGTAAGCCGCTTGCTTGAAAACGACGCGCGCGTAGACGTGTACAGTTAAGTTTCGGAGATGCGGACCACACAGCAGTCATGTACGTTTACGATACTTTTACGTGTTTTTAAAATGCTGCTAAATAGTGCAACTGTCCCTTTAAGTACAAAGTGACGTTGAGGTTGTTGAGGTCAGCTTTTCTAACCAAGTTATTTCATGAGTAGGACAATGCAAGGTGCTATTCTGTTAATCACAGTAGTCGGTGTGGTGTTGATATAGAACCACTGATTCATACATCAATATACTACCTCCCTATAAATTGTGTACAGTCAACAAAGTGCTGTTTTGTTCTATCATTTATCATGAGGCGTAAAATGTGGAAGGTAAACGGATGTGTGGTTAGCCTCACCGTTTAATAGAATCACCTATTCAAAAATGTGGGACAAGAAAATTATCGTTATCGAAATCCTTTAAATGTCACATGTTGTATAAAACCATTAATATCTTTCATATATAGGCCATGTTTCACTTTGTCTGGCATGGTGGAAATCGCACGCTGTATACAAATACATAAAGTCCGCTAACACAATGACTTAGCCCCATGGGATGATGTCCGCAAACACCTTACGGACAGATAGAACTTGTTCGCCACAAAACAGTAGCAATTCCCATAGCTAATGCACCCTTCATTGTTCCTTCCTATTAATGTGTAATTTCCTATGCAATCGATAACGGCTTATAAAGCAATTGAAAAATGTCCATAGAACTGTTTGATGTTTGTAGTCTGGGGATGCAAACTTTATATATTACTGTTATTTGGTCCCAGTTGAGTCGATATATTATTAGTCAGCTATCCACGTGACCACTGTTACTATTTAATACGAAGGTCAGGGATTTTCTAGCCTTTACCTTTTTAAATATGAAATAGTATTCATTGTGAAACTAAACGTTGCCATAATACGGAATGTCATAGGTTGTAAATGCATACCATTCACCTATCGCTTGCCCTTTTTAAAACCTCATATAGGCTTTTTAATCACCCTAATTTCCTTTTATCGCTTTTTGCTGGAAGAATTAATTTAATATTAATTGATTGGTGATATGATTTGTTGAATTCATGACTAAATAAACAAATTTGTATTTTAAGTCAACGGTTTGACCTACTGCCTTAAAGTATTGACTTAATTAATTCTAGCCTGAAATCGATACCTAATCAAATGACCTAGTACAAGGTAGGCCTACTACAATATAAATATTGTTTATATTAGGTGATAAGCATTGTTATATATATAGGCTGTGAATGTATTTATTATCATATTTAGTAAATACTGATGCAGTTCCATATTAATTCAACCACAATTTATTGTTAATAGGTCTAAGCATCACTCTAAAAAGTAATACATATTTATAGTACATTGATCTGCCTTTCGTGCCAGTAGGAGCCAGAATATGCCACTTTTACATGATGCACTCGACACAAACGTGTAACGATGGCATGGAACAAACACGATGGTGGTCTTTCTGGTGGAACTTCAAGATGATGTAAGATATTATACGGAATAATTATGTGAATTTGCTTATACGAAAACCATAATACTCTACGCTACTTAACCATTATTCCCGTCAATTTAAAAACGAATAGGCCTAAATGAGTGGTGTAAAAAAAAGCTGTTACATTTAACCGAACCGTATCAGCCGTAACTCATCACGTGATGCATAGCGTTTTGAAACTTATTATTTTAAAGAAATGAAGTGGAACATCTTGTTCGAAAATAGTTGTAGCAACACACGCTAATTAGGTTAATGGTATTATTAGCATTTGTTTTCACGCATCATTCCATTGTTGAATCAGTGCGCATGATGATATTTGATTTTTATAACGTTTAGGATGGGTTTATGTTTAGTTGTTGTTTGCAAATACCATAGTGAAATTATAATAAAAAATTATATCGACTTTTATTTCGGCTGTGTAATATCATATTAATATCGGCGCTCTTTTGGTAATTTCGGATGTTTGATTCCCAACAAGAGAAACGCATTTCGCGCTATTTAAATCACTTCATTAAACCAATAAATGCATTATCTGTTTTCGTATTGTTTTTCGTAACATAGCATATTCAACGTTTTTGTTTTGCATAGTTTTGACGCCACTGGACTATTTACCTCGCATCCCAGCTCGTATAACCCTCTGCATTCGTAAATTCGATATTTTCATCAACAGTAGGCTTTCCTAACCATATAACTCCACTGGTACAGTATTAGGTTACGCACGCCAACCGAGCGCCTAATTTTTCCTGCGAGCACATGCCGAGCGGGAACAAGTCAACGTTCTATTATCCAATTATTAAAGCGGCGGAGACGATGGTGTTATACCGTCACGTTTCTTCGTGCAAACCTATCACTTTCTTAGCAAGAGCACTATGGGAGATGGGCAACCGTGGAGATAAACATTTTTGCTCAACGACTTGTGAGATTGATCCGTTCAAAGTTGGTAGCTTTCCGGGTAGCTTTCTCATGAAATTGAAAAGTAGATTCGAATGCAAGAAAAATACGAGTAGCCCCAGTCGCGCTACTACCAATTATACCAGCCAATTGTACTTATATACAAGGACAACTTTTAGAAGCTATGATTTTTACCTATTTTATCCATTAATGTAGCATATTAAAATATCTTATATGTACAGTAACGACTTTCTGAATGACATTGAATAGTTAATAAGTTCAATTATATTGTAGTTAGCCGGGGGTTTGTTGAAATATCACGATTTAACGCAGACAGAATGATACACATGTAAACTAAATGATGAAATCATAAACTGAAAATGCCCGATGATTATTAGTAGTAAATACTGTTAACATCCTTCATCGTGATTATATAAACGATAATTTATTCGATTGGCGTTGCCGATGCAATCGTAAGATAAGTAAGTGATGTAATAGTAACATCGAGGTTTAGTTGCTTTATATGGACAGATCACAGAAATCAGTGACTAAATTTCACATTTCTACGTTATCTTTAGTTAACAAAAATCGTTCATTCGTTTTTAATATAACCAGGTCATCATTACATCGAATCAAATATGAAATTTAGTTATGAATACAGTAATCTGTAAAGAGTTTGTTATAATCTAGGGGAGAGTGCGTGTAATGCTCAGGAATTCCACTTTCTATATTACACGTGTACATGTCTAGTATCTACCACATGAGATCTAAAACAGTATAAACGTAGTATTTTTGTAAAAAGGTTTGGGGTGAAATCAGTGGTGAAATGTTGATGAAAGGTTGAGAAGTAGGAGCATTTATTGGGTAATCTATTAAGGTTATCAGAACATATATAATTATATTCTTGTTTTCATCCATTACTCATGGATGTTATAAAAATAAATGCATCGTGAATGTACACATAACTTGATAAAGAGCTAAAAACGATTTTTTTTTTTTTATAACAGGAATAAAAAATGAAACGAAACCATTAAATTTCTCATTGTTGATAAATGAAATGTGATTCTCTTGTTCAAGTTGTTACTGTGCTAGCTAGCTACCACACAGGCTCGTACGATTACCGAACTGGGAGATTTGGCCTCATTTCGGCCGATGACGTCATAAAACGGCTATAATGTAAACTCAATTTGGCATTCCAACTCTTGCCAGCAAACTATCTTCTCCCCGGGAGAAATCTTTTTTTTTTCTCTTCGTCCCATTTGTCTGCTTCGATTGACACCGTGGGAGGCATTTTTGCACGCATCAGTTCGAAGCTTTTTATTGAAAATGGTAAACTTTTGTATTACCATATTCAATTTCTCAACTAAACTTCTTCTATTTTTTCAAGGAAGTTTTATACAATTTTAACTCTATTTTACACACGCATCAGTTTTTTTATTTTTTTATTGAAAACTTATTTATATTTTTAAAATAAAACTTTTTTAAATCAAATGTCATACCATTTTTTAACACGTGTATTAAAATGTCATACTTCTCATCTGAAACCTTTACAATATGTTTTTGTACACAATATCAGTGGGCACACCCATGCAATTATTGGCCACTTAAAAGTGACGAATAGAAAATATGAATAAGTGTATAATCTTGTATCGTTTTTGTTGTTGTTAGTATATCATTACATTGCTTGTACTGTATGCCAGATTAACACATAGATGTTTTCTAAATTCTGTTAAATCCATCAATGAACAAAGTATAAGCAATACTTACCACTTCATCTCCACACTTAACAATAGCCATATCTTCGCCTTCGTAGCTTTTGCAACGTTCATCAACTTTCTCTTCATCGACGGTTCCATCTTCATTCTGCTTTTCAACTATAATGTCACCATTGAACAATGGTGTTGGGTTGTTGAGATCGACTGTCGTTGGCACTCCACCAGGATTAACGGTCATATATTCACCCTCGTCTTCATCAGCCTCTTCTTCGATTCCGGCTTCTCGCTTAATTCGTTTGTATTCTGCCTTTTGTTTTGAATATTCTGTATCTGAAAAGTCGTAACTAATGAATTCTCCTTCTTTTGTGGATCTGTAGGGTCGTACTAAGTGGTAGTCTTCAAGGCGATTTATTAAGTCAACTGAAAAAGAAGAACAAAGGATGTATTATTAATGTAAATTACCAGTAGTTAACAAACTTTTCTAAAATAAATAGTACGATAGATAATTATTATCTGTACATTAACCAATCGTTTTAGATCTGAGAAAATATATCTCTTGTACTGAGGTTAATTTTTGGCATATTATTCGTATACTGTACTTTTTATTGGTATTTAGGAATCTAAAGTTGTACAGCAATGCAAGTAAGTAGTATTTATTTTCAATCCATAAAATTGAGTATAGAAAAATAGATATAATGCAAAATAGTTTTAAGTTCATCATACTTTTAGTCGTAAGCATTTATGTAGTCGATTAAAACAAGACATACCACATGCCGGATTTATATTTTAAATTCAATTTCGTGTGGGTTATAAACAAACTCTGTATTGGCTTGTATTCAATTTTAGCTTTAACGATGTATTGCACCATCCTGAAATTGTCTGTAGGTTCAACCCTTGCTGTACATTAAACCTGGATCGTAGATACACAGGAAACCATTATAATTATTTAGAAACTACTATGGGAAATAAAAAAGTAATGTTTTTAATAATACCATGTCTCTTGTGTAGATTCCTGGGCAACTCTACTTTTCCATAAACCTGTATAAACAATAATAATGCAATAACTATTTTAAGAACACTTTTATAGTGTTATCTCATTTTTTATTTTACGAGATGCTGTTTATACCTTCTGAAGAATAAAAATGTTGGTGCCATATTCGGTATTCAATTTCAAAGAAAGCCTCCTGCGAACAGCCACCACAAAGCCAAAGGGATACATATCAATTCGCTATGGAACTTTGCCATTGAACGAAATGTATATCATAATATGAATGAGGGTTTAGAAGTAAGCAAAGCAAATCAATATGCTTAGTTTAGTAGAAAAGTACGCACCGGTAATAAGCTATTATAAATTCGTATTATTGTAATATAAAAAAAACATTTTGACAAACGAAATGCGAAACTAAACTTGTATAAAACATTACGATTCATTGGTTCATTGATAATTTACCGGGGTTAAAGAAAAACTTCATTCTGTCACTTTTGGCCTTGTAGTAGTCAATCCCAAGAACTCACGCATCATTGCAATCATAGGGGAGGAAGTTGGATCGTCTTCAATTATAGTACTGTGTAAATAATACCACCATATAGGCCTATCTATCTACTATATCAACATAATAAATTTATCTATTGAATATATACGCAGGAAAGAAAGATTTAAACCTTACCTGAACTGTGATTGCCACACATACAAACAGTAATCCAAACATGATTCTGTTCGCCATGATTGCGATGGTGTCTCCTTTCGGTAGCCTTGTGTCGTTACTTTACCAACTCAGTCGCTGGCTCCAATCAAAATAAGTTATAACTGTATAAGTTCCAAGTAAACTAAAAAAGGGCAAGATAGCGGAGTGTAACTAAAAAGAATACAGGCCAAAGATTGTTCTTAAGAGTTAATATACATAAAACGAATAACACTTAGCACACTCCGCCGAAGTGGAATACCGAAAGGTCTGGCAACACACAAGTTGACTGTCGTGTCTTATAAGCAAACTCGCCCACTGACTACTATGACAGATGACGTTTCATGACGTGTATATGTACCGCCTAGTTTTCTAGCGACAAACGTTGTTATTGGTTAATGCAGCAATGCCTACACTACTCAATAAAACCCAAGTACTTCAAACTCAATGACATTTCCCTTCGGGGACTTTCTTTAAGTAAAGCTTGTCCTTACGTTTTATCTTTTTTTTTTCTAATTACACATTTTTCCATTCACGCTTCTAATATTCTTATAAAAGCGACTTTGAATTTCTGTTTCATTTTAGTATCGTATTAAGTAATATTATCGATTACAGATTTGGTCTATTATATAGATATGTTCTATTTGAGTAGGCCTACGAGAGTTTTAATTGTAATGATAGGGATTCGTCGGTCATCTTCTTAGCATGGTTACAATAAATATAAGTTGCATTTGAATAGAGCTTAAAACTTCAGCAAATAAGCACATGTGGTTACTTTTATTCTAATGTCTAAAGTTTAACATCTCCTTAACGAAAGCGATTTGTTATAACATGATTTATTTATGAATTATAGAATTAAACTTGCTGTCAAATTTCCTGAAATGAAAGTTAAGTTAAGATACCTTCTAGGGACAACAAATAAATAGGCTACAGTGTGTTCGTAAAATGTTTAGTATAGGTTTATGAATGAGCGTGACAAAAGGCGGCGGCAAACACGCTGTTTAACAGGTAGAGTAATTAATAACCTCCGGAACTGTTCACTTTGCGGGTTAGGTTCATTTTCCAATTAGTTCATAGAATGCATTGAAAGAAAGGTGAACAAACACGTTAACATAAAATGTTTATGTTAACGTGTTTCTTCACCTTTCTTTCACGAAAATTCTATTATTGTTTAACTTAAGTTACGAATGCAAACAATAATGGTATTGTTTAATACTTCGACGAATGGATCGTTCTTGATTTTCTTTTTAAACATGAATTGTTGTCCTAGTTAGGTTTAGTATTCATGGATACGACATACTCAAAGAGGCCTAGTGTTAGGTGTGGCAATAACAATGACGTGCCTGCTCCATATGTTGCTTGTCTGAAAGCGTGAAAATCAAATGCTCTGTGAATTCATGACGCGTTCGCTACAACCGAACTGAGGAAATTAAAGGCGAAAATAGCTACTAAGATGATTACTTTACTTTAGTAGGCAATTACACTTGACTTTTATGAACACCCTATGTTAAAATGCTCATGCTTCCAACCATTATGTAATGTTTTGTAACGAATTCTATGATTTTCTTCAATAACAAGATACAAATGTTGCAAGGGTAATTCGAATGCACCAGTTTTTAAATCAAGATGCAACATTGCGCGTTAGTATATTAGGATAGTGCGTAAGTCTAAACATCTTCTATGTCATTTTGTATTTGGAAACGAAACAATATTGATATTATGTATACCTAGTTGCATACGGTATACATCTCTTTATTTAGATGCCTAATATGCATTTAGACACAACACCAATATATGTTACGTAACGAAGATGAAATCTCAACGTTTTAGAAATAAACGAATAACCTACAACGTGAACAAGTTTAATGACGATGGTGATTTTAAACTTTAATTATAAAATAAATGTATTGTCTAATCATCAAAATAATTCGAACAGATTTTGCTGTTTTCAGTTTCATATACCCTTTTAATTTACAGAAATAAAATTGGCTTAATAACTAATTCTATGATTTTGTCCAATAGGATTGCTTAGATATATTGCTCTTATCATACCTATAAGTAAACGGACTATTATTAACTTTTTACCCATCTCATTGTTAATTTTCTCTGTTATTATATAATTTCAAAATCTGCTTGTGGTATCGTTTAATATATCTTATTAAACTTTGCAAAATCTTTCAACAGATCCCCCAATAAATGTACTGTTGTTTTAAATTGTTTTAATGTTCTATACAAATGTATTTTCTCTAAACTGAATTCAGTGTAGGCCTAGAAAGTATTTGTAGTTTTCTTTTGAGTATAGACTTGTACTTGTCTGGAATTCAACGTACAGTATATTGGTAGACATGATATGATGTCATTTAGGCAAGTGGTCTTGAAGATGGCAACGATCTATTGCTCCTTTGGGTATTACTATGTTTTCCAAAAATAAAGAACCAATATGGAAATACCATTACTAAGGAAATTATTTCATTACTATTCATATCGGATTGTTCCCAACACGAATGGTGATGTAAGGTCTGCTGGCGTCTCATAGTCAGTCATACTTTGTATCAATGGGCTGCTTTTGGAGGGTTCCAGCAAGTATGATACATGATAACTGATTCAGTATTCATTGGTCATGTGCATTATTGTCTCTGTGTAGGTGTAGGCTCTAATACTGTGACGTAATCTGGAAGCTATTGTATATTTAAAACGATTATTATATTTGTTTTTAATTGAAACATATTTTAAAATCTGAATGCATTGAATGCAATGAAGACCTATTTGTTGATAATTATTTAAACTAAAATATTCCACTCCCTAAACTTAGTTTGTAAGCACGATAAATTGTAGAATTTCTCGCTGTTGAATTCGTGAAATATTGTATTGGTCACTAAATATAATAAGAAAATAAAACAGGGTGTTTCTCTTTAAAAAATAGAGCAATCCTTTCTCATCCTGTTATTTCAACCCCGTAATTGCAGCTTCGATAGGAGGGAGGAATGACATAACATAGGCCTTCAGTTAACCAGTTGACATTATTGATATTTAGTTTTATTTTATGTTTCTATTTATTTATTTTATTACGGCACATAGTAAACTAAACTTTCCAAACAATGACACAAATAATCCTGGTTGAGGTTACGGATCCGTCAATCGGCTTTGGGTATACGTTCTTCTACTAGAACATTGACATTATTGATATTTAGTTTTATTTGATTTTTCCATTTATTTATTTTATTACGGCACCTGTAGTAAACTTTTCAAACAATGACACATTGATTCCTGGTTGAGGTTACGGATCCGTCAATCGGCTTTGGGTATACGTTCATCTACTAGAAATCGGATATACTGTAAGCTTACTCACAATTAAAAAAAAAAGCCCAAGACAGTATACATGCATTGTATTTCCCTATTATTAAAATATGATGTGATGATTCCGGTCAGATCCGTATATGGAAGTAATGTATTCACTAATATTTCTTTTCTAAATCCGGGTGTTGCATTTTAGTAACTACGATAATTAAAGATGTATTTTCCCCTGAAAAAATAATTCTTAACACAATTTTTGTTGAATATGCCATTTAAATGTAACATAACAGTTATCCACTTTGACCAAAAATTGGATCGAAAAAAAATGTATTTACCTAGAAAACTGTAATTTAAAGCAAAAAATATATTCAAAGTCTTAATCTTCATTTTTCATGTTTTTGGGGGACAATACATCTTTAAATGTATTATCTGCAGTATTCGCTTTATTTAGAAGTAGATTATTTGACAAGTTAGTAGTCAATTTGACAAAGAGTTGTAAGAGTACTCAATACGGAAGTCCAAAATAAACTTGATTTTAATAAATCTCGAAGTTTTGAGAAGGCTTTAGTAGAAGTCCAATAATAGAAGTCAAGCCTATCCAAATCACACTACTGTCACTCTTTGAAAAGAAATGTGTATATATCGCATACAACTTGTTTTTAAATATTTAGTTGCCTGAATGATCAAACTTGGTGTACAAAAACAGTAAAGAGGAGAAAAGAATGAATGTGAGAATGAAAAAAGTCATCCAAGTCAAACTTAACCCGTGTTTCCTGGCCTATGGCATGCTATAAATATATTTTATTATTTTCCTGCCGAAACCTTTGTTTATAGTCTGGTGAGTGAGTGCCCAATAAATAATATTACTGGGTATATAATAATTGGTTAAGTGTGAATTCCCGGAATCTGCTTGATTGACGCATAACATTTGGAATTACAATAATAATGATTTCATTTTTTCTTGTTATAAAGCAATGCAAAGTTAAAAACCACTTTAAATCACGTTAAGAAAAACAAAAACACATAATGAACATTTCTATGCATAATATAAATATTAAAATGTATTTGCATTCAAATTGTCCTTTGTTCTTGAGAATTTTTGTAATAATAAAAGTAATCAGTTGAAAAAAAAATCACGTAACGATACTTAAGTCATTGCGAATGTTCTGTACACATTGACTGTATAAAGAACCTGTAATTACGTTACAATGGTTGCCATAGTAGTGATATTTCTCCTTTTAGTGCTAAATGGCTAAATTTTCATTTATGTAGGTATACATACTGTAACATTTCTAACATGGTGTTTTTTTGCATCGCACTTAAGTCAAGCATGTAACGAACTTTGTTTATAAAAAGAATATTTTAAGCTATTGATTATTAAAAGTTTATCTTTAAAAGTATAATAGGTAGTATTCTTGATAATATAAACATCCACCGTGTTTAGCTTCAAACCTAAGTTAATGATACTGTGCCATTGTACTAAAGTAGTGATGTAACGGAAAAGTTGTCTTATAGCTGACGTAATCATTTGTGTTTTACAGGCGTTTATTAATAGATCTCTGTGATACCAACCCGAAGCCTCGTTTAAATGACGCGTAAGAATAAGCGACAATAAGGCGTTCGCACAAAATGTGATAAATAAGCACTTTAAGTAACACTGCTGACGAATGAATTTAACAATTAAAAAAGTCGCTTTAGTAGACAATCTGCAGAATTGTTATTGCAACAACGATTATGATATGAAATGAGATGGATAACTTGTTTACATCACTAATGGTAAGAAATTAGTGAAGTTATAAATACATTTAGGGCAGTCTACGTCAACAAACACCATATGCTCTTTTTAAAATCATCTTAAATATATCGGCATATTACAACATATCGTATCAATAAAAAAAAACTGGACCTTATTACTAACATCAAGTAAATTTAACAATTTATCAAAATTTGTAATATTCATCAAAACATCACAAACATGTGAGCTCTCTCATACTGTACAGGTTTTTGGCAAACACTATATATTTGATAAATAACATTTGGAAGGACTGTAAAGTTGTTTTATGTTTTTTAGGTAACAATTTGAACTTCAAATTTCCTTTGATGAGTGAGTGTGAACCATGTCTCTTCTTATTGCCTATTTGAGTCTCTTCTGATTTCATCAGTAAGACATGTAATTTAATTTAATTTATATGTTAAAGTTCAACTAAAATACGAAACAGACATATTTATTTTATAGATTCTACAGATAATAAGTCATCTTTCATTTCATTTATTTTTCGAAATTCTTATTACAGAATTTAATTTAAAGGACAAAAACACAAACAAGAACGAAAAGATCATCTTAATGTGCACGAAAAATTATATATGATATTATAGGCCTATACCACCAATGTTTTGTTTCTAGTTTCAATTACAACATTTTATACGTGGTTTCATTTTACATACGTAATCCGATATATAATATTGAAAACTCATGATCTTGATTAGATCTATATTTCATATTTTATAGAACATGTAACTAATTATAAAGATCTGAAACTGCAAAATTGAAAGATGACACGAAGGTTATTCCATTTATCAGAATTATGCTTTTTAGTTTCTAATTATTAAGTATATTAATAAATTGCTTTACCATCATCACGTTACGTGGTCTTTAACAGTTTACTTATCTGCACTGGTGTAATTGATTCAGCACTTTTGGATTATACTTGTACGATCCAATAAAAGCAAGATCATATGATTCCTTCAAGATATGTTTTCTTTTATCGCCTCTTTTTTATGATGATTTAAACGTTTCTTGGGAAAGTATAAATGTTTATAAGAAGATTACACTGTTGAAAACACAAGAATTGTTATATTTTAGTAACAAAATAAAATCTTAAAATACAAAATTGACATTGGATTCTTTGATTGATGCGAACATTTATTTAAAGTACACCCTAGAATTTCATATTACTATATTATTCAAAATTTTAAATTTTAGATGACACAGGTAGCCTGGTAAAATATAATAATCAGATATGCCTATATTTAGAAAGCTTATTCAGAAGTATTTTCATATTTAGCATATCAAACTAAATGAGTTAATTTCTTTTCTATACAAAGGTTAATATAACTTTTCAAGAACATTTTTTAGGAAAAAAAATGTCTGATAAGCAGAAAACCTGACTTGAGACAGTAAGCCTTTAAACTTTATTATTATATAGAAACATGTGTTTCCTGAAGAAATGTTATTAGCATTACCCAAAGGACGCCGTAGTTAAAAGTACATTCAGTACTTATCGTCTTTCAAACATTAACATTGAGTACATCAAGCTGATGTCTTTCTTACGTTAAAGTTCTAGAAGACATTGTTGATGAAATAGATGTATCTTTGATTACAACTTGCCGAATGATCTATTCTCTGTACTAACTCTTCCTTGCATAAGCATAATTTGCTTGTTATGGACTTTACATTAAACTTTCTGGCGCCATTTGAAAGGTTCTAGCAATAAACGTTCGTAATAATATTTGTATGGCCCTTGTTTCTTGATGGACATACGTTAAGGTCGCTAGCCTATTAGTACAGATATAACACATGATGTAAATTATAATTTTCTCGCAGTTTACTTAGATTGTCTGTAAGTTGAGCTTAGTGCGCGCAAAAATGATACCCTTTACAACCGTTATTAAATTAATGTAGATTAAATATTTGTAAACGTAAAACCTTTTTCTAAGAAAAACCAGTATTGTCTCTCCTGAGCTTTTTCCCTTTCTTTTTCTTTGGCCATTTTCGTATAAAGAGGCTAATATGTGGTAAAATATAGTTTAAATTCGTTTTTTCCTGGAATTTGTCTAAAATACGCCCAATGTTCATGTGCAATATTAAAATGTATTCAAATAATTTTTCTTTTGGATGATCCAAAGGGAATAAAACCGTAAAACTTACAGAGATCCAGATGAACCTTTTTACTAATATCAAAATGATTCTCACACCATTGATCTAGTTTATAAAAATTGATTTAAATAGAGATGAATGATTATTTATGTTTCATGTTAGTTTAAATATAGAATGAACACTTGTTCCGAATTTCTTTTTTATTTTTTACTATGACAGATATCGATGGCATGCACATAGGTCTACAATGTCCCAGATGCCAACGTTGCAAAAAATTTCTAAAATGATATGATAGTGCCAGTTGGGCGTACGAATAATATCATACATGTCAATAGCAGTGACATTGTAAACCACAACTGCCTAAATTTGTAAAGATCAGCACAACAAACCAAGCCATGCGTGACAATAATTTGCATAGCATACTGTAAATTACGTGATATATGCATATTTGGGCTGAACGTAGGAATGTTCCTCATTTAGCAGGAATGAATTCAGTATTCCATGCCAATACTTGTCTTTAATTCCAGAATATTAAGGCATATTTAAAATAAAGCTATATAATGATGCTAAACGTACGTATGTACGAATAAGACTTATGTTTGGTTATGGAAAATACGCTTTTTATTATAACTTCATATAATTCTGTGTATTGTTAAAGAAGGCTGTCATCTATGTTACCTTTTACAACGTTTGTCTGATAAAAGTCGTACGTAAGGTGAATCTTCAAAAATGCTAATTCATTGCTTTATAGGAAAAGCAATGAAGACTTTGCATTTGTTTAAACTTTAGTAAACTCGGGTGAAACTATTTGTGCTCTATTGTTATGTCAAGATTAATTCCATTTATAATTTTAATGAAAATATGAACGTGATTTTATATCTTACTGATTTAGTAGTGAAAAGTTTACGTTTAATGCACATCCTTGCATGGACGTAGTGTAGGTATAACATGGATTAACGAGTTCATTTCTTTTGGGGAATAGTGTCTGTATTGTCATTCAAAGTTATTAAACCCTTCAATAAAAACATAGGAGTAATACGTTCTCTTGACCCCAAAAGACTAATAAGCTAATCTCTACAATGTGTTGTCTGTCTTTCAGTTTGTACAAGTGTCATTTCGACGAGACCAAGCAACAGTTTGTTTCTTCAGCTTCAAGTTTAACAATTCATTCAAATTTGCTCATTCATTTATTCTTTACCACACTAAAGCTTGGTCCAATATATGTATAAGAAACGCAAGGACGTACGTGCACACAAAGTCACGGATTAATATTCACTGTCAATTTATCATTGTGCGTATTTTATACGTTGCACCCTAGTGATAACCGTGTAAACAAAAGTTTAACATCGACTTACATATGAAACCAGTTACACGATATATACAAGCGGTATACCCTGGTATAGCATTGTTTAAAAAAATGCGTATCCATTTTATGAAACTTTTAGCAATATTTAGCAAATATAAATCATTCAATAATTTCCATGAAATTAAACGTATTTAGGCATATGTGCAGTAAATCTCACTTGGTTTTTCCACGATTGCGGCCGCCTTGTTCTAAGGATTTAAATGACTTATCTAAACATCCGACGAATTCTCTATGAATATATTATATATTATATTTTAATTTATTTATGATTTTCTATTTTATTATCCAATTCTAACAAACGAAATATTAAAAAAACGAATGACCAATTAGGCCTACAAATAAGAGGCTTATTGGCCTATGACGAAATAATTATGTTTGATAGTAATTTACATAAATGTAATTCCCTCTCTATTTTATTTATTGTGTTATTACAAACAGCTTGCTTCCTACTTGGACGAAATACTGACGTTCCCTCAACTCTTGACAAATCATATAAGCAGTTCGGATGATCCATCATGTCGTGACTGCGTCCTAGTGGAGACTAAGCTTTACAATTAAAATGTAATATGCCTATGTTACATTTTATAGAAATCCAAACCCTTTACTTTATGAAGATAAATATACGGACAGTTTTTTTATATGTAATGTGGTTGGACATATTAGAAAGATAAAAATGTACAATTAGTAAGCGAAACCGCATTAGCAGGTTGCTGTACTAGCAGGAAACAAAGATTATGGATTATGTTCTAAGAAAAATAATTATATTTAACATTGAAAGTTTGACCATGACTAAATTTGTTGTTGGTCAACCGAAAATGTTTTTAAAATGTTGTTTGAAAAAAAAACACTTATTCTCCAATTATGTAGGCACTAATAATTATGAATAAAAACACACTTTTGCAAACTATAAATAACAAGTAGAATATTAACAGTCGGGTCTATGATCTCCAAGAAGGTCGGATCTATTTTCACTTTTCTTCTTTATGAATTCATATTTTGGATTTACAAAAACAAATAATTTTTTAAAAAACATTTTATTAAAATAGCTGTTTATCGTTTCTTAGGAATGTATACCATATTTAAACAATGCGACTTTCATAAGATTATACAAACAAAAAATACTGTATGTTAAGGAGTGTTAATTATTAACTAATCACTGTTTACAGACATTATCGATGTATACTTCTTACAGTCGACTCGCCAAAACCGGACTCTCTGAAGACGAGAAAAAACATTTTCTTAAGGTCCCAATTTTTAGTCGCGTTCTCTAGAGCTCATTATAGTCGGTCTGTTGGTCGGTCTGTCGGTAAACACTAACTTGAGCACGCGACTGCAGCCATGTATATGGCCTTGTTTGTTTTACTTTATTAAACAAAAAAATCAGAATATTACCAGAACTAGAAAACTAGACATATAGGCCAGCCCAAGGGTATCCGGTATTGGAAGAGTTTGACTGTAAAGTAAGCAAGATTTAGAATATAAATTGACAGATTTGCATAGAAAGGCGTATAATACTTATAAAATTTGTCATCACTCGCTAATTATCATTTACTGTTTTTGTCCTATCTGTCGGTAACGATATGAGGTTGATAGTAAGCAGAGCACTGCGATTGCCCTTGCTCTTCCGAAGGATGTTGATGTATCTAAGTATTGACATTTTTATAAACCTAATCCTAAAATCGTATAGCCTACAGCATGTAGAGTAATTACGGAATGGTGGGGGTGGTCTGCTTTGAATGGTGTGGAGATAAGTAAAACATATTTCCTTATGATCTCTATAATAACATGGAGGTAAAAAATAAATTATTTTTCACCTCCATAATAATACTTTGTTTGATTGAGAGAAAACTGTTGTTGCAGATCTCCCTATAAATGATAAATACACTTTCTTCATCAATTGGACCGATTTCTTTTCTGTAGTTTTAATGAAAAAAAACAACAAAGTAGGATACACAAAACATAAAGAAATTTGAGTTTTAATAATTCTACTTTTATCAGAAAATATATTGTTCTACTGCACTCTGTTCGTTACGTAATTGCAAATGTCTACATTATTCTCAACTGTTCACCAGAACTCCGCACCAGACAATCATTTCGACTTATCAATGCTGTAAATTTCATATTTCTGGAGCCGCCAGTATAATTGCTTTATTTCCACATATTATTAATTGAAGTGACAAGATTGTGTTACAATCAATGAAATGTTTTATCATGTTGTCATTAGGGAAAATTGGATAATATTACAAATAAATGTCAAGTATTATTACAACTTTGAGAAACCAATTCCTCTATGGTGGTAACAAGGGTTCTCTATGTAAATATACCGACTTAATTCCACAGAGGAATGAATCCGCTTCGTTATATTTAATCCACAACATGATTCATGTCGTATTAAGCCTTAGGTAATTCGTTACCACTTCCTGGTGTACCCTGTATGTATCATAATGATGCTAGTGTCTAGAGAAACATGCTTACAATACATCTATTGGGCTTCGTATAGTACTTCATCTTTGCCGATATGTATGACACAATGCTTCCGTCGACTAACAACATCTAGAGACTTCACAATGTTAATTATTCATATTTTTATATAGCGATGTCATTCAATTTGTGCAAAACAGATAGATTAGTATAGTAGACCTATTCATATATATATATAACCACATTTTCTATAGATTGTGGTTGTACTGTAGTGTATTTTTCTTTATGAATTATTCCTCAAATTAAAAATGAATGAACCTTTGTTTACACTGGATCGTACATATATCAAGTATATAGGCATACATTTAATTATCGTCAATACAGTAGAATAGAATTTAATATTGTAATTATAGGAATGTGGCAATTGAAAATAAGTCAATCATAGTCTTTTAATTTAACTTGTTTTATATATTATTGTTTTTGTTATATTTACGTGTTTAATGCAATACTGTGTAATGTTTATATTTTTTATTTTAGATTATAAAAGGATCCCAATGGAAATAAGCTAATAAGCTTTTTTGGCTATCCTGGAAAATCTTTTATAAATATATCATTTGTAATGTCAGCAATTTATGTTATCACTTTGTATGTATTTTTTATGATGATTTTCCTAATAAATTTAAATCAAATCAAGTCCATTGTGTTAATAATTGTTATCATTGTAGGCCTACCTGACTTCGTTTCTTAAAATAATAATAAAACAATGTTTGCACTTTGCATTCGATTTACTACCAGCCATCAATGACGGCAGTAAAATGATATCAAACTACCACTTAAAGATGTATTGTCCCCCAAAAACATGAAAAATGAAGATTAAGTAAATCAGGCTTTGAATAGGTTATTTTGTAGGGAAAAAACGAAAAAAATAATGTTTTCACTTAAAAAATAACATGATAAATGGTTAAATTCAACCAAAAATCCATTGGCTGGCAGCCAATTTAGCAATTTTTTGCTTTAAATTACAGTTTTTTCAGGTAAATAAATGTTGTTCAGATCAAATTTTTGGTAAAAGTGGATAACTATTATGTGACATTAAAATGGCATATGCATAAAAAAAGGGGGACAATACATCTTTAAGTTTATAAAGTTTATTGGAAAACTTTTGGTAATAACAAATGTTCTCAAAATACGAGAAATTACTTCCCTTTATTATTGTAATGTCAAAGGAATCAAGAAACACGTCCCCGTTTAGGCTGTTTAACCTTTCATATCGTCAATACAAGAAACCAAACCTTCCGTTATGACATCACACCTTATGAATCATACATATCTGCGGTCGTCATACATTTTCATAATACCATAGATTTTTTAAAGAGATGACAATATAATAACACACGGTGCCATTTATGACAGCAATTGCTGCTAATATGTATACTATGGATTTAGTGTAAGTGCCTATACCCATTTACTTTATATCCGGAAGGCTATCGAAAGGATAAAGCAGATAGTCTTTTTACAACCATGACATTTCTAGGATGCTATTGTTGTTTCGTAATTTGAAACATGTGTGAAGTTAATAAGTTCATTTACAATTAGCATCACTTAACGGAAACTAAGTGACAATACTTAAGTCGAATTATCTTTTTTAGTACGCGCCTCTGAAAACGGTTTATGTGTCTTGTAATGGGGTCAAGAAATATAATGTCATGGTCAATATTTATTCGTAACGAAATGAAAATAAAAACGTTTGCCATTACAATAATGGTCTTAAAATATATTATGAGATTAATTAAATATTATGCAATCATAAATATTGCATTATTGCTCAATTATGTTTATTAGTTTATTTTAAAATTATAGTATGTTTTTTAGATAATTGGAGACAATTTAATACTATATAAATTCTTTTCAAAAAAGAGTAAAATCATTCTTATAGTTTTACAAGTTTAACGACCTTTTGTCATGTGATTATAAGTGTTGGCTTTGTAATCCAGGGAATTGTATCAACCTTCGTGGTACGGTGTTCACTTGAATATTTGCCAGGCTACGACCATGTACAAACATGATTGAGGCGGCCGATTTGCAGAAAATCCACGATGGGATTACACTTTCATAAAATCCATCATCAGATGTAGTCCTTGTGGTGTTATGGTTCGACATCTGCAGTAGGCCTAATTCTAATTCCATGTCACTCATCCCTCTAACGTTCATGATATAATATTTCAAGTGTATGTTTGTGTTATATTCTCTGTGACAGACATTTTTTTAATTATGTGATTTATGTCCGGGTTGAAATTGGCAATTTTGTCGAAGTTTGCACGAAAGATTTAACTTTATTTTTCAACACATCAAAAGATCGAGTTTGGTCATTAATCTCCATGATTATGCGTTGGTGTAATTCTACTTCTTCCAATTTGTCTTTATGTTTCCCTGCTTAATAATCCAGGCTAAAATCAACACTATGAACAAAATAATAAAAATATAACTATAACATGAAGATTGTGAATAACTTGTAACACCCATACATTTTATAACAGCTTTAGTTAAACATGTTATTTTTCACGAAAGCTCAGCTCACACCAAGGCTGTCAAACGTTTAGATGGCTTTGATTGCACTTAGGCTGTGAAGATGTGGGCGAATGATATGTAGGTCTGGTATTACCAAATATCACTAAGTTTAATACCCGTTTAATTGTTCTAGTGTAGGATGCGATGACGGAAGTTGGTATCGAGTAGGCCTATGCATGTAGGCCTAACACTTGCCCCTCATCGTATCAAATTATTCAACTGGTAGGGTTGTTACCCAACGGGCCAACGCAGCTGGAATTTTGTTTAGTGCACGTAGGCCAGATGTACACCAGTTTTAAAGATGTATTGTCCCCCAAAAGTATGAAAAATGAAGATTAATAAAACCAGCATTTATATATAATGTATAGGCCACTTTGCAGTTTTAAGTTAATTGGTTATTGCTAATTACTGGTATTGTTGATTACCATGATTTACATATTATAGCTAAAAAGCTTATTATTATTTATTATGTATTAGATTGTTTTTATCGTAATAGTTAACATTGAAGTATCGTTTAATTTGCATGACGCCCTCTATCTTCATACGGAACTTTTTACCGAAACATACTGTACAGTATTGCATTTTTAGTCGCGTGGACGCGACTCTATAGTTCACTCTGTCGGTCGGTCTGTCGGTCTGTCTGTCGGTCTGTCTGTCGGTCTGTCGGTCTGTCTGTCGGTCCGGTATCACTATGCATTGTAGCACGCGACTTAATGGCTGTTGGCCTTGTTATTGAGTATTATAGGTAGTGGCTTCAAATCAATAAATCAATAGAATTGAATAAACCTTCTTATGAATGCAACAGTGATAAACAGTTCTGATTTCTCATTTATTTACATGGATATATAAGGTTAATACATAGTCATGAGTCAGATCCAATTAATTACTGTAGTATTAATAAACAGGCTACGAATATACTGTGTTATATATATTTACAACGTTTAGTCTATATTTTTAGTCAATGAAAAGTATTAACTATTACCATTGAGACCAAACCAGTTGACTCATCAGGCTAGACAGGCAGTACAACAACGGTCTGAATGATACAACGCAAGGTACCTCTTGCCTCCGCCGTTGCCTGCATATCAGTTCCCATTCATGTTAGTAATTCACCCTTATGTACAACATATTCATGCCTGTATCTGGTCACTTAGGTATAATCATGTCCATGCTTGTTCGGCCATAGATTACATGTGCAGTCGTGTTATTTCACACAAACTAATTATATAGCCTGGGACTTATTTTAAACTTTACTGTCACTCTGACCAAATACAATTACAAAAGTCTGTGTATTTGATTATACACTAATATAAAGCTTTGTATACCTACAAGGTCATAAAAACTATAACTAAAAATAATATTAATCTACAACATTTTAATTTGTTAAGTTTAATAACATGATGGTTATGACAAGATATTAATACATAAGGAATAATAATTTAATATGTTATATGGGTTAAACCAGTATCGTTAACAAAACTATACACAATCAAGGCGTTTCCAATAACCATGTAGACACGTATCTCTTTCCTAAAACCACTAATTCAGCTATTTCATCTTTTCAAGGTTACAAGCACTTATTAATTATAAAAAAATAAATAAAATGAGCCATTTAGTATACTTCTGTAAAATCATGAGGTTTTTCATATAACTGTACTAACATAACGATCGTAATCTCGCATAGTCCTTGCCTATTATAGTTAAAAAGTCAAAAGTCAAAAAGCGGTTGATATAAATCGTGACGAATGTTAACATAATTACTTTCAAACATCCCATAATAAGCTTTTAAATTTTGTTTCTGGGTTCCTGTTTGAAACCATTCTTTGACCGAAATATTTGACATGAGCATTAGGCATAATTCAATGATGCCAATCAAACATACTCTACACATAAATTTTAGAATTAAATTTCACAGTGGCAGACTGTTATGCTTGCTCTAGTGTATAACTTCTGGTAAACACTCGACACGGTCAATTACCAATCTTCTTTATAGTTGTGTATACGGGTAAGCTGATCCTCACTTGTAACAATAATTTATGAACTACATTATTCCCTTGATATTTTATTTCATGTGTACTTATAATAACGCTATTGCAGCCAACTTTTTAATACTGAACCATTATGCATCGTGTTATAAAATGCAAAAACAGTAAACTTAATTTATTACTCTATAGTTAGTTTTAAATAGTTGAGTTAGTTTGTTAGAAATAATAATTAATTGTTCATACAAGTTGGTAAGTTGGTTTCTTTTCACCAAAGTTATCGATAACTGTTCCCATTTAATTTATTTAATTTTTGATTCTAAATTGTTTGTGCTTTATTTTATCTTTATAAATTATATTTTTCTAATGATCAGCAGCTTCGGCTGGATGGACCACCCTCCTAAAATATTGTTGAAATAAATAAATAAATAAATGAAATCATCTTACCAAGCAACTAATCCTCTTAACCGAATGTTACATGAAGTTATTAGTTAATTTTAAAAACAAAATCAGTATTCTCAGGGTAAACTTTCGTGACTGTAGCTATATATTTACATTTGGATTCATTTATAAGTTTTCAATATTGTTCCACACATTAGAATATAATATTATTGGCCTAATTTTTTATTCGGCAATGTTTCTAAAGCTTTTAATTTTCTTTAGCGTATCTAATTTCATAGCTATACGATATAAAGTTAATCTCAAGCGATGTGTAAATTACTGCTAGTGTAATAAATATACATAAAAGGTAAAGTTACATGTTTTGTTCTCTCAATTTTACTGAGTTTAACATAGACGGTTACTGCATTTCTCAGTTGTGTTCGGACGATGCGATATTGCCATACACAGTTTTGGTTTCATCACTTTGCTTTTTCCATTGGTCATGCGAACGCACTTCACATTCCTCTTTCTTTCACCTTCTCCACATGGTTTAGAGCAGTCACTCCAGTTGGACACATCCCAGGAATACCTTTTTAAAAATATGACGTCATGTTAAGATAAAATAATGTGAGGCTGAATTATTTTATTAAAGTCTTTTTCATATGAACCACATTGTTTTAATATTATTAGAGAATAGAAGACATTTACTGATTTTTGTAGCCAATTTCTATCAGTTTACCTTAATAAAACATTGTAGCAAACTAAGCTTTTATATTTACCTATATATTTTTATATTATAAATAAGAAATACTTTTCTGTTATATGCCATGCCATGATTATATACCGTAAAAGTAGATCTTAATCATTATTATAGAACTAATGAAACATTATTCACCCTAAACATCAAATATCCCTGGGCATTGAAATGTGATTGTGTGATGAAGGAACTTACGTTTTACACGCATTTTCTGCACATGGTATCCTCAAGACTGGTGCATTCGTTTTGCACTTTCGTTCGTTTACAATTTTCATACTGTCTGTCTTTTTGCATTTGTAGATTTCCATTTGAAAACCTAAAAATTAAATGCATTCAAGGTGAAAATATGTCATGTCGCATTAAAATATAAATCTAGAATAATAGCAGCAGTCTATACTGAATTTCAGGTACAGTGGGTGTTGTTGGCAACAACTTTCCTCTCTCCTAGTGTTCCCTTAAGATAGACAAAACCGGGACAATGCCCTTTAAAGATGTACTGTATTATTTAAAGTCAGGTATTCAGATTAATAATAAATTAATTCGCACTTCCCTTTTCGCCATTTTTCTGTTAATTTTAGTTTGAATCTTTCTATTGATATATCAGCGAATTTGTGCCGATAAAAATAATAAAAGTTTGCCCTTACCTCCGCCACAGGTGGCGCTACACTCAGTGACGCCGAATTTTACCCAATTGTATGGTAACAGTTTGGGAATATTTTGCACAATTGGACGTCTAGCAGCAAGAAACAGGGCGTCTTTTTCTTTCTCCGTGACGAACTTACACACAACGGATGGAACTTTGGAATCTGTTTTATTTCTATATATCTAGTAGTATAGGTTAGAACAATAACATATAACATATATAAATATGTTGTTAAATAAATAAATAAATAAACATATTGTAAAAGCTTAATTTGTAAAAGATTATTGAATCTAAAACATACTGTAGTAGAGATGATAAGAAGAAAAACATTTTTTTTTAGGTTTAGGCAAAACAAAAATATAAATAAATATAATAAATCTACCTTTGTTGTTACTTCATAATTTTATTGATTATTAAGTACTACTACTACTGAAGTGCTAAAAAGTAATTACTATGTGCACTTTAAAGAACCTAGTACATCTTTCGAGACGAGTAGGGGGTTTCCCCGGTGTACTATTTGATACACACACTGTCGTGGACGTAATGGCGCCGTAGTTGGCTGCCGATGACACGATGTGACCCTTAGGGGAGAAGAATGTTGTTGACATTCCCTACGTTTTTAGATATAATTAAAGGTCACAAACTACATTTATTGTAAAACTACTGTAATGGTCCTATTGCGATAACCTTTTTCGTCTTTAAATGGTTAAAAATGTGAAAAATAAGTCGATTCTAAAGGCCGCCCACGCGAGGACATTCACCGCGAGCTACTTAAGTAGTGCATCACGTGTTTGTTTTTTTTTAATCATAATTTACCATAAAACGTACATTTTAGACAAAGAATGACCTGGTTAAATGTTTTTAAAGTAATATACTGTATATAGTTATACATTATTTTTTATAAAACGTCAACAATTGTAGGGAATGGTGGGGATTGATTGTAGGCCTATGGTAAATTGTTCTCAACGTGCAATGAAATACATTTCCTATGCATTTCCTATGCTGGCCTATATTGAATTAATTTAATTGTGTTGTTTTTCTAAAATGTACTATAGGCCCTAGAGTAAATGTTGTGGACAGAGAGTTTTATGGTGCCACAGTTGCTGGCGTTGTAAAATAAATTAAAATAAATGACATCCCCTCTCATTCACAAAATTAAGAGATTATTCTAATTAATGATACACAAATGTCTCACCTTTAAACTCATCTTATTTAAAATTGGACCTGGTGATGACGTCACTGTTCTTAACCCACCCTTCTTGATGCTGAATGTAAACTTAACGCCAGCTGAAATGACATATCTACTAGTAGTGGTTTGCCATTCAATAGACCTCGTGTCTATCACATTCTCGCCTGTATCTACGTTTCTTAAAACTGAAAATAGACAGGTTTTAATTAATATCATGATAATATATCAATCAATTGAGTAGGTAGGCCCAACCATGATAACGGTTTGACTGAAGAAATAGAAACGAACAAATATTAGCCCAGCGTGTCTGCTGAAAACCTTCAACAAACATAGGATATAATAATAACATTACTTGAGTAACGGCGGAGTGACGAGTAGGCCTACACAGTCCTGTCAGATGCACTTTTCCTCCATAATTTTGTGAATCAATTTGTATTGATTAGATTATTTAAATATTTAAATCAGGTGACAATGCATTCGTGTGTACAGCACACTTACGTGTAGTTGTTGTGTCTTTCACAAATTATACATTTGCCCAATTTGATACCGTGATTAAATATCAAACTTACCAAGAGAATGTCCACTTTGTGTTTTATCAAAAATATGAATGCCTCTTGCGCCAACTGGGATACTGGTAATGGCATAGGACTCTATTGACATGAACAGACAAATAGTTTGAATGTCATTAGTATTACGTATACCTGTTTAAAGTATTATCATGTTATGTAATTAACCAATTAACCCTACTTTTTCTTTCTCAAATATCTATCTATATCTTAGGCCTATTTATATCGAACTCAATACATGTTCATAATCAATTTACAAGAGATAGCTCTCTTTCGAATTGAAATATCACCAAATTATTCTCGTGCCAGTCAAAACAAGTTTGGCTCTCTCGTTTTGGCTGACGCGTTTTTTTTTCTTTTTATTTTTTTCCCAGATTGTCTCAATGCTTTTTCACAAATCCTATCCTATAACATAAACTGTTAATAATAGGCCTAAGCTGAATCCATTAATTATCAAATATATCATAACTCACTCTTCTTCATATTTTTCTTAAATGTTTTTTTGGTTGTCGTACATGTTTCATTAGTTCCATGACACACGCCACAGGTATCGAATTGTGCTGTAGACCCAAGGACGTTGTCGCAACCAAGACGCTGTGAATTACATAACAAATGAAATAATAATTATAATAATTCTATAACTAATTTTATTATTCATCCAAACAATGTTTAAAATATTATTATGACGATGAAAATATGACAATGATAATATTGATATCTATAGTCGAGAAGCCGCACGCTTAAGGAGCACCACAACAACCATAAAACCTTTCCTCAACCAAGTTTTCTTGTACATGTTACGGTAGAAGCGTAGTGGTTCACCCCGGAACATCAAGAATGAGATGCTTATAGGTATTTTGCTAAATAACTTGTCCCTACCACACATGCTCCTTGTATGCAAATAGATGTTGGTTCATCATATGAACAAGGAGTACCATCAGGCACTGATCCTATGCTGACAACTCTACCAGACGTTGACGTCTTTGAAACACACGTCAGCAAACACCTTTCAGACTCTAAAAAATAAATTATAAAAAAATTATTATGATATAAAATAATATGTGCATAATTTTGGATACTTTTCATTATGTCCTATCAAAGATTTGTATTGAGAATTTGAATAAATAAACGATAAACCATTAATGCATTACAACATGAAGATGTAATACACAGTTCCTTGATGCTACACACAAGCAGCAATCTAAGTCTACTTTAAGTTGAATGCATCTTACCCTTTTCAGCCTCAGCTGGTACCAATACCGAATTTTGTTCCTTGCATAAATCGGCTCTGACATCGGTCTTTTCACCAGGGCATTTCTGAAAATAGAATGCAGACCATACATTTATTTAGTAATAAAATTTAGTTGAGTTTGAATTTATTCTAAATCGACGTTTGTATTATCAGTTTGTCTCCATCCACCAATTATTTCAAGAAGCCATTAACAAAAATTATTACTTATTATTACTCAATTATAAATCTATATAAAATGAATATAACATCAGACTTACTTGAACATTGCATGTTTTGTGTTCAAAATTATTTCCAGTACAGTATTTGCCACCGTTCTTGGGCCTTAAGAAACAACAATAACAGCTATACTTATTATATGTATTGAAGGTAACGAATTATTGAAAAGGTGGGCATTGAGATACTGCATAGGAGACCACCAATTGTCATGTGCCTGGGCCTCTCCTAAATTTCGAATTAATCATAACTTCATAATATTTCCAAAGTGGAATTTTTACATATTGAACTTGTTTAGATTGCTACTGAAGAAAGAATTAATTAAAACTGTTGCGTAAAAAAAGTCGAGCGGCGTTTTTTTGTAAGAATTATATCTTGTTAAAATTGGATCAAGAAGTTTTTCTCATATGTCAACAATATCGTACTTGGTTACCATTTCAAGAAGTAGGCCTGTTACTGTACATTGCTTTAGTTTATTTATTATTCGTGGAATATTGTATGAGGTCTCACGAGGCGTTGTAATGATTCATTGCTCAGTCACAATCAATCATAATGGTAACATATTACCTTCAAGGGACCAGGAAAAAACATATTTGATTTATAGCACACGCAATTCATAACCAATGCTATGTAATGTTGCTTTATGCAGTTACGGTAATATTGAACTTACTCGGGATTTGTACACTTCCGCTCCCTGGTAGATATGCCTACGCCACATGACAGGGAACATTCACTGAAATCACTCCAGTCGTTCCATCCTCCGTCGACCATGGTTGGTTTTGATATTTTAGGTGTCTTGATGCACTTCCCATCATTGCACATCTAGGAACAAAAAACCTAAATTATTGCGGATATACCTTCGGTCTACAAAATTCCATATTCCCACTAGAACGCAACGCAGCGACATATCGACGCAAAGTGTTGTATTGCGTAATCACAAGTGGGAACCGACGACGCAATAGTGCTGCAAACATCGCAGGTTTGATTTCACTCAGGCGGGGAAAAACACAATTATTAGAAAGGCATTTGCTTACGTAGCGTCACGTTGCGTTACGTTGCGTCGCTAGGTGGAAACCAAGCTTTAGTTAAACGGGATCTGAATCTGAATATACTTTTTAAGCCTATATATAGTGAATGAGTACCGTTCAAATAATCCTCAACTTTCTAACGTTTTTTATTTATACCATTGTTTACTATAAAATACGACTATACTACAACAACGCCACAAATCAATGTAATTACTTACTTTGTTCTTTCCGCAAGGTGTTCCGTCAAGAGGTGGGGATCTTTTATGAGCACATGAGTATGGCGTCTTTTCGTTCATACACCACAGTTCACCGCATAACGCAGCATCCGAGAAGTACTATATTTGAAAACAACGTTATTAATTTATTATTTCATTCATCTGACTAAATATACTATCTTTACAACAACAAATTGAAACAAATAATAATAAAAACAGATACATTTTTTTACATTTTTTTTTTCAAGAAGAGAAAGCATCATGAACTACACATTTTCTGCAGAACAATAAATCCGGCCCACATATATGATGATAATAATAATATAAGCTGTACTTTTATACGAACATGAATGAATAAATATACTGTACTAATGTGTAGACACTATAAAAAAAACTATTTTTATGATTATACATTTTGGGAATACGCCGAATGGTTTACAATTGTTTAAGTAGTTTATATCAGCCTCTGAAGTTTATTTTAATTTTGTTTTGAAGTCGGAAGTTCGGCAACATTATTAACGATATCACCTTCAACACCTCGGTGTCAATCAAGGACTTAAGCTGAGGCTGATATAAACTACTACTAAGTTTTTTTATTGTTTTGTTGATTTCTGCCAGAAAGTTTGAGAAGCCAGTGTTCTCTTTTGGATGTTATAAAGAAAGTGTAATGATCCTTTACTCTGTGTAATTACATCCGGGTAAAACGGTAAGAGGATCTGTCACGTTCGTGTTGAATTATAATTATGTATGCAAAAAGTATGTCAATAAATTGTTGAAGACATCATCAATGCTTATGTAATTTTTCCTACGTCAAACTGTAATTTATCAACAATGAAGTATACAAATGTAGATTTCGTTTCAGCTTTCTCTACATTCCCATAGTACTACAACGTATCGCAACTTAAAACTCCAAAAGCTAACTGTGGTGGTACTAGTATCAGCGGTATACTTTGTCCATAAATAAGCTGTTCTCAGAAGGAGATAGAAAGCGCTGTAGATAAAATGCCTGAGGACACAATAGAGTGACCAGAGGAGGTTTTTGAACTTAAAAGTTTTTTTAGAGGGCGATATCACACAATTAACCTTTCAAGTTTCACTACTGCCAGAATAAATAAAAATAAATAATAAGCCATTGGTCAGTATGAAATATGATCACTTTTCAAACGCCACCGCAATCCCTCACACTTCCAGACGATAAAAACTCATGATTTTGTTACTGAATTCTTCACTTTTTAAGAGGCAAAAGTAAATTATGTTTATACTGGTACAAAAGAACAGCATTACAATTGTATTCCTATTGTTTTGTATTTTGTATTATTATCAATTACCGTGTTGCATCTGACAAAACCGGAACCATATTGATAACTACATTGTTTGTCCATTGATACTCCGATTCCTGGATAAGCTTCATTCGGTAGATGAAATACCTTGTCGTTGAATGGTTCATCTTTTAAACACCACCCAGCACTGTTGAAATACAAATCATATATTAATACAAAATCGCAACCCAAATGAAGTTTCAGAGATACACTACACAAACTGTAATGGACTAGTTGAAATTCTATTTTGTATATTTCATCAGTTTTTAACTAAATCCCTTACTTGTTTTTGTGTTCGATTGTGTTTAAGGTAGGCAAATATTCCGAAAATTAATACTATTGACGATTATATAATTATATTTTTAATTATATTGAATATTTGCGAAGTCTTCCTAACATTATATATAATAATGTTAATAGTTAGTTTAAAATAATCGCCATCTCCATAATTCACTTTTTCTAAGAAGACTAAGTAACTTAAATCTAGTTTTAAAAACTCACGGAGATGTGACAAATCCCTCGAAGCGTTCGTTGCTACATTTGGACCATGTATGCATGTTGAAAGTAGATGAAACATCAGATGACATTATGCTCTTTTGCGAGGTGTCTTTCCGACAAGAGTTGCCTTCTCCGTCATGCTCCATGTCTAACCTGAAAATCAAATATTATTTGCAATAATACGTTTCGACAACGTTGCTTTAGCAATAATCATTGGACGAATATCATCGTGTCTGCTGGCGGATTTTTTCGCCCAATATGGGCTACATGACACATTTTACAAAAGCTACATGCTTCACAGTATACAGTACCGATAATAAATATAGTCTATTAACTTTCTATTCAGCCTATAACCATATATTTAGATATATATTTTGTTACCGAGTATCTTGTTAAGAACAAAACACTTACAGATGACCAATTTCATGTGCAATGACGTATGCACATTTGTAGCCTTCATCTCTTACAAGTACAGTATTCTCCTGTAGGTTGCACATCCCTCCATTTTTCGCAAAACCTGAAAAAATAAAAGTCAAATTATTTTTACCTATTTTCAAATATTCTACAACTTTTAGAAATGTATTTTGGAATAAAGATCATTATCTCCCCAACATAATAATTGTGAAATGTTACCTTTAGGCCCAAAGTTATTGCGTGTGATGTAAACAGCAGCGTCGAAATGATCTGGATTGTTATCATCTAAGTTGTTTAGCATGTACATAAACTGACCAACCGTCCTCCTTGAACGTGTTGGGGAAGACTCGTCAATCATAATCGATGACTGAAATAAAATAGATAAGTGAATTATATAATGGTTTAATGGTAAAACGTCTTTCTGAATTCAATATTGCTTAAATAAGTGAACATGCATCGATTTAACTCAATAGAAATGATTTATACAAAAATAACGGTGTTGTTAGCTGGATGTAATTCATGGTTGATTTTCTGACTAGATTGCATTCCAGTGACATTTTGTTATTTACCGACGGTTCAAGCATGTTTTATCTGTATATTTCCACCTTGCATGGTTTCGTTTAACAAATGAACATGTTAAACTCAAGTACCCTACATTTAAAAACTACTTTATCTGGATTGTTACTTATTTCCTGAATTATTTTAACTGAAAACAAGTTGGTATCGGTGTTAATATACATTAGGCCAATGTGTTGATTACAAAATAATAATGCGGTATTTTTTAAATTTATAGCTTGAGGCATTTTTTGCTAATATTTCTAAAATTTTAAACTATTTCGAAACAGTACGTTAAACTGTTTATAATAGTTAACTACGGTATTTAATACACAGATATGCATAATTGAGACCTAAAGCACTTAAGAGTAGAAGTTGAGTGATGTTGAGTTGATAGGTACTAAACTTTAAGACATTCATTCTTTGATTTTGTCTACTGACCGAAATACACAAATTAAGGCATGCACTTAAATATACTTAAAAGAATGCACTTTTAATTTAGGAAAATACAAGCCTATTTTTTTAGAAACAAATTTGCAATTTGACCAAATTAGCTGATTTCTTGAGGAGATCTAGCTACCCAGCCTCCATACATTCTAACACATGTTTCGGTGAGAAATCTAAGCAGTCTGACTCTGGATTTCCAAGCGAGGTTTGTGTACTAAGATTTGCTCAAAACCAAAGATTTGGACATACAGTATTTCAAGCAATAACCCTCTTTTGGCACACTAACACCAACTCAGATCCGGTTTTTTTTAAATAATTAAATTATGCTACCATAGCCTAAACTTATATTCAATATAGGAATAAATGTAATTATGAAATTCTCAATGAACTTCATATAATCTTACAGTGTTTATTACAGGTTATAGGATCTTCTATAATTTTTGATTAAAATCGACAGGAATTTATTAAATGAGCCTAAAATAGATTTAGGTGAATGACATAGGCTATCTTATTCATTCACAGATAGATACTAAACTCTAATAGTGAAGAATATACAAGTACGTGACTAAAGTTCTCGATATTGTAATACCTATTTAACCCAATGTTATTAACTTATATATAGGCCTAGTATAAAACAAGACTATTTCATTAAATTAAACAATTTAACTTAGAACCAGTCACGATTATATAGTAATATTATTATTAACTATACTCACGTTATACTTATCAAGGTAAATGATCTTGCTTATGACAATATCCAAATGATACTTGAATGAAGAATGTCTAAAAGACTCAGTCGCCTATAAAGTAAAATGATAAATGATGATTTTTTCTTAATATGCCAAAACAATAATTTTCACTTCTATTAATCATTATTACTAACATGATGGTTTAACAGAAAATAATAACAATAATTTGAAAATAGAGTTGTTACACGACACTCGCGTTTAATTGCAAAAGTATTATGTGCAAAGAAATCTTGTGGCAAAATTGAGAAACAAACGTGTAGTGGGACGAATTACAAAAGACAAACAAGAATATTCTTAACTTACGTTATCTATACGTATGTTACTTTGAAATAAAATCAAATCAATATTAAAACTTACTATCATCATAACTTTTAATAGATAATCCTTTGTTTCATCACCATAGAATGTATGGACAGAATAATCTGCTAATATTGCCAATTCAATAACAAATTTCTGATTCGTGGCGACAGATCGTCTGTTTCGCGCCTGTCGGTAAATAGTACAGACACTTCGTGGCACCAGTGCTATGAAGAAAAGCAATTCGGTAATTCCAACACCCGATACTCGTACGGTTGAGACAATACACTGCGGGAATATGCAGTACCGTGCAAGATATGACTGATTACAACACCATTATGAAACAACGTGTATGAAATACAATGTTTAATAAGCCTACACAATACAAATATTGTTATGTGAAATTGATGGACTTAAAGTATTACAACGTTCTAATTGTATATTTGATTCAATTTGATCTTTTATTTCGGAATCTGTGAGATCTGTTACCTGTGAGATCTTCTGGCAGGTTTGACGATTTGTCCACTTTGTACAATGTATGTCGTTCATCAGCGCCGCTTCCATGCACATGGTAATCATAGTCTTTACCACAAGCCCATCCGTTCTAAAATGAATGAAATCTTTTTTTTAGCAATTGATGTGCATTATTTACTTACTAAACTTTCTAAAATAAATGATTTTCATATTTAATCAATTTTTAGATACACGATCATAACCAAATACCTAAAGAACTTCGTTCGTCCTTAATTCAGCAACAGAAGGAAGTATCCTAATTAGTAGGACCATTGCAGTTTATTACCAATACAAGGAGAAAGGTTTGCAATTATTGGATTACCGGTTGTTTTTATCATGTCTATTTTTTTGACGTCTAGACGCAAAATCTGTCTTCATTTTAAGTGAATTCGAAAGTTGTAATGCTTTAGATTTAAGCCCTCTCGATGAAGCTAATAACATCAAAATACTTTCTACAAGGTTTAAGTTCGAGGAACCTGGTTGTATGACGTAATTGAACCCCAAAGGACTATTCCTCTAATGAATAAAATGTTATTCATTTTGATTAGAATTTCTAATGGAGGGTAAATTGGAACCACGATGTTTGCAATGGTTTCTAATCGAGCAGTCGATAGAGGTATGTACTTGTGTAAATCCACAAACTCGAAATAATTGAAACAATTTCCTGGAACCAATATCCAGACGATGGATTACGTCCACTGCTTCTAATTTGTTTTATCTAGAAACTATGGCTCTGGTGTAAAAGATCTAAGCAAGAAGAAATCTCCAACTACCAAGATTTTAACGAATATGTATAGGTTTAGTCGAAAGCATTTAGCAGTGGAAAACATAATAACAAGCATTATACAATACAATTATAACTACAACAATAGAACCTCTCCATTAGGGCACCCCATTCAAGATAATTTATCAAGGGTGACACATGGGTATCCATGTAATTATAAAACATACGTACCAATGCTCCACCACAATGATGGATCACTACTTTAAAGTCCGGGTCATCAACAATTGAGCCAGTGAAGATGCATTCTGGAAGAAGCTTGGTTCTATTTTCGCCATCACCGACGTTTGACAATACCGAATCAGTTGTCTTTTGTACATTCCGGGTAACATTCATTACCATTATGCCATCATCTGTTTCTATCGTGTAATACTGGAACTCATTCTTATCCACTGCAAACAGATGCTTCCCAGAAGCAGTAGAGTGATATGGCCTGACATGTGTAAATTCTAAATAAACAGTAACTATTTTGTTAAACAAAATTGATAATAAATGTTTAAAAAGCATGCAAACATTTAAGTGTTTTGTGTTGAAAGAATTAGTAATTAACGTTAGCTGTTTAAAAACTTTCCAATAGTTAACCTTTGTGATATATTATTAACAGAGAGGTACTCTTGTGATTAGAATGTCGTTTGTTCTTGATTTATCAAATTAACAAAACATATATTGTTCTATGATTATTATAATTTCTTTCGAATTTCGTAGTTTACACAAGTGGAATAACAATAATCTAATTTGAATATTTTAACGTAAATGGAATAATTATAATTGTGTGCAAAGTCACCTTTCTTTGTCTTCTAAATAAAAGTAACCGATTACACTTAAGTCAATGACATTAAAATATTTTAATGATGATTTTCTAACACCTTCACAATTAAAACAGAACAGATAAGTGTCAATTCTCTATAAATACATTAGTACAATATTCAACTTTGTGACAATAAAGTATTGTCATTTTGTAATTTAGATACATCGGTCTATATGGAGAATATTATAGAAGATTTTAATAGCGAATAACGACTGTAACGCTATAGGTCCAGAAGATGTTTATAGCAATAACGGAAACATCGAGATTCTTCACGTCCTTTCTGAAAACACATGACGAACTTTAAACCTAAACTTTACTATTTAAGTCAGTTAGAACTGCATTGTTTTGAAGACATGTTAGATAATCATCGACTAGTTTATAAAGAGTTCAATCATACCTGTTCCTTTATTTTCTGTAGGTGTCCATCTTGCTGCAACAGTCTATAAAAAGGAATGATGATGACAAAGAAGGAAAGAAAAATGTAAAGTTTTCCACTTTTTACTTAGTAAACTTTGATATTTCTCTGCCTCGTTGATCGTTAATTTAATTATGAACTTCCGAAAAAATAATCATTACATTACAAAACATGAATTGAATTATATAAAATAACAGCTAATTGAAAAAGTGTAAGAAATGTCAACGAAATGACTGGCAATGCATTGCATCATCGTATTGCAATATTAAACAAATGCATATACATTTTATTAAGACTAAATAGTGACTTTATGGATTACGTCATCACATTGTAATATTAAAAACAAAGGCCTACATTAATTCACATGAATAGTCAGTCAATAGCCACTTTATTGTAATATTACATCATGCGGTTATGGGTTTATATACAGAAGTTAGAATTATTATTTTTAAAGAGTATAATTATTGTATACAGAACCACGAGTAGGATGTCCTATTAAAGTAACCAAATTGTCCGGTATGCGTCGATGGGGTTATATTACTCACGTAAAACTCTGTGTTAAAAGGGATATTACATGTACTTTTGGACAATTTTATTTAATAATCACCGAAATTCACTACACGCCACAATGAATCACTGCAGAGTATTTTATGACCATACCTGTCTAAGTTTATATCGATATTATAAACTTGTCTAAGTTTATATCGATATTATAAACTTAGAGACGTGTAGAAATTTCTTTTTGAAAAACTTTCTGGCAAAATGATCTACGTTTTCAAAATTTTCTAATGGCAAGACATTTTATAATAAAAATGTTGTAATGAAAACAGACGTCAGATCAGTACATTTGTAATTATGTCCTCCGTATATGAATACCCAGTGAACCAGAGCAAAAGCAAATATCTGACATCAACATCCTATACCAACTCATTAGATCGACGGCTAAACAAAGTTGTAATTTATTTGTAAATGTACAATTGCTACTTCAAAAACAGTGCATTGACCAAAAAAAAGATGCATTCAAAAGATTTAAACTCTGTCACGACTCTTTAACAACTTGCTATTCCGCTGTAACATCATACCGACACTTTAACATAGTGCACATTTTTGCTACTAGACCTAAGAGTAATTGAGTATAATTTATGAAATAGTACGGGGCGCCGTCCGACACACTATTCTGTTCTGCAATTCATGGGGTTTTTTTTAAATAAAGGAAAACTGTGGTTTATCTATAAAAAGACAAACTGTTTGACAGTTTTTGCTACTGTCTTATTGAAATACAAACTATGTCTGTTTACTATGGTTTGTATAAGGATAGAAAAGATACCAATAATATGTCGGGCGGCGCCCCGTGAATAGTAACTTAGTACCTCGAACCTGGGTAAGATTCCCGAAATCTCACTGAAAGTGATGTCGACATTGTGAAGTAGGTTAGAGGTTGTCTAGTGACTCTTCTTACTAATACCCTCGACTTGTTTATGTCCATGCATTACCGTAGAATAACTTTGTTTCTTATATTTGTTGAAACAGGTTAGATTATGTATCAATTTTTGATTAGACAATCGTTGCCAGTGAAACTGCAGTGCCAGGGCCAATCACCCCTCGTACTCTATTATCGATAAATAGTTGATCTGTTAAGCGTTTTCGGCCTTGTCTGGGGATCCAAAACTCATCATTATTACAATATTCCTGCATATATATATATATTATATAACTGCATAAACGCCCAACAATAATTTATTTTGCAACAACTGTCAGGGTGTTTAGGCTCATTAATGTTTACGGTAGGTATAGTAACATGAACGCATGTTACAGTGGATAGAATGTTATTCAATATGTGTTTTTATTATGGTATGTTAACTTCGATTTCAGAAATGATACTTTATGTCGAAATGTTGTTGTCTTACGCCCGGTCTTACGGTGGACATTCAAAACATATTGAATTCTGAAATTGAATATACTGTAGGTTCTGAAAACAAAGTTACAGTTACTTTAAACGTCGTTCAATGAAAGGTCTTTGTACGATATGAAGAAGTGGGTACATTTTGTTTGTCTCATTTTATCCGATTTTAGTTTCAAAATGTACCTTGTTCTATCCGTAGGCGTTTTTGTTCAAATTGTTAATTTAATTGTTGTTTTTTTTTTGTAGAATTTGGTATTGGTGATCTCTTATTTTAAGTGTACAGTAAACTGTTTCCAAGTCCGTATATCTCCATTTGGTCACGTATTCGATTCGATTATCTCAAGACGGAAACAGTTAGATTTGCATTACATAAAAATGCAATAGGATAATAAAGAGATGATCCAATTTCGCCGATTTTTTTTTTGGGGGGAGAAATAGCACAATTGACAAACCGTGCGATGATTATCTACATATATTTCATGTGGCCACTCGACTTTTATTAATCAATAAACCAATGTAAATAAAACTATATATTTATAATCAGTTGGCCTACGGGCTACAGCAGAATTGCTTTAGCACTATGTTCTTTCAAACACTTGTTACATTAAGTGCAATTAAAATAACTTAGAGGGTTTGAACTTATCGCATTTATGCCTGAACTGCCCTTTTCAAACTGAGATCAGCAGAGAATATGCTCTAAATAGGCCGCCTAACCAGCCTAGCTCAAGACGATCTTTGCCCCTTTTTTTGTTGCAACAACGCTAATTGAGCATAATATCATTGATCATCATAAAATACATTTTATTGATGTAAATGGGTACAAAGCTACTGAAAAAATGTTTGCATTCGGGTAATAGTGTATGTAATTAAAATAATCATCAAAATATTACATATGACAGTATAACCATGAGGCATTATTATACTAAAATTTGCACATAAAGAAAAGAAAATAAGGTTGATCACATTTTCCGAACGTAAAAAATTCAAGTCTTCGGTCTCCTTGTTTTTCGTCAATTCTCATTTGGAAAATGTTATGGCTGTTTCCAGCCGTCATCATAGTCTATAGACCATGATTATTGATATGGTATGGTTAAAACGATTATGAAAATTATGAGAGAACCTATAAATTTAAATCTATAATTGTATATCTTACAATTTTTTTATATGAATAGAATGTACAACACTTAAAAGAATTTATAAAATTAATTTACCTGGTAAAATACGTTGCTCAGAAGAAATATAAGGCATACACGCAGCCCTTTGATCCTACCAATCATAGTTGTTATAATTAAGTCCAAGTTTATGTCTTGCGGTTGATTCAGCACCTTGATATGTGATTTTTCTTATGCGTGCGGTTGGTTGTGTACTTTGGTATTATAAGCACTTTGGTACCGCCCAATCATAAAACGAATAGGAAGTAGTGTTATTAAAACGGAAAGATTGACACTATAGATTCAGCCATTGGGTGACCCTATATAAGTCACCGAGCTTCATCTTAATGTCCTAAATAATTATCCTATATAAGTTTTTGATTTTTGTTTTACTTACGTGGGAGTGTTACTTAAACAGTTCTGTCATTATTTTATATGAACGTTTTACAGCAGAAAATCATAATGAGTTTTCAGATTAAGATTAATGACCGTCAGATAAAACATATTATCATGAGAAGCATGATACGTATACAACATTCACCTTTCACAGTTGATAAACAATTATATAGGAAAATGTAACATCCGGGAATTAGGTTTGAGTAACTATTATAATATTGCTGTTTGTTTTACATTGTTTGTTATTTTTCTTGTTATTTGTGCAGGTGTTTAGGTTTCTCACATGACACTTCAGACATTAAATCCGTTTCTGACGTGTATTTCAGAAACCTATACCTAATTGTAATTAGGCATACATGAATAATGCAATTAATCAGAGATTACAATCCTGAAAATGTGCTCTTTTTTCATAACTTTCTACAGACAGAGAAAAGATTTAGGCCAAAATACTGTAAATCATTATTAGGCCACAAGAACATTTATTCCTAAACGTGATGGATATGTTGTCACTCTGGCAAAACAATTATTTCCACCGTTGTTATTAACCTTATTAATTGGCCTTAATTTATTTTCAATGTTAAATTTGACGTAAGTTTCACTAGACCATTGGTCATTAGGGACGCATCGCATGGTGAGGAAGGATGAAGGATGAATTGGCTATACATACAGCTGCTGGGCGTATAGGCACTTGACATTTTGCATATTTGCTCATACAGGACAGGGATTTAAGAGTATAATTATAGTATACTACAAAGATGTTATATTATAGTATAGTGTATACTATATCTTCTACAGTATTCATTTGATTATCGGTGTTATAAAACGGTCTCCTATGAACGCGTCAGTTGAGGACATATACAGTGCTACTGGTTGAAGAAACTGGTTGTAACGTCACTATCGATATTAATCAGCGTGCCAACAGAGACATGATGATGTCACCATGCAATTTAAAAGCACTACTATTAAATGGTTAGACAGTTAATGAACCATGAAAACTCATAAATGACAAGTTGAATTATTGAGGAATAATTGCTATTTGTAAATAAATAAATCAATCAATCTCTCAATGAAATCTTCGACCAACAATTCAATCATAATTTATTTATAATGGCCGCTTTAAATAGATTTTGACACAAGGCGACGACCTGGTAATTCAAATTAAATCTTAAGTTAAATCGTGTAAGTAATTAATTATTGACAGTCAATTATATAATTATCTTAGAAAATACTAAGCTGGGTTGTTGAAAGAACCATAACCCGCGATGTTGTTATATTGTGATAAAACCACTACTTTAAATACACACGTGTACGTCCATGGAGCGTGCGAAACAGAACGGTACACACAAGAAATGTCCCATTACGATTAATTTTCAAATAAACATAGGCCTACCAACATCCTGTTCACGATATCTAATTTAAAAAGCAAAATAAATCACTGTGGGGAAAGAAGGAAGAGAAAGGGCAACAAGTTAAGATAAAAGCACTCAGAAACCGAGTAAAGTACTTGGCAAAATATTTCCAGAGAGGGCGCATGTTGATATTTCGGACGATGTTAAAAGAATACAAATTTTACTCTTTTTTTTTGGAACCTATTTTCTTGAAGTATATACCTATAGGCCTAATGTGTAATCAATTAATATAATATTCGTATTATTAGGCTATTTTATTTATTATTCTTGAAATAATTTCATTCGGATCCCTATTTATGGATAGGACTAAATTGTCTTTTCTGTTGATCCAATACTTACCAATCGTACTTTACTGGATCAACAAAGGAGAAAGGAAATGTAATACTTGTTATTGTTATTGATGTAGGCATAAATATGTCTAGCACTTCAACGTGCAGAATAATTTTGTCTCTAGTATGTGAAGGTTGAAAAGGAATATACTTTAATAATGCCTCTCCTACATTAGACAATTACGTTTCAGCAGTCATGTGCTCATCAGATGTTCAAATCATGTGCCATGAGGTAAACCACATAAACATGCATTACATTTGGTTTTTGTCAAACAAATTTGATAATAATGAAGTTATCCCCAAAGTGCCCGTTTTCTCAGGAAGAGAAGAGACATGTGCCAGGAATAATAAGATATAATTCCTGGACGAGCTTGCAAAACAAAATAGATGAAATTGAATCAATGCATGATTCAAAGAATGATATTACTATACATTTCATATAAGGAGATAAGAGACTTAATAATACATACTTGTAAACAAGGTGTATAGTCGTTATTTTCATAATGTCATCAATGACTATGAAGAGACATAACATTGAGTTGTGTGCATTTTGAAATAAATTAATTATTGAATGTTGGTAGAAATTGCAATACATTTATGCGGATCTCTCATACACCATCACAACAAACAACAGAATGAATAGAAACAGCATAAGGTAAACCACAAAGCAGGATGTATAAACAAAAATAAATAAAATGTAATTACGTGCAATAGAAGCAAAATAATACATTGGTCATCTCTGAGGCTTGTAAACGAAACAAATAGAAGACAAGGGATTTGTGTTTATGATTACATATCCCGACTGCATAGAATATTCTAAAACGATTGATAGGGCTCAATGTTGTAGTCGTATTACATGCTTTTAAGACCCTACAAACTCAAGTAGTCTAGATCAACCCCAGTCATTGAGACTTCAAATTTTCAGCACCCTATGGAGACATGTGTGTAATCTCGCCTAGAATTCTAAGAAACCCAAATTGTAATCCATCCAGAGAATATCATTATTATCATTTGGTCAAAATATAATATAATTATTCACACTGACCATACTAAATTATTTTAATCTGAATATGACACAGTTGTTTAAAATGAAACTTAACAGATCGCTTGAAGGGACAATAAACGATATTGTTAAATAAACCAGGTCAAACCTGATAATAATTCAATGTAAATAAGTCAATGAAAGATACTTGATGTTATGTATGGAAATAATTTGAATAATACTTGTTCCAAATGGCATTATAATGTTGCAATTACGGGGACGACAACTTAGTAATAATAAGTAAAGACAAAGACAGATAATATTATTGTAAAAAAAACAAAAAATAATGTTTAAGTAATAATTATAATTATTATTCTACAATATTGTTGGATAGTTCCCGGTCATAATAATAATATGTGCACTAATTCTGTTTCTATTAAAACGTAGACTCAAGGATTTAGTTAATGCCTAGGCTAATTTTCCTGAGTTTAATCTGCATAACTTAATTATTGAATAGCGAGATCTTTATCATAACTTAACTTAACTAATTTGTCAATAATTAGTTGGAAAAGTTGAAAGTTAGTAGTGCATCAAAATCAAAGTAAAATAAGTTTAGAGTGATTTATATAAGTGGCAAGGAACATATTATGTTTATATTTTATTATTATGTAAAAGAAAAGCTACTCTCTGTTAATGTTGTTATTTATGTTATTCTATGGGTCGGTGGCCTTTGAAAGTGAAATAAAATTGGATGCTGTCCCAAATGAAAAATTCACTACACATCTACTACTACATCTGAAAATAATTTATATTACTGAGAAGTTACAGTGATTTTTTATCGAAGACATTTTCTACTAAATATCACACATGTCTAATGCAAACTATTAAAGCAGCATTATGTTCAAAATGGGTGTCCCTGACTTTTTACATAGTTACAATTCCCTTCACGACAGTCACTGGAACTAACCCAAATACCCTGATAGTACAAGTATTTAACTGCTGAGTAGGCGAGTCTTCCGATACTTGCGACTTAGTGGCATCAATTGGCATCGAATTATTTAATTTATCATTTTACTGTCTTCATTCAATACTGTTGTTAGAGTATTCGAGGTTGGTGATGGTACGAAACGTCTCAACAGAAATGATCTGAAGTATGAATACTGAGAATATCTCAGTTAGCTCTAACAAAAACTAATTATCATACTTGCTATAAAGTATTTATGAATTTAAATTGTAATTTAAAAAAATTATTTTTCCTGTAAAACCAATTGAAAAGCTCAGAGGATGCGTTTTAGGTTTGTAGGCGTTTCTTGTTATGATGACAAGTTAATTCAATTAAGTGTTGTTGAAAGGATTAGTTTGTTATTCAGTCTTACTCTCGCGCGTATAGAAAACGTTGACTAGTGCGCATGCGTATTATTATTTTAGTAGAAAATAAGCTTTAGGATAAAACGCGATGCATAATAATAATAGCACTAGCTAGAATTCATCATTAAAACTACCGAACAATATCATTTTTTTTTTCAGATTTTGAGAAAAAAAAGTTACATGATATCCGTTGGCTGGTGGCGCTCTCCAGAAAAACAAGATTGTTATTACCTTTGTGGAATGGGCAGTCTCCATTATGGACAACAGCGCCCTCAAATATTTGTGTTGACAAATACGGCCCATGCGGACACATTTCACCCATTTCGATCAGGATTACTACAAATAAAAACATAACAATACTTGAAATATCAGTTCACAAAGTATCAAGGATGCTCAGAGTCATATGCTACTTGCTGAAATAAGAATTAAAACTGGATACTTAAGTAGCCTTAGTTGCCGCAAATCTAAAAACACAGTGTGCGACCTTCTTTATTCTATATATCATAAAACATCTTTATAAAACAGAACAATGCAAGAATACAGGGTAGGCCTACCCCAAACTTGAATAAAATCATTGTTAAGAGGGGCAATTTAGTAAATGCAATATAATGCGCTCTTTTCCTTTTTGCATAAGTGCCAATTCCACGTATCAAGAAAACTGGTGAACAAGAATAGTGACAAAGACTACAATTTAGGTACACAGAAGCGGTCTGTTAAATATGATTTAAGAGACGGTTTTAAGAGATCAATTATTTGTTAATAATCCTCCAATATGGCAGCTTTAATTTCCGTCGTACCGGTACTGTAACCAATTATTATAACATACAATGAGGTGACAACATTATATAACAATGGAAAGCATTATGTTGTTACGGTCTATTTTTAAACTACTGATCTTATCAATACAACGATTCATAACAATAACGTGCATAGGTTACACGCAGATATACTTAGGGCGGGAGACGGAAATACTTGGTTTCATGCAATGATAGGCCTACTTTCTTGTACAAGGTATCTATAATATTGTGGAGTATATACAGTACAGTAATAAATACCTTATTGAAGAAACACGCTACTTACTTTATATTTTGGTAACCAACCACATAATCAAGGTCAACAATAATTGTTGATAAGATCATTAGCAAGTATACAGTCTAGTAGAACCCCCTTTTTTTGGACACCACTATAATATGAATTTTATCTTAAAATAATATATAATTATGAGTTTTGAAGATATCGGCTTAATAGGGTTTTACTGTACTCTAATTAATACACACACAAGTTACAATTAACATAAATTCAGAGTACCGACCGAGATACTAAAAGTTCTTAAAAATTCATTTTTAATATCAATAAATCCTTCCACAACTCATAAAGAACACTACTCCATTAAAGTACACTTTCAAAATAAAAGATGACAAGCGATAATATTTTTTTTAAATTCACAAAAACAACTTATTATTGAATGATGATAATTACATGTCCACTTGTCCGTGTAACCTTACTACGTCTCACATAATTGTCATCAATTATATGGTTTGTGATCAAGCACAGAGCATAATAAATCCTGAAGGATACCATCTGTTTCATAAGAAATATTTATACTTTTATAGCTACGACATATATATATAGTGAAATACATATAACATTGTTTAAATAAATGTTGTGCTTGTAATGTACATCCAATATGTGTATATCAATATTTAAACTATAATTCTTTCTGTGCAAATGTACATTATAAAATAATAATTTATCATTTTAATTAAAGGATAAAACTGTTTGCTTTACTTTATTAAAACATCTTTTACAAACATATAGAGGCACCATTAAACAATATTGCATCATGGCAAGAACAACAGTAAATAATGTTTGTGCATAGTACTTATAACGATATAAATATTGAATTTAAAATTTAATTAATAACAATTTTAAACACGACTGTTCGCAAATGGTAATCTGTTTAAAATTCACAGGCAACTTTAAACAATGCAATTACAAAAGCCACAATAAAAATACATTAATGCGTTTATCAAGTAGCATAACAAGAGAAAGAAGAAATGCTATATAAATAGGTTTTCATTTCTTTCAACTATAAGGTCAAAGGTCAAGACAAGGTCATCTTTTAAACAGATTTAATCCTCTTTTTAATGTAAGCTTGATAATAGAAATTGGAAAAGAGGGAAATCATAACAAATGCATAGATTAAACTGTATATACAGAAGTTATGGAAAGCGTAACCGTACAGTGCATGTATACCACCCAGTAAAAACTGTAGAATCTGAAGTTGCGTTAAATAACGCTTCCATGCAGGAGGATTGCTTGGATTGAGGGCAGTATATGCATAGTAAGAATACAAACATACATGAATAAATGAGTTTAAAGTTGGGATAAATGCAATACCAACGTATGGGAAAAGGTGGTACGCATAATCTGTTAGTAAAACCATTGATGCGTGATGATAGACATGTAGGAACGAGATTTGACGATGTTTATGCCGTAGTATCATGATCACAGTATCCATCAGTTCAAAGTTCTTCATCATCCAGTAGAGAAGATATGCCTGCTTGAGGAGTTCTGATGTATCCATTAGATACAACGACTGCATTTGGTATATAGCAATAATAAATACCACACCAGTGATGCTACTAGCCACACTACAACATACATTGTAGCAAATCATTAACTGAAACAAAATGAAAAAAAAAAGTTAATTCAAATTTGTTAACAATAAAATTATTATATCTCTATATATAATAATATAATAAATAAGCTTCAAAAATAAATTGTTAAAATGTACCTTTTGTGGTGAAATAGGTTTGGTTACTTTCTGATAATATGGTGATAAAATTACTACAATGAGGTAGATAATCATAACTGGAAACGATTGAAGGCCAATGAAAGTTTTGCATATGCTTGAAAAATCCATGATGTAGGCCTAGATACAGACAGACTATAAATGTGCCTTTAGTATCGATAAAAAATGAAGAGAGAAATGCTGAAATGAGATAATAAATGAAAGATGAGACAAATAAATTATTCAGTTCAGGACACACGAAAGAAGTCTACACAGAAAAATCAATCGATATTCATATTATCATAATTATATGTTCTGTACTAAATGATGCATAGATTATTAATTTGTTTTTATCAACAGCACAAAACTGGTGAGTCTCTGTAATACTGTAGTAATAACACATACTTTAAAATAATAATAATAATCGTTAAAGACACGGAACTTCCGTTAATACTACTCTATACACAATACAAGCATTTACGACTATGATTGCTTCCTGGTCGCAGCACTGCTAGTGGCCTGGACCTGTGCTGTGCCTAGCTAGGTTAGGCCTAGCCCCGGGCCTAGCACACTATTTTCTTTATTGTTTGCTTTGTTACGCTCACCTATCCTTAACTACTTACCTTTATTAATACAGCTTCGGATGATTTACAGCTAAATTAATATTGAAAACAGTCTGTCAACTGATTCCTGCAAATAATATCATAATTGTCTCGCTCGGACGACACAGTCCTTCGTTCTTTCCATCAGAACTAACTTTAAAAAAAAGAGGGCGTAAACATATTTTCCAGTTCGAGATTAGGTATTATTACACTCAATTTATTATCTTATTTATATGCATTAAGTTCTGAATTAAATATTTTACATCACATACGAGTGGTAGGCCTACACAATACATTTTTTTTCTTTTTAACCACCACCTTTATTCAGTCAATGTTTCATAAACAACAATTACAGAATCTCTAAGCATTTTCTACATTTTTTCGTTATTTTCTTATTTTTATCCTCTTTAATATTAATAATAATTTTAATATTTTGGCCTATACGTAGTACCCAATGTTTTCTTAATGTAAATATTTGTTTTGTCTATTACACTTTAAAATAAAAAAATATATGTTAACATTATTTTCTGCATATTTGTTGTTATCTATTACAAAATATATTGCATATTTAATAAAAAGTTGTTTACTTATGAAACGAAACGAAGACGTAAAAATAAAGGATGTGTGTTCTATCTTTAAATTGTTATTTAGTTTCTTTTCTTTTTCCCATAATTGTTTCAACAATCGATTTGGTTGCTTGTTCAAGTTCCTTGTTTTCATTTCGATGTTACACTCTTCCCTGATGCTACCACCCCATGGGTGGGCGGGAACCACATATTCAATTTTAAATGAAAATTGCTCATTTGTTTCACGAATCATTTGTACCATAATTATTATAAACGAATCGTAACATGATATTGAATGATTAACTAACTCCATGATTTTCCTCTTGTTATTATCAGTGAAGGGTGAGAAAAGAAGAATTCAAAAGTGAAAATATTGATCTTGAAGTGCCTTTGTTACCTCTTCAAACCACCGGAAGGATGTTATAGTAGCGTGTTTAACATACAACTACAAGTTGATTAAACTTGTTTAATCATTGTCTTCCGTGTTGCTTGTAACAGGAACAGCTTATTGTACAGGTGGTGTTCAACAATCTATTGGTAAGTATAGGGCCAAAACCATTGTATTGTTTTGTTAGAGTAGAACTTTGCTACTAGGCCTACCCTTTCTTGTATAATTGATAGACTATTATTTGAATTATCCTTGAATAATTGAAGACATAACGATTGAGTATTATTATTAAGACGTAGTTTTGTTTTACATTGTTTATTTTATAACATTAAACTAAACACATCCACACTCGTTCGGTTTTCACGGAAAAGAAAACAGCACCGTTAAATGCATTGTACGATATTCCATTCATTAAACAACATAACTGTCTTTCGTCCCGTTTCACGGATCAGTGAAAGTATGCCTAACTTTATAGCCTATGATATTCTTAAATGATTACATCTACAATATTTACCAATACGGTATCGATAGTTAATATTGATTATTAATTAGTATTTACAGTGAGTAATTGGAGGCCTAATTTACGGCATATCATAGGTTAATTAAGAGTACAATACCACAAGGCAAGAGTGAACTTGAATTTCATTCTTCCCGGAAATAAAAATCGTTATAGCAATTATTAATATGCTCCTTGAAGAGTTATACTTGTAAAGTCAACATTCATTCATAGTTTGATACAAAATTAATGAATATATTACTATTATTTAAAAATATATATTTGAATAGGCCTATATTACTATTATTTATGTGGTCACCACTGTAAAAATATAACCGAATAACCAATACAGTATAATACAATTAGATTAATGATAGATACACAAAATAACTGAATAATATAAGCGCTAAAAGTAAATTTTTATTTTTTTTTAAATTTATGTTGGTATTTTGTTACCATAGAAGGAAGAAACAAATATTATACTTTTAGAAATCCAATGTAAAAGTCATCTGAACTTGAAGCAAGAGATAAAATGTTGTATCTATTTATACTTTTAACCTAAATGAAAACAAAAGTATTCTGATGTTCAAACTATTATAGTTTTTAATTGAATAAAACAAAATAATACATCATTAAATTTCGGATAGTAATGTTATCACATCGATGATATACATTTATTTATAAATTCTTATTTTCTTTTTAATCTCCTTTTAAATACCTTTTCAATGACCTCGTATCACTGCAGTATTATTTTATTACAGCTAATTCGTAATTACCAGTGAAACCAGTATAACCTATCAATAAATAATGGCGCTAGACAGTATATTAAATTACTTCAAATGATAACCATGTATCTTGTGGTTATTTTTTTTCAAACTAATTTTTCAAGCTAATGCACTTTATAGTTTTCCAGTTAAAGATGTTACGTTCAGATAATATATGGTAAATCATGGTCGAAATAATACAAGCTTGTTCCGCTGGTTAGACCTTGTATTTAATCCCGTCAAATTTGTCAAGTGAAGTGAAGCGTGATGGTTTTTTTTTTAAATTATTTTATCGGTAGGCATTTCAGTATTGTTTTGTACGCGTTCTATCACCACAGTAGTGTAAGATTTAAACCAAAGTCTTCCTTGGTTTTAAATGGTTTCCTTTCCACAATCTTATATTTATTATTGCGTTTAGTGGTATATTCAGGCCTAAAATGGTGAAATTGGTAACTTACCGTAACCAACGTTCTATCTATTTACACTGTAATTTGCTAATTTACGGGGGGCAATTCAGAGTGATGAATTTTAATTATAGATCGTTAATGTAGGCCTATTGAATTTTGTATTGATTGTTATTACAGATTTGTTTCAGCGACTGGACGCACTACAAATACAATGCATTATTGGATTTTATATTTTGTGTTTCTTTTGTTATTCCACGAACTCTTGCTTAAATGTAATTGTGAAATAACTTGGAGCACCGACTTCGACAATGGGTGTAATTCTTGGTTCCAACCTGAACTCTCAATTAATGTTTCCCAATCAGTCACTGAAGATATGCCAGTCGGATCGATTATATACAACGTTTTGTCTTTGACTGGATTGGAAGTTTCGTTTTTGACTGGATTGGAAGTTTCGTTTTTAAAAGGAAGTTTTGATAACAAGTTTTCTGTAACAGAAACCGGAGCAATTGTTCTCGAAGAATTACTTGATTTTGAAACAAATCCAAGAGAATATGTGGAGCTTATACTTTTCAAAAATGAAGAAGGTGAGTTAATTACATCGCAATTATTGTCATTCCAATCTTACCATAGCTCGTAACAGATGTGTTGAAACTGTGTGAAGTCTTTTTAAAACCGAGACCAACTAATTTCTTTCACAAGTTTCATTTCCGAAACCAAGATAGATATAGGCAGATCCAAGAGCCCCACTAAATGTTGAAAATTATATTTAAAAGATTGCACATAGCGTTAAATTCCAGTGCTTAACTTTACAATTGTTAGGACCTACGTCTTGATAGAAAACAGAAACAGACATATTAGTTCCGTTACTGTGCTTTTTGTACAGTTGGAAAAAATGTGTAAGTTTCTTGTTAATGAGACAATAATTTCTTAACAGGTGAAATTATCAACGTTCACCTTGAGATAGATGTATTGGATGTTGATGAACCGCCGTCTTGGACTATGTCTTTCCAACCGTACAAAGCCCAAATATCTTCAAGTTCTGATTCTAATGACGTTTTATACCAACTATCGGCAGTTGACCCGGAATACCAAGAAGATCCTGTGGTGTATGGATTATTTTCAGGTAATTTAGATTTCCAACAACAAGATCGTTGTATTGTATTGTACTGATTTCCGCAAGATTTCGGTTTATTTCCCAATCCACGCCTGTTCCGTATCTTACTTTATGCTATTGGTAGTTTAAAATCACGTACAGTAATTGAATGAATTACATGGACTCCAACCCCGACCACAAGCTGTCGTTTTCAAAGTAAATTAAGGGGCCAGGCGTGATCACGTTCGTTATTACTACTGGTTTTCGTCGGGTAATCAACTAAAATCATTTCAACGTGGGGTAATTTAAAAAACAAGACTTAATAAGTAATATCAATAAAACACATATATCGATTACATTACAGTTATTTCACAAATATTTGAGCTTTTCCTCACAAAACGACAAATTCAGCATTCATATCCATTTAAAACAAGCGTTATAAATCATTTAGAATAATGTAGTATTAAAATTATTTCAAGTCGATAGAATTATCATGTACACGCTTAATGAACATTTAAGAAATAAAATTCTGTTTTCAAGGTCAAGCACAGTTTTGAACTCAAACACGCCAGTTCCTTAACAGTATTTATGTTATACCATCTTTTTTGATAAGCAATAAAGTTAAATGTTTACAATGTGGAAATTTAATTATCCAGGAAGCAGATGTAAATTGCATGTCGTCGTCCCGTTTGCCTTTGTCCCGAATTGTTTAGCAGTTGTTTAGGAGTATGTATTATAGAATTTCATATTTTAAATACGAATATAGACAGACCTAGTTTTATTCTTGGATGTTATATCTATGGACTATCCATACATTTATGTGTAAGTTTAAGCCTGTTTATAGGATTATAATGACGTCCTCGTTAGTAACCCCACGCAAACCCTCAGGCATTTCTGTTATCACATTTTAAGAAATAAATAATGAAAAAAATTACATGATATTATGTCGTAAATGCATTGACATGAATACCAAGTAAGTGTCACGGAGGTCTTCCTCCATAAATACCCCTTTAGGAAATTTGTCAGTCTCTTTGGAATTGTTTATTTATTTATTTATTTATTTTCAATCTTTCTACATAACAAAAAAAACATATAAGTATAACAGGGGAGTAGCGGAAAAGCAAAAGTAATAAAACTGTCATCTTGTGATGTGCTTGACCAGCCCCTGTCAACTAGGACGATACAATAACAAGGCCAACAGCCATTAAGTCGCGTGCTACAATGCATAGTGATACCGGACCGACAGACAGACAGACCGACAGACAGACCGACAGACAGACCGACCAACCGACCGACATAGTGAACTATAGATTCGTGTCCACGCGACTAAAAACCTAGATTTAACAAATTTAGAAAAATATTCTGATTGTATAAAAGTTAAAAATTCTGATTGTTTAAACTGAGGAAGTATTTTATAGTGAAGGGTCCATGATTTTAGGCCTAGGCTACTATAGTGTAGCTTGGGCTACTTTACTTCCTTTACTATAGAGGCTTTGTATACCATTATGTCATATCACACTTGGCCTTAGCTTACTTGATGCGTTATTATCCCTATATATTAACCTGTTATTTGGACGCATTCACATATATTCTAAAAATATCGTAGGCTCATACAGTTTTTGTAATAATGATGATGCCTCAATTAAATTTCTTACATTTTTTTAATTCTCAGATCAATACAACCTATTTAAAGTAAATTCTGAAACTGGTGAAATCAAATTAAAGTATAAGCCTTCGTCAAAGATTTTCGTAAATAAGGTATTAAGAATCACAGTGACGGTGACAGAAAAGGGAAACACGCAGAATCGCAATGCCGCCGATATATTTATCTACACTTCACCACAACCACCTCAGTTTACACAAGAAAGATATGTTGTTTCTATTGATGAAAATAACGTGCAACATACAATGTAAGCAACTTATTTTTTTGCAAAATCGTGCTATATTGATATAATTTACTCCTAAAACAATCTGATTAAAAAATATAAGCTATATTATTATAATAAACCTATTTTCCATATACGGTATGTTACGAAAGCTGGTAAACAAACTTTGAACTATAAATATCGCATAGTGTCAGGAGACACAGTACCTAATCCCATGTGATACGTATGTTTTGTCGTGAGACTCGATACTACATACTGTTTATTGTCGCTATACATAATACCGTATGTGTCAAGAATGATATAATTTTACAGTAGGTAACACTTCTAACACAGTAATTGTTCTACGTATTTAAGGCTTACTGAAGTTAAAGCTAGATCGTTTCAGCCATCAGACGGTAACATCTTCTATTCAATGACAAGACAACCAGATGACGTCAAGCATTTAATTCATCCGAATGGAACAGTTATAGTTATATCTCAACTAGATCGTGAATATCGTACTGGTTACACTTTACTTGTAAAAGCTACTGATTCAGTCGGAAAATTTACAATAGCGGAGGTATTATTATTAATCTTTAGTTTTAAGTTTTAATTATGTAGGATTGTAGGCTATGAGCTACTATGCACTTAGGAACCCTCTTAATGTATCACCTTTTCATGATCATTGTATTTATCCGATAAAGCCGAAATTTAAATTAGTAGGACTTTTTGTTTTCTTTTGTTTGTATTAAATGCTGTTTATTATTACATATTTAGATCCTGGTTTTAATCAATGATGTTAACGACAATGCTCCAGAATTTTCTCAGGACGTGTACACCTTTATTGATATCCGAGAGGACCACGATATAACGAGGCCTGTCGGGAGAGGTAATTGGCTTCTGATAAAACTGATAACTTTAAAAGTAGATGCAAATGTTTGTCTTTTTTTTATTAGATCGCGGTAAACAATTACACTTCAATCTAGGCAGTATTTGAGTCATTATACAAATTGTTTCTATTTTTATATGTTAATTTCTTAGTTTGCATAATGCACACAATTGCTGTGATAATTAAAAACAATAGAACAAGTTACCATACGCATTTATATTTCATCAGCTCAATAACGCCCTACTTAAAATTATATGTTCAAAAACTTAACATACTTTATAGTAAATCCACCAAGTTTTAACCAATAACACCATCTCTTAGTTCAAGTTTCAGATCCAGACGCTGATTCAAACGGAATATACTACATCCAAAGCAATACATCTATGTTTCGTGTGCATCAACAGCATGGGGATTTATACCCACTGGAAAGTCTGGATTATGAAACTAATCATGAACATCGGTTTCGGGTCAAAGCGACTGACCTTCGCGGGCGTTTTACCTGCGCTTACGTCATTATTACTGTGAAAAATATGCCCGATGAAAAACCTATATTTTCTAAACCATTTTATAAGTTCGAAGTTGACAGAAATGCATATCCTGGTTATAACATCGGACAAGTATTTGCTTACGATCCCAACGGTAAACAGATAGGATACAGCCTAAAACCTGAAGATGCTTCCAGATATTTCAACATAGAAGGAAATTCAGGTACCATCTTATTCATTAACATTCATTTATTATATTTGGGCAAAAAAACACATCTTAAAAAAAACAGCGTTAATAATTCATTATCATGTAGGGCGCCCTCTATATCGTCACACAATAATGTTTCCAATCCATTTTTAGTTAATCGTCATAATGCAGTCTGTCTTTAAAGGATGATAATACAATATAACTTGACAGTACAACGATAAACATCCTAATTATTAATGCCATTTACATTGTTGTATAGTGTACACACTTTTAGGTTGCCTCGATATATTCTCACATACTGCCTATTTTCTGGAAATAGAATGACGAATTATTGTTTTATAGGTCCAATAACGATTACTAAATTACTAAACTTTTCCAACAAACGCTTGTAATTTTTCTCTTTCATTTGATTTAAAATGTATTAGATTGATAAAAATTAAATTATCGTGTTTTTTTTTATACTTAGGCATCTTGAGACTTGGAAAACTAAAAAACGAAACGGCGGAAATTCTGGATCCATCGTACAGGTTGACAGTAAAAGCACGTCGCGCAGACAGTGAACGCGGAGGTCTACAGTCTTCATTCATTGAAGACGTGTTCGTCATTGTTGACATGAAAGATCTAAACAAGCACGTTCCTGAATTTCCTGATTGCACTAGTTATTCGCCTATAAAGATTCAGGAAGCGAAACAGACGGGTACATTTGTGATAAATGTTAGTAATTGCTTTTTATTATTTTTCTTCAATCATGTAACATTACCGCGAAACATCCAATTATTCTTTTCATTCATTATTCTATCTCAGTGACTAAACACAGATATTATATGTACAATGTATTACCCCCTGTCCCGTTAGCCACAACCCATCAATTTGAAAGTTAGTGAATATAGTAAGTCCTAACAGTAATAACTAGTGTTTATATCCATTCTTCGCTCACTGTGTGGCCGGCTAAATGAAAATTGTCAATACATTACACTTACAATATCTAAATTTCCGTTTTTATTTCGATCATTTGACTAAGTACTGAAGTTCTGTGAGTTTAGATAAATAACTCACGTACGCAATGACTTACAAAACAACATTAACGCCACAGATTCCTGTCTGACGACCCAGCATGGTCACGTGTGAAAGCTTCTACCTGATTACAACTGAACTGGAATAATGGCGCAGTGTGAACGTAGATTTAATCTATTTTCTGTTTTCGTTTTAGTTTGAAAACGAAAATTTGTGTTCACTAAAAAACATATATCCCTAACACAAACTACTGAAAAATATGGTTTAATAGCTATGTATATTATCTTACACAGATCACTGCAGTTGATAGCGACAAAGGAAAAAATGGTGATGTGAAGTTTTCATTAAACGATATTAGCAGTGAAGCATTTACTATAAAAACATTACCCGGTAACAAGGGAATTATCCAGACGCGTAAAAGCTTCGATCGTGAATTGCAATCTAATTACAATGTAACTGTAATCGCAACAGACCAAGCGCCGGAATATCAATTGCGTAACACGTGTACTATACATGTTGACGTAATGGATATAAATGACAACCATCCTAAATTTGATTTTACAAAATATTCACGTAAGTTACAACGAATGGTGGACGGTTTTATAATTGTAAACTATGGGATTACAGTTTAGGGTGATACAATGTTTTTTCATACGTAAAAATATGGGTGTGTTTCTCCTTATAAATCCAATAGCATGGTAATGTTGGTCGCGCATTATCAATATGATTAAACTATGTTGTGCTTAAACTAAAAATAAGACTTAAGGCCAACTCAGACAGCGTCGTACGACTAGGCCCGACGAACCATCTTATGGGGAGAAAGTTAAACATGTTTAATATTCTCCCGACGACATAAAAACGCTATCTCAAGATCAAACAGCACCTACGAGTCAGACGTTTCGTCGGGCCTCGTCGTACGACGCTGTCTGAGTTGGCCTTTAGGGAGTGGAATCGTGAGTTATGGTTAGGATTGATTCATTTTTTAACCCTGGACAATGGGATTGGAAGGCAAGCACAATAATCACAAGTCACAACGCTATTACAGATCTATTACCAATGCTAAGTGTATCACATCTTGTGCTAAACAGGTAAAATAGACGTGAATACTGAAGTAGGCACTGAGTTGTTGAAAATCCAAGCTCAAGATCCGGACGATGGTGACGAAGAACTATCATACACACTATATCCATTAAACGAGAATGAAAATATTGACTATTTTACACTTGAAAGTGGTAGATTGATTCTTAAAAAACGTCTGCCATCAGACTCAAAGGTAAGTAAACAATGAAAAATAACACCAAATGTTTCCTTGTTTGTCTAGTTTGGTTCATTGTTATGTTAATGCTAGACTCGGGAGCTAAGAAAGCGCGTGACCGTTCGCTCTGCCGTCATCTGATTAAATAATCTATGATGAAATAAGCTATAATATAGCGATTCTCGGCGATAAAGCACTTAGAATCGGGTAAGATAGTAGGGTAAGTGTGCATCGTGTTACAAATGCTGACACGATATGAAAACCCGTCAGCATGACGTAAAAATACGAAATATGCACTTTATCTTTAAAATAGGCCCAAAACCATGACAAAGAATGATGCTTCTTTTAGCCGAAATTAACATAAATTTCTATGCAAATGTATTTATTTTTTTATGAATAATAGACACAGAAACCGTGGTATTTACATTAAATAGTTTCTACAGTGATCTGTTTGTTCTTTTCTTTGAAAAGTACAGTATACCAAACTGAACTAAATCGACTTACTACTCAAAAATGCCATATGACAGGTGTATTCAGGATCTGAATACGTTATGTTAACCTTTAACATTCTCTATTGTAGAAAAACAAATGGATACTTACAGGGCGTGCTACGGATTCAGTCAATCAGTATGATACTACGCGGATCGTATTATCAACAACCGCAGACCCGCTGCCTACGTGGAGCATATATGCACCCTTAAAGAAGAGTATATTAGAAAATCTAAACCAGAATGAGTATATGTTTACAGTGAAAGCCGATGCCAAAGTTACGTATATGATAGATGAACAGTCACTACATACCTTCTCAATCGACACGAATGGGACTGTTAGAGTAAATCAAGCACTAGACTGTGAATCGGTCAACACGTAAGAATAACAATAAAGTAGGCCTAGTTATAAGCCGAAAAGGAAGTTCAAAAACATTTCCTATAATATATATAATGCTATTTTTTACCGCGTAATTGTTATTACAATAATAATACTAATGTTCTTTTCGGTAAAAACAATACATTAAATGAATTAGACAACTAATTGTATTTCATTGAATGACCTACTAATGTAAACACGTGTGTTTTGTTTTTTATTTTGTTTCGGCCAGGTATCGATTAACGATAGGAGCTTGTGATTTAACACAGGAACATTGCCTATATGCGACAGTCAACATTAGTGTACTAGATAAAAATGAAGCGCCTCGTTTCTTCCTGCCCGGTAGCTTATCAGCAAATATTGTCGAAAGACCCGAAACGAAAGAAGACGTATTCAAACTACAAGCGTATGATTACGACAGTCAAAATAAAGTAATAATATATAGTCATACTATAATGAATGCTTTCTCAAAACATTGTGCTTCAAAATATTTCAACTCCAATGGATTGAGATGCCATCTTTGATTTTTTTAAATATCTAAATTTTCATAGAAGAAATTCTCAACCGCCCGGTGATACTTTATTCTGAATAATAATCAATTAACGGTATTTATATATATTTATATTCTAATTGAAGGTTCCCAAGTTTGGATCTTGGTTTGGTCGGCTTTTTCTAATTCTCATAGATTTCTTTATCTTTATCGTTTCACAATGTATTAATTGCCAGTATACCACCGGGCAGTTTAACCATGGACCTATAAATTAGATAGGTCCATGGTTTAACGTTCCAAATATTCAATGTTGAATATCGTAATATAGGATATTAAATAAAACTAAAACAATACAATAATTGTCAGTCAGTGAAACATAACTAACTTCATTACTATTGATGTAGGTGGGTTACTCAGCCGTGTGTGAAGTAGAAAATAATGACTGTGACTTTTTTCAAATCTCTGAGGATTTTAAAACGATCAAAGATGCCGAATACGATAGAGAATCAAAAGCCTCGTATAATTTTTTGATTAAGGCAGAAGACAGCAGACCTCCAGATATAGAAGGTTTGTAACAGTAATAATTATGATAATGATATTAATGATTTTGAAAGTTATAAATGTGATGCAGTAATGTTTTAGTTGTGATCAATTGTTAAATTGCATAAATAAAACTTGTTTTCCTTTTTTGTAGATGAAAGATCACTTACTATAAATGTCCTTGATCTAAATGACAATTTCCCCGAATTTGAAAACGATAGTTACAATGTTGTACTAAAAGAGGATACATTGGTTAACACAGTCCTGCTTACAGTTAGTGCAACTGACGCTGACACTGGTATGAATACTATATGGTCTATCGACATACATAATACATAATAAAACATAATCAATCTATTTAGAGTTTATTTATTAAACATAATACAACGATGAATTTCGAAATTTCTTTTAAAAAACAATTGAAAACTGAGATGTTAAATTTACCTTCATTATTCTGAAGAAGCTGTTCGTGTGAAAAACGAAAACGGGATGGCAACTGTTACCATATCCCAATTGCGTTGTTAATTTGCAACTCATTTCCATTTGCAGTAAATTCATTGACTGTCATGATGTAAAATTTACCAAACGTTTTGATAGAAGTTTAACTGTATTTTAGCAGTTCTTGAAAATAATTGTTAGTTTTTTCATATCTATGAAGCATTTATTTTATTATAAATGCTTCGAATAAACACCATGCTCGAATAAACGCTACCTTAAAAACACTCCTGAGTTTATTTGAATGTAGTCTCCATTGGTTCGCCTGTACCACACTATATTATACATTTACTCTACTTACTTACTTTACTATATGTACTTTATTATTTTTATAAACTTAGATAAAGTGGAGCATCTAATTTTATATGGGAATACAAGTAGAGTCACTAACAGTCAGATTCATACATTATACAAGCATGACACATTTAAAGTTGACTCTGCCACAGGAGAAATAATCCTATCAAAAAGACTAGACTTTGAAAGTATCCAATTGTACGAATTGACGTACGCTGCCACTGATGGTGTTCACAATACAACTACAACATTGCGTATTGAAGTTACTGATGTCAACGATGAAGCTCCAAGATTTTCTCAACCACGATACGAAGTCTCGATCAGTGAGGGCACGGTTTATACACAAGAAACTACATTATTGACTGTAAGATTAATTTTTTTATGAAAGTTCGGATCTAATTGTTCCTAAGTTACATTTCTTTCTTTAATATAGTCGGTGAAATTGTTTTAAGCTATCTCTATTTCCTCTTTTTTTTACAAACTTTCCGTATAGATTCTTGCAACAGAAGATGTCGACCCGTTTGGCAGCATTTGGTACTCTCTCTACGGCGTGCGCGATGGGGCGTTTACCATAGACCGGCTGACCGGTGACTTAAATATCACAAGGCAGTTGGACCATGAACTAAGAATTGATTATACCTTTCTGGTAATTGCGACTGATGGTAGTGGTGAAGGCTTATCGTCTGCAACAGAGGTTACTATACGCGTTAAGGATATCAATGACAATATACCGTTGTTTTTAAGTCCTCAGTATATTGGTAACATCGATGAAGACCTTCCAGTAGGTAAGTTTTAACAGAATTTTAACAATAAAATTCAAACAATCTTACGTATATCAGTCTGTTTAAATACTTGAATCGCTGGTGCCTGAATTATTATTCATGTGAACCAGTATGGAGCCTACATTTTTACTTTAGTATTTTTAATTTGTTTCTAAAGGAACGTTTGTGACAAGAATATCTGCTACAGATGCCGACTCTGGTGGTTATGCAGATATTGTATATTCTCTTTCACCATCGTCTTCTAACTCTAGAGTTGTGAATAATGGTATTGGTGGTCTATTCAAAGTGGCTCCATCTGGTGACATCACTACACTAAGCGTATTTGATAGAGAAGAACAAAACACATATTTTCTTGAAGTACTGGCTACAGATATGGACTCAAATGTTGCAGGTCAGTGTGATATCATGCTTTTATTATTTACATCACTCGACGATGTTGATCTCACGATGTAACACTTAATGAGTCTATACTTTGTTTATTTCCTAGGTTTTAAATATTCAATTCTAATACTATAGAATGAGGAACATCTCTTTGACATTTGTTTGGTAATCAATACTCTATTGTTTCACATTTAAGCAACCTGTACAGTGACAATTAGTATTATGGACATAAATGACAACCAACCTACAATTCAAGACGTATCTAAAGTTAAGATACCAGAAGGAGTAGACATTGGATATAGCGTTGCTACCATTTACGCTCAAGACATGGACATTGGTGAAAACGCTGAAATTTCATTTGCCCTGAGTGGTGATGAGTCTTCGACATTTCTACTAGACGTAAATCCTGTTAATAAACAAAATGCAGTTATTCGAGTGAACAAGGTAAAAAAAAAAAGAAATTGAAATTGGATAACGACTTTTTAACATTCTCGTCAACATTCAGTCAATTGTACGCACGCGAACCAGAGATCAAATTGTTACGCTCTTGCTATAATTTTACCAATCACGACGGGATTGATGATGCATCGTGCCGTGATTGATCAAATTACCTACGTTGCGTCCACGTTCTTACGTTGCGTCCTAGTGGAAACCAATCTTTTTGCTGCATCCATTCACACGTATTATTTTACGAACGAAAGAGTGTAATGCGTGGTTCCCACTAGCGACGCAACACAACGACGTAACGCAACGTAAGGGATTTAACCAATCACAAGCGATGAATTATTCAACCTGTCGCTTGTCATTGGTCAACTCGCTTGCGTTGCGTCTACGTCCTTGCGTTGCGTCCTAGTGGGAACCAAGCTTAATGGGAGACTGCGCATGACTCAATGTTGAGACGAACATGTATAACTTTACGCTTGAAGAGAGGACCCTCTAACGATACTATACATTGTATACATTTCATCTAATAAATATATTTTTCAATTGTATGTACAGAAATAATATGTAAATCAATATGATTGAGAAGTTTGTAATTTTCATTATTTGGTACGTACAGATTCTTCATTATCAAGACAAGACTACTTACAGCATAGCAATCAATGTATCCCAAACCAATTTCATCCGGATGTTGCAAGTCATCGTTGATCTTGAAGATGTTAATGATTACGCTCCGAGATTTACCAAAAATAGCTGGAATGTGTCTGTTTTGGAGAATGTTATAATTGGGACAAATCTTGTGGCAGTCACGGCAACAGATCAAGACCCAGGATTTAATGGTGTTATCCGGTAAGTACGGTATTTTGGTATTTTATCAATTGAGAGCACAAAATTGGATTGGGAATCCATAATATGTCCTTATCTGTGTGTTTTTTATTTTGGTTGTGCTTTTTTTTTTTGCATTTAGTGCAGCATTGTTTATGGTTGTTTATTTATTTTTGTTTAAAAAAAGATACTATTATATACTAGTAAAAGTAAATTTAATTCAAAATTAAATTGCCAGTATACTTTTTGTCTTTTCATTGATTCTATTAATTTATAAGATAATAATTAGATTATAAGATTATAATAAAACTCTTCCCTGGTATTATAGGTAAATTCATCTTACACACACACCCCTATAATACTCATTAATGTGAAAATAATTATCCATCGTGTTTTATTTTTCGTCCAGGTACTCCATCACTGGATCTGATAAACTGTTTGATATCAATAGTGCAAATGGAAGTATCTATTTAAAAGGGGGACTTGATAGGGAGAAAGAAGACAGTCATACCATTATTGTAGTTGCCCAAGACCAAGGTAAATGTTTAATACGTGACAGCTGAAATGACGACATGTACCATAATCACAAAATTGTGGTGATTCATTGAAACATTACATACTTTTGCAGTGTTTGTGATAGTAATATCGCAGTCAATTTTGTGTGATTTCATGTCTAGCGACAATTAAGCAGCTTGCAGTATCGCGTCTGCAGATGGAAACATACCAAAGAGGATAATATATAGTGTCAGAACAGTATCTTATTTGATAAGGGTTGCTATTAGAAGATTCGATACTGCATGTTGTTAATTGTCGCAGACATACTGTCGTGTATCGGGTCGTTATATCTGGTGAATATTGAAGTGAAGTGTTGGTGAAGGATGAAATATCTGAATATGGTTTGTAAGATCATTGTAAGAATATTTTTAAGCATCAGTTGATTAATATTATTCTAATTGATAGGTTCACCATCATCATCCACATCCACTGCTGTACATATCAAAGTCTTAGACGTCAATGACAATGGCCCTTTGATCCGCATGGAACACGACCCCGTTGTGTTGGACACGGTAGTGCCTCCTTACCAAGTTGTTCAAATTAAAGCTATGGACTTAGACGAGGTTCAAAATCAAGGTCCATTCTCATTTGAGTTAATTTGCTCGGATGATCCAGATATATGCAGTTACTTCACCCTCACAGATCAAAATGGTATTTATTTTTTCTAATCTACTGTTGCTTATAGTCTGTCAAAATGTATATAATTCAGGTAGGAATAATGTGTCTAAACAGTGTAGGAATAATGTGTCTAAACAGTGTAGGTACTTTAATACGTCTATTCATCAGACTACGGCAAGACCAGATTCAAAAGTTATCTAACTCCATAACATTCATTCATTCATTTTTTTAGATAATACGTCTATTCTTCAGATTAAGGCAAAACTAAATTCTAAAGTTAGGAATAAATATATAATCAGAGTTCGTATACAAGACAGCGGAGAGCCACCACAATCTTCAATCAATACGGTGACAGTTATTGTAAAATCCCCTGGTGAGTCTATTTTACTAGATTTATTATCTTTTGTAATTCTTGGTTTATTTAATACAGCCATATTTAACTTTTAATGTTTATATTGTTTTACTGTAGGTTCTGACAGTGGTTTATTCATAATCATTGGAACCTGTGCTGGCGTGTTTTTCCTTCTTCTTTTAATCGGATGCTGCTGTGTATGTTGTTATAAACGACGAAATCGGTAAATAAAATTATTATTATTATTATTACGAAAATGTATAGTGTTAGTTTCATACAAATTCATTGTATATATCTACCATTATTAGCCGCGCCTATGAATGCTAAATTACCATAGTATCTTAAGTTTTATGATGATCGATTATCCTTGTGATTTGTATGAACATAGTATTATAGGCCTAGAATTATTATTATTTATCATTAGCATAATGTAATAAAGAGTATAAAAAATGTTGATGATGTTTGCCCTACTCTGACGTAATTTTACTTACTAATACACCTGTCGACCATCATCGCAAACTCGGTCTAGACGCCATGTTAGTGATTGGAGGTCGTGGATTCGAGTGCAATCACGTCAGAGTAGGGAAAACTTCTCTCCAGAATTAACCAAGCTAATTTGAAGCAGTTATCAAATCTCAATAATTATTTAATAGTTATGTATATTTGTTCTCTTCAATCTGCATTTATATTATTACTAATGAGTAAATAAATTGTTTATATTAAAAAGTTGTTCTTTAAGGAAATCGTATGACGTAGCAGGTTATACACAGACGTACCAATCATTCACACTTGGTCTTAGTGGAGGTAGGCTGTTTGATTGAAATTTCAATATTCTTCTTCTACATATTGTATTTAGTTTTAAATAAAAAACGCCCCTTTAAGCTTTGTACCCACTAGGACGCAACGCAAGGACGTAGACGCAACGTAAGTGAGTTGACCAATCACAAGCGATGGATTATTCGAACTGTCGCTTGTCATTGGTCATACGTCCTTGCGTTGCGTCCTAGTAGGAACCAAGCTTTATGAAGAACCAATAATATGCTAATCATATGTGTGTCTAAACCTAGCTTGTATTTCGCTTTCGTTAGGTATGATGAGAGTTGGTGGTGGTTCAAACGGTGGTGTGGACGCTCATCGTCGTAAGTTAGCCAGGCGCTCGCTTACCGAAAGCGATCATGGCGATCACGGCCAAAACAGCTTCGGGATGGAGTTAAATAGTTTATGTATATCGAACGATAAGCTCACCACACTGTGCGAAGAAAATGAAAAAATTGACAGAGAATATTATCACTCTGACAGTTCTTTAGATTTAGTTTCCACCGTGTCTTTCTCAGTAGAAGCGAAAACATCGAATTGGGTTAAAGAAAGTAGAGCTAGAACTCTACGTCCAAAAGAAGATATGCATGAGTATAATCATGTCCCACCTACCTTTACCTTTCGCACAAAACATAGAACATTCACCCCAACGTATGTATAAACGCTTGCAATGGGAGCTGTGCAAATAGTTAATTTGTTTTCCATAATATTTGGAGTTTAATACAGTAAATTACGCTTGCACGCAAATGATTTCTAAGCAGCTGTTTAGTCGATATTCTTGTTAACTTTGTAATGTTATGTAAGAGTCATGCTTTCATCATACGTATGTTAAGTATGATTGATCTTCTTAGCTGTACTGTAGAAAAGGTTGTTTATAAGTCACCTATGTGAGTTTTATAAGATTAATTTCTAGTACAGTAATTTAGATTTTATCAGAATTAGGCCTGATCTATGCTTCTTGCTGTACATTCGCGTGTATTGACTGGTTCAACGTGCGCTTTAGTCCGTATTCAAAATGTTCATAGTGTAAGGAAATATATTGGCCTATTTACGCGTCTCTATAATAATTATTTTTATGCATAATATTACTGTCTGTTAGCTATAGCCTACTAATTGCATAACAAATAATAAAGCTTTCATTTTACATAAGAAATGTAACTATACCGTCATCAATATGAAATAACCGTTAAACTAATCCGTGTAAATATTCATTGTAAATTAGTTGTAAATTTAAGGTTTGAACAAAGTACTGAAATAGAGTTTATGCTTGTCCTTGATTAATCTAGGACATTTTGTTTGTTGATCATGTGTTTATATGTTTTATGAATGTTTTCGTTTTATGTTGAATTGTTTATTTTTTACATAATTACCGTTGTCATTTGTTCACGTTACCGTCTCTGCTAATTTAGTTTTTAATAAAAAAACAAAAAAACAAATGTATTACTGCGAAATTAAAATTATGCAAATTTAGTAGTATAGTGGGACTGAAACTTTACGGTCGTCAGTAACAATAGCAGTTTCCAATAAAAGCTGAGCCAATGACTTCCTGGGCAATAGGATTATGGGATATATCATCATCGAGGTCGAAGGTTAACATGACGTCATAATACTGCAAAGTTTACCAAAATCATGGCCGAGAATGATCTCGCGATGATTTTCTGAGAATTTAGTTAATGTGTGAATTTCAGTCAAATTATATTTGCAAACTGTGAATTATTTATATTTATTGGTTATTTTAAATAAAGCTTTTAATAATACAGGTTATGACCTGGGTCTAACCTTCGTTTAGAAAATTAAGGATCTAGGCCAGGCCTAACTAAACCATGGAGGTATACCTCCATGACTAAGCTATACACTTAGCCTGGCCTATAAGCTTGTGTACTTCCATCGTCCACGTGACCTTCGTTCACGTTCACTCATAATCAAAACGTGATGATATGAGAGGTATATTCAGAGCGTCATTCTGGCGACTGGAGCATCCTCTACTTCTCTACGGAGCGCCATTTATGCCTTTATTAACCTCAATAATAGAAATAGTACTACGGTAACTGCTCAAGTGGACCCAATTTAGCACCAGGGTAGCACAGTGATATAAAATAGAAATAAAGTCACTAAATTTTAATATCTTTTCGTATGTTAATACACTGTGTTCAAGTGGACACAATTTGGCGCCAGTGGAGCACAGTGAAACTGATATAAAATAGAAATAAAGTCATTTAAGTTTCAATATCTTTTCGTATGTTAATACACTGTGCTCAAGTGGACCTAATTTGAAGTCACTTAAGTTTAAATATCTTTTCGTATGTTAATATACTGTGCTCAAGTGGACACAATTTGGTACCAGTGGAGCACAGTGATGTAAACTATAGAAATAAGTTACTGAATGTTAATATCTTTTCGTATGTTAAACTGTGCTCCAGTGGACCCAATTAAGTTTCAATATATTTTCGTATGCTAATACACTGTGCTCCAGTGGTGGAGCACAGCGAAATAGTCACATACAAAAACATCGAGAACTAGAATTTAATTCGTCACTTTGACGAATTTTAGGTGATCATTTTTATAATTTTACTGATATTTAATTTTTGCACGTATGTTAAATATTACAGCAAAATATTGATTTGTGCAATCCTGTGACCTGATATGATGCTTATGGTGCTGATTGGTGCCTATTATGTGTCATAGAATATATGCTCCATACTCTACAGTGTACTGTATATCTATATACAGTGTAACATAGGTGAAATTACGGGAACCACATCATGTTTGAATTTTGAAAAATACATCTGAAAATACTTCAAAAATATTTCAAACTTCCAGGTATATATGTTAAATATCGGTACTCTATAAAAATTAGTTTCAAGCCATATCAGTTATTTTAATAACTTGCGTTTGTCTAAGATAAATACTTATTTAGTGTCCCCGGAGAGTGCACCTATTCATGGAAATATGAAATTAAATATTAAGTCTCCAGTACTAGCCCACCATGGTTGTGGCAGAGCTAATAATAATGAAAATAGAGCCCAGAATTGCACTTATACTTATTACTATACATAATCACCTATGATAATTATGATAATGTTAAAATTTCAACTATCCAGATGCGACTTCAACATTTTAGGTGGGGTTTTCTACTTTAAAACTCGACCTCGTATATACCTAAGGCCTAGCCCGGCGGCGGAATTAGTCTAAGCTTCGAAATTGGTCTAAAAATCGGCATCTTTCAAAATGTTCTATATTTGATCTTATTTTACTCTCCATTATCTCCATACAAGAACCATCGAAGACAAACTATCTGTTTAAAACATGTTTATTCTGGGGACGGTGCGGCCATACATAGCAACTACCATCAAAGTTTATTCATAACATTTTACAATAGAATATCTTGCATGAATCGGACGTTTTCGCTACCAATGTAGCAACATTGATTAACAAAATCAAAATTTAACAGTGTGGCGTGTTGACCGCGAATGACTAACAATAGCATCTTTCCCACTGCACCTGCACAACCATTGCATAACATAGCACGGCATACCAAACCGTTTCGTACACCTGCGATGAAAATAATAAATTCAATTTCTTTTTAAATTGAGGGCGGCAAACATAAAATTTACGAGATCGAATACAGGTTGAAAAAAAAATTAAATAAAAAAAAAGATGTTAAATGTGCTCTCCCTGCCTCAGCACTAAGGCCCTGCCACAGCCTTTTGGGGTCGTTCCCAGCACATCACCAGATGCATTGATGTTGTCGCCTCATGATGTGTGGTGGAAAGGGGGACGTATAATCTGTGAACCCCAAACACAGTGGTCGCATACCTTTAACTCTATTCCACCGACCAGCGTGGGAATCGAACCCACGACATACGTGTTGTCAACACGACGCTCAGGCGATTGAGCTAACTGATCATTTTGGTTTTAACAAGATTAATAGGATATTTATGACGTAGTGTTGAATTACGTAATATACGTATAAATAGACTATTATCAGCTGTTCAGGCATGTACTACTTTGTGGCTTAACGGGTAATGCTCAGGTTTGGGTGCTCTCAGTTCTAGTAGATTGGGTTCGAACCTCTACGGATTTTTTTTTTTTTTTTTTTTTTTTTGAAAATAATTAATATTGTTTTTTCTTTTATTTTGAAAGAGAGATATTTTGAGGGTTGTAAATGTCAGGCCTAAACAAGTGGACCTTTTTTAAAATCAGAAACAAAGTTGCATGGCATTATTTTCCATCCATTCTTTTCGAGATTACTTTTGCAAACTAAAAGAGGGGAGCTGATAGGTTCCCGGCCGGAAAATGTTTTATTTACATGATTTGAACAATCTTCTAATGTAAAGATTAACAACATCAAAATTTAACAGTGTGGCGTGTTGACCGCGAATGACTAACATACCATCTTGCCCATAATACACCTGCACAAACTCATTTGCATAACAACGCACGGCATACCAAACTGGTTAAAATAGAGCTGCAAGGTCTCCGGAAATGACATCTATTATTTTTTTAAACATGGTATAAGACTCTTCAGTACCCCACCATGCTTGGGGCTGAGCAAAGATAATTTTGAAAAATAGAGCTGCATAGGTTCCCGCCCCAAAAAAATGGCACTTTACATGATTTTAAATTATATGAAACAAACTATTAATAAGATTCACCAGGGACAATAGAGCTTGTCATCGGAAAGTGCTCCTATAATTCATTAACATATGAAATTAAATATTAAGTCTCCAGTACTAGCCCACCATGGTTGGGGCAGAGCTAATAATGAAAATAGAGCCAAGAATTGCACTTATACTTATAACTATACATAATCACATATGATAATTATGATAATGTTAAAATTTCAACTATCCAGATGCGACTTTAAAATTTTAGGTGGGGTTTTCTACTTTAAAACTCGACTTCGTATAAGGCCTACCCGGCGGCGGAATTAGTCTAAGATTCGAAATTGGTCTAAAAATCGGCATCTTTGCCAATGTTCTATATTTGATCTTATTTTACTCTCCATTATCTCCATACAAGAACCATCGAAGACAAACTATCTGTTTAAAACATGTTTATTCTGGGGACGGTGCGGCCATACATAGCAACTACCATCAAAGTTTATTCATAACATTTTACAATAGAATATCTTGCATGAATCGGACGTTTTCGCTACCAATGTAGCAACATTGATTAACAAAATCAAAATTTAACAGTGTGGCGTGTTGACCGCGAATGACTAACAATAGCATCTTTCCCACTGCACCTGCACAACCATTGCATAACATAGCACGGCATACCAAACCGTTTCGTACACCTGCGATGAAAATAATAAATTCAATTTCTTTTTAAATTGAGGGCGGCAAACATAAAATTTACGAGATCGAATACAGGTTGAAAATAAAAATTAAATAAAAAAAAAGATGTTAAATGTGCTCTCCCTGCCTCAGCACTAAGGCCCTGCCACAGCCTTTTGGGGTCGTTCCCAGCACATCACCAGATGCATTGATGTTGTCGCCTCATGATGTGTGGTGGAAAGGGGGACGTATAATCTGTGAACCCCAAACACAGTGGTCGCATACCTTTAACTCTATTCCACCGACCAGCGTGGGAATCGAACCCACGACATACGTGTTGTCAACACGACGCTCAGGCGATTGAGCTAACTGATCATTTTGGTTTTAACAAGATTAATAGGATATTTATGACGTAGTGTTGAATTACGTAATATACGTATAAATAGACTATTATCAGCTGTTCAGGCATGTACTACTTTGTGGCTTAACGGGTAATGCTCAGGTTTGGGTGCTCTCAGTTCTAGTAGATTGGGTTCGAACCTCTACGGATTTTTTTTTTTTTTTTTTTTTTTTTAAATAATTAATGTTGTTTTTTCTTTTATTTTGAAAGAGAGATATTTTGAGGGTTGTAAATGTCAGGCCTAAACAAGTGGACCTTTTTTAAAATCAGAAACAAAGTTGCATGGCATTATTTTCCATCCATTCTTTTCGAGATTACTTTTGCAAACTAAGAGGGGAGCTGATAGGTTCCCGGCCGGAAAATGTGTTATTTACATGATTTGAACAATCTTCTAATGTAAAGATTAACAACATCAAAATTTAACAGTGTGGCGTGTTGACCGCGAATGACTAACATACCATCTTGCCCATAATACACCTGCACAAACTCATTTGCATAACAACGCACGGCATACCAAACTGGTTAAAATAGAGCTGCAAGGTCTCCGGAAATGACATCTATTATTTTTTAAACATGGTATAAGACTCTTCAGTACCCCACCATGCTTGGGGCTGAGCAAAGATAATTTTGAAAAATAGAGCTGCATTCCCGCCCCCAAAAAATGGCACTTTACATGATTTTAAATTATATGAAACAAACTATTAATAAGATTCACCAGGGACAATAGAGCTTGTCATCGGAAAGTGCTCCTATAATTCATTAACATATGAAATTAAATATTAAGTCTCTCAGCTCTAGTAGATTGGGTTCGAACCTCTACGAATATTTTTTTTTTTAAATAAAAAATAAATAAAAAATAAATAAATAAATAAATAAAATAGTGAATATTGTTTTTCTTTTATTTTAAAAGAGAGATATTTTGAGGGTTGTAAATGTCAGGACCTTTTTTAAAATCAAAAACAAAGTTGCATGGCATTATTTTCCATTAAATAGACTACCACAAATCCTCGAAAAGAAGCTCATGTGCTCCTTCATTTTTGGTACTCTTGGGTGGGCTTCTTTTCCACATGAAGTTCTTTTCGAGATTACTTTTGCAAACTAAAAGAGGGGAGCTGATAGGTTCTCATCCGGAAAATGTTTTATTTACATGATTTGAACAATCTTCTAATCTAAAAATTAACAACATCAACATTTTAACTTTTTTACTCTGCTAAAGGAAACACAAAGGATATTAGGAGGACTGAGGACGATCAAAGCATATTGATCGAAACGTCGAGAAACTCAACAGTTCTTTTCAGAACTAATATACATGGTGTACCGCAAACTTTATATCAACAAAGGATTTTTTTTTCTTAAATTTATTAAAATGTAGTGACCTTATTTCTATTTTATACCACTGTGCTCCCTGGTGGCAAATTGGGTTCAATTGAGCACAGTGTATGAACATACAAAATATATTAAAATTCCGTGACTGAACCAGTTACCGTAGTCCTATTTCTATTTCTGAAGTAAATAAAGGCATAAATGGCGCTCCGTAGAAAAGTAGAGAATGCTCCATCGTCAGAATGACGCTCTGAATATACCTCGATATGAGGTATACTTGCCCCAAGCATGGATGTATAATATTTTATACCTCCATGCCCCAAGTGTATATTTATTGTCATTTTTAAGGTTAGTCCACCAGTCGGCGTTTCGGTTTTTGCCTGAAAACGTATGGAACGCCATATGCGCCAAACAAATATTTTTTTTTTACTAATTTCGGTCTAGAACCTAGACTAACAGTGAGATAACATTTGATAGTGGTATTAGGGTGCTACCATGAATGGTCTGTTGACCTTTCCGCAATTAAGAGCACTTATAAACACATATAACAACATGAACAATACAATTGAAAAGTTTAAGCCAGTATTATATATAATAAAAAAAATCATTTTATTACTGAGTAAATTAACATATGTATTAATATGTGAAAATATCTGTTTAAACTATAGTCTTTCAGAAAGTTAGTGTAGTCAGCTAATCCTATTTTGTTTTTTAGTCAAATTAAGGTTTTGTTCAGATAATATTGTTTTAAAAGAATGACCTCCAAACAACAGTGTCATGATAATCTCACTGACAGTTCAATAAATTATTAGTATTGATCTGATATTATATCAATGAGATCCTCCACTACAAAAAAAACAACCTTCAACTTATGGAATTACTGCTAGAATTGTGAATGAACAGTATATTTGGGTTAATAATATTAAATCGTAAAATTGTTGTGAATGAACATGTCGTTAATTATAGTGTAAATTATGTACAGTTGAGACACCTCTATTCAGGTGACACCTAATAGTAGCCTAAACACTTTCCCGTGAAACACTACGGCCAACCATATTCAATGAAACACATTCCTATGACAATGTGATCGTATCTTAATTAGACTAGAACATCTACAGAAAACATAATTACACATTATTAGTATTAATTGTTAGGAAAATGCTATGGCTTTATAACTTTGTGCAAAGCAAAAACAAAATACGCCTAAAGATTCTTGTGATTCAAAACCATTAACTTTATGAGTAATGGTAAAGTAGGAATTATGCAATATTGTACATTTATAAGTACACGTGACTATAAACACATATAACTACACATTGTTACAGAGAATGTCTGCTAGGGAAAATGCGCTTATAGAATGTATTATGGTATCATAATTAAAATTATCCAGGCTTCATCCTCGGATGATCTGATACCGGTGTATTTTTTATATATATATACACAGTATATGTATATGTTTATACTTGTTTTTTCTTACGTGCTGCAATAGATTTTGTAAAAAAAATTGAAAATGTATGGTCGGTAACAGATAATAATAATCATAACCTTTGACGAAAACAATAAATGATTGTTTTGTATTATACAGTAGAAACTCTCCTTTGGAACACCCTTAATAAAAACAGACACTTTTATGTGAAAGAAACGAGGAAAAATAATATGTTTTAACACTATGGCCAACTCATATTCAGGGAATACATCTATTAAGGGGACACTTTTGTCCTGAAAGTGTCCCCTTAATAAGGGTTTTACTGTAGTTTTAAAATATTACATTATTGAGAATACTGGTCCTACCTAATAAGTGAACAGCTTGATCGAGCTATTACCATAATTCGCAACAGCAACATGCCTAGCATGAACAGCCAATCCGTATGGATACTTGACGCCATCTTGTTCTTTGTCGATCCTCTTGATGAATCTATCGTTTCTGAATATTTGAATCTTATGATAACTAGCAATGATGACGTCATCTTCATTATCTACCACCACTCCTGTTGGATATTCTATCTGACCGTCTCCACGTCCTCTGCCTTGACCAAGTATCCGAAGGTAGCGTCCTTCGTTCGTAAAAGCTTGGACACAATTACTTTCAGAATCCGACGCTACAAGTCCTCCCTTTCTAAAAACTGACAGAAACATAGGGCATCTCATATCTCCAATACTAGCCAGACCTCTTGAAATTCGCCGAACAATATTGCCATCTTTTGCGAACTGTACTATACAAGGTCCACCCTGATCCGCCACAAACACGTTCCGGTTACTCTCGCATTCAGACACACCCATTGGATCTTTAAGTGAACTTCTACCAAATCGTCGAACGTAGCTACCGTCTGGTTTACAAATAACTACTTCCCTATACAAATTATCAGTCATAACTATTTTAGACCTCGAACTAAAGCATAATCCACGTATTTTTCTGTTACCGCCAATATCAATATTACCCGCAAGTTTACCAGTACGATAATCCAATTTGAGGATCTCGCTCGTGTTATTGCAAGCAAGAAGAAGGCCGTCGTTTGTGAAACATATATCATGTACGCTGTATGTAGGTGTTTTCCATAGATTTTTTGTCATTATGGTACGTTCTAAACCTCTGTCAACAACGTTAACTTTCACCGGCGATCCTTTCACATGATGATCGTATACTGTTATGTGTAGGCGGCATTTTCCAACAACCTCACACACCCCAGCGATCTTGTAAGATCCATCGCGTTGGTTTGTAAGTTCGGTGACGAATTCTTTTCCAGATTGGTCAATCAAAACTGCTACAATCTCACCTTTTGTCTGAGTCTGCCTTTTCCCGTTAGAATCTTTTGTTTTTAACGTTAAGTCAAATTTCTGACCACGAATAACCTGAACACCTTCCTCACCAACACTCAGTGTACATTGTTGAGGATCAATTGATTTGTATTCCTGTACTTCGCCAAGCTCGATAGTCTCCAGCCGAGAGAGAAAACCTTCCCTAGGCATAAATGTCAGTCTTCCATCATCATCGGGCTCGAGGCTTGGTAGATTACGAAGGAGTGTTGACATACCATTATAAGCTTTATGGGTTGCAAAAAGAGCGATACTGGGACTTCCGCTGCTAACAAGACTACAGTTCAAACGACGAAGTGTAATAAGATTACATGATGCTAATCGAAGCTGCTCAAGGTGGGATTCCAATTTCATATTCTTCTCTGTACTCAAAGCGTTTAACTCTTCGAGAACATTTTCATGTTCAGCCTCAATTATCGATTTAATTTCCTCAAAATATTGATTGATCTGTCTTTCACAACCTTCTGTTGATTCTTTAAGACTGTCTTGTACTTTGGAAATATCATCAATTGCTTCCTCAAGCTTTTCTTCCACCATTAAAGTCTTCTGTATGATTTTGGATGCAAGTAGCTGATACTCTTTAAAAACCTGTACTATTGCCCTGACATCATGCTCCGGTACTTTGTGGGTCGTGACGCAGCACTTTGCACAAATCGGCAATTTACACGTCATGCAGTATACCGTTAGATGTGTCTCTTCATGCACAGGACATTTCATAGATCTTGCGGAGAGTTTTTCACGGTCATCTAGTTTACCATATTCAGTAAGAGTCATAAGTCTGTGAAACTTACTTACAGAAAGTTTACCGTGTAGACCGGCACATGTTGTACATAGGAAATCACAACACTCGGAGCAGAAATGACTTGCGTCTTTGCCACAACCAATACAGGAAGGAGTTCTGTTATTAATCGAATTGTCGGTAAACTCCAACATCCTTCCGATGAAGTGGTTTACTTCAAGTCTGTCTAAGCCTCCTATTGGCATGCTGAATTCTTTACGACATGTGGAACAGCATAGTTTTCCTTCCATCGTAGACATAAGTTTCTTCAAACAACTTAAACAAAAAGAATGAAGGCAATCCAGCGTTCTTGGATCACGGAGTCTTCGAAGACATATTCCACACTCCAGCACCTTGCTGTCAATTTCGAAAAGTTTCTTCACATGCGCAGACATATTTAGCTACGTACAGATAAGAATGAGTTACTATTAAGTTTAAACCAGTAAGTTACCATAAATTAGGATTAATTAGTTAGATTAACAAAAACAGTGTGATTATTAAATGTTCGATTAAAAGAAGAAAAATAGGCTTATTACAAAAGACCAGAATAAAATAATACTTACCGTTGACTAACTATCTATCAGACAGTCCGCCTTCACTAATTGTCAAATTGTTGTGTCGGAGATGTTAGGTTTGCTTATGGAAGATTCTGTGACCTTTACCTGGTCTTTGTGTAATAGCAGTGATCAGAGACGAAAGGATTTTAAAGTATTAGTTTTAAACTATCAAATCATTTTTTGACAATAGACCGTTCCGTTCCAGAAATCACGCGAGTTTATGAAAAGGCAGGAAGTACACCACAAGTGCAGATTTGTTAACTATAAAATGAGACACTTCTAAATCTCTGTTTTGTTTGAAATAATAAAGTTGAAATACTTATACACAGTTGAACGAGTGGCTATAATATCTATTGAATAAAATTAAGAATATAAAAATCGATGGATTTACAGCTTTGCGTCTATAGAAATAGATATAGGCCTAAAGTCTAAAATTATTCCGCAATATCATTCCAAAAAAGGTGATTTAAAGGGCATGATTTACATTGTGTATATGATTTACATTGTGTATTGATGTGTTTAGATATCATGGACGATGAATTTAAACTAAATTGATGTGCATGAATGAGTCATTATAGTTTCAACGAAATTAGTATTGAATTGAAAATGTATGAGCTCTGATTATTTGCACATCTTTTTGCATCGTAATGGGGAAATAAAATCGAAATATCTTTAACAAATTTTGCATTTTATTTACATCAATTCAAACTGCAATAAATGATCACACAAACAACCGATATAATATAAAAATATAACATTAAATTTCTTTTCTTGTCTGGTGACAATTTAACGTATACTCAATTGATATTGTAAAATATGTCAAATGTAGATTATTGGAAATCTATATACATGGCACTGTCACCGCACTGTGGTAGAAACTAAGGTATTTTTAATTATGTACCTCACTATACATACTATAATTTAAGTCAATTATTATGTGAAATGAATTGTCCATCAACAACTTGAACTGATATTGTAAAATTGATCTTTTTAAAGATCAATTTTAGTATTGATTGCTAGGTTTAGATGTGTGCTTTCGATTTCTGCGACATTTATAACAATTGAAATAGGTGTGTGCCTCAAATGCATTATTTCCATGTTCTTGAATGCCCTACAGGCAGTATAACCCATGTTAAATTATGGACACCTTTGGGGCCGAAGTAATTGTCCTTTTAATAGGAATGTCCCTTGAAGATTAATTGGCCGTAGAGCTCAAACATTTATTTTCCTAGTTTTTGGGTTCTTTATGTTTAGTCCTTATTTATGAATGTAATCATTATGCACTTCACTCATGCTTTATTATTATCACGGGGTATTAAACAATTTCTAAAGTTATATATTATATATATATATATATTTATTATTTATAAAAATTAAATAACTTTACATATACATAAATCATAATAAAATGATGATTTGTTTCAAAAACGAAATAATAAATAATAAATATTGCCACTTACTTACAGACAACTTTACTTAATATACAGTACATTTACAAACATGTGATTATTCCATTCAAATATATGTTGAAAAAGTTCCTATACTTCTGCTGTATACACTATTTAAATCACTCAATTACAGTAATTGTAATTTCGTTTATTGAACGCTAGCTACCTATATTAATAAAATAATTATAATTTCAAGTAATACCACTAATAAAGACGAAATTCCCATCATACTAGTTAGTCATGGCATGCATAAATTATTCTCTTGTCTATTTGCGATAACTATTTAGTTTTGGTCTGATCAAAATTTTATGTACAAAAAAAACTTCCAATAAATATATGCATATAATTCGTATCTGTAGTTAACCATACTCACGTATCAAATGTGTATATTCTGCAATCTTAGAAAATAAACTAATAAGTATTATTTGAAAAAATTATAATAATTCTAAATTAAATGTAAATTTGGCTAGTGATATTCATCGTGCATCCTATATACATACATATACATACTATATACATAGTGACATAAGTCGGTTTACAAGCTAAACGTTAAACCAAGGCAATCAGTTCCACGCCGCCCCTTAACTGACACAGTACAGCGCCGTACATAGTACAGTATTGTTGGTATTTTTCGCAGCCAGACATAAGATCAAAGGACTGTTATGAGTTGCTATCTTGCCAGGGCGAGCTAGCTCGGTGTCCTGTTGTTAAATTGCCTTCGTTAAACCAGGAGAGGCTATCTCTTTCCTCTTCATGGTCAAAAATATTTGTAATGAATGTTTAAAAATGTATCCAAATCTGTAGTAGTTTAAACAGTTGGGCAGGAATAGTATACCATATCGGGAGAACTGGTTCGAGGAAGACTTCCAGTCTCGGAATTCAATTCGCATATACTTTTCATTGGATTAAAGCTGATAGATGCACAATCCGAAGAAGAAAGACAGAAGGATAAGCATTCCACTTTGCTTCGGGCAGCAAGTATTTTATATTGGTATCCCGTTAGCCCATTGCTGATATCCGTTTCTAAACAGTCGCTTATACTTAACGATGTATCTGAAAAAACAAAACAAAAACGAGGCGAAGCATAAGAAAGTATTCATTATATGGAACGCATAGACGTTAACTGTAATGGATGACGTCAACATTCCATTCATTTGCATATCAGCCGTGTAGTTCTGTAAACTGTAGAGTTAACACACATCCGTAATAGTCAAGACTTAAACTTACTATTAAAACAAACAATACACGTGAGTATAGTTCTATTTTCTGTAAAAATTGTAATTACTTTTATTATGTGTAAAACAGATTAGAGTTTGATTATTTAATGATATCAAATACATTGAGGGAACAAGTAAATAAGTTGTTTTTGCACCTTGATGTATTGTATTATTTGGACAAAATTGCATTTCCACGTGTACTGCAGTACACTGTTTAAAATGCCTGTCACTTGAAAATTCAGTCACTAATCTTTATAATGCCCTTACATATACCATAAAGTAAAAACATCTAAAACATTATTTTATTAAAAATTGAGAACTGTCACCTTGTTGAGAACAATTGTCAGTGTAATACCAGGCTGGGCAAGTACATTGAAATCTGTTAACGTAGTCATTACACACGCCATTATTTTGACAGGGTGACGAATCACATTCATTTATTTCTGTTAAAAAGAAGTGAAAGCAATAAAATCAATGATAACTGGATTGACTAAACATTCAACTGAAACTATCAATCAACCCGCTGTTTTGGTCAATGTAATTTGCCATTAGGCCTAATGAGAAAGATTTTTAGAAAGATGGTAAAACATTAAAGTTAAATTGTATTGATGGTATCGATATGGAGCCACCTTTCTGTTACATAGGCCTATAATGTTAACACGTTTAAGTGGTTAAGGAGGTCGGTGTACCCGGTAATCATACATAATATAACAATAACATATGTGTATATTCAATAGTATAACAATGTTGTAAATATTACCTGTTTCGCAATGTGTGCCACTATAGCCGCCGTCGCACTGACAAGTATATTGGTTTATTGCGTCGACACAAACTCCGTAGACACACGGTGAAGAATCGCATTCATTCACATCTAAAAAAATATGCGTAGTGAAGTGGTAAATGTACCATAATAATCTAGCGACTTTCTAATGTTTATAGGCCTATTTGTGGTGGTTGTGAAATACTCTTAAACTTTGATAGGTTAATTGATTGGCCGATAAATCTATTACCATTGGTTGGTAAATGTATTGATTGATAATGATTATAATTTATTTATTGATATAGTTGATTTAAGTATCCACCTGCGTCACAGTATGTTCCAGAATAACCTGCATTACATGTGCATGTATACATATTCACTGCGTCATTGCAAACACCATTGTTGCATGGAGTTGAAGCACATTCGTCAATGTCTGAAATACAAATACAGCACTAAATTAAATTACTAAATAAAGAGATGTCTATACTAGCATTAATTATGTATTGTTTAGTCTATGAAGTAGATTTTATTTTTATTCGACTGCTTGATTCTGTTTATTAGTAGATGGACTAATTACTGTACATTATCGCTAACTACACTATCGCTAACTGTTTGCTACTATTGTTAACTGTAATTACATGTTTACTAACTGTAATTATATTATTACCTGTTTCGCAATGTGTCCCAGAGTAACCGGCATTACAAGTACAGGTGTACTGGTTGACTGCATCATTACATGCACCACCATTCTGGCACGGCGATGACGAACATTCATTGATTTCTGTGTATTTATAAAAACACATATATTATACCCGTTTTCACTATCCACTCCATATAACTTTAAATAATATTCACAATGTAATTCTTTCTCTATTATTTAATCCATAGTCTAATGTGACAGCTATTGTATGGAGACAGCTGGTGCCATTAGAAAAACATCTCTATTACAGGTACACCATTTGGGCACATCCCTGTTTGTTAAAAAGACGACACCCCTATAAAGACCACCCTGCTAATATGAGTGAATCTAATGGTTAACTATTAACTACTTTAACGAATAGCTCGGTTGGTTCCAAATGTGTTAGTATTGTAAGGGTGAAGTCAGTTTATACAGTATACATATTATAGACGAAATCACCATTCATGTGATATAGCTACTGTACATGTATGTTATCCGTTATACTGGTTCTATGATTTTACACCAGCTATTTATAATACGAAAAAAGATTATGCTAACATACCTGTTTCACAATGTGTTCCGGAGTACCCTGCATTGCATGAACAAGAGTACTGGTTGACCGCATCATTACAGGCACCATATACACATGGCGATGACGAACATTCATTGATGTCTATAAAGCAATTATAAAACTGATTGAGAAACTGATACAAAATGTATTTAATGATAGATAGCACCGGTGTAGATAGAGATAATTATATAGGTGTACTAGAATAATAGACTGAATGAGTAACTAAATTATTATCAGATAGATCTTGCAATGTATGAAGTATACAAAATGTGTCTCGAATATTACCGGTTTCACAGTATGTTCCAGAATACCCAGCATTGCAGGAGCATGTATACTCATTTATACTGTCGGTGCAAACACCATTGTTGCAAGGGGTTGACGCACATTCATCTACATCTGAAAACAATATCAACATTTTGTTTTGTAATGCGAGTACACAAATCTCCATTTATTACTACAATCTGGTGATGCTTCTTTTCTATGTTCCTTTACGCTTGGTTCCCACTTACGCAATTTGACCAATCACAATCGATAGATTATTCGAACAGTGGCTTTTCATTGGTCAAGTCGCTTGCGTTGCGCGTACCAAGGACGTAAGCGCAATGTAATTTTATCCTTCACGATGCGATAGATCATCATTCATTGCGTCGTGATTGGTCAAATTACTTGCGTTGTGCTTACGTTCTTTATTGCGTTCTAGATAATGGGTACTATCTGATTAATTATTCGTGTAAATATACTTAACTTAAGTTAGCAGATAGTTTACCTGTATCGCAGTTTGTTCCAGAATATCCCGGATTGCAGGAGCAAGTGTATTGGTTAACTTGATCATTGCATGCACCATTCACACATGGCGATGACGAACATTCGTTAATATCTGGTAAGAATTATGTGTATAGTTAGAATGAATGAAAACGACATCAATGAATAATTGGAAGAAAGATGGACATAGGCGTGTCCAAAGATAGGGAATAGTTGTTTATGGGTATAGAAAGACGAGTAGATGACGTATTAGGTGGAAATGACGTAGAAAATGCTAAAGATAAGGTTAATGAGAAAGAATGATGAACTGTTTGATAGGTTAATTGATTGGCCAATATATTACCAAACTGGTCGGATATTTTTAGTCTCTATAGTTCACTATGTCAGTCGGTCGGTCGGTCGGTCGGTCTGTCGGTCTGTCGGTCTGTCTGTCGGTCCGGTATTACTATGCGTTTTAGCACGCGACTTATGGCTGTTGGCCTTGTTTATTGTAGTAGCACTGAGTATTCACCTGTGTCACAGTATGTTCCAGAATAACCTGCATTACATGTGCATGTATACATATTCACTGCGTCATTGCAAACACCATTGTAGCATGGAGTTGAAGCACATTCGTCAATGTCTGAAATACAAATACAGCACTAAATTAAATTACTAAATAAAGAGATGTCTATACTAGCATTATAGTTATGTATTGAGAAACTGATTAAGACACTGATTTAAAGATAGATAGGTGTAGATCAATTAACTGAATGAGTAACTCAATTATTATTGGATAGATATTCGGACAACCATTCGTTAATCTAGAATGAATTATGTGTATAGTTAGAAAGGATGGAAAATAATATGAATGAATGATTGGAAGAAGGATGGACATAAGCGGATCAAAAGACAGAGGAAGTATGTTAAACGGTTTTTTTATGCGGACAGAAAGACGGACAGATGACGTAGTAGGTAGAATACCACGAAACAGTGAATAGGCGAATGAACGTAGACAATTATAAAGATTACGATAATGAGAAAGATTGATAAACGACGAAGTATTCTTAACTGATACATACTTTAAACAGGTTGATAAGATAATTCTCGCTATGAAAACATATGGGAGTTAGTTTTAAAGTGCCCTGCTGACTTTAATATCATGTTTTAGCTTCGAACTCTTTCAAATTTAACCAGTATATCAGAATAATTAATTTAGCTTGAGCTTAGGCCTATAGGTATTATACGTACGTAAGTTTGTGAACGGATATCTCCACTTAAAATGTCTTTAAAATACTAAAATGCTTATACTGTACCTGTATTACATAGTGTCCCCACCCAACCACTATTACATGAACACGTGTAATAGTTGACATAGTCGTTGCAGTTACCATTGTAACAGGGGCTTGATCCACATTCATTGATCTCTAGAAAACAAAAGAACGTTTACTGTATAATTAAGCTTGGTTCCCACGCAATGACGTAAGCGCAACATACGTAACTTGGCCAATCACAAGTGATGGATTATTGAAACTGTTGCTTGTCATTTGTCAATTCGGTTGCGTTGCGCTTACGTTCTTGCGTTGCGTCCTAGTGGGAACCAAGCTTTACCTTCGAAATTTTAGTCTACTGGATGTAGAATACTTCAGCGAGTAGATGGAAATTAAATAAGTAATTTAATGTAAGTAATTTTATTTTCTTTGTTTAGTTGAGATCAAAAGTTGACACTACACTACATATTATACCAACACAGAAGTGAATCGAGAGGAGGTTATTAGTGACGTCCGTTTTGATATAGGACCTAAAACATCACGTTATGTAGGCCTATCTCTCTTATTTATCCAATTATCTCTTTTTCAGGACCCCAAGCAACCAAGCCAGCAAATTATGGGAGTAGTTTTTAAAAGACCCTGCTGACTTTTAACTTTTAACTCGTATCAAATGTAACTAGCAACCCAGAGTGAATACGTTCATTATAATCTGTGAATGCATATCGCCACTTTTTGTCTAAAATTCGTTTACCTGTAGTACAGTATGTCCCTGAGTAACCACTGTTACATGAACACGTGTAATAGTTGACATAGTCGTAGCAAGAACCATAGTTACAAGGACTTGATGAACATTCATTGATATCTAAATAGAAAACCAAAAAAAACCCAAATCTTTAGCGTTTCTTTTTGCGATGATGTCAGTTTTATTATATAGGATCTAAAACATCACGCCAATGAGAACCGTATGTTTCCATTAACGAATGTTTTCATGCGAATTTCTTTTGTTATAAAATGTTGATGAAAATAGTAATTAACTCATGTACATTAAGCCTGAGAAAACCAATGATAAAACAGATAAAGCCTGTTTTTCACTATAGGCGAATATGTTCGCGCGAATCCAACGTTTTTCGCAGCAGTAATTCACAATAAACAAGTTCCTGTATATAAAATGATATTTACTTGTATCACAATTGGTTCCCGAGTACCCAGCATTACAAGCGCACGTGTAATAACTTCCATGATCAGTACATGTTCCATATGAACAAGGATTCGGTGAACAATCATTGACAGCATCTAAATCAAAATTTAAATTGTAGACTTACTATTATCTAAATCATGTTATTCTTATTTTTTATTTTCAGGATATCTGAGTTTTTAAATATTCACCATACAAGAACGAATACATTGGCACTATTGCATATTAGTACTTACTCTCGAAAAGAAGCCCACTCACTCCCTATTTACAAATGGGCCGTACGTCAAAACTAAGATTAATTAATTTTTTTATTCTTAGGGCCATTCGACCTTTTATTCATTCACTATATATAAATATATATATAAGTAAGTAATATATCTATATATATATTTTTTTTCTATTTGATTCTATATACATTTGTTTCAAAACAATACAAAGGTCAAATGAAAGAAAGTTCAAACTGTTCCAATTTGTAAACGTTAATATATATATTGTTGTACATTCATATTGGGATATTTCTAAAAAGGAAAGGTCATTATTGAAGACATGTAAAATATTTACGTGTTTTCCATATTTATATCGGAATATAGAAAATGTTGCTATCAGCATACTTCGATTGATCAATTTAAAGCAATAGTCATCAATATAATATTGTAATTACTTACCACATGTTACGCCAGCGTCTTCGGAATGTACACAATTGTGAACACCCCATCCTGCATGCCCACAGTTCCAGAGGTTAGATTCCGAACCTGTACACGCCATATCATCAAGCCATATGTTTCCCGTTCCTGCTCCCCATGAGTTGATAGCAGAAATAGCCCCTTGGTATCCTAGTTGACGACAAACAACATTCGCGTCGTTTATGTCAAAGCCATCGTCACAAACAGTGCCCCATACGCCATTATAATATATATTTATTCTTCCATATGTTGTATAAGTCAATGACATAGTATCTAAAAACAATATACATTATTATTAAACTTTATTCAAGAAATATTAATACGTAGTTAAAGAAAATTCTTTAAAATGGTAAAGTGAAATTTGAAAAAATAAACTGATTTTGCGCCACTTCTTTAGGCAGTTATATTCAAGAGAACGGAGGCATTACAAAACAGTATCACATGGAAGCTTATATTTTACTAAGACCGACAAAATGGGCATGCACACATCCCAAAAGAACCTCTGGGAGAAGAGAGTCTATGAAAACATCTCGGACTGAGCATGCGGACACCACAAAGCACGTTTTGGGAGATCAAGAGTCTGATTGCAATGCTCTATAAAAACATCTCTGCTGATAATATTAAGATGATTGCATGCAATATTTTTGACAAATGTGTATAGATAAAGAATTGTTTGATTAAGCCTGTTTTCCACTAGGCAAATTTGTTTGCGCGATCCAACTTTTCGCAGAGAAAAGATCGCGCTACCATTTCCAATACAAGAGCGAATAGCTGCGATTTTCATTTCCAGTGTGTGTCACACGATAACACGACAACATTTTTCATGGAATACATTTTTGTAATAAATAGTATACAAATAATGAATGTTTATTTGTTTGATGGTGAGAATATTTCATGAACGAAAATATTGACTGATCTATTTTAACGAAGCGGAGCCGAGTTGAAGTAGAGCAGTCAATTTTTCATCAATTGAAATATTCTCTCCAATCAACGAATGCAAAACATTTATTATTTGTTTTATAACACACCTACATTTATTCAATGCAACCATCGTGAATTATTGACGAACAAGGCCGGGAAAGCTATAGGCCATTCAAAAAGGCAGTGCTTCAACTTTTGACGCGGAGTATAAAGTTGACTAGGAAATACCTACCACATGTTACGCCAGCGTCTTCGGAATGTCCACAATTATGAACACCCCATCCTATATGACCACAGTCCCAGAGGTAAGATTCCGAACCTGTGCACGCCATATCATCAAGCCATATGGTTCCCGTTCCTGCTCCCCACGAGTTGATGGCAGAAGAAGCCCTAGGGTATCCTAGTTGACGACAAACAACATTGGCGTCGTTTATGTCAAAGCCATCGTCACAAACAGTGCCCCATGCGCCATTATAAAGATGTATTCTTCCATACCATGTGTAAGTCAAGTACATAGAATCTAAAACAGAATATGTAATTTTTTATTTATTTTTTTTTTATACAATTTTTAGGCACAAACAACAACATGAAATACATGACATCGGTGCAGCACCCTGCGGATTTCCATGAGTGCTGAAGCACTATCGAATTGGTTCTCCATATACTGCACTTCAAACATATAAAAGTAAAACAATACAAATACATAAGATATTAACAATTGAAAAATGTCGTCATTGAAAATAATAATAATACAATACACTTACTGAATTAACAAATATAAAGGCCTAAATTAGTAATACAAAATAAAATGAAGGTAAAGTGCATTAATTAAATAATATTTAATATAAATGGAAATAAATAGAGTAATTAGTAAAATTTAAAAACAGATGATTTGATAGTGCACACAAACTAGCAGAACTATTACAGAAATGTGCTTATTTTTTTGCAAAAACCCCACGGATCTATAAGCTAAATTTCACTGGTTTGAATCATAAAGACATTCTACATACAAGCACAAACTTTCGTCGATGCGATGAAGAGATCATGTTATGTGATTTATATTTATAATAACAAACATAAATAGATGGAATATTGTTTAAATAAAAATACTTACAAGCATTGGCTGCCCGCAGCATAAATGCCACTCCAACAATTAGGATTAGCTCCATGTTTGTCCACGTAATACTTCTCAGTGACTGACGGCGCTCGCTAATTACACCGGTGCTAATTAACGTGTGGTCTAATTTAAATCAATATTAGTTAATATCGTAGTTACAAGAATTATTGCCAATAAATAAGATAGTGGATCAATGATGCTTCCGTTGGTTTCTTTGTAAATTACTTGATACTCTACCCAAGCGTCTAGTTGAAATCTATAATATTAATTTTTTTTATTACTGTTTATTTTCCCCTTCTTTAACGAAATTTCAGTTTCTACCTTTAAAAATAATAATAATTATGCTTTCTATAACTAGATGGTACGCGAGCGAAGCGATGGTTCACGAATACACAGTAATTTCAGCGTCAAAAAACTGGCGATTTCAAATGTACGTACCGCAGGACTATAAATACATTGTCGTTTCAGAAACGAATAAATAGACACGATGATTAATGTAGTCAACTAAAATTAGCACACTGGGAATTAGGCCTACTTCCGAAGGAGAAACTTGTCTTAAAATGAGTCCAAAAAACTAAAACTGTCCCTGTTATAGTCGATTGAAATAGTAAAGTACATGTAACGATACACCACTACGATGTTTATATTTTTTATAATTAATAATTAATACAATAAACAGTAACCACATTCACAGTAAGAAAATGTCGATTCAAATGGCGACCAAAAATGGTTATTACGTACAGTATTTACAATATTGTCAAAGTATTGCAATGCTGTATCTAGTCTAAAGTTTACTCTCAAAGGGCCCATAAATTTACCTACTTGTGTTAAATCATGGAGGGCTCATACATTTACCTACAAACTGGGAGTCTGAGAGATTGGAATGTTCCATTCATCGCAAATCAATACATTTGTATAAACGTATATTAAATCTAGTATTTTTTCAGAAAATTATGATACTGTACTCGAGCTGCTCAACCGATTTTCAGCTATTAAAAACAATTATCGTAGGAGGAGATAGGAAAATGCGAAGCATCCTCGTATTATTGTGTGCAGGTATTTTTTAAGAGGACATCCATTAGACAGTGTATACTACGATCGGAAAACACCCCTATTTGAAGCAAATCGTTCAACCTAAATTCGTTTTAATTGTCAATAACTAATTATCTAACTCAATTTAATTAGTAAACAGGGTTACTTCTGGTGGTTTAAATCAGTACCGAGATTCTAACCAACTTTATATACCATTGAGTAAACATTCTAGAAATAACGCGCGATTTACCGAATTTTGCCCTTACGTAAATTTATATATAGAAGTCCATTTATATAAAAGTATCATTAATATATTATAGTATAATTACATTTTTAAAAAATGATTTTGATTTATGTTAATTAATTAGTAAATGGTTATAATAATTGTACAATAATTGTGTTAAGCATTATGTGATATTCTAATGTTGAATAATATTGAATAAAGGTGTTAGGTGAATGCAAGAAAAAGAAATAACAGTAGCATTATGATTTTATTTTATGTGACAAGCCATCTTTGTTCGACACATATTTGTTTATTTTAGCAGCATATTCCATTAATGTGATGATTTGTTATTTTTAATCACAATTAGTTCTTATAACATCTCATCTAAGAAGTATTTTCAAACATGTAATTTAGTATGCATAGTTTGTCTCATTTGAAATGTTTCCATACATTACATTTAACTAGAGAATTGCTACTTGGAGGCATTTTGTTTTTCGATGACTTTAAAGATATATTATCCCCCTAAAAAAGTATATTTTTTTTTAATATGCCATTTTAATATCACATAATAGTTATTCACTTTTACCAAAAACTTGATCAAAAAAAAAAAATTTCCACCGAAAAAATGTAATTTAAAGCAAAATATACCTAAATTGTCTGGAAGACAATGGTTTTTGGTTGAAATTAACCATTTCTCTTGTCTTTTTATAAGTGAAATAATTATTTTTGATGATTTTTTTTCTACAGAAGTGAACAACTTTATTAAAACTGTGAAATTGCCTATTCAAAATATGATTTTATTAATCTTAATTTGTTCATGTTTTTGGGAACAATACATCTTTATAGGCATGGTTGTTGTTTATGCTTATTATGTCTGTGTGTAATTCAATAACCGTATTTTCAAACATCGTTAATGTATAGGTCTAAAAATAATGTTTTATAATAAAATTAACGATTTATCATAACAATATAATTATCATTAATATTACGTTGATGTATGCCATAGGCAATGACTAAGCAGTTATATATTATGGACAAATACGTGGATCAATTATTATTAATTTCGGAGTGTAAAAAGTCGTAAGTATCGTATTTCGTGACCTACATATACTTATACTTATCAATTTGTCTTAATATAATTATCTATTCGATCCTAATTGGTAATTTAAGTCGTACTATTTACTAATCTCTATTATAGAGTACAGTAATATCTTAAGTATATATATCTTAATATATTAAGTATAAAAAAGAACATTTTATCTCATCATTATTTAATTAATGACAATCCCATTAATAGAGTGCAATCGCAAAAAAGATCTTGGTGTTTTTATTGATAGTTCCCTTTGTTTTTCTTTTCACATTGATTATCTTGTTGGCAAGTGCAATAGACTGCTTGAGCTGATGTGGCGTAATCGTAAACATTTTGCCAGGCAAACCAAAATCCACCTTTATTTTTCAATTATCCATCCAATTCTCAACTTTAGTTCAGTCTACGCGCATTCAGCGTCTGCATAACCGTTTTTTTACGCTACACATCAGCCACAATCAGAATCTTGATTTTCATTTCCATGTCCAATCTCCTGAGTCCAGTAGAACCTGTTTTGATCTTGTTTTTGTGTATAAATTCTTTATTTGACTGTAACTTTGTTAGTAATTTTTATCTTAGAGTCCCTTGTCGTCGTCTTAGAAGAAATCCTACTTTCCATATTCCTTAGTAGAGTAAATGTTTTTAAAATGGTTCTATTAGTAGATTAAGTCAAACTTATAATTCTTTTACTTTAAGAAACCCTGAGTTAGATATTTTTAGTAATAATCTCCGTAAGTTTAGTAACATTGTTAGTAGTTTAGTTTAATATTTTTTATTGTATGTGTACGTGTTTGTCTGTGTTCCCTCCTGTAAGTGGTGAACAATGAGTTCACTGTTGGTGGGGAAATGAAATAAATAAATAAAAAGTAATAATTTCGATTATGTCAACTTTGTGACGGTCTGACCAGTTTGCCGAACATCAGTTTTCTGAACACTGGTTTACCGAATCTTAGTTTGCCGAACCTCCGTTTACCAAAGGTTAGTTTGCCGAACCTCTGTTTGGCAGAATTTTATTTTATTCGCTACAATAATCTACACAACCAGGTTTTGTATTGATTTCTCTTATTGTTTGTATCGACCTGAAACGTTTTGATGATTGATAGTTTGTGTAAACGAAGCAAGAAAATGATAGTGCTATTTATTATATGATCATAAAAATATTATTTATTTATCAAAAAGGTCAGTCATTGATTGCCGATAACGTAACTTACTTTCAGTTCAACTAAACTGTTACTTGGTATTATGCATTCTGCTTTGTCGTTATTTAAAGGGAAAAGAAGAGTTTTAACCATTTTGCAATCGTTTCAATGAATTCCTTTTTTGTTGTATTTATATAAGCCTAACCATTCTCATTTTATAATCAGTTATAATGATTACACACATACATTTTGTAATGATATTTCTATAATAATTATTTTTTATTGACACATTTTCAAAATGCTCGAAATTTAAATCTATTGTTTAAGCTTTGTTTCTAGTTTGAAGATTGGGTCTGTTAACATTTTTAACCGTCACTTTAGAATTCGGTCTCTGGTCTCTTAGCTACCCATTTAGCAATTTTTTCGTGTGTCTTGATTCGATCATTCAAGCCCTTCAGCTTAGGAAAATCGGTTAGTACATCTGGATTGACAAACACTAACCAATCGATAAAACAAAAGAAGTCAATATCTGCCAATGAAATCTACAAAAAGTAAAACGAATTATAAAATCTAGATAATTTGACATTTGTAATAGTTATACACCATAAACAATATAAATGAAGCATATCTAAATACAAACTATAGGCCTATTGCAAACTTCTCAGAGAATTTTTCTCATGTTGTACAATAAAATACCTACAAAATACATTGTTGGTATATTTAAGTGCAAGAGATGAATATAAATACTGTAGGCCTACTTCTACTACTCCATCATTCAATTGCCGATATGTTTACTTACCGACTCGCCAACAAACCAGCCATTGCCCTCATTATTTTTACACAGTTGTTTCTCCATTGCCTTCAAAATCAATGGAATCTTCTCATCACACAATTCTTTCTTAATTTCCACCTAAATAAAAAAAACGGTGTTATTATTGTTTCATAGCCAAGATTTCAGCGAAAAAAAAGAAATTGTTGTAAGGAACCAAATGACCAACAAATGGTGCGAAGTAAAGAAAATAAGAAATAAACCAATAATAAGCAATAATATTATTAAGGAATTGAAACATAATTAAAGAAGTTATACCCATTTACTTACCTTTTTAGACTCATCTTTTTCATAGAAATATTTAGTTATAGGACCTTCTAAATCACGTAAACATTCAGTAAGTGCATCAATGGTTGCTTTTTCGATCTTGTCCTTACCAAACATTCCTAAAACGTATGGAAATTACATTTATATTTTGTACTCGGCGGAATGTGGCTGAAATGAATTATATCTTATACTTAGGATTACTGTACCTACTGAATTCATTAGCCAAGAATCGATTGATAGCAGAACTTTGTGGCAGTTTCATTCCTTTGGCTTCAAGATATGGGAGTTTGCCAAGAGGTGCTTCTGCAATACAAATTGGAAATTTTAACAAATATCTGGACTGAGCGAAATAAATAACCAACATACAATTGGATAAATTTAACCTATTCTTCTATATAATATCTTCTATTCATCAATAAATACTCATTATAATGTTGTTGTTATTAATATTATTTTTATTTTTAATAAACAACAACTTATGCAAGTATATGGTTAGTTGAATCATGATAACGCAGTTAAGATTTAGTTTAAAATGATATTTGCATAAAGAATGATTAAGAGTAAAGTTAGCTTTTGATGGCCTATCAATACCGCAAACATTTGCGTATGCTAGTTTGCTTTTCGTCTTTCCATTGTAGCTTTGACATGACTTTGCAAAAATGCCGTGAGTGCTCTACTGATAACCAATTAAAATAAAGGTTTTCAACACTTTTTTTGAATTTTATATCAGTGTAGGCCTACTAATGCAACTGAATTCTTGCTCATGCATATTTATTTATTTATGTATAAACTTATTTTACATGGATGACTTTTTCATTAAAATAATGTTCTTACAAATGGTCCATGATTAAAGAAATGCATGCATAATAATGAACAGTGATAAGTTACAAAAAAACATTTTTTTTTTTAGATTATAAAAAGACATAAAATTATGTTCGGTTCGGTTTAGTGCTTAAGAACAACATTCTAATCGATGACTTGATTTGATTTACAATACTTAACACTTTCTAATTATATCATTATTCATCAAAACGAACAGAGATGGATAGATGGTAAAATTATTATACCATAGTCTCAAACACAATCATGCTGCATAGTAGTTTCTTACCGGCTTTCATTGCAGGCCAATTCTCTCGCGGGATTCTCTTGTCTACATACTTAACACCAGCAACTTCAAAGAGAATTCTCGCTGTCTCTGCTCTTCCTCGGCCGTTGAAGTAAACCAATGTGTATTCAGCCATGATGATATTAGGATACTGTACAACTAATTCTGGTTACAACAGGGCTGCAGTTACGTGCTCGTTGAAATCAAAAAAGCTAGTGAAAGCTTGCATGACAAACCAAACTATCGTAAGTTTGGTAAATATTGACACAAGCAAACCAATACACTGTCTTGACATTATACACTCTATGTCATCAAACTGTTTGAATATAGATAATCTATATGTACGGACCTGGTTAAATGTACTGTAGTAGTCATGATACATGTTATATTATCTATTATTAGTAGATTCGCCATGATATTCTATCCTGCATTTATGAATTTCTTCAAAAACAGGAAAATCATTGCTGTGATAAATACCATGCATCTATTCTAAATGCTATTATAGATCCACTTGTTTTATTTTAAATGTTTAGTCAAATCCTAGGGAAACAGTACGTGTACTGTATTATTTAAGAGCTAATATTAACGTAGAAAGATCAGCTTTTGAAGAGTTTGTATACCAGCACATGTATCTAAATAGTAATGCTAGGCCTACCAGTCGATTACGATGACGAAAATGTAATGATATTCGTTTTACGTATTTTAGGAATTGGCTGTAATGTTGTTGTAATGTAAAGAGAAAATAATTTTAATTACAGAAATATTATTGTGTTTCATGGGCTTACTGCATTTTTCAAATTTCCCAAAGATCGTTCACTTATCCTCAACTTTTATTGAAGGTGAAATGGCCTTATCTGCTCTGAAAATTGCATGTTTGTGATATAGAATTCAATGTTGTCAGATCCACAATCGACGAAAAAGTGCGGAAGCGCTCAATGAATTGAAATATTTGAGTAAAAAAATTAAACCCGTTCGATTTCATATTTACAGCTGTTTTAAATACAGAGTTTCAACTGTTACCGTTTGTGTATAACAATAGTTGTCACAAACACACAATATCGAACGTCTTTGCTATCTTGATGATGGACATTTTATATTGCTCACTATAATAATTCAGACGTTTTGTATTCATTGTTATCTCTTTTTTATTGTTATTTTTTTCGTTATTAACAGTTCGAAAGAATAATCCGATACATCAACAATATTAATATACCAAAATCTTTAGACATAAAAGTTAATTAAGATGCTGAGAGACGACAAAATAAATAATAAAACGTAGACTATAGAGAAAAAATATAATGTTTGGCTAGTAATATGGGTTGTAAAATTGCTATAAATTATTTAATACAGCCATTATATTCTGACATGATCTCTGCAATCAATAACACTCAGCTCACCAGCAACAATTTCATTCAAACAGGGAACTCTGGAGAACAACGGTCATCAACGTTTGCAACCAGACAGGATACCAGAAAAGGAAGAAGACACCAGTACCTTATTGGTACATTAATATGTTGTGTCATTAATATGTTGTGTTGATTTAGAATGGAGTTACTGGTCGATTTTCAAGCCAATTCGCAATTCCTTTATTTGAAGCCACTCTCTTAAAGTTGGCCTTCAATGCTGGGTAATCTTTAAACGCATCCTCACCAATGTTGTCTATTATCTTCTCCACGTGTGCGTAGACAACAATGTCGGCATAAGATATCTTAAAATGAATAAATAATACAGAATGATTTAATATTTATTCAATTAGTTTATATTGTTATTTGTGGCATATCTGTTTTGATCTGTATATAGTATAATTATTTATAACAACTTAAAATTGATCTCAATTAACATTGGATTCCGATAAATGAATTTAATACTATAATTATAACAACGATCAAATCAAACAGGAACCATGAATATCCCCGCAAATATCAATAATTATTGACGATAAGTATCGATCAGTGCTCATCTAATTAATTATGAAAAATATTACGCCTTATTTCATTCAAATTCTGTCGTATGATGGCGCTGCAGATACTGGTTGTAATTAAGTCTTCATCCAATTTAAATTTAAATCAATATGTTAAAACGCGTTCGAGTTTTAGTGTAACTTCTATGTCACAAATGGGTCTTTTAAATAGTTTACTATTATTGTAAACTAAAGGACAGTATTTCCTCAAAAATTTCATATTACCATAAAATAATAATAATAATAATATACATTGAATTTGTTAAGTTATGAGAGATATGTATAGGAGAACTAAAAGTGTCTTGAACTAAAACAACACTTTAAAGAGTTTCATAAAATGATACTTAATGATCACGGTAAAATAGATGAAAACTATTTCTTACCGAATTTCCTACAAACCAACCGTGTCCGCCTGTATTTTTGTTGAGATACTTCGTTAGATTAGTCATTATTGTTGGAGCTATCTTGTCCTTTAACTCAGCCGCCAGTCTTTGCTACAATAAACAAACAAAAATGTAGATGTTATGTTATTAATACTTCATAGAGTTTACAGTTTCTCTCATTCCCGTATAATACTATAAGATTGTTTCGTCTAGAGTGAAAAAGTCCATTATCATATCTGGCACATTCATACCAACATTATGAAACACATCTTTATTGATAATGACGATAATACATTAAACACGATAACGGCATCTTTTGATTTTTAAAATGACAATTATTAACCACAAGGTTGACTATTTTACACTCATATCATTATCTTAATTGCTTCTTCTTTTTTTTTTATCGAAAATGAATTTAAAATGTCTTATAGCGCTTACAAATCAGTATAACTAATATTTATTGTCATCACTCTTACCCGTTCCTTTGGGTCTTCTTTAGCATGAAACATCAAACTAAGATGCATTTTTAATTCGCGAGCTACTTCGCAAACTACGTCGATTGTGGCCTTCTCCTGCTTGTTAGAACCGTATAAACCTGTTTAAAATAATTTTTAGAATTGTAACAGTTATCATATTATTTTAAAACTGTATTTAAAATTTAGCTACAGTATTAATACAAAATTAAAGCATGGAGAAATAAGTTATATTTAAATATGCATAAAAAGATGATGCCAAGATGTAAAGAATCAAAACTTGCGACAGAAATATTAAACAATTTTGACTCTTGTTTTATCATATATTTAGTATAGTATTTAGTATTTGTATAGTCTTTCATCGAGAGGTTTCATTGAAATAAGTTCATTATTGAAATGATATATATAGCCTACTATGCTTATACTGCATTCTTGTTTAAAACTGAATTATCTTATTTGATGGTAGCATTAGCTCTTTGTAACGTGTAGAGCATCTCGTTAAAACATCATTTAGTTCAGAAAAAGTAAATATCAACCAGCAAATAATTTTATCGTGTTTGTTATCAAAGACTATTCTTTGTAGTAACTGTGTACTGATACAAAGAAAACAAATTTAGAATATTATTAGTATTACCTTGGTAAAATAGCACAACTTTTAAAAGTAGAAAACGAATGATTTTTCATGGAACATTAACATAATTAAATATTTGTGAATGTTTCTTTTTGTTTTCTTGGTTATAAAAATATATGTTTATAAGGACAGCGATTTGGACAACCTTCATGATCAGAAATATAAATTACCCCAATACTGACACTACTATTACAATTAAGACTATGAAATCACAATAATAAATAACGAAAATAATATACATAGATAAATAAATGGAAGAGCGTCCAGAGGAGCTCTTAATCGTTACTTTACTTACCAAATTCACGAGCAAGATAGTTTTCTACAGCACGCGATTGAGGAATCTGCTCACCATCGACCTCTAAAACGGGAAGCTGTCCAAAGGGCATTTCTATTGTTTAAAAAAAAAGTGTATTTGTTAATAATTATATGTTTTAAACCAGTAAAATAACTGACGTACGTGTCAAGACAGTTTCGTCAAGCTGTCAGCTAGACTTCGTCAGTTGGTGTATGTTACCATGAAACCAAATGAAATTGTTTTAACATGTATTTGTTATTGTTCAACTAGATCTTTTGTACTGATCGGAAAAGAAAGTAGTTGTTTCATCAATTCAGATATTTACTGGATTACAAAACAGAAGAAAATAATTTACTTGGTTTGAGTGCTGGCCATTGTGGAGGCACTATTCTGAAGTCTTCGTATTCCTTCTCAGCAGCCGCAAACAATAAACGAGACGTTTCGCCTACGCCACGAGCAGCAAAGTAGTAGAGCTTATACGAAGGCATTTCAAGTGATGTAACGATCAGAGAAGAGTAAAATTGTAACGAAGTACAATATACAAATGGATGAGCACTGAACATCAACAATTTAGTCTATAAATATATATGCGATTTCATAAAGAGTGGTACCCAGCACTTTTAAAATAATCCATAGACTGGGTCACATGCAGACAATTGTCCAATCATTAGAACAAGAAGCCTTAACATATGCATTATGTTAACAAATATCCATATTCATTAAATTGAATCAAACAATAACATTTGCAAATAGATGCTAATTCTTAAAAAAAACAATAGTATCAGAAATATGAGAAAACAAAATTTGATAATGAAAAAAGTTTTGGCCATGTTAAAGTCATCATTAATAATAATGTAACAAGTCTTGTTCGGAGGTTTGTTTTTTTTCACACAAAGGTACCATTTTCTTTCCTCTTCTTTTTTTGTGTGCTTCGTACACATAGACAATCCGTCGGACAGACTTTCATTAGCCACATGTTTAGTTTAATGTTTTGTTGTCGACGACCATCATTATTATCTTTATTATAAAACCTTTCTTTCTTTCCTTTTATGACAGCCATCTCAATTACTCAATTTGCTCTTTTGAAAATGTTAGATAACGTTATCAAAAAAAATATCTAATACTATTATACTCGATTACCACTACATTACATCGATGGTCTAGTAATTAATAAAAAAGACTTTATTTGTTTCATTGTAGGCTCTCTATGGCTTTGGGGTTTTTTTATTATGGTTAGTTACTTTACAACTATCTAAATTATTGTAGTTACTGTATACTCGGGTCTAGACGGGTATTTTAAAGAACAAACTGAACACAAAGTTGCCAATACCAAAGAATATAATTCAGATAATTTAAGAAAAACATCATATAGTATTCTACATATCGTATAAATGTGCTTGCAAAATATTTGTATTAAAAAATATACCGGTACTCATTTTATTGCTGTTGTGTAGCACAATGTATGCCTATTCATATAAACACAAACAACAAAGATTGTTTTTGTTACCATTATCTCTATAAGCATTATTAGTATCACTTTTTATATAATAGCTGATTTTGTTTTTAAAATAGACCCTAATAATTATGTAGTCTTGTTTAAAATCAACTTGAGCAGAATCTAAATAAAATGACTCACTGATGCTTGCAATTTCTACTAAAAATTGTATAACTTTCCGAATACATAGTACCAGTACCAAAAAAATAGAACATTGTATAAACATTTACATTTTGATCATTTGCTTTAAAAGAAATAAGCCATGTTTATTATGTTCATCCATCTGATTTCAGGTTATTCACAAAAAAAGCAGCATGTTAAAATACCACATAAAGCACCAAAACATCCACATGGGCAAAAGTCACAATAATCCACTCCGTAGAAGTCATCGTCTTCCTCTACAACGATAACGCCACCACTTGAAAATGGCTGATCTACAATTATCTCGTCTTCAACGATTACGTCATCAACTTCGAAGTCATCAGTGGCGCCATACATCGGTGAAAACATTTCTTGTAAGTTAGTACACTACACTTTCCTGTTAATGTAAAACATGTTTATAAAAATATCGAGTATTACGTCATATGAAATAGTGATATCGAATAAATAACATTTTATGATATATAATGTTTTCAAGTACATTCATTATATATTATTGGAATATTGAATCGTTTTATGCTATTTTATGAGTTTTATAGATTTTGTCTATTATATTTAATTTCTCCATTTTCGATTGCGTCAAGTGGACATAATCTTTACGACCATTTACACATTGTGACTTAGAGTCTCCAAACATGTAAAACAAACATGTTTAGTGTACGGTAAATATATACATGTATTCTTCGTATATTAAATATATCATTTTCATGTATGAAATTCTGCAAAACAATATGCAAATTAATCAATTACATCAATAACGAAATATGAGCAACCTTTGTGTCACTTTTACTGGTAGGTTTTATATGTATTATAATTGTTTATTGTAGGCCTATATTCCAGTACAGTTTAGAGGCCTATCATAATAAGGGTATGATCAACATACAGAGACCTAATAGTATTATAGTATTGAGAGCATTATGAAAGCATCAGTTTCTTATATTGTAGCGGCTAAAAATATTCTTTCAACACCATATACATATAAGTGAGCGGTGTTTAAATGTTTACATCTATGTTTAAAACATTCTTATTATTGTCGAAGTTTTCTTTTTTACAGTTAGAAAGCTGGAATGTATTAAGCCTGATACTTCCTAAATGAGACTCTTTAAGTTAACTAAACTTGTCTACGCTTTGAATCTCTTTTTCACAGTTCGAAAGTTGGAGTGTATTATATTAGGCCTGATACTTCCTAAATGAGACTCTTTAAGTTAACTGAACTTGTCTATGCTTTGAATCTCTTTTTAACAGATTCTACTCTTTAGTGAGAATCTTTTCCCAACAATCTTGCTTTGAAAAAGAAAGATTATATACTGTTTTAAATGAAACGTCCTAGATCATTAATCAAAAGTACAATACAATACATAAACTCAATATCAACTAATAATGATATGTAATTACAATATACCTACCTCTATAAGTGGTTGCAATTTCTTTTTCAATACGTATAGGTATATCGAGTTATAATATTGCTTACTTTAACAGCACCTTTTGTCAGTAGGAATACACCTTATGGTGTATTTTATCATACATCCATACCACGTAAAGTATGTCTTGAAAGGTCATGCACTACATTAGTTACTTATTATTAGCAATGACTAATAAACAATATTTCTCCAATTCGTTAAAAAAAATGAAAGTAAAGGTTTACATATTAAATTAATAATTAGTTATCAATTTGCTTTTTGTTTTTTTTTCCTTTTTTTTGTGGTCACAGTCACGAGTATTGTTAGAATGGAAAACTTACTATTAAACTATTTTTACATTATTACAAACATATATTATTTTTTTGTGGAACAAAGATGTAATCTGTTTCGTGAGGCAAGATCAATGTGTCCCTCTTTTATATCAATAACAAAACAATTGAAATAAAACTATTTATTAAAATAGTCAATATTGTTAATAACAAATCGTCTATCTGTATGAAATAATAGCACATGCCTACAAAAATAAAAATCGATAAATTGTAACGACATAACAGAAACTTGTCCAGCTCTATAATACTGAAATACATAACCTATATACATATTAACTGAAAGCTTTCTATTCTCGATATCATTTCTGTCTTTCTTTTCTTTCTTATGTGTCCATGATGCAATTCAGGTATTTTGAATAAGTGTCTGTATTACAAAGCATTTAATCTCTTGATTTGATCGTTTTCATACTAGCTCGATATGTGCATTGCTTTTATGTTGTTTTGTTGAGTCTAATCCTGGAGTCTATACTGATTACATCTCAATCAAAATGTTAAATATTGAGATGGATCGTAAACCATTCAGTCAAAATCAGAAACTAGGCAACATATACAGGCGGCGCATAATGCACCCATACACGCAGCTTCATAAGGGTCCCTCTCCTGACGTCGTCGTCGACTGTCCACGACGACAACCCTCTGATTTGGCCTCCGATTATGTGTGTGAACGCTGTAGTTTACTTGTCCTGGAAGAGCACGTCCATGTACCGGCTTATATCCATGATTGGGAGGATGTTGTTGATGTTGTGGATAGGCTGCCGTCATCCCCGATGTGTAATTTCCGAAAGGATATTGAGCCGAATAAGCAGGAGCCTGTTGCAAAACCGGCGGTGCAGTGGCGTATTCGTATGGTGGAGGTGGCGGTAATTGTTGTGGTGGAGGTGGTGGTAGTTGTGGTGGTGGGTGTCCTTGATGGTTCATTGCCTTTAAATCAGCCTGCGACTGTATAAAAAGCAATTAAATAGATTATTAATGATGTCTTGGTTATATAATATCAATCCAAACCCCCTTACTCACAATTGTTTCTTACCTTGTTACTTTAATAATTCAGGAAACCGCATGGATTTGAAATCATGTGTAGAAGGCGTTGATGTCTCGGACAATTTCACGCATTAACTCCTGCACTTAGCACCAATGTGTTAGATAGTTAGCAACATTCGTTATAGCAGGATCTTTATTTTGTATTCTAGTAATAATCAAAAAGAAGAAATCTAATTCGTCTGACGTACTCCGATAATAATAGTTCATATCATTATAATACAAGCCTATAGTCTCTATTATTGATCGATAAGCTTTTGTTAAACATGTTGTGACTGCGCGTCACCGGTTTCTATGGTTTCCAAAAATGGATATTAAAATCGGTATTTGTGATAGTTACATGGCCAAAACACTGCTGTTGCTTCGAACATTAACTGATGTTAATTACCAATAATTATAGAATGCAAACTGGAGCCCCTATAATTATTCACGTGTATTGAAGCAAACGTAATGTTTTTTCTATATCCATGAAGAAATCCTCTTTAAGATCATAAGATACAATAGTTTTAAGATGTATAAATAACGTTGTTCATCACATTTTCAGTAGACTCAATTCCGCGTTGGCGTTTGTGGCCAGCAATGCATAGGCCTACTTTACGTTCCCTACTACTGTACTATTTTTCGTGAATAAAATACGATGTAATGTACATTATCCATTGTGCTGCAACCGTACTATTGTTTCCTGTTTACAGTATGTACACACTAACTCTATTTATATACTGTTTGTCATATAAGTCTGTAACCTTTCCCGTATAATAATATTATCGATTATTCTTTTGGAACTGAATATGTTGAATTTGATATTGGTGTTTTTATTGTTTTATAGTTTGTTTGTTCAGTAAAATACAAATAGAAAACCTCTTCTGCTCAAAGTTCTGACTTTTGTCAAATAAATTCAAATAGTTTTAATTATTGAAGGTAGAGTATTTAATATTTTGGTTAAAATGGTTTACCAACAGAAATTTGTTCATATTCATCAATGAACATGTATCATGTCATGTGTTTCTTGTTTCAACTATATATCTTGTACTAGATTCAATGTGTTATCATTCTTTAAAATGCTCGCCATGTGTTGCATGTGAAAAGATGATTACTGAACTATAAAATAAACAATACAAAATCAGTAATATAATGTATATTGTACTTTATTAAAGTCATAGCCAATCAAATGTTTCATTGGTTTTATATTCAATGATGAATCTAATATTATACGGTGACTAAATTAGAAGTAGGAACGTGTTACATGATACTCTGATTGTTACATTATGACTTGCTTTCCTATTATGGTAAACAAATCAAACCAGCATTTTGAAATAACTGCAATATTTCGAAATTTCAGCTAATTTTACTCTTCCCTGGAATAAAGCCATTTAGAATATATTTCTCGTACGTCTTCACTATTTTAATTGTACCAAAACAAAACAATAATTGCTTACTCATTGCATATGTCTAGTGAATGTATATAGTATTCTTTATTAGGCTTCTTTCGGTATTGAAATTAAACATGTATTTTGTTACAGAAAACTAATCATCCTCAAACTCAACATCATAATTAATGTTTCGTCAAACGATAATGGATCTAAGAATGTTGTTCTCGGTTTTCACAAAACCACTTATTAGTACCTTGGGATTCCAAATAGATTTACTCCACTACACCTTCTCGAGGTGAACACATGCAAAAGTCACAAATAGCTGCGATAATCGGAACACGATGAATTCTTCCTCGATAGTCGTTTGGTTCCTGTCTAACGCGTCTCTCATCATCAATGACGCAAACTGTATTCCGTGAAACGCTTCTTGGAAGGATTGTAATCGGCAGTTGGTTATTTTCTTCTTTCTTCTGAGTAAAGTTATCATTTTCATTAGAAATATTTTTTACTGGTTCTTTCTGTTCATTTTCATCATAATTAATGTCTGATTGTTTATTTTCCATTGTTAGATACTTTATGGCTGCCCTGTTCTATTTTCAATATATAGCGTTATGTCATTTTGCTTGATAATATGTATAATAGGCATCATTACCATCGGTTTCAGAGCCATTATTCGACTCTTGTAGACTTGTATCTGCAGTGAAAATAAAATATTTATATATATATTTCTGCAAAACTGTCTCTTAGTTTGCTACATTTGTATAACGTACGTAACAATGCTTCCATCATCACAAACTAGTCCTAAAATAATTTAAATTGCATCTTTTTGTGTTAACATCAGTCTACACTATCAAACTAGTTTGACAAAAAAGTATGATGTGTCCAAATATGGTAGTGATATGCCCAAATAAGGTACTAATATTACATCATAATATCTATATATGGGCACATCGCATTTCTTTGTTACATAAAGTTTGATAGTGTAGACAGAGCTTTACACACTAAATACGAGTGGTAACGATGTCAAATCCTTCATTTCTACTGCGCATATCAACAAAGTCATATGCCTAAATTTCATAACTTAATTTTCTGTCTGTAGAAAATTATTGGAATGAGACCACAGTATCGTATCGATAGCCATATTAAATTAATTGTTATTGTAAACTATTTGTTGTACCATAGCAAATGAACGGTATCATGTACCTCACAGTGACATTTTGTAGGATTTCCTGTTATGTGATTGTAGGCCTAATTGATTTCAACAAGTGGGTCTACATCTGTGAACCCTGCCCGTGCGGAAATTAAAATGTAGACTTAGAACTTCTTCTATAAAGGTTAAGACACAAAAAGTCAAACTAATTATTATATGATATTCTTATCTTAGGCCTACCTAGTTGCCAATTATAACTTACACGGCGGAAACACACACTAGAAACAGAAGATATTCCTTGTGTATTTAAAGTGGAAAAACTAAATTTGCATCAGTATTATAATACCTACCTGCAGTGTTTACTGAACGATATAATATCAGCTACTCCATTCCGTCAAGGCCTAGATTAGAATCTACATGCTAGGCATATAATATTGACTACCATCCACTGTCTTCATCTGTATTACTACATCAATTGATTATGTAGCAAGTACTCGCTTCCTGCCTTTTCATGTAACAACCGTCGATTTAGTGAGCCTTGACAATTTCATTATCCCGTACTACGTACACTTGAATAGAGTATAACTAATTCTGCCTTGCGTTTGAATATTGATTAAGAAATCATTGATCGAATAACGTTGTAAAAGCGTAAAATTATAATGTGACCTAGAGTTAATTATTTCTATAAGAAGATAAGTCGGATATGACATCATTAAACTTCTATAACTGTTTACAGAATATCGATGAGTGACAATAGGTTAAATAAAATTTAAAAATAGAAATCAATACAAAAATTATACATTGCGGTATTTCAGTGATATCAAATCAACAGGAATAAATGGTAAAATAATGTTATGTTCTGGTTGGATGCAGAATAGAACATACATTGCAATTTGACGTGTTGCCATACGGATGGATACGGTATAGTCTGAAAAAAGGTATTTGTTTGGAAAAGTTGAAAAAAGAAAAAAGCGGAGAAGAGAATTTGTGATTCAGCAAAACGTTACAGTTGCACCGCTATAAATTGAGACTGTTCAGCATAATGGTATCGATTACTAAAATGTAATTTAAACGATGATAAAGAGATTGCAAATGATGATCAAATGAATGTAATAGTCAATCATGTTTGTAGGATCAAATGTCTATGTAAGTCTACTTTAATTCAGGGAATGTAGAATTGTTAAAACATTAAAATGTACGGTAGTTCATATGTAAAAGGAATTTATCATGATGTTGTACAAAATTGAAACACAGTCTCACAATCCCTTTTCTAAAATATAATTTATTTGTTTATTAATAACCCAATCCTCGTGGTATACTGAGGATTGATCCCATAAGTAAAGAAGCTGTATCGCAAACCTTGGGTTTTTATTCGTCATGCATACACTTATTTTTATATATCTATATTCGACGGAATTAGTTTCAATATTAAATAGTTCTTATCTTGGATGTTGTAAGATAAAAATATTTACTATGTAAAATAATTAACGTTATATTAAAGAACCAATTAATATTCCTAAATCAAAGATTACCCATTTAATTTCCATGTTCATAGCTTTTTTTAACCAATCCAACAATTGATTCTTGGACCACAACATTTTAAATAACTACTTTTCTCTCCTCAAGTGTCGTTATTTAGGCCTCATAAATCATCTGCATGCCATAAAAATGTTCTTAATGGATCTTATAGGTACATTAAGTGACAGTTCTAAGACTAAATACAATGTTCTTTGAAAGAAGCATATTATAATATTGTCATCAGTTATAAATTAAAAGCGATATTAAAATGCTTGGTTGTAACTTTCAAATTAGGTAGGTATTCTGCCGTACTTTGAGAAAAGGCATTATCTACAAAAAGGTACTTTTGAGTAAATGAGCAAAACGCGTTTTTGTTTATTATAAAAAACATACAAATAATATTCTATTTCTAAATGTATAGTCTTGAGAAGAACATCAACCAAAAATATGCCATGTATGGTCAATTCAGATGTTAAGTTATGCCCTTAAGAATCAAATAAGACAAAAATCTCAATTTCGAAAAAAATGTAGATAATGCCTTTTCTCAAAGTACGGCAGTATTAAAACAATGTACATGTATCATAAAGTTGATCATAGCTGACAAAATACACAAGCAGCACAGACGACCGAAAGACCCAGAAATCCAAACCATCCAACATCCTTCTGGCATTCGCAACAGCAACAGGTGTGTTCTTCATCCTCTGGGATAGAAGGGCTAACCGTCCGGGAATCACTATGATAAGACGATGGAAAAGGTTGGGCTACGACGACTCGATTGGAATAAGGTGGAGGAGGTTCCACGGGTCGTGTCTCATATTGCTTTAGACTGATGTTTGTTGCCGACGCTGAGTAGTCATAAGGTGGCAAAATAGGAGTTTTTTCAGAATCAGAATCTTCCATCGTCAATATTGTTAATGGAAATATATGTTTATTTTGTAACAGTGTTTCTATCTTGGTATACTACACATTTTCACGACGTGAAATTCCTCAAAAGACAAATACGTATATGCATCATATTGCAAGAAGCTGAACGCATGTGTTGTTTACGTTTTGTATTAATCCAGTGTCGACAATTAATTGAAAAAATCTATCCATAAAATCCATAAACGAGGGAATTTAGTAGATCCTAAATAAATACACTTCAACATACACTTTCGGTTAGATGAATCCTGATTCACTGAAATATACAAGATAACATTGTGATTTAGTATTAAAGGAATAATAATTTAGCAATCTCTGTGTGTTTCAATTGCGGTACTGTATTTAACTGAACACAGAGGTTGTTCTTGGCATAAAAAAATGTATAGAGGAAAAACTTGTATATTTTGAAATAAGCAGAATCTAAGCATAATACTATAATAGTTGGCTATTAAAATTAACAGTCATAATGTTATGATGATCCATTTGATTTCACTATACGAATATCAACATTTCTAATTATTAACTATTTTGTATAATAATGGTTTCTTACTTACGGGTAATCTTTATTTTAAATGGAATAAAAAAAAGAATTATATTGCAACTGTTTCTGATCTTAGAATATGACTTACCAAAACGTATGTATCATGTTGCTGTTTAGCTATCCTTTTTTGTGAGGTATAGGGCCTACTCAAAGTTTCTAAACCCTTGCCGTCAGATATCCTCTTGCGAACGTTGTCACACTGTCACGTTGTAGGCCTAATCGAACATCAATTATTCTATTAACTACCAGTATGTGAATTCATTAACGACGTGGGTATATATAATAGAGAGCCTTGTTATTCGCATCTCTCTAATACAATACTGTATATAATATTCACCATTGACAGTGATAACCATTTAAAAAAAACGAGGTTGGATTTTCTGTTTTGCTGGTACCGCTCAGTCATACACGTGATTTTTAGTTACAATAATTATAATAATGATCATATTAGCATTCGAATTAATTCAGAATATATAAATAAATTGACATGACTATCACACAAAGAATTACAAAATTATCGCTATTAATGGCCTCTATTTAGAAACCGCCAAAGCTCTTAAACATGCGTTTTGCTATAACAATTTCAGTTTTGTGTTACAAGACTGGGACACGTATGGGTATTTTCTTGCTGATGTCATTTTGCTTGCTTGTGAAAGTGTTCATAATAAACCTAGTCCAGACACAAATCTTGCGATTACAGTACTTCGCTGAACTTATTACTTTCTTATATTTTTGTCTGCGATATTATTTATTTGTTTGTTCATTTTGTTTGTATGTTTCTAAACGTAAAAATCGGATCTTTACCAATTTTAAACAAAATATAGATATATGGTCACAAAATACTCCATTAAATTGTTGAGGCAATCTTGACCAGGATCTCAATTTTGAATATTTTAATTTAATTTTAGACAGATCGTACCCAAATTCAACCCACTGACAATTATGTAGCTACAATGAATCCATTGATTTTTGGAGGCAATGTCCAGACGAGGATCCCAATTATGGACCACTTTTAGGTTGTGGGTATGTCACCAACTGAAAACTACATAGTTTGTATAATATAACAATAAACGTATATATGATTATTATATTAAAACTCCTGTTTGCCCTACACTTTAGTTCGGTATTTCAAACAATTGGAATTTTAAAAAGGGCATAATAATTTTTATTTTTTGGAGGTCAGCCCTTGGCAGATGTATGTACAACACATAGTAACCTTTCTAATAAAACATTGGCAACCTTTCGTATTATTATTTCACAAATTCATTTCCCTATAGATCTTGTTAACGTATAGCCTCACTTAATTTTGTAATAAATATTAATTATGGTTATAATGATTAAGGATATAAATAATCCTGAGATCATGCTTCCGAATTTAATTTAATGATTTAAAAAAAACAACAGTTGATACTTATACATCTTACTTTCTTTATTAATTATATCACCTTATATAGAGATCCGACCTTAAAAACTAAGAAAGAACGTGTCCTGGAGCACGTGTCCAAATTTAATTGAATAATTAAAAAAAAACAGTTGACACTTATACATCTTACTTTCTTTATTAATTACATCACCTTATATAGAGATCCGACCTTAAACACTAAAAAAGAACGTTTTTCATTATAATATTTATTTATTCTACACTTTTACAACAGTGGCACTCGACCAAATGGAAGGTGCAGAAGAAAGGACAACAAAACATACAAAAAAACATGGTATAGTAAACAACAATTACAATAAAAAGTCAATGTAAGTCAACACATGGGTAGCTCTAACCTATGAATTGTTGGTCTTTATATCATATTTACTGCACTTGCTTTTTATGGATTTTTTTTCAATTTAAGAAAATTTTAAGTAACTTTTAACCCAATTGATTGGATCTGAAATGTAAGATATTTGCTCTTTTATCTAGTGTTCGTATTGCATTATATGTTCATTTTGTACTTCTACGGTTGGTTGATTTCGGTCTTTTTGCGTTTGGAACACAGGAAGAGCGTTTTGTAACTGCACTATTTCGTGCATGCAATTTTCATTATGCACTTTTGGCTCTATAACTTGCATACTGTCAAACCCTTCTTCGATTGTCGCTGTATCTGCTGCGGTTGTGTGTACATCCACCTTTGTACACGCATTTGGTTTGATTTCTGGCCAGATTATATCCAAATGTTCAAAGTCGTCGTCCCCCAAAGAATGTGGTCCAAAACTTGATGCATTTATTCCATCAGGTTCAACGGAACTTGCACTAACAGTCCTATTTTGTTTGGTCATGTCCATACCTTCGTTTTTCAATAGTCAGAAACTAACCAACGCCTGAAACTTAAAAAAAAACTTTATCGATTCGATCTTGAAATATCTTATCTGAATTATATATTTAATTTTTATTAAGATATCGTACATTTTAATGGACCATGTTGTTATTGTTTAGAGTTAACAAAAGATGGCGGCGGATGACGTTCGAATTGTCTTTTGCTTGTCATATACAGTGTTTTTTAAATTCAGTGTTTTCTCATAGACTGGTTAAACAATTATGAATTGTTTTTCATGATAACATGACATGACAAAATATGTTCCACCATCAATTAAGAGTATACATTGGTTGTAACAGGTCTCTGGTGGTTGTGACTTTCAGCGAAGTTGATTATAGTGGACATTCTGTTTTCGCGTTTCAGATAAAGTGTTTACTATTAAAACAGTGAGGCTCTCCTTCCATAATATACTCATGTCATATTGTGTATTAATATTGGCCAAATTAGGTCTATCACATTGCTAAAGTTACCGTGCGTCTTCACCTGACCAATCAAAATAGGACTCAAAACTACAAAGACATGATTTATAGCCTAAGTATTATGATACGACGATAATAATTAATATATTATACCTACCTTTCTGTAGTATCTTAAGCTGTTTTATTATTGTAGCCCGTGGTAATAACTAATATAGCCTGTAGTCAATTCCTATACCTACCTAACAGAAACGCAATAAGAAAGGGTGCGTCATCTTAGTCACGTCCGTCCGTTTCAACCACTGCCTTTAAGTTCCGTTTCACGATTGTTGTTTTAGATATGTCATTTTATCTGGATATTTATTATCTTGGCCTTTCAAGATGTACAAAGCAATTGAGAGATGGTTATTAAAACAGCATTGTGGCGTACTATATTTAAGAAATATTTTTTTATTTATTTATACTTTTATGATGTGAATTTAACATAGACCTAATAAGGCCTAACCAAGTTATCATATCACATAATATCATACTGAACATGGAGATACCGTAATAATATGTTTCACCTCACCAGCCCATAAGCTTGAAAGTAGGCCTACGGGAAAATGTGGAATAATTTACCAATTATGTGGGCTTATTTTAAGAAAAACTTTTACATTATCAATCCCCATTTTCAATTTGACACCTTTTTTCTGCTTATTGTTTTGTTTTAGTTGTAATTTTTCTACTTGTCAAAAACGCTATGCTTAATAGAAAATGAATAGTCCTAAATACATCTCTTTAAAATATTACATAATATCTGATCCCGGTGTGTGTCGTGTCACAGTCGAGTGATCATTTGTGACCTTTGACCGTTCGTCTCCGCGCGAGTTTGTTATTTTTTGTAGCGGAAGTCAATACAAAATGTCTACTAAAATACGATTAGAAGGAGGTGAGGTGATCCCAGCTCAGACAGAAGGAAACAGTGATGTTTTTCGTGATCAGCCTTTTCTTTTAGCTAAATCTAGGTAAGCGAATTAACGTTGTTTATTTGGGCTAGGCCTAGGATAGCTGGATGGTTGCTTCTGTGCTTCTTGTGCAGACGGCCTCACAAGAGGCTGTCCTCTGGGCCTAGCCTAGGCCCTAGGAGGGTCAGGCAATGACATTGGGTGGAGACTGAATATTATATATCCAGGACTCTACTACTGTACTATGTACTATCGGCGCCGTACTATCTCCTTTGATAATATATTTATAAAAGTTAAAAAATTAATATCCATTATTATGTACACTACTGTTTATACAAAAAAAGTTCTTATTATTTGAATATCATTATTATTATTTTTTGCAATTGAAAGCAATTCTTTTTGTAAGTCAATGATATTTTTATTTGTCTGAAACAGATGGGTGTCTGATGAAGAAGCAATAACATGTCTTGTTTGCCAGAACAAATTCAACCAACTTCGTCGTAAGCATCACTGTCGCCAGTGTGGTCGAGTACTTTGTAGTAAGTGCTGTAAGGAGAAGGTGCCGTTGCCACAGCTTGGATTTGAAGAACCTGAGAGAGTTTGTGATTACTGTCTGCCAATTACAGAGCTGGTAACCAAGTCAAGGTCTAGAAAAATTGTAAATATTCACCGCTGTAACTTGTAAATGTATAATATTTGATGGTATTGTAACAAAAAATGTTTGTCAATTTCTTTTAGAGTGTTCCTTTAACAAAAATTCCTCCAACAAAAAAGACAACTTTTGGGGTATTCTACTGTCTACTAATTCATGTTGTATACGACTTCAGATTAAAGATTTTTATTGTAATTGTTCCCCTTGTTTATAACTTATGTAATTTTGTATATATTTTTGTATATATATTTGTTGAATTGTTCAAATTCAATTTCTATTTCAATTTTTTTGTTTTATGAATTGCAATAAAGTTTTTATTTATCTTCTTCTTCTTCGTATTTGGAGCCAACTTCAGATGTGAAGACTCTGCTCCTCCAACTCTGTTTTGCTAGCTCTACAGTATTTGGTTGTGTTTCTATTTGGTTGTGATTCTATTTATTTATTCTTTAACAGAGAGAAAACTGACTCTCTTATTTATTTATAATTATTTTTTTTTTTTTCTTCCCTTTCCTATTTCTCTCTTTTTCTTTTTTTAACTTATATAAATATATATACATGTCTATCTATCTTGTTAATGAAACATTAAAAACTTTATTGATAGGTCTTTCAGCAGGAAGCTGCGCTGACACTATCAGAAGAGATCCGGAGCCCATCTGGTCTCTGTAAAGTGGTTGAGTTAGGAGGTATCCAGACATTGGTATACTTGTCACGGCTTTCCGATGACAAGATACGGCTTGCATGTGCAAAGAGCCTGCACATCCTGGCAACACACCAGCCATTGCATAGGATGTTGGCAGATTCTGGAGCTGTCCGGGCTGTCTGTAGGTGAGTAAAGATATACAATAATACTTGATATTTTGTTTTACACTTCCAACAGATGCCAATCAAATAGTTTCACCTCAGATCTAACTATGAGGAGCTAAATTCTGGACTGGCTTCATTGTTTTTCTCTATTCATTATTTCATTCTCTATATATAATATTTAGTAATAGTAAACTGATACTTAAATTACCAATTATTTCACTTTCTTTTAGTTTGTTGTCATCAGCCAATGAGAATCAAGAGCAGTTGATAATTGAGGGCATTAGCACACTAATGATCTTCTGTAAAGCACCAGACACAAAGGCCAAAGGTCAGAGCAAGAACAATTAAAACTAATTGTTACATAAAACTTGTACAGAATTATAATTGAAAAATGTTTTTTCATAACTTCTATTTCCCTTTTTAATACATAACATTATCATGTATTACTGTTTCGGAAAAGATTTTTTAAGCTTTTGAAATTCTGTAATTAAAAGCCAATTATGTATTGTGTTAATAATAAGTTGGAAAAAGGATGTCTGCCCAAACATTCAGTTTAGTGACATCATATTTTGACTGAAACCATGGAGATATACAAATAAAAATACCTCTCTCAAAAAGTATATATTTAGATATTTGATTATTATTTTTATTATGGCTTCTTATTATTAGAGTTAAAATTCATTAATTGGACTATTTTTTCAGCAATTACCCAGGGTGTATTGCAGCCTGTTCTGTCATTGTGCAGTATGAATGTTTCGGAAGCCATTGCCTTACTATCGGTCATGACCCTTAACCTCATCACAGAACACCAGGACAACCACACAGCATTAATTGAGGTCAGAGTTGAAATATGTTATTCTTATTGTTAATTACGTAGATTCATAAATATAAATATTTGTATTACTGTATCATGAAAAATAACATAAATAGGTGGATCCTCCACATCCACCGCCCTCTCCTCCTATTTTTATTTCGTTTTGGAAATTGCAATGCAAAATATTTGGATATAAATTAAAGTTTAGCACTTTTTACAATTTTAGCCCCAGGGCCTAGGCAAACAATATGAATAGTGACTACTACCAGCTTACCCAACTGCGTCAAATGGTAATAGATAACCGCTAGCTATACCCGATTGAACTAAACATTAAGTTGGTTAATTTTTCTTTTTTTTCCCAGAATGATCGGAATGCTCTTCCTCGTCTTCTCTCACTGACTACAGCTAAAGATGAACAGGTACTAGTCTAAATATAGTATTTATTAATGTACTGTTTCCCAAATTTTAATAGCATGAAACAAATGAAAAAATATTGTCTTTATAGATGCAAGAAGTAGCTCTTAAGACACTTGGACGTCTGTCTATGGGATCAGATTGGCACAGGCACAGAATAATTCAGGTAATCATAATTATGTTTCATATGGCCTCCTGCATGTAAAGTTCATGTTTCATTTCATGTTTTTTTTAAAGAGATAAATATGGAGTTGGATGGTGAAACATGAAATCTGGCAAAATTTTCATTCTTTTCTGTTAATATATTTTCACAAAACATGACTTGCAATAACATTAATCTAAAAGTACAAATCTAGTTTGAAATATATTTACAAACTATGCTGATCTTGAGTCGATATACTGAGTGTTTGAAAATGCAATTAAAATCTTGTGATGAAAGATGACATCAAAATACTGCACCAAAATCTGACTATACTTGTTACTTTTCAGGAGGATTTTTCATCAGGTCGTTGTTTAGTTAGCGCAATCAAGAACAGACCGAGAAATAAGCAAGTTCTTACAAATGCAGCTTGTCTTATTGCAAACCTAGCAACCTCTGAACAAGATCAAGTAAGCAATATTTATATAGTAAATATTATAAAATAGTGTAGCATACAAAAGGCATTTATTTTATTTATTTAATTATACATAAAACATAAAATCCATTTTCACAGTACTGTAATATTATTGTATTTAAAATTTAGTAAGTAAGTAATATTTATTGCTTTCCAAGAATAGTACAATTTATGAAATAGCATAAAATATGAAAAAAAATAAATACATAAAATAATACAAAGATTTTAACAGGGAACGCTGGTAGACTGTATGGATGGAATGTGTACTTTGTTATCTCAGTCAGCAGACCAGAAGGATCTCTTCTCACACGTTGCCAGAGGAATTGCTAACTTTTCTAAATTTAAACAAAATTCTTACCGACTTGTAAGTAGCACAGAATTATTAAATGAGTAAGCCGTAAACATCCAATGGTAATAAATAAGGTAGAAACAAGTGAGTGCAATGTACTCTAATGGTTTGCTTTTAGGTACTTGAGTAAAGTAAGTGATGTGATTATAAAACATACATGTTGTTTAGCATTTAAAGATGTATTGTCCCCCTAAAAAAAATAATTCTAAAATGTTTTTGTTGTTAAATATGCTTACTGCTATTTTAATGTCACCTAATAGTTGTCCACTTTGACCAAAAATTTGATCGAAAAAATGTATTTAGTTAAAAAACTGAAATTTAAAGCAAAAAATAGTCAAATTGGCTTCCAGAATGGGTTTTTGGTTGAATTTAACCATTTATTTTGTTATATATTAAGTGAAAACCTTAATTTTTTCGGGGTTTTTTTTTACGAAAGTGATTAACTTTATTAAAACTACAAAATAATCTATTCAAAGTCTGATTTTATTAATCTATATTTTTCATGTTTTTGGGGGACAATTAATCTTTAAGTCTCTAATTCATATCTAATCTATTCAACTAATAACAATAAAGATTGGTATTGGTAATATAACTACAAAAGAAAATAAAAATAAAGGATGGCTGAATAAAGAATAGACCAAGCATTCAGATATTTGAACTATCACACTCATGTTACTAAAAATGAGCAGGCAGGAGTTGTATTATTTGTGTCTTTTTGTGGGGTGGAAAATGAGTATGTATATTAGATTTTCTGACAACACTCGCATTTCTTTTTCTATAGGTTCAACATTTGCCCAATATTATTTCAATGTGTGTAAAGGTAATCAAGTTGTTTATTTAAATAGAAAATAACCAAATCTATTAATTTGAATATTTTGATAGAATTTATTATTCTCAACGTTATAGTTGCTGGTTTTAGTAGCTATATCATTGTGTGTTTTTTTATAATCTGCAGTCACCAGTTGAGGACATCAGTCAACATGGCTTGCGGACTGTGTTATACTTACTTCAGTATTCAACAGATGCTACAATAAGGTCCTTAATGAAGTAAGAAAATCATCATATGTTTATAGTCCAGTATCCCTCCCTATAAATATACTTTACCTGTACAGATGGCTTAATTGTTTTCATCAATTGTTTATTAGTAAGTGAGTGGCCAAACGGTTAAGATAGTGGAACCGTAATCCATGATAGACAAGGGTTCAAGGCTCACTAATTGCTCTATGGTTCTGGTGGTAGAACAATTCTTCCATGATAAGAACTATAAACCGTTGGTCCAGTGTACACACATTGCTTGTGTGCAATTTAAAGAACCTAGTAGGGGTTCACATACAGCCAATGTCAAGGACAGATGAGAAAACACCTTAAAGTGGCTACACTGACATTATGGACCCTTAAGCATGTAGTGAAAAGTGTAACATCTGATTCCCCAACACCATGAGCAATGATCCATTCGTTATTATTATTAACATACCTATATTTCATATTTGTATTTAAATAGTGATGGAGCAATTCATGTTTTTAAAAGTATGGTTAAAACGCTTGGTGTGATGGACAATATGCAGAGAGCTCTGGTCAACAATGTTGAGGAAAGGGTCTCACCAGCATGATATGGTAATCATTACATTGTATTCATTTGATATCATTCAGTACTTATAAGATAATATGTTATCAATATGTATTCACACTCAGATGTAGTATGGGAATACATAAATGAAATAGAGTGGGGAACAGATCGGTTGCTGAGCTGTGCAACAGAATATTAAAACATTAATTACTGAGCATTACATAAACTGTTTTAAAGATAATGAATAGAATAGAATATGTTCCTTATAAATAAATGTAATGTATAATCTTAATAATTATAGTATATCAAATATTAATGATCAAAACAAATGGTGCTATACAGTTTAAAAGTACTTAAGAATGTGTAATTGTATGTGTATGTCGACTGAATGTTCTATGATCTTTGCAAAAATTGTTGTTGAAAAGTATGGTTTAACAGTAATGGAGCTTGGCGGCTAACATGCTTGTCAAGGTCTAGTGGCCGCGTTTATCTCTTTCTTTACACCACTCCCTAAAGCTCTGTCTACATTATTAAACTTTATGTGACAACAAAATGTGATGTGCCCATATATGGACACGGTGACGTTATATCACTACCATATTTGGCCACATCACATTTTATTGTCACATAAAGTTTGATAGTGTAGATAGAGCGTAAGCCTAAAGATTTATAAGCAAGATAAATGTTAAAGTTATAGTTTATCCAGGGGTTTATCCATCCTGTAATTGCCGAGTTTCTCGTTTTAAAAAAATACAGTATTCTTAGCAAATTGCTAAAAGCACTACGTACTTATGTACAGTATGGTTGTGTTTAATATTATGCAAATGCCCTCCTATAAAACACTCCCGGTGCAAATGATTTATTTTGCGAATACAATAATGTATGAGTGAATGTAAAGATGCTACTGTACTATATAAATATTTAGTGAATTGAAAGAGTATATAAAAATAAATATATATATTTGTACTAACATATAAAGTAGCCAAAATGGACAAATATATTGGCCAATATAATGTTAATTATTCTAATTATCTGTATGAATCATCCATGGCTAAATGTTTTAAAGCTTGGTTCCCACTTTAAAAAAATAATATGCCGTAGAGCTACATAACCGACGCAACATAAGAAAATACTCTTCTATCAATATCGCATCCCTCTTACATGAAGTTGAATCATGCTGTTGCGATGTACGTAAGGCCGATGACGATGTTTGGTTCTCATGCAAGGTTCTTTGCATCAAAACGTTGTGTTTGCGTGTAAACCAAGCTTTATTTACATCTCATGCAGGTCTATTACTTTCCTCAACTGTGTAATTCAACAATGGATTAACTAGGCATACTATATATGTTTGTATAGCTAAATTGTGTTTCCATTGTTATATTTTAAAAGAAAAATATATATTATAAATAAATTTTATATATAGATAATGTTTTAATACTGTATTGTTCGTTTGCGAGTGTAAAAGATGATAACTTGTATATAATTATTATGCAGTTCGGTGATAAAAACGCATCTAAACGCATATAATATAAACTTAAGAGAAGTCTGTATTTTAGCCAATCTATGTGTATAACACACAAGTTTTTACCCCAAAATTGGGCGCTATTTTTTTTTTTCTTCGGAAGATCATACCGGTCCCGAATTTCGGAAGATCAGATAGCAATATTAGCGCATTGTTATCGTAGTCATATTACTTTTAAAAACGGACAACGCTTTTATATTTCGATAAAACACAGTTCTATGACACCACATTATATTCGCATACCACCTAATGGCATATCGATCTGGGCTCCCGGGTGCATTATTTTTTTTCCTATGAGCCTAAGGCAGAAATGATGAATAATTCATTAGAATAATTATGACATAATATGGGACATTATAGAGGGCGCTATATAAGCATGGAGAGAGATTAAATAATTAATTTGGTCTAGTGGTATAAGGCTTTAACCTTTTTACACTGGAGCCCTCGGTTCGAGGTCTATCAAGAACATGTTTTTTTTAATAGTTAAGAGAGATTATTTAGAGGGTTCGGTTTAGAATATTTATGAAGTAGATCAGCTTGCAATTCTTTATAATAGAAAATAATTAAGGAAATGAATTGTTCATGATTTCTGCCTTAACCTCATAGGAAAAAAAATAATGCTTCCCAGGTAATCCGGTCACCTTCCTTCTCTTGAGTTTGGCCGTTTGTTCTAAATACAAAACAACATTTTAAAAATACAACTAACGTATATATCTATTTTACTACTTTATAGCAGGTGAGAAGCATTTTAAATGTATTTTTCCATATCTTTCTATTTACATGATGACATTATATTGCATTGACAACATACCATGCTCTCAGTCGTTACTTCTATCAACTGACAATGACGACATGAATTATTTCTGACGTCACTGATCTCTGATGTGCTTTGAACCAAACGACGAAACAATTAAAACAAAAATAAGCTATAGTAATTTTAACAATATGTCCCACAACTTCATCTTAACTACTATGTAATGGACGTCATATCTTTGTAGTACCAATATATCTTCTACCTTAAAGCTCCCATAGTCCACTGCATTAACTACTGTTGCCTGCTTAGCCAGCCGTGTCTTATTTTTTTAGACTAATATACTAAACAAAGGTGATATCTTTCAACAGCTCTTGGTGCATTCGTAAATCACTTTCTAGCATCTAACTCAATTTAATATAGTTACACAAAAGTTGAAACTTTTATAGAGCACCAGCTCGTAGTTTCCCCTCTGAACTACGTAAAGCATTTTCAACACTGTAGACAAGTGTACATAAGAGAACTTCATTGTCTTAGGATGGAGGTGTGGTCTATCAATTCATCGTTTTTTCATACAAAAATATAATCTTCTGAGTTAATTCATCAAGAATAACTATATACTTTGAGCGTTTTTTTCTTCATGCGTGTACTTTACAACTAATCAGACCAAGGCATTCTAACAACAGGATGTTGAGCTCCAGAGATCAAATGGTTTTTCTGTGGCTGCGACACGATCAGTTCCACTCCTCTGACAGTCAATGCGCGTCGCGGAGAATATGTCCATAGTACATGTGGATGTGCTCCAGCCTACATATGTGACATCATTACTCCGTCAACCAACTCTTCGCTTCGTTCATCCTGCAGACTTCTTCTCAAACCTGGACCCCGTTCCAGAACTCGGTTTTACGGTGATCGTGCTTTCGCTGTCGCAGCCCCAAAACTCTGGAACACTCTACCCCTCGAAATACGCTCATCAAAATCTGTAATCACATTTAAAACTAAACTCAAAACTCATCTCTTCAGAGAAGCATAATCACACGCTACTACTTGCACATATCTTGGAAAACACAGCGCTTTGAAACCTTTGTCTCTTGCGCTTTATAAATGTTATTTATTATTATTATTATTACAGTCTGTTGGTATTTGTCTCAGCCAGACATAAGATCAAAGGACTGTTACGACTTCTTGGCCAGGCGAGCTCAGTGTCCTGTTGTTAAATTGACTTGATCAGACTCACTCCAACCCATGGTTCCCGTTCAATAATCTAAGTAGCAACTACTATAATGATCACTAATACAGTTACAACTACAATTCCGATTATTACACCCAGTAGTACCTTGTACCGTGCATTTTTGTACCAATACTTTTTGTGTACTTTCTTCGTCGTCTTCGCAAAAGTCTGGGCCTACAATGAAATAAAGTTATTCAGCAGACTATATATCTATTTCCATGAAATTAATCAGTACCGGAGGTAATTTAATTAGGAAGGAAATTATGACAAGGATGGTTATTTTAAGGTGTGGTTCAGTTTGTACAGAAGCCTAGGCTGGTTTCTAAGAAAATTAAAACAAAATAGAGCTGCTCTAATTGAGCAGCTAAGGACATTTTGAAAAATAGCAACAGGTCCTCCCCGGAAATTACACATTTAAATATAAAACGAAATATATAAATCTCCAAGGCTGAGCTAAGAACATTTTGAAAAAAAAAAATTATAGGTCCTCACCGGAAATTGCACATTTAAATATAAAACGAAATATATAAATCACCAAGGCTGAGCTAAGAACATTTTGAAAAATTAGAGCTGTTAGGTCCTCATAAATTGCACTTTTACTTTGGAAATATAAAATCGTATGCCTAAAAAAGTGGACCTATTTGGTCGCATAATTTACCTGTAGTTCAAGTAGATCCGATTTTTCCATGAGATCATCCAGCTTATCACCTCTTTTTAGGATCTGTTCCACATTGTGTATCATGATGCCTTGTAGTTCATCAACGTCATCTTGGAGCTTGGTTAATTTAGTATTCACTGGCTTTCCAGAAGAATTTGTCTACAAAAAAAAAATAACAGAAAAAATTCGAGTGACGATTCGTTTGCGATACGAAAACGGACGTCAAAAAAATATAAAGTATACCCTGCATTAAAATAATACAAGCAGTAAATGATAGAACCAAATTCAATTTAATTTTAATTAATCTTATCTGGTCAGTGTAATTCTGTCCACGCTACAATTTCATCAAAGTAGGTTATACAACTGTACCATTATTTTTGTAATTTCTTCTCTCTGCTGCTGAGTAAATTCAGAATCTTGCGAATCTGTTTTATCAGTATATGATTCTGTTTTCTCTATTATGTCCAGTAGATGATCATATGCCTTCGTTCGACTGTAATCTTTCTCTGCTGCACATAAGTACGTCACACCACTCTTCACGTACACAAAGAAAAGATATCTAAAAACAAACCACAGTGATTGATTGATTGATTGATTAATTAATTTATTGATTCATTAATTGATTGATAACTATCCTCTGCTGTAACTGATCAATACATCAATCGAACAAGTCATATATGTATGTGTGTTAAAAGAATTCTAGATAGGCCTAGACGGAATTCATTCAATTGCAGTAAATGATCGAATTAGGTCCATTTTATTTTGTTCACGTTCAACCATAAAAATTCATTTGTGTGATCATTTAAAAATACATGCACCCATCCCATCGTTCAATACGTATGTCCATAGCCACGTACACATTAACTGTATCCATTCATTAAGCATAGTCATTCACATTCATACCCGGTATCTCTGCCATGGTTACAGATGGCAAAGTTAAGTATGTTATGTCACTGTGCACATTAAGGAAGTACCATGGACCTTTGATGCCTATTGTTTTTTAAGTGAAGCACGATTGAAACACATTTCATGGTTAAGGGTTAATACTAATTATATAATGTCCCATTTCACAAAAAAATGTATGCGAAGATGGTGTTTTATATACTTTTTATTTAATTGTTTCCATAATAAAAGTCCGGTCCAAGTGTATGTGTTTTTAATATCAATCCTATAGTCATAGTAAATACTATTTTTACACAATATGTTATGATGCAAACAAGATGCAAACTTACTGATCGGCTTCATATATAGTTTTGTAGTCACTACTCGTTGATATGTTATGAAGTGCTGAGCTCGCCACTTGTGAAAAGCTTCCTTCGTTGCTTGATGTGTGGTCTACTAGGATGTTCTTTTCTCGGGCAACGCAACTATACAGAATCGGCATGGTTAAGTTCGTCTACTCTCCGTTTCTATTTGTTTAAATGAAACAAGAAAAGATCAGAAATACACATGAACATACAATTGCACCACACGAAAAATTATGGGTAATTTTTGAAACATTCTTAGATGATTCATATTCTAAATATAAGTCATCTACGATTCCTGGTAGAAGTCAATTAAGACGGCGACTGTGTCAAGTGTCATGCGATACGTCCCTTGATACGCTCATTGGTGATTTCGTAAGACTGTAAATATTGTTTATAGAATTTATTAAAACATGCGGCGGGCATAATTGTAATTATAGAGATGTAATTTGGTCCTCCCCCACCCCCAGCCCACTATGACGTAAGCACAACGCAAATGACCTGACCAATGACACTAGCGACAGTTAATGATGATGACGTCGTGATTACGTGCGTTACGCATACGTCCTTATGTTGCGTTGTAGTGAACCGAACTTTATAGTAAACATCACTTATGAATATTACCTCAAATTCACAGTCCCAATAATTCCGCAACCGTAACCGCTAAAGCCTGTATAGCTTTAACACAGCCTACTGTCTATTATTTAGGACGATCCTAAAGTAATAAATCCACGTACAATGTAGCTATATACACCTATACATAATATGTATAATTCGAGACGCATAATAATTAGGGTATTCATAAACTAATGCGAGGGGATTTCTATGAATGAGGACGTGCCTATAATTCTTTTTAAAAATACAATAAGAGCATTTCCTCAAGCAAAAAAAAAATAAATCAATCAATCAAGGAAAATCCCAAGCCCCACAGGAAATAAGAGGCATACCATTTTCAAAACATGCTTGTCCCCAGGCAAAGCAAATGCCCATCTGTAACGTTTTTATGTCCATTTTAGATAATATATATGCATTCACTGTACCTACAGTGCTATTAAAACATGACTTCCGACATTCATTTCCTTTAAACCATACGGCTATATACTTACCAAGGATAAACAATATTTCAGCTTAAAACTGCACGGTACAGGCCTACTATGAATTTTACGAACGTCACACGTTTTAATTACTATTTTATAGGGTTATTTACCTTATAGTTTCTTGGATACGTATTTTCCTTTTTCTAATAACAAGCACTAATATTAGAGACAGCGTAATTTCCAACCTGCAGACGTAGAAGCTGTTACATCAGACACAGGCGAGTGATTGTAGCGGATTGAACTTATCAAGTTGAGTCACTATAGCAGCGTTATCCTTTTCCTTTTAATTTTCGAGGATTAAATATGTTTTATGGAAACTAATTTTATGCTAAGTAGTAGAAACAGAAAAATTAATGAAGAATGATAAAAAACAATAATATGAGTTGAAAATAATTTTATTCTGGTTATTGAATGTTCTTAATCATATTATTCTCATTAATATTAATGAGCGGACACAATTGGAGCGTCTGTAGGGCTATTCAATAACAGAATGAAGCCTTACGATCATCGATATGTTAGTGCACCCCTTCAAATAAATACAGAAGTTTTTTCTTCTCCTTTTTAGTTTAGGGACCTTCTGTGTGTATGCCTATGTGATTTTTTTCAACTAGAACATGATCGCTTCTTTTAATCGGGTTAACGACCACAAGCATGAAACCGAGCATTTCCTGCATACACCCAGCTTGTACAATGTATTATAACCGAAACAACATTATGTTTAAAATAATGTTATACGAATATTCCTAGGCCTACTTACCATAACAATAAAAAGAAACCTTAGTTAGGCCTAATAATACTAAAGAGGGTTATTGAGACAAACGCATCGAATGTAAGATAGATACGGTATCTCATATGGCTACATTAATGTCTACTTACTACAGTATAAGCAAACGTTCTTCTTTTGTAAATTAATCAACATAATACGTGTAAGGGTCCTCAATGTAAACAAAGAGGTTTATTGAGACAAACGCATTGATTAACGTCCTTCGAATGTAAGATAGATATCTCATACGGCTACATTAATGTCTACTTACTACAGTATAAGCAAACGTTCTTCTTTTGTAAATTAATCAACATAATACATGTAAGGGTCCTTAGTATTCAATGGAACTAAAGAGGGTTATTGAGACAAACGCATTGCTTAACGTGCTTCGAATGTAAGATAGATATTTCATATGGCTACATTAATGTCTACTATACTAGCAAAAATGAAATGATAGAATGTATTATGGTATCATCATTTGAATCACCCAGGCAACATAACAAAATTATGGAGATTCTGAGATGATCTGATACCGGTGTTTTTTGTGCCTTTTTTATTTAAACTTATTTATGCAATTGATTTTGTAACTATGGACGTTCGTTTCCGAATGAATGAATGAATTATTAAGGGTCGTTAGTATCCAATGAAACTAAAGAGGGTTATTGAGACATTAAACGCATAGCTTAACGTCCTTCGAATGTAAGATAGATATCTCATATGGCTACATTACTTACTACAGTATAAGCAAAGGTTCTTCTTTCGTAAATTAATCAACATAATACATGTTAGGGTCCTCAATGTAAACAAAGAGGGTTATTGAGACATATTAAACGCATAGCAACGTCCTTCGAATGTAAGATAGATATCTCATATGGCTACATTAATGTCACGTTTAGGCCTACTATAAGCAAACGTAATATTCTTTTCTCAATTAATCAACATAATACACTAAGGGCCCTTAGTTTTCAATGGAACTAAGAGTGATTGAGATATTGTTATACTGTATATTTCCGATTACAGTATTAGTACCCATTGAACATTGCAAGCACTCGAAATAAAATCAAAGTGGCAAATATTATTGCAATAAACAAATGTGTGTTTTAACAGCCGATTCTCGGTACTGAAGTATCATAGAAATATTACTGGTAATAGAACATCACATGTATCTAGTAGGCATATCCTTACATGGCACAAACACCACATGTGATATAAATGAGATGCTGTATTACCAAATATTCCTATAATACTTCGGAAATAGATAGTGTGTGGAGATACAGAACTGGGAATTGGTTGGTTTTAAACTGATAAATCACAATGAAATAAACAAGACAACCATCTTTTTAACCCTCGTCACTATTTTAATATTAGAATATTCCTAAACGCACAAATAGCAAAGATACAAAACACGACAATAAGCACTACATACACATAATAGGAAGACAAGATTTCCAAATAATGGAAATTTAATATAAAAAGATAAATGTTGATTTATAAAATATTAGACAATGAAAGAGGTGAATTAGTTAGACTGTGGACTTTAGGATCAAAACTTAAATGACACTTAATATTTTCCTTTAAATTTCACATAGGTTCTTAATTTTAAACAAGATCCGATTTGTATAATTTTATCAAATATTTACAGTTTATGAATATTAGTGTAAAATAAATTGTTTTTTTATTATTATTAATTTTTTTTTACATAATAAGCCAAATATATAATACACAAATATGTTTTCATGCGATTGCAATTTATACTTATCTTATATTAAAAAGTGAACTGCCATTTGAAAGTACTCAATGATTATTTTTCTATATTTTTAAATAATTTCAATACTTATATGCCAATAGTATCTATATAAACCTTTATATAAATTGTTTTTTTTACATAACTTCATCAACCTATAAAGAAAATTAGAGATTAGAACGAGTATGTATCATTTTGTAAATATTATAATTTGTGTAAAAAAGTAGAGTAGAATAACTAGTAATACTATTTATGCTACAGAAAATCTTGCTAGATATGCATGTAAAAATACACTGCAGTAAAAATATACTGCATTAAAAATATATACAACTGCATAAAATGATATATGAAATATACAGTACTTCCTAATCATTGAATTTAGGCTAATCATTTCACAAAGAAATAAGTGTATTTTGAAGGTGATATGGGTATTATTCTAGGCACCAAGATGTACAAGCTAGGTCTAAAAATAATGTGTACTCAAACACAATCCAGTCTTCACATGGCTGTTAGCATCAAGGAAATCAAGATAATTGGTAAATTTGGGAAATAAAAACAAAACAATTGTTTTTTAGATGAACTAACTAGCATATAAAATTATTTAGACGATTGTAATTAAACAATGGGTTTACAGATTACAAATGGCAAGTACTAAAATACAGAGAATGTATGTACTCTACCAGATAAACTGCTCAGTGTCTACATTTTAGGATGAGCACATTTTTCCAACGAGGTAAATGTAGTCTACTAAATAAACTGCTCAGTGTCCTACATTTTAAGATGAGCACATTTTTCCAACAAGGTAAATGTATTCTGTGTAGTCTAATAAATAAACTGCTCAGTGTCTACATTTTAAGATGAGCACATTTTTCCAACAAGGTAAATGTATTCTGTGTAGTCTAATAAATAAACTGCTCAGTGTCTACATTTTAAGATGAGCACATTTTTCCATCGAGGTAAATGTAGTCTGTGTAGTCTACTAAATAAACTGCTCAGTGTCCTACATTTTAAGATGAGTACATTTTTCCAACGAGGTAAATGTAGTCTGTGTAGTCTACTAAATAAACTGCTCAGTGTCCTACATTTAAAGATGAGCACATTTTCCCAACGTAGTCTACTAAATAAACTGCTCAGTGTCCTACATTTTAAGATGAGCACACCTTTCCAATGAGGTAAATGTAGTCTGTGTACTCTACTAGAGAAACTGCTCAGTTTCCTACATTTAAAGATGAGCACATTTTTCCAACGTGGTAAATGTAGTCCATGTACTCTACTAGAGAAATTGCTCACTATAGTGTTCTACAAAATTTAACACGAGTACAGAATTTCCCTAGAGTAAGCTAAGCTATCTTAAGTGTTCGGTATTCTACAAATACGGCAAGTCAAGGAGTACATGTACTATGCTAGTTTATCTGCACAGTATTATACAATAATTAAGATGAGCACATTATTCTTAACCAAAGAAGGTTATGTACCAATGTGTACACTGTGATTTTATTTAAAATTATGTGTACATGTTTTCATCAGGTGGAGGGGGTCCATACACAGGGTAAGCTAACGTGGTATCTAACTCGTCATTGTGCTGAGCAAGAGAGCTTTCTTGGTACGCCAGCACAAGCTCTTTCAATGTCTTGTACAGATTATAAGGCTCAGCAAATCCATATCCTGTGTCTGTGAATATTATCTTACAATGTCTTGTCTCTCTTTCTTTAGCACTGTAAAAACAGATTAAAAAATGTTATTATTACATTTTTATATTCTGCTTTCATCCTTTTTAATCTATTCAATAATATTTTCAATATGTTTTGCTATACGTTACTATTTATTATACGCAATACACAAACTAAAAACTACTGACATGAAATGACAAAAAGGATAACAAAAATAATAATAAAATTGAAATGGGTAATTTATTTTTTATTTACAGTATAAACAAAATAATCTCAAAGTATAAAACACAAAAAAATAACTATTAAAAATGATACTGTCACATAACATGAAAATTATTGTTACTTACACAATAGAGCATGCATAACCGTCTTGTCTACTACTCTGCCGAATTAAGAAAGTGCCTTTCGCCTTGCCGTGCAGTAGGTTCTCGGCATCAGCACGAGTCAGATTCGGTACGAACCATAAAGTTTCATCGTGATGAGGAAGATCAGATCGCAATTGATTGTGACTACTACAATATAAAAATGATTTTTTATTAAACTTGGCTGCAAAATCTAAAAATTGTGATATAAAAATTTGTGATAATTGCAAATAAAATAATCAGTTTTTCAAGAGAACATGCATAATAACACAAAATATGTTGCTGAATTAAATTTTGTTAACAATATTTAATAATATATACAAAAAGTCTACCTTTCTACATTCTCCATAGTCAGCCAGCTATTAATGTCTTCTCTCTTTACACCTTTCATTCCTAGCCACCTGTATACAAAAATTAAATTATAATATAAATTACACAAACCAACAGTGGTCTTGGTAGTCTACGAGTGCCGCTTACCTGGATAAACCAACATTAGCCTCTCTCTCTGACGAGAGGTAAACATTACGTAAAGAAGAACATTAACATTAATTTTTCCACACCCCCGTCGGATAATGGATCAGTCCGCCCCCAGGACGCCCTCAAGTGAGACGCACCCACTTAACATCGTCATCATTTCTTTTCGTAACACCGTCGTGTATATAGACAATAACTGTAACATTACATTTAAATTTAATTTGTTTTACTTTGTAATAAAGTAGACCCTTTTGGTGTCCCTGAATAGGAATTGACCATAGTGATAAAACATATTATTTCCCCTTGTTTATTTGTTTCTCAAGAAAGTGTCCCTTTAATAGGAGCGTCCCCTGAATAGACGCGTCACAAAAAAGGGGTTTCACTGTAGTGTACTAAGTACTACCATATATTAGGTCTTACATAATGCATTGGTCTCTGATCTTTTTCAATTCCATAATAACTGGTTTAATGCTGTTCATATTTCTGTCCATTCCCCTATTTGTGTTGATCTGTTCTTGTAGCTCATCATTTAACGCTTGCTGGTGTTCACGGATTTCACTCATGCGTGACTGCAATAATTCATAATTTCTCAACAACCTGAGAAAATAGAAACTTAATCTTTAGAATTTATATTAATAATAATATTCAAAATAAATGCTACTATAAACATTCTTACAACCTAATAGCATCATATCATACAACATTCAATTCAATTCAATTCTATTTTCATAAGATACATCATTGTGAAATAACATGACAGTTTTGTAGAATGCACTTATGCTGGAGAAACATAAATAAGTCCAAATACATTGAAACAATAATACACCACTGCGGTGAATAAGGAAAGTGGTACTGTGGCTTTGTGGTTGACATGCTTGTTAATAATCCCAGGGTTCAAATCCTGTCATAGGTTTTCGCAATATTCTTGACAGCCGCATATGATACTAGGTTGAGCATGGGTTTCCCATCCTGTAATTAGCGAGTTGTGTGCTTGAAATTTATTTTCTGGGAGATTAAAAAATAAAATAATACAAATATTAAACATACTCTGGTAAATCTTTTGGGTTAGCTTCCTTCTGGTTCTGTAGGTGAAGTTCCATCTGCTCTTCAAATACTTTGATTGTTTCATTGAATGCATCAGATGCCTGCTGCTTTAATTGAATTTCCTATACAAGAAAAAATACAGAGTATCATCATGATTTGGTATGTATCCATGCACAAAATGTTTAAAAAAATAAATAAAAAATGCACTGAACAGTAGAGATATGGTGCAAATACTTTCCATAGCAACTTTGAACAACAAATAAAACATTAATATTACTTTTTATTAGAAAACAATTGCTCTATCATTTCCAATACAGTGTTTGTAAAGCAATCTGGATGCATTTCTAATTTGTAAAAGTATGAGGTGCATTTTTTATTAACATATCAGTTATGGCTTACCTGCTGTGTCTTACTATATTCATCATACCATTGATCGTACTGCTTTGTTTTCGCAAGATATTCCAAGTTCTTTTCTAGTAATCTATTAATAACCAATTCAATACTCGTTTCTGCTTCATGTTCCTGTCAAAAATAGATTTTTAACAAAATTAAATATTTATTTATTTTCATTGATCATTTCAACGACGCAAAAAAATGTATCTATGAACCAATTCTGTGTTATAGTATTGGTGAGTGTTGACGTTTTAAAGGTGATTCACAATTTAAACTTTTTAAATAATGTCTTCTTTCTTTTTATATAAAATATACATATATTTAAATTTAGTTAGGCTAGTGTTGCCCGAAAGCTCTGCTAACTTTTCTGACTGTTTTACTTTATCGTTTTGATTTAGCTTTTCGCTTTTTTTTTGTATCTCCATTGAGATCCAGCCACTGATACCCACAGCATTGTCATTTTTTCAGTATTTTGCCTTTGGATTTATATATAGATTTATGAAAATGTTGGCATCAGCAATATTGTCTATACATAATTCAAAACACATGTTAGTACTTACACTTTCATACTTAGAAACAGACTGTACAAGCTTTATATCTAAATTAGCGTTGTACTGTGCTAAGGAATGTGACCGATAATGATTGATTAAATCTGGTACTGAATGAAACTTAAGCGGTTCTGAGAAGCCATACATTCTGTTTTTATGAAAGATCTTGATCAGTTTATTGCTTCCACCCTTCCTGTAATAAATAAATATGATATTGTTTATCAGGTAAGAAAAATATTTTATTGCAACCTGTTAAAATTAAAACATGCAAACAGCCTTTTTTTGTATCAAGGCCATTCAAGTACAGACAATACAGAAACAATTACATAAACTATATATAAATTAAGATAGGGAACACTTTCCATTAATTTAATTAAAATATGTATATCTTTTCTTTTTTCCCAATAAATTAGTCTTATTGAACACTAAAGATTTTAAAATACTTTTTAGTAATACAGAGCATCTTTTATCGCATGCAAAAGAGTGTCAGGCTCTCAAGCACTGAATCTAACAAGCACTCTTTTTTACGAAATTGCTTTCTCTACAAAAGTGCTTTTATACTTTAATAAATTACCTTATCATTGGTTTTGTCAATCAGAAATTGAGAGAATATATATATAACCAGCCAGATAACTGGAATAGGTTAGTATACAAAACTATTTTGATGTAATTTCTTACCTCAACGTGAGTGTATAGTCACCATGAGTTGCCTTGGTTGATGCATCTCGTACCAGAAATGTGCCATCTGGCATGTCCTTCAATTTCTCATTGGCATCCTCCCTATAAGATAAGATACTTTTATTGTCCTCAACTAAACAAATATATTTACTTCCAAATGTTGGCACATATAACAGTGAAAATATATATATAAATACAAATACTATATGAAAATATATATACAAATAAATTGATGTCATTAATATATATCATAAATATATATGTAAAGCTATGAAATATAAAAAAATTACAGGATTATATTCTTATTTAAAAACCTCAGCCTTCTAATATAACACAGCACAAAATATAGAACATTTAAAATAAAATGCATAAATGCATATTTAACAATAATGTACAGAGTTCTCAAGCAATTTATCAGTTCATTTTTTAATTAATTAGATAAAAATTCACTTCATTTTTACCTTGATATGTCTCCCCAGTACCAATCACTGTCTTCCATTGAGTCTTCTTTGCGAATCGGTTGCCGTGGCAGTGGTGGTGGTACATCTGTTTAAAAATAATATTAAAGACATAATTTAGGTTTCAAATCGGCAACTAAAGATGCAACTAAAAAAATGGCAATTGTTCTGAATAAATTTGAATTGGCTATGTTCATGAATGCTTCATCACAATGCAAAGCTAGTTTTATCATTTTGCCAGCAGCTGTTGAAATAACATAGTAAATTACTAACCAAATTGGATTAACATATTTGTAAATGTATAATGATCATTGAAAGCAATACATACTTGACATCGTATCCTTTGAACTAACACCCCAGTCTATCCTCTCTATCAACCACAATATGATCACTCGATGAATTTCTGAATTGTTAATAACTTCTCTGCAAAAATTAATAAAAGTAATAAAATAATAAGCAAAACGATGAATTGTCAATTGCGTAATTATGACACAAGTAACTAGAGAATATCAACATAAAAATATTCAAAACACTAGTTATATAAACACAAAAGTGTAAACTATTAAAATTAATTTCAAACATAACAGCATTTGAGCGACTCTTAAATAATAGTAAGTTATCTAGAAGACTGAATGTACAGTACAATAATGTCAGAACTCCATTTTGATTGGATAAGTATTCTTGGCTTACAGATATTTATTACGTGAATGATTATAGTAAAAAAGGAGTATATTTATATAACTTTTTAGTATTAAGTATAGTAGATTAGAAATAATAAGGACATACATGTATAAAGTTAATGATGTAAGCAAATAATCCAGTTGTTGAGTGAGTTGTTATTGGAATACTGGTTTATTGTTGGAAGTTCATTCAAAATTAAAACTGCCTTGTGGATTGTGTGTGTATCTTATATGTCAACAAGGGATTCCGATAGTTATTTTCAATCATAGTAGTAGGAGTTTAAATAAAGAGGAAAACTTACAGAATACAATCCCTTGGTGGTCGAAGCAGAATGTGGCAGAAGACAGAAGCAAGTTTCTGTGGTCCAACTTTGTTGACCAGTGAGTGCTGGCAGATGCGTGTGAAGTGTTTCATTAGGTACCTAAGTGTTGACCTGTGAGGCACTGTTAAGGACTCCACCAAATCATTAAGTCTCTCCACTTTTTCCATTTCATTCCTTATTGCTGTAAATCAAGATAGGTAGATAGATAGGTGTTTATTTCTTTTCTAAACAATATATGTGACATAATGTAAATTAATATTCTTTATTTTTATTTGGGAAAAAATATTTTTCACTTATAAAAAGACAAAAATAAACGGTTAAATTCAACCAAAAACCCATTCGCATTTGCTTTAATTAATTTTTTTCAGGATGACAATATATCTTTAAATGATATAAATATTATTCTCTTTACACACGATATACATTATACATTTACTGCACTACTGCATCACAGGAGGCTTGACAATGTCATATCGGTATTTTTGGTAAAAGTATAAAGGTTTATTACAGTACGTTCATTTACTTACAATTGGCTTGTATAAAATCAGTGTACAGATCATGTGATATGACAGGATTCGGTAATTCTCGTAGGTAACGCTTTAGTACACCAGCAATACAATGAATATCATGAACACTGTCTAGATCCACTGTGTTTGGGTTCTTATTGAATTGTTTCTTAACCTGATTGACTGTAAGTGTTGAAGATGACGTCCTGTACAAACCCTCTGAATTCAAACCTATTTAGATGGAAACAAACTTGTTTTAAACATCATAGAATGAAAAATACACTACACACCATATGTTATTTTCACTACTAAGACTAAACAATGTTGGAGATGGCATGGATTGGAAAAAAAATGAATGGAACACAATATCATTTTACAGTTTTATAAAGCCAGAAGTTATTCTAAAGACCCTTTTAAATGCTTACATTCATTCTTTAAAAATGCATTCTGGAGAACCAAACTTCCAAGAAAATTAGAATAGTGTTTATAGTGAGAGCCGATAGAAAAACGTTTATACAAATTTGTGTATACATAGGTATATTGTAGTGCACTTGAATACGGTAGCACACAATTAATATATATGTACCATTCTTTGTAATTTATTTACACAGTACAATTTCATAAATAGTGAAACAAAGAAATTCTGACTTAATTTATTTTCAAAATACATGAAAATATCTTTAGGAAGAATTACCAATTACTACTTGTACAAATAGTGTATTATATTCTTTATCTTATTTCATACGCATGAAAACAGCGAGCAACTCAGTAATTACAGGATGGATAAACTATTTAAGGCTTAGGGAGTGGAGTTGAAAGAGTCATTAAACAAAGACAACATGTTTACCTCTTTCTTCAATTGCTTCAACACATTTGACTACTACAAGAGGTGCTGGGTCACTTGCAGGGTCAAACTGCTCAGATAGATCTCTTGAAAAGACATTTCCTGTACACAAAAAAGTCAATAAATCATTTACAAAAGAAATTTTCAAATTATGGAATATGTAATGGATATTAAGAATGTCCAGTATTGGTACTATACTGTAGTTTGTGCTTAACATGTTTGTTTTGTAGTGCGGGTCTTTGCAATTTAAAATTTAATGCTACATGTGTGAAACAGGTTCTGCGACTTAGTTGGAACATTTCTACTATGTATGTAATTCCAGGGCACTGTGTTCAATACATGGATAATTATTATTTCTTTTTTTATTATTTTTATTTATACTGGGTAGCCTCTTCAGTCAAAGACTGTTCTCCCAGAGGGCCCAGTTATGATCAGTGGCTGATGTACTAATACACCAGGGTAACCCCTACTCGTCTCGAAAGATGTACTAGGTTCTTTAAAGTGCACACGAGCTAGATGTGTACACTGGACCTACGGTTTATAGTCCTTATCCGAGAAGACTCGTTCTACCACCAGAACCATGGAGTGAGTGAGCCTCGAACCCCTGCCGATGTTATGGCTACGTATTTACGGTTCCACTGTCTTAACCGCTCGGCCACTCACTCACTTCCATAACTAAATCATGTGAAATGTATGTGATAATACTTAACAACACATCCATTGAATACACTCTACTATAAACCAAAGTAACAAATAAAAATACATACGTTTAGAAAAACTATTACTTCTGATCGAGGATGAAATATTACAGACAGGCAAACCAGTCATTGCACAGCTTCTGTGACATATAAGACCACACTCTAAACAAGACAAGAATCATTCTAAAATTATATACAATAGTGTATATTATTTAAAGATGTATTGTCCCTTTGACTAATTCCAAAAAAATAAAAAATAACAGATTTCGAAAAAAGGTGGGTCATTTTGAAGTATCATAATAGTTATTAACTATCACCAAAAATTTGTCGAAAAAAAAAATCATTTAACTGAAATACAGACATTTTTTTGTTAAAAAAATAACTTTGACTTCCAGTCAAAGTTTTCGATAAAAACATATCCCATAATGAAACGCGCTTGTTTGGCTACTCTGTATGCATAATCATAAAACTTCCTCGCGATCTGTGTGAAAATACCTTCTCAACCGTGACGAGTTGTAAACAATCCTAATTAGCATATGCATAATGCGTACCCATGGTTTGAAATCTTTGTTTACTTTCGCTCGCGACAATTTTCCAGACGAAATGTAATCAAACTAATTTACCTGTTAATTACGTAAACTTGTTGCTTTTGGCTTGAATTTTCAACTTAAAGTGAATAACTTTAATATTACTTTGATATGGCCAATTTAAATTTAGAATATTTTGACCTTCATTTTTTTGTGTTTCAAGGGACAATACATCTTTAATATATTATAAAAATAATGGAACTTACATTTTATTTAATTATTATTTTTATTACACTTTATTTATAGAGGGTGACCCTAAACAGCGTATGCTGATAATCAAGGGGCCCTCTTGATGAGTGACATATGTGTGTGTATACTAGTACACCAGGGTAACCCCTTACTCGTCTCGAAAGATGTACTAGGTTCTTTAAAGTGCACATGAGCCAGATCTACGGTTTATATTCCTCGTTGAGTGAGGCTCGAACCCTTGCCGATGTTAATATGGCAAGGTATTACGGTTCCACTATCATAACCACTTGGCCACACACCGCTATAAACCGCTTATAAATGTTATAAGATAATAGTTGAGTCTGAACATCAGGTTTTAATGCCACATATAAGAAATCTTTAATGGTGTGGGTTTTAACATAGCCTACCTGAACATTGTAGGCCCTGTCGAATTAGACCAAACATAAACTTATGACATTTATCACACCATTCCATAGTAGAGAAGGTATGCTCCCTTAATGTATGCTCTACTGCTGTATGATGTACTGAAATAATAATGAACAATATATATATTATATTAGTATTTAGAACATTCAAAGTTGCGCTGGACGTTAGAACTAAAAAGAGGCTTTGCATCTTATTATTGGAAAATCTTTTGATATCAAGTAAGATGTATTTTGGTTTATATTGCATTGACTTGATATGCATTAGGTTTGGTTGGTCAGTTCACAGGCCAACCTTGCATATTGGGTGGTAATATTCATGGATGTTATTTCCGCTTCAGTAGCTTCTTCTTATTTTCAATCATATACGGAAATTATATATATACCATAACGTTCATGATTTTTTGTTATTCATTAAATGTATTGTATTTTTCCTGTTTATCTCACAGAGAAGCGGTAGCACTGTCTGGAAATGTTATACTATGAATAAATATGATTACTTGAGGTTTTCTTGATTAATTTCTGATTAATTATAATTAAACATCTTTCCTCGTAGGTGTATTATAATCAATATCTAAAACCAGTCAAGCAGATAACGATCATTACCATGTTGCAATATGAATAAATTATGCTCGACACATTTTTTTTGTAAAATCATGAAAATTAATTTTTTCCAGTTAAAGCTTATCAAAACCTATTAGGTACCTAAAATAACACTGAATCTGAAAGTCATAAAGAACACTCAAATATTGTGAAACCCATACTTACCATCTACAGACGCTGACTGTGATGTCACTTGTTTTTTTAATGAGGTACCCTTTGCTAATTCATCTCTTGTTATCAACAGACAATTGCGGTGAAACTCATCACCTATTCCCATTTTCTAGATAAAAACATTAAAACATTACAGGTATTCGACTGGGCACTTGCAAACACGTTCACACGTGAGGTACTCCGACTGCTCGCATATAAACAGCAAGATGTAGGAGAGCCTACATCTGCTGACTATCTGCTTAAAACAGCCCAGTTAAATACTCCTATTTTAGTATTTGATTAATAATTAGTTAATTAAATTTATTCTCAGATGAAATGAAAGAGGAGCTACTATTTATGACCAAAATATAGGAAAATATTAATTAAACAGAGAAGCCAAAGATAACAACAATTTCGGTAGAGGCATTCTTATAAGAAGGTAAATAGGCCTAGTAGAAGGAAGTAAAATAAATGGCAAGGTACTGTCAGTTGGTACAAATGGAAAAAAAATTATAAACACAATCAAGTCACATTGTCATCTTGGTTTGGAGTTCGAGTCCAAGGTTCTATTGACGGGTAAATGCTAAACTGCACAAACCTTGAGATAATAAAACCCATGTCATGAAAAAAACAATATAAAGAAATATACAGTGAAGGAAATATACAGAGAAGGAAGATGATGAATTAAAGGGTCATGTTGTGTCTAAAAATGTTAGTATGTAAATTCTACTGACTTGATATCATACCACTTACTTCCTTATGGATTTACAATTACATACAAATGTATGATTGTGTACTTTTATATGCTATATTTATGATAGTTGAGATTATTTTAAAACTGTGAAAAAGTCAATTATTTTCACAGTATAAAAACTTCATTTTATTTTATTTGTGATGAAATAGGATTTTAGATCTATCGCAAAGAATTTGATATCTGCACATTGTGTTCACATTGAGTCAGAATTTGGTGTAGACCGGAGAAAACTGAGCTGCTTTCGCACACATACATTTTGTATGACATCTAAATCTAATTAGTGTGAATGTTAAGATATTCTTAAACACTACCATAAATCTTCTAATAGTAACCCACACTCTAATAGTAACCCCCTTCTAATAGTAACCCACCTTATAAGTCAATCTATAATAATGACCCACTACTCTAATAGTAACCCATGGTGGTTACTATTAGAGTCACAAAAAATATTTACAAAATGATAATGATAATGGGAGTGGGGAGAGGATAAAGTGTTTTTGAGTTTATATACTGTAGTAAAGTTAAAGTTCAACCAAATTTGTTTATTCATACTTTTTTATTATTTTGCTATGAGTTGCTGAACGGAAAATTTGGGAGTGGGTTACTATTTTCAGGTGCCTAATTTAAGATTAGTAATACTGTAGTAACCCACTACTCTAATAGTAATCCCCCATCTAATAGTAACCCACCCTAAAAAAAAAGAGAATAATAACCAAGGGTTACAATTAGAAGATATATGCCTCAATGTGAATGTACTATACCAACAATGCAATTAAAATGGTATAGATACCTGTATACATAATGATAAAACATAGACAGAAAACGAAACATAAAACAATATTACATTATTTATTAGATGATTCACATTTTATGTCACATTTAACAGGATAACAAACAATGAACTGTTTCTTCAAAGAAATTCAATTGCAGAAATTAATGAGAAGTAAATGGATAATTGTAAAAGGAACCTCCGACGCAGACTTGTGTCTCTTACATTAAATAGGCTATTTAAAAACAACCTACAATTTCATTACGTTTTAAACAAGGCAATATAGGAATGTTTATTGTACATTTTAAATTCATACTGTAGATAAATATTATTTTAAAATTGATTTTATTAGCTTAAAGTGAAGAGTTCTACGATGAGAATAAATAAATACAGTAATTAAATTAAATACATTAAACATGGGTGTTCACAAATGTTAATAGGGATTGCCTTATAAATTAAAAATAACTAAAAATTATTACCCAAAAAATGAATAAAATGAAACTTGGAAAATCAAAATAATAGATTTTAAATTTACTCAAAAAAACAATTTGAACATTTTGATAAAAATATCAATGCAAAAAGGATAGATTTTCATTTTTTTAAATGATTACAACCACTATGATATACTGTATCTTACTTGTAAAGCCGTTTCATCTAGGTTGTTCAGTGCAATACCATCAATCTTCTTAGTTTTAAATAAGTCAGCATATCTGTAGAGATTTGTGGCAGCCATCCAATTTAAAATATCCTCGACTGACCATTCTGCTAAATCCTGTGTAGTTAAAAGGTTGATTGATTGATTGATTAGCTTTACATGTATAAAATTAATTATTAAGATGATAGATTATTATTCAAGATGATAGATTGAGAAACAAAAGTTCATAAATCAATGATGCATGGCCTACTGATGTTTGATAATGACATGTACAACATTCATTTTAGATTTTTAATACAGTAGGACTACACTCTTTCTTTTGTATTGAATCCGTGCAATAAATTATACAGTAAGCCTGGATAAAATTTTATAATTTAACTAATAATTGCTAAGAAAAAATATGCAATATAATAGTTAATTTTTTAATTGGCAAACAATATTACTGTGCATCAATATTTCATTGTATGTAAATTAAGGGCAAACAATCAAAATATTAATAACTTGAAAATAATTAAAAAACAAGTTATTAAAATCATTTGAGATATGAAGACTGAGACCTTGTATGAAATGCGCACTCTAGTTTTAGAACAGATATCTTTTAATGGAAAAATAATTTTTTACCATTTAAAAAAAAATTACAATCTGCAAATTTGATATCACATTAGTATACTATTGTATTGTATCTATACTTATTTTTAGACTAGACACACTCCGCTTTAAAACAATAGTGATAAAAAAGAAAACATCAATTATTAATTCATTTTAGGAAGGTTCAATAAAACATTGACCACAGCACGCCATATTCACTCACCCGTGACCACACTATGACAGATATGATCTGTTAATTGTCAACTTGTATTTATTTGTAAATCATTATTAAATTTATTAATTCTATCATCTAAAAACATAATGATTTCGTTATAAATTCCAGACAATCGGCTTACGGTTGACTATTTTTTCTTCTTCCTTTTTATGGCTTTTATCAGGTAAATATTTTTTTTTAGACCAAATATTTCCGCAAAGTCAATCTATTATGACATTGAAACGGGAAATAAAAAAAAAATTTATTTTTATCATTATTATTTTTTTTTTGGAGAGTGGAAACAATACATAAATGTTTATTATTTTCTATACAAACTTACAGTAGGCTGTGAAACATCTTCATACATCCTCTTTTGATCACATGGGCATTGATTACAATACGGTACACAGATTAAGTGAAATACATGTTGGCAACGGTCACACCTTTTTCCAACCTGACCACATCCCCAAATATAATCATTACCTGGAAGGAAACAATATAAGTGTAATAAACTGCCTCCTGATACCTGTTTCATAAACAACCAGTTTCTACTGTATATTTAGTAATTTCTTTGACTTTCAATCAAACCTGGCATTTGTATGATTAGTATTATCTACTACTCTAGACTAGCTAGTGTTACTGAATACCGTATGTATGCATTTATACACTGAGTTCATAAGCTAATGTTACTCATTCTACTATGCTATATGTTTGATCATCTTTGTTTGAGCCAGGTTGGTTGTTGATTTTTCACTATGCAGAACGGTTTTTATTTACTTTTCTATAAACCACTGCTTTTACAGTATTTTCCCCAAAAATACAAGAAAAATATGAACACAAGATTACTGAGCATTTCCTTTTCACAGATATATAGGCTACCAACACACTAATTATATTAAATTAATTTTTATTTTAAATAAATGAATTCGCCTACACCTTTATTAAATATTTAAAACGTGACTGGCAATATTCCTATTAGGCCTCATTAATTATGAATGTATATAGATAAAACAGAAAAGAGTATTTTCAACTCATTAATTATTCATTCATTATGGAAAGGTTACAACATACTGTATATGAAAAACAAAACATGAATTGGCTAAGTTATAATAAATCAAAAATGATTACAGACAGCACTGATAGTTTCAATTTTTACACATAGCATATCCACCCTAAGAAGTTTTAAAAATAGTACCTCGTATTTTTTTTGGTACCCATTCCAAACCCCTCTAATTAGTCGTACACATTAAGGCCAATTTACACAGACGGTAATAAAAATATAGAATCTACTGTTATTCGTTATGACTATATACACACACCGCGGACGATACTGTAGATACAGATTCTAGTACGTGGGACACGCTACATGGTTTACCACTTACAGCTCATCTGTGTATATTTTTAATCTACTACTGTATGTTATTCCTTATACACACAACGCGGAGGATACTGTAGATACAGATTCTAGTATGTGGGACACGCTACATGGTTTACCACTTACAGTTACAGCTCATCTGTGTATATTTTTAATCTACTACTGTATGTTATTCCTTATGACTATACACACACCGCAGAGGATACTGTAGATACAGATTCTAGTACGTGGGACACGCTACAAGGTTCACCACTTACAGTTACAGCTCATCTGTGTAAATTGGCTTTTAAGATGGATTAGAACTCCTATATAAATTTTTTTTTGCCTCAGGCCTAATTAAAATCTTTGACCCGAAGTTAGCACCATTTTATTGTGTGCCGTGTGTTTTTCTAAGGGTCTGTTTTTGCTGCAAAACTAAGAAAGGAATAAATTATCCAATTTTTTGGCAGCAAAAAGAGGACAAATTTCAATTAACTGGTTATTTTGATTGAATGTTGCATCATTACGTTTGACCACCGAGTACTGTACATTGCATTCTGGGTATTCAATCTTAATATTTGTTATTACTGTCCACTCGCTGATTTAAATGATTTTTTTGGATCACAAAAAATGCAGTCAATATAAAAATATAACTTTTTTTAAATCTATTTTCAAATAATTATTTACGTTTATGCCTTGTACAGTATGTAGGCACAACTAAAACTTAGAATAAATTATGTTAGTATGTGTATTATGGTAATAGTACTTGCATGTCACTATTTGGTTTCCATTGAGTAATAAAACAAGCTTTAATATCTTTGTACTGATGTACAGTACTCTGTAATCTTGGTAAACACATCAATACAAAACAGTTTTTACTTCCTTGTCAAACTACTGTAGAGTGCTTTTAATGTTATCACTGAATTGTTTGAGACTTAAAATTTTAATTTGAGGTATCACATGTTTTGTTCCTCATGTATTAGGTTCGACATTTACTAGTATCAGTTAGTTTGTTTTTTTTTCCATTTCTTAAGGTAAATCCAAGGGTAACTACCTGTACAGTACAAAGATGGATAGAATATTAAGTTCAGTCAATTTCTCCCACCTTTTTTTAAAACTTGGATCCACCAACAGTAAGGTAATGATGGCCTTTTACATTCCTGATTAACGATTATAGTGAAAATGTTTTATCCGATTACAAATTAGTATTACACAAAATATTAGATCTGAAATAAGCTAACATCAACTACCATATAAGATACTTTCTTGTAATCATTTTATCAGGCTTATTGTTATCTACTACTGTATACAATGAGAGTAAAAAAGGTCAAAAGTCTGCAGCTTTACAGATAAATAAAATTAATACCGGGGGGGGGGGGGGGGGGGTAATTTTTAATGATAATATTAACTGGACTAACCAGACCAGTAAATCAGTTTTTTAATTTTTAACTACCCCAAATTAAATTTTACTGGTCATCAAAAAGTGAAAAATTGATAGGCTAAAAATAGACCAGGTACTCGGAGTATAATATTGCAGGCCCATTATTCAGGTTTTACCTGACACTACAATACAAATAGTGAATGCTGTCTTCTACCAGTCTTAACAACACTCTAAATGTCAACATTTCTTCACACTATCATTTTCAAAAGACAGTAGGTATCTTACAATAGTATAGTAAGATTAAGAAACATGCCAAGTACAAGTAATTTCAGTTTTATTCGGTTTATTAAACAATAATTTAATCACTTCAACATCTGGTAACATCAGTTATCAGTAGCTCTTTGCTAATTTTCAAATGTCATTGGGGAGGAATTTTGTCCATGATTTCCCCTAATCAAATGAAATAATGACGTCAGTCCAGTTCACAACGATAACGTGCAGTGTTGCCTCATTATTACAGCTAGATGAGAAATTCAAATTAAATGGCCGTATTATACTGCAGTAGGTCAGTAAATGCATTCAAATCCTGGCAAGTATCTGCATTTTACACACTAAATTAAAGTTAGAATTCAAAAATTCTTAATCCTAACATCCAACTAGATTTAATTTTCGACTTTAGTTTATTAAAAAAAAATAATGTATATTATTATTAAGCCAGCGTTTTGATAGAACATAGTCATCATCTGAAGAAGGATGATGGTAACTACATTTTTTTAATTTAAACAATCTGTCAGCACTTGCTTCATAATTACTACAGCACATTATCATGTGTGTAGATACTTTATAAATCAATGTGATAATCCATTGTTGGCAATTACTGTGTGTGCCAATTTAAAAAAATCACTATCATTTTCACCATAAAAAATATCAGTGGCTACAGTATATTTACGAACCCTGAGAGATATTTAGCTATGATGAACATTTTACTTAATAACTATTTAAGAATTTCCAATTACTGTATGTAACTCTATGCAATAGCAAGAATTATTTAATTGTAAGGGTGTTTCCCTTTAGCCTATGTGAATTGTGAATATGGCCAGAGTTTCATGCATAAAAATATTAATAATTAACACATTTCATATTCATTTCTATTGTTCAAAATTCGAAATCAAACGTAAAGTACTTACAATACGAACAAAGTTTTGGAGATATGAAATATGTATCCGTTAAGTCATGTATACACTCTGGCTCTAAAACAAACAAAAACAGCAGACAGTAAATTGTCTAACCTGATCTCATGAAATCAATCAAATACAGTGCATTTTGTAAAGTTTTAATTTTTAATTAAAAAACTTTACAAAAGGGATTCTTTGGCTAGTATGGGCAAAAAAAAAAGAAAAAAAAACAAGAACTATATAATATATACACAAAAACAGACAAATATAGTACAAAACTGATATTGAAAGTTAATATTTTTTTTTACAATTTGACAAAATATTTACACAAAATATTGAATATACTGTAATCCAATATTTGTATCTAGCGGTATTCTTATTGAGAGTTCTTAATGATCAGTTTCTTTAACTGGATATTTTTCTTCAATTCAAATTCAATCAAGATTGTATAAAATAAATATTTAAAAAAAACATGGAGATTAACTGTACTTACCACTGTCATTGCCACCTACAGAAACATACCCCGAGGTGTCAGGACTCGGTGACCTCGCAGGCCTGACATCAAATTCTGTCCTGTCAGATCCATTGTTATGATTAACACTATTAATAGCAGGAGAATCTGGCTTATCAAGGGATGAAGGTTTACTCGGGGGTCGACGTACTGGTATTACAATCGTTTCAACATATTTTACGAAAGGACCGGGAAAGCTCCCTCTTTCTTTAGAACGTTCGTTAATACCAGTTAACCATCCTACAGGCTTTTCAACAGTTCCTTGAAAGTATTCAAGTTTTTCCGGATCTTTTACACTTAAAATATCTCCGGCACAGAGTTGTAGATCCTCCTCTGCATCTTTTGGAAAGTCATATAATGCTTCATATTTTACTATTTCTCCCATTTTGGTCACAAAATTGTTATCAAGAATATTGCAGTTTTCAAGGTCCAATAACAAATTGATCAATGTAACATATAAACCTAGACAAAACAATAAAAAAACATTTAATATATATAAAGTATTTAATAATCCGTTTCAACCTCCAGCTTCTGTCCTTCATATTCAATTATATTACATGTCTACATCAAGTCAGTATACATTGGTAGATATTTGTCCAAAACTATCAAGATAAAAAATCATTGCTTCTTTCGGGTAGGTCAACCGTGCATTTAATGCCTTGTTTTCTATCAGGTCAGGTATAAGATTGACTGTGGCACAAAGAATATGCATTGTTGACGGTGCAGATAGAAACTTACATTTGATGCACACAGATATTTTGTGTTAGGTCTATTGGCACAATCAAATGTGTGTCAAATTCATTGTTTCTCATCGGCACGGTCAACCATGCATTTACAGTATAGTATTAGGAATGCATTGTTTTCTATATGCTAAAAAGGTGTGCTTCTTTATTCTATTTTTTGGGAAGGGTTTTTTGGTGAAGGTTAAAAAATAAGGACATGGCAACACTAGCTAGGCTATCAGTCTGACCCATTGTTGTTGATTATTTAGTGTAGGCCTAGGTAGGTGCATCTTCGACAGTCATCCAATAGAATAATAAAACACATTAACAAAAATTAGACTTATTCTTATATATGCAAATAAAAAATAATTTAAAAAAATAACCACTTCCATATAATAATGTAAACCATTAAATGAAATCTCCTATCTACCCCCACCCTTCTGCCACGAGTAATTCTCGCTTATTGTGGCTAGCCTACAAACACAGGCCTCAAACACAGTACGTTGTGTACAGTGTAATACTACTTCCTAGGCCTACTTAGGCTATAGCCTAGCTAGGCTAGGATAAAAATGATGTGATTGGCTGGCTCGAAAAGATACTTTCTTGTGGCGGCCCACCGAGAGACTGAACTCAAGTTTTAACGCTACCTTTGCCAACACGGCTGTCCTATCCACCTGATTGTTCTTGCATTTCATTCGCTACAATAAAAAAAATCAGAAGATGCCGAGAGTTATGCAGGAGGTAAAAGGTGACTGTTTGAGCTAGGCTCCTTTTCGACCACTCTAAGCCAGATCTTTCCACAATCCAACACGTCTATCCGCGCGAGAAATAACCAGGAAGTAGGTCTTCGACGACGATTTTCGACGACCTGAGTGGTAATTTCTTCACACTAATGATGATGTCACACCCAATAAATATACGTCATAAATTCAACACCGCCCCCAACATAACTGGTTTTCGTCTGCTGCCGATGATGGCGCAATGACAGTCAACTCTAAAATGAAATGAAAACACACGGGGAGAAACATTAGAATTTTTAACAGAAATATTTCACTGTAATCTAGTTATGCATTATGATACCCACAGCCTTGTATGCCGCGGGTTAATAGAAGAAACACCTGCTGTCTATTCTAGGTTAGCCAGCCTAATCAAGTTTAACTTTAGGCTAGGTAGGCCCTACTCATTTTGTTGTTTGTTGTATAGAAGCCACCCGGCGAATCGACTGGCTAGGCCTAGAGCTGGGATTTCATTAGTTACAAGTACTGTACTAGGCCTAGGCCTAGGCCAGGCACGTGTACTATGCGAAAATATTGTGTTTAGATTAGTCCATGTGCGAAAATATCATTATATTTTCACAAAACATGACTTGCCGTATGTAACTTTATCATTGTATGTACTGTAGTATTAATATTATACTTCTTTACACTACTACTACTAGCCTAGATAGAGTACGTGTAGGCTAGTGTATTACGAATATATATTATTATTATTATACTAAACTTCAAATTCATTCAAGTGGCAGTGGTGGTATTTTAACATCACTTTGTTATTGTTAAGATAGCCCTTAAAGATGTATTGTCCCCCTGAAAAAAATCATTCTTAACATTTTTTTGTTAAATATTCCATTTTAATGTAACATAATAGTTATCCATTTTGACCAAAAATTGGATCGAAAAAAATGTATTTACTTGAAAATTTAAAGCAAAAATTGTCAAATTGGCTGCCAGCCAATGCATTTTTGGTTGAATTTAACCATTTATTTTGTCATTTTATAAATAAAAACATGATTTTTTTCGTTTCTTTTTCTATTTAAGTGATTAACTTTTTTAAAACTACAAAATAACATATTCAAAGTCTGATTTAATTAATGTTCATTTTTTTTTGGGACAATACATCTTTTAACTACTGTTGTTACTATGAAACTCAATCTTAATCAATATTCGAAGTTCTTTTTCTTTTTAACAGTAATGATGAGATTGGTTGAAGAACAGATATTAGAATGAGAAAATTAACATCGCTTGTCCTTACTCTCACTGTTGGTGCTCTCTTCCTTATTCTACAGATGCTTATTATTCATAAATTCATTGAGAGGAGCAAATCTGAAGTAAATATGTACAACATTTTGAATTTAGATATTCAATTAATTAAATCCGTTCAATTAGACTTCTTTTATCAATAATTGACAACATAATACCTGAATACAACAGACATTAAATTAACAACCATTTGTAATTATAATTTATATTATTAATAAAATTTGAAATCATTCAATATATAAAAAGAATGAACTGTTTGAGTAATCCTGTCATGATTCTTTAACATTTTTTTAGGTATTAAAAGATCAAAGAGAGGCTCTTCAGACACCAGTGCAATATGTAAGTTAAATAATAATTTAAATGATTTTGATCCCACTTGCCTGTGTTTCTCCTTTCTAATTTAACACGTTTATTAAGGTTTATTTTATAGATATATACTGTACTTCGAAAAAACACTGAAGGTTTGACAATGTTTAAAGAAGTTTATGTCAGCTGATACCTAGAATCAACAACATTGGGTTTGATGACTTAACCTTAACTTTGCCAAACAAATTATACTTATAGTGTAAAGCAATACTGTACAACTAGTATGTACTGAGGTTTTCTTTAATTTTATCTTTCTTTAATTCCACAGAAGGCTGTTCATATTTTTATGGCAGTAGTGAGTAAATTAGCTGTTCCAGTAGTTTTAGTTGAGCCATCAATATTGAAAGCAATTATGCAAAAGAGACTTGGACATCTTAAAGAACATAATGATTGTGAATTTGTATGTATAAAGCGCAACAAAACTACATTTGCTGTCCTTCAACACATGTTGGTGCATCAGCAGGTATGCTGTGGTTAAATTACAAATTGAAGTTGAATGATTAGAAAAAGGATAGTTTCACATTTATTAACATGTTAGTAACCTCTTTTGTATACAAAAAAAAAACTTGGCCAGTGTACAGAATGTATTTTCAAAATATCCAGGTTTATACTTTCAATGTCCTAGACATACAACAAAAACAGCCAACTAAGCTCGCAATATAAGCAAATTAATGCCAGCAAGACTCGACAAAATGGCTGTTGTGTCTTTTCAAAAATACTATTTAGTACAATAATATAATAATCTATAAAATTGTATGAAGTTTTTTGGTCCAAGTTTTTATAAAACTAATTTTATTGTTAATAGCAATGAAATGAAGACTTTCTTTGTAAAAGTCTTAAGTGATCCCATACAAGCATATAAGAATGCGTTCTCGCATTGATAATACGCTTAACAACATTTTTATTTAATACAGATGAATCATCTTTTTTATCATGTTTTAGGAGGAACTAATAAGTTCTTTAAAACTTCATGGTTTTGCTGTTTTCAAAACTGAAGGAGGAGATCCTCTGACAGCGCACCAGTTAATGACATCAAAGCTTGTTCCATATCATTATCTGTTAGTCTACCAAGACCATCTCATTCACCTTGCTCTTTTGTATGAAAGAAGTGACTTGTATTTATGGAAAGGTCCACTTGAGTTACCAAGCGGTAGCAAGCTGTACCAAATTAATTTTCAGATTGGTACATTTGCAACTCCATATTCTGCAGCCATTAAAAAGTAAATCATCAATTTAATCTTCATTTTTGCATAATGAAAACTATATACAATTTATTATGTAGCAACCATACATATATCATTGACTAGACAAATAGAATGGTTTAAATTTATTATTAATATATAAATTACATTAGTAATAATTAAAATATAATAACATTCAATCAAGCACTCTGTTGGACTTTTATATTAACTTAGGTTTCTGGCTTATAGTGAAAAACTTTGGTATAATTGATAATAATAAAGATACTGTATTATAGTGTCAAACCGTATCATCATCTCCAAATTCTGCATCTGAAACTTGAATTTCTTTGAAATAATACAAATAAACAGATGATTGGAGACTTTGGATCTTCTTGAATTTCTTGACCAGTTGTTGTTTAATTCTAATTCAGTACTTGACAATTTATCATCAGGTTTGAAGTAGCAGAAGTCAAAATTGACGGCATCTCCTTAAAAGTTCCAAAACGGCCAAATAAATTTTTAAGAAGTCTCCAAAATTCAAAATTTCTTGAGTGCGACTACCAGCAAGCAATGGACTTCTACAGTGTTCATGGGAAAGATGACTCCTCAGTTGCTCTAGATTTTAAAAGTAGAGCAATTGATGTAATATCACATGGACAAAGAATTTTGGATGAGTTAGGGGTTTCATTCTGGCTTAGTAGTGGTACTTGTTTAGGTAAGTTTAAGGTAAATATGTAAAATACATTTTTGAATAATTGATAAATTGTACTGTACTTTTACTTAATAAACATTGGCATAAACATCATTAAATTACTTTTCCGGCTAAGCCAATTACACTTGCTAAGCTAACGGCGAGCATACCCTACTATGTTTGAGAACCATTTTCATTGATTTCTTTGACAGCTGTGATGGGATAGCTGAAATTTTCATTAATATGAAACTCCATAGTTTGGATATACATGTTCATGTGAAAAACCATATTTGTTGAAGGCATGTGAAATTAGCATTATAAATTGTCTGAGTAACATGCTTAGTTGGGTAGTTTTATATGTTTATATTTTGCTGGCTTTCTGCCTCCTCCTGTGTTACACAATTAAATCCTCCACATTTTTGCTGGTAGTATAAAATGAGTTATATTTAAGGTAGCAAGTTCAAACAAAGTACATCAATCATCTATTGTTCAACCCTTTCTTATAACAAACAAATATATAACTCAAATATAATAGTTATTTAGATAAAGAGAATATGTTTAAAGTAATAAGATAAAAATTGAACAAGTAAGACTATTATCGTATTATCTACCTGGATGACTTTGCATCATTTGTATGATTTATCTATTGTGGCTATAAAACATATATCTTCAACTACAGAATTATTACACATTTGATCTCTATCTTTAGGATGGTTTAGAGAGTGTAGTATTATCCCACATAGTAAAGATGTTGACTTTGGTATATGGGCAGTTGATTACAAACCAAATATAATAAGTGCCTTTGAAATGAATGGTTGGATGTTAAAGCATATACTTGGAAAGGTAATTGGAATATAAACATCAAAATATGATTGTTAGACAGGCTAATTATTTACTTTACTACAGTAACTATATTTACATATTGTATAGTATTAGGGAAGTTTTGCAGCACATTGCCAGAAAGTCTAGTGAAGAGTGACTCGATCTCTTAATCTTACTATCTGAATGCAAACATTATGAAATTATAGCCAATCTCTCTGTACTGTAAAAATAATGTTGATTGACTTGATTGACTAATTTTTTGACTATTTCAGGTTGAAGACAGTTTTGAATTGTCCTTTATTCATAAAAATGGATTGAAACTTGATTTATTCTTCTTCTATGAAGAAGTTGATCATGTTTGGAATGGTGGTACTGATGTCTATACAGCAATTAAATATAAGTAAGTTTTGAGATATATATATAATAAAGGCAAAATTATGTGGATTAACTGTAGCTGGATTTCAATAGCGATACAAATTTACTAAAAAGAAGTAAGTCAAAAGATAAAGTAAACTGCCAGAAAGAACCTATGCTAATTTCAAAATAAAATCGCAAAGTGACCAGTTACATACATTTTCAACATTAAAGATATTTAAAGAGTAGTTAGAAAGGTTAGTTTCAAAAGAACTTTCAGCATGTAACCTGTGACATTTAGGTTTGAAATAAGGATTAATTTCCTGCAGTGACAAATTTCAACAGATAAATACTAAATAGTGTAGTAAAATATTATTATATCTTTATGATATTGAACTATCTAATGATAACATGGTATTGGATCAGGATTTGAACCCATGCATTCAGGGATCCTTGCTGGTATATTAACCACCAGTCTACTGTGCCATTATGATAATGAAATTTATGTTCATAATTTTTAGGTATAGTTTTCCAAAGTTCCATCTGTGTTGGACCGAGTTTCAATTAATGCTTGTGAGAGTTCCATGTGAGACTGAATCATACATCGAAGCTAACTATGGCAAACATTGGAGAAAGAAATTAGAGGAATGGGATTGGAAAAGCAGCCCACCGAATGTGAAGGAGAATGGCCGTTGGTTTGAAGAAGAATACCAGGATGCTATACAAGTATTCTGATAGCTATCTCATGGAGAATGCCTCTCTACAGATACATCCATTGAGCAGCTGCCCACATCTCAGATGGAGAATGCCTCTCTACAGAGACAGGCATTGAGCATCTGCCCACATCTCAGATGGAGAATGCCTCTCAACAGAGACAGCCATTGAGCAGCTGCCTACATCTCAGATGGAGAATGCCTCTCAACAGAAACAGCCATTGAGCATCTGCCTACATCTCAGATGGAGAATGCCTCTCTACAGATACAGCCATTGAGCAGCTGCCCACATCTCAGATGGAGAATGCCTGTCTACAGATAAAGTCATTGAGAAGCTGCCCACATCTCAGATGGAGAATGCCTCTCTACAGATACAGCCATTGAGCAGCTGCCCACATCTCAGATGGAGAATGCCTGTCTACAGATACAGTCATTGAGCATCTGCCTACATCTCAGATGGAGAATGCCTCTCTACAGATACAGCCATTGAGCAGCTGCCCACATCTCACATGGAGAATGCCTCTCTACAGATACAGCCATTGAGCATCTGCCCACATCTCAGATGGAGAATGCCTCTCTACAGAGACAGGCATTGAGCATCTGCCCAAATCTCAGATGGAGAATGCCTCTCTACAGATACAGTCATTGAGCATCTGTCCACATCCCAGATGGAGAATGCCTCTCTACAGATACAGTCATTGAGCATCTGCCCACATCTCAGATGGAGAATACCTCTCTACAGATACAGTCATTGAGCAACTGCCTACATCTCAGATGGAGAATGCCTCTCACAGCTTCAGCCATTGAGCATCTGCCTACATCTCAGATGGAGAATACCTCTCTACAGATACAGTCATTGAGCAACTGCCTACATCTCAGATGGAGAATGCCTCTCACAGCTTCAGCGATTGAGCATCTGCCTACATCTCAGATGGAGAATGCCTCTCTACAGATACAGCCATTGAGCATCTGCCCACATCTCAGATGGAGAATACCTCTCTACAGATACAGTCATTGAGCAACTGCCTACATCTCAGATGGAGAATGCCTCTCTACAGAAACAGCCATTGAGCAGCTGCCCACATCTCACATGGAGAATGCCTCTCTACAGATACAGTCATTGAGCATCTGTCCACATCTCAGATGGAGAATGCCTCTCTACAGAAACAGCCATTGAGCAGCTGCCCACATCTCACATGGAGAATGCCTCTCTACAGATACAGTCATTGAGCATCTGTCCACATCTCAGATGGAGAATGCCTCTCTACAGATACAGCCATTGAGCATCTGTCCACATCTCAGATGGAGAGTGCCTATCTACAGAGACAGTCATCTAACACCTGCCCACATCACAGATGGAGAAAGCCTCTCTACAGATACAGCTTGGATGATGGTAAATGCTTCTCTTCATACACAGTCATCCAACACCTGCCTATATCTCAGATGGAGAATGCCTCTCTACACAACAATCACGTTACATTGTCTGTAAATCATATGCATGTAACTATAAAAAAAACTTGTTTTAGATATGAATACCAAGTTAGTTACTACATCATGCTAGAGGTCCATCTGGGCATAAGTACAGTATATCTATTTTAATATCTACATACTATATTCAACTGCCTGACAATGTTCTTAAATACAGATATGAAAAATGATATATGCAAGAGGATTAACCTTATAAATTGCAATATAATCAAGTTTATGTGCTATTTAATATTTTTCAATAAAAAAAGGAAAATAGATGTGAAATTGTGTGAAAGCCTTCATTACAGTCATTATTCACTGCATCGTCCGTCCATAGTACCTTTGTTGACTTATGAAATATCTACGTCTTCTGCCATACCGCTTTTCTTAATTCTTAGTTATTACCTGGATGATTGACAACATTGAATAACTGAATACAACAGAATAATTTAACTAGCATTTATTGTAACACACCATTATATATTAAAAGAAATAAGAAACTGATCTATTCTAATAACGTTTTTTAAATTTTTGATTCGAAATATGAATGAATGTCACATGTCAATGATAAAAATAAACTTAAATCAATAAACCGGATGGTTGAAATCAATTCTTCAAATGGAGAAAAAATGTCAATAATAAGCATACTACAAATCAAAATATAAAATATAATATGTTATGTATAACTATGTGTATAATGGAAATAAGAATATTAAAGGGGGACGATACCAACAATTTAATTTGTTTTGGGTATTAGAAGATCCTATAGAGGTTCCTGGGACACCAGTAATAATAAAATGGTTCTCCTATTCGGAGACATCTGAAATTTGGTAGATATGTTCATTTCATTTTATGCATTTAGCATTTTAACCGCTATTTTCTAGCGTTAAGAGTTTAAAAAATGTTTGGAAGTGTATGTTCTTTCATTTCATTTTAAACGAAGAAAAATTATTATCTGATATTGTATTTGATATTACTGTGATCCATGCTAGTGCCAAATTTAATCCGCTGGAGCACGTGTATCAACATTATTTTTTCTCAAAACTGTTTATAATAACCTAAAAGCATGCTTATTTGCAGATTTCCCTTTTCACCAATGATCTACTGTAATTTTATTTTATAAATATTCTAATTCAATATTTACCTACAAAATTTTTATGGAAAAATTAAATAGAAATTATTCATTTACATCTCTCATCGCGTTGCTTCACAAATTGTTGAGAGGTATTTGCAAATATACTGCAGTGTATACTGTACAGAAAGAAATATATTGACTTATATTCTTATTATATTTTTAAAACTTAGATTTCAATTTGATTGGAGACTGAAATTTAATTAAGTTTCTGTTTTATGTATCGAGAAACTATCTTCTGTGGATTATCTTCCATCCTCTTGAGTTCTTCTGTTGGAGTTTCAATTTGATCACCTTCCAGTCTATTAAGCAGAGCAACACAAACAATAGCACCTAATAACAAGATGATAAAACATAAATAAAAAAAGTTCGGAAACGGAAAAAATCTAGGCCTACCGATCATAAAGTTATAAACAAAAGATAGCCTACGTCTGAAAAACTAGAATTAGATATATTTTTAATTCTTTAGTAGTAAAAAAAACATTCTTATGTATTTAGTCCTAATAATATCAAAATAATGATAATATTATTCGTTTAAAAAATAGTTCAGATACTATAATTATATATAATTTTAATTCTTCAGTAGTAATAGAAACCTATATCAACATTCTTATTCATTTGGTCGTAATAATGTTAAAACAATCATATTGTTCTGTTTCTGTTATATAACAATGTTTAAGTATTAATATTCCTTCATCAGTTTGATATTCAGGTTTAAGAAAAGATATTTAATGTTATCAAATCGTATACATGCTCGGTTCATAAATATACCTCTGCTGTATCTTTTTAACGAAACGTAACTATGAAATCTACAACGAATGTTTTACCTCGTAAACCAACAGCATCACACATTGCAGCGAAACATGTGGACTCCATTTCTATATTCTTGACACCATTTTGCTCTGCTATTTTTAAATATTCCATCTTTTCTTTCTCTGTGTAGTCACATAAAGCACCATCTAAACGTCCCTGGCCTTTAGTACAAATATAAAGAAACATAACAAAATTATAAATACATTGGCTTCTCCATTCAGAGGTTTCTGTATGTTTTTTCGGCCTTAATGTTGACATTTGACATTTTCTACGTTTTGCTAATTTCATCAGGAAAGTGAGTTCTATTCGTGTTCATAGGCCTGTTGCTAAACCATTTAGTCTCAATGAAAGAAGAGGATCAACCATGGTTACCAGGTTTTAAATATATGAAATGGTGAAAACAAACATTTTGTAACTTATTTTTAACAATGTTAATATTTGTATTTGTTTGCATCGTGTGTTTGTTTATGTTTTGCTTACTTCATTCGCTCGGTTTGTTCGTTCGTTCGTTCATTCATTATTATCATTATTATTATTATAAATTATTACTTTATTTTATTCCCTCCGCCAAGATCAAAGAAGATATTTTGCGGCAATCCGGACCAGAATATAGATAATATATAATTTTGATAATTTTAGGCCAGCGGACCGAGTTCATTTTGGAGGCAATCTGGATCAGAATCTCATCTGGACCACTTTTAGACTGTGAGATAATAACCAATTGTTACTTTTTGTGGTCACCAAGAGAATTTTTATACAAAAATAAACATAATATATACGGCATTAAACAACTCCCTGTTTGTGAGAACTTTAGATCTATAATATCTTAAACAATAGCCATTTTTTTAAACGGAGCTTAATCATTTTTGTTTTGGAGGGCAGCCCTGGCGGAGGTATGTAATTTTGTTTGGGTAGGTATCTATACAAATGATACCAATGGTAGGTCTACTTGACACTAGTATCAGAAATATATTTGATATCATACCTTCATAAAAATCAGAAGTACTCATCGTATTGCCTTTAACAACATCAAACGGATCACTTTTATGTTTGCATTGCAACAGAGTTTTTAGAATTTCTTCACTTAACTTCGTTTGTCTACTTTTGATTTTTCCTAGGACAGCCTAGAAAATTTTAAAAAAATTATATAGGCCTAGGTCTACTTACAGAATGTTATGTAATGAAAACACATTGAAAAGATATGTTAAGCGGTCATTAAATTCTGCACACTGATTTTAGTTGCTTTATGACTTATTTATCAATGGTCTAATGCAGTTAGAATCTAAAATACAAATAAACTTTCCTACTATACACGACAAAAAACTCACAATATTATAGATTGGTTCAAACATTTCGTTGACAGCAGTTTCAGTAACAACGACAGTACCAGGTTTTACTCCGATACCTCCAGATGTTCCAATACGTATCATCACCACATCACTGCACTTTGCATAATGCAAAAGTTTCACTATTTCATTCAATAATATAGAAAGTGACGGCATTCCCATGTGATGCTAAAAGTGTATAGATTAAAAGCAAAAAGTTACAACACGAATTTGTATATTTTTTTACTATAATGTGTGAAAAATACCAAGGGAATTATACATCACTTTCCTTTTTTTTACGGGAAGGGAACTATAAGGTATTCAAATTGTTTTAAATAATAATCTAATCAAAGTCTTACATTGACTGCAAGTACAGGACCAACTTTGTACATTGAGTACCTGTCAGTTGAACACATATCTTTGATTTCCACATCTAGGCCTAGTTCCTTTCGCATTAATTCTGCAAATACAAGCATTCTGTTTGCACTGCCTCCCATGCACACAAACTGTAAAAATACATAGGCCTACATGTCAGGAAAGAATGTAGCCTACAGAGGCTAGATTCTAAATAAAACAGGCCAAAATCGTAAAGGATAAATTGAAGATGCAAGATAACTTTATTGTCAAAAAAATATAATCATTTGATAGTTGTCTTCTTCAAGGCAACAATAACAGCATAAAATACCTTTAAAAATAAGTTCAAGGTATATAAAAATATACAGTATGTAATGTTAAAAATTCATATAAAAGCAAAGGATATAAAAAATGCAGATATAAAAATACAGATATCAAAAGGTACAAACAGAAAAATTCAAGAAAAACAGAACATTTAATAGAAACACTTGCACATACATGTTCATGTATAATTACTGAGATCACAAACCTTTACATCCCCAAACTTTTGTGGCAGATCATCATCGGTTGAGTACCCGATATGGTAAAGAAAATCTTTCTTTTGTTGTAATACATGTTTATTTGGTATTTTACATTCCATTGTTGCACACCAGAAACTATTCCTGAAGGTTAAAATGATAATTAATGTTGTGCTATATGTTAATAATATAGAGTTCAGTTTACAATTATTAAAATAGTATCATTTTTTCAGCAACAAATATAATTGCCTCACAAATAATGTCATTTTAGTCCCAACAAAGATGAAAAATTCGTTATTGTTTAAAACATGTTTATACAGGATAACATAATTCAGAAATAAGGTGTAATAACTGATTAATAGTCCTGTTTGTTTAAAATCTTAACTAAAAAACATAGATAGAGATCAATGAAGTCAAATATCAATAAAACTAAAGACAGCTAAAGTAGAAAAATGTATAGGCCTAAAGTTAACGTTGATTATTGAATTTCCAGAAAGTATTTCTTCAATACTGTATTCAATTCCAATTCCTCGGTGCGTGCTAACATGTTAAAAACATAATAGGGACCAACCAAAATGTGTAGAGACTGACGGACTCCCAACCGACCAACAACTAACATTCAAAAGAAAATGATGTTAGTGTTTCAAAATTGACCCGCGTCCTATTCGCATTCCCCCAACTTTGAATAGACAAATTCAATGTAATATTTAATAGTGAGGCCTAGTATATTATATTATACTTACGTAGTTCTGTAGACTTCGCCGTGAATGTGGTTTCTGTTTGAAAGAGCGAGCACTTTTATATGTTGCACTGTTTGATACTTCTAAATTGCCGCTAATTGCAATGTATAATGTGGTTCGATGTTTGCTTTGGTTGTCAATAACATGACATTCTGAGAAAAAAGGGCTTAATAGGCCTCTATGCATAATTAAAATAATGTCGACAGTTATTTGTGTGATTTTTATCTCAACAAAATAAATATTATACAAGTTTAAATGGCCAATGATTACCCAATATCAACATTAAAATGTTAATAGGACTTTGACATATCTGATACATCTACCAACAAAATGTTGTTTTTTTTGGGCAAAGGTCATTACATTATTGATAACAGGTAAATTATGAATACCTTCTAGTTGGAGCCAATATTGAAATACGTTCATAAACGAATACAAACACTTATTTAAAAGCTTATTTAAAAGCTGTTTTAAACTATTTTAATCTCCTGAATCCTATTCAATTTTAATACCTAGTCATTTTTACACCGTGTTTCATAACTTATATTTTTTGTGCAATTATGTGTGTGTACATAATATATTTTATTGTATATCTATTTATTATTGTACTAATAATTGTCAATCTTCAAGAAGAATTTCTGTTGTTATTTTATGATGATGATGGACAAATAAAGCATTTCAGTATTCAGTATTCAGTATTATTTAAACATGTCTGAATGAGAAATATAGATACCAATAGGCCTATCATGAGTTTTTTACTTGGTATTTGTAAAAATGTTTATCCGAATCTCGCCAAACCCTGCCACAATGATGATCTATGATTTATCATCTAGGAGTAGTTTAGTTTTGAAGGGGCATGGGCAATACATACGTATGTATTTATTTTATCCCATTGTCAGAGTTGATAAAATACAGTATTTTAGGCCTAACATTCGAAAGATATGCCTTATATATCTCTTTATATGTGACCCACTATGGTGCCAAACTGCCAAAACTGGGTCCACTGGACTGGAACACGTACAGTCATGAAAAACGATATTAGTGATTAATTTCTATTTATCACTGTGCTCCATTAGTGCCAAATTGGGTCTACTGGAAGACAGTCTAAATTGCCGCTAATTGCTGTCTAGGCCTAGATATAATGTTGTAATGTTTGCTTTGTATAACTAATGGTTGTAAACAACATGGCATTCTGAGAAAAGATATAAACAAGAGTTTGATTAGACCAAAGGACACGGTATCCGTCTGTAATTCTAGCCACGAAATTGTTAATGATGCTATTTATTATTATCAGTGCGATTTATATCTCAACAAAATAAATATTATTATAAAATCAATCAGAAGGCTAATTGCGACAAAAATTCGTCAATAACCTTCAATAAAATTTGAATAGGACACATTTTCACGATAAACCTTTCATATATATAAACATCACACGCGCAGAATAAATTCTAAACCACCCGGTGATATACTGAATTTAATTAATTAATTTGAAACGATAAAGATATATATATAATACCCATAGCATTGTCATTTTTTCAGTAATTTGCCTTTGGATTTCAGTGGCTGGATCTCTGGATCTGTTTGCCCGAAAGCTCTGCTAACTTTTCTGGCTGTTTTTACTTTATCGTTTTGATTTAGATTTTCGCTTTTTTTTGTATCTCCATTGACAACAGGCAAAGTATATCTTTACTTATTATTCACAACTTAATTTCACGGTATAAAACTGAAATACGAAAAAAACGATTGATTTGATATAGGCCCTATGGCTATAATAATGGAAGGTGGAGTCGTCTAGAACAGAATGATTAGATATCTTCTATAGACGCGAAGTGATTGTTTGATGCATAGCAAATATTGTATAAGTGCTGTTGACAGATATACTGTAGTAAATATCACACAAAAATATTGCGAGATAACAGAAATAAAGAAAATGGAGTAAAAGAATATTACGTGAACCAAAAAAATAAGTGTGCCTATGAAACCGGACCGTCGGAAAACTAACAGAAACCATCCCAAACAAACACAATGGGGAAAAAACTATAAACGTAATGTCGGAAATTCTTAGTCTAATCGGTTTTCGGGATCAGCGGTATGTACAAGATAAACCATTGTTTTCTAAAGAAAATCCATGTTTCAAATTAATAGACAATTGTTTGTAATGAAAGTAATGATGGTTTGTATTTTACAAACCAGAATACTGTACTGTAAGTTCAGTGCGTGGACCATGGAGGTATATACCTCTATGCGTGGACGATGGGCCGTATTAGCCAATCAAAGCGTTCAGTTAAATCTAAAATCTGATATCAAAAGGAACGTCGTAACAGAAATCCGATATTTAACTACGTGGTGGGAGCCTCTGAAAATAAACATATGCCTTTACCAAACGACAACGTAACATGGAGGAAACATTGACAAAGAAAGTACTGACTAGGGAGATTGCAGATATTGAGGTAATTAATGTGTATTGAGGTCACATTTAAATTGAGCGAGTTCTAGATTATAGACATTATGTGGACCGTACTATAATACTACTAGAATAGCAATATAATATAAGCATGAGTTGATTTTAGTGTACCTGTCACATCGGTCGGGGGACCATTAATTTTAATGGCACCAAAACGGGACCAAAACCTGTTCGACCGGACCAATTTTGGCCGCCAAAACTAGTCCAGCCTTACAAAATATGCTGCGCAGTGTAATGTACTGATTATATCATTCAAAATAGCCATACAGTTGAACCTCCGTGAAGAGCCACCTCCCATACGGCCTCACTTTTACTTGACGTTAGTTAGAGAACAACAGACCGTACAGACGTCAACTATGTTGTGATTGGTCCTCACACGATTGTAAACATGCTCATTTTCAATTGAAGAGCTAGGAACTCTGGCCCTCGTAAAAACCTAAAAAGAAACATCCCTGTAGAAAAATGATGAGAAAAAAAAAAAAATGCAAATCCCACAAAAATAAAGTTTCCAAGCAGAGAGTTTATCCCACAGTCCACTCATCACTACACCACCGACCATCCAGCTCATCGATCGAATCGGGTTTTATTTTGTATATGAATGATTAAAACATATATTATGCGATTGCGTAAGCATTTTAACCGACCAATTATAACTGGGTCGTTTCTGTAGGCCTACGCGTAAGTCGCACTTTCAAAAGTCTGATCTTCCTATCTAATTACTGTAGTGTATTTGCTACCTCCCGTAAACGGCCACCACCCTTAAGCGGCCGTAGCCATGTATTATTATATAAATGCAAATATATTTTAAGTAGTAACTCATAGTGATTTTTGGTTCTACCACATGTCATTCTATATGTTATCGCAAATCGAAATCAGGTTTGACGCTTATTAAAAAGAAAGTATAATCCTTTTTTGTTCCCAATTTAGAATCTTCTGTTACTGAACCCTCGTATTAAACCACATGCAAACTTAGTATCAACCTCAAGCACCCGACAAAACAAGAAGCACTGGAAAAGAAATGCTGGCAAGTCATGTGGGGTAACTATGATTTCACCTTTGTGGACTTTTTAAATGAAACTGAAACATCTCTGTACAACATTGTTTTATATAAAAAAACAAAACAGGCATCATTATTGTAGATAGAATACCCAATCTTGTTAAATAATAATATAATAATCTTGTTAAATAATAATATAAATTTGTCCACTTATTCTTTTTCCACAAAAGTACATTACATTTCACAATATAATCATGGACCTATAAATTAGATTATTTATACGTATGATATAATCAATAAAAAGAATTAAAATTGCTACAAATATGTTTATTTCACTTGCTAACACACAGATAATTTGCTTTTTGGCGTATTGTGTCCATCACAAACAAATCCTTATAGTATACCTAGTATTATGTCGAATATGTGGAACATACCATTTAAACCGGAAATGTTATGAAGTGGTAGACCATCATCCTTCATGATAGTTTTTACTTTCTGCAGCAGTAATCTATTATAAACTAGAGGGTACTCTGTGAGTACAAACCTCCGCCTACTGCAAAATTCCCCTACATAAAATGTCCCCGGAAAATATATATATTTTTTAAAATTGTTTTTATTAGTTCTAAGTGTAAATAGGCTAACTGCACACAACAAAGTTGTGGATGAGAGTTTGGTGTAATGGTTATGTATCCAGTCTCTCACAGTTGAGATTGCTGGTTCAAGTCCTGCTGAGGGTTTTTTTTTATTATTTTTTTTTTATTTCTTTTTTTTTGTGGACCTTGATCTTTGACCAAAATTTAACCACAAGTATATGATGAGTCATTGATCATTGTGGCTAAGTTTAGTGAGAATCGGATAAAAACTGTGGTCTCTAGGCAGTAAAATAGTTTTTTGTTAGTTGTGACCTTGACCTATGACCTTTTCCCCTCAAAGTCGAACTCGTCCAAGCTTTTGGGGCATAGATCATTGTGGTCAAATTTGGCCAGATTCCGATGAAAACTGTGGCCTCCAGGCTGTTACACAGACAGACAGACACACACACACACAAACATACAGGGGTGAAAATATAACCTCCTTGGCGGAGGTAATAATTATTGTATTATAGGTTCTAATCATGTACAAATGTATTTGTTAGCTTTCTTTTTTCATATTCGTGTTGATCTTTGAGAAATCTCCAAATGTGCAAAGAAAGAATGCATCCCTGTTGGGTGCCTGTATTTATTTTGCAAATACTTGATTTTGACCGCCTTATTTTAACTAATTGGGAACAATCTTCCAGAAAGTTTAGTATCCATGATATGAGTTTAATATTTTATATTCTTTATATCTGCCTATCATTTATTGATTTGACATCAAAGTGCAGCTGAATCGTATTAAATGCACTCTGTGGAAAAGCCAATAAAAATATATGTTTTCCTAGATGTTACACTACTGTATATTGTGCAGGTATTGTCTTTTCTATACGAAATGGGTCAATTTGTTTACATCTTATTTCTTTTTCATACGACAACTTATTTAAAATTAAATATTTAAAGCACTTCATAACCATAGACATTAAGGCCACTGGGTGGTAGTAGCAACAAGACACTTCAGTTCTTTTTGGTAGTGTTTCTAGCAGCTTATTGCTGTTTCAATCTCATTTCCTTTTAAATAAACAAAAGAATCTTCAATCTTTTTAAAGTTCAATTACCAATCTTGTAAACATATCCAAGGGATATTCAGGATTCTTGAGCACCCCAAGAGGCAAAAATGAACAACAAAACAAGTTAAAAAATGCACTTTACTCTAAAATGATAGTGGGTCTAGAATTTTTTTTTTAAATTTGAATTATAGGACTGTGACAGTTTAGTGAACAACTTTGATGACATTAAGCATACAACACTAAGTGAGCGAGGTGCATTACGTGAAGCATCTCGTTGTTTAAAATGTGCAGATGCCCCATGCCAAAAAAGTTGTCCCACACAACTGGATGTTAAATCGTTCATCACCAGTATCGCCAACAAGGTATAAATACAATAATGCTTTTATATATTTTCCGATGTTTGTTTTTAATGTAGAGTACATTTTTGTTTGTGTATCAAACATAATCTAAAAAAAAAATCAATGAACAATTGTTTTTGTACATTTTTAAATTAAAGAATTAACTTTTAATTTTATTTTTATATAGTATTTTTATGCATTTTTAATGTTTTTACAAAAGAGCTATTTGTAGAACACCAAGTTTCAGTTTTCAATAATAAAAGTGATTTTTAAAACCTTTAGAACTATTATGGATCTGCTAAAGCAATTTTGTCAGACAATCCTCTTGGCCTTACTTGTGGCATGGTATGTCCAACCAGTGACCTGTGTGTGGGAGGGTGTAATTTGTATGCATCAGAGGAAGGTCCAATCAATATTGGAGGACTACAACAATTTGCTGTTGAAGTAAGTCTATATAACACAAGTCTAATTAGCATAACAAAAGTCATAGCATAAGGTCAGATTAAATATTTTTTCAATGACCAAATTATATAACACTACAGTACTGTAGACTGTAGCTTTGATTTTATTTATAGAAATTCCAAAATCACAAAATGTGTATTCCTGTGACTGAATTATTTTCACTTAATTTCACTCTTCCCTGATAAGTCTAAATAACTTATTAATCAACATTTAGGCGATTAGACTACAGATTATTTAGTTAATCTCAACAATAATCAACTCACAAGGAACTTGTTTAGTTGTTAGTTAATAATTCGTAGAGTTGATCATATTCTCACATGTACACATATTTTACTAATGCCACTTTACTTTAATAATAAGTAACTCTATTCGAATGCAATATTGTTTGAAGGTTTACATAAATAATAAATAAACACTAGTAAAATCAAGTTTGTGGTAAACCATTATTAAAATTATTTCAAATACCAATAATGAGACAATTCTCTTTAAGCACATGGTGTTGTGTACTGCAAACGTGACACAATTGTACACAGATTATTATTCCTATTTGGGTTCAAGCTGATTGCCAATTTAATTTGGAAAATATTCATTACATATGGTTGAAATAGTGAATTTTAAAAACAATTTAAATAAATCAATGGGTTTTTCGTACATGATGACTTAGATGTGATGGTACTCATTTACATCATTACTGTATTTATATATATTTTTTCCATAAATATATCATTGTTGTGTGTATGTTTCTCTAAAGCCTTAAACTTAATTAAAGTGATAATGTGTGTTACACACCTTGAACAAATTCCATGAGAACTTAAAATCTTATCTTTTAAAACTATCTCTGTATCTTAGATTTTCAAGGCGATGAAAATACCACAAATAAGAGATCCCAGCAAAGAACCAGTATCTGAACTTCCTGAGAGTTACCATGGTAAAATCGCCCTTATTGGGTGTGGTCCAGCCAGTATCAGCTGTGCAACTTTCCTTGCTCGCTTGGGCTATAGTAATTTAACAATATTTGAGAAGGAAGAATACATTGGAGGGCTTAGCTCATCTGAGATTCCACAGTTCCGTTTACCATTTGATGTTGTATCATTTGAAGTGGATCTCATGAAAGACCTAGGAGTGAAAGTAATAAATCTATTATTTAAAATTATTATTTTAAGTATGGATATTGAATTATTATTCAGCTGTCCACATCAAAATATTGATGTATTCTTTATTTTTGACACCTTTAGTAGTTGATAAAGATATTCACTTTTGTCAAAAAACAAATAAATAAAAATATATATATATACAAAAATACATTAACTTCCATTTTTCCATTAAATTCATTGGTTAAATAATTTATTTGAAATGGCATTTTTGCTCAAAGTGAATAGCTATTATGTGACATTAAAATTTTCTATTCAACACAATTTTTGATCAAATTATTTTTCAGGATAACATAATATTTATTAAGGGAGAGATAGTGAAAATCTACATTAGTATACTATTCTCTACTTTCTATCGTCGTTCTATTCATATCTGAGTACTCGTGACCATAACAATTATATTAGTTTTGTTTATATCTTAGAATTGACCTTTGAAATTGAACTACTAACAGTATCTACTGAATATTTAATCATAAGAAATTTTGCAAACATATCTCCATCTATACTTCAGCTAAATTAAATTGTTATTCAATTATTGGTGTGACCACTCACTGTAGCCAGCTGCAGTTAACAGCAAGTTATTGAAAGACCTCTCACTCCAGGTACCAACAAGTCCTAGGGAGCTGCTATGGGAAATAATTAGGTGCCTATAACAAGTAGATAACAGCATGGTACACGTTTAAGGCACCTTTATGACATGCAGTACCATGTGTTCCATATATTCTTTCAATCTTTATTGTATTTACGAGTTTTCAGGAGTTATAATTTATGATATTGCATATTTTACATATAAAAACATCACAGGCACAGGAAAAATGTCTAAACCGCTAAAATTAATTAATTAATTTAAAATAAAGATAAGGAAATCTCTGATAATAAGAAAAAGCCACCCCAACCAAGATTAAAACCTTGAACCTTCTGCTTGATACGCAGATGTCCTAACCATTAGACCACTGGTGGAGCTTTCATGGTATTGTTACAAATTTGATAGCGACTCTACTGTATATTACACATATATATATATTAAATTTACAGGCATGTTATGCTTATTTTAATTAGTAGTAATATATTCCGTATCCACAAATATAATTGTGATGTTAAATCAATATTTTTGGAGTATGCATAAAGAGGTTTTGAAAAAAATGTATATTTTTAATAGATATTTAATATTTAATAGATTGAATTTGGTAAAGGTGTTGGATTGGATGGCCTTACCGTTGACTCATTGCGGAATCAAAATTATGAAGCTGTATTCCTCGGTATGGGTCTTCCTGAAGCAAAACGAGCACCTATGTTTGAAGGCCTTACTATGAAAAATGGATTCTATACTTCAAAAGATTTTCTACCACTTGTTTCAGTTGCTAGTAAACCAGGTATGACCATAAAAATACAATCATATATACATATATAAAACATCTCTATGCTAAATTTAAAACTAGAACTTTTAAACCATTGATTTTATCATTTGAAATGTGGGCATAGATGAAAAAATAGATTCTCAATGTGGCAGGAGGTGGGCGGGGAGGGGGGGGGGGGGGGGTATGGCGTGGGGGTAGCAATAATAAGGTTAACTATTTTATATAATTATACAGATCAATTTTTTTCAACATCATGTGCTTGCACTGCTATAGATGCTCTTGTTTTCAGTAAAAGCAGGCTTACTTTTATATTTATTTTTAGCTTATCGTTATCCATTATGTAAAAAACCATGGCCGCTTAGCTAAAAACCATGGCCCCTTAACTAAAAACCATGGCCCCTTAGTTAAAAATTTGATGGGATATTCAGTATGACTGTTATATTTGAACTGAGGCCCATATTATAAAAAGATTCACATATTGTATATTTGTATAGTGAGTAGTATGCTCAATCAATCAATTTCATATGAGCATCTGAAAGTAATTTGCATAGATATGGTACCATAAAATTGATTGTTTTGCCTTAAACTTCCTGTTTCATGGCTTGTTAATATCTTCATAATATTTCCGCTTCTTATTTCCCCTGTTTCCTTGTTCTAGCCAGTTTCATTGGGCCAAAGGTCAATTTATAATAGCAGTTGGACAGTGGTTGAAAGATTATATCTAAAGAGACCTACAGGTCAAATGCTATTAATTACAAATTTTGCATAAACTCTGAACAGAATTACAATTTCGCAGAAAATGTCTTTGTCTTGTTCATGTCTATTTAATGCAATATTATATTTAAACTAGTAGTTGTGAGTTAAAAATATAAATAAGTATTCTTTGCTGTCATAAAGCCATTAACTATACTGTAGATGTATTCATGCATTACAAAAGTGCCAGAGAAAATCCATCTGTTTTAACAGGTGATTGTTATTTGATTTGTGGCCATTGAAATTCACTATTGTTCTTGTACTGACCTCAACCATAATTCAAAAGAATTCATTCTGTAAACTATTACTAGCTACAGTTTAGCAGTAGAATACAATTGTCATTGGCAAGCTGAGATTTGTTTAATCACCATCATGGTCAAATACATTACTAAAATACTAAGTTACCTAACGTTGCAAAGTACATTGTTGTATAGAAATACGTATTAAATATTTTTCATCATTTAGAGGAATTTCAAGGTTTTAATATATGGAAAACTAATATTATAAGATTATGTGAACATGCATTATGAATATGTGTATGGGAGTATGTGTACTGTCTAATTAATCGTCCTTGTTAATTAGGCTACTGTTGCTGCAAAAAAATTATATAAATAATAATACAATAAAAATAAATTTAAAATTGATTGAGAAATGAAAGAAAGTTTAGTTAAATTCATATTTCATACTTTGGGGCCAATTTTTAAAATGTGGATATACATATTGAAGCCATAACTGAAAATACAATGCAAAAGTTCAGTAGGCCCTGGGCCCCTTATTTTAAAATCCATTATTGTACGGTATTCTGTGTAGGATCAATTCACATAATGTTTTATGATCAGACAATAATACTAAAACATTAAATAATAAACAGGAATGTGTTCTTGCAAGAAACAAGCTCCTCAGCTGACTGGCAATGTGATTGTATTAGGAGCTGGTGACACTGCCTTTGACTGTGCGACCTCAGCTCTGCGATGTGGCGCCAAGAGAGTGTTCATTGTGTTCCGCAAAGGGTTCACTACCATCAGAGCAGTTCCTGAAGAGGTAATTGCCAAGAGTAATAACACCATGAATTAGGACCATTCATATTTGATGACCCTCAATTCTAACAAAATATCTTGTTTAAATTGTGTCCTTCTTAGAAGCTTTACTTTGATAGTTAATTAAACATTGTTTATAATAGAACATTTCTCCTGTCTCATTCAATACAATTGAACGCTTGAACCACTTCATAATTTTAGCCTGTTTTCAAGGTTTATTTAAATATAAACATTGTCTATTGATTGATCAAGGTATATTTTGAGTAAGTTCTTATTTTCAGTGTTATGCATGCATCCTTACAAATACTTCAAATTCTTTCTCGACCTAATGTGCATATTTTGATTTTTTCGTAGATGGAACTGGCTAAGGAAGAGAAATGTGAGTTTATGCCATTCTTGTCACCACGTAAGGTGCTGCACAAAGGAGATCGAATCTCAGGTTTAGAGTTGTGTCGTACAGAACAGAATGATGATGGATCATGGTTTGAAGATGAAGAGCAGATTGTACGTCTCAAAGCAGATTATATTATATCCGCATTTGGATCAACTTTACTTAACACAGAGAGTAAGTTTTAATTATTATGAAATGTTAAGTTATGGAAAACAGCAAACGAAAGGTCTAAAAATTTGTCAACTTAGAGAAAAAGTGGTTTCAATTTGGTCATTCTTTTAAAATTCTGAATGATTATGTTCTACTTATAATTAAATAGTTGAAATATTTATTTAATTTTTGTTTTGTTTTTTGCAGTTAAGAAAGCAATGCAGCCTATAAAACTTAACCAGTGGGGTTTACCAGATGTTGACAAAGACACCATGACATGCTCTGAACCATGGATCTTCTGTGGAGGTGATTTAGCTGGTGTTGCACAAACTACTGTTGAATCTGTTAATGATGGCAAGACTGCTGCCTGGCATATGCACAAATACCTGCAGGTACACCTTTCTTATTAGATTTAAGCTGCCATAAATATTTCTAGTTCTCCAATGAATGGAAATGCCAATAACTATTTATTATTGTTTTGTTTTTATTATCAAAGTCTTTGCATGGTTTACCAGTGCCTGCAACTCCAGAGCTGCCGAAGTTCTTTACTGCCATTGACAATGTTGATCTCAGTGTGGAAATATGTGGCTTGAAATTTCCAAATCCATTTGGCTTGGCTAGTGCACCACCGACCACCACTATGGCTATGGTGAGACGTGGCTTTGAAGCTGGCTGGGGATTTGCTCTTACTAAGACTTTCAGTTTAGATAAGGTAGGTTCTTGATTTAAAAGCTAATCATTGATAAATATATAAGTAATAAATAAATTTATTGCAGTTCCAAAATGAATACAGACAAAAACATTTTGTGCAAGAGCTATGTCTTTATTTGTGATTTATTTATATTCATTCATTTCTAGGATATTGTAACTAACGTTTCACCACGTATTGTACGTGGAACAACTGCGGGACATAACTTTGGTCCTGGCCAAGGTGCATTCCTCAACATTGAATTGATTAGTGAGAAGACTGCAGCCTATTGGTGCCAAGGTGTTGCAGAGCTAAAACCAGACTACCCAGACCGAATCATCATTGCCAGTATAATGTGTGCCTATAGTAAAGATGACTGGACTAAACTTGCTAAAATGGCTGAGGTAACTATTTGCATTGAATTTAAAATGTTGTACAGTAAATCAGTACTTTTACTTTAAACACATTTCAATATTCTGTACTGCACTCAATGCATGTGTATAATTGTTTCCTCAGAATTCTGGAGCAGATGCACTTGAACTAAATCTATCATGTCCTCATGGAATGGGTGAGCGAGGTATGGGGTTGGCATGTGGTCAAGATCCAGAACTGGTTTTGAATATATGTCGGTGGGTTCGAGCTGCTATCAAGATTCCTTTTTTTGCCAAGCTCACACCAAATGTTACCAATATAGTGAACATAGCAACAGCAGCACATGAAGGTACTGTATTGAATCATTTAATGACATTAATGCTTGTTTGGTTTACTGTTTCTCTTCACAAAAATGAATTAGTAGCCAACATCAAAAGACAAAAACTAACTTCTTGTTGTTCCTAAACTAACTAAAAGTTCTTTATCAACTGAACCTGGCTTAAACATTGTTTTTAAGCATGCTTTTAGTACAATTAACAATGTTCCCTAATTATTTTCTTACTACTACTATTAGGTGGTGCTGATGGTGTGACTGCTACCAATACTGTATCAGGTCTAATGGGCCTCAAAGCAGATGGAAAAGCATGGCCAGCAATTGGTAAAGAAAGTAGAACAACTTATGGAGGAGTCTCTGGAAATGCCATTCGTCCCATTGCCCTAAGAGCTGTGTCTGCCATTGCTAGGGCTTTGCCTGGTTTTCCAATCCTTGCAACTGGGGGAATTGATTCTGCTGAAGCTGGACTGCAGTTCTTGCACTGTGGTGCTTCAGTACTTCAGGTACTATTTATCCTATTTTGTTTATCAAATAGGAAGCTTTCGTCATAGCATCACAATTCACGGTTAGACATCATCAATCATTCTGTGATTTGTTGTTGGATTCTAATCTGTGGCTTTGAAATATATCTTTTTCTACTTAAACACTGTTTCATCAAAAATCTTTCTGAAGCAAACACTTGGGTTACAAACCATATACTATTATATTTACACCCTTGTCTCCTTTCATCTCATTCTGACAGGTTTGCAGCTCCATTCAGAACCAGGATTTCACTGTCATTGATGATTACATCACTGGGCTGAAGACATTGCTGTATCTGGAGAGCATAGATGAACTTCATGACTGGAATGGACAGAGTCCACCAACAATGAGGCACCAAAAAGGAAAACAAATTACAAAAATTAGTGATATTATTGGCAAGGTAGAAATAATTTTTGTTCCCCCAAAACCTCTATAAAATATTATGACATCAATTTTCATACTCAGTGTTATGTATTATATCTTTTTAACAGGATGAAATGTAAAAATGTAAATCATCTTTTCTTTTTTAGTATTTCTATTTACAGAGATTTTTGTTTTTGTAGCAATGTCAGGGATTGAACTCAATACCTGGGGTCTAGGTAACCAACATACATATTTTGTAATAAAGTAATTTTATTTCAGCATCTGCCATCGTTTGGTCCATACATGGAAGAACGCAAGAAGTTGGTGACACAATATAAGAAGAACGTGGGAATAGTTAATGAAAATTCACAAGAAACAACAACTGTAAACAGTGACAAGATAAAACCAGTACCTACAATACAGGTAAGTTGTAGAGAGTATACTGTATTTAGTGGCATGATTATCTCCCACAACTTTTACCAGTAGTTGGCACAAAAGTGTTTTAGAAGAATGAGCATGGGAATTGGTTTATAATTGTCAAATACTTATCTTGTAGGAGATGATTGGTCGTGCCCTGCCACAGATTGGGACCTACGGTGACCTAGACAACCAGCAACAGATGGTAGCACTAATTGATGAGGAAATGTGTATAAACTGCGGGAAATGTTACATGACCTGTAATGACAGCGGCTATCAATCAATCACATTTGACGCCAAAACTCATCTGCCCCATGTGACACAGGATTGTACAGGATGCACTCTATGCGTTAGTGTCTGTCCAATCATTGACTGCATCAAGATGGTGCCTCGTCCAACACCATATGTGCCTAACAGAGGGATTCCTCTTGCAGTGCAACCAGTGCCATGAGATATTATTATTCCTGAACTCATTATGCTACACACTTTACCATCCTCCATTTTAATTGCATTGCCCTCACCTTTGATTTTATTATTACTGTATTAGTATTAACTTTGTTATTATGGCATATCCAGAAATCACGAACGGGGAATTTAATCACTGCTGCAAAATATGGTAATCCATTCACATGACAAACATACGCACAAGAGGACAAAGTTGTATACAAGTTTTTACTCATTATTCTACACACTTTACCATCCTCTATTTGAATTACATTGCCCTCATCTTTGATTTTATTATTATGTATTAGTATTAAATTTGTTAATGGCATATATCCAGAAATCACTAACGGGGAATTTAATCACTGCTGCAAAATCCATCCACATGACAAATATATGCACAAGAGGACAAAGTTGTATAAAAGTAAAAAGAGGAGCTGTAGTTTTGATTTGTCAAACTAATTTTGGCATCAGATAGGATTGATTTGGATCGGTAGGGGTGAATCTTATTACTATGGTATATGCTACAGGGCATGTGTACTGTAATACACTTTTTAAAATACAAAGTCATGCTAAGTTAATAATATGTGGGTTTAAAATAATTTTAATTATTTAAGGTTGTATTATAGAATTCTTTGGAGAATTATCAGTATGCTTCTTGTCAGAATCTACTAATCTAAAATGAATAGTTCCAGAGTTTTGGTGTTTCCATTGCAGTATTACCACCAGTGAGTATGTCTTCCAACTTAATATTAAAGTTATATATAGAATGTTATTATTTCATATTGAAAAGAATAGTTCATTTTTAAATGTGTTTTATCAAAATAATCATTTGGTAGTTAATTATTTAGTTTACTATTTTCATTTAAACATATTTATCATAAAATAAAAAACTTGTACAGGTATAACATTTGACATAATCAAGCCTTATTCAGTATAAACTTAATGAAAAGTGTGATTGGGAAAATGACACATTTTTTCCTTTATTTTCTTCCTCAAATGTTTTGAATGTAGAAATATATATATACTCTACTATACTACTTGCTGTACTATGCCGTATTGTGATAAATGATTGATATGGGCATTTATGAAAATAATTACATGGCAGAAATAAATTTTATTGATTTTAGAGACTTGTTTACAGTGTGATTAATATTTCCCATGTTGTCTGGGGAGGTAAGACTTAAGGAGGGGGAGGGGGTTAGCGGTAAGACTTAAGTAGGGGTAAGACTGGGGGTGGGGGTAAGACTTAAGTTGGGTGGAAAGGAATGCAATATCAAACATATTTGCAAAAGGAAACATTTAAACATCAAACTCAGGCCTGCATTTCTTTCTATACCTCTTTTTTGTGGTGGTCAAGTCTGCTTGCTAGCAAATCCTGGTTGATCTAACGTGATAGACTCATGCCAGTGCAATTCTGTACCAGGGCCGTAGCAAGAAATTAACAAAGATGTTTTAAATATAATTAATATAACTTATACGTGTTGTGCCAGGGATTGGGTGAAGAATTGATTGGTGAAAATTGGCCCTGCTAATACTAAGCAGATATCTGATTGTTGTACAGTATTTTGTATCGCGTGCCATTGGTTATTTGATACCATTGAACGTTTAATATGAAAACCAAGTTATGGGGTGTGCCATCTATAATTGCTCTTCTCCACATCCAAAATTGATCACTAGTGAACAAAAACAAAATATGTAAAACATAAATATTTAAAAGGAGAGATGACATTGATGGAAGTGCTCAATGTGCATGTTCCTTTTTGCTGTTAAGCTTTATCAGCCGCTGCTTGGTGTCTGTACAGTAAATGAAAAATCAATTGGGATTCTAAATAAACATTGCAATTCAACACATTTTATTTAAAGATTCAACTACAATAATTCAACAATATGAAGGTCATAAAAAAAAACATACATGCAACATAAAATACGCTATCAATAGTATGGGTAACATAAAAAAAAAGCAACACTTTTGGTTAATTCTATATCTAAATTACTAGGGGTGTAAAAGCTCTATTATACTAATAATTTAAACCTTTTTACATTTGTGTAGGAAAAAGTTTAAAAATGAAAGAGACATTTAATAATGCAAAAAATATATATTTTGATAGTATAGTATAATTTACTACTTTTTTACACTACATGTGACTAAGTAAACATAAATGCCCCAAAAATTAAATACCAAATGTTAACATTATGGCTTATGGAGTATAATACACTTTAATGGGAATGTACACATGCAAAAGTGTTGTTGATACAATCTTAAATAGTCATATTGAAAATTGGATTTGTTAGATCATTCCGTCCCATCAAGCTACATATTACTTTCTGTACCTGTTAAAGCTCCTACATTTATTTTGTTATAGCTTACATCTTTTCTCAGTCATCAACAACAGTATACACATATCATCATACTTTTCATAGCATTCATTCAATATTTCACTCATTCTAAAAATATAACTGCACTAAGAAACATACAGATAATACACCATATACTAATAATACCAATTAAACCTTTTTTTCCTAGATTTTTGGAATTAAATATACAATGTGTCTTTGGAGTTAAAACAGTTTAAACTTTAGTGGATCCTGTTACTAATACAGGTAATTAGTTATCTACTCACCAACTATTATAAGCATATGCTTATAGTGTGGAGAATATTTGCAGTTAATAAAACAAGACGATATATATAAAGCACACATATGCAATCATGCATGCAGCAACTAAACTTAAATTTAAGTGCAATACACCATTTTAAGTTAACAAATAACAAAAGGTGACCACCGCTGCTAATGGACATACCACCTAATATCCCAATAAGAGGACACCATTCAAAACTAGTTATTTTCTCTTTTAGCTTTGATTAATGCTCCCTTTTGGACGTTCCTCTTAAATGTAATGTACATATTTATACAGTGAAACCATCATCAACTAAATCAAACTAAATTCAATATCTATATATTTTTTCCCACAATGTAAACATCATGTGCTTTGTATTTTTTGTAACATCAAGGTCAAAATAAGTGATCAAGTAATAAGATCAATCCCAACTCTCATCTTCTTCGGCTGCTGCTGCTGATGAAGCTGTGTTATTCCAATCTCCACCGCCATCATTTCCACCTCCTCCTCCACCTCCACCACCAAAGTTATTTCTCTACAGACAAAAATGATGGATATAGCAATTTGTAAAGCAAGACAAATAACCAAATTGAATTGCTAGGTAGCTATTGCTGTTTTGTTTTTACATTACACATATCTTATAATATTGTTACAGAACAACCAGAAAAATGATCCAAAACTTCAGTCAGACAAAAATGTTACATTACATAACAATAAAGTTGCTTACCCTTCTCGTGTCTCTGCCTCCAAATGAACCACCAGAGCTACCATGGTATGTGCCTACAGCATTGTCACCTACTACCTCCAAGAAATCTGGTACTTCTTGTTGAGCCTGTATTCAAATGTAAACAAATTGAATAACATTTAAAACAAACCAGTTTGACATCCTTTTTGATTCAATATAATTATTAGTGTGTAGACTGTTACTAGACAACTGTATTTCCTATATATATGCTTTACAGTACTATGTACTGGTTCTATTCTAACCATTGTAATGGTTTCTTTTACAGAATAAACAATAAAAACAAATAAAAAAACAATAGCAAGTAAGCATTTTCATTAAAAACATTTTCATTAGCCATAACTTTTTGAGTAGGAAACATGCTACACTGGCGGAAAATGTTCCCAGATAGTAGTAACAATTTAGCCATGTTGTTGGTTACGATGAAATACCTTAGAAGCTACAATTTGATATTAAACTTACATCTGCCAAAATCTTAATCAGAGCTCTGGCGATGCTACCATTCTTTGCTGGATCAAAGAAGCTTGTGGCTTTTCCGAGGTTTCCTACACGACCAGTTCGACCAATTCTGTGCACATACTCGCTATTATCTTCAGGAAGATCATAGTTGATGACATGCTTTACTTTTGGAATGTCAAGCCCACGAGCTGCAACTGAAGTTGCAACCATTACTGGAGCTCTTCCCGATTTGAAATCCCTAAGAGCTTCTTCTCTTTCTTTCTGCATTCGATCACTAAAAAGAAAATACATTTTTTTTTTAAATCACATGAAGGACATTGGAATGATGAATTAGATAAGCACCGAATAATTTTTTTATACTGTGATTTTACAAAGCAACATTTTACAGAAGTGGAGTTGTAGTTTTTTTTGGTTAAGATGCCTGACTACCGATCCTAGAATCCTGGGTTCAAATCCTGCCTGATGTAATGGTTTATTTTTGACAAAAAACAACTGCACTCCTAAATTTGTAGCAACTTATCGAAATACATAAAAGCTACAAACTTGATAATCAAATATATTCTTACCCATGAATGCTAGTGGTTGGAAAACCAGTCTGACTAAGAAGAGAAGCAAGGAAATCAGCCGATCGTTTGGTTTCTACAAAAACTAATGTTCTGTCATCCTCTGCAAACAAGACAATAAACATAAGTTAGTGGGACCATTTGCAATCTATTTAATATTATATGAATAATGAATGTTTGAGTTGAATGAGAGGATATGTGAAGAGTTAAAAGATTTACTGTACTGCAGGATAAATAAATAACTATTCTCCTCATTCAACGAATGCAAAACATTTACCATTTGTTTTAAAGCACACGCACATTAAAGTAAACTCCTTATTGAATCCATATCAAAGCCTAAAGGCAACTTGGTTGGCAGTGAATGAGACCCAACAGTCGCAGCTTCAAATTGTACAAATTCTCAACATTTTTACAAAAAGCTGAATGTGCCATAGAACCACAAAGATGCCTAGCTCTTGAAAATTATTTATGCAAAATAAGCTAAATTTGACAAGAATACATTAAACCTACCAGGACCAGCTCTAAGTATTTCAATTAATTTGTCTTTCTTTTGAAATTGGTCCACTTCAATGACTTTTTGTTCAACGTCCGGGGTTGCACCTCCTATGCGACCAATTGTCAAGAAAAGGTAATTGTTTAGGTAGTCCGCAGCACGCTTCTGTACTTCTTCTGGAAACGTTGCACTGAACATCAATGTTTGTCGTTCTTCTTTCTTTGGCATATTTGGATTGTTGACTAATCGTTCCATTGCAGGTCCAAATCCCATGTCCAGCATCCGATCTGCTTCATCGAGTACTAAATAGTTACACTTCTCAACACTTACCTATTTGGTGAAACATACAAGGTTAACACTGGTAAAAATCAAATACCTTACTTGCCAAAATTGGTGTAAATAAAGTATTTGTTTGACAAAAAGGAACTTAAACATGATTATCAATAGCATCAAGTAGCTCACATTCAGACAGAATGTAAATAAGTAATTAAACATTGAAACCAAACTTATTTTATTAATTATTGACTATATATTTTTGAGATTCTACAGCTGTAAATGAGTACCTGGTTGAAAATACTACGGAGGATAAGGTGGCATGGAAAGGAACTGGCCACCCTACCACATAATGCCAAGGATTAGTAAAATGAGCTAACAGCTCATTACCCTACGTTCAAACATAAATATAAATATAGGGTAATAATACCTTTACAGCTTTTAAATAATTTAAAAATTATTAATAAACATGTTGCATACATAAATCATACTTGACAATGCATTAATATTAACTAAATAATAACAAAAATATTCCAATGATAGAGCCAGATATTCATCACTTACTTTCTGTCTGTCGATGAAATCCTGAAGACGACCTGGTGTAGCAACTAACAAATGGCAACCCTTGGCCAGGTCACTTGTTTGATATTGTACACTAGTGCCACCGTAGATAACAACAGGCCGTAAAATTGTATGATGTGCAAACTTTCTCGCTTCGTTAAAGATTTGTATGGCAAGTTCACGTGTGGGCGATACAATGATGCATTGTGGGGTTTGCGAAACGCTTAGAGAACCAGACTGTACACCATCACGCAATATTCCAGAGATAATTGGTAGCAAGAATGCAGCCTAAAATAGTTTTGAAATGAGAAATAAAATTATTAGTTAAAACATTTAAACTATGGTTTCAGAATAGGTTCTATTTAACAGATGCACTATTTTATATTATAGGAGACTACATTAATAAGTGTAATTTACTATTTTATATTCCGTTAACTTAAATGGCTAAGAATTATTATTTTGAAAACCAAAATGTAAAACATTAATGGTAAAAACTATTACTGATATGTTCTCTATTAACTTTAAAAAGAAGGGTCCTGATAATATATTAATTGAAACAACAATCTGTTTATAAACGAAACGAAACTAACCGTTTTGCCTGATCCTGTTTGAGCACATGCCATTAGATCACGTCCGGCGGATATGATTGGTATACCATGTTTTTGTACAGGAGTAGGTTTTTCATATTTTGCCTTGCGTACATTCTCACGCACTGTTTCGTTCAGCGTACACTCGTCAAATGAGTGGCAACAGCTAATTTTATCATTACCTGTTTATAAATATAATGTTTAATAAATTACACTACATCTTAAGACCTTTGCATTTATCTGCTTCTTATTCTAGGTAAAATGCACTTTAACAGTCTGTTAAGTAGAGAGAGATCTGATTTTTTAATTCTGAAGACATTTTCTATTAACACACATGAATCAACTTCAAACCGGAAAAACCCATTATGATTGAAAAGTTCTTTTAAGGTTAATTCACAAGGTGGAAGAGATTTTGCATTTTCAATAATGCAATAAATTACACCTTTTTAAAACAATAAATAACAATAAAATAAGTAAAAATACATTACACGGTACTTACCTGATTTCTCAACAGGTATATCATCATACTTATCAAAGTTAATACCCTTCTGCATAGTCTCAAATATTGCTTGTTCCTCTTCAGGTGGTGCTGGGGGAACATACGTCTGTGCAGCTGGTTTATCTAATTCAAAATACAGTCATGTTACATAAACAGTACAATTTTATTTTTTTTAAATAGTTTACATTATTATTATCATCAATTATTTGATTTCTTTAAATTATGTGACTAAACATACCATCACCCCCAGCTGAGGGATTGGTACACTCCCTGGCAAAGTGGCCCTCTTCTCCACATTTCCTACATGCTGTATCACCTGTTATTAAATAAAAACAAAATAATGATATTAATTAAAGAAAGTAAAAATTACTGGTTTTTATTGCAGTGGACAATAGATTAAATATACCATGTAGCAAATACATGTTAAATGTATACCATTAGTAAAGTTGGTATATGCACTTTGACACTGGCTGAAGAGTATGTATCATTAAGTAAACAGACTTACATCCTGGTAAATATACAAAGCTGTAGATTTTAGATTGTAACAAAGAAATGAAAATTATAAAATATTGCCAGCCAAAATTGTAAATAATTAAAAATAATCATTGTTGCAGGAAGCAATATTTTTTACCTAACTTGTTAGGATGATGCTTAATTATTCACGACAACTGTAATGAATAATAATAATAATATTTTCCATACAACAATAAAATGCCAGTTAAAGGTAAAGATTCAGAGAAAGTGCCACAACATACAAAGCACAGTATTCCATCTGTGCTGCTTATAGGAAGCCGTTTCAATTTCCCATTTTTACTGGATATTATTATTAGTATCAATGCTTTCGTCATGCATTATGTATATTTAGTAAGCAGAAGTGACAAAATGTAGCACTTTCAGCAAATTCTGCCTTAAAACACCAGGTGAAAACAATATTAGGTATGGGAAGGAGTAAACAACAATTAAAAAAACATGTGATAACTATTTATTTAATCATATCTAGCAGTTTTTGGGATAGTACATCCCAGTAGGACCACTTACTTTTGTTGCCGTTGTCTCCACCACCACCAGATGAACTCCCAAAACCACCACCAAACCCACCTAATGAAAAAAGTCACACAACACATTAATTTGAAGCAGATGAATGAGACCGAGATCAATTTATAGTCAATACTAGCTAACACTTACTAACATCACATATGTATTAGAAAACTAACTACCTGATCGACCACCACTTGAACCTTCTTCAGTACAGTCTCTGGCTTGGTGCCCTTCTTTGCCACACTTGAAACATCCACGGCCACCGCCACGGCCACCGCCGCCGCCACCACCACCAGTAGGGCACTCGCGGGCGAAATGGCCCTCTTCACCACACTTATGACAAGCACGGCTTCCTCCCCCTCCTCCACTACTGCCACCATTTGGGCATTCACGAGACATATGGCCTTCTTGACCACATTTGAAACATGATCTGCCACCACCGCTGCTTCCTCCTAATGAAAAATGTAATGGATGGTCAATAACTATCTTGATTCTTCTTAGCCTTATTTTCGGTGATCTGACGAGAACCGGTGTTGGTTATGATGGTCAAATAAATAAACAATACAAATACTATTTCTACAGATTTTATATATTGAGTTGAGGAAAATGTTACCTTTATTTGAGCCAAAACCACCTCCGCCACCCGAACCGAAACCACCTCCACTACTCGAACCAAAGCTACCTCCGTCACCATTGGTTGAACCAAAACCTTTGTTGCCACCTTTCGATCCGAATCCGCCACCGCCTCCTGAACCAAATGCATCTCCACCACCCGAACCAAATCCACCTCCGCTGCTAGAGCCAAAGCCACCTCCGTCACCATTGGTTGAACCAAAACTTTTACTACCACCTTTGGATCCAAATCCACCACCACTTGATGCGTCTTCATTCCATCCATCATCATCGCCAAATCCACCTCCACGGCCTTTAGCTCGATTTCCATTTTGAGGAGACGAATCAAATCCAAAGCCATTCTAGATAATAATTATCAATGTTATGTATTTTACAATGAAATAAGGAAAATTAATATATTAACTTATTTTTAATTTTAAAACATGGCAATGCTCCTTTTTCCCCCTATTATAATTCCAATATAAAATAGCATTATAATTACAATAAATTACACTTACTGTAGCAGGAGCCTTAGCTGAAAAAGCTTTTACAATAGATCCTCGGCCTAGGCAAAGAAAGGACATGGTCATGTATACATTTTAATGCTAAATGATCTAAGAAAGTCTACATTCATTTTAATGCTAAATGATCTAAGAAAGTCTCTACATTATTCATTATTACATTGTATTATTAATAAGGTCTAGTAATTTGTAGAAGGAAAAATGACTTACTATAAGTTATTAATATTTATTCACATTATTATTAATCAAATCATTCAATTATTCATTGAGATGGTATGTATTTAAAATAAATTAATCAAACTTTTTTAAAAATTAGATTAGATAGAAAAGTGAAATTCTGAGCTCCCCAGCTTGTACTTATGACATGTAAATAAACACCATATAGGCTTCATTTTTATTTATTTGTATACAAAAAATGTTGTCAATATGCAATAGTTGGTAGCATGATGGACATGCTAACAAAAGTGGCAAGCTCATGTCAGCTTGAACCACCAAAAACTGATTTTTTTTTTTGTAACAGATTTAAAAATCATGTTTTTTGCCATTTGCTAATTTAGTATGTGGTATTTATTTAACAAATTATCTGAAATTCATGATTATAGTTTGCCCAATAAGATAATTCAACTATCAGGGCACATTCCTGAGCTAGAAGTAAGGAAAGGTCAATATCATTGATATCAGTTATTTGAGAAGCAACAACGACTAATATGGTCTACAAGCAAACGGCCAATATCATTGCAACAAAGTAAGTAATGTGACTTGTAATTGAATGGTATGAAAAATAAAAATTTAGTAATCTCTAATACACACCTCTTCCTCTCCCAAAGGATACTGGGCCTCCATTCATTGTTGATCCAGGCTATAACACAATAAAACATTGAGTGAGTGAATTAACAGATTTCATTGTTTAACTTTAAACTCATTTATTGTTTTTTTTTTTTTCATTGTTCTAAATTCTCAACTGGAAGTAAGCCTCTTATTCTTTATCTGTGGCATACAAACTATGAAACTGTTCCCATGCATGAATAAACAAACAAATCATTTTAGTTACATGGTTAATTACCACTAATTAATATAATCACAGACATTTTGGTAAGATAATCTGTAACTATTTTTTTACATTTAATTGGTGGATGGCCATTTATTAACATATTTATTCATGGTATGGTCTAGTGGTGAACTGGCCATTGTTTCTGGCTTTCACACCAGTCCCACCCTTCCCACTTATTTTCCAAGTTTCCTGGACTTTCTGCATTCTCACTCCTGAGGACGATCAAAGTATATTGATCGAAACGTCGAGAAACTCAACAGTTCTTTTCAGAACTAATACATGTGGTGTACTGCAAACTTTATATCAACAACATATTTATTCAATTAAATAAAATATTAATATCATCTCTACTCCATATTATTTGTCTATGTATTGTTATGAATGTTTAAAACATACAGATTTATAAATCATGGAAAGAAGCATATTAATGAACTTATTTAAAATACATAAATATGAATGTTTTTCCATTCAATTTTCTTTCTTTTATAAATTTTATAGTGTGAATCACCAAAAATATATTAATAAATCAACTTACTGTGTCCCAATCATCCGCCATTTTAATTCAATATATAAGATTGATTGTTATTATTGCTTATTAACACCGAGTACTGTTTCTGTAAAGTAAATACATAGGATATTATAGGTATAGTACAAGCAGTATAGCAATTGATTTTTAAAAAATTGGGCGGATACTACATTCGGGAAATTCCCAATAAAAATGTGAAATATGACCTTTGACATTTATCTAAACGCATACAGTAACAGGCAGGGCATCACGTATGCAAAACCCAGGAGAGCAACAAATCGCTCTCCTCAAATCACCGAGGAGAGCAATTCGCTCTCCTTGCAAAAATTTTAAATCGCTCTCCTCAAATATTTATGTTGAAGTTGAAGGATGGTCGCCCTTATTAAAAATGGCTGGCCCTTATTAATTTTTTGTACACATTTTTTTGCCCGACAGGGGATACCCCCCCCCCCCCCGCCGCCGCCCCCCCCGCCGGGCACAACAAAATTCCCCACACCCACCTTTACACACAATATTTTCCGTGGGGATCGTATTATTCTACAGTACAAAAAACTCAAGCCAATTTTTTTTTTATGGCCTGCCTGGGTAGATTGGGTTTCAGGAGCCTGGAGAATCCTGTCCTGGCCAACTATATGCCTTTAGCCTAGCTTTTCTAGCCTAGCTTGTTGGCCTAGAAATCAGACAGAAAACCTGAAAAGTATTTACCTGCAATTCATAAATTATACAATTCTAACATGCAACAGCCATTAAAATATTGATAATAAGTTACAAAGTGTCATTTTAAAATAATTAAGAAAGATATTTGATCGTGTTTACATGTGTCACACATGGGCGCACGCACAATAGGGGAGGGCTGAGAGAGCTTCTAGAAGATGCTGACGTCACACATCAGCACGTGTTTTGAGGAGGATTTGAGTGACCAAAATTGGTTAGAACTTTCGAAGAAATAATCCATCTTCAAAATGACATAATTAAAGCAACCAGCAGCTAAGCTTTTTTAAATAATAAACATTATATTTAGGCCTCCTATATTAATGTTTCCTTTTAAAATTAAATATATTTTATTAACTCGTTCCATAAAAACATAAAGGGAAAAATTATTGGTTGGGACATGATCTTCCTGTAAAGGAGGTGTTTCTATGACACCGTACTGGTTGCACTATGAGGCGATGAAGTAAACTCGCCCTTGAATGCGCGCAGGAAGGGGAATCCCCTTTGTTGGTACCTCGCACTGTGAGATGGAGCGCGATGAATTGCTCTCCTTTTCGAAGGTTGTTGATTGCGATCGCGCTCGCGATCCTTAAAAACGAGGGACTGCCATTAGGCTTGTAGCTTTATAACTTAGCTTATATATTATTAGCCTAGGCCTAGATTGGTTTTAACTTTTAAAAATCCACGTGTTTTTAGGCCTCTTGACAGAAAAATCAACACTGTCAAAAGCTAGGCTCTATTTTGAAAATTAAGGAGCGCGATAAATTGCTCTCCTCGAAGCCTGTTGAGGAGCGCGGAGGAGCGCGGTCGCGCAGGCGCTCCTTATAAATGATGCCCTGAACAGGAAATCGGAAAAAAGCCACCCCTGTAAAAAGCCACCATTGTAAAAAGCCACCCAACAATGGACTTTACCATTGTAAAGTGGGAGTGCTGGACAATCAATTTTTATTCAATTGTGTTATTGTGAATAGCAATTTGGGTGTGGGTGTTATTTAGAAACAATATCAAAGCTAATCAAAGGGATGCCTACACTTTTCATGTTACCTCTTCCAAATGCCACTGCCAAAACATCAAACACTTCCTACTTAGTTAAGATTCATAATACATTTTATGCCATTGTAATGTTATGTTTAAATAAGGCACGTTATCAAAATACAAATCATTTCAAAATGGAGTTCATTACAAATAATAAGGGAGGTCGCAAATTATGCTATGATGGTTATCTTTATACTAAACGTAAGTCTAACAGAAGTTCGATAATTTGGGAGTGTTCTTCACGTAGAAAGTTTGCTTGCAAAGGTGTACTACGGACAGACATCGATATGGCCGAAGTGCAGTATGTATCGGAACACAATCATGCAGTTAACATCATGAAGGCTCATGCAGAGAAAGCAAGACATAATATTATGGATAAAGCCACAACTTGTAGAGCAACTCCAGCTCAGATAGTCATTGATGAGATGGCCAAACAACCGCTCAATGTTCGTGTTACTATGACTGGTGCAGAAAGTCTAAAAAGAAACATCAGAATCAAAAGAAGTAAAAGTCATCCTGGTCAGCCACAATCGCTGGAAGACCTAGTCATTGATGGTGAATGGATGAAAACTGTTGATGACAGAGACTTTCTAATCCATGATGCTATGATTGGTAATACTGACCGTGTCACAGTTTTTGCAACTTCGGATGGTTTGCGTCACCTATGCAATTCAACAACCTGGTTTATGGATGGAACATTTAAAACCAGCCCAAAACTCTATAAGCAATCGTATGTGATTCGCGTTGAGTTAGAAGACAATTCGATAACAACTGTATATGCGCTACTTACATCAATAACAATGACAGACAGACAGTAACAATGTCCTGTCTGTAGCAATTACATTACATAAATACCAAATATTTAGTTTCAGTAATGATTAAACACCGATTAAAGTAGTTGATCCCTCCCTATATACCAGTAACCAAGATTAAGAACACCTTTTCAATAGTGTTTAAATTTTGGCTTTGTTTAGATACAGTACTTCTCTAGGCTTAAGTTAGTTAACAATTGGAGGTGAAAGGGAACTAGGCCTAGGCCTCTAGCTAGACTAGCGCTGTTATTACTATGGCCTAGGCTAGGCCTAGTTTAGGGCTAGCTAGGCTATATATTATAGCGAGGCTCGCAATGTAGGCCTAACTAGCTAGGCTGGCCTACCCCTATAGCTACAGTACAGACAGGCCTAGCTAGATGCAAAACATGGCAACAAATTATTGCTTTGAAACTTTTTTTTTATAAATAGCAGAGAGAGTCAATTGTTTTATTGTTGAGTTAGAACGAATAAAAAATAGATTATTATTTTAAAAGTCATATCAAAATGAGCTTGAGTAAAGCAAGGAGGGGGGTTATTATTAAGTTAGCCTCTAGGTTTGTAGGCTACATAACATGATGCTTGGAACAGAACACACGTGGGGGTCCAGCGCGGTTCGTCGAACACATGCATGATAAAGAAACAAAAACCACGAGGTATCACACCTGTAGAGGGTTCTTCTTGTCCATCCGGTCCATCCATCCATGTGGAGGACAACGAATGAGATGGCTCACATCAATTGAAACACAGGAAAATAAGCAATCAATTGAAATTGTTCAGGAACCAACATATTGAACAAAAGCATAATAATGAATAGATTACGTATAAAATAAAAACAAATATGGTTAAAGACTTACAACATCACTCAGCAAGGAAGAAACGACGACGACACAAACAACACACACGTACACGGCGGCGGGACGATGATCCGATGGTGGTGTCAAAAACTAGCCTAGAGACTATCTGTACTGCGCATGGGCGGTTTTAAGTGTAGCACGTGGTTATGAGTGAATAGTCGCGGTTCAATAAATCAAAAACAAATAAATCATTATTTAAATTTAGTGGCTTGCTGTACGTTTATTAATTGAATGTAAATATGTAATTAAAATAATCTGTTATTTATACATGCACCCTACTAATTGTGTTGTAATGTTCACTTTTCACATTTTTATCCAATTATTAAAATAGATCAATAGATTTATTAACTACGATCCGTATTTTTTTAATTTTTATTTGATTTTTTACTTTAATTTGTGCATTTCAAATTGATATTGTTTACATTATTTGATTGATTTATTTTTATTCATATGTCATATTTTACGCCAAGGAGGTATACTATATGTAATCGTTTACTTGTGTTTTGCTAAGGTAGGCCTAACTTTATTTCCCTCATTACACTGCTGTCTGTATGATCGTGGAAAGATCTGGCGCTACAAGTTCATCGTGCCATAATTACATATTATACAAATTATGTTATCATATTATCATCCATGTTAAATCATGTAGTCACAGATGAATTGTAAGACCGTATCATCTGATTTGGTGATAACACATAAATTAGGACATTGTACAGCCGAGTCATGATTTAATAAATAAAAGAAATATTATTAAAGTCGCATACTCATTACTCACATGTTATGTGTAATGACGGATAGTATTGGGTCATACGTATGTAAAAAAAATAAAACAAAAATACTATGTCGAAATTTCAATATATGTATGTCGAAATTTCAACATTTTTCATTTTTTTTATAGGCTTTTTTTTAATTTATTTTTTTTTTTTTTTTTGCTATGTCGAAATTTCGTGTGGCGAGATTAGGCTTTCGTACAAAGTAGTTATAAACAAAGAGAGAAGTTAAGTACAATTAGGGCCTACTACTTTTCAGGTTTTTCCTTAAACTATAAAACTGTAATAATAAATAATAATATCCAGTCAACGTTGTTCTTATTGTTCAATTGAGTTTCGTATAAATGTGCTTATCAGAACAATTTACCCAAAAATATCCAACACACTCAGACTGCAGAGTAGTCCCATGCAGTAGGCCTAGGCTACTAGACCCAAAGATTGCACTGAAAATACCAATGGTATCTGACCAGTTTGCCGACTCCCAGTTTACCGACTCCAGTTTGCCGACTCCAGTGTGCCGAATCCCAATTTGCCGACTAGCTATGTAAATAGTCGGCACACGAAAAAACCCACATTGCCAACAAAAATAAAACTATGAAAAATCGTACTTTAATTAATGGTTTATATTGCTTAAGATAACAATTGTTCAATTTGTTAGTTTCATTATTTATAGGTTTATTTAATATATATCAACATTGGTTCATAAAATTGTTGTATTTTTCGACAGATACCGTATGACACTCACGTCAATCATTATGTTATACAGGTATGTTCAGTAATCAAATATCATGTCACGCTTGATTAGGTCCTGAACCCGGAAGTAGGTTAAGGTCGGTAAATAATAATAGTAAAATAACGTTAGTAGTAGGACTGAAAGTACAGACAGGCAGTGTTATAAAGTAAAGTTAGTTTCACACTGAATAAGTGTAATCAATTATTTAAAAAGCTGTTTGTTTATATTGATTAAATGGATAACACAATCCATACAAAAGAACCGATGATACCAGCAGCTATTCAACGTTCAAAACAGTAATTGGAAGCCAATAGTTGTACCACTACCAGCTCTAGATTGAAGTATAGTTGGTAAGTATTATGTTACATACTTAAGCGGTCTAATAATAGTGATACAAGTATCATCATGTTTTTATTTTACGTTCATCATGTAATCGGTGTTCTACATTAATGGGTGACTATGAGAGCATTTTTCTGAATGTTGTTGAATGAGAACTTTACTGATGAGAGTATTTAAAATATTTGTTTTTAAACATGACAGTTAGGCCTAGCTAGATCCCCCCCCCCCCCCCCCCCGCCGTCAGATTTAGAGATTTACAAGAAACCAACAATATGAAAGTACTGTATGAGATTTGAAACACAGTAGGCGTTTTTGAATTATAGTTTAGGGATAATTCACGGGAAAACCATTAACTACATTTCCTTGTTGTAATTAGCTAAATGTTAAGTACCGGGTGTTACATTTCTTTCCTAAAAAAAACAGGAAGAAGAAGAATAGCCTGTAAAAAATATAACAAAAATGTGATGCCTATACTTTCTCTTATCTATACACCTCATATCTAAGTACGTATAGCCCTAATTTAAATACAAGAGTGTCTGTATCGACCTTTGAAAGGATATTTATCTAAATTTGCGTCTGATAACAAGCATGTAGGCTAATGTTAAAAAATACCCCAACGTTTTAGGTACTAAACTATGAGTATCATTCCCGATTGATTGCCTCAAAATAGACAATTTTCCATCCATTTAACATCCTTTTCCTCTGTAATCTAACTTTATTGGTCATACAAAATATCCTGATCACATCCATGCATTCATTCATAATCCATGATCGTTTTATTCATCAACCAATCATCACCCTCATTAAAAATGGTAAAAAAAAATTTTAAAAATCCTACTCGATCTTGCAACTTTATTTACTTTATTTTTGTATTCTTCATTTTAGATATTCAATATTTGAATACAAAAAATTGCACGTGATTGGAATGACAAATGTGTTTGACAGGCGTGCTTCGGCTACTTCGAATGCTCGGTCTTCTCCGAAATTAGTGAGTAGTCATGAGAATGGCCGAATGCGTCGATCGCAGTCGGTTGGTTACAGAAACTTTGCGCAAAACAGATTCTCAAAACTTGTAAGGTAAACTATGATTTTTTTTTTTTGCACTTTTAGATATTTTTCATCATCATCATCCTCATCATTAATATAAAATGAACTCATTTTAGACATTGGTCCAGTTTCGTACATTTCAATATCATTCCGATTAATATTGTTCTTTCTTTATCGATATTTTATTTACTATAGAAAATTGTCTGTGATCACTTTCTCACCGACCGTACTATCACACAGAGGGAGTTTTCTCAATCTACCTTTTTACGACACCCATGCATTATCACCCAACATATTTGCAACGTATTCTGGTCCGGAGGGGGGTCTCACGAATGCCCCTTGTGATCCTACTAATGAATCAGGTAAGATATTTTCATTTTTGACCAATCAAAATAAAGATCTTGACGGGTGGGACAAGACATAATGGAGGAAAGGAATATTCCGATTCCTATGATATTCTCGTGAGAAATATAACACGGGAATATTAGGAAGTATACACTTGTGTCGTGGTGGATCATTGAAATAAAATGTTATTTTCGTATTTTTTTGTTTGTTTTTTTTTTAGCGCGGGCGGGGCTATAATGCTTAGGCCTACAATATGACGAAACTATTTTTTCTTTCGTTTGAGGATGTGGAATAAAAGGGGAATTTTGAAATTGTTTAAATTGATAATTTATAACGCCTATCCATTATAATTATTACAGTAATTGTGTCCTGTTTTTGGACCGGACATCAACATTATTATGTTTATCGTTTCGTTTCCTATTGGTTGTTTTTCCTGTTGTTGTTGTATAATATTCGTATTTGTTGGTTATTAAACTCTATCAATTACGGATGTAGCCTAAAAGTTAACAAAAAGACAGTATTTAGTAAAAAATTGGGAGAGTAACGTTACTATAGTAAAGTTAAAAAATATAAGAATAATATTTTAGAATATCAAAAAATGTTTAAAAAAATACTGTGGAGATGCCGGGGATTGAACCCGGGGCCTCGCGCATGCGAAGCGCGCGCTCTACCACTGAGCTACATCCCCAGTCGGAAGGAAAGACTTGTATAATTTGTCTATAAAGAAATATGAGGGCGCAATTTTTGTTTCGTGTCATTTTTGTAAATTCAGTTAAAGCGTGTGTCACGTCTGTGATCCATCGTGTAATATTTTTGTTACTTTTTGCTTGTAAATTGTCTGATTTTGTAATGAACGGTTAATAGTCAATATTTAATTAATCGAAAACTCGTGTATCATTTCTTATTACTCTTTTTTGATATATAAGGGTTGTTGGAAATCTTGTCCACGTTCTAGGCTAGTCCTAGGCAATTTTCTTGCAAAGAGAATTTCCGATAGAGAGAGAGAAGCCTGTCTGTTGGGCCTTCCATTAAAAAAAGAAGGAAGTGATCATTTTAGTTAGCGCCCTCTATAGTTATAAAACATTAGATTCTCTCTAGATATCTTCCCCCCCACCCCCACCCCCACCCCGGCGGCCCAAACTAGCATCTATAAAAACATACTATAATATTATCTTCTTTTTTTTCTCATAATAAATTTAAGGTACAATATTTAAGTATAATTAATTAAATATATATAAGGAGAAAGTGAAATTAATTGCTTTATTTTAATTAATTTTAACTAGAAATGTATCCATCTCATCTGCAACATATTAATTTGGTGCTAATAATTGTAGGAACTTACTTAAGTTATGGCACTGTCACGTTATGTATGTAACCGTTACTATTACACAACGTGCAAAACACAAACGACTCAGACACAGGTACAAGAAATACAGAAGTATAAGAAATTGCTTTATTGATGTTGCTCACTAAGGCTCTGACTGCGAATGGTCTTCCTGACCATTTGCATTAATTTTAATCATTATGGAAACAAAGAAAATACACTTAATTACTAAAACAGGAATTAAAGCTACTATAATTGATTAATGGCCAAAACAGATACCAATGACCAAAAGATTATAATGAATGGTACAAATCCTATAAACAAATAGTGGACCACGGTATTTCCAGATTACCCTATTCGGGGGACATCCATATTTAAGGGCAAGGGGAAACATTTTTTTTAAATTACCACTATGGCCAACCCCTGCTAAGGGAGACAAGGACACTTGTTAAATGGTTGATTCAGATATTTTGGGTCCTGAAGGTGTCCCCTTTAAAGTAGTAGAGGTTCAACTGTAATACTTTGATAATATTAATAATTAACATTGTTTATTCTTACAGCGCTAAATACCAGAAAAACAGATTGGGATATTCATCATCGTCGAGCATACGGAACTGCAGTGTCACTATATGAACGTAATCCAAAAGAAAGTTGCAGAACAGGCAAGTATTAATTCTAGAATTAAAATTCCATCCAAAAACCCTGTTTTTTACACCATTCCATCTTCGAATAACACAATTAAAAAAATTTTTTTTTTGTGATTTAAATACATTTTTACAAATACTTTATGTTATGAACACTACATTTTTTTGTCTTATTTGGATAAACAACATAGTGTAAAGCAAAATTAGTGGGTAAAACAACATTAGTAAATAAATAACATTAGTAGTTAAGCCCCTACTACTAGGTTTTATGCAGTTGGCTTCTGTTTTGAAGATAGCATACTTACTGTATTATAAACTTAATTTAATTGAAGGACATAGTGTGTCTGTTTGTAGGCCTTAGGCAATGTAAACTTGAATATTTCCTACATGTATGTGAGATCAATCAATCATTCAAAATGTAGCCTACCTTGACACAAGCAAGTCAATACCGAGCTTCCTGTTTTTTACAGTGGGGGAACATTATCGACCATTAACTCATCATTAAGCCTCTGCATTTAGCTGATGAACCATTGATGCTTTATTAAATGGGAAATGATATGTGACCTAGGCCAAAACAAGCTACAGCAAAGCATTAGTCATGTTGGAGTAGATGAATTAGAGTTGCTGTTAACTACAGTATTTAATAATATTTATTTTGCAAAAGTTCTTAAAAGTATGTTTTACATTTCATCTTGCCAAGAGCAAGTAATAGGCATGAGCCCAAACAGAAAACTGCTCTTTCTCCATAAAAAAACCCCCAGAAAACTGCTCTTACTCCATCATTTAAATGACCTAAACTAGAAATTCAATATACTATAAATAAAACTTTGTAAATCTATTGCAAGCAATATCTTTAGAATGTATGTAATTGTAAGATATGATAGATATTTAGGAGCTTTTACTTTGTGACAATCTAGGAACAAGTTAGGTACAAGCCATGTAAATTAATTGCTGTGTTGTCGATCTTTTCCTGGACCTAGAAACCCCCAATTTTTGAGGTGTTATTTTTCAACCATTTTTAATGAGGGTGATCCATCCAGCAATTGCTGATCATTAGGGACCCTCAGAGGTTCACAAAACAAACATATACACAAGATGCTCTACATAAACAAAGTCTTATTACAAGTCTTTGGGAGTGGAGTTGTAATTTTGTCCTTAGAAAAAATCCTGACATGTGACGGGACATGAACCCAGGACCCTTGAAGTGGTAGCCAAGTACCACCAAGCCACAACTCCACTCCAGTTGGAGGAATCATTTCCCAACTTCCCCACATGCACACTACAATGAATTATAACCTGTATATTGCTGCAAATTGGATGCTTCCTATTCACCACCACATTCATTTACTAAGTTGTAATTCTATTTGTATAAAGATTTCCCTGCCGGAGGATCAAATCTTTCCAGAAACATTTTAAACAAAAATGCAACTTACTTTTACAAGCTTTTGCATAGTATGATACAATTAAATTAATATAAATACTTTTTTTTCCTACTTAGGTAGTCCAGTTGCTGATGTGTTTGCAATTCAAGCAACTGAGAATGGTGCGATTTTGGCTTTAGCAGATGGGGTGGGCTGGGGACATAAATCCAGATTAGCTGCACAGTGTGCTGTCAGAGGATGCACTGAATATCTGCAAGCTCAGCTATTTGGTACTTGCCCTCCTAAAAATACTCATGAAGTGTTTAAGGTATGTTTTGTATGGTTGTTAACTTCAGTTTAATGCATATTATTATTATTATTATTCGTTTTTTTGTGTTGCAACTGTCTAATCAAAGGGCAAATGACTAAAAAAAATGACAAGGCAGGATAATGGAAAAATAAATCAACTAAGCAAAAATGCGACGTGTATACACAAGTCCTTTGTCAGGATGATTTGATTTTGACATGCATGCTGCCCTCTATTATTATACTTTTTTTTTTATCTTGGGTCACATTTTTTTTTTCTGACTAATGTAATATATTATGATAATAACTTTAATTCACACATGATACGTGGAAAACATTAAGAATTTCTTAATGTTTCTGAAACATGATGAAATTCAAGCTTCCTGTTAAGATATATAGATAAGCACAGATACATGTCTCCCTAATTGCCTGTGGTCTCCATAGGATAATATGTTTGCTTTTCTGAAATTCTCAAAACAATAGGGAGGTTTCGCAACGCTACGAATACGATAACGAAAACGGATACGTCATACATTTATGAAACTTTTGAGCTGATCCCCATTTCATATTCGTAAAGCGTATTTGTGTTGACGAATATCACCAGTCATATTCGTAACTACAAAACGAGTATAGTTTTTGATTATTTTCCACATTTTGCATTTGAATCAGAAATGATTCATGATTATAATATAATTATAGATTTATTGAAAGTAATTTACTAAAAGTAATTTACTAAAATAACAAGTCGATTTTGATAAATAGCAGTTTTTAAAGTGCTCACTCGCTTTGATGTTACGCTAGGCCTAGGCAGCCAAGCAACACGTACCTGCTGCGCTTCGAATTTACCGCAGTCACATTTTTTTTTTTTTGGATCGACGGCGCCCTCGATTTTTGCAGGCTTACGAAAACGAATACATGTGCGTGACGTATTCGTTTTCGTTATCGTATTCGTAGCGTTGCGAAACCTCTCTATTATGCCATTATGTCAACAAGAGATGTTGAACACATCTCATTAACAATCTAGGTAATACACCTCAACCCTTCTTTGGATTTTAGTTACTACGTACAAGTTTGGATCATGGCCAGAAACTTATCTTGATTAGTGAATCTACATTAACAACAATCTGTATTGCCGTTGTTGTCCAGTTACAGAGGTCTGACCAGTATGTAGTCTGTGTAGTAAATGTTGGTGATAGCCTTGCTTATGTATACAGCCATAAACATGGTGTACGAGAAATCACAACAGGTAAATGTATACACAGACTTAAACAAAAATAATCCTATCTCCTTTTCAGCTTTCTTTTCTTACGATTTTACTGAGGTCACTTTGCTACCTGTAAAGTCTGTATAGTCTAGATTTATATAACAAAACTATAATAATAAATCTAAGCATAGAAGAAATAGTCTAAACTGGCTGGTAAAAAAATGAATTGATTAATTTTTAACCTAAACATTAGACCACTGAGGCTTTCGATTTGATTAGAAATTGACCATTTAACAATACTAGTGTGTACGTACATGTACTATAATCATGGAGGTAAAAAATACTTACCTCCATGCTGTAATAACATATAATGTTAAAACATTTTTCAAATTATTAGTATATTCAAAGAAATAAGCAGAGCCATATCCATAATATTCTTCATTTATAATACTAAAAACATATTATTTTGTTTTCATAAAAAACATACGTCTGTCAAAAATGACATGACTTTGGTATGTATCTATTATTAATATACACATCATTCTTATTTATCCTTGCACTGTGTTAAACTTACAGGTTGTCGTGATTTACAGCATGATCGTGATTTGCGTGAATGTGGCGGTGCCCTCGGACCAGCTGTTGGTGAAGAACCCGACCTTGATAATCTGACCTTTTCGTTTACCATGTTAGAACAGGATGATGTTGTTTTTCTCACAAGTGATGGTATCGCAGATAATTTTGATCCAGCCATCGCTTTGACAGCCAGAATATGTGATTTCAAATTCAAAAAACCCAAAGATTCTCTACCGCTTATACAGACAGCAGAAAGACATCCACTTTCGATAAATTCTATGACAAAACTCTTGGAGAAATCTGCAGATTATGAACCTGGGGAGGACACAGCTATGCAAGTTTGTGAGGTGTTTATTCAGTATGTTGTAAAGCTAACCAATGATTATAGAGACAATCTTGAAAGTTACCATAAGGCTGTAAACAATAACGATTTGACGAATGAACAAAGAGAAAAATTACAAGCTCTTCGCAAAGAAACAATTTATAACCTGCCGGGCAAGTTAGATCATGCATCTATAGTGGCGCTAACAGTTGGACATTGGAAGCATAAAGAGGGCGCTGTAGTAAACAGACAAGAAATGAAGGTTTATCCGCCTTAAGATACATTTCAGAGAATATTCATAGTTTCAGTTGCTTATCATTCAACCATTGAAATTAGCCAATTTGATTTTCCTTAAATGTGATTTTTGTTATGTTACACATAACTAATTCCTGACTTTGCTGAAAGATAGTTGGCTTTAGTTTCCTGTTAAGTAAACAATAATAAATAATACTTTCTTAAGCTCTGTCTACACTATCAAACTATATGACAAAAAAACGTGATGTGCTCATATGTGGACATGATGATGTCATATCACTACCATATTTGGGCACATCACACTAACTAGTTTGATAGTGTAGACAGAGCTTTACACTCAATAGATGGTAAGTAATGATGCTATCTACATTAATGGGTAATAGTACATATACAAAAAGTAAACTTACTGCTCGTCTCAAGAGAGTTAAGTCAAGCTATCTATAGTTGATGTGTTACTATGTTGATCACTCTACCGGAACCACAACATTCTTGTATACAAAACTTACATTTTAGCTTACTCTCAAAAAAACTAGTTATGTATTTAATATAAAAAGTGACAAATTTTAAACCCTGCATTATTTGATTCAGTATTGAGCTTATTGATATCTGCTGCAATTTGTTTTTTCTTTGAATTTTGCAATATAAGGCTTAGTTTTGATTTTCCTTCAATGTTGAGAATTAAGATAAGACTGATGCCGTTTGCATACACTACAAAACAAGTCCTGTTTTTGTTGATTGATACAGATAGTATTGGCATCCATTTCTATGATCGATTTTTTCTAAAATATAACGTTTCAATGATCTTCACATAGTTTCTACTTTGTTAATCAGGAAATCATTCCCTTTTCTCAGGTTAAATATACTTTTGTTAGATTGAATTTTAAATATTCAAAGATTGGCTGATTTGTACAGCATGCTGTATTTAATATAATTGAATCATACATAAAGATATACTTTGATTTGAAGCGTTTTCTATAGTAGATCTATGTATGTGTACTGTCTTAATACTAAAATACTATACAAAATTAAAATAGTTCACACTACGGTAGGACACAATGCTAGGACGTAAGCGCAACACAGGTCAGATGACCAATCTTAAGCGATAGATTGTTAGTCATTGGTCAACTTGCTTGCGTTGTGCTTGCTTCCTTGCATTGCATCCTAGTGGGAGCCAAGCTTTATGCATTTGATTTTATAACTATGTATTTTGAAAGAACTGCAGACTCAATAGTAGAAAATGATTCTTTATAAAATGTTGTTTAGCGCTGGAATATACTGGTGCTATAAGAAAATGTACGCAAATTGTTGAATTTTATAGACACCTCTATTTTAAAACAAAATGTATGTACAAAAAATGTATAGATATTAATAAGTAACATTAATGTGTAATTTAAAACATTTATTTAGCTTTTTAGCTAGCAATTTAGCGAAAAAATTCCAAGCAATATTAGTAATCTTGATGCAGGATAAAATGATTTTATACAAATAATATGTAAATTAGATGCATTTAATATATTTTATATCAATGTTTTATGTAGTTAATGTACATTCTGTCCAATATTATAATTCATTTGTTTTTTCATTGATTTTGATGTGACTAGTTAAAATCATTAAGGTATTTAGATGTTTCCAATTTCGGTAAACAAGTATTGTACAATTATTTTAACTATAGCAATTCCATGTCAACTCAACTAAGAATTTTCCTAAATTTCTCAGTTAGTTTTCCTTCAGATTTTTTAATTTGTTGGCCATGATGGGAAACGACCACCAGAGATGGAAACATTTTTATTTCGGTTGCCTAATTAGCGAATGGAACAACAACCCTTTTGCTAATTTATTAAAGTTTAATATTAGATTATTCATCATAATTTTTTTTTACTTATTCATCTTTTTATTTTCGGAATACCATATCCATAGCAAGAAATGCAAAGAAATCAAAGGTATTGGTATTGCCCACCAAGTTAATTCATGGGGGATGAGATCAGTTTGTGCGTTTAAAAAAATAAAATTATTTGAATGATACATCGGAGGGCATAACAATTACTGTGCCGCAGTTATCCTTGAAACCGTTTGGTTTTAAAAGTTAAAAACAGTTCAAAGGATGCATGTGCTGTACCTCATTGACAGATACAATTTTAACAGAATCGCTTTTGACAAGCATTTGCTTAGTCGCATCTTTTATACATACCATCCTTGCAACCGAAAGACCTGATTTCCCATTTGAAGCGCGTAATTAAACATTTTTCTCACGTGCACTTGTGAGCAAGATGCGTAACGATTAAATGCTATATGAATGAAGATACTTGCTCTTCATCGCGATACATTTAAGAAGAAATAACCCACAAAACGATAAAAAGTTTAATTAACTTGCTGGCATTAATTTTATGTTAAAGGCGCTATTTCCCACCAATAGTATTTTGCAGGTGTATACGTCACATTCCCATTGCTGTTTTAAGTATATAAATTATATTTAAATAAACGTTATATGTAAGTCAACAGATTACAATAAAACTTATAATTGCTGCATTTTAAATGTATGGTTTGTCATTGTTTTTGCCCAAAATTGATTGTTTATTGCACGTTTTTAAGGTAAAAGACAAACATTACAGTGTCTTCTATTTTCACTCTAGGTGATTATTGTTGTCTATCCTTCGTTACGAAGATGATGGTCTATGTTCCTTGGTGTCGATAAACTCTAAGATGGCTTATTAGTCCAATTCTGGTCTTAAAGGTACTACACTGCATACAGGGCACGTGGTTACAGGTTGTGACTTTATGTCTTCTCTCATTTTCAATGTGCATCTGTTTGTTTGAAAGGTTTTTAGTGCGCCTTCATGGATGATGGTTCGCCAGAGTACTAGGCTGTTTTTTACATTTGTTTTCCCAGTTTCTGACATCAATGTTAATTTTTCATGCATATCCACAAACTTTTATTATTTCTGTTTCAAAAAATTCAAATTAGGAATATACGTTTGACAAACATTCAGATGATGATAACCTCTTTCAATTTTCAAAATTACCGTCGCTGAATCCTCATTTTAAAAACATTTTCCATATATTAATATTGCTTTTACTCTAGTAGTAGTAACAATGGACGGAAATTAGGATGCATATCATATTTTCTGACCAGGACTGCGAAAGGGAAATTAGTTGATTAAAAGGTACATGATGGTCAGCTTTTATCTCAATAGAACCAAATCTTACGGATCAAGGAAACAGGCGATTGAAACGGAATGAGCTCAAATTGGTATTATATTAAAGTTATTATATAACTTATATTAGTTGAGTATAATTTGGTACCATTTGAAAAGAATTGTTTACAGTGTATCTTTTCATATAAAAAACAGTTGTCGCATCAATAGAAATAAAAAAGAGAGACACAGGCCCTATACATTTTATTGGTGTGTTAAGACTATCATCCAGTCTTAAGAACTTTCTGTCTGATGTGTAAGTTTCTCGTTCTCCTGTGTTTCCACACTTTAATCTTATTCAGTTTTTAGTCGCGTGAAAGCGACTCTATAGTTCACTATGTCGGTCGGTCTGTCGGTCGGTCGGTCCGGTATCACTTTGCGTTTTATCGCGTTTTCTGTACTCTTTGAACTGCACGCGACTTACAGTGGCTGTTGGCCTTGTTGTAGCACTGTTTCACAGCTTGTGGATATAATAAGCCTAACTGAGGCAGTTGAAAACTATATTGAAATTTGAGGCAACTTTATGCAAATGTTTTCTGTTTTGCTGTTACTGCACCTATCGATAGAGCAGCTGCCTTTTCATTATGCAAGTGGGATGTGAGTCAGAAACTATTACATTTTATTATTTAGGCCTATATGTACGAATGTAAACAAGGCAGGAAATACACCTCAAAACAAACTAATGTGGTTCGAGAGCGGATGATTAAACTCCCTCAACACACCAGTATTTCAAAGTCATCACATAAATAACATTAAATACGTGGCGCAAAGAGAATTTAAGAAACGGTTTAACTTTCGTTTTAAGTTTTCTTTAGGCCTAAAAAATACATAGCTACATTAACGATCAGTTAAAAATGCCTAAAAATAGGCATCCTCATAACTCATTTTCTGCTTTTCTAATTTTATTTCACTTACTTTGTTGATTAATTTGTCGATCTTGCCATTAAATATGTTTTATTTTAAAATTATTCCAAAAATTATTATATTAAATTGAAAAGGGATTAATTTCGCTCTTTCACAATACTTGGAATTTATACTTTTAATTGTTCTGTATCTTGATAATTTTCACGAATAAATTGAATAAATCTCATTTGTATATTTTTATAAAGATACGAACTTTTTTCATTTATATGTTTGTATTTGTGTAAATTACTTGACTTTGAAGATTCGGTTGGCGATTCTCATTCTAGAGATCTTCATCTTAAATTGTGATCAATTTATTATCATGGGCGGTTTAGAGTTTCTCTATGCCTGCAAATTTATAAATAATTTATGTAAACAGTAAATCTTGAAATGGTAAATAAATATGTTAAAATCGATCTATAATTTAACTTGTTTTACTGTATTATTTCTTTTTCCTTACTATATTGGTTGACATATTCTTCGATTTAAACTAACTTGATGTTTATATTTCATTAATTTCTTTTTATGTGTTATGCTCGAATAAAATAAAATAACTAGCTTTCTAGATCCTTCGTCAAAGTGAGTATTTTATACCATTGATTTTTATAGCTTGTTTGCAAGCCCGTCCCTACTGTATATGTATAAACACCTGGGAAAATAGGACAACAAACGTGTAGGACTATATGATTATAATACCCATGATGTGTATGTCTAGAATCTAACTTAACGATTTCTACTTATTTCATATTTTATTCCAATTCGTATTCCACAGCAAGAACCTCCTAATTTTACTTTATAGGCTAGATAAAAAAAAAAAAAAAAAAACATACAATAAATAATTAATGAATTGATTACATTAGACGATCATATTGAAAATCTCATAAATTTCTTTTCTTTTTCTTCTTGAGAATCATTTTCGGGTTGTGCTATATTTAGGCCTATAATTTTTTTTAAATAATCGCGATCATAATTATTGAAATTGTTCGGGCGTTACTGTAGTTGTCCAGTGGGTAGTTACCCTATTATCATCGATGACGTAATTCATATTAGCATAACATACCCTTTGACCTCTCTCATTAATTTTACACGAAATTAACCACGACGATCGAACGACACGACGGGGGAGAAAGGAGAGGTGGTGTGGCGCGAGCGATTATAGTGATCGTGAAAAAGTCAGGCCTAGCCACTGCAGTTGTTAGGTACAGTCTAGGCTAGAGTAATGTATGGAAAGTGACGAATGTGTCATTTAAACAGTTAGATTTTAGATATTTATTTGCACCCAATTATATTTCAAGGCTTATTATACGTGAGCCTTCATTAATTACGACCATGCACGAACGCTGGACTTAAAATCTAACCTCACTTTTTATAGGCTGGCGACACACACTAACATCTTCATTTAGCCGCCGGTAGGTACGTGTTCAGTGGTGGTGTGGTGAAGGCTATTACCACTATTGTGTGCAGTGACACCGTGGCAACACTGCAACTCAGGAGCTCTGCTCTTCATTGTAAAAGGTGGGATGGTTACTGAGCTTTTTTTTTTGTAAAATAAGATACATTTTGACAGATTCCTATTGAATATGGATCGACGATTATTCAGTCAACAGACACTGGCGCACGGATATATACTAGGCCTAGGTAGGGCCTCTAGGCCTATATATAGGCTTAGGCAGACAGGAATTTATTTAATAAGTAGGCTGAACTAGCTCGTCTATTTTTTTTACATTTATAATTATATAATAAATGATAAAGCAGATTTATTAGTTGATTGGTTAGGAAGTGACTATCAACACCATTGGCGTTAACTATGCAATGTCACATGTGTTTTATGGTGCTTTATCTCTCTATATATGGCGAATGGATTTCAGATAATAATAATATTAATAATAACAAATATTTATTTATTATATACTATGATGTTATCCAAATTCCTTCACTTGCACTGATGAAGGGCTAGTGTTGCCCGAAAGCTCTGCTAACTTTTCTGGCTGTTTTACTTTATCGTTTTGATTTAGCTTTTCGCTTTTTTTTTGTATCTCCATTGAGATAGCGATTAAGAATCAGTAAATGATCCAGGATTTAGGCGAGGTGAGGGCGAGGACTTAGAATTGTATAATGAAGTGCTGAACTTGTCCTATCTTTTGCGTTGCACATTTAAAAACAATTTAGATTGGGTGCGAGAAAGTGACATTTTGGCAGCCCAACACAACATCCCTCCCCCCCCCCCCTCTTCCCTGGGTATGCGGGATGCGGGATATGAGAATTAAGGTACACAGTACACAAATGGAGCATCAAGGCTTTAGATAGATAGATAGATAGATAGATAGATAGAAAAAGGAAGTATTAATTGGTGAAATAAATTTGTCTTTAATACCTCTACAGGGTTGAGTACAGAATGGAACGACAATGACAACGCCGAGTGATTTTGTGACACCGCCATCATCCCCCCGTAAATTGCTTGTTGCCTTTTTGTGTCGCCATCATCTTGAAGATTGCATACGTTTCTTTGCAAACGATTATACTATCGATGACTTCCGTGCCTTGACTGAAGATGACTTGGAAGACATTGGCATTACATGTGCTAAAACTCGCGAGAAATTAATGCGATCGGTATCAGCTGCTCGAGAAGAATTCGATGAAAATGAACAGTCTGTGCAAGATGAGGATTCAGAGGTAAGTTTGTTACTGTACTTTTTAAAATTGATAAATTAAAAAGATTAATATGATTTTATCATAATGAATTAAGGTGCACCTTATCATAATGTCATACAGAGAGACTGGGTTAAGTTCTCGACAAGTCCCAGTCTACTCAGCTGATAAATACCTGGTTGAAAATACAATGGGAGGATAAGGCAACGCGGAAAGGAGCTGGCCACCCTACCATATACTGTAATGTAATGCCGAGGCTTAGTAAAATGAACTCCTAATGGCTCATTCCCCTACGTTCAGGAATGAATACAGGACTTACCTTCACCTTTATCATAATTACAAAAATGTTAATATCAATCATTCACTGAAGGTAAAAAGGTAAAGATTGTCCTCAAGCTTAACTGGAAATGGGATGGATTAGGCCCTCAGCCAGTAGTGCGGCGCGACCAGATCAGCAGCACATTGCGAGACGATCCCCTACTCTTTTCGAATATTAAATGTACTGTACCAAGTGTACTATACAGTATGTATACAGAACCGCTGGAATTACGTCCCATTTGAAGGATGAGGCAATGAGAGTAATCAGTTTGGTACAGATAGGCTCGAACCCATGTCTATCACATGCTGGTCCGATATTATTACACCATCACTCTCCGATATAATACAACACTCGATAGTCCCAGACGGTCTCCCATCCAGAACACAACCGGGCCCAACATTGCTTAACTTTCGTGATCTTATGAGAACCGAAATATTCAAAATAATTAAATGTATACTTGTATGGTAAAAGGAGAATTGCTTCTCTACACGAACAACAGGTTTCTTGTCTCTGGATCTGTGTTTCAATGCAGTACAGTACACTATGGCCTCAAAGAGTTGAACATGACTCTTCAATTAATAATTTTTAGGATAGTTTGAAATTTGTTATGCAGCAAAGTCATTAAGTTAGCATTTATTATCTTTCTTCATCCTGGCTGTTGGGTAAACTTGATACTTTATAGTTTACATTATCATTCATATTGCACAATGGTGTCCTATTATAGTTCAAAGTTATAAATATAATCATAATACTGTAGATGACACCACCACTGTCACTAACCTCGTCATCACATTTACAGTTCTATTACAAGTTGATATCACCACTTACTACTATCAACAACACTATCATAGATAGATACTAAAGTACTTAGTACTACCAGTGCCACCCAACACCACCACCACCATCATCATCATCATCATCATCATCATAATTGGGTGCCACTAAAACCATCATCATCTTCTACCACCATCCTAACTATTAACGATCATTTCCTTTTTTAAACCACAAACAATCAATGTAATCAAAGTCTTCCGGATTATGAAGTCTTTTAACTTCCTGTTGACTACTTGATTACTTAGGATCTGTTTCTGCTGCATAGCACCGAGTAAAAATATGATTTCTGCTAAATTGGTGCTCCCAAATAACTGTCGTCGACAATAAATGATACTATAGTTAGTTGACCAATCAAATAACTGTTATGTCGCGTTGCATGCATCTAAAAGTTGCCCGATTGGGTTTTTTGAACCATTATTTTCCGGCTGCCATTTAACCAGTTATTGACAATTTTTCCTGTTTCTACTGCAAAGATATTGGGGTTAATTTATTCACACGGTTAATAATCAGTTATTTTTTCACAGCAGAAACAGGATTTTTTTAACTTGACATTCTTAATCTAAAGATGAAATGAGTAAACGACTCCAGCAACTCAACTATGAATTAGTAGATTCCAATCAAATGAAACATGGCCATTGAAATATTCAAAGTAGTTAAATGTCAAAATTCAAAATTAGTTTGTACAATTTCTTGATAAACGATAGTAATTATGCGAATGGATTAAAATGCCAATGGCACTGAATGTATGCTTGTACGGTAAAAGGAGAGTTGCCTCTCTACACCAACAGGTTTCTTGTCTCTGGACTTTAAAACGTCAATATTTTGATATGCCTGTTATTAGAGTGAAGATAGGTTTATCATCAGACTCCATTTTGGTAAGTATGAAGTAACGTACGTTACTTGTGTTAAGAATTGATTTTGCAAATTTAAATATTGTTTTGCTTCAAAGTTATTAAAACTATAGTAAAGAATTCACATTCCTTCCAGTAATGTGGTTGTTTTTAATTCGATGCAAATAGTGTGTTGCTAAAAAAATCTTCTTATTTTTATATTTTGAAATAGTTTTCAAGTATTAAGTCTTGTATATTGCAAAACATAGATTTTTAATTTTAGAAATAGGATGATGTAATTCGTAGAGGTTTAAGATCACAGCTTGTTTTGGGTGTGTATCGAGACCGATACAAATGCGTCAAGACCAGTAGAGGTTTACACCTGACAAGTTTGCCCTAAGGTTATCAATCCCAGCATGCTTTCTTAATGTACCTTATTGTGCAGATGACTCATATAAATAGTCAGCTATAATATTTATTATTTATGTTGGTGGTACAGTAATGGAAAATACATAAAATATGATATTTTTGATTTTTTTTTTCAATTCAACTATATACACTACTGATAACTAAAATAGTCTAATCCGAATGCCGGCTACATTTTTAATGTTTACTGTTCAAATTGGTATTTAATAAATATTCTCTGTAATTTTATTTAGTAAGAAATCAAAATTATACTGTTTCTGCAGTAAATTTCATTTTAATAATGTATAATTTTGATTAGTTTCAAAGTAGAAGTATATGAGGCAGTCACTAAGGATACCTTCTATTAAACAAATTTGTATTCTATTGTGATTTGTTTATTTATCAACCCAAAACATTATCTCCCCAAAAAAATTAGTACTACAGTACTGCAGCTTATGCTTGAGAATATTAAGCAAATTAATAAGGTGGCTTCAAATATTATATTTCATTTTTCATTAGTCTTCAGCACTTTGAACATAATGTAAAATAATATGGAAAACCAATTAAAGGAACATGCTGGATTATATTCAACAAAATTAAAAATGATAATTATTATCATCACAAAGTTTATCCTAACAGTGAGTTTATCTAACTGTAAACATTCAGTATTGATAACTACAGTACACTAGGTCCAGTTTGGCAATGTTTTTCTATGTCCTTTATACTCTACTATACATTATCCAAATCCCTTTAAGTACATGCCTACTCTACAGTAAGCATTGATAGATATGCAATGAGATGATCATTGAATCTAGAATATTCATCGTATGCACTTCACTGGATAGATTACTTCGGCACTCGTGCTAGGCATGGTTGCAGTACCGTATCACACTGTAATCGTCAGTCATTGCTGGAGGATGTATATTATAGTTTTAATCAACGTTTTAGTAGTAGTATAATAGCGACTTGTAGTACGGAATGGTCATCATAATTATTTCTAACATTTTCTGGTCAGCATGGTTGACCTACGAAAAAAGAGAGGATCTATTGTATCCATGGTAAATATTGACTTTTTATTTCTATATTTACTAGGTGTTGCCAATAAATTCTTCAAGTTTTTCAAAATAATATTCTTCATCTAATTATCATAACACTAGCATCCTTATATATTTTCTTGATCCATTGATTTTTGGAAGCATGTAATTCATTACAGGCTACAGTATCGTAACTTCTACAATATATTCCTACCATAAAACATTGATTACCGTAGTATAATTTATTGTAATGCTTGTATTAAATTCCATTGTAATGTAAACACAAGAGAATGAAGGAAACGTGTGTTAGTATTAAACTGTAATACAGATTGGTTGGTAGAAAAATATGGTTGGTGCAGTTGTTACAATTCTATAGACAAAACGTTGAAAGTCCATGTTGGTTGGATGGGATCAGTATTTAGAAATCTCACCATGGAGCAACTAGTCTCAACTTTTGTAAGATGAATACAAGTTATTAATTGTTGATATAATATTTTAATTGTTTTAACTCAGAGCAAATGAATTTCTCTTTTGGAGATTAATAAAATTATTCTGATTCTGATAAAATGAGTCTCTGCCACCACACCCTTCCACCAACCCCTCCCACTCCCAACTCTCCGTATATAAGCAGGTACAAACTGGTAGGGCACTTGGCCTTACATTATATTTTAATGATATGCCACTGCCCTCTTCCAATCTACCAACTTTCTATCCTCAACATTTAAAAAAAAAATATTAAGATATCATAAATTATAATTTTAAAGTTTGTTATTTTTCATACTGTAGTACTAGGCCTAGAGTACATAGAAAAAAAGATGTACAGTAATACTTATTATTTTGTTTTCATATAAATGTTAGGTTCATAAAACTTCAGTATACCTTATGAACTTTTAGTACATGATATAAAATATTAAGATATCATAAATTATAATTTTAAAGTTTGTTATTTTTCATACTGTACTACTAGGCCTAGAGTACATAGAAAACAAGATGTACAGTAATACTTATTATTTTGTTTTCATATAAATGTTAGGTTCATAAAACTTCAGTATACCTTATGAACTTTTAGTACATGACATTTATAGAGATTTAAGTATACATTACTTTACTGAGTGACACAATTTTATTACACAGGAAGCTGTATTTAATAGCAATTCACAGTTTGATAAACCATAGCTCCTGTACATTAAGAACATTAAAGATACTAATAACTAAGTATTGGTAATAACAATCGTTTAGTTTCAATTTCATAAATATTGTTTATGGAAAAATAATACCATACTGTATGATCAAATCCCATGCTCTAGTATAATCCCACCCCCTAATTTTCCATAAATTTCAAACACAAGGGACTACAATTTTTTATTTGGTTATTATGGTAGATTGTTGCAATTATCACCTACTAAGAACTAATTTATCAAGATTATTCATTAGAGGTGCCCCATATTAATAATTAGCAATATTTACCTGTAAATAACATGATGAAAAACATTGTTGTACAGTATCCTCTTAAAAAAGATGTTAAGACAAATGTTTGCAAACAGATATTGTAATCATATACTGTGTCATACTGTATTTACTGTATCGTAGGTAGTAAATGATAATCATCTATATAAGCTGTAATGTGTATAAAATTTGTTTGGATGTACCCTTTTTTATTTTCAATATTGACCTTTTAAAACGGTGATCATTGATACATTATGTTAAGTTTGGAATAGAAACGCATGCACCATATTTAAAATTGTTTCATAAAGGCAGTGGTCTGCTTACCGGAGGAATTTTGTCTCAACCAGTATCCTATATTTATAGAAATTGTTAATATATTTATTAGTTAGTATGAGCTAAGCTTTTATACTTACATGGGCACCTGCAGTTTTGTATTAATTTGTATGAAAAAGGCATGATGATCTGTGATAGGCTAGGCTTGGATCCAAGAATGAATCATCCAGTCCTGTTTCTAAATGGATTCAATCCAGTGTTTGGAAGATCCCTGTATACACTAGGATTTTGTACTGTAAAGCTGAACTAGTGATTAGAAATGCTTGGAGTCGGAGATGCTGTCCCTTATGTGTGTACTCGGACAATGGGCATCCAAATTAAATGGTTTTATGGGCGGTTTTGGTAACTGGGTTACAAAAACTATTCTGACTGTTTCATGTCCATTTGTGGCTATTGCGTTTGACCATAAGGTAAGTACGTAAGTAAGTTTGACCATTCTACTGATATATTATCATCATCATCAAATTAACGGCCAATGGTGGTAGATGAACAACCTTGTTAAAATGATTGGATCATTTTAATATATATAAAAGCAGATGTTCATAAATATTCTCTATACTGTAGGCCTAATTTAGATATTTATATTAATTTATTACCGTAAGTAAATTTTGTTCATAAATGTTTAATAAATAATTTACAGAAATAAATTGTTTAATTATTTATAGCTAAAAATGGTAAGTCTTGATTTCCTTTAATAGATACATGATAAAAAAAAAACTTCAACAAATAACTGGAAAAACTTATTGAATCTACACCCCTTTGCATTAAGGGTGTCCCTGTAGTCTTTGAATGTTTAACATTAAATATGCATTTCTGTCCAATAGCTTATCTGTACATTGCATTAATAACATCAACTCAATATCTTCTAATGTGTCATTACTTTTCTCGTGTTTGAATGGAAATTTATTATTCAATTGTACACATTCAGTTTCTAACAAGCATTTTCCTGTGAAATGACACCCAGGGTATTGATTACCGCGAAGACTTTACAAAATGAATTTATAAATCAAAGTAGAAATAGCGCTTAATGTTTGGTAATTATATTACTGTTGTACATTGAGTCACAAATGCATTACTTGGGTTACATGTGTAGTACATTTGCATTTTTTGCCTCCATGCAATCATTCAAAATTAGCCCTGTGTTTTAGCCTGCCTTCTAGCATAATAATTCCTATGGTTTGGGCATGGCACATGTGTGCACGACCATTTGTACGTTTGTAAATCTTTGATTGTAATTTGGTTTCTGGCTGTGTGGCTCACAATATTGTCAATCTCAAATCCTAAGTTTAAAGATTTATTGTCCCCCAAAAACATGAAAAATTAAGATTAATTAAATCAGACTTTGAATATGTTATTTTGTAGTTAAAATAAATTAATCACTTCTTTAGAAAAAAAAAATGTAAACAAATTATGTTTTCACTTATAAAATGACAAAATAAATGGTTAAATTCAACCAAAAACACCAATTGACCATTTTTTTTTTCAATCCAATTTTTGGTCAAAGTGGATAGCTATTTTGTTACATTAAAATGGCATATTCAACAACAATTTTAAGAATTATTTTTTCAGGGGGACAATACATCTTTAATAAGTCTGTTTAAACATTTTGTTTATTTCAAGCCCAGGACAAGACAAGTTTTTTTCATAATTTTTTAATTGTAAATACTTTACATGTTTTTCCTAAAATGGTAAATCCATGATTATAATTAATCTTATTTTATCTATTTCAATGCATCCACCCATCCATAATTTTGCTATTCATATCGTTTAGTTCACTCGGGGAAAAATTGACATATTGAATATTAGAGAGATAGATTTTGCCCTGTAAATACTTAATTATAGATAATAGTTGATCCGCACTACTCATCACTGTAGTAAGCATTGGGAATTAAATGAGATCCATGTACTAAGATCCTAACACGCAAACTGTTAGTATTTAGGTTGTAGACTAAAACAACCTTGTACTTATCTTAAAATTAAATTATTCTAAAATTTAAATTTATAAAGAAACCAATTTTCTGTAGTTTGTAATTTTTATTAGATGGTCATGATTAGATATTACACTGTCAAATTTTCTACTGTATAAAAATAAATTAATGAAATCTATAAAATGATGTTGATTAAAATTTACAAAATTTGAATCCCTTAAGGGGACACCTTGAAAATCCAACAAAGTGTTCCTTGAATAGAGGGTGTTGACATTAGTGTTATAAAACATACCCTCTCGTTCCTTTCATGGGAAATAGATTTGTCCCCAAAGAAAGGGTTCTACTGTTTTTTAATTCCAATTTCATTAACAATAAAAACCAAACAAGGTTAAAACCTAAGATTACTATATTTAGCCTTTGGTGTGGCTTGAGTGTGAATATTCTATGATACGGATTGAATCTCTTGCACTGTATTTTCACAGTTTAAGCATTGGTAGCCTGGTTGGAGTTTACTTGTCTAGATTTGGTTTCACATTCCTCTCTCCAGGTTTATTTTTTCCAGACAGAATTCTACTGAGTGAATATCAATAGGCAACATCTTGCATACTGTATTACAGACATCCTATATAAAGGCTCCTAAGAATCAAATCGGTTTGCTCGATATTTTGAGTGATCTCCTGTCTCCCACTAAAGGTGCAATTTATCCCAATTTGGATACAAAAAAACATCTCGGTTGTAATACATTTTGGCAACGCATTTTCAACATCAACATTTTCCACCCAGTGCATATATCAGCATTTACACACACTTGAAAACCACTTGGTTTACTCATTACTCTAATGTTCTGTCTACACTATCAAACTGTATGTGACAATAAAATGTAATGTGCCTATATATGGACACGATGACATCATATCAATACCATATTTGAGCACATCATATTTTTTTTGTCAAACTGGTTTGATAGTGTAGACAGAGCTTAGGTTACCTATGTACCTTTGAGTTTGGATAAGGTGGGAACACCAATTTACAGTGAACTTTCATTGTTTTTATTCATCATACAGTAAATTCCTTTCCCATCTCCTTTCCCATCCTTTCATCATCCTACCTCTGTCCTTTGAATTCATCTGTATCATCAGCCTTTAATTTTAAATAAAATCATGAAATATAACTTAAATTTACATTCTGTCTAATATTACTCACTAATTTCTCAAGGTCATAAATCATCACTTATAAATATTAGTAAAAAGTAGCAACAAAATATTAGTTTAAGGTTGGCAGGAAATTAAACAGTTTTGAAGGAAATTGGTAATTTACATAGTTGCTCGGTGGAATACTGGTCCATGTTGTAGGTAATGGTCGTCTGTATGTAAACAAGATATTATAGGATGAACATTTGAAGTACTACTAATCAACATTAAAGGACGTCTCTAATTTCAGCATGTAAATGGATTCATCAAACCAATGAGAAAACAACCCAATAGTCACTTATGTGTGTGTTAGTATATTACGTTCTGTGTTTTGCTTCTGTATTAGTTATTGATAAATTAAATGCTAACTGTATATATTTATGCAGAATATCCACACATGCACTGCAGATAAAACAGCCATTTCAACCATATTACATTGTGGGTTTTGTATTGACTGTTGTACTATGATGATGCCATCAAATAAACAGAACTCTTGACTAGCACCTCAGTGTCATCTCCATAGATATTCAAGTGCCCTTATTGATGTTTCCAAATCCAATGATTGTGTTTAACAGTTTCTGAAGGATATTCTTGACTTACAAAAATTCATCACTGACATAGCAATTTATATATCCTAATAGTTTCACAAAGAAAAATGAAAATAATTAATTTTCAGTTAAATTCAAGTGTTGCTGGTATTTTTTATTGAGTGTTCAGTAGGTGTTAATGTCTTCCTACGTAACACATGCAAAAATGAATATTAATTGCACAGATGCATAATGATAAAAAGAATACAGTTACAATAATGATCATAAGTTATAGTTGGAACTAAAAGAACTTATTGTTTTGTGTTAACCATAACAATATTACAGACATATAAAGTGTTTTTAAAATTCAACACACCTTGAATTTTCGATGTGTTTCATGTGTTTTCATCAGAAGAATCCTAAGATGTTATGAGGATTGATGACCTTCTATGACCTGGTGATATTTTTATACCAGCAAGACTAAGGAAGGGGCATGCTTCCGCTACAAGTAAAATAACCATGTGCATAATTTACTCCCAATTTCTTGACATTTTGTAATATAGCAATTAGTATCATAAAGGTGGTCAGTATATATTTTAAATCATTTGTCGCTATTAGTATTAAACTGTAAAATCTTGACCAATTTGTAATCTTTAGTATTGGGATGTGTTCATACTCTCTTTTTCTTTCTAGACACCATTTTCTGATAGATTTCTTGTTACTGTATCATTTTTGTTTGAGAATCCTCGCTTCACTATGTATAACAGACTAATATTGATTTTATTGATTTATGACAAGTAAAGCCCTGTCCAAGTCAATCAAATGACTTCCCTTATTGGCTGCACAATTCCACCAATGCCACGCCTTCATAAGCTTGATGTCACTTCACACTATAATTTATAATAAAATATTATATTTTTCACTGAAGATAATTTTATATTCTCGCAAATAAGGATATTGCTCAAAATGTTGATAAAGAGTATATTTTTTTTAATAAAGTACATTTTTTTTTCAATGGATTGATAGATTAATATTTTCCCCAGACTTGTTTCTGTGCCAATATTCTTCACTCTGTATGCTAACATAACATAGACAATGCTTAATGTATAGGTTATTGAATGATGATCCTAATGGATAATAGTTAAATGTTAATCTTTTCATCATGTCTGCCGCCATTTTCACTATCATTGTTTTCGTTGTTTATCGTTGTTACCATTTTCACTTCCTGTCATTTTTTTTCAACAGAATTGTTCTAAATTGAAAAGCTGATAGTATTTCTGAGTTGTCACTACAATTTTTAATTGAACTGAGTGCTTTTCATAAAATAATTAATTTAATAACTTGCTATATCATTGATTTGAATTTATATTGGCTATTTTTTTTGGCATACAATGATCCGAGTTGGCAAGCTGTGTTGGATCAATGTTCTGTTATTGTTCTTTTTTTTTCTATTTTGTCTTCAAGTTGGTCATTTTCATTGGCTAGTAGTTAATAAACTCTATTTAGGGAAAACATTTTATAAATAATAAAATATCCTGTTTTTATTGGTGACCAGTCACCCCGACACAATTTTTAGACCTAATAATAAAGATGGAAGCTTCGAAAAAAGTCAAATATGGTCTTGTCATATGCCTGAATGTACCTCTAATTAAATAAAGTGACAGGGAGGGCATTCTAATTTCCATATTAAATTTTAATTTAATCAAAGTAGTAACTGTGCCAAGTTCAGTTTTTGACCGGGGCTACAGTTTAGTGATTATGGAATTTGATTCCAGAATGTGTTTTGGTTCGAACTTTTTTCAATCTAACTAAACCGGATAAAGTAACTAATACTTTATATGTGATAATCAGAAAATGATTTAAATGAATGAAAATATGAAATGAAAATGTTAATTAGTTCAAATACAGAATGTTGATGGATATTTGATTTGACTTGGATTTGGATTTTGTACATTTATTATATATTTTGGGAAAATGATTATCGATTATTTTTTTTTTACAAATCCAATAAAATATTTCTAGTGGAGAGTTTGAAATGTTACTACACTAGTAAATATTGTTTAATACGAGCAGGTTCATCATTCAACATTAACTTGACCTCATACTTTTCCGGACTTATCATTCCACATAACATTATTTCCAGGATATTGTTGACATTCATCTTGTATGATGACACTTAGTAGCTTTAAAATATTACGTACATTGATATCTTAAGTAAGATTCTGACGTCGTGCAAAATTACGTACTAAACCTGAAATAGATGTATCTTATGCCAGGTGAAACTGACAGTTATTTCTACCTTGCAATTTTCTGTCATAATAATCAGCTTTCTGATTTCAATATTCAGTTTAACATTCATTGTGTATATATAGTAGGTATTCAGTTTGTGTTGAGTAAAGTTGTCGAGCAGTTGAAACGGGTGCTGCAAATCATTAGTCATACAAACGGCACAGGTTTAAGGTTCTCCTCGGCCATGATTCTGGTGGTAAAACAAGTCTTCTCTGATAAGGACTATCAAGGAAAACAATTTTTTTGTGTTGCATACAAATAATTAATTAATTTGTATCATTGTTTGTATTGCTTAACATAGCAATGTATTGTTTTTTTCATTTAAATTTGAAAAATCATTAAAATTATATTGTATATAATATAAGTATTTATTTTATTGGTCAATCACTTTAAAATGACCTAGATGATTTTAATATAGCAAATCCCAAAGCAGGATTAGTTATTTGAAATGTGGGTTGTATATATGTTTATCCTTGAACTTAGGCAATTATATATAATATTCCTTGATATTGATGGTGTGTTAACTTTATGAAATAATAATTAGGAAATATGTAGGAAGAAAATAAATGAAAATTGTATTAAATTTATGAATTAATCATCCTTAATGCTGATCTATTTTGTGGGTTGAGGAATAATGTCTACTACTATTTGTACTACTAAACCAAATCTGAAAATGTAATAAATATTTTTATAAATGTTTTGTTTTATTTTTTTTTCTAAAGTTGTTGGTTGCAGGAAAAGTGGTACATTAGATAGAATTCATAGTATTATTGAATTTCTGAATGTTTATTAAACTATTTTGTTTATTTTAATTTAATTTTATTTAATCCTTTATTGGGGAATGTACCATTGTCTGGGATAGGTGTATTCAATGAATATGTATGTATTCCGGTTGTAGCACCCTTCTCAAAGAGAAATAGGCCAATGTTGGTTTATTCTGGTAAGCACTGAGCACTCATTGACTACCAACACTACTTCTGGTTTGTGTGTTTTTAGTAAAACCCTGAACTAGTATAAATTAACTAGAAAGGTTTATCAACTGTTTATCAATATTTACAGAAATGTTTGCCCACTTCATGTCATTCAAATGTATAACATACTTCACACATGCATTACATCTATTAATCATTTTTGCACTAATAAATTTGGTGACGATAACCATTTATTCTAATCAGGGTACAATATTTTATGACGAAAAAAAAGAGACCTTGGACTGCCAATAACATAGTTAGCTGATGCTGTCAATTCATATCAATATACAAATAACGGACCATATCTGCAAAGAAATGTTTGTAGCTAAAATATGATTTTAATGATGATAGATGAATATTTATCATGATTAATTCAACCCAGAAGGTATCTTCTTACCAACATTGAATGATATTTTCCAGATAAACTAGATAAAAAGTTGAAAAGTTGACTTCCTTTTATTGTGAATATCTTTAGCTCAACTTTTTTGTGCAGTGTCTTGGGATTTGACATTTGGGAACATTGAAACTAAATAACAACTGTTTGCCAAGTTCTATTTTACCCATTTAAATGTTCAATTAGAGTAAAATTCTTTTTAAAACCATAATTGACAGCATGCATGCGAGTGTCACCTAGATTGACTAGGTCCAACAAAGGAATTTTTTTTTAGATTGAAATTAAATTAATCGGTTATGAACCATTTACCAAGGAATTTATTTATAACGTATTGTGGTTGATTTTGCTTTTATTTTTTATTATTTACATGAAAACAGAAAAATCATATTGTGGATAATTACTAGTGAATATGCAAACTCATTGCAAAAATAACTAGATTAATGTTTGTAAAATTTGAAAATGAATAAAGTAGAACTTCTCCCTTGTGAGGGGACACTGTGAAACTAAAGAGAATGTTTTAACACCACATCTAACCCTTATTCAGGGGACATCCCTATAAGGGGATATTTAAGAGGGGCTCTATTGTATAGGTATAATAAAATAAAATAAAAGACTATGTTTCTCCTGATTGATTGATTGATTGATTGCCTTCAAATTTCTAAACAAATTTTTATCAGGAAGAATGATGAGGACTTTTAAAATAAGCAAACTTGTTGATTGATAGTACTAATACTATTTTTTAACTAATCATATTCATATAAGGTGTTAAGAATTAAATATTAATGTATTATTAATATTTAAAAAAAAATGAATATCTTCATCCATTTTTATAATAACAAATATAATAAATATGTAAATCTCCAAAATTTTGTTTGCAAAATTATTTTTTCTTTTTTAACAAGATTTCCGGCTGTCTGTTACTCAACCAAAATAGATTAATTTTGACCTATTTGATTAAAACTTCAGTTCTAGATTATTTAATAAATTGGTCTATATTTTGGGCAATAATTAATTGGAAATTATGCATGCAGACAAGGATTATTAATAATAATATGAAATGCTATATTTTCATTAAACATTATAGATTATAATAAATTGGCATACTTTGGTATTGTTTCACCAATAATTTTCACAACCAATTTTTATTAGAAGACAAAATTTCATAGTGAATTCTCCTTAAACTGGAGTGTCTAAAAATTGATAACCCTCCGATCCGTAGCAAATTAGTATTATTATGAAATCCAGTCATTTTTTTTACCAAGATGGTTCATTTGTTTGTTTATTTATACTTTAATAAAAATAAAAAAAAGAAAAAAACTGGTAATCAGCCAGGTAATATATATACATAATATTAAAAAAAATTAAAGTTATACCAATGGATTAAAATAGAAATATTTGATTTTGAGCCAATATTTAAAATGTCAACATACTTAGCAATAGTACATTAGCCCACATTTTCGGATGTTTCATACTGTACTTAGACCTAAAACTGAACATAAAGTTCTGCTGGGTAGTCTTTAAAATAACATACTGTCTCATTCTCACATATTAGTAAGCTTACGTAAAGGGACTGCTGATGAAAGATACAGCAATTTTATAAAAGATTATTCTGTACAATTGGACAATTTAATGTTCATTGTTCGTCTACCCACTGCCCGTCCCCCACCCCCTCTCCTTTGAAACAATTGCTGTTTGTAATATGAAAGAATGTCATGACAATTTCTTAAAAGAAATGTTTTTATGAGTAAGTTCTGTATTATGTTTTTGTACTTTGTACACTATTGGTTTTTCATTCACAATTATTAATTATAATCATAGGGCTTTAGAATGAAAATAAAATAGAAAGCGTCTAGTGGTCTTGTTTGGCAGAATTCTTTATTATTAAAAATGACATATTTGGAATTAATTCAAGATGTTCTATAAAACAATTTCAATAGTGAGAGATCATCTTCTGCTGAAAGTATTTTAACTATCATTCTTTAATAAACCATTTTCTCATTACTGTATTAAGAGTTCTTATAAAAAAACTTGTGTTATTGGAATTCTGTACTTTTAAGTTTATTTTTTAAAAGGAGCTGAACTTAGAGCCCATTTTATTAAATGGTCTGTTAAGATTTTTAATCTAATCTAGTCTACACCTAAAAAAAGTTTCACTGATCAATTATGGTGGCTAAAATCAAGTATCAACTATTAGTATATTGCATGCTAGTGATGAAAATTGAACATGGACTGGTCAGTATATAAATTATTTAACCTTGTCAGGACTACCTTAATATAAAGGAAACTGGGGTTCAAGTCATAGTTGATTGGTTGACAACGTTAAACAGATTTACGTGCACATGAGTCAAATTGTAAGGAAATAGAAATTTATTGAAGATGTTCAGCAGAATTATTGAAGATGTACTCTTAGGAATTAGTGGAATTATGCATGTTGAAATTCCTCTACTAGCCGACATTTTACTACTAGATGGGTTTATGACTAGTTTATAGTTTTATCTCCATGTAAATAGCAGTTTGTAACATATTGAATTTTGTAATGTTTTCTTTACCATAAGGAGTTTTACACAAAAAAGATCTTTTAGGTACGCAAAATTGTCAATTTTTATGCAATGTGTGAAAATTGCAGGAAAAACATTTTCTTAAAATTAATATTAAAGGTTTCAACATTTTAAGTAAGTCCCTGTAAAACATGGTATACTGTACTGTATAACTAGATGGATAACTAACTGGATGTTATTGTAAGCAGTGCTTTGACGAGCTGTTTTATGTTTTACCAGTCGTTCTCAGGAGAAAACTATATTCGTCATCCTTTACCGCAAAAATAATATTTGTTTATCTATTTATTCCAACGTACCACGCAATGGATAATATTACCAACAACACTTTAACGTTGTTTACATCATCATCATCCATTCATTTTTTAACTAATAATTCAGTCATTGCAAAATTGTCTTATGTTTGTAAAGATAGAATATCTCACATGTATTTCAACAAAACTGTGTATTTGAAATAAAATTGAATTGGTATTAAAAACACCCCAATATTGTAATACAAATAGGCTAGTGTTTTTGGCTAAAAGCATGAAATTAAATAGTTGTAAGCTTCCTGAAAACACCAATTTTCCTTTGGGGCATTTACGCTATATAAATTAATATTTTGGAAACTAAGACTTGAAATTCTGCCAAATCTAAAGCTTTGTAAGTAAATTTAATTCAGAAAAACTAATTACTATGCTATTGAAATGTGGCTATCCCTATGTATGAACCAAAACACCTATTATTCTAAGTTGGATACCCTAAACGGTAAATCATTATTCCCATTAGTTTATATTTTTGAGACAGCTGAAGTCGATTATAAATGTGAGTATTAAACTGTCATATTTAATAACAGTATAACGATATTTATGCCCTACATATCCTTCAAATTGCTTTCAAAACAACATGCAACATCCTGGGCCGATTAAGATATTAATGCGAGCGTGTGCGTGAACGTGCGATCACATTGCTCATCTAAGCATGGTATTTTGTTTTGATTGACAAGGCCCCTTCCTGCTGTATTTTGGGTACTATTGGTGCTACTGGTGTGAATTGTCAAAAGAGGATTGTACAAAATTTGCCTCTTCACTTCTTAAATGTGTGTTTCTTTATATATTTTAATAATTATACTTGTTGAACATTTTTAATAAACGGTAATGACCTGCTCAACGAGATGTAAATTATTGGGCCTCTTGACATATTGTGTAATTGACCATTATAATAATACATGTTGGACAACATTTTAAAACAAAAAACTGTGCTAGTTATCTTGTTTATAAGGTAAAAAAATAAAAAAATATATTGGTTGTTGCTATTCATTATTTTGGTATGCTTATGTTTACTTGCTAGTTATCAAAAAAAGGTGGTTATTATTGGTTATATGTATTCATTATTTTGTTTAAAATATAGTGTGCTTATACTTACTTGCATTGTATTTCGTTCTACTATGAATATGTAAAGCTATTCTGTCATTTGAATCACAGTAATCTTTTAGTACAGTATCTTACTCTAATGACATCACAAAGATTATTTTGATATTTAAAATATAAAAGTTTATTTGTGGTAATACCATGTTTGCGTTAGCAGGTGAATTAAATTTAGAAACATACAAATTGTAATACAGAACTTGGTTTATGACGGCCGTCCTGCTTTATGTTTGTGACACTAATGTCATTGTGGTCGCAAATGCATATGTTTTATTTAAAGACATACAGTATAAATTTCACTGATTTGTATTTCATATAATTTCTTTAAGCTTCTTTCGTCGCCCCTGATTTAAAGCATAGTTTATGATACAGTACCAATTACAGCAAGCTCACATTCTCTTATTCTTCCCATACATTAGTACAAATTGAAAGTAATATTAAGGAACTGCAGACCGACAAATTGTACAGGGATATGCAAATAAGGAATTTTAAATTGACCCACGTACTATGACCCCTCGGAGGAATAGTCATTTGCAAATGAGCACATTAAAAGTTTATTTACATTGCTTATAACATCACTGTGTTTAATTTCACATATTAACAATGGGATGCTATAAGTCAGCATTTGATTTATAGTTTTGCAATCTCTTGCATACAGATTGTAGAATAATTATTAGTAATATCAGTACTATATTTTCATATTAATAATATAAGCCATAATTGAAATGCATTGATTCCTAAAAAAACATTCTTTGCTCAGGTCTTTTAAGGTTATTAAAAAGAGCTTTTCTAGTCAATTTGATTATAATTACTGTTTTCATTTCTCAAAGGTCCATATGGCTAATGAGAAAAGATGAATTATAAATGAGTATTAATTTTAATCAGATCACAAAAACAAAAAAATATATATTACAGTATAATGCATGCAAAATTGATAGGAAGATACAAAATATGTATTCTCTTGATGAGTGGTTATTACATTAGTGTGTTTCCTGCACAAAATTATTGCAATTTTTTTGGGTCAGGTTTACTGTACCATCTATCTTATATGAATGTTCATAAAAAGTTCAATATTGTACAAAATTCCCTGACATGCAAGCCTACTGTGACTTAACTAGACTATAGCTCTTTTTTTATTTCATATGCATCAAACAGCAAGAATCTTGCCAATTACAGGATGGATAAACTGTTGTCATATTATGAACTCATTTGAGACTGTAGGTAGGCGTGAGTTACTCTGACTCGGTCAGGATTGAACCCTGGACCTTGGGATGGAAAAATTCAATTCAATTATTTTATTTTGTCAAGCACACTCTGGCTTGAAATTTGTCTTGTCACAAAAAAACATGATAAAATGGATAAAATACAGACAGTACAACACCAAAAGTAAAATAAAAATGCAACAAATAACAAAATGTCATAAAAATAATAAAACATGGCAAGTAAAAACTACATATGAAGGTTTCACAGTACTTAATTTTCTATTTTGTTCTATACATACATAGCAAAAATCTTTATTTTCGTCAGGGATCAGATGAAGTTATTCAATATTGTTCATCATGAGTGAGTGGAGTTGTGGCTTGGTGGTTATCCTGGGTTCAAGTCCCATCACATGTCAGGATTTTTTCTAAAGACCAAATTATTCCGCTCCCAACGACTTGTAATAAGACTTTGTTTATGTATAGCATCTCGTGTATGTTTGTCTTGTGAACCTCTGAGGGTCCCTAATGATCAGCAATAGCTGGATGGATCACCCTCATTAAATATGGTTTAAAAAAAAAAAATTGGTTGGTTTTATTATGTAGAAAAGTCATGGTTTTATGTAACACGTTATGATATTATAAATAGCACTGCAACATGTTTGCAGCAAAACAGTCTATTGATAATGATAACATTGGACCTTGATTAATTCATTGTCACATTGCAATGTTTATTGATAGCTAACTGAACCTTGCCTATTTCATTGTTTTTATCACTCACATGTTCAACTTCATTTAATCCAGCCTTGGAAATTGTTTGTAGCATTATTTATCATCATTTCATACAAACTATGATGTAATATTCAAAGTGAAGCTTTATTTTCTTTGCACACCCTTATTTTTGTACTGTACCTACAGTAATTTCAACTACGCAATGAAAATGCTTGAACATGTTGGAGTCTCTATGTCATCTCTTACCAAATTATACTTTTTGTTATTTTATTTGTTTAGTAAATTTGTTTATGTTTGATTTTGATCAAAATAAATGTTGAATTGAATTCAAATGATTACTTCCCATTCATTTTTATCAACCACTCTTTAATATCTGTTTTAGTGTAGTATGCACGCTTTTATTATACGATTATGTTATATATTATATGCAGAATAAAACTGATGATATAGGAATAGCTTGCCAAACTAACGTTTTACAACTTGTATACCGTTAATTGAATAAATAACTTGTTTGGAAAAATTATCAGTTATTATAAGTTATTTGTTAAATTATTTATTATTTTGTTATGGAGGCATTGAGTTTGAAGTAACATGTTTGTCAGCAATACTGCTGAAGCTTGACGGACATGACCCTGCTCTGTCATTTGTGATAATCGATGTCTTTTGCTTAATTATTGCATACTTTCTGGTCTATGCAATTAGCTCTAAAGCATAGAATTTAATTTAGAAATATATGTCAAATACAATGAGTATCTGAAGAATTCAAAAGTACAGTAGGAATTTAGAGTATCATTTCCTTAATCATGAATGTCGCCCTCAATAGTCGTCCTAAGTTCATAGTCCAATAAACAGTACCATGTTATTTAATAGTGGAGTAATCATTGAATTGAAATCACTAAATATCCTCACTAAAAATATATATTCTCAAAACAGTATCCATGGCCATGTTGAATCCTTGAATATGAATAATAGATAATTATGCGTACGAACTAATGGTCACATACAGTTAATTTGTTGGCCGGTTGGGTGAGGCCTATTCATCAATCTTTTATTGTAGTCTCTTCTGTGGCAGTTGCTTCCATTCCTCTCCGATAACTCTAATGTCATTTGTTTTGTCATCCTCTGTTTCTTCTATGTGAGTAAAGTGTCCAGTGATGGACACCTGTAAAGTGTCCAGTGAGTGGACGCCTTACTCACATACCTGTATTTAATTTTCTATTTCAATGTCTATTCATGGACCTATAAATTTATAGCTCCATGGTTTATTTAAGGATTATGTTTTACTTCTTTTAACTCTTGTTTACTCTATGTAATGACATTAGACAATGTAATGTTTGTGTAGCTTCTAGTTCAATTGTGTTAATAGCTTTGCAGTATCTACAGTGCTTGATTGAATGATGCCTCATACCTATCAAAACATAAAGCTTACTGACAAGACTTATGACCATAGCATCATTGGCAACAAGCTTGAGAAATTCAGGTGTTTAAATGTCAACATAAATTCTTGTTTGTTCTGCTCAAGTGATGAAAGTAAGCACTTTAAACAAGAAATATTTTCTATGTTCGGGTCGTTGCGACTAGAATTTATGGAACATTTACAGGTAATTGTATACTTCTTATATGGTCATTGACTGCTTCAAAATGTTATTGTTCATTAAAATGAACAGGTAGAATTGATTGCCAGTAGTTACGATATGACTTGGTAATCTGCTTGTCACATACTCGAGACAATGTATGTTAAAATCTGTGCTAGACAGTCATGTCTGAGATGTGGAACACAAGCAAAGATCGTACCACTATACCAGTTTGAGGGAAAATTTGTTGTAAATATAACAAAAACAATTTATTATTATTTGGCAGTGTCATGCTTGATTGAGAGAAGGCAGTAGTTTGGTGTTTGCAGAATTACTATGTATTCATGACTGCTGCATAAAATTGGTTCGTGAAGATACTCACACTCACTCGTTTACACAAAATCGTAAGGGCGTGTGGCGCAGTGTGTTGGACGTTTGACTACTGATCGTGAGATCGAGGTTCGAATCCAACTCTCGCCGCATTGCTTGTATCCTTGGGCAAGATACTTTACTTACGTTTGCCTCTCTCCACCCAGGTGTATAAATGGGAACCCGGTTAGATCAAGACACAACTTTGCGCTGATTGCTAGCTGCATTATGGGAGTATGTTATTGTTTCCATACTGTAGGTGTTTGATCAGGAAAAAATGACTGGGGTAATAATGTTCAGTGCTTAGAGGTTTCACAACATTAGACACTATATAAAAACAACTATTCCTAATGATCAGGTTATTACAGTGTTTTTTAGTTTCACATCCTATAGAAATATACATCAACAATGCAAATAAAGTGTGTTAGAATTATATTTTGAAATTCATGGATTTATACAGGATTTGAATTCTGTTAGAACTTTCAACTTTCTTGATATTTTGTTACTGGGTGGCTGGTAGTTTGTTAAAAATAAGGATATTGACTCAATTCCTCAGATGGGTAATAAACACGGCTATCGTCACTTGAAATGCATCCAAAGGCTCTGGAAGTTGGAGATTGCAAGATTAGACATTTCTTTTAAAGGAGGATAAAGTTAATATCTCCTCAGGAAACGGCTGTGAATGATTTCTTAGTGGTTTACAAAGTCTGCAGTACTCTACTTCATATTTTTACTAACTAAGTTTATAGACACTGTTTAAATACCACTAAAATGACATTTGTTTTGCTTTGAATGTTTGTCTTCTAATACTGTTCAATATTTGATGACACAGTTGGTCATTTTATATTAATTCTTCCTAATTTGTTTATATTATATTGTGTACTTTGTTCAAAACACTTTTGCAGATCTAAGGGAAAGTGGGAAATTATCTTGAACATTAATATATAATAATATTAATACAAAGTTCACCAAGAAATCATAAATTATAATGTTATTCTAGTAGAACGTTTAAACCATTGGTGTGTAACCTCATCAACCAGTAATAGGCAAATCATGTTAATCTTCCTCCAGTGGATCGTTAGTGAAACTCATATCCTTCTAATTATCTGCCTAAGTTGATAAAGTGACCATCCTTCACAAACCTACAAACCATTTCAGCTGTTGTTGTTTGTTCATGTAATGTAATAAATTAATGCATCAAGTAAGCGCCCTCCTACATAATGCATTAATGTATTCCGTATGTTTTATGTTGGATTTGTGCGACTTAAATGCTTGAAATGAAGATAGATGTGTAATACTTGTGAAGTTCATGTTGCTTAGAACATTACATCATCGTTCTTTCAAGAAGTTTTTCTCTATAAATCTTATATGCTGATAATTCTATTCGGTACGCAGTATCAATACATTTTGTAGTTTTACTTTTAGAAAGCATATTTTTGATTGGTGTATATTGTTGTCGTTTTTGAACCATTCTGTACCAGGCTAGCGTTCGTTCTTGCATTTGAAACAGTGTCATTTGAGCCTTTTTTTGAGTCGAATTTGACAAGGTCGTACCAGCTGCTAGATCCAAACCTGGGGATTGTGATTCATGCATTACGATTGTTGATCCGTAGTTGGCAACGATTTGGCAAACTTATATTTCAGTTGCATCAACTGTGATTTTTCTCTGGCAGATGTTGTAAGTGAGGACAGTGTGTGACTATCCATAATATACCCAAAAGAATTTCTCAGAATCTCTGAAGATTTTGAAGCTTAAGCATTTTGAAAAAACTTTTGTTGTTTTTGTTTGATCTTTATTGTTCAGTCATCTCAAGTTAATTTGAGAAACAAATAACTTTTTAAAGGAAAATTTATTTAGTTTACCTTATTTATTGCATTAATAATAATCATAAACAGTAAAGCATACTTTGTAAACAACAGAGAAACAAAACATCTAAAAATATCAGTGATTCTGTACTGTAGCTTACCTGATGCTGTTATTATGATAAAAGTATTATTAGTAATACTGTCATACTGTTATCTAAGTGTATGGCAATAATAGGCTAGCTTTATGGTGCGTTAATAGCATTAATATTCTCAACTTCCTGGTTCTAATGATATGGTACTCTTTGTATTCCTGGCAACCACTACCGGCAGAACTTGCCAGTTAGACGGACATCCTCAACTGGCGCTATGAATCCAACAATCGTGAGGCCTCTACATGCGCGCCGACCCCGGGCGCAAATACCACACCAGTTGCGGTTAGTGGTAAGTATCCCCTCACCTTAGGAATTTTCTTTCCATTCTATGTTTGGTTTTCCTGCTTGATTATATTATTATACCGTTATGATTTGTATTTTAATTTGCTCTATGGTGTGTGATGATATACTGTTTTATATTTTGGGATTCTCATACCTTACATTGTGCTATCACTGCATTGAGGTATATCTACAATTGCTTGTACTGTTTTAAGAGGCCTGTATCTGTATTTATACAATATATCATCAGGTATTTCTGCTATGCAGTGTACTTTGATTCCTTGTTCTATACAATATAACTGTTCAAATGATATCTTATTGTTATATCATAATATGTTACACTGAATGTATTGTATGCATCTGAATGTTTCTGATACATTGTGACTTATGTGTCCAACTATCTATATTAACAGGATACATCATGTAGACTTGGTCTCAAAAACATAATGTTATATTATATTCTTGTGTCCCAACAACTATATCCAAACAGATACTTTTGTTACCAATCGTTGAATCACTTTGTCTTGTGTCCACCTAACCTAAAGATATGGTAATGTTGTTTTACCATTGTTGTCAACAGTATTTTGTTGTGTTGTTTTGTGTCTACCTCATGAAGTATTGACCTTTCGTTTTAACTATGTGCCATGTAACTATTCAGCTATTGAGTCCGTTCTGCACATGCTCAAATCTTTCTGAGAATAGTCTAGTGGCACAATGTGAAAACGAAAGTTCCTTGTTGTAATACTTATGAATATTAGTTCAACGTATGTGTTCTATACAGGTTACATCATTCACATTCAATTTCTTGTTTCTTCAATTTTTTGATTTGTGTATAATGGGTTTGAAAGTTAAATATTTCATTTTTCTTATCTATTATATTTTTTTATATAAAAAAGTAAACCATAATAATTTTATTGTTGTTTATACACAATTTGAATTCCGAGAAAAATAGTACACATTTCAAAATAACAAATGCAAAAATAGTATAATTCAAGAACACTGAAGAATTTTCTAGAATACAAAATCAATGAAAAGTTTGTCAGGAATTTGTATTCATTGAATTTGTATACTAAAAACGTAATTGCCATTGAAGAGGATTTACCCATAATCATAAATGGGGACTGGTATAGGGAACTGTATGCCTACTGGGAAGGTAAGACTTTAGGGTATATTCATAATCTGTAATCGATTTGCATACCAGTAATATTATATATTTCTAAACTACATTTAACTATACATGTTTATAACCTTGGCTATAAACATGGAAAGGAGTGGTTGTAGTGCATTATACTATCGATGGACTTCCTTAAATATGATTATGTATACGGTATTTAATCTCCATTTCTATTTGCCAGATAAAGCTTTGAGCAGTATGTTATGTACTGTTTACTTTTTTTAAGTCTATGCTATAATTTTACTAATTCACTTCCTCTATATAAATCTGTTGTTTTTGTGAAAGTGATTTCCTACTCTATTATATTATCTCGCTAATTTGAAATCCTTGGCCCATGCCTAAATATCAGATTTAATTTATTGAATATTGACACAATTACACAGACCTTTAAAAAATAACAACAAGTTTACAATCAGAGTTATCAAAGACATCTTTCATGTATTTTACCGCTTTTTTTCTCCTGACATTCACCCCCAATATCCACTTTCTGTTCCCCACATCCACCTCAACCACAATATCTATTTGCATAAGTATGCACTAAAAGGTCACTCTAGAGTGGGAAATTATAATGTTTATTAAAACATTTTTACAATTTTTTAAAATGTTTTTGTCTTATTTTTTTTCTTCAATATTTCCTTTTATTTCTGGTATGTTGTGTACTTTTGAAAATTAAAGTTTAAAAATTGATTTTCCCTCTTTTTAAAATGTATTGATCACATTTTTTCTTTTTTATTTATTTGTGTAAAAATATTAGGTGTACCTTTTTTAAATGAGACAAATTCTGATTGATATCATAATTTGACTTAAAGATTAAACCTGATTAAGATTGACAGAATGGGAAGGTCTTAAAAATAAAATCAGGCAGTGTCCTCAGCTGTTTGGTCCTAAAAAGCTGTCGGAAGCCTAGACTTCCTTAAGTAATGGTCACATGATCAGAAATTGAGCTAGAACTTTATGTGTCACAGTTCAGTGGTTAGCCAGTTGGCAGCAAGGCAAAAAAGTGAAGTGTGCTTTTAACATTATGTAAAGATCAGTGGAGTTTAACGATTGGTTTAGCGGTAAAATAGTAATCACACTCGATAATGTGCTATGATTTTTAAGCTTAATTATGTCTAATGTATTCAGAAGGACTGTGTATTAAATTGGAGGTAGGCCTACATCAGCTGCATATGGATCTTTTGAGTATATCTGCCAAATAGTGATTATATTTTTTTTATTGCTGCTGTGCTATTGTGTTTTGACCATGTATACTACAGGACATGTGTTTCTTCAAATGTGTGATTCGTAGCTGGTGAATGATAGATACCAATCTATCATTACTGTCATATCTCATGAGATCCTGTGAGATATGTTCTTCACAAATTTACTGAAGGATATGGACTATCTAGGATGTTTCAAAGTTTTTACAGAATCTTTGATTGACTTTCTTGTTGGCGAGGTAACAAAAATTATTATTTTATTTTTATACACTTTTTATCATGGATACAAACACTGTAGTAATATATACCAATTGAAAGAAAATTGCTTTGTTTATATCTAGTTTAAGATTGAAACATTGCAATGGTATACATTTTAGAATATTTTCAGTACAGCCTAGAGTGTAGTCGTTAATGCAGCCAAAAGCTATTTTATGGCCTTCCACCTTTTACACAGCACCCTACGAGGGGTCTTGCCACTACTCGTAAAGAATTGCTTCCCATTCTACATTTAAGCTTATTTGACTAACATCTCCTCATTCCTCTGTACAATAAATGATTCACTTTACAGTGCCTCATGATAACAATTTAAAGACCCAGCAACATTTGTGTCATCTTAAAAAGTTAGTACAGGTAAACAAGATGTATTATTGCTGTATACTATCTCCATTTTTGTTAACCTGGTTTAATAAATATTTACAATATATTTGTCTTTCATTTATATTCAACTCTATGTTTAATAGTTTCTACAACAACATTAACCCTTTGCTTATTAAAGTTAATATTTTACAGCATTATTAAAAGTGCTATTATTGTTAATTAATTGATTTTAATATGTAGGAGATTTATTAGAAAAAAGCTTAATTTATTGTATAAATTTATTCTACTATCACTAAATTTACACCTTTTTTGTATTATAAAATGTAAATATAAATTATCGATGCATTAAATACATTTTGTTGCTATGGAAACGTGTACATGGTCTAGTGTCACAGATGAGTCATAATGCATCCATTAGCATGGTAACTTATACTATTATTTCTCTTTCCTCCATCCAAAAAATGTTCAAATTAAAGTGATTTTAGAATTTTTAATCTCGTAGACATTTTTAAATTTTACTTAATTTCTTATCATTTTTTCCTGTTTAGGTATATTAAAGTATATAAAAAATTTTTTTCAATTTTTAAATTTCATTTAAGGTGGTTAAATTACTGTTTTGGTCTTATTTTTTTCGATATGCTTTACTGTTTACAGTACATATTTTAATTTAACTTAAAATATAGGATTATTTTTGTAAAAAGGTGAATTTCAAAGACTATTTGAAGTCCTTTTTTTACTGTTGTGTAAAACTAAAATATAAAGTTTTTACCTTGACTCTCTTTGGCAAATCATTGTTTTCAAACCTACTGAAAACAATAGTGTTAATTGTCTGTAGGGAGTTTATTGCTTTGCTGTCAAATGAGAATTATATACTTTGCATGTTTTATACTGATATTTAAAGTATTAAACTATACTGTTAAAAACCTGAATTGATACAAGTCCAAGCTAGGATATAACTCCACTTAATAATGTTAAATAATACTTTACTGAAATAAATATATTAACTAATATTCCAATACCGTGAGCGAGTATAACGTGTATTAAAAATCCCAAAAACAAATTCAACAATAATACCAAAGGTTGACATACATTTTCGTCACATTAATACATGGCAGATTTTGTTCTCTTCGCCTGCGGCACATTAGCATGAGCACATTAAAGTGTGTTGTTTGTGTAAAAGCTTCTGTATCCTGGGATTATACATAGATTGTTTGTCTACTTTTATCTCATTTACTCTATGACATTGGCAATTAACAGTTTCCTGTTGTCTTGAATCTAATTTGATTTTGTCTGCTTTTGCATCATTTTCACTCATTCTACTTCATTTTTGGTCTCACCAGTAGGAATCTTCAGTCTGTATTATTGCTATATAACAACATTAAACCTGAATGTATTTCACATGTACAGCAACATATAAACAATTTAAAATGTTTGTTCAGACCTGACCTTTAAGAATGATTCTTATCATATTTTGTGAAGCGAGACTAGCGTCATATCCACATTTTATATTTAGTTGTCTAATTTTTTAAAATGCAGTTGGTCAGATGTTTGTCCTACTCTGACGTAATTGTGCTAAATAATACTTAGTAGTACATAAATTTGCAAGTAATTCCCAAATGGGCTAGAACCCACAACCTCTAGCGTAGTGTTCCTACCTAGACCACAAACTTGCGCTGATGACTATGGTTAAGTTCTAAGACCCCAAGAAAGCAGTCGGTATATACTGCACCAAAATGTAATAGTTTGATACATTGCAAGAAATTTGTTTTTAAATTTTCTACATATTTTTCTTATTTTTTTATGTACAGTATACTAAACTACCTAATAAATTATCAACAAACAGCATAACATCATGTGGGGAAAGAAAGCTAATTTACATTAATCATTTTATTCATGTTAAAGGATGCTGAAATAGTATATAGGTGAATTTGAAAGAGAAATTCAATAAATGTTACTTTGACCTTAATACCTGTTTTATAATAAATCTTCTATGATGACTTTGTGGTTTTTATTTATAATGTTTTAAAAGTAATTTTTTTAGCAGAGGATATAACATCTATTTAAGAAACATTAATATCATAGAATATTTTAATAATGTACAAGAACGATTAAACATTTTCCGTAACGGAAGAGAATAATTCAACTGAAACATAATATCCTGAAAAATGTACGTGCAAATTAGTTAAATTTAATTAAAATTTTCTTATCAGCATTTCATGGTTGTATAATACCATTTCATATAATGTTGCTAATGAACCACTGTACATGCTTACAGCTAAAAATGATTTGTTATAATTATCATTCATAAGATTACATGTTTAATTCATTAATTTGATACGGTAATTTATTTTATCAGAGATTTGTCATATGAGAATGATATGAAATGTTGGTTGTTGCTCATAGTAATTAATAATTACATAAGTTGATTAATATCTTCCTCTCATTTTATTTGATTAAAGCATAAAGAAAATAGAATTATTTACAACTAAGTTATTTTAAGAACATGCTTCACAGTTTTTCATTATTCATATTTTATTTTCAGACTTTCTTTGTTTTGATATAAATATCTCTTTATTGCCTTTTATATTATGTAATTAATTTTGAAATATATTGTTTTCCTCAGTCTGATTTTGATGATGAGCTCCACGCAGTTGAAGCGCAAACAAAGCACCTTACTGCTGGCCTAGCTAACTCCATTCCTAGGAATCTGCGTCTAGGACGTCCACTATCGGTAGACGAGACAAAATGTGCCCGTCGTGGAAGCCTTGGAATGGGCAGTTCTCTCAGCCACAGTGTAAATGTAAATGCAAGTTTTCAAAACAGTACCACAAATGCCTTGATCTTGGGGGATTCCTCAAACCTATTGAGGGTACGGCAGATGCTAGGACAATCAGCACCTTCATTAGGACCAAGTCTGGTAAGTCTCTTTAACATGTTATTTTCCGCTCACAAAACATACAACAATGTTAGGTATGAAACGAGGGTTATAAAATTAAATAAAAAGCTGTTCCAATATAAGTTTTAGAAGAAACTTTTACGTCATTGCCTTCAATTACAGTACCACCAATGGGTACAAGTATAACCTTTTTTGTTTGTCAACGACCTATATCTATAAGAAATTTATTCAATTTCCAACGCAATTATTTACTTTTATCTACGATCATTAGAAATTAAGAGCACTCAGAATAATTTGGTTATTGTGAAAAACCCACTTTGACATGTTTTTAAGAGTTAATCAAATCAGATGATGAAAATTATTCTCAAGTCAAATAATTTGTTTCTAATAAGTATTATTTCAAACATGTGGTTCAAATTGAGATTGCTGCAAAATTTAACGAGTGTACTTCATGCTTCATTTCGATTCACAACCTAATTAGAAGGCGTGGGTGACGAGTTATACAGTACAGTAGCTTTAAACCTTTTTTTTCCTACGATTTTGAGAGACTAGCTAATACCAAACATTATTCCTAAATCTATTTTGCAGTCCTCTGTTGTTGGAGTAGTCTGCTGTCCTAAAATATCAATTTGTGATGACGGCTACTACCTACTACAGAGGGGGTGAATTACTACACTGCAGATACTAAATTGTAAAATAAATACATTTGTAAAAAAGTTCTGGTTCTTATTTTATTATTATCAGTGAAGTTAAAAATAAATAAAGGTTTTGTATTCATACTCAATGTTTCCAGGTATAAAAATAAGTTTATATGTAGCCAAATTACACATTTCTATATGAATAAGGAATTTCACACAAGGTAGTCATCAATCAATTGAATTGTCATAAATGATTTGATCAAATTAAATTTGTTTGCAAGGATGAACTCCGTTTTTGAACACAGGAAATCAGTTAATAAGTGGTACATAAGTTTTAATTTTATTCAAATTGCCTTTTTCAACTGTGACATGTACTTTACTACATCATAAAAGTTTATTTACATTTTATGATTTTCTTTAGAAAGAATCGTAAATCATCTTTATATCTAGTTTCAATTCCAATTCTATTGGGTAATGATGTGATCATGTTTCTTCTACTGTAGGTAGTAGTGTTTCATATTGACATTGTACTGCCTAACAATTATTATTAATACCCTTTGATTTTCTAATTTCATATAAAAATAATGAAATAACTTAAAATTAGTTATAATTACATTTTTCAGATTTATTTATTCATTTGACACAAGCAGTCAATACATTGTGTCCGCAACGTCTGATTTGGAAATCTTTTTTTTTTTATTAGTGGTTGGAGAATAATGTTTCAAAATGAGTAATTTGCCCTTTCAGTATTGCTTTTAGGTCAAGATTGGTATATTGGAAGTTTCATAAGGTCTTCTTGATATCAGTAAAGTCAAAAACAAGGTTTTTATAAATCAGAAATTGATTATTAGACAGTTTTTTACAGCTGTAGCATGACACTGACAGGATCCCGTCGTGTCATAGGAAGGTTGTTTTTCGGGGGTTTTCTTGTACTGTACCAGTGTGTACAGTCTGCCCTTGGCACTCATTTTAAAAGTTTCTGTCAGGTCAATTATAATTGTCTTCAAAGTCATCTTTTCAAAAAGTTACACAATCCATCTATTCAGATAAAAAAATTAGGTTTGAAATTTTAAATTATTCTTAAAATGTGTTACTGAAACACTTGGCTAGGCACTTTAAACCATGACTCATTTATTCCTTCAAGTGGGACCCCTACAATGCCGGTGATCACAAAACCATTAAAACAAATCCTATCACTTAACCGATTTAAAGTTAACATCTACAGTAGATTGGTTGAAAACTGTTCTAGGTTATTCACTTATTTATTAAATTCATCATGGATACTGTGTGACTGTGTCTTAAAAAATTCTATCTATATACACACATATTTTTCCTGATTAACTTAATGTACATTACAGTTTTAGTTGTTTTTACTGTAGCGTAGTACTTTTGAAAATTGTTTTCTTAGAAAATTAAAGGTACTTTGAAATAATATGCTACAATTATGTAAAACTATACAAAATCATTTATACAATCAGATTCATAGATGGAAAAAGATTAGAATTTAAAAACCAAATGAAGAAGTATCATTGGTCCCTAGTCTTTAAGGAGAATAGTTCCTTATAATATAGAGGCCACTGTTAGAATAATTTTTCCCACCAAATGCATACTGTAGATGCAGAATGTGCAATATCTTTCAATGCCTCAAATACAGTTGTATAGTAAACGTTGTTGACGTGTAGGGAGTGGTACTGGTACCCACGTTTACTTTGCATCTGTGGTTCAGAGAACTTTGGTTAACCACTAATTTCCAGTTGCAGATGAACTAATTATAAGATGACAGAAAAGTTTTCATTTAGATTGTGTATTCACCAGAAATTTACAATTCAGTTGAAAGCACCCCTAGTTAATAGTAGCATATGACAACACTGATTTGCCATTTAAAAGTTTGAATACAAAGTTGGGATTCAAGCCTAATTCTAAGTACTTTGTGATTTGATTTGTAGATTTAGTAAAGAGCCAAAGTTAATTTTACTAGAAATGAACTAAAAGGTACTAACTCTTCTGCACAATCATTACATTAAAAAAATCAAAATAAGCTGCAGAGCACAGTGTCTTATTTTATTGTAGAATTTTTAAAAGAAAAAAAAATCTTACCAAAAAAAAGAAGAAAACTAAAAGAAAGCATGACCGTGATCTTTAATGGGTTTAAGGAATTGTTCTTAGTCAGACATCAAGTAGCACTGAAAGGCATAAGTATATAAAAACCACAAAGCGTCTGTATGTCGGGGACCTGGTTCGTGTATATGATTTCCCATTTACAATTAGCCTTTTAATTCCATCCCTTGCATGTGTTGTTGACAGCTTTTAATATTCCAAATGTTACACCTTTAACAGGTGGTCATCAACAGGTGCTTGTTTTTCTAGTTACATTTTTTATTGTAATTTTGTTTTCTGGCAATCATAAAACAATTCAATTCATTATATTATCTATTAATTATAATTCTCAATTACAAAGAAATTTATTTTGTAAGCTGTAGTTTGTATATTACTTTGTTTTACTTTATTCATTAGATTTCATGTTTAATGTCGCCGATTACATTTGTTTATTTAAGATCAAAATCAAATGAAATTTATGTTGGTAAAAGAAAAGTTTTACTAAGGTTTACTAAAACTTATACATTGTTACTATTACTTTTAATTTATTTATTTTATGGTAGATTAATATTTAAATTGTACATACAGTATTGTTGTACAAATTAAAAAGTAAACAAATCATGTAACTGATATAATTATTTCCTTTTGTTGTATAGCCTTCAGCCAGCTTCCAATTACTGGTAGGTATTTTAATATCATAAATGTTGATGTATTTTGTTAAATTTTCGTTTTCCTTTTATTATCAGTAAATTCTTCATAGATTTTGTTGTTTCTTTTTTTTTTAAATAGTATTTACCTAATTGTTGTGGTATGTTAACGATTTGCAGTGGTTTTGTTTCTGTATTGTTATCCCATAAATATTTTATTCAATGAATAATGCTATGTATGTGTTTCAGCTTGAATTTTAAAACATTGCATTTGATTTGCGATTTTCATTCATTCAATATACAGTAAATCATTTTCACATACTGTGCAGTAATATCAGTTTCCATTTAATAAATGCTTCAATAAAGTGTATATACAAGTTACAATAAACAAATTTAATATATTTTTTTTGAAGTAAATATTTATTTGATGTGCTAATATTATAGTGTAATTTTTTATTATTTCATCTTGTATTACGTGGTTATGAGATTTGTTATGTTTAATGATTAACATCAATTACTAATCCAATAGTTAACCAGTATAATTCTTTTTGGTGCCATGGATTTTCCATATTTGTCGGCTTGGGGGGGGGGGGGGGGGGAAAGAGGGGGAAAGGGGAAAGGGGGGGATATTCAATCCTAGATGTACAATACATGTACAGTCGCAGTCACGTTATTAAAGTAAGACAAATATTTTGTTTTGCTTTTGTCGCACAAGTCATTGTCACTCTCAGGAGAACCTTGGTGCCTCTGTGGAAAGAAATGTACTACATCTCTACGGTATTCTTTCATTTGAAGACAATTTTAAAATCATTTTCAATTACATTTAATATATAATTTATGTTAATTTACATAATTGTATATTGAATGCAATGCAAAGGAAAGATTTATTTTGCTTTAATTAAAATAGTATTTTTTATAAATTATTATTTTCTATGCTAATGGAATTAAGTATGTTGCCAAAACTAAATTTGTTTAAAATATTTTATATGCTTATGACAAATATTTATCGTTTGGAGTTTATAACGCTGACCAACCGCGTAGACCAAGTGTCTGCGGTTGTTTTCGTTAATCGATGATTGTACAAGTATTGTAGCAAGCCAAGTCGGATCAAGGCTATAGACGCAAAGACTCCCAGTAATACAGAGATTTTCGAAATTAACAAGAACCTACCTATTACAACGTATTAAGATTGATTGTACCTCCTAAAATGAAACGACCTATACAGGTATACATCAAAGAAAATTAAACTGTATTAATCTGTAGTACAGTAGTAGAACTTCATAGAATTCATTAAGCCTCAATGCGCATTTAAACTATTAGCTAGAATTCAGTGTACAGTTTTTATGTTCACATTAAACAGCTACTCCGTCACGACGAGTTTAATATTCTGATGTTGCACCATACTGTGTTGAATAATTTCTATTTTTTTGTTCATTTACAAACAACATTAATGGTTGCAGCATCTGTGCTAAAGTTCATTTTTTTCGCCGCTTGTTTACCGTCGCATAATTTGTAATGGAAATTTGTATGGACGTTTAATGACTACGTTGAAACGGTGGCATGTCTATACTGCATGCGTTTCTATTCGGCCAGCACTATGCGATTAATGTGTTGAGGAGAGTGATGTTACCTAATCTATAATGCACTTAAAGTGTCTGAAAGCCATTCAAATCATGGACTGTATGTATGGACAGCTTACTTATGATAGTAAAGGTTATTCTGCAAGCTGTTGGTAGGTTAACGTAATGCTGAATCTCTCAGCTGTTCGTAGTATCAGTTCTATTTTCATTAGTACCAATGATTACAGTACCATCAGATACCAGCAAGAGTTTTCTTCATTTGTTAGTAATTTAGAACTCTATGGATAATTCGCCATATTCATCTTCAGATTTACTACTAGAAATTTGGGTAAGTATTGTTAATTTAAAATGTATTTCAAAAGTAATTCAGTACTTTATCTCATCTGTGCTCCTCAGTCGGTTTTTTGCTGAAGTACGGTACGACAAAGTGAATAGTTAATTTCACGTGTAGTTGTTGTTTGATCATTTCCATTGCATTTGAGAACACTGATGTCTCAGGTTTTTTTAAATTATCATATAAATGATAAAATATCTATAAAATTGTTGAATTCTCAATATGTCTTCAGTGCTTTTTAGTTGGAATTACCTTATTTTATTTGTAATTATTCATTTGATCTTATCATACAGTATGTTTATCGAAAATATTAACTGCATGTACTAAAAGAAAAAAATATGGTGGATTCTTCTATTATGATAAAATTTGTTGTTGTTGAAGCTCTAGTAATGTATAAGGAGTTCAGATGTTTGGCTTTCATTTGAACAATACAAAATTATTGAAATACTGTAATTTAGAATAAACACTTTAAATTTAAATTTTGTTTTTATCTCTGTCACTTTGAATATTTCATTTGACATTGAAACAATTTTGAATACAGACATTATGGTGGCAAGTATATTAGTGATCGCCCATTTTTATTGGTCAATTAAATTATATCCGATGGCCTATATCATCAAAGACAATCTTTCTGTCCACTGTCTCGACTGGTCATTTTATTTCTGTGTACCATGGACTTGTATAATAATTCTCATAGTTTCATTTTTTTAGAAATACTGTAGGATTTTAGTAATTAATATTTGTTAATAAATTATCAATTGTGAATCATTTGTTTATGAAGCAAGGCTATAATCATTTCCGTATTTTGCATAATTTATTTGGTTCTAATGACACTCAGATTTGTGTTCACTTACTTTAGAGAAAGATGACCAGTGAATTTTTACCAATTGAGCAAAAAAAAAAAAATATGTTGAATTTAAATATTGATCTATTTTATATCCAGTAATATAGTTTATATATGAAGTTAGTAGTTTTATATCATCAAAGACAATCTTTCTGTCCACTGTCTCGACTGGTCATTTTATTTCTGTGTACCATGGACTTGTTTAATAATTCCATAGTTTCATTTTTTTAGTAGTAGTATTTAGTAATAAATATTTGTTAATAAATAATTAATTGTGAATCGTTTTTTATATCATCTAGTAACATAGTTTAAAGCCACAATGAAAAACCTTTTTTTAGTTGTGGTAGAGAAGTAGAAAATAAAATTCTGAATCGCAATCACTATATAAAGTGTACATTTTTCAACAACAACATAATTTTCTCATTTTCATGACTTTCTAAATTAAACATATCCTACAGTATACAATAATAATCATTTCCAAAACCATTAAGTCCGTTTGTAACAACTTAATTTCATTTGGCCAAAAATCCAATTTTAATTTACTCTACATCCTTGAGATGTTAAGTACACATGTTTATGTAAAATAATTGTTTTATGGAAAATATGTACAACCTTGGATTTATATTAGTAGTATTCCTCACGCTATTGAGAAATTGAAAACATTGTTGTATTGTATGATTATCAAAAGTCAAAGCGATAATGTTGTAAAAGTCGATTAAGTTCAACAAATTAGAAATCTTGATTGTATAATGGCGTATAAAATGAATTGAAGAATTTATGTCCAATTTGTTGGTTGTTAATGTTATGATTATGAATAATGTTTATATTTTTTTATTCCATTATTATGTGAATTTTCATCGTATTTCGTTACAAATGGCTGAGCTTGGTATGGGGCGCCGTTTACCGTACCTAAAGAGCCAATAATATCAGCATTGGTTAGAGGCGGACTAGCTCCTTAGTTCTGATGGTGGAACAAGTCTTCTCAGATAATGACTATAGACCATAGATCCAGTGATTCTTAATGCTTATAAACTACATTTTTTTTTCGTGTGGTGCAGTGAATACAGTCATTTATGTTGTATTATATTGTGTTGCGTTTTTATTATTATTTTTCCATTGTGTATTTGTATCTGGTAAAATTCACTATCTTTATATATAAATTACCTGTCTGTGCAGCAGTTTTCTATTTCAACGGAGACATATTGGATTGGACATACGATAAGTTCATAAGATGCATTTACGGTCAAATTTCCAATGTACATTAAAATCGTGTATCTGATCCAAACAGATACTTACACAGTGTTACTATAATGATAGTACATTATGCCTTAAAAGCAATGATAATTTAAAATTATGGTTTTGTTTACTTACTGTGTGATTAATGTCTGTCATAATTGCCAGCTAATTATCACAGTTGGTAATAATAGCGCTTGATATTCTCAATAAAAGTATATATAAATTTTCAGAAGAAATTTATATATTCTAGGTAAGCATTTATAGACATTCTATCTAATTCTAAACCGCCCAGTGATATACTGAATTTTATATAGATAAAGAGAAAGTCGGTGAGAATAAGACAAATCGCCTTGACCAGGATTCAAACCATCTGCTTGATATGTAAACCATTAGACCACTAGGGCTTTCATGGTATTGTTCAAATTTGATTGGATAGCGACTCTTCAACATCCTTGTTGTGATACGGCAGAACAGCATTAGTTCTCAATTGTACAAATGCGCAACAGAGAGCAATCGCCCTATTATATGTATTAAATATAGTATTTAATATTTTTTTTGATTTTTCATTTTGATTTTTGATTTTAATACATAATGTAGTATAATATACCATTAAATTTGCACTTTATGATATTCTAACATTAAGTGTTTTGCACTTTACTATCACATGAATTAAATATGAAAATGTGTCTCAAGAGAAACAAAATGCCCATCTAAGCTGCTACAGAATGATGTTCACATCCTAGTAATTATAGTATGCTTGTTAAATAGGTCAAGGAGAAATAATGCTTTGCCTTGTATACAAATATAATATAAATATATACCCAAAGTTATTACAGATATATATATATCATTAAATTGCTATTCCACATTTTATAGTGCTTTTACTACGCATAATGCTACTATATAATCTGAATCACAGTAAATGCTGCAATATCAATACATACAGTACATGGTTAATGCTTTAAGCTGTATTAAAAACACACCTTGGGGTTGGTATCTGCCAATATGCTCAATACACAGTATACAGTTAACTTTCCCAATATCTAGTACCCTGGTCTTGCTCAAAATATCAAATTTTCCACTGTATTCTGGTCTTACTGTAATCTTTCAGCCCTAAATACTGTTTCTTAATAACAATTCACAGAGGATGTTATGAACAGACATGCTTTTACCAACACATTAATTATATTTCCTTTAATTATTGTAAGTAATAATGTGCAGTGGTTAACTTCAAATACTTAATTATTGAGTACATCTATCACGAACACATACTTGATTGAATTTGTTCTTTGATTTTTCAGAAAGAATTTGGTGTGACACGTAGAGGAAGGTGAGTGTGACACTATATGAAAGTTAACCAAGTTCATTTTGGGTGTGGTTAACTTTAAACCATCTGTTTATCTGTTTAGAATAACGTCTTAATCAGCGTTCACTAATTTACTTCAGAAGCCAATGTTTCTGTGATTAATTTGTTTTAATTTTTCTCATTAAAATAGTTGCGTTGTGGGCATTTATTATTGATATATGAATATAGAAACTTTAATCTTTTTATGGACATCATTACTAAGTTTTTTTAATTCAAATTTCACCATATTATCATTATAACTATCATTGTAAAATAATCCATCATATTCAATATTATTGCTTATCATTAATAAGATCAATTTTATTTTCTGATTTCAACATTAAATGTTGATAGAGTATCTATCAATATTATCGATATCATTGTGATTATTTTTATTTCTTATCTACACAAATATTATTTTTATTTATTTCATACGCATCCAACAGCAAGCATCCAACTTGCCAATAATACAGGATAGAATAACTATATTATAATTTATCGTACTGTATTTATAAACTGATTCTCATTTAAGCTTAGAGGAGTGAAGTTGAAAGAGTTGGAGTTACAACCCTGGCACTAGGTCAGAATTGAACCCTGGACCTTGGGATTGGAGGCAAACAAGTTCCACTACATTATTTTCAGCATCATCATTACTATTGACATTTTATCATTAAATGTTGATATCTATAGAGTAGTTACATCCAGCTTTCTATAAACATCTGTCTAATCCACTGTGATCTGCCATTGATAATACGTTAATAAGAACATGAAGCGACGGCATAAAAATTTGATTTGTTGCTACTTGTTCGCATTCCATTAACGGCACGTGAGAGCAATCATCCGATAAACATGCTTCAAATTCTGTTATGCAATTCCAATTTAAAAATTGGGTCGTTGGTGAACTTCTTTTACAAATGAGTCATCCTCGTTTAGCATTTACGATGTTGATTAAGTCTGAATACAACTATTTGAAAAGAAAATTACATTTCATTAATCTTGCATTTTATAATTGGTTTAATTAATTTCAACAAATATCTTGTCTATAAATTGTCTATAATTTTTAATTGGATTGCCGGTAAATAATACTGATTCTAATAGTTTAAGGTTGCCTTGAATCTCATAACCTTAATAAAGACTTCAATCATAATGTTGAGATGGCTGTTATCATAGTTGAAGGTGAAAAGATACAGTAAAACCAGCGAAAAAGAACCCTCAAACCGCTTTTTTTCAATCCCTAAAGTGAAAGATAAATTCATAACGAAAAGCAGAACTTATGTCCAAATGTAATCCTCATGGGGAATTAAATTGGGCAATTAGCCCTGCATTTTAAATCCCATAGGATTATGCATCACTTGTGCTCAACAGCTAACCCTAAAACATGTTATTTTGGGCCACACTGGCCTACATTCATTGCCCATGAGATTGCACCAAAGCAAGTGATCATCTCATCAAGGAGTATAGTGTACATTATATGCAGACATGTACACTACCGCAGCACGTAGAACAGTCATGTCTTTTATTTGCTAATATTACAATTTTAAAATAATTTTTGATAATCATTATTTTAGTTTAATAACCCAAACAATGATAATCATAATAATATAGTTGACAAAAGCAAATATGGAAAGATAAAAATGGTGAAATAAAACATTCCATGTTAATGTTTTAAAATATCAACTTAATTTTATATCAACCTCAAATTTAGTTTTCAAGGAAAAATATGTATACCAACAACTTTCAGATCATGAAATAATTGTACACGACTGTAAATAGCAGGAATAAAGTAAGATAAAAAATAGTTAAAAATAAATTAGTATTGTTGTTGTGGCGAAAAATGTAAAGATTATTTCACAATCCACTATAACAAACCTCTCGAGATGATGTTACTACTGTAGAATGCTATTGAATTAGCGATAGAATAAAATGTAGATATTAAATTTTATATTGCATTACATGACTACCTGGGAGGATTTCATAAGAGGAATATTTGAACGCAATATTAATATGATATAAGATATTTTTAGAATGAGATAATGAAGAAATGTAGTAAGATCGATTTGTAAGATTTATGACATTTATGTTTTAAAGCCTTTTTGCGTTTTGAGTTTTGATTTATTCTAACATGATTACATTTAGAAATGTTTTCATTTTTTCATGTATACCAGAATTTTTCTACGAATACTTGATTTTTAAAGAACTGCTCTAAAAGAAATACACAGCTTTTTGTACAAAAATATCAAACCAATTGTATTCGATGAGACATATGTTTTTAACAAGCAATGTACCCATATTTGTATGTTTAGTGAAAATTTATATGCAGAGATTATTGAAGATTATTTAAAATGTTTATTTGGCATCTATGTCAAGCTTCTTAAATTCATAGCACATTACTTTGTCATCTTTTCCAAATTAATGTAAACATATGACAGATCTGTTGACCTTTTAATGATATTTTCTGTTTAAAGCCTTCATTATTACAAATATGATATGAAATTCTCAGCTGTTTATATCTATCTTGTTATTTCAGTAAGCATGGAAGGAAGGTGGCATCACCAGTTCTTCCTAGGGCACACTCACCTGTTTCCCAAGGTAAGAACATAATTATGTAATTGTTTAATGATCAAAGAATGTTATCCTCAAGTCTTTACAGCAGATGTAGTGACTCAGGCACATTCCCACCCTAGAATCTTAAACAAAAAACCTCAACGTGGTAGCACATCTTGTTACTCATCCCCACCCAGGATTTTGAAGACAAAAAGAGAGCGAAAAAAAAAAAGAGTAGTATCCCTTACCTAAGAAATGGTCTGAATGAGGAGCTTACTGTATCATCATGGAGGTATAAATACCTCCATGATCTATTTAGAGAAACGAATAATCTAGGAAATAGTAAAAATAGTTCCATAAAATAGATCTATAGCTTGCCTCACTTTTTATTTCTAAAAGGGAGAAACAATCTCTGTTTTTACAAACATCAGTGCAAACAGGCTCTTGGAACAATATTGCATATACTTCAGCAACGAATCTATAAACAAAAACGTCACCAATCCATATAATGTATTTTCTTTGTTGTTCCTTTTTTCACTGTAATTTATCCAGCAATTTTGTGAATAGCGACTGTATGTTTTGTACATACAGCTAAACAAAGAAAGACATAATAATATTTTTAAAAGAACTTCCAATTGTCATTTATCGATTTAATCTCCCAAAATGTTAACATTTGATTGAGTTGATAAGCAGCATGACATTGGCCTTTTGATGATTCATTGCTTTTATGATACCATATTACCAGCAACAAAGCTTAATATCAAATATTTTCATTTCTACCATCACTGTACAGTCAACACCATTTATATTATTATTTGTAATATCTATTTTGCATATTGCTTTACATTTTTACAGGGGTTCTTTTTTTCCATAAAAAGTGACACTTGTAAACGTAAGCAATTGGAGATAAGATAGATTTAGGCTTTAGCCTACTACAGTAGTATAAGATGAATATGATTTGCTTAGTTAGGCCTATTTACTAGCACTTTCAGGTCATTAGTTTGTAAAAGGCACTTCGGGAAAAAGGGGGATTCTTTTGAACCCCACTAACCACCAGGTTACAGACTTGAGAACAAAAACAATCAATCATTACAGTAAATATAATTAGGTTTATGTGTACCATATAATTTGAAGAACATATATTTAAACATTGAACAATATAATACAGAACGGGAAACAAATTTAATAGATATATTTCATTGACAGGAGAAGCTATATGCTTAATACAGTATTATCGTTGTTGCCTCAAAAACATACAGTATGTGTTCAAAGTTGCTAGGTCAAGGCTGGCGTGATTTGAACAACCATGTGGGACACTGTTTTTGATCTCCATCAAATCGTAGGCTTTGGCGTGCTGTCAATGAAACGTAGGCCTGAATGATCCAGCGTGATGGAATAAGTTAGATTATTGTTAGCACTGTTTTTTAATATTATACTTCAGGGATATGAAAGAAATAAGGAATACTTTTGTATCAAGTCCATAGTCTGGTTTTTACAGAGTGTTTGTTTTACCATAAAAGGGAGAAAATAGTCAAAAGCTAGACTCATTTGGCATATTTTCATCAGTTCAACTTATGATTTCTAGTTTGAAAACTTCAAACTCTCCTGGCTATGAGCTTGAGTATAGCTGCCATGATGGATCAAGTTGAGATAGTTAGAGTACTTAGGCCTACTGTGTTTAGAATGTTCATATTTGAGGAGGAGGAGAATAAATGACAGTATATATTATCAGTACTTCTTTAGATGTTGCAGGATATTGGTTTGAGTAATGACATATGGTTTTATGGAGATCACCATGTTGTCAGTTCTGTATAGGATCCATTATGGATGAGAGAGAAGGATGGTGTTGATCAGGTTTTGGATGTTCATATTGTGTATTAGTAAAGAGTAATGACATTGGTTTTATAGAGAGCATCATGTTGTCAGTTCTGTATAGGATCCATTATGGATGAGAGAGAAGGATGGCGTTGATCAGATTTTGGATGTTGCATGTGTATTAGTAAAGAGTAATGACATATGGTTTTATGGAGAGCATCATGTTGTCAGTTTTGTATAGGATCCATTATGGATGAGAGAGAAGGATGGCGTTGATCAGATTATGGATGTTGCATGTGTTAGTAAGAGTAATGACATGGTTTTATGGAGAGCATCATGTTGTCAGTTCTGTATAGGATCCATTATGGATGAGAGAGAAGGATGGCGTTGATCAGGTTTTAGTTCAGGATATTGATGACAGGTGTTACAAAGATACAGTCAGTGATGTTTTCTAAATTGTTCAATAAAAATGACAACATCCTGTCATATGTAATTTTTTAGAAACCATCCATGTCGGTAATCTAATCATTTTTTGCCTATTTTATTTTCAAAATCAGTTCATTTTAGTATCATTCTTTTTCCTGACTATTTGGAGCTAAGCCAACTAGTTAAGTTTATCATATGTTATTATGTATACTAATACAATAAAAACAATTGTTCCATTCTTTAGGGAATTGCTTGGAAATGTTTTGATGCTTAACCTTGTGGTCAGAAATTCAAATCTTCCATGCTGACCATTCCCTGCTCTTGGCCTTTTGCAACCCTAAATTAAATATTAACTTTGTGTTTGATGTGTACAGTAACCGTAGCTGAGTAGGTATAGTATAGGACTATCAGCAATGGTGTATTACGCTTATGAGCACTAACTGGCTAAACATAATGTGACACCCTTATCATAGGCCATATGCCTAACCGTAACATAAAGTAATGCACCACGATACAGGCGACACTGTATTACAGAATTTGCCTATACTACCGGACAAATGCTATGTGTGGAGATACAGTAAAAAGAATCTGATTCTTCTAGATACTTTTTCAACACTGTGTGTAACCACCAATAGGACAAGCAACTTAGTGTTTTCAAGATATTTAAAATTCTTCCTAATGACAACTGATCCAACACATTATAGGCCACTTTCTATTGTTTGGAGAAAGGCTACAGCAATACAGTTAGTAATGTTACTCTATAATATAGCAAGTAAATAATGAAACTATATAAACAGAAAGTTTTGAAAAGTTCTTGTCTAATACACAGCTTAATTCAATACAATTGCTATAGAAACTCAGGTTAATTTTGGTTTATTCCTTCGGGCCTTTTAAAGGGATGTTAAAAAAAATGATAGAATGAGTCACAAGCCAATAAAGGTATATGTTGAAATTATGAATTTTAATATATATTGAACAGAAAACAGTAAAGTATTGTGAAAAACAAGTTGGAGTTTTATATAGTAAGCACTCAAGGGAGTCTAGACAGGTAAAGAACCAACAGTTTGAATTTCAATCAATCAATATTTTGATGAACTTTATTATATAGGCCAACACACAGATATTCGGAAGCTGTTTGGGGGTGTTTTTTTTTTGGGGTACAGTATAGTTAGTATATTAGTTTAATAAAATTGTCACTCTCCAAATTGGCATCTTCCTTTTCAAATATGATTTATGGCTACATAGCAAACAGGAAAGGGAAAGTACTGTACTTTTTGGTAGCAAAGTTTACATGTCAGTAATAATTTCACAATTTGCTGAAATGCCTTTCAGGTGTGGAAAGGTCCAAGCCAGTGAATGCATTCCGTAATCCATGACTCAAACCATTCAATTTAAGGAGAGATTGGTACAATTTGACACAGGCATTGGAATATAAAAATCTTCATAATAGGTGTTGATGTGGTAGTGACCTAGAGCCAATCTGCTTTTACAAATCAGAATTACCCTTTTTTCAACAGTGACCTGTAAGGTCATGTGGCAAAGTGTATTAGGCATTGGACTTCTGATCGCTGGATCAGGAGGTTGTGACCAACCACTAAATGTATATTTCCATTATATAATTTGATTTGTATGTCAGGCATTATACTCTACTAAAGTAAAATTTATTTGAAATTAACACATTTTACAATTGAGTATCTTAAACTTATCTATGTCTGCAAATAATCTGCTTAATATTTGATTGGTAGATTCAGTGCCATGTTAACTCTACAATATTTCTATCATTACCAGACCTAAGTGTAAAAACCCTACTCAGAAAACACGCATAAGGAAATAGGCTGATCCCATATAGACTTTGCTAATAGTGGTTGTAATATTCCAGCTTTTTCTACTGGGAATTTCCAGTAATCTCCAGGAATAGTCTAGGAAATAAACTATTAATTCTATTTGAATATCAATTATTTTCAAATTGCTGAAAAAAAAAAAAATCCCAAAACAATAGAATATGGGAAATAATTTGATTAATCAGTGCACAGCCGTTTTGAAGTTAATTCCATGTCTGGGGGACAGATAACTTTGATATATTGTGCCATATACATTGTGTACAAACTTTACCCTATGACTGTATTACATGATTGATTTTGTTTGTGCAATTCTTATATACTAGTCACTATTTAGATTTGAATAGTTATATACAAATACACCAACCTTACAATGATGAAATAGAAATAGTCACGCACATGCATGAGTTTGTTCCACAATAAGTGACAAAACAACATTTTTGTATTTTGTGTTGACAGAACAATTTTTTCTACCTTTTTCAATTTTTTTAAAGTTATTTTTCCAATTGTTTCTGAATTTTTCTAAATCCATTTACCCTATAATTCTTTTGTTGTTCAGTCACCCGATAGTTTTGGTTATCCGGTGGTATCATTTATCATACAAACCTAAATTTGTCGCAAATAATGGTGTGAATTACTTGCACTAATGCATGTTCGATCCAAGTGCAAGTTTCTTTTTAAATCTACCCATTATAGGTAATCCTGAATAATCTATTTTCTAGACTCAAATTACCTTCCCTTTGAAAGTAATCTTCATGAATAGGTTGTGGTACATTTGATAGCTCCAATTATCAGCAATATAGATAAAAGTTCTCCAAAAATGATTTCCCAAATTTGCAATTACTGCTTGTTTCTAAATTCTAAATAGTAGATTTGACAAAATTACCTTCAACAGATAATTTTAATTTACAGGAATGATAACTTGCTGAATTAAAATACCATGTTACATATAAAGTCTTATTTTGCTTCTTTTTTTTCTTCTGCATTTAAGTCCATCTATAATTCTCCATAATCAAGTGATATATTAAATATCCTTTACAATATGATATGTCATCCCATCTTTACAACAGGAAGCATGTTTTTATAATCACTTCATTTCCATATTTTAATCCAATGATATTTTCAATACAATACTAATGATTTCCTGTTGACACTGTTGTTGTTTTTATCATATTTTTGTTGCTTTTTTTTACAATATTATTTGAAGGATTCCGTACTATTGACTAATTAGATATACTTAGAGCCTTGTCCTATTGATTGAAGCCTCCATTTACCCTTCAATTATTTGAAGAAGCCTGTTAAAATGTCAAGATACTTTTGAGCTATTTTCTTCAAGAGGCTTCTTTTGCCTAAAATCCTGACATAGCAAAATAGCAATTTTGTTCAGACCATTATACTGTATGAGCAACCTCTTCTTAGTATAACCAATAGTTTTCTGACTTGTATTCAGTGCTATTGTAGCGTACCTCTCCTATTTTACAGCTTAATTGGTTACTATCTGAAGATGCACAGTGTGATATTGCAAAAGGGCTCATCAAACTCCTGAGAAAAACAATTAGCTTTCATATTAACAGACTTATGTAAAACTAATTACCGTTTATAATACATTTAGTCTCAAAGATAATATTGATTTTCAACTACTCATTTGGGATAATTACAGATCTGTCTTGTGTATTTTCCTTCTGACAGGGCTTACAATTTAAAACTAATCCCAGGTAGAGAATAGGTACTCTACTATTTATTAAACAATGGAAATAAAACAAAGTCTTTTTGTAAGCGATGAGTACCGACAAGTTATGATAATTGTAGAAGACAGTTATTGATCTACCTTTCTCAAGAATAATAATTGCTTTAAGACTGTGTTTGCTGCAATGTTTTGTTTATTTTGATTTATTTAATTTGCCAAAGGCTATATGAAATATGTGCATAATTTAGTATCAGGGAATAGATGTTTGTTAAAACTAAGACAGGTGAGAACAATTATTCAACTATGAAATGACCAATTAAAACTCAATAATAGCTTTTAATATAATCTTATATAATATAATCTTATATCTTAAAGTAATAATAAAAGTAATGCTGAGTGAAAGATGTAATGTTCATTCTTGCCTAGTCTAGGTTTTCCTTCATGCAAGCAATATCTAAAATTTGGTTGGAGCAATTTTAGGAATATTCATCATGATTTTACGTATTAATCTATTAGAACTGCCTGTTCAGGTTTATAAGAATACATTTGTTCTCTGATATCCCTTTCCTCTCATAATCCCCTCAGGTAATCTGTTTAAGTAACTACAAATCACTCTAATTTACAAAACCAATTATTTCTACATCCTCATAACTATGGACTGTAGCATAACACATTTTTCAAATTACATTTATTAGGAAAGGATTGTTTTTATTAAGTATAAATATGGTGTTATAACAAGTGTTAATATCAAAATTAAACAGATTTATTAACAATGACACATAAATAGGATTGTAAAGGTAGCTTTCGACACAGAACTGAATTAAAAAAATAATACAAAATATGTTGACAATGACATACATGATACAGTAAGCGCAGTTAAGTTGTATTCAGTTGAACCAGTAGCGACCAGTTAGAATTAGATGTTGAAAAATTAGCACTCATTCACCTTAGTTCCCAATCAACTATACGAATTGTGGTATGCATGCAGTATGGTATCTACAATCGTTTCCATGTCAACATAAGTGCTACTAGTTTTAGTTCTGTGCAATTGCTCAAAAGTCGATGCTCTACTACTGTAGTTCCTTTCAGTTTAGTTGAGTTGTTTTCAGTTCCAGGTTGACATAAAATCAAAAGAATGAAGGGTGTGTACAAGCACAGTATATCTATTCTGCCTACAGTAGTATTTAATGTTTTCTACATCTCGTGTTGGTCTCTGTTTTTCTCTCTTTTTTTATTCTCATTGCTTCAATAGCTTAATTTCTCCATTTCCCCCCACCATTGTCTTGGTATTCTTGTTATTATCTTGTTGTACAAAGGTTGTTCTGCATTTAAGAGGATTGAAAAAAAGCAAGACCTTATTTAGTTTGAATATTAGATTAAAAGTCATCTGGCGCAGAATTATCTCAAGAAACCCCATAGCTTTATTCTTGCCAACATTAAAGAAAGTTTTATAATAAGTCTTTAAAATAAGAAAAAAATGAATTATGTATATTCTTCTAGTTTTCTTATCATAATTGGACAAATGTCAGATTTATGCACTTGTGATTTTGTATCAGAATAGATTTTTTTTTTCAAAACTGCAGTTAGCGGTTAGTGGCCAAGTGGTTAAGACAGTGGAACCGTAATACCTCCTTGCCATATTAACATCGGCAAGGGTTCGAGCCTCACTCGCTCCATGGTTCTGGTGGTAGAACGAGTCTTCTCAGATAAGGACTAAATCGTAGGTCCAGTGTACACATCTGGCTCATGTGCACTTTAAAGAACCTAGTACATCTTTCGAGACGAGTAGGGGGTTACCTCGGTGTACTAGTATACACACCACCACTGTCACTCTCAAGAATGATTTGATTTTTCAGCATGCGCTCCCTACCCTCTATAAATAAGGTGGAATAAGATAAAATAAATTAATAATAGGAGGAGGTATGGCACAAAAATGTAATTGATTTATTCGTTTTTCTGACTGATTGAATGATTTTTCTTACTGTATTGATTCTTATGGATTTTGCTTTACTTACTGTTTTTTGTTATTAATGATCATTTTTTTTTTAAACTTTACGCTTTATTGATTAATCTATTTTTCCTACTGGCACCAGCTTATATTTATTTTTCATTTTTTTTGCAGAAAATTATGTAAAAATTAAGATTTTCAGAATAGTTCGAAATTTGCAGTAAACTGTAAAAGCTTTTGACAACTGGCTTAAAAAAATTATGAACTCCGCAGGGGTTGATGTCCGCAATTAATTATTTAAACTCGTAATGTATCGTAAATGTTTTTTCAAAGCAGCAATAGAACATCAAAAACAGGATGAAATCATAATCCTATTAACAATTATCAATAGATCACCAACAAAAACAAAAGATGAACGTTTTGATAAACAGTAATTGTAGCCGCAAGAACTGGTAATCAACGAGCAAGCCATTTCTCGTGGGTCATTGTTTAATCCTTTCCTTTCCATTCGCTGTTTGATATCATTTGTAACAACATTCTCAACGGCTTTGCCAGACACGTACAAAATTCTTTAATATATTTCCTCAATATGTTTTTAAATGCAGTCACATTAAATTATGTTTTAAAAAATGGTGAAAAATAAAAACAAAACTAAAAACAGTTTGAGGTTGAAACCAACCAACCTATATTTTGCTGGTTATAATACCTCCACTTCAAACATTCACTTTGTTTCCACTTTGATGCAGCACAAGGCCACAAGTAATTTGGCCAATCACCACAAGATGGATCATTCAAACGGTGTCTTGTGATTGGTGAACTCATTTACGCCCTTGCAAATGTAAACCAAGCTTTAACATTTAAGATGTTTTTTGTTCTTTATTGGGATTTCCAAAAAGCTGAAATATTCTAACCACAAATTGTATGCATTGCTACAGTAACCAGTACTTATATTTCAAAATCTTGTTGAACTACAATATCTTTTTGTTTGCATTTTACTTTAGTGCAACATCTTTTAGTATCATTTTGTTAACCAAACGTATATAGACCAATGTGTGTAATGATATAAAGTTGCATTGTATACAGTTGTATGACTAATGATCTGTCTAAGAACTACTTAATTATTACAGTATCCATTTATCTATGGATGCAACTTCCAAAATATAAGATGAATTGACTTCTTCCTGGAAAGTTAAATAGTAAAGCCATTAAATGACTCAATTATGACTAATGATACTTTAAAATCATGTGTACAGTATTATTTGCTATACAGTACAGTACTTGTTTTGTGTGCTAGAATAAATTGAAAGTATAACCAACCTACAAATGGGAATTATTACCCTTTCCAAATAATGATTCACTGTATTAACAAGACCGATAAACTATAATAGGTAATTGAAAAATATGAAGAGCATCACAAGAGATAGCTAATGACCGGTTTAAAACTGTTCTCTTGCTAGTCAATATTCATATTGAAAATATTTCCAATTTAAATGATATAATATTACCATTTTTATGGGAATATAATTTTAACACATTTTTAATGCACTACAGACCAACAAGTTTGCTATGTTCGTATGTAAGTACTCACTTTACAAGATTCTTCGGATAGAATTTTCAAATCTTGGCTCTGTACAGATTTGACCAAATAAAGAAATTTGAAACAAAAATTACTGGGTATTTGCTCATAAGTTTCACAACTTCATAATTAGACTGAGATCGCATCTTGTTTTTATCTCAAAATCGACAGGTTGGATGTTTGTTAAAGTGGGTTTTGGTGACTATCACATCGGCTATAAATGTAGATGTGGCACATACTTCAAGCAAGAAATAACAAATCAATATTAGACTGTTTTCACTGTATAATCATCCTCACTTAATCAATCATGTTTTAATTTTGTGTTTATAGGAAGTCCAGCTGATAGCCCAAGACCATCCGCTGTGCATGGATTACATTTTGCGTTCAACTCTGTGAAGCAGGCCGATGGACGGCGCTGGTCGTTGCACTCACTGCCGTCATCTGGCTATGGAACTAATACGCCAAGCTCAGCCGTATCTGTATGTTGTGTCTTTCTATAATCAATTTCCACGGTTACTAATCTGTATTTTAGCTATTCATGTTACAATTAATACATTAGAAAATTCTCATTTATAAATCATTTTGATGTTACGAGCTTTCCAGTTGTAATGCAAGATTATGCATGATTTCTAAACAACATACATTATTCAGCTATATCAGGCCAGAGCTATATGTTTGATAAACTATTTAGATTGATAAGAGATATGTTTTTTATTTTTTGTCAGCCTAATATACAATGTTAGAAATAATACTATTTCACCAATTTTTATTTAGTCATCATGTTCCAGTCAAGAACGGTTGAACCAGCTACCATCCCAACCTACAATGGATGACTTGAACCTTCTCTTTGAACACTTTGGCAGTCAACCGGAACCAGTACCAGAAGAAGATGAGGGGAGAATCAGGCCTAGATCTAGAAGTCTTAGGTAAGGCACACATAATTTATCAAATCAAGTAAAATCCGTCATGGTTATAGCCAATCAATATTTGAATACTGCTTAAACATAATCTAGAGGGAAAGTGCATGCCAAAATATTTATAATATTGTTTGTAGGTGGAAGTAACAAATTTAAAAACGTAATTTTTGCGAATCCACAGCAACTTGCCCAGTTTCAACAGTTTACGGTGGCACCACCATGCTCATGCTTTATACAAGTAAATATGCTCGCTGCTTGCACATTACTATGCATGGTCAGGTGTTATGCAAATTAGAAACATAAAGTATGTGTTATGCAAATTAGGCAATAAAATAATACCTAATCAAGTAATGCAAATTAGATAACGCATGGTTGCATAATCACAATTGATCATGAATATTCATTAGCAAGTTTACATTCAAATCAGAACAAAATGCAAATGAAAAGTTTTCTTTTACAAAAGAAGCAATGACAACCTGGATTAAAGTAGGCCTCATTTTATGTAAAATAGGCACTGGTATTGCATGTTAAGCATGGCTAGCAAGTGTCCCATAAACATTTATTTAATTTGGCATGAAAATTAAGGTCTGTGTGGTCATAATGAACACTACTTTTGGATGTTTCATTTGAAATGAAAAACAAAATTATATTTCGCTATGATTACACTTTTTTGGAAAGCCTCTGCAGATTTTTATTATTTAATGCAATTATTGACAATGACATTGACAAAAAAATAAATAATTTCATTTTTGGGAAAAATAAAAGTGGTAACATTCTATTTAATTTGTCTTTTCTATTTTCTCTCTTTCTTGAGTTAGCATGAAAACTTTCAATGAAGTAGTATCTTAATAATGCAGATATATTTAGGTGCGATACAAACAAAATCTTTAAAACATGTTTTTGGCTATTTATAATGTGTATGAAAAAATGCAAAAGCGAAAGAAGGTAAAGAGAACAATAGTTTCTGCGAAGAAAATTATGATTCAGTTAATGTTGAGTGTTTTCAATTGCTGGCTGTGACTCACATATCAGCAATCGTACAAAAAAAATCCCCCTTAAGTCCACAGGTCCAGCGTGTACTGGTTTGTGTGGACGTTGAGTACATGTGTCTATAATGATGATAAGTTCATGATGCAAACCAGTTTCTGAATTTAGAGATCTTTGTTTGGCTTAGTATTTCTTTACTGCGTATTGTCATTAGTAAACTTATGAAAACAAAATGATTAAGCTTTGTTTATCCGCTCAGTGTTTGTACATCGGTTTTGTTATTTTACGAATGTTATTTATTATTTTAAAATTATGTTACAAACCTTCCTGATGCTGTGACAAATAAATAGGTTACATTGTTTATTTTGTTTTATTACGTTGAGAATGTTACACTGTAAATAGATGAGATGTAATTGTTTGCTCCAAATGCTCTAATTTTGGTTGTTTATAAATTGTAGCCTCATTATTGTTCTGAATTCTGTTTTTAATTTCCGTCACCTCAGTTTTTCTATAGTCATACTGAGGTGATTGAGAGGGGATATTATGAAATTTCTATCATATTATTCAGGTATTTAAATGTTGATTTTAGACCACATTTAAAAAGCTATATTATGTTTAGAGAAAACTTTTGTATAAGGGTGTAATCTTCTCTTTCAAAAGCTGTTGTACTGGCGCACTCATTATGTCTTTGATTAACTGGTTGACATTTCAGGGCCACCCTGATATCACCTCATCCTGTTTTTTTCACCCTGATCAGAATAAATATAATGTGAAACCTTTTATTTATTTAGCACAAATCCTTGTTCAGCACAAGTCCTTGTTCAAAATGTGTCATTTATAAAGTTCTGAACCTTCATGTTGTAACATAACCAATTATGGTATATTTTGTGAACAATTTTTTACAAGAAGGAAAGTGGTAGATGCTATAACAAAGGTTTTCTTGGGTCATTCCGACCCTCCTATTTGAAGAGGAACCAAACTAAGGGCAACCATACCTGTATCATTGTTTAGTAGTTTTATATACTATTAACTTATTTAATTTATTAAATTATTCTAGATGTAATTCCGCAGTTGATCACGATCTTATACCTGTACTCTTGTGCAGAATTCATGTTCTGACTCAACGCGGGTTTTTTTTTAGCGTACTGTATGCGTTTGGATCCATTTGATTCAATATCACATGCCCTAGCCACAAACATTTATTGCGCCATACAAAATTAATGTTTGTGGAGTAATGCCATGCGATTGAAAATAGATGATTGATTATTGGTTGACTTTTCTTTCATTTTTACAAACCACTAATCCGCTTTATGATTTATAATAATCTATTATTTTTAGGAGAGTTGGATCGTGTACTTATTATTATACATTAGTTGGTTAGTTGTGTTTCTGTTAAAATGAATCACTAGTTGATCAACTTGCATCATTTTAAGCTGAAAACACATAACTACTCTTTATTGGTTTATTATAATATGACGTAAATGGTGTCGCGCATCTTGGAAATAAATAAAACATATCATTATTTCTTATTAAGACTTAGATGAATAATTCATTTTACTTGTCCTAGTAAACATAATGTATTTGTTTTGGTTGTTAAATTTACCAACATAAAATAAAGATAGTTGTCTTCAACTTCCGATACAAGGTCTCGTACTTCAAGGATTGACAATTGTTTCCTTTATATAAATATCTACCATGTTGTCTGGGCTATAATTGGCTTATGACGAACCTGAAAACAATACAAAACAAATTGACCTAATACTTTTTTTTAACAATTACATAGTCCTTTTGCTTTACAACATCCCTTGAAATAGTATATTTAAGTATGCAGTTCAATCTGATATAATATGGTAGGTTGTGGTTGGTGGGTGGTTCACTTATGGTTTTAGATGAGATAGCAAAACAACAACAATTTTGTTACTACTGTAATTCCAGGTACTGCATTTAGCTAGAATTTTATTAGTGCTTATATATTATGGTTATGCTTTCAGAAATGAATGTTTACTATAAGGATACAGTATTACTAAATATGAATTGGTTATGTTTGCTTGCCTAACTTTTTTATTAAATGTTTAACACCAAAAATGATGAAGTAACAAACATCATGTTTAGAAAGATGATGGTACTGTAGCTTCTAAATCCAAAAGTCAAATTTTAACATTGGAGTAATTACAGAAGCTATCCCAACAGGAATGTTTGCAGTACTGTACACATGTACTGACATGTTTGTTACACTCCATTGATGTAGTTATTACATAAAGTCAAAATAATGTGTGTTTCCACAATGAAATGTTTATGTTTATCCTACTTACCGGTAATTAATATTTTTTTCTTATTTTCTCATTCACATAGTGCTAGCCCCAGTTCTTCCAGTATATGTCTGGATTCTGAAGTACTTCTAATGAACAGTCTATACAAAGATAGGTTTCCAAAGGCCAAACAACAGATGGAGACAGAATTAAAGGTAAGTGTCATCATTAATTAGTATCGTACAGTAATATTGGAAGCGAAAACAAAATCGATGAATTCTTTGAGCAAATGCATTGCTTTTACTTATTATTTTCTAGATTCCTGCTGTCTTGTTTTAGGATGTTTTTTTTATACAATTTAATGTAAAAACGACGTTCATGTTTTGAATAATTTGATAGCATCAATAATTTTTATATATTTTAAATAAACTATATGGAGCCAGTGCATTAAGATTTAAGAAGGACTGATGATATATCTTAACAATCTTTTGACAGGATCTGTACTGTATGTCACTCATCCAGTCGTACAGTATCAATCCAACAATGACAATTGAGAACACTTTTTTCAAGAAAACTTCAATTGTGTATTTTGTAGGCGTCATGAGACAAAGCCTAAATGACTTGCTTATCAATGTTAACTATTAAATTCAGTTAATGTTTCAGTTTTGATCTAAATTCATTTTGATGTCTGTATTAAAAACATAAGATTAACTATTTTTGCACGACAACAAGCTTGGCACAAATGGAAGGATATAAAAAAATTTCAATATAATTATTATTATTCTTTAACTATTAGATTATTTTCTGTGAAATACAAGTGTTTTGTTTAGACCGATATTTTTTATTTAATATATTTTTTTAAAGAAATCATATTGAGTACATCGGTAGATAAGAGAATGACAAACATGAACTTTTCAATGAAATTAAATATAATTAGCTATAATGGTAAATTCCATAGTGGGCATATTTGGAAATTGAAATAACTGATTTAAACACGCTTTAAATTAAATTGTGCTTTATAGTACCACGCATTTGTCAAGATAGTGGTGATATTATTTTAATTTGTCAGACTAGTAGTTGCTGAACTATTCAAGTTAAAAACTGTTTTTTTCTGGTTGTAAAGAAAGATTATATGGACAGTTTAACCAGAAAAATAATGCACTGCAGTGGAAAATATTGTGGGGAAGAAAGTTTTAAAAGTGTAAATATAGGTACCATGCAGTGCTATCTTTTATCAGATGGCCGCCTGAATTTATTTATTTTGAAATTAAAGAATTAATAATATTGTATGCCATATACGAATAATAAACAAAAATATACCAATCTAGGTAATATATTCCGGAAAAGATTTTACAGCCAGGTCGATATGTTGTATTGATCAAACATTCCTTTTCTTGACAAATTTTTATGCTTTTACAATAAAATTGTCATCAACAAATATCACTGACCATTATACTTTCTGACCTAAATTAAATGAACTTACTATTGATTTTGGACATTTAATCTTTTCATTGCAAATTATATGACACAAAGAAAAATGTAACCTTTTATTTCAGTCATTCACAATTCAAAGGATATCCCAATAAAAAAAAGCTTTCGTTTTTATGTGACAAAAAAAAGTGATATATAAGATATGACATCATCACGTCCATATATGGGCACACCACATTTTTTGGTCACATAAAGTTTGATAGTGTAGAAAGAGCTTTAGACCATTATCAAATAATACTGTCTGCACAATTTAAAAATACATTTATATACTATTTTGATTTACTATTGCTGTATACAGTAAGATCTACCATTTTGCTAAATTATTAAGTACCTAAATATCAAATGTTGGATTAAAGAAGATGGGTGTTGTAGAAGGAAAGTACACAAATAAAACACAAAATGTTTGCATGATCTCCAAAACCATACTGATTACTACAACCCTGGTATTTCCGCCATATCCACTTTATTTTAGGGTCACAAGAATTTCCATGATTTGGATTTTGAGTTGCGGTCAAAAAACGTAATAGTATTTTAAATGTTTTTCTTATAAGTATTTTAAATGTACTTTAATATCTTATCGTGCTAAGAAGAGTAATAAATTATAACCATGTCTATGACTAAATAAACCGTATGTCCTAAACATATGTAATGTATCCTATGCAATATTTCATTAATACATTATAGTAAACTGCGTTATTAACATGTTTTGAATAAGCTTTTTATGTACCTATGCATAAATTGTTTCATTTCTAAGCTGTTGTGCAGACATTTTGACTAGATGTCTTCCTCCACATGCGCTTGCTTTCAGGATACGCCATTCAGTAGACATTAGACTTCAAGTGTAAACTTAATCTTGCCCTAAGATCCAAGTCTACTCAACACATAGCATACCTGTGGGCTTTCATTGCATAGTTTACACTGTTATTAAAAAGTCTAGGTTAAAAAATTGAAAGTGTTTCTAGTTAACAAGGGGAGTGTGAACAATGTTACAGCAGTCAATATTCTCCTATATTCAGGCCTTTTGAAAAGTATAGTTGAACTCCTCAATACATTCAGGGTTGCTGTAGGTGTGCTGTTCGTATGTTGGTGTGTAGAAGTTTACCAAAATTAAGCGTGTTGTAAATCGCACTCCTCAAGGACAGTTTAGTAATGTGTTAGGTGAGTGATCGCACTCACTCGCCTTAAAGGACAAGGCCTGTATATTTAATTATTAAAAAAAGGATAATTGAGTCCATTGAATCCACCAAAATTGGGTACATTTTGAAAAATATTAGTTGCAGTCAGAATGGTTTCTAAATAACATCATAAATTTAATTCTAAAACAATATGATCAATAAACGCAATAGTGATTCAGACACTGAAATGTGTAGTTTATAATGATTTCATTTTGCACTCTGTCATCGTTGTATGGTTGTAAGGAAGTCACGAAAGGTGATTTACATTTATAATCTGACACTGTTAATTACTACAGTTAATACTTTATGTTTCATTGCCGTTTATACAATGTGTTCAAAATCTTTCTCACTGTTGATTTTTCTGCTTAAGATTCGTAAAATATTCTGGATATTCTCTTAAATGTCATCGATGATACGATTGACATGTCCTGGTTTTTTAATTATAGAGGCCTTACACCATGTCAAACTTGTCCTGTCACTGAACGTAGGGTTTCCTTCTTTCAGATTATGAAAATGTATCCGAAATCAGTATTAAAAAGTGGAACACAAAATCTAAAAATCTGAGAGATATGCAAATAAAAATGTGCAATATATGTTCTTGAGGTTCTATGTAGCGTAGACTCTCAGACAAATAGACACACTCTTCCACTAATAAATGAATGATGATGGAAACTATAGTTAGACATTGCATGGAGTAAAGAATAATTATTCCCTACTCCATGGACATTGCTACCAAAAGTGAGACACTTAGAATGTATGGTATAAAGTCTTATATAATAATCATATTAACAAAAACCCAACTTTTTAACTTGTATATTTGTATTTTTCAGAAATTTATTGAAGAGTATTCACAGGAGAAGGAGAGCCGAGATGCTGTCTACACTTTCCTTGTTCATCAGATTATCGAACAAGCCAGGAATTGCCTTGAAAGGTCACATGAAGGTCATATCTCCTCCCTCTACTTTGTGGAATTAACAGAACATTTGAATAAATTAATAGAAGAGGTAATGTAGTTAATAATGATTTTCTTCCTGCATATTTTAATCAAATATTTCTTTTTTTTTTCTTTTATTCATTCTTTTATTTAAGTGGAAATATGTCCGTTTTAAATCAATACAATTTAGAGACTTCCAATACTAATGTAAAATTAATTCTATGACAAAAAGCAAGTTATTAATTAGAACAATTTGTGATATTTATATATTAGTATATTTTAATAATTAAATCTTTTAAGATTTATAAGTTATTTTTAAAAACTATTTTTTTTCTTCTATTTTCTAGGCTACTCGTCGATCACAAAGTACTGCAAAATCTTTTTCCAAAATCATGCGTGAATTGCTGATAATTATTTCAAGGCCTGCTCGATTGTTGGAATGTCTAGTAAGGATAGCAAATGATTTTTAAATATTTTTGTTTCATTATGTATTTAATACATACATTTAGAATGTTTTTTAATGGATTTTCAGTTGATGCCTACTGACTGTTATTATTATTTATCATTTTAATGTAAACCCACCTATGTTTACATAGATGCCACTGTAGCCCGACTACTACTATTATTATTACGATTTAACACTCTTCCTAGAGACCAAAGCACTGTACAAAATAGATGAAACATTTGCAATACAATATAGTTCACAACCATTAAGAATTAATTACAGATTAATATTCAAATAACAAAATTAAAAACATAGAAAAAATACAAACATAGACATTGATCTAAAAGTAAAATTGCAGTTGAAGTGTCCTTTGGGACATCCCTATTCAAGGGACACTCCTATTAAGGGACACCTTATTGGGTCCTGAAGGTGTCCCTTTGATATGGGTTCTACTGTATGTACTGTATGCTTGTCTTTTAATCATAAATTTCCTAGTTTTAAATCCTGCTCAGTACTTTTCTCATAGCCAGAATAATGTATGTATGTATAGTAAGAGATCACTCTTTGATAGGCTTGCATATTAACAACTAAATTTAAATGAAAACAAAAATGTTTTCTTTTTTAGGAGTTTGATCCAGAAAGATTCTATGATTTTCTACAAGCAGCTGAAGGACATGCCAAAAAGGGGGTAACGGCTGATGTCCCCCAGTACATCATCAACCAGCTTGGACTTACCAAAGACCCACTAGGTTAGTTGTCCTTATTATGACAGACATTTTGATGTCATGTTGTATAAAACCACATGTATAATTATTATAATGGTTTTTTTAGGTTTATTCATGGGAAGGGAATTTACCCGTTGGAAGATACTAGTGGCTATTGTTTCGAACATTGACAAATGTTTCACCTTTTCAGACCACTTTTATTTTTCAATTTCAACCTAATGCTTTTGCGATTTTAAGATTAAAAAAAACTTAAAAGCTTTTCTGTACTGTAATTTTTAGGGTTAAACTAAATAGTGGAGTCCAAAAGCGTTATACTGTATAAAAAAAATGTCTTATGTTTATTTCTGTGACATGACAATGACAAAATGTATTGTTCTATATCAACCAGTGACACTTTTTAACATTTCTAATATTCTTACCAAGTAGAAGTATTGTAATTTCCATTATATTGGATTATATAAGGAATCTGTACAATTACATCAATAGCTGAACGTCATAGTATTACAGCAATGGCTTCCTTATTTATAGGAATGATCCCTGTAAGAACTACACCGTGTATTCCCAAATCTATATATAGACACTTCCTTTTATGAAAACTTTGTAGAAAGTTATATAACTGTGATAGGGTTACTTAAATATATACTTAGATGCTTCAAGTTAAGTTAAGTTATTAAGATAAATAATGAAATTGAATAAACTAACTGCTTTTCGATGTCGATTCAATCTAGAAATGACGACCAGCTTGTGTTTACAAGAACGCTTGAATGGTGGTGGTGACAGCAGTCCTGAGCAACAGGTTAGTTTAATTGGTAAAATATTAGGTATTTAATTAATTTATTATTTATTTTAGTAGTTATTTTTTTAACAAAAACATTGTTTTCAAACCTACTAATACTATTTCTATGTGTTATAAGTTTAATTTATGCTCCTTTTTCTTTTGTAAGTGAAATAAAGAAAGTTCTTTTAAATATCATTAAGAGGTAATTTGAGCTGTTTGGTTGATTGATCTTGGTAGTGTCTATATTTTAGGACCAAAACACATTGCTTTTTTTATCGATGGTTAAAATGAATGTTTAGAATGTAATCTTACAATACAATACTGTATATCATGCATTAGAGAAATGTTTTTTTAAAGACATTCAATATGAACTAACTTTGTATCTAGGTTGCTCATATCACTTTTTATACTATATGTTGTATTTGATTTATTGGTATATGTTATGCATACTGATTGATGGACATTGCCGAATGTCCCTCACACTAATTGAATTATTTACCCAACCCTGCAAACTTGCATTGTCATCCACAGTAATGTAGTTTTTTTTTTTGGTTAACAATTTTACAATTCCAATACAAAAAAGAACTTTGGCAAAGTATTTGTCTGTTAAATTATCTAGGCAGGAAGAACTTAGCCATGACATGGATTATAGGTCAGAAAGCGCCTAATTGATATCGGGTATTGAAATAGATTGACTTTTACCACTGTCAGACAGACGACTCCATTCCAACGTCATTCAGAATTCACTTATAATTCAGTTTTGACCTTTCCTGGGTTCTAGTTTGAAACACGTTTTTTTACCAGAAATTGCCAATAGATAAAAACAGTAAATATTGTACAAAACAGCTAAATAAATAAACACCAGAAAAGATTCTGTAAACAATATGATTATATTCATTATATTGTATTCATTGTAATATTTCAATTTTTTTTGTTATTTAAGGAGAAAGGCAAAAGGAGAAATAGTTTACAAATGCCGAGCGAAGATGATTTTGAGAATTTGAAAATCATTAGTAACGGAGCCTATGGGTATGGAGTTTATATTATATTACAATAACAACTATACTAAAACCATTAAATATAAACCTTTGTGAAAATAAACTACTGATTACAGTAGAACTCCTATTATGGGGACATCTTTAGGACCAACAAAGTATCTTATAATAGAGATTGTACCCTGAATAGGGGTTGGCTGCATGATTATAACCCTCGTTCATTTCACAGGAAATTGTCCCCTATAGAATATAAAGGAGGGGTTCTACTGTATTATAGGAATATACTTGTTCCATGTGCAATGAACTTTAACCTTTGCATTACAGGGCTGTGTATCTAGTGAAACACAAGAGATTACAACAAAGGTTTGCGATGAAGAAAATATGTAAGCACAACCTAGTACTAAGAAATCAAGTCGAACAGGTGTTTGCAGAACGGGACATTCTCTCGTTTGCAGAGAATCCATTTGTTGTTGGAATGTACTGTAGCTTTGAGACGAAGGTTAGTTAATATTTTGTCACCCACTTTCAACAAATTACCAATAGAAATAAAAAATATTTTTACACACAATAGTTTTAAAAGGACTCTTAAGAAATTTTTATTAACAAATATGCAAATTATATAGACCTAAATTATGATTGACTTTTCTTGTAAATAATAGTAGATATTTTTATAATAATAATGATTATCAGAATTCGGCATAAATCAATGTAATTAAATTAATTTGTAATACTGTATAAAATAATAATTGATCTATATTTTTGTAAAATTATTGTAATTTTGTTTTATTATGTTGGGGACCCCTTTGGAAACAAGCCTCTGGGCTTAAAGGGCCATCCCCTGCTTTCCATGCTTATTTTTTTGTCTAGTCTTGTATTTTTATATTTAATGTTTCTCTTTTTATTTCATTTACATTATACTGTTTTATATATTTGTACTGTATTTGGAAAGCAATAAATATTACTTACTTACTTACTTACTTGTGAACATACAACAGGATGCACAGGCTTTCCTTGATGATTGCTAGGTTTCAGAAGGCTGTTTCCTGCTTTTATAAAATCAAACCAATGAAGATGTCACTCAAGTTAATGATGTGATTAATGCTATCATTGTTATCTCTAATTTTGATCTTGGTATAATTGAAGCTGGTGAAAAATTGATGATTGAATCGATTCAGATTTGTGTACTTGTGTTCTAAAACAGCTTCTGGACAGTATTGTTAACAATTCTTGTTTCTCCTGATAAAGACATCAACTCTACCAAAAAATTTACTCCTCCCAGAAAACTTGAAACAAAACATCTAAAAATTAAAAGAAAGAACTGGAAACCCAGTGAATGAGAGTCTCTACATAAACCATGAATTCCTTAAAAGTATCAAATAATTTGGATTATTGATCATTGTAGTAAAATATCATGACTTTCTTATTTTTAGAAACATTTATGCCTTGTGATGGAGTATGTAGAAGGAGGAGATGTTGCAACACTACTTAAGAATATTGGTGCTCTACCCTTTGATACTGCCAGGTAAATATAATACATACAATAACTTTCTTATACACATGTAAAAACATTCATAATGCTTTGGTATTGGTAATTTCATATAATAATAATAATAAACATAAGAAATCATAATAACCATAAAAAAAAGTCCTTTTAAAGTTTCCTATTTGAAGAAAAAGTCATTTTATGTTTGTCCAAATTGTAAATATATATTTAAAAAAAATATAAAACTTGCATAGTTTTGAAGATAAGCTATGTTTTTTTAACCTAAGTGCGTGCTGTTTGATGGCAGGAAATCTTAGTTGTAGGTAGCCTGAGGCAATGCTCTTTGATGCCATTCACCATTTCAAGACACGATCCTCTTGTCATTGTGGTGTTCTTTGAAGGAGATTGTATTTTTCTTGATCTATATTATTAGAGGTTGTCCCTTAAGGCTAATATATCCTGCTGTCAAAAGCAATGATAGAAATCTAATATCAACTTGACTAAAGGTTTTTTGGATGCTTTTTCGCTTTCCATCATTTGTCAGTACTTTTAATTGTTTAGTATGTTTATGATTAAATGTTACGATTACTGAAAAGTGTCCTTGATTTAATTTCCTTCAGCTGATGTAGTGTCATTGTGTTATGAAAATAGAAAAAGCAATAAATGAATCGGTTTATTCATGGCAAAAAAAAGTTTTTTTGTTCTTAATATTTTAACATACTGTACATTTAATAGATAATAAAGGGTAATGAACACTTATATTGTCTGGTAACATTTTGTTGTTGATTCACAATTTTCTGTTAGATGTTTTTCCCTACTCGAATGTAGTAACCTCAAGACCACAGACTAAGATACAAAGCTACTCCACAGTAATTTACAGTATATTCACAAAATAGGAAAATGATAACTCCTTATTTTGGGACAACAGCAAGATATGAGTGTGTTTTTGTTTTGTTTTTTTAGGTTGTATTTTGCAGAAGCAGTACTAGCCATAGAATATTTACATAGTTATGGAATTGTACATAGGGACATCAAACCAGATAAGTAAGTTCCTATCAATTCATAAATTATAACGATTTTTATCAACAAGTATTATTATATTAGATATTTTTTGGCATTCAATTTGCATTATAGAATACTTTATACAAAAGCCTTTATTACTTTCTGTTTGATTTAATTACAACAAACCACATTATATCTGTATTTTTATAGTTTATTAATCATAATCTTTTTATGTATCTCTTTGATAGCCTTTTAATAACATCAACAGGACACATCAAATTAACTGATTTTGGATTGTCCAGAATGGGTATCATGAGCTGTAAGTATTGACAAATTTATTTATAGGCATTTATTATCAGTCTTTCAGTTTTTATAATGGTTTTTGTGTATAACATTAAATATGAAGCCCTGTTTATGAAGTCCATTTACAAACATCCTGATGACCCCATTGCTCTGACTAATCCAATACTTTACATTCGTATAATTGAAAATAGCTTCAAGGACTGTGAACTTTTAGAAAATCTATTTTTAACTTGGTCATTGATGACAGATTTATTTATTTATTTTGAGACACTACATCGTTGGAACTGTGGCACTGACAGGAAAACTATGTATACACAATTAAACTATTTATAATTATTTGTTTTCTCATCAGTAACCACAAATCTGTTTGAGGACTCACTGGATAAAGATACTGCACAATTCAAAGACCAGCAAGTATGCGGTACACCTCAGTACATAGCTCCAGAGGTTATCTTAAGACAGGGATATGGCAAGCCGGTTGACTGGTGGTCTATGGGAATCTGCCTCTATGAATTTCTTGTAGGATGTCCTCCATTCTTTGGTGACACTCCAGATGAACTGTTCTTTCAAGCAACAAATGGTATAGTTTATCATGTCAATTTTATCTAATAAAAAACTAATCTTTACGTTTACTGAACTACAATTACACAAAAAAAACTACAATTACAAAATGTTATTGTATTTGTTCCACGTCTGCAGTTTCTTGATTTAGACTTCTAGACCTAGCCCATACCACAACTTTCATTTTCAGGAACAAATAATCGTTACTTATTTTATACCATTTTTAGTTGAGTTGGAATGGCCAGAAGAGGAAGATGAGATGTTAACTCCAGAGTCAGTGGATCTTATAACAAAATTATTGAATGAAGAAGCCAAGTTTAGGCTAGGTACTGGCGGCTCACATGAAGTTAAGATACATCCGTTTTTTAATGAACTTGATTGGACTTCACTGCTTAGGCAGAAGGTGGAGTTTATACCAGCACTTGAGGGAGAGGATGACACCAGTTACTTTGATTGTAAGTTTGATTAAATTTTACCAACAGGATAATAATTATAATACTATGAAGTAGTTTTGTGTTGGGGAACTAATACCCTTTTCACATCTGCAACTTGTAACAAGTTAAACCAGGTTTGCATAATGTGAAGGCAATTTTGTAGAAAATCTCCAGAGATTTCACAGGAGTTCCTTGTGAAATCTTGGAAGAAAAACACACCAACAAGATTGTTCCGAGATTTTTCGAGTGTGTGCATGTATTGCTTTGGTATTAACTGACCAATCATAGTAACGAAATAGCGCGCAACTATTCTTTCACAAGTATGCATGTGTGAAAACATGTAATAAGTAGGGAGATCAAACCTGGTTACAACTAGTTACAAGTTGTAACAGTTTATGCAGATGTGAAAAGGGTATTAGTTAATCATAAAAAATGTACTGTGTTTTTATACATTATCTTTCTGTTTTAACACCAACATCAGACTAAAGTTTCAAGCTTCTTTTGCAAATACAGTCTCTAAAAATGTCTTGTTTTTAATTTAACAGCACGTTCCGACCGATACAACCACACAGTTGAGACAGATGATGATGATGAAGAATTTCCAGATTATTCACATTTTTCGACTCTCTCACCACGCTTCAGCAAATCCTACAGTAGCCTTTCACAGTCATCAGATGATTCTGAAAAACGGGAACGAGCGAATTCATGCACTGAAACCGATTTGGATACATCATCAGATTTGAAAGAGGATTCCCTTCTCAAGACTGATAGCTCTGCTCCAAATTCTCCTAGACTGTAAGTAAAGGATTCACCTTTTCGTCATTACTAACAACCAGGCCCTGTATTTTACTATATTATGTTTGCTAAAATCTGTATTTGCATTATTTTCTTATGGTTTTCAATTTCCTTTTCAGTTGTAGCATGCTACGCAGTTCAAACACTGATTCTTCAACGAGCGAGACAACAGAAAACTCTCCAAGAACGCGGCGTCGACTAATGCGAAAGCCGAGTCTTAAGGATATGCTACCCAAGCTCTCCATCTCACTGGAGGAGGACATGGTAGAATGGCCTTGTATATCAACACCTAAAGGAGATGCTAGAAAGTCTCGTTCATCAGTTACAAAGTCTGCATCAATTAACACTCTTTCATTAGTCATTCCTCCAGGTACGTATATAGACTATTAAAAGAGTCAATTTTTATAATTCAATTTACCTTATTGTATAGTGGAGTTTGCTTTGAGTAGTAGCTTTGTGGTTATTAATCCCAGGGTCCTGCCAGTTCAAATCCTGTCCAATGTCAGATTTCACCAAATTAAGTAAATTTTCCATTTACATAAAAGCAATAACGACAAAGCTACTGACTAATTATAAGCTAACTTTAATCATACTATTTATAACTTTTTCTTTGCTTTTGATGATTGTTACTATATATTGTGTGCATGTTTGTTTAATTTATATTTTGTCCAGTCTATATCCTGCACAATATGTGTATATTATATGGCATTTTTCAAACTACTGTATAATGTAATAGTATGAACAGAACATAAGAACCATAGGTATATTTAATGTGAACATTTGCTGTGGCTTTATTTCATTTTGTCTTTTCATTGTAGAATTTTCCTTTGATGTTTTTATTTCAACCTTGTTGCATGATTGACTTTCCTTGTTGTGTTTTCATTTGTGTGTTTTGTCCTTTTTTTTTCTAATTACATAGAAGACCTCCAAGTTCCTTCTCCTTTAAATTCACCAATAGAATCAAGTCTTAGTTCCAGAGATGCATCACCTTCCAGAGATTTCTCACCAGCCATAGGACCGTTGAAGCCACCTATCATCATACAAAAGCGAGGACGGAAGGAACGGTTAGGATTCGAGCTGTCGGCCATCCGAGTCTACCTTGGTGATACTAATGTGTACACAATACACCACATTGTAAAGGTACGCTTTAAAATGTTATATTTAATTTATGTGATTATTTTCGTTTTTTATTTCAACCATATTTAAAGGTGACCCATTTTAAGTAGGTACAGAAAACTGACTTCAGGGGCCTCTAAAACAATTTCCTAAAATACAAATCAATCAAATCAAACTTTTACTGAACATGTAAAAATATACAAAATCAAGAAAAACATTTATTTATTTAAATAAAAATATGAAATTACCTGCATTACTAAAGCAGATTTTTAGTAATTGAACATAATGTCATTTTCTTCCAGAATGTTGATACAGAAAGTGATGTTTACAAAGCAGGATTACAAAAGAATGATCTTGTTACACATATCAACAGTAAACCTGTTCAGGGTCTACTTCATACCGAAGTAATTCAACTTATAGCTGGCACCACAAATCAGCTGAGCATACGTGCTTTACCTATTGAACACACCACCATCAAAAGTGGTGGCCGAAAAAGAAATCCATCCATCAGTAAAATGGCCAAGAGAAAAAAAAGAAATCGCAGACGAGACATCCGAAGGAGTTCTATTGTGAGAAGATCAAGTCTGAATCGACGTAGCCTTGTTGAAGGATCTCATGTCCATATGCCTTCACCTTTGACCGGAAGCAAAAGTATTGGTTCACTTCATCGAATAGCTGGTGATTATGTAACACGTTCTCCAACGTTATTGAAAACACAGCGTTCTCCATTCAGTGCACTTACTGATGATCACCGGACATCTTCTACTAATAGTTCGCCGTGTTCCAGTGGACCAAATTCACCGGCATCATCACACTTTTCTTCGAGGCCAAGCAGTTTATCAGGATTGCTTTCACAAAGATCTATTGGGAATCGCGGACATCGTAGAAAATCTGTGGGACATATACCTGTTTCGCCATTAGCAAGGACTCCAAGTCCTTCGCCTATGCCAACATCACCAGTGAGGAGTTCAAGTCCACTTGCAATTCATACTCATTCACCTGGCAGTTCTAATTTGACTCAGTCATATCCAATTCAGAACTTATCATTTGCTTCACCAATGAAAAAGAAGTTGAATAAAAGAACTCATGATACTCCACCTTCTCCTCTTTTAAGAAGAGCACTCTCTCCAGATAGAGAAAAAATGTCTTTGTCGTCTGAGTACCTGGAACCTCATGTGAGAAGCAAGTCTGAATCTGGAACTGATTTTCTGCTTAGAAAGACATCTTCATTTGGAAGGTGTACCAAACCAGATTTTTTACGAGCTCGCTTTGAAAAAGATTTAGAAAAAGAAAGACGAAAGGCTGAAGCAAAGGAAAAGAAGGAGAAAAAAGAGGAAGCAAAAGTTGAAGAAGAAAAGAAAGAGGAAAAACCTTCAAAGCCTACTAAAGCTGATAAGAAAGCCAAAAAAGATAAAAGTGATGAAACAAATAAGGAGGAAAAGAAGACAGCTAGATCAGAACAAAAGGAAAAGAAAGAGAAAGAAAAGAAAGTTAAAGAGAAAAAAGACAAAGCTGATAAGGACAAGAAAGAGAGTTCAAAGGGAGATAAAAGTGGAAAGAAAAATGAAGAAGTTGATAGTAGAGTAACCAGTTTGTAAAGCTTCATTGTTTGATTTGAAGTGAAACTCTTGAACTATTTGCAGACAATAAAATGTTTGAACATTGTCTATATCTAACTAACTATTGATCGTTTACCAAATATTGCAGATTTTCTTGGAAAATTAATGGATATTGTCATTGAGAGAATGACCGGACACAATCGTTTGGAAATGATTTTTTTTACATTGAAAAATAGAAGAGACTAATTCAGTGAATTTTTGCAGTAGGTTATTTACAATTTGTAATGTTTATATATTAATCTTGGAAAAATAATAATTTGTAATATTTTCATCTCAATTATATACATTTATACCTTTTTATAATCACCTCCAAACAATTTTATTGAACACTGGTCTATTAAATATTTCAAAAATTTAGTTAATTATTTTGACAAATTTTTCTTCATTCTAAACCACTTGGCAAAATTCACGAGCTCTGATTGGTTGCATATTTTCTGCGTCACAAAATGTAGAAAGAAATATTAATACACATGCATACCACCACTTTGTTTTCGCACGAATTCAGGAAGGAAAAAATATCTAAACTAGATAAATTAAGATCAAAGATATCTACCTTGCTTTATTACAATTAATTATATCAATCAGTGACAACAATTTTACAAATTTGGGAAGATATATAAACTTATGCATGTTATATACTGTAACTTGTATGTTAATTGTTATATTAGTACATGGATGATTAATTTTCATTCTAAAATGGACAAATAATAATCATTTTATACTCTTTAATTTGTAATCTTTATACTAGCTTCTTTAACAGTGTGCGTTTCTTTTCAGTATAAACACAAGTTTGTGCTTTATTTCATTGCTAAAGAGACATTTTTAAAGATATTGGAGGTATAATATATTGTACAGTATCTAGTTGCTCCCGGATGGCATTAAAACAATTTTACATAATTATTACACTTTTAATTCCATGTAATAATTGTGTGACCATTGAAATGTAAAACATGTACTTGCATATAGATGCATCACATTGTTGTTATGTTTCTAAATGGTATTTAAAATAAGGTATTTGCATGTTGTATATTTTATGGCTGATTTTGAAGTAGAAGGTAAGCTGTTGAAAGAATTGTATTCAGCATAAATTATTTGTTTTTCGAAAACAATATTTATACTTTTACATTACTAATCTCATAGTATTGTGGGATGTTATTATAAGAAGCTGTTTTCTTATAAAGAGATGAACATTACACATGTTGAGCATGTTGTTCATTTCTGTCTATGTTGATTGATTCACATAAAACCCATGATTTAAGCCAGGTTGGTGTAATGGAAAATAATTTATTACCAAACTAATTGAGAAAAACTTTGTACACAATTTACTAGCATGCACTGATATTGTGACCTAGTCTTTATTCATTTCAGTGAATCTGATTTAATCAAGATTTTTAGACATAACAATAAAAACTTACTTAGCTATGCTAAAAAAATGTGTTTTGCAAAATAGTGTACAACTAGCTTAAGCTGTAAAATTTTCAGATTTTTAAAAAATTGATATCTTTTTCTGAAAGTTCAATTTTCTAATTTTGAAAGAAATTAAGTTTTTTTCTGAAAGTTCAATCTTCTAATTTTGAAAGAAATTGAGATCTTTTTCTGAAAGTTCAATTTTCTAATTTTTTCTGAAAGTTTTATGAGTTTTTTTTCTGAAAGTTTTATGAGTTTATCTGATCTTGAATTTATAGAAAATGACATAAATTCATTTCATTGGTACCTTGAATGATATTTTGTCTAGAATGTAATGTTGGATTTTTTTGTTTCTATATCTGTATTCATTTTTGCAATATGGTACTTTAATCACAAAGCCAAAATGTTGGAATAATTGTTAAATTACAAAAGAAAGACACATAAATTGTATTTATAATTATTTCAGCATAAATATATATTTTTATTTTAATGAATCAATCTTTTAATTTACAAAATTACTTTTATACAGATAGTGGTTATATATTGAAGATAATTAATATGCGATATAAAAATTATATTATAATACATTTTTTTTTATAAACATTTAACATTAGTGTTTCATTTTATTTTAAATTTTTATGTAATTTGTTTGATATTTATACAATAGTCACAACAATTTTACAACTTGAAATTGTTAATTAATGAATGAAGTTAATGATTACAACCTGATTAATATTGATTATGTCCCGTACAATTGGTAGATTGTTGCTGTTGCCTTACATATGCCCACACTAAACTTGCCCCTAGTCTCCGGTTTATTTTTTCAGTTTTTTTTGTATTCCTAATATTAGTATAGTTAAAGGTATGACACGCGATGTTTTTAAGAATATTAAGCCAAATCTAGACTGTCCACCCCTTTAAAACCATCTAAGCTAATACCACTTTCATGGTTATTGAATTGACTAAAGATAATATTTTGTGAATTGATTATTATAGATTAAGTATTATCTTATGACTCAACCTTGATGTTAATATTGAGTTAAAAGTTTTATCTTGTAGTGGTGATATATTCTAGACAGCACAAACTCCTATATAGCCTGGTTTCCATCAAATATTTACTATATTTGTCTTTTCTTACTAACAAAAAGTCAAGGTCATGTAATACAGAAAACAGTTTGGGTATTGGGAGTATTTTGCACTGATAGATAATGTAATGATTTAATGGAAGCCTGGCTTTGGTGAAAGGTTTGTGCATACACTGAGAATACCATAAAATTAGTCGCACATTCACTTAGTGGAAACATTCCAAATGTATATAGATGTAAAGAAATTGAAAGTATGTAAATTTAAATGCCCTGCTGTACTAGATGTGTAAATAGTGTATGTCACTTATCCTTGTAAAAATATAAAAATATGTAATAATTGTGAAATGGATCATGAAGAGATAATATGCTTGCATTGTTCAACTGCAGTGCTAACTTTGTGTACTCTTGCTAACTTGAAAGAATAAAGCAGTGTATGTTAGTAGTGTGGTGAATTTGTTTTTATAAGAATGTTTATTTGTGTTTTCAGATGTATTGATCTTCGTTTCAACTGCATTTATGATATTCCATCCATCTTTCAAATTTATTGACAATATTCATATTATATTCATATATATGTTATTCATCATAATACATCATGAAAAGGATCATGTCAATAATATATAAGATAAAAACAATAAATCCTGTAATAAAAACATGATACAGTATCATAATCTTCATGTATTTATCATATATTAATCATTCTTTCTACAAACTGCACTAGTCAGGATGGCATTGCATTTCACAATTATACAACAGTAGTGGTAAAATCAGAGTGCTTACTAGAATTAACCTGTTGCATAAAAAAACAGTAACAAATCGCGCTGTGCCGTTATATTTCAGAGGACGGAATCATTAGGAAACTAAATTACTACTTTTCTAAACTCTACCCAAAGTACGTCTGGAAAAAGAGAGTCTATGAGGGCTCACGGTTGAACGATTTTGGACTCTCGCCCTTTGATTGGTTGACACGAATCAACACATTGCGGAAGAATTTTCTCACGTGTGCCGTGAAGTCACGTTGTTTCTGAGGAATATTTAATAAACATGTAATATCATATTTCATTGAATTTTACAATGTTGATATACAAAATATATTACTAACAAGAAATATTTCTTACAAAAAACGCTGCTCGACATTAAAATTAATCATTGTTCTTTTGATTAATTTATGATTAATTATTAAAAAGATGTCCTTTAATCGCAAAGATACATACAAATCACAGATAGTTCTTTAATTATGAATCACATGCCCATTTTTTCACTAGTTAATTGTATACACAGCATTTGAAGACATGTGTACCTTTCCAACAATGTATTATTTGCCAACAAAATATTAATCTACTAATTCAAAAATGGCATTTAAAAATGGTCAATTTTTTAACTTTAATGTGCTGTAGACTGTTTGTCTGTAACCTCAACCTGAACTGTAGGCATGCAACTGAATACCCTCTAGAATGTTCAAGTGAAAATTCTTCCACAATCTTTGATTCGCGTCAACCAATCAAAGGGCAAGAATCCAAAATCGTTCAACCGTGAACCCTCATAGACTCTTTTCCCAGACGTTTTTTGGGTCCAGCAGCTGGGACCTATAAATTATAGTCGAGTTTCCATTTTAGCAAAACTGTAGGCCTTAAATACTAAAGCTACCGCTATGAAACAGCTTATTAATGAATATGTCCTCATAGGACATAGCTGGCTATCTAGAGCAGCGGCGCGAAAACCGTAATTTTATGTAATTATTTTTTATCTAAAATTATGGTGTAGTCTAGTATAGATCATACAATTTCCGACTAGACTGAGGGCGCAATTTGTTTACTTCGTTCGTGGCTAAAAAACATTATTTTTTTGGCGATGTTTTAGATCCTATATTTCGAAAACTACAAGTCAAATTTTCATAATTCTTTCTTTATTATAATATATTGATACAAAATACTAACAGGAAATATATAATTTGTTCTGCATCGTTATCTCTATTTAATAGTAGCCTAAAAAGTATAGTTTAGACGGTATATGATGTACACTGCTGCAACAAGAAAAAAGTTTTATCCACCGTTGGTGGCGGTACAACCGTTACCAAATTTATTTTTTTCGAATCGACGAAAGTGTACTTACCTAGAGGGCTAGGCCTACTCCTAAGCAAATTTTGAGTTAGAATTTGTGTTATTATTGAGTGCTAGTATGTCTAAGCATGGACGACAGGCATTTAACAAAAGAGCAGGTTTCCAGAAACCACAAGAGCCTACTTCTGGGGTATCTGCTGCATTATTAAAGCAAGGAAGACGAAGCGGTCAACTTAACTTATCGAGCAGAGAGTTAACAACCGGTAAGAGGCCATGACAAGCGGCGAGCTGGCTGTCTGTGTGCGTGTTGTAGGGAGGCCTAGGTAGCTGGGCCATAGCCTCATAGGCGTTATAATTCATTTATTTATTTAATATTATTAACTTTAAAGCACTAGGCCTAGAAGCTTAGTAGTAGTATAATTAATCATATAAATAGCAATTCTGTTGATTTTGTTATACATTATTAATTTATTAAATATAGGCCTAATATTCGTGTGTTTAATAATAATTAATATTTACTTATTTTATTATGCATATCTTTTTTGCTGTCTGACTGATGATACAGATTTTTGTCAAATTATTTTTTAACAAGCAACCTTCATTGTCTTAACAACAATAAAAATAAAGGCTTTCCTCTGTCATGATGATACAGCACCAGCTGTTACGTTGGTTGTCATTTATGAATGACTAGTTTTCATTTATTTGGTCTACTCTTAGTTCCAGACGCTGTATGGCGAATAAACCAGGATGTACCAGAGGAAGCTAAGACCGTATCATTGGACAACACAGAAGATCGTTGGTGGGAACAAACGGATCTTACCAAACTAATTCTTGCATCCAACAAATTACAAGAGATTTCAAATGACATACGAGAACTTGGAGCTTTAACTGTTTTAGATGTAAAGTCTTTAGTTACTAATGAATATAACCTGTAGCATTTAACTATACAAAATACAGAGAAGTATAGCAGGAATCAAACATTTAATAAATATAGTGCCATGAATCCACCATAATGACAAAAGCCCAAGTGAAAACATTGTTAATGTGTAGAGATATATAATGTACAGTCAAACCCAAATTGTTTACATATTTATCTGATTATACTTTTTTTTCTAATAATGTGATAGGTTCATGACAATGTATTGACTAGCCTGCCAGGTGCACTTGGTGATTTGGAACAGTTACAACGTTTTAATGCAAGGTAGCTTTACTGTATAGATTATCAACAGTTTAACAGAATTTCCTAGTGTGTACCTATGTTTAATAAGTATATCCACATGTAACCATTGTTCCAGGTAGCATGTGAAACCTCTGTAACTTGGTTTGATTGTTTATCTTTCCAGCCACAACCAGCTGACATGTATACCAGATAGTCTTTGGCGTGTTACCAGTTTAACTGTTCTTAACCTTCAACATAACCAGCTAACAGAACTACCTGGTGGAATTGGTGAATTGCGGTACCTTGAAGAGTTGGTTTGTAATTTCTATTTTCTTCTGATTTTGCTATTGTTTCCAACATTAAAAGACACTTTTTTGTGGTTTTTATGGCTTATTGGTTACATTTATCTTTGTTACAGAACCTGTCCAACAACCAATTACAAGTGATTTCCACATCTATTGGTGGGCTTTCTCGCTTACGTATACTCAATTTGTCAGAAAATAAACTGACAAGTATTCCATACAGCTGTGGAATGCTCAAAAGTAAGTTTATCACTTATTAAGTAAAAAATATAGTGGTAGAATGGGATATATAACTTATCCATCTATTATATTATTCATTGCAGATGTCATCACCATGGATTTAAATAATAACCAAATTGAGCAGATTCCGGAAGAGGTTGGAAGAATGTCATCACTTCAACAACTTTACCTACGTCACAACCGTCTCGCGTATCTTCCACTTCTACCAGATTGCACCTCAATTAAGGTAAATTATTACACACAATTAGTAGTGACACTGACAGTGAAAACAGTCAGAGTGTTTGCACTCTGATGCCAGAAGTTTAAAAATGTCACATTCAAAATGACAAAGTTGGGGACAAAGACAAGTGTAATCTAGATCTTAAGGATCAAACTAGTTTGACAAAAAAAAGTGTTATGTGCCCAAATATGGTAGTGATATGCCCAAATATGGTAGTGATATGCCCAAATATGGTAGTGATATGACACCATCATGTCCATATATGGGCACATCACATATTTTTGTCACATAAAATTTGATAGTGTAGACAGAGCTTTAGAACCAGGTTTCTTGTGACATTAGAGAGCTATCAATGTCTATTATTATTCATACACATTCACACAAATACATTTTCACATAATTTGTTTAGCACTACACAAGCTACTGTAGGGGTGAATGTTGCTGAATAAATGTTATAAACAAATATTTTCAGGAGTTGCATGTTGGTAATAACAGAATATCTGAAATAACTGCTGAGCATTTAGAACATTTGACCTCTGTTTCTGTACTTGACCTTCGGGATAACAAAGTCAAAGAGTTACCAGAAAAAATAATTCTTCTACAAGAACTCAATAGACTGGATTTGTCAAACAATGACCTAAGCACGTGAGTATTAAATCTGAAACAGAATTATATTAGATAGATAGATTATACAATTTTAAATGTGATGGTGATACCAGGGAGTTGTTAATATGTGATACAGTAGAACCGACACATTCAGGAGTGTCCTCTGAATAGGATTGGCTGCAGTAATGTTAAAACATATGCTTCCCCTTGTTTGGTTCACAGTTCTAAAAGCGGCCTCTTCTTTGTAACTCATAGAAAGTTTTAATACCTAGATTTAATTGTTGAGAAATATAACACTCGCGTTTCCATTTCATTAACATTTTGATAAAATGAATCAAATTGTGTTTTATATTTTTCCAGCCTTCCATTCAAACTTGGAACTCTTCCATTACTCAAGTCTTTAGTATTAGAAGGTAATCCTATGAGAGGTATACGACGTGACATTGTCAGGGTATGTACATTATAATATGGACAAAATGAATCATCATGTCCCAAATTAAAAGATATGAGATACAGAAAGAAGAACTCCACTTTGAATATGAATTGATATCATTTCGCTTGTTTATTTTTTTTTATACAGAGAGGGACAGTTGGTCTGATGAAATACCTCAGAGATAGGATCCAAGAAGAACCAGCAGAGACAACTAATGACACTGGAGCTGGTGATGACATTCAATCTGGTATAATAGGATCAACTACAACTGTGTCAGGGAAGACTCTTGATTACAGGTAGAAAAAAAGGAAGATCAAATCTTTAAAGATAATTTGAGAACCATTAATTCCAATAAACTGAAGCAATTTGAGAAATTCTTTGACAATTATAATACATTTTGTCATTATTTTATTAACTATGATTTGGTTTTTATTCTTATCTTCAATAGCCAAAAGAAAGCAAACTCTGTTCCTATTGACTTATGGGAGCCAGCACAGACCAATGAAGTAACTGTTGTGAATTTTAGCAAAAATGCTCTGACTGAAGTTCCTGAAAAGTAAGATAAATTATACTTGTTTTTAAGTGCTTTACTGTACTGTACTTACGTTTTACACTGTAGTATTGCTGACAAGTGATGTGTATGTGTCCCTATTGTATTGCTCAATAATATTCATGAATACATATTTGTGTTTCAAATTTTTATTTTACTCTAGTACATAAATAATTTTTTACAGCATCATTTTGTTATCAAAATCCGTCCAAGAGGTTAATTTGGGTTTCAACAAAATTACTAAGATGCCAGTGGAGATGCAAATGATGGTCAAACTAACGTCACTTGATTTAAGGTAAGGGTTAGTGGTTGGCTTTCATATGTATTGTTTTGATTTTTCTACTATAATCATTTTAAATTATTATTATGATTATTAGATTATTTTAATCTAATCTAATAATCACAAGATAGTCATTAATCATTAGACATTAATCGCTATCATGTAACAGTACTGTATACAATAAGAGATGGATAGTAAAGTAAGGTTTGCCCTACAACCTTGCTTTCAAAAGAGTAAAGTTGAGAATGTTTTGATACAACCATATTCTGGAGTACAGAAGGCAGTTATAGCATAGCTAGCAACTGACTTTACCAGTGTTTATTTGCTATGCAAACCTGTCAATATTATAAGTAATGATGTGCCTTTGCCTAAGACTAGTGGCTATATTCACCAATCACACTTGAGTGAGATATTGCCCTGAAGTATTAAGTATTTCACTTGAATTGTATTTAATTTTAAGGGTAAGTGTTTCCCTTATCCTAAGTGTGAATGGTGAATATGGTCTCAGGTGCTCATATTACAGTAGTAATGTATGTTAATACAATCATAATGCTCTCATCATAGGTGCAATGCATTGAGTAACTTACCGAGTGAGTTTAGCAGTATGAGTGAGATGCGTGAACTGATCATCTCTAGCAATCGATTCAAAGACCTACCAGATGTAGTGTACACATGGAGTAAGCTAGAGGTTATATTGGTCAGCGAGAACAAGCTTACATCAATTGATGTTACATCTTTGAGAAAATTGCCGAAATTGTCAAGTCTGGACATGACCAATAATGATATAGGGGAGGTTCCACCAGAGCTGGGCTTGGTAGAATCACTCAGGTAAACATATAATAATATATTTTTAATGTGGTGTATCTTAAATAATCAAAAGAACTATTAATAGCCAGCAATAATAATGTTAAGGCATTACATGTTCATGTTCAGGCTAAATAATATACCCGGTTAAGTTAGATACCCACTAAAATTAGCGTGGTCCATGAAACCAATTTCCCAGGTAAATTAACTAAGCCTGAATGGGCCTATACTGTAATTGCATGTATCTGTGAGTGAAATGTGTTATTATTGGGTATCTAGGTCTAGCCTATCACATACATTATATTTTTTTTAATGTTCGTATACCTAAACATCTTGTTTAATTGGTCTATATATTTTCCTATTTAGATCTTTGCAGCTTAATGGAAACCGATTCCGCAACCCACGTCCAGCTGTCCTCAACAAGGGTACAGTTTCCCTGTTGGCCTATCTACGAGATCGAATACCAACATAAATATTTAGTTTGAATATATCTATATCATATCAAAGCTAAATTATATTAGACTTACTTAACAATAAAAAACAGACATTACAATTTTGGACTTAGAATAGACTCGGGATTGGTATAACTGTACAGATTTGCTCCGATGATGGGCTGCATGCGCAACATGAACAGCAAAAATCTATACTGCATTAATAGCCTAAAAAGCTCACATTAAATTACACTATAATATTGTACCTTGTAATGTAATTACGTTTAAAGTGGCAGGATTTATTTGGCCGATACAGGCACTATAAAGCAGTATATTTTAATTTAAAGACAAAGTTGTTTATTAATTGTAGTATGATGACCACCAAATAACTTTCAGTTTAAATTTTTATTTTTTTTTTGTAAAATAAAATTATATATTGCTAATGAAATATGTTTTATAGTGCCAATATTTGTATTAGAATGGAGTGGCTACTGCAGCTGAAATAAATGTTATAATCTTACTTTTGTGTGTGCCATTATTCAATGTAGTTTTCATTACACCATGAAGTATTTGTTTTTGTTTATTGTTACTATACACTGTACATTCTTCCTCCAGTTATTTAGTGTATACCATAATGTACACACCTAAATAAATTCATGTCGTTTTATTGGACGATTGTGGGTCACATGGTGTGGAATATTGAACAGTTTTGTTCAATAGTACTTTTTTTCATGTATGAAAAAAAAACAACTTAATAATGAATGTTTATGAGTGGAATGAGGTGATTGATGAAAGGTTATATTTCAACAAGGTGAACCAAGAATATAAACTTTTATTATTTGTTTTATATACTGTAACATCTAAATAGATTCCTGTCATTTGAATCAGATTGAATAAAGGGTAGCACCAGTAGGCCTACATTTGATTCACATTGAAACTGAAACATTGATTTGTTTTTTTATAATATGTTAAACATATTTATTTGGATTTTATAAAACACCTACTGTATGGTTAATTATGTCAACAAACAACCAAACAATCCTAGGCCTAACCTAATAATAGTAATATGATACAGTACTAATATTGGAGGCCTATCATTCAGGCAACTGGAACTCATCTAGGCTTAAGGCCTACCTTTTTATTCAATCTGATAGGAATATATTTAGATGTTATATAAAACAAATAATGAAAGGTTATATTTCAATGAGGCTTCAACCTTTCATCATTCTCCTCATGCCATTATTTGTACCATTACACTCATTATTTGTATAATAATCTGGCACTGTAAATACACCCAACAAAGAGAAAGTGACTAAAATAAAATATTTAAAAAATGCTTTTATTGAAACCTTCAAACCTGTTTAGCAACAGACGTATACACTCTTCACTTTATTTTCTCATTTGCACTATTTCAATATTAGGAATGATGGAAATATCTTCAACATAATAGGCATACAATTTTTAAAAACTGATGGTAAGAATCAACAAGTTTTTAATTCATTTCAATGGTGGAAGTCCAAGAGATGCACGTAATGCATTAGCTTCTGCAATCTCATCAGATTCATTCTTTTTCTCTCGTTTGCTTTCATGTTTGTGATCTCTCTCGTGTCTACTCCTTTTAGTCTTGTGTGATTTCCGCCTGTGAAAGATATAATTTATTTTTTCACAACTATGAATTATGATTATAAAACTAACAAGAATAATAAAATTAGTTTTAAAAAAGCAACCCAAGCCATGACGCAGTGAACTAATTTGGCGCCCCTGACACTCCCCAAAAGGAAACTGCAACTAAGCTTTTTTTTAACAAAACCGTAAGATAAAAAAACAAATTTTGGACATATTGAAGCGATGAAATGTTTGAGGACCGTTCAAAAACAGAAGGTTTGTAAATGAGACAGGTTGTCTGTATTTTATTTTGTGTAACTTACCGATCATCATCATCTGCATGTCTATGGCTTCTATGTTTATCAGTGTGCTCCCTATCTCTATGACGCCGTTCTTTAAGGAAGAAATGAAAATAATATTTAGTAATATAATGGGTTAATTTGTCTGTTGGCATTTACTTTAAAGCAGGAAAAATGAAATTGAATATACTCCGGCAAAGAATTTGTATCTATAAATAGGTAAATATTATAAATATATAAAAATGACAATTCAACACCCATAAGAGTTAAATAAAGCTTACCTGGTGATCTTGATCGCCGCCTTTCTCTTGATCGACTTCTCCTTCGCCTATGAGGTGAATCTCGCCTTCGCCTACTGAAGAAAAATAAAAGTTAAAAAATGAGTGAAGCTCATGAGAAGAATATACAAGTGTGTCTAAATTAAGTACGTACTGAATCTTTCTCAAACTTTACTTAAAGTTACTTTATTACTGTAATATACATTACAAATATTTACCTTCTATAAGGTGATCGTGATCTACTTCTTCGATACCTTGGTGATGGACTTCGTCTTGAACGATCACGATCCCTATATCGATCAGGTGAACGACCTCTACTATCCTATGTTTTAAAAAAAGTATCATTTTAATTAAATATTATTAAATTTATAGCAAACTACTACACTTTTTTGACCAGGTTTATTTACCTATATAGATAATATAATAAAACATAAATTGTTTTTGTTGAAATTTCTCTATAATTATGCGAATAGCTTTACTGTACTGTTACCTTAATAATTTCTTCCTCCTCATCACTTGAACTTTCCATAACCTCTAAGTCTTCTTCCAACGCACTAACCTGAATAAAACAAAGTTTATTTAAAACAAATTAACAAATAATATAAAAAATACAGCTATAATATTTTGTTTCAATATTAATCAAAAAAGAAAACAAATTCTATAACCATACTCTGAGTTCTAACTTTTCAGATTCTTCCAGTATATAGCGCTTCTGAATTCTTGGTAAAATAATACTACACACACGCTCTTCATGAAGAAGTTGGTCAATGAACTCATCAATATGTGTTAACTCGTATCCTCCATTGTTGTTCTGAAATCGAATCTTTCTGTAATCATTGTACAGTGGTTCCAGGTACTTGTATATTTCAACACTCTCTCCTATAAGTCGCAGGTACATAGCACCTAAACAACGTACATACCTAAAAAATAATAATTTGGTGAGACATGTTTCTGTAGTAACAAGTTTTACTCAAACTGTTTTGAACTTAATCACAACTAAAGAATACTGTTCTGGTTTTGGAGAAGTTTTTAAGAGTCGGAAGTCTAAAACTGTACAGTATATTTAATAACTCAATCTACTATATACTTTACTTAAAAGAGTAGAATTTGTACTACAGTATATGTTGATATCAATAAATTATTATTGCAAAATGTGTTTTTTAAATATTTAGCTTTAGTTCTTTTTACGTCATTTATTACTGTACAAAGAAAAATCAGCCACTGAAAGTGTTTTTAAATTAAGATTATACACACAGTAATTACTGAATTTTAATCGAAAAATTTCTTATTGGCTACTTACTTAAAATCATCATTCTTTATGAATTCAATAACAATGTCCTTTTCTGGTTGGATCTGTAACATTTTAAGTATGAGACAAAGAAAAGGAGACGGTTTCACGTTTCCACCAAAAACTCCTCCAATGTAACGCAATTCCATGGCTTTGTCAACAAGAAGTTCAGCTAGAAAAATATAGTGATGATAGATTAGGATACTATTACTAGTATTATTAACTAGCTAGGTATCTACTACTACTGTAAATAATTGTATTAATATGATATAGGATATAAAATATATAAAAAAATAATATTATATATAGTCACTATATCAGTAATAAAGTACAAGCTAAGCTTACTAACTAGATTAGTAGTTACTAGTAGGCCTAGCCTACACCAAGAGCGCCAGCAGACAGGGCTGACAACTAGACTAAAACTAATCCTCGTCGAAGTCTATTATACCTAGGCTGCCCTTATCAGGACATATGGGGAACAACGGCAGGGTCCCGGCTTGCTTCGACCCGTCAAGTCGAAAAGCAACAAGCCGCTTTATTCAAGATTCCTGAACCCTAGTAAATAAAGGTGTATTATATCGACTCTACACCAAATTAGTACATAAAAACATACCACTGAGGGCAAAGCATTGTTCCTTCCAATACTTCGACTCATATATCCTTGATCTTGTGATCTTTTCCACTAAATATTGAGGATTTGTTCCTTTGACACTATTCGCGTCCTTTACCGTGCGATTCGCCATTTTAATTTGTTGACTTCATCCTCGACTTTTTGTTAATTAAAATGTTAAAAATTATTATTAATTATTTAGTTAATAATTAATCATTTAGAGCCATAATAAATTGTATCTATAAATTTAATAATTATTATTTAATTTATATTTAGTTATATCTGACATTAAATTACAAAGCCTATAATTATTACTACTGCCCCTCAATACATTTGTTTAGTTACTGTTAGCAGTCGGTCAGCCAATGCGCATGCGGTAACAAGGGATTTCCCCTTTTTCCAAATAAGTTTCTACCACACCGCGTCTGGTTTCGAGAATATGTTTTTATTCAATAAACTTAGGGGGCTCTTGTTTTACACGCAGTCTTGGTTCAAAGTAGACGTTGATGTACAGTACATGTTTTCGTAATTCAATTAATCAAAGATGTATTGTCCCCCTGAAAAAATAATTGTTAACAAAATTGTTGTTGAATATGCCATTTTAATATAACATAATAGTTATCTACTTTGACCAAAAATTGGATCGAAAAAAGGGTTTTTGGTTGAATTTAACCATTTATTTTGTCATTTTATAAGTGAAAACTTTTTTTTCGCTTTTTAACTTTATTAAAACTACAAAATAACATATTAAAAGTCTGATTTAATTAATATCCATTTTTTCATGTTTTTGGGGGACAATACATCTTTAATAAATCATTATTTCTTAAATTATTTAATAGAATATCAATTTTAAAAAAAGCATCAGACGTATTTCTTGTTCATTTTTAACAAAAACGTTCACAGAACTTTTGATCTCATAAATTACAATTTAGTTTAGTTAGACGATGAAAATGAAAAAGAAGCTCCAAAATGAACTACAGTATACATTAAATTTTAATAAAGTACAGTATATACCTGTAATATAGTGAGGTCAAAATTATACTGTAATATTAAACCACAGAGGAAATGATTAAACAATATTTTACAAATAAGATAAATATATGACTGAAAAACACAGAGAGTGTAGTGGTTAACATAACTGATTCAAGACATGTATGTACTACCTGTATTTCATTTTTATTATAATATTTTCTGTAAATATCTATTTTATTACAGTATACTGTCCAGAAATCCAGTCACAAATTAAAGGCACTGCCACTGATTTCTCTTTATAATGTAAAAAACTCAGCAACGGTCAACACATTCATCATAAATATTCCTGGTTCTTTTTACCATGTTCAAATATTTGTAAATTTTGAAATAGTTTTTGTGTCTCTAAATCTGGAAGTGTTGGATTCAACTCTGGATGACGCAGCCTACATAAAACGGAAGGCTTATTAGAATAAATATTATCTTTTTTATCTTGTTCAAACACGGTGGGCAAAGTTCCAATTGTTTGTTGTATATTTCTTGAATGTAACGCAAGTATACGCCTTTGATGGATTGTACATGACACTGACGACTCGGAATAAATATCATAGACGTCTGGAAGTAATTGTAAAATTTCAGATGACTGTTTTAAGTGCATCTTCATCTGGAAAAGGACGTTTGACCCTGTATAACGCACTACTTGATGAGACACGGCTTGCAACATCATAAGTAGGATAAGCTAACTTTCTAGGCTGAAGGTAGCTGAAATTAGAAATATATTAAAATATTAACTTTTAAATCATAAATTGCAATTTTTGAAGGGGTATATAATATTTAATAATGAAAGAAAAAAGAAAACATTAAAATCAAAGACACTATAACTATAGGTAGACTAATAGTAACTCTAAAGCAATGAATCAGGCTATAAAAGTTTTTATATAAATGTAACATTCAATAATATCATCCTAATCGTCCTGCTACCTACCCGCCGGCCAGCTCCTCATATCCTTCCTAGTCTAGTCCAAGCTAGTGAGTGAGTAGCCTAGTAGTGCTGTAACTAGTATAGTAATAGTAATAACTAGGCTAGTAGTAGGCCTAGCTAGGCTAAGAGTAAGAGCTATAAATAGGGCTAATAATACCACTCTAGGCCTTGTCCTAACACTAACTTGCTTGAGCTAAACAACTACGAAACTACATTTTACAAATAAAATAACATTATCTTTTGAAACTAACTGATATAACAGGCATTTTAAGACACAACACTTTTTTTTCGAAAAGGAAGTTTCAACTTTTTAACCACAGTACGTCTGTAAGAAAGTCTACCGACATACGTATACTTCTTGAACTATAGAGGGGGTTTCATATAATTTTCACTCCTTAAGCTTCTTGAAAAATGTGTCATAGTCTCGTTTGGTCCAGACGCATCGTCATGTTGCATTGTGTTGCGTAATGTGTTTACACAGCGGGTTGATGATATGAATAAGAATGTGTTACTGTTATGTTGCATTTTGAGAAGATCGCAGACAGTTTTTTCTGTAATCAAAAACTACGATCTCGTTAAATTTGAATATATTTTTTGTCAATCATACCGATTTATTTCTTCTTCAGCTAACCAGCCACTAGGTTGGCCTGTGAAGCAAAGATCGTATAGCTATAGTATCTGGGCTGCGAAGATCACAACACAAGGCCTAACTAGTACTAGTACTAATACTACTACTAGTATAGGAGGAGTGCGAGTAGGGTCACCACCACTTGTCATGGCCTCCTCACAGTTAACAAATAGACCGGCTGGTGCTTTTTCTCATCAAAAATTTGATTATTTTCTTGTGCTTGATTTTGAAGCAACTTGTGATAAAGAAACAAGGATGTATCCACAGGTAATAAAAATAAGAAAATGTAGTTATATCAGTCTTAAAATGCTTTTTTTAAAATTGGTTTTAATTAACATGGACCTATATGTATTACCTATTTATGACACCTTATATACTTTTTTTTGCTTATGAAGAGTTTGTACTTTTTAATTTCACAAACAATTATGGATTACACATCTAGAAACAAAAAGGAGACAAAAAAGAAATGATCGTAATTAATATCTCTAAGGCACTATGTTTGTAATATGTCAAATGCCATAGGACTAGTAAGTTGTTATGGAATCTGAATTTAATAAACTGTATTTCATATAATATTTTCCTAAAATTTTCTTCCAATTAGGAAATTATAGAACTACCTGTCCTAAAGGTGAATGGAAAGACATTTGAAACCGAGGCAGAATTTCACACATATGTACAGCCAACTTCCAACAGACAACTTACTCAATTTTGTACTGAGGCAAGTTTGTTTTAAATTGAATTTTAAATAAACACCTGTGTTGGATAACATTGCACAAGCCTAATTTAGTAATTGTTAGTAATTGGAACTATTGTTTATTGCAGTTGACTGGAATCACGCAAAGCATGGTAGATGGACAACCAACTTTTCAAGAGAGTTTAAAAGTAAGTTTTCATTTTAATTTTACTAAAGTACTAGTTTTACACATTTCAGACATATTTCTACACATTTCAGACATATTTCTAAACATTTTGCATAGGGAGTTGTAGATATCAACGAAATGAAAAATAAAACACTAACAATAATGAGATTATATATATTTTGTGTGAAAGTTGATCGAAAATCTATTATAGAAAAATAAAAATAATTTCAGATATAGTCGAGTTAGGTGATAGTGAAATAGAATAATAATTCTAATGAACTGTTGCGTGTGTTTTTTTAGATGTTAAATGATTGGATGGTCCAACAAGATTTATTAAGTGGAAATAATTCTTTTATTTTTGTAACATGTGGTGACTGGGATTTCAGAAAACAGTGAGTCAATATGCTTATTTTAATAAATTCATCAGCTTATATCACAAATCCTGGTTCAAAGTCATTGTTTATTTTCATTGAAACATTATGCATTCATTTATTTATCATTTGAATCTTTTGCCTGTAAAATATTTGTATAGTGCCCTCTATAAAGTGACTGTGGTATTATAACGGGGATAGTAATATGAATGACCTTTAGTGAAAATGATTTAAATATATAATTTCTTAATATAATTATATAAGGTGTAAAATGGTTGCTAAATAATCATCCACTGATTCACACTTTAGAAACAGTGTTTCATAACTAATAAGTGTAATATATCTTTCCATATAAATCAAATAGGACAATTTTTTCTTTTACAGATTAACTCATCAGTGTGAATATACTGGGGTACAATTTCCACACTATTGCAAGCAATGGGTTAATATAAAAAAGGTATGTCTTTATTTCACTCCGTCAAATCGATACCAGCATAAAATATATAACTTTAAATACCATTACTCCAAAGTATAACAATAACTGACACATCAGGCATTTTCAACATTGCTTCCTTTAAGGGTCTTTCACACCTTTTCTTGCACGGAATCAAAGATTTCATTTTTGCTTACCGATTGGCGCATAGCCGTGTGGAGCGTTGTGAAACATTGTCGTTCGATTTGCTAGCCCCGGACCAGAAAAAGAAACATTGATGTTGGATTTGATTTCCTGGTGCTGGACCAGAACCATGCCGGAACAGGTGTGAAAGAAATGGTGTAGTGTTTCTTCGCCATGCAAACAAAAATATGTTCTTTTTGATTTAAAAAAACTCAAATGGCTAGATTATAATATCTAGAACTTATTAAAAATGTTGTGTTCTTTTGGAGGCATTTGCAAGAGCTACTGGTACTTATTGTAAAGGAATGCCTGGAATGTTAGATAAATTGCATCTAACACTAGATGGTCGACATCATAGCGGTATAGGTAAGATACCATCTATTCGGATGTGCTTTTTTTTGCAATTTCGATAAAGTAAAGTATCATGTTATAAAGCTATGATACTGTAATATTAAAAATCTGTAATAGGCTACGGTAATACGCCATACAGTATATCTGCTGTGTAACAGTAAAATGCTTGCCCAATAGGGACATCACAGGTTATTATTTTTTAGCCTGAATTAGTTCACATTAACTACCTCATTTTGTGTATTATGGCCAATTTGTTAACGAGAAAGTTTTATATATTTTCATTATATTTTATTATTCTCTAGATGACAGTAGAAACATTGCTAAGATTTTAAAAGAGATTGCAAAGAAAGGATTTGTATTTGAAAGGACTGGCTGGCTAGAGTGACACTGAAGCGAAAAGCAATGTGTCAAATGTCATAATAATAACTTGCTCTAGCCCTCTACTAGACGCTGTCATCTATGGGATAGCTGTATTTCTGGGCTAGTTAATTTCACTCTGGGGGCTAGTAAAAATGTTGACATGGCTGCTTAATGTTGTGTTCTATCCAAAGAGGTTATATAACTAACAATTTTTTTTAAAACTGCACTGTATATTTAAAAATATTAACATATTATGTAATGAGTATTACAATTATATGTACATTCTGTTCCATCCTTAGGAAGTTTTACAAAAATAAATGATACAGCGCCCTATTTGAAGGATTCCATGTTTGGTTTGCATCACATCGCTATCACCAAGTTAATATAACCTATTTTGTTCTATCAATTTTCAGAAAGTGGTCTCTTATTGGAGGCTTCTAGTTTTAATTAAAGGGAGACCTACATATTTTATAATTGTGAACCCTTGTAATAAAAATTTATATTAGTACATTATCTAAATCGTAGCCTAGATATAGTTACCTTAATTATGATTACGATATGAAGTACTAATAAGCGTTGTGTTGATTATTTCGCATGGTTAAACTTAATACAATATCGTATTATTCTGTATAGAAATGATTGTTGATTTGAACACAACAATTACCTTTCAGATGTATACGTTACGATTACAATAAGGCGTATGTGAATTGAAAATAATAGATCTATTCAGAATCTACAACATACACTGTTAATTTTAATAACTTAAGAAATCTGAACAAATGCAACGTAAGATTACAAAATTCCAATATATAAACGTTTTTAAATTTAATTTTTCTAATTATTTTGCAAGAAACTAATCTAAAATTAATATGAGAATATTATACTCATGTGATTTAATACTGCGTGAAATATTTAATTTCAACCATGGCGCCGTATTTCATTATCTTTTACTGTATCTGCATAACAAAATTGATAACTTTTGGCACTATTTTATTTCTGTTATTGTATATATTTTCGTTATACGGCCTCGTAGAAGAATACTTTTCTGTATGTTGATATTTTCCCCCAGTTACAAATTAAAGATGATTTGAGGTGTTTTCTTTTCTCGGTGTTAATTATGTACCTTTAGTTGCGGAATACATCATAATCGCACTACTGCTGTTACATCAACAACATTGTTGTTATTATTAGAAGTGAAACAGGTTTAATGCACGGTAATAATGATTAATATACCGAGTCTTTAGGGACCGTGTAAGACTAAATCGTAATCAACATTAATAAAAAGAAAAACTCTTTCCCCCTTTACCCTTTAGTTCTTGTAATGTATTTACCAAAGATTACTGGTCACAATCTTAAACTAAACTTGCCATCTTCTTGATGTTAAACTTCATCTTTGTAACCTTAACTAAAAAAAACTTGACATCTTCATATTAACTTTTTTTAAAATTAATATTTACTTCTACTATGTCTTAATCTTAATTTAACTTGTCATCTTCTAATCTTTACTAGTCCTTCTACTTAATCTTCAATACACTTGATCTTAATCTTACCAAAACTTTTCATGTTCTTAATTTTAACTAAACTTTGCCTCTACCTAATCTTAACTAAATTGGTCATTTTCTTAATTTTAATTATAACTTGTCATCATTTTAATCCTAACTAAACTTGTTATCTTCTTAATACTAACTACATTTGTCATCTCAATTTTAACTAAACTTGTCATCTTAATTTTAAAGATGTATTGTCCCCCAAAACAAAATTAAACAAAAACATTTTTTTAGGGGGACAATATATCTTTAACTATAAACTTGTCATCTTCTTAATTTTAGCTAAACTTTTCATCTTCTTAATCTTAACTAAACTACAGTAGTCATCTTCTTAATCTTAACTAAACTTGTTATCTTCTTAATCTTAACTAAACTTGTCATCTTCTTAATCTTAACTAAACTAGTTATCTTCTTAATCTTAACTAAACTTGTCATCTTCTTAATCTTAACTAAACTTGTTATCTTCTTAATCATAACTAAACTTGTCATCTTCTTAATCTTAATTAAACATGTCATCTTCTTAATCTTAATTAAGCATGTCATCTTCTTAATCTTAACTAAACATTTCATCTTCTTAATGTTAACTAAACTTATCATCTTCTTAATCTTAACTAAACATTTCATCTTCTTAATGTTAACTAAACATGTCATCTTCTTATTCTTAACTAAACTTGTTATCTTCTTAATCTTAACTAAACTTGTTATCTTCTTAATCTTAACTAAACTTGTTATCTTCTTAATCATAACTAAACTTGTCATCTTCTTAATCTGAACTAAACATGTCATCTTCTTATTCTTAACTAAACATGTCATCTTCTTAATCTTAACTAAACATGTCATCTTCTTAATGTTAACTAAAAATTTCATCTTCTTAATGTTAACTAAACATGTCATCTTCTTAATCTTAACTAAACTTGTTATCTTCTTAATCATAACTAAACTTGTCATCTTCTTAATCTTAATTAAACATGTCGTCTTCTCTTAATCTTAATAAACATGTCATCTTATTATGTTACTAAACTTGTCATATTCTTATGCAATCTTTAATTTCTTTATGTAACTTGCATTATTGAAATGATGTTTCAATGGCAAACGATAATGTGAAAATAATAATGTGAAACGGAGGTCACTATTTTGTTCCCTCTCGTGTATCATTTTTGCCATTCATTTTAATTATACCGACAACCCTACTGATATTCCCATAATTCCGCCTCCGAATGCATTGACCACTTACGACTTTTTTTTTTAGTGGTGATCACGTATCACATAAACGTGACTAGCAGCGCGCACCGGTTATTAAATTCTAATGGCAGATTTGTTTTTTTCATACCCATTAATTAAAACGGCAAAGCTTACTTTTCGATATTGATGCGTCATGTATCGTCACGGTTGGACAGTCAACAGGGAGCCTAATGATTATTACTTTAGTACTGTTCCATATATAAGACTAGGCCTAATTATTGCATTTCAGTTTACGGTATTGATCAAACTGGTAACCGGAAGATGTATATTACTTTTCTACCAATCTAATTAAGATATTATATTAACATCACAATTGCCAATTCAAGTGGAAGTTAACAAGAAACAGATTCGTTGTGGAAGTTTTCTTGAATGAGATTTATTCAACCTCAGCAAGAAGAAGAAACTCGACGAATTAAACAACGAAACATCCGTCAACAAACATTTTTGACGACACCGAATTTTCTTTTAAAAGTTTCAGTGGGGATATCAACGCAACAAGTTAAACGAATATTATTTGTGCATATTCGACGTAGTGGTCGTTTTAAGGAATTAGAGAAATTGTCTTTTTTTCCCACAACAAGCTGATTTTAATTGTATACCTGATAAGAGAACACATTTTTTTAAAACATCTTTGATCAACAATCGTCGTCAACAAGATTCTTCGTATGCGATGATTACTTATGCGTTACGAATAAAATACGCTATTTGACGAATACAGTAAGAACATTTCATCCATCGACAAGAACGCTTCTCCCTAGCTCAACAGAAAAGTACTCCGAATTTGAAGTCTTGTGTACCTATTTTAACGAATCGCCTAAGTGAAATATATGACATTATTATATAGTTGGTGGTGACGATTTCTTCCAGAATCAAATAAAAAATACGATTCCATAATGCATTGGTCAAATATTTTATCATTTTCAACAATCTTCGTTTATATATTTCTTAGTAGTACCGGTAAGTTCCTTTGTTTTCTTCGAGATTTTCTGCAATAATATTCTACTCTATGAATACTTATAATTATTGAATGAAGTTATTTATGTTGGCTTATCTAACTTAATCACTACCGTAAGTTATTATTTATATTATTTTTTAAAATTGCTTTTTATTTTCTGTTATCTTGTTTTGTATATGTTTTGAAATGAAATGGAAAAAAAAGTTATTACCGAGAGTGTCGATTAGTGTTTTAACGCATGTGTATAAAGAAAACTTTGATAGAAGAAGTAATTATTACAAGACAATTATGAAATAGGTCAAAAATGTCTTCCATGACCTTTTGAGTAACCTATAAGCGGATGCTATTAGTAAATGTGTAATCTCATTTGTTGTAATAAGTACAAGTTTAAGTCGTTTCTTGCTATTTCATGGATTCACAAGTGGTTAATCTACCACACGTGCTCTTTTAATTACTCCGCAATTGAAATGCAAGTGATCACCCCAAGTAGCAGTCAAATATGGCAATCTTTATGATCACACCTGGTATGGGTGTGTCAAATTTATAGTAGGGATTTCTAAAATTTATATATATATATATATATATATATTTTAATCTGCGTGGTAGACTTGATCCAGATCATGAATAAGAGTGCTCGATACAGAGGCTGAGCAATATAAATGAAAAATCAAGACTCAGGTTAATAGGGCCTATTTCATATTAATTAATATCAACATATTTATTAACGCTCAGAGCCTAACACCTGAAGATTGATTTTTATCTCTCTCATGAAACAGTATGTATAGTGTTAATAAATATGTTAAAATAATAACCTGAGTCTTAATTTTCATATATATATTTTTTATATATTGATATAAGTTAATAACTAGAAAGTAATGGATTGTCTCGAATTTTTCTTTCTCATGCTTACAATATGTTGCTATTTATTCTAGGATTAATTTAATGTAGGCCTATATATACTAAAATTCTGGCTTTCTATAAATCAATGAGATACCGCCTTTCAGTATTTTGATCTGTTAAAATCAAATGATTGAAGGTGGTTCATTTTTTTTCAATATTATATTACATACGGAAATTAAGCTCCAGATATAGTATTAGCAATTGTGACCCTTTTTCTTTGTGCTGTGAAAAGAAATAGGTAGGCCTATGTTTCATACACAGTAACATTGTATGCTATTGTAAAGTGGTTGTCATATCTGCTGTGTCCTAATTTATGTGGAATAATAAACAGATTTAGCTGACTTAGGGTAGACTGGGGTAAGTGGGACACATAAGCATTTATTCATTCAGAATGTCCATAATTTAAGCTGGAAATGTTTAAAATTACTCACAATGCAAGAACAGGTACCCTAGCACATTATTAGCAAAACAAAATTGCATAGAGTAATGCATTATGGGAGGGGTGTTAGGTAACTATGGGTGTGTCATCGGTCCACATGCCCCAGCGAGTTGGGGTAAGTGGACCGGCATTAACTTTCAAAGTAAACCATAATAAAACACACTATATACAACATTTTAGAGGTCTGGTGGTCACTTAAGAACCTTTTAATCAGTACTTCAATTGTTTAACTTTAATATGTGCTCAAACCCACAATTGATGAACTCAAATTATTCATTTGATTGTTATTTTGGCCGATTTTACAATTTTTGCTAATTTCGACATACATTACAAACATATGTAGCAAGTTCGTTATTTTTTCCATACAACCCAGTGCAAGATTCATGAAACCATAAACTTCAACCTCCAATACATTGCCACCAATCATCATCTTCATTATCGTCCCAATATTATACGTTAATAAACATCTTTTGTTAGGTTGTCGGAGATTTTTTGCGATTGATAGCAACACAGGCATTCAATATAAGATTCTGTCTATACTTTTTTACTGCATAATACTATATTAATTTTAAATAAAAACAGTTTAAAACGCGTTTTCAGTGTATACACATAATTAAAAAAAGAAGACATTTTAGCGGCTTGAATTTTGAACCTTTTTTGATAATTGTTTTTTTCATACTTGAAAAAAATCTAGTGACCGCGGATTACCTGGGGCTTACACAAAATCTAAGTAATGAATTCATGAGAGGGAATATATCAATCAGGATAATTAAGGTTATGATATTTGTGATGGCATTGCAAAAAAAAACATTAACATTTCAAAGTCATCAATGTTAAAATGATATTATATCTCATCATATTACATAACCCTAATTTATATAATTATTCTATTTAGCTTTACATTATCGTATAAAATAATATGTTAAATTTTCCATTAATTTCGTATGTATTTCTTTTCTCAATCTGGCAGTTTAAGATATCTTGGTCAATTGCAGTAGTATTCAAATAAGTTACATTTTTTATCATTTTCGTTACAGGAGTAGTTTGTACAGACATCATTACAGATCCATCGGCAATTCATTGTACTACAAACCCATGCTTAAATAATGGTACCTGTTTCATTGTATACCGTAAGTATTGAAACAGTCATAATGTAAGAAACCAATAACAAATACGATATCAATACCAAATGCGACATGTTAAGTTCTATGAAACTAATACAAAAATTACGGTTGCATTGTGTTTTAACACTTTTTAAAGTTATTTGTTTAAAGACATTGATGATGTGATATATCATGTTAAGAGGCTAATGTGGTAAAATTGATGATGACGTTATCGATGAGGTTATATTGGTAGTGGATGGCATCGATAAGCATGGTTCTGTACTTATTGAACATCGTAATAAAAAAAAAAATACGGCGATGATTATGCTAATAGCCAAATTGTATTAATTCATTTTCAGGAGCCGGTACAAATGAGAACTCTGAGATTGAGTGTGCAGATGACATATGTTTAAAGTTTATATTTGAGCCGCGTACGTGGCTAGAGGCAGCTGCCGATTGTGTGGCAAAAGGTGGTATGTTAGTCAGCCGTGAGTCCATTCAGAATCCAAATCTACTGGCTAAATCAGCTATGAATGGAGAATTATATTGTAAGTTAAATAAACACTGGTCTTTTGGTTCAACAGTAGTTTCTTTTATTAACATTAGGAATGAATACAAATGATAGGCCTATAACACTTTTTTTTTGTATTTTTTCATTATCTGTCTCATGTTGAAAGCCTCACAATCTATTTATCACACATCTTATACTTCAAGTTTAGTAGTATAGTTTTTATATTCTTATATGCTATTTGAAGATGATTATTAATTTAGTGTATTTTTTTTTTCTTGTTATAGACAACTGTGATAAATTATTTTGGACAAGTGGGTATAGAGATTCCAACAATGATTGGACGTGGGTCTCTACAAATGTTACTGATTCGATATTGAATCTCCAAAACAGGCTTCAATACAACTGCATACTGACTGGTTCTCATCCTGAAACCTGTGACGATCTTCAACTGACAGCGGAAAATTGTTCACAAAAGTTGAATTATATTTGTGAAATACCTACTAGTATAATACTGGAAGGTAAGACCAAAGAATATGTGTAGGCCTACGTAAATAATACGTCACAGAGCAAACATTTTAATATAAAGATTGCAAACGTAGTAAATACAATTATATATTACTGTTTTGTATCCTAGTATCTAGTTAAACATTTTTGCATTTTGTGTTCAAAGAATGTAGTTTGAAATCCAAAGGAGAACAAAGAATCTTTATTGGAAAGAGTAGAAATTTAATTTTACGGCACTGTTTTGTGATTCACCTTACTTCAAATAATCTAGTATTTTCAATGATGTTAGGTAGTTACTATTCTTTTTCTTTTTCAGAGTTGACATATCAGTGCCTTTGTGATAGTGACCACTACGGGGTTGATTGTAATTTAACATACCACAGTCATGGTAAGTAGGCTATGATATTGACGCTTTGGTTATTTCATGTGTTGTGGATGATATCATTATCATCATTATCGTCATCATCATCATCATCAACAACATTATAATCATTATAATCATCATAAAAACTTAATAACTAACAGTACAGTATACATTTACCATCAATTCTTTTTTTTAAGATCTGAAAGAGAATGGTGCTTGTGAAAGTGAAACAATAGAACTAGAATGTCCATCAAATACGGTAATCTCTGTGGAAGATGCCCTGTATGGAAAAAGTACAGCTACGCATATGAACTACCAATGTCCAAACAGGATTGAAGATGTCGCAGCAGAACCTTGTGAAGGTTCTAGAAATGCATCTTTTCTGGTTAATGAATTATGTTATGGAAGAAACAACTGTTCATTTACAGTTAATGAAGAGACACTTGGCATCGTGTCTTGCTTCAGCGGTCTGGTTGAAAATAAAGACTTTTACTTGGAAGTATTTTACTCCTGTAAGCCCGGAGGTAAGCCTATATTGGTCGTTTTATGCATCATGCACCAAACTACTAGTGTTTGTATTCCTTCATAAATGTAAATTGTTAATTTGTTCGTTAAAGATTCGTTAGAAATGCAATATGGAACATCTGTGAAATGTGGATATGACGACGACCCAGAATATCCAGTGTATATATCGTGCCAAGGCGGAGATATCGAGATAGAGTATGCATACTTTGGTCACATGGCTAAGCGTCAGCGATGTTTTAATACAGAAAATAATTCTTTCCGCGATGACTACAAAGCCGACTGCTCTTCCATGTATTTTCTAGAATATTTAACAAACAGGTAAGAAACATTACTAAGATTATCTATAGTACCCGGTTCAAGTATTACATGAGGCTCACTTCTCTCGTGGGAAAATAATTATGTCTCCATGCTTCTATCTTTATAATAATATCTATAGTCTCATCTTAATTTCCAGAGGCGTATACATTTATCATAACAATAACAAAGTTCTTGGGAAAAATAAATCAACCAAAACATGTATGTGTGTCATTATAATGATATAAAATAATATGTTGTAACTCTAACAATAGACCACATTTCCAATGACAGATGTAACGGTAAAAGTATGTGTATGTTTGTCAAGGATCACAAGTTATTACGATACCGATGTGATCAACCGCCTGACATCACAAAGAATGATTTACGTGTTTTCACGGATGTTCGCTACAAGTGCCGTACAAATATATCTAAAGGTAAATCATTCAGATTTTATTGTGGTTTATGACTTTATGCATTATATATATTATTAGTAGCTAGTATAAAGGTTTATGTTGTTTTATATTTTCCATGAGTATAACTTGGCTACTAAAATTTCACATTGTGTCTGAGATTAAATTAGTTATTAAGTTAGCAAGTGATATTGAAAAACATGTTTCTTACCATATTTTATATGAATTTATTTACTGAATGTAAAGTTTTAGAAGTCTTCAAAATGTATAATTTCAAATTCCACCACATTAGGTATATAATGACACCACCATATTATTTTTTATATTATACGGTAGCCTATCATTTTTAGTGCGTATTTTTATTAATTTAATATATAGTAGAATTTGAAGAAATAACAACTCCATCGATTAGCAAATGTCAACAGACATATAAAAAAGGTATAAACTGGACTATGACAGATCCTGGAGCAATTAGCAATCAAAATTGCCCGGATGATCCATCTGGTAAGAAAAAAAAAATTGTAATTTATGTTAAGAAAATATGTTAAAAAAAATACTACTTGTTGTCAGAGTAATAATAAGTATATATCGATTAGGCTCGGCAACGTGGATGTGTTCCAGTGACGGAGTATGGCATGAAGATGGACCAAACTTAGACGATTGTGGTGAACAAGAATGGATTGACGAAAACAGAAACTTAGTAAGTTCGTACGTGGCGTGTACACACAATCCACGTAATCAGTGTATATAATCATTATAGGCCTGGAATGTGTTTCAGAATTTGTCACAGATTTTAAGCAAAGTAAGTTTGCAATTACCACATTTTAATTTCAGATAGAAGATGCTGATTCACCTGCCGTAGAAATCGCTATTAAAATCCAAGAAGGATTTGATTCGACAGAAGACGTAAGCGTAGAAACAGTCACAGAGACAGTGGAATTGTTAGACGAACTCATTAGCTTACAAGAGCAACAGCTGACATCTACTAATGCTTCACAAGAAGAAAAGGTGCACATTGCTGTTGAATTTCAAACGGTATGTAGACATGTATTTTGCTTGTAGTTCCAGATGACTACAACACTCTTCTAGATGTTTCAAGTCAAGTAAAAGTATAATAGAATTATTTGGTAATACAACATCACATGTGTTTCACATGTATCTCCTAGTATCATTATACCATAACATAAGCTTACATGATACAGGCACCGCAGTAAAAATAAGATGCTGTACGCAGTAGGCCTATTACCAAATTTTCCTAGGATTACTGGGCAATATTTTAATATGTGGAGATACATCACTGAGAATCGGATGTGTACTTTTTGTCATTCCCTAAAAAGATCAAATATTTATTGATTGATTTTCATTATTGTAAAAAATACATTTTGCAGGAATTATTGCATACCGCTAGTCAGCTACTCACAGAAGACATACTACATGTGTTCGAAAACGAAGAGGTATGTTGTGACAACATCAACCAAATATATAGCTGTATGTTGTATAATTCTGTGTTTAGTGCTATGGACATTATTATGCACGTGACTAAAACAAATAATGTGTTTCGTTTTACTTAAAAGGAAAATGAAGCAGCAAAAACTGCAACATCTATTTCTGATGAGATTGAAAAGAGTGCGTTTCTTGTAGCCGATACACTGTCATCCGAGTCGCGAGAAATTGAATCGGAAAATATTGGTGAATTTATATATATATATATATATATATATATTTTATAGTAATTTAATCTGGTAATTTAAGTCCAAACCAGTATTTTTTCTTATAGTTGCCATCATTTGCATCTGTCTTTCTTCGTTTTATCGCTTGCACTGTTTTTGTAAATTTTAGTTATGAAAGTTAGAGCTGTAGATGTAATTGATGATGTACCTAGCGAAGATGCTGAAGATGAAGATGACCATTACGTTTTATCAATTGGTGATGATGACACTGGATGTTCCTATCTAAAATTGCCCCGTCTTACAGAACGACAAACTACAATCTTTATTGCAACTACTACTGGTAAGAAACACAATTTATTATTTATCAGAAAATGCACGGTTTTTGGAATCTTCGTGACCCAAATATGTTTCTAACATGCATGTCTTTTCCTTGGGTTTAGGCTCTATATCCGGACATCACGTTATGTTTGCTTGAAGTAGACAAGCAAAAGGGTAATTAGGGCCTAACAGTTATTCTACTATCAATTGCTTTTAGAACTGGAAAGATCAGAATTTGTGACGGCGACTGAATCTGGTATTTTTGACCACACTGGTAAGAATGTTTTTGCTTTTAAATTAACTTGGTATTCCTGTCTGATCTCAAGCAACATGCTATAGAATTGATTTATATATATTAAATATTAGGTATTCATAATACAGAAATTTATTTTTTAATTTTCATTTACAAAATGTACAAAATGCATTATACAAAACGAAATGTAGAACTACTAAATTATAATTCTATCTATTATTTTTTCTTCAGAATATTATCCTGATTCATATTCATCAAGCAAAGGTGACGTATTTTCCAAGTGTTTAAAGATTGAATATTGTTGCACCGCAATACACAAACAATTCAAACACGTAGAAATAAAAATGAACATGTCAAAATCGAATACAAATTATAAAACTAATCAATGAATACCGGTATGACTTTGAAAGTGCCATTTCTTTCAAACAAATCTAAAAGATCAGATATAGATTGATAGCTGTTTTAATACTTATTTAGGTAAATTAAAGATGATGTATGCAAAATACAAGACCCTCGGGAGATTTCTGGAATCTAGTATCAACTCGAAAGTAGATGGGTATGTTTCAGTTTTCAAAATTAAATGCGTTTTTAAACGTTATAATATAAAAATAATGTACATATTGAATATCAGTTTTTTTCGTAATCTTTAAATAGTGTTACTGATATCACTGAAACTGAAGTTTATAACAAAACAGCAGAAACATCTGCAGCACCCATGGACCAGACGACAACCATACTCAACTCAAATGTCATCGGAGCGTCGTTAAGATTTGATGAACATGATGTTACGGAGTTTGAAAATGGACAAACCGTACAGTTTTGTCTTCCAGAGCTGAATGTAAGAAATTTCAAAGGCAACATTATAATGGAAAACAGCTCAAAGTTCTGTTGCCTTTTGTATCTTAATTGAGAACAACTCGGTGACCAGTATACGCAAGCAAGTTATGCATATTTTAAATTCATTTTGATATATAGAATATACAGTACTTTATAAAAAGGTTAATTAATAAAATATTGTTCCTAACATTACAGACTTCTTTAGTTGGTGAACGAAAATGTGTCTTCTGGAGCTTTAATAAAACGTAAGCCATGTCTTGTTGCTGTGTACTTGTTTTCTGATAATAGTTATCGGTATAAACTGGGAAAATGTATATTTGTGGGGTAATTTTGACTATCTGTTTTTTATTCTGATGGTTTTAATTTATAATTGTCACTATTATAAGGACAAACACAGGTGAATGGTTAAGTGAAGGATGTATCACTACTCAGACGGAACAACACACAATCTGTACTTGTAATCACATGACAAACTTTGCTATATTGATGGACGTACATGGCGTAAAAGTGAGTGAAGTTTACATACAGTAATGGTTCAAATTAGAAATATTAATGTTATTATATTATTAAGCTAAATAAAATGAGGTTAGAAAAGTACTTTTTTTCACCACGTCTATTTAGCTCTTTAAAGAATCTTGAATCAATACTTTGATCGTCATCAGGAGTCAGAATGCGTTAAGTAACTGGGAATAAAAGTGAAATTGGGTGAGACTAGAAAAGTTCACGGTCTAAGGAATTGAAACTATAGCAAACTTTCAAACAATATAATAATGATCCTAATAAAGTACAAATGTACTAATTATTTGTTTTCATCAGATTGAACCAGTTCACGAGTCTACTCTGCGATATATCACCATTGTAGGATGTTCTGTATCAATTGTGGCATTGTTAGCCTGTGTCTTCATATTCTCAATACTAAAGTAAGAAACAAAATGTTATGCTACCCTACGTATTTTATTTCTTTACATATCAATTTTAATTATTACCGTACTGCCGTAGAATTTATATTAAGTATTTCGTTTATTTGGTTTTTTTTAGATGGGATTTGATAGATGGGATCAAATTGGCTCTTTATTAATTAATTTGATATTATATTGATGTTATTGTTGTTTTATTAGGAGGTTAAGAAGTCTACGCACCACAATCCATCGTAATCTCTGCATAACCCTAGCGATATCTCAGTTAATCTTCATTGTGGGCATCGAGAGAACTTCAAATAAGGTTAGATTCAAAGCTTAACAGTCTTAAAAACAGTCTAAATAATAGTACATTGTTTTTTAATAGGCCTAGCACATCAAATGCGATCATTTCAAAGAAACAAAATAATAAAAGTATCACAGTATTTAATACATCCATGAATCATGTCATTATTATCTAAATAAAAAACTAAGAAACTAAGCTCATGTGTGTATACTGTACTGGTATTTTGACTTCACGTTTTACAGCTGATAATATAAATAATACACTGTGTTAGTTGTCATTGTTTTCATGTTGACTATTAGCATTTAATTCTTCCCGATACCACTTTTGGCTTTCATGCCACGAGTTCTTGATTTTTTTTATTTTTCTTTTTACAAAATAGTTTACACAATGGGACCGCAGTACATATTATAACTAATTAATCTTTAACAAAATGTATAAACGTGTGAAACTATTCGAAATTTGCATTTTGTAATCCTCAGTTGGTGTGCTCTGTGATTGCTGGAATGTTACACTATTTTTTTCTGGTCTCATTTATGTGGATGTGTCTTGAGGGAATTCATTTGTACATAACACTTGTAAGAGTATTCAACACAACAGAGCATGGCGCTCTCCATTACTATCTAGCAGCTTATGGTAGGCACATCTTTCAAAGATTATTATAACCATGTATTTGGGCTGGGGGATATATTTAGGTCAAACATTACACATAATATGCCACTGACCTACTTTATTTATGATTGAGTTAATTGAGTATAATCGTTACAAGTGCCTACTTTACACAGCTTGAGCTTTATTGAGAAATATTTGAAGTAGTGTTAAAATATTTCTGCTTATAAATTTAAGCTTTTTGGGGGATTAAAATTATTATATATTTTATGCATATCGACTTTAATGAATTTAATGGATGGCATGTTTCTGATTACGTTGATTTGGAGAATAACATACATATCCTAGTTTATAAAAAGATTTATTGTCATGTCATTTCTATTTCTTAATTGTTACCCTTTTTAATGCATAACATACGGTAGTAGTTCATATATTAATTTGTATAATATCCTTATTCCTATACAGCACTACCGTTATTGGTAGTCGCGGCTCTTGCGGGTGCGGTACCAGAAGGGTACGGAACGGATAAATTGTGAGTACTCCTTAACTTTAATACTATATGATTTTTAAAAAAAAGATCGCTGAGCTGATGTGTGATGATAAAGAATGTGACGATGATAGTAATAATTGTGTTGTTTTTTCTATATATTATAGTTGTTGGCTGTCGACAGAAAATAACTTTATTTTTGCCTTTGTTGCTCCTGTTGCAGCTATTATTCTGGTAAGCTAGATTTTATCTCATTATTACAAAATACATGCACACCTACATTTTATTTTAAATCTAAACGCTAAAAGCAAAATTAAGAGTTGGGAAACGCCCTCTTTATAACTATATTATATTATCATTTTTGTGCCAAGCTTATCTGGATATAAAATAAAATAAAATAGCCCGTGGTTTTCCGAATGAGAGCTATGCCACGAAAAGATAAAATTTCCTCAACTAAATTCATCATTATCGTGTTTTTTTTTTAAACTTCGATATCGGTCTCAATTTTAATATACTGTATATGCACAATGAATATAAATGGCTTTCACCCTATAAGCAATACGTTTTAATAATCAAGATCGTATAAATCATGATTCTTTTTCATTATTTCAGTTAAATTTCATCATACTCATTGTATCATTAAGGAAAGCTTATGCAAGCAGCAAAGCCATGAATCAAGATGCCACAAAAACACAACAACTAAGGTACATCAGTAATTATGTGACTGAATGTAAACCCCACTCATTCACTTGTTGTACTCTGAAATAAATATTATACTGTTCACTACAATAATGCTTCGTTTAGCCCACACATGTTTACGTACGTTCCCGAGATATGCCTACACATGTATGCCTAATTTAATGGTCACGATATTATGTGTTATTTTTTTTACCAGAACGTGGATAAAGGGTGCCATTACATTGTTGTTTTTATTGGGATCAACATGGGCCACTGGACTTCTGTTTTTCAATCAGTCATCAATTACTATGGCGTACATCTTCACTGTTCTTAATTCTTTACAGGTAATTGAATAAAATATATGAAGGAATAGTGTTTTATAAACTGTGAAGCATTGTGTGATTTTGTATTTGTTTATATATTCTCTATTGAGACTCAATCACGGGCGTACTGTGCTGTAATAAAACTATACATTATTATATAGTACTGGAATGGCAATTCTCCACATTATTTATTCGTTCAAAATTGCTAGACAGCGGGAACGTATAATCCAAATATGCTAAATACTGTTTTTTTATAGGGATTTTTCATTTTCCTGTTTTACTGTTTCAATAACGATGCTATTAAAAAAGAATTAAGAAGGTGGCTGTCAAGGAAAGCATGGGTACCAAAGAGGATCCGAGAACATTTGAGAGATAAGCCAAAGATAAACACGATGAATTCATTAATGGTAAATAATATTGACAATGACAATAATAAGACATCGTTCAAATTCAATATCATTGTGCTGTAAGTGTAATGACGTTGATGATGATTTAATAATTCTCATGGCGATAGTATTGTGATCGGAATATCAAGGATGATGATGATGATGATGATGATGATAACGATAAGTATGATGGTTGTGAATTTATAATCACAATGATCTACCGCAAACATTCACTAGTTTTTTGCCAATTAAAGAAATATTATAATGATACTTATTATTTAGATGATGATAATGATTATAATTGGTATTGATAATGGATTTAATGTTTTAATCTTGGATTTGAAGACGACGATAAGAAGGATGTTGATGATTTTGAATAGACACGATTGACTTTAGTATATAAAAAATTAATTATTGTTATTGTTTTGTTGAATTTAGACAACAAGTGCCAACCAATTGCCTGCAGCAAATAAAATAGGTAACTATACTATATTAATCATTTAATATAAAAATGGTATAACCATGACGTCACAACAATATTGTACCGAGACATCATAATCGTAAATAACATCCAGAATGACTATCATTCAATCTTTGATCGTGTTACTTTTCACGGCGTTCAGAATTGTGTAATTATGTTATTAACAAACATAAAACGGTTTTTTTAATGAATAATTTTTGACTAATTTTCAGAAACCATGCCTACTATTTCATGTAGATATTCAAAAGATTATACGATTTCTAGTCTTCTGACGCCAGCTACTATCAATATGGTCGACTTTACTATGACATCGTACTCTAACCAAAGTAAAACTAGCATACCGGCATTCGAAAATGCGTACATGGAGTGAGTTGAAAATATACCTTAGAGAGACCTGATAAGCGTAATTTTTTGCACCAGGTATAATCTGGTTTATGGATGAAAAGTTAAAATTAACCATTATTTCATTCTAAGTTATATTCTTGTAACTATTTGCTCTCTATCGTATCAGTTTGTTTCATGTCAATAGGGTATTTAAATAGGTACACATTATTGTCATGGAGAAGACAATGTTCTAGTTCTACCATGACGTAGAAGATGAGATACAGTGAACCAAGTCCTTCCATATTGGAATTAGTAGTTATACTCATCATGATACGATACATAGGCATAAGCCATATTTCCCAGTGGTGCCTATGGTTTGGGGGTTTATGGGGGTTTTTGCTGGATGGCAGGCCGTCGTTAGTTCTCCTGAACCGACGCCCTTGAAGTTGGTTTTTGTTTTTAGTACCAACCACCCTCCACACCATTCTCCTAAAGGATTTGGTGGGGTACCGGTTTAGTCGCCTTTCTTATACGAGACTCGTTCTACCACCAGAACCATGTAGCGAGTGAGCCTCGAACCATTGCCGATTTTATGGCTACGTAATTCCACTGTCTTAACCGCTCGGTCACACACTCGCAGAGATACAATGTCATGATGATTTACTGTTAATACTGTAGGCTGTGAAAAGTAACGTAACTTAATTGTAAATGTAATTGTTGCATGCGTCTTACATGTAAAGAGTAATTGAGAATGATAGTAATGTTGTGTGTACAATATCACCAAAAAATATATATTAACTCGAACATTGCCGACTGCCTTATGGAACGTAGTGGTAGACTGAGGCCGCCACGGGGACTCACTGAACGCCATCGTCTCTCCTTCCTCCCAAGGGGCATACGAGACTATAATGAAAGATTTCAAAGATAGGGGAATTTTTTTTACGAATACACTATTTTTGTTATTTTTATTATTATCACACTTTGTATTAGGCCTATCATTTCTCTTTTCTTTACGGCATTGTAATAAGACAGCAACACAATTTCCCAAGTTGGGATGAATAAAGTTTCTTTGTATCCTTGTATCTATGTGGGAAAGTGATCTACCTTTATTGTCCTTTTTATTTTCATTCTCGCAGTGTATATCACGTATTATAACACACAGTAGATTCTTGTAATTTGATTGAACGATTTTGGGTCACATGATGTTAAATAAATGTACTATAACACTTTCGAGGGTGCGGTGTCGTTATATGCAATCGAGTACCGCAATTACGCATTCAGTTTTGTTGTTATACAGTCAACTCCTGCTGCCTGGATTCTGTTTCCACAAACGGAACTTTGTTTCTTTCCTTCTTGGCCAAAATATCGAATTCAATTATTATGCAATAATATTGCCATTATATGCGCATATATTGCGTTATCATCTTATAGAGTCATAGTAACCAGTTATGTCAAAAAATAAAAGGGTTGAAATTTGTCATTTTTTGAAAATTTCCCTGTAGTACAGGGATTTTTTTTTAAAATGGCCAAAATATCGACATTTTAAGAATCAATTATTATGCAATAACATTGTAATATACGTGCATATATTGCGTTATCATCATTTTATAGAGTCATAGTAACCAGTTTTGTCAAAAAATAAAAAGGTCGAAATATGGTCATTTTTCGAAAATTTCCATGTACTATAGTACAGGAATTTTTTTCAAAAATTGCCAAAATATCAACTTTTTAAAATTCAATTATTATGCTATAATATTGCCATATATGCGCATTTATTGCGGTATCATCATCTTATAATAGTCATAGTAACTAGTTCTGTCAAAAAATAAAAGGGTCGAAATTTGGTAATTTTCTTAAAAATTTCCCTCTATTATAGGCCTAGTAGGCCTACAGGGATTTTTTCAAAAATGGCCAAAATAACGACTTTTTAAAATTCAATTATTATGCAATAATATTACCATATATCCGTATATATTGTAAGCAGTTTTGCCAAAAAATAAAAGGGTCGAAATTTGGTCATTTTTCGACAATTTCCCTGTACAGGAATGTTTTGAAAAATGGCCAAAATATCGACTTTTTAAAATTCAATTATTATGCAATAATAAATCGGGAATAACTTACTTCAACATATGGGGCCGTGTAAAGAGTGTGTGGGGGGAACTTGCCTAGTCGGCAGTTATCAAAGGCAATTTGCGTAAAATAAATTGAACTCTCTAATGGGTGGGGGGATATTAAGTCGCTTCTTCATCCCTGATTCCTTTTATTTGCAATTGTCAAGGTGTAACATTTGGATAAATCAAAGAGAATTCTTAAGTAAAAGATTAAGTTCTCGTTTTGTTTTATGTCGGTAGCGCCAGATAGGCCAGACAATAATCGATACTGACTTTCAATAGTATAGGCAGATATTCAACAATGAACGCATATGGTAACGTGGCGCAATAAAAACAACATTATACTAAATGAGATTTGAACAATATATTTAAAGAAAATGGCATAGAACACCAAACACAATCAGTAGTAATGACAATCATGATTCAACTCTGTACATATTGTCTTCTATTAGGCCTATCAACCATTGCTAAAGAGCCAATCATTTTGATGATTTCCTGTAAAGGCTTTTGTGTTTGTGTTCGGTAAATTCTCACCTGATAGATGTTTGCGTTATAGTGTCTCCATTTATTACTATACGAATTGATCATACATTTTACATTATATTTGGTAAAGAAGATTTTTATATTATTACTTCTACTAAATATAATGCAATATAATACTTCATTTTACACAATCACATAGGCCTACTTGGTTTTAAATGAATCCGTTTACAATAAGATATCCCATTTATTTACAGAACCTCTCTGTTTTAGGACACCTTTATTAAGGGGTGGCGCTTGTTGGGTCCACTTAATGGCTCTACCTATCATTTTTACAAAGTTTTAAAAAATCAAATACACATGCAAACGCACACAAAGCGGTAATACAAGTAGGCCTATTAATTCCAAATTCAATACGATAATCTTTGCATCATTTAAAAATAATAATTAGGCCCTAATAAAATAATGTTTATCATAAAGCAAAAAAAGTATCAATGTTTGTTACTAGAGTTTGTGCGTCAACTATTCCATTGGTTTTGGTCAATTTCACAAAACGAGTACAATCTCCCACTCAACAACATACGATGTATTTCTAATAATATTGATCCTTAAAAACATATTTGCAGAATAGTTAACATCTGTTTACATTAAATAAAAGCATGAATAATCTTGTAATTAGTTCAATTATGACATTACAAGCAACAATACCGTAAGTAGTTCAATTTTGATCGAGTTTAACAACAGACTCGCAAATCCAGTCTTCCAATATAAACATAGGCATAATATTAAAATAATTAAATGTTATTAAACAAATTAAATTAACTAAATTCTAAAAAAAGTCACTCTGAACTTGAATTTATAATTAGTTAAATTAAGAGAAAACTTAATATGCTGGTATAACATTAAACACCACTCAATGTTTTAAACAGTGTTATTAATCTTGTTAAAATAATACAACCGATTTCTGAATATTAATAACGTGTGATAATGATTATGGCAGTAATTTGCTACTAACCTTAGGTTAGCATGAATATAGACTATCATTTTAACACAATCCATCATTTGGTATTAAAATGGAATATCAAATTTAAACAAAACAACAAAAATAACAAGTGTAATCTAACACCTTATATGAAACACCAGTCTCCATGGAGGCCATTATCGCCAAAACCATATCATACTCAAACGGCTATGAATGTGCCAAATTTATAAGCGTAATCATTATCTGTTGCACGAATGAAAATGCGTCGGTTGATACATTATCACGTCGATTTGAACATCCTTGAGATGGTCCTATATAAAGTGACAATATTAGTTTTTGAATCAGACTATCTTACAACTTGCAAGAAGTAAGTGCCAATTTCAGTTGATCGTCAGAACGAACAAACTTCAGCATTAAAATGGCCAGGACACTTTGCCTCATCCTTATCGGAATGCTCGCTCTTAGCGTGATTCTTCCAGTAAGTAAACCGATTTCTTTTTTCCTTAATGTATATTTTTCTTCTGAAAATTGTAATTAATATGTATTCATGATTTTAAGTAATTTTTAAGGCTTGGATTATCCATTTTTGTTGGAGTTGTAGAAACTTTGCAGGCCATATTAAATATAACCGTAGTAATAAATTAATTAAAAGACAGATCAATTTAGAGTTATAGTAATGTAATAATGAGATAGTATGGTTCTACTGCATGATTCAAACAAATGTAATTTAGTGGTTAGACGTTCAGTGAGAAACGTTCAACATAAAAACAAGAGCAGACTTCACAAAATGTTTCATTTTGTTCACAATTACCAGTGTATTAATTTACTACTTTCTTTTACTCAACAGAATGAACAGATGACAGCATCTGCAGAAGGTAGGCCCAAATTTATAGTACTTTAGAGTGTGGTCCGTGGATACTATCATGTATGGTAGATATATACTTAACATTAAATCAAATACATTAGTCGTTTTGTAGAGTGTATTTAGTGGAACTAATTAAATATCTACATCGAAAAAATAAATTGTTAAACTATATTTTCAACTGACATGACATAACGATTGCTTTCAATGTTCACTTCCAGATTGTACAGATACGGGTACTAAACCTTACTGTGATGCTTTAGTAAATATGAAACTGTGCGACACAGAAACTTTCAGTGACGGTGCTTTAACTTGTAAGAAATCCTGCGGCCTCTGTTAAAGTAAGTGACTTAATATTATTTGACACACACGCGCACCTGTGACAACATTTGGTATACGAATTCTGAACTACTAACATGGAGCTATAACATTCTAATTTTATAGCTCTACTAGCAATTATACCCGCCCCAGGGCGGGTTTCAAAATTAGTTTAAAGCCTTCTCAGTACATAAAGCCGACGCCAGTATCTCCCAATACTCACCAACCTCCACCCGTCTTCAATAACAGTCATGGTGATAGGCCTACATCCCCACCCCAAACTCCCAGCCCCTTCCCAGGGATAATTAAAATACTTTAACATTTTCCAACTACAATTCTGGTCAATTTGATAGCCTACTACCCCTAGCCTAAGCAAAATCCCCACTATCCCAAGAACCCTGAACTCCCACATCTTATCTCCCACCCCCCCCCCTCCCACCAGATCCCCAGACTTTTTGAAATGTAGTTTAAAACCTTCCCGGTACAATAGCGATCATTTTGATACCCCATATGAAGGGTTACATGCAGAAACAGAAATTTGTATAACGAACAAACATTGAATGTGGAGAAAAGTGGGCCATTTTGACCACATTTTGGCCCCTAACTCGGATCCTAGATGACGGATGATGTTCAAATATAGTTTAAAAACTTCCGGGTACAATTGCGGTCATTTTGATACCCCATATGTAAGGTTATGTGCAGTAACAAAAATGTGTACAGTATAACGAACAAACAGACAAACAGACAAACGTACAAACTCTCTCACTTATAATATAGATGCTGTCCTATTATAATAAATAAAAAACAAATCCTTGATAATTTATGAAACAACATGTTTAAAGCAAGCTCCAATAATTAATATTAAGTATTAGGATTCAATATCCGTTTTTGTCGATTGTAACTGAGAAGCGACGTTTCTTGCCAATTGTATTTTGGAGTCTGACAAACGAATAGCTAACGATGAACAGCCACAGTCTAACTTTAATTCTATCTTAATTTTTGTTAAATATTATATCGCAGAAGTCCGATTTCTTTCCGTACCACCTAAATTTTAAATGGGTCCGTATATATTGCCATTGAATATTTAGTTTACTGTAATATTTTGTAATTGTTTATTTCACAGAATAAGCCGACGCGCATCATGGATAAACGATATCACCTAACACATGTGTATCAAGTTAAGATCACCACCACACAAAAGTTAGCATCTGCTAAAATTTAGCATCTGCTGCTGTCTTTATCAGATAATAAGGGTGTGGCACAACTTCTTCAAAAGCACATTATTTTATGTAATCACATAGTAAGTTAGTATGAGCTAACTCTTCCCTAGTATTAGATATGTTTTAATTTTGAGCCAACGATCAATCTTATATATTTAAGAAAAACAACTACTGTACTTTGATTTGATTTGATCAATAAACAGCATTCTTTTGCTCAAAAACGTTAATTTGTTAATTGTGTATAATATTTATATATAGGCGCACAGTATAAAAAAGGCAAAAGAAAGAAAATGGTTTAAGTATTTGGAAAAAAATATATTTAAAATACATGACGAACGGCAGACGAAAGATTATATAAAGATATTGTACGTCATTATCGTAAAACAATATTTGTACATATATATAATACGGAGGAACGAATAGTGTTCTACTCAGCTGACAATTCTACCGACCGCATGACAAACAACAGATACTATAGTATTAATAAATATAAAATAATATTGTTATGAAAATATTTCAACTTTTTAATCAATACATGGACTAACGTTTGCAGACACGATTTTCCATTTATTGTTGCTTCACCACTAGAAAGGTAAAACTTTTCTCCTGGTAAGCTGTACCAAATAAACGACCACTGATAAACTACTCAACCAATACTCGACGCAACGTTCCCGGATATTGCTTCAAGCGACGCATTACCGAAAACTGATTAATAAACCCTACCATGCATCATCGTGACATAACTATTATTACAACACAACCATTCGTACAATAAACAAATTGTTTTAATAAACGGTGTTTACACTAGGCCTACCGCCTATTCCTATTATATAATACTACTATATTATAACACCTAAATAAATTCCTGTCATTTCATTGGACGATTGAGGGTACATGGCGTGCAATAGTATACAAATAATGAATGTTTATGAGTGTAATGGTACAAATAAAGGCATGAGGTGAATGATGAAAGGTTATAGGAAATATAACCTTTACACGAATATAAAACATTCATTATTTGTTTTATTATAAAATCTAAATATATTCCTGTCATTTGAATCAGATTGAATAAAAATATGGCTATGCCAAGTGCCTTTAATTCACATTTATTTGTTTTTTTCTAATATATTCAATATTATATTTATTTGGATTTTATAAACACACCTACTGTTAGTGCTAATTATTTCAACAAACGACCAAACAATCCTAGGCCTAACTAGGCTGAAGCGCCTAGGCCTAGCCTACTACTAACTCAACAGGCCTAGGCTAGATAGATACCAATACGAAACTTCGTTGTCGACAGGCAACTCATCTAGGCTATTTTTTTCCCCAACGATACGTCTTGTAGAGATGTTGTCATTAATTAATCAAATTCATACAAACGATCTAAAGCTAATTTAAATGTCTTTTTTTGTTCTAAATTAGTAAATATCTACTTAAACAAGGCCAACAGGCATAAGTCGCGTGCTCTCAGAAAAAAATGAACTTTCAAAAAGTAATGTACTTTAAAACTTGTCTGTACATCAAAACAGTTCAAAAAGTACAGAAAAGCGATAAAACGCATAGTGATACCGGACCGACAGACAGACCGACAGACCGACCGACCGACATAGTGAGAACTATTGAGTTGCGTCCACGCGACGAAAAATGTACTTCCGTCGTCGCGATCCAGTCATCACACTCAATCTTCGCGGTGGAAATACAAAATAGGCGGCGCTGTTGTATTTCAAAGGTACAGTAATTGTAAAAAAAAAAAACATTTTCTAAACGCGATAAAAATTTTTTTCGTATACGAAAAAAGTAGTACTATTGAACGACCGTTGTACGTACCTACAAGACGTGGAATTGTTGGAAGAACTAGCCTACTTATAGTACTAGATGAGTTCCAGTTGCCTGTTTGTCGAAGTTTTGTAATGGTATGGCTGCCTTTCTAGCCAAGCTAGGCCTCCTATATTATTACTATTCTTAATCTTAGGCTAGGTGTTTTAGCCTAGCTAGGCCTAGAATTGTTTTGTCGTTCATAATTAGGCCTACTATAGACTTTTTTACTCCATGAATTAACACTACAGTAGATGTTTTTATAAAATGCAAATAAATATAATAATATATTATAAATATATTTAATATTTGGATTTTATAAAAAACAATAAATGTTTCTGTTTGAATGTTAATCAAATTTAGGCCTATGACGTGTGTTACTGGTATATAAAACAAATAATGAAAGGTTATATTCTTGGTTTGCCTTGTTGAATCTTCCATCTTCACCTCATGTCATTATTTGTAATATTCCACTCATAAACATTCATTATTTGTATATTATAACACACCTGATTGCATTCTTGCAATTTGGTTGGTCAATTAGACATCATATGTCTGAAAAGAAGTAGATGTATATTAGTCTTAACAGAGCATTATGGCAATTGTAAAGACAATTTCGTGGAACAGATCACCATGTTATCACATTCCACTCAAGACTCAAGAATAGTTTCAAAATAAAAAGCAAAGAAGTTGTTACATTTTGATATATTTAATCATACAATTTGTGAAACTGTATATAACTAGCTACAGTATAACTATACTCCACAAATGTACAGTATTTTCTTGAAATATAATACTGTTTAAATTTAAATATTAACATCTTATAGTAGCTTACCTTATATGACTTAATTAACATCGATTACAATTATAAAGACAACACGATGTTTATGGACAAATATGGAATGAAAACTATGTAGTTTCTTTATAAAATTACTAAACAAACCAACATTTGTAAGGCAAAAAAGACATACCCTGACAAACCAATAACATAGTTCTCACACCCCTTGACAAAATAATTGACCCATTCGATTGTGACCCGATGTGCCTATTTTAAAAAATCGGGTTGTCCAGTACATCAGCAAGACAAAGTAATTATACTGTATCTTGGAAAAAAATAGGATGACCGCAAACAAATGTGTTTGAAAACGTGAAATATCAAAGATTCTAACCACAAGCCTCGTACATACTTTTAGTGAAATGTGACAATCACTTTTAACAGTGGACAGCTATCACTTAAACATTGTAAAATCTGTTCTTCTCCTATTGTCAATTAGATACTCTGCCAATGTATACTGATACTGAACTTAATTTGAGCATAAAATGCATCACATATTTAGTTTGTGGTTACCATGTCGAACTAGAGAGTTCTGGTATGAGTGTGAATGTTGTATTATGATTCTATCAGATATGAATAAAAAGAGTGATGGGCTACACAAAATAACATTATACATCCATAGTAAAATTTTTCTGATTTCATTAACCAGAATTTAACATAAAATAACTTCTGATCAACAGAATATAATGCAACACAAATAAAAAACAAGCACATTTTAGATATGTTTGTATATAAAGAGATGTATATTATAAAAACAATGATAAATATATTTTACTAAATGAAACATATATTAAAAAAAAAATATTTATAATTACGGTTATTAATGGTGATAAACTTGACACTTCCAAGGCACTATTTTACTTTGTAAATAGTAATACTCTAAATATAAATTTAAATTAAAGGAGTCGTTTTTAAAAAATGAACATTGTAATGTGGTAATTATTATTGTTTTTTTTTTATAAGGAACCATAAATATGTTTGTTTTTGTGACAATGCTCAATATAAAGTTACACATCCATGACATATCACATTTTGTATGGGCCTGGGTGCAGATTTACATTGATTTGAAAAAAAAAATTGTTTTCTTCTATAAAGTTGCATTTTAAAATCTGATGTAAAAGAACAATAAAAACTGTGATAGAGGTAAACAAACAATTGATGACAATTATATCTGCAACGAAACAAACGTCCACTGCAAGATCCGAACTGCTTCGGATTTGGGAGTTTTCTTCATTTTTCAAAGGAATATGACACTTTCATTTTCAGCATAAAAAACCCACCCAATTTATTCTAGTACAACATAAAGACCAACTATTTTATATTTTTGTGGCAAAATATAGCAATCTTAGTACAGTATACTCAAAAAGGTTCTTCGTTATATCTATTTTAATACATATATCATCATATAACTTTAATGTTCAAATAAATACATTTTTTTCTCTAAAACAAACATTTAACAAAGTTGTCATGCTTTTAATAAATACTTTGATGACCACTTTTTGGAAAGTATCATAGTAACGATACAATGGGTCAGCTTTTTTTCTTTCTAGATTTTTTTACATGAATATATAGATAGAGTATCAAAGACGTACGGTCTTTATTAAAAAAAATTTAAAGAAGAATTTCAGTAAAAAAAAAAATATTTTTGTTATTTAGTAAAAAAGAGTTGGTTAAACCCACTTCATCAGGCTATTTCCAGATGTGCTTAAGTTCCTCCAGTAGCACCTTTCATTCTTCATGACGTCAGATATGGTAGGAAACCATGCAAAAAATTGTAGTTATTAACTAGATGATTTAGCTACAAACTATACATCGATGCATTAAAGCAGGGGTTATACAAACTTTATACCTCTCTGATTTAAGGAGGAATCTGGCAAAACACATGAACACAGCTAGTGGAAACGAGTGCAGTAGGGGATGGTGAGCCCAACATTAGCTACAGTAAATCTGGCTACCATCCACACCTCATCAGCATTAGCTGCTGAAGATGTGATCTATTGTTACCATATACAAAACGACTTTACTGAAACCAAATCTTATTTTATCACTAATTGTGCAATAAACTTTTATTTAATAGAAATGTGAACATCATCATCACAATAGAATGTATTGTTTCTTGTAATGACAATGATCAGATCTTTCACTTCAAAGAACACAAATACATTGTTAGACAGATGTCATTGATCTAGTTACATTTGTTACACATATTGGCAACAATGTGCTCATTGTATTTGAACAGGTAAAACATTGAAAACTATTTTTTTTTTGGAGTTACATGTTGACAACAGTTACACAGTATGATTACATAGAAAACACACATTAAATTCTTAGTGTAATACTTCTATCTACAAAGCTCTAGCCAATCATCACTGTTAGTGGCAGTATCACATGACATGCATCTAACAACTAACAAGCACCAAATTGTTAAGAGATAATACAGTAGTAGTAGTAGATTTGTTAGGTGAGTCTGTTAGTCGTTGATCATAGATCTTCAATAATGTCCTCATCTGACATGCAAGATGTATCGTAATATTCCGATGTTGTTGTTACACTTTGCAAACAACGATCCTGGTAAGAACAAAACATTTTAGTTAGAAATGTATGTGCAAAATGTGCAATAGTATTGTTAAATGAGAGTAGTATACATAGATACTACTTGGTATACTGTTATATTAACATTAATGATTAATGTTATTGACATTTTTTTTGTTTTTATTCTTCTAGTTATTCTAGAAGAATCTTGAAGAAAATTAATTGAATACATTTGTCAATTACTAAGTTCATATAAATCAATCACTCTAATCAATTATTTGATCAATCAACTGATCAAAAAATCAATCGATTCAAAATCAATATATATTGATAAAATAAAATTTCACAGATAGCAATAGGTTACTGTAAGTAAATAACACCAATTGATAATGTTATCACTTTACATCATCTACTATGTATATTTTATACTGTATACTTACTACATTGAGAACACTTTGCAAACAAATTTGGAAATACTCGGCTGGGACTCAAATCCACCACTTAAGAAGTGTTGTTTTTAGAAAGTGTTCTCAATGTACTGGGTACACAGTACAATTTACACCAAAGTAGAGCTAAACATCTGACCAATTAAATGCTGTAATTAAGCTGTTACATACATGCTACTGAAGCAATCAGAACCATGCACATTTCAACCAGACAATTTTAAGACATTGCTACAAAAATTGTATGTTAGTTAGCCATCCATCTAATCTACCTAATGTTGAAAATGTACAAGTTAATGTTCTTGTTTCTATTGTATATCGTTGTCGACATTATTGAGCTTGATACATTTCCATATATTCACTCCTTGAAAAGTATACCTAATATCTGTATACAATTCTTTACGTTAAACTAGTAATTAGATATGTATGTGTGTGATGTTTCGACTTGTTGTCAGCAAATCTTCATATGGCAACCACTAATATCAAGTCATTGCCAGATGAAGATTTGTTGACAAGTCGAAATGTCACACACGTACCTATTTAATTACTGGTTTAACGTAATTGTATCGGCCTACAGAAGATGTTTTGATGGTTCTAAATACACTAAATGCGAACTACTAACAATGGGACCGCCTCTGAATCAAATGATAAGCGTTACAGTAGCTAGCATGCAGATGCATCATTGGTTATTAATCCCTAAATGCTAACAAGCTTCCCAGTGGTAAGATAAACATGTATAATCTAACAAGTATTGAGTTTTAGCTGCAGTTTGGAATCAGGGCAAACAAACCAATGAACAACATGAGGATGAAAGAACAAAATCCATGGTATTAAAGTACAATAAACAAAACCAAATAAAAATACAGCAAATAACTAAGGTATTAACACCGTTATTATCATACCATCATTTCCTATATGAACTTTTACATTTACTATATAAATTAATACACCAGTATCACTGCAAATGTATGAGAAAAACATGTTCCAAAGTTAGAGGGGGGGGGGGGGGCTATTATATTTGATAACGCAATAAAAGAAAAGTTTACTAAGAAACCATAATGTGGATTTGATTGAGTTTTAAACCAGTGGAACATGTTTACCATGCTAATATTCCAACTAAATTGATCAAACATATAGAAATATCATAGACATGTTGAATACCTTGCAAATTGCGTTTCCTTTTGAAAAAAAATAATAGAAATGTATTAAATTCCAGCAAATAACATGCAACAAACTGGCACAAATAATTTAATACCTGTATATGTAAATTAATACCTAAAAATGTATTTAAATGTATTAAATTTGTTTTCGATTATACATATATAGTAATAATCATTCAATCGCAAGCTTTGTATAATTTCTTTTAAAATATATATATATATTGAAACTTGCACTGATGAAGGGCTAGTGCTCTGCTTACTTTTCTGGCTGTTTTACTTAATCGTTTTGATTTAGCTTTTCGTTTTTTTTTTGTATCTCCATTGAGATCCAGGCACTGACACCCACAGCATTGTCATTTTTTCAGTAATTTGCCTTTGGATTTATATATATATTGAAATAAACAAAAGTAGCAATTTGTGAATGTAACAATAAACTAAATAAAAAGATATTAGAATTAAAGCAATTCCAATAATTGTCTATATAAGCTTAAAAATAAATTTACATTATCCACAACTATACAGGTTATTATACACAAAATTATCACTTATAATATTTATAAAGTCATTAAATATTCATAGACATTCTTATATGCAGGATAAATGCAGAAACATTGAGTTATAATAATGTTTCCAGAGGGTATGTACGTTTCATTCCCAGAAATTTAGGTGTGTTTTTGTCATCCGTTGCAATAACTTCTGAATACTTTGGTTTTCTAAATTTAAAAAGCCGTAACTGTCCCTCGCTTAATAATCGCCACGTTCTTATCCCTTTACTTACTTTTTCTTCCAGTTCATCTGTATCTTCTGTAATAACATAAACATTTGGAGTTGAGAACATTTTATCTTCTTCTTCTTCATTACATTCATTTACTTTATTTTGTGTAGTCTCTTTAATGTTTTCATTTATTTCTTTCTCATTTTCGAGTCCATTCACATAACCATTGATCAATGGTTTACTCTCGTTTGGCACATCTTTTAAATCATCCTCTAAGTGAGTTGTTTCTGTTATGTCACCATTAAACGATGATTTTTGTTCTGGTTCCTCCTCTTTTACGTCAAACAACTGCAATGGGTTGGCTCGGATACGCCAGCCTAAGTGATCTGCGATGCTATCATCAATTATGCTATTTTCATCTAAGGCTAATGGGGCTGGGTCTTCTTGGGGTTCTTTTAAGAAAACATCACTCGCATATTCATTTCCTTCGTGAATCATCGGTGATTCTGAGGAAGGACTTTCGACACTCACACTAAATCTGTTTGGTGCTTCTGAAAAAAAAGTCAAATCACAATGAGTACATAAACAAATGCTGCGGCATCAAATAATCATTCTAGTAATTTAAATCAATGTTTTTTAAAATGTTGAATTGGATTAACAGAATTGGTCTTTACTCTATTTAGTGAACAGTACTGTTTTTTTCCACTTAAATTAAGATTATTTACTACAAATTTTTCTAAAAAATGTTAAGCAATTGTGTTAAAATAAAGATTCTATTTAAGATTAAGTATTGTTTTTAGATCAACATGCAAAGTTAAAATGTCTACTGATCTTGTAACACCTTTCCTGTTCTCTACAATGGCACTGAAACGTCATATTCACTGGTGTTACACAATCTAAAATTCAGTACACTACATCTGCTAAATTGACTCTCAATTGGAGACCATACATGCACTTATATTATATTACAATATTATAAATACAATTGTTTAATAGCAGTATTTTGTTATTAAATCTTAAAAATTATCTATTATTAACATGTGTTAAGTCAATAAATAGATATTTATTGAATTTATTAAAAAAAAGCAATACTACCAAGTATAATTTTCAAAAAAAAACTTTTTTAAAAGAATTAATGCAAAAATTATTATTATTATTAAATACAGTTGTTACAATAACAATGCAATGTTGCAAAAATAACAAGCTACTGTCATAACTTTAAAAGCTACTTGAGTACTTTTATAAGCTACTGCAGTACTTTTATAAGCTACTGAGTACCTTCATTTGGTTTATTGAACAATAATATTGCAGTTATACAAATTAAACATAAAAGATCATTTATTGAGTGATTTTTAAAATCATGTGTTTGTTGCGCTCTATTGACTCTGGTGCAATGCAAGCAAAATGAAAACTCCCTATTAAACAGTATAACTGCATCAATAGGTTACAGTAATCAACTTTCCCGAAACTGGACTTTGTTAACTGAACATTCAATTCATCCAAAATTAATTTTTATCATTAAAAACGCATTCGAGAGAACCATACATTTTTGGGCAGTTCAGTTTCCAGTTCGGGAGAGTTAACTTTAGTAAATTAACCAAGGTCAAGAATTTTCAGACAGGGCATCTAGAATTGTGAGATATTAGTTGATTGGTAAGGCTTCTTTTGTGTCTGCAGTCAGTTCTGCTGGGGCATGCAGAAATGAAAAGGAAATGATCATTTACTGTATATCGGTCAGGTTCGATGATATTTGTATCATTTGGGGCAAAACAAATTTCAAAATCTAGAAAAAGAGAAAGGTACAGAACACAAACCATAACATAATGTTGAATTTAGAAAACAAAAAAAATAAACAATTACAATTTAGACTGTATACACAAGAAAGTTTAAAATAATTTCACAACAGAATAGATGGACTATAAAATGTCTAATATAAGATAAAGTGAAACAAAGAAACAAGTATGAGAAAAATAGCAATGTAAAAAACTAAATGTCAATACAGTACCTCCATAAGACCCTTTGTTAAGTGAAGAGTTACTCTTTCGTTTGTCAACACTAGTTGAATCACTATAGCGACGATTGTCCCACATGTTTCGCAGTTTCTATAAAAAAATTGATAATTCATAATCATTAATACACTTTACGTTATCATCATATGAGCATGCTTACAGAACAATCTATGATGTGATAGCTGTTGCAAATACTCTAATTTGAGGATTGGACGACTAGGATCTACTGCAACACTGGTTTGAAAACATAAGCAGATAAAATTCCAAATTATTATTAACTTACTGCCGATGTAGAGCTTGATCTGTATGATGCCTGCTGATTAGACTGAGTAGACGACATGCCACCAAATTGGGTTCTCAAACATGTTGGCATCCAAGCATTGTTACGCACAAATCTTCTGTATTCTTTCTTCACCTGCATTAAAGAATAATCAACTTATAAAACTGAATGTTTTTGAGGCTTTTGAAACAGGTGAACAAATAAATATTATATACTGGATTCAATAGATAAATTTGTAATACATGTATGCATGAGTTTTGAATTCTCACCTTATCGTTCATCAAGCAGTGGAATACAAATATGAAAACTCCTTGCACTGAATTGAATATGGTGAAGATGTACGCAAACATGACAGTACTGTCACTAACATACAGCAAACCAAAGATCCATGTTATTCCCAGAATACAGAGCAATACAAATGAGCCACGTACCCAAGACCTAAAACAAAAGATTAAAGATTAAACGAAAATACATTATTATATTGTTTGAAGGTTTGCATGGTGAAATCAATGTTGATATAAAATTTGCAGTACACCACGTATATTAGTTCTGAAAAAAACTGTTTAGTTTCTCGACGTTTCGATCAATATGCTTTGATCGTTCTCAGGAGTGATATACATGGTGTACCGAAAATACATTAGATATATAATAAGAAGATTTCGATTTATGAAGACCTATTTTATATATCTATGTGCATTGATAGGTCATTAGTTTTTTACAGCCAGTTGTTAGCAATAATTGATTTTAAATCAAATAAAAATAGTGATAGATGACATAAATTACATGTCAATGATGTAAGTATACAATATACACAATGAAAGATAATGTACTGTAGAGCTCTTTTTGAAGGTCTGTAATTTGCGATGTTTAACTGTGCATAGGTAACAATTTCTTAATTAATCATGTATTGTACAAAGAGCTCTTAATTTTTGCACTTCTGAATTTCTTGCAAAAAGTAAGAGTATTTAGAAATGCAGAGTTCTACAGTTCAAATAAGATGAATTTAATTTATTATATAATACAGAACTATGGAGGTGAGTAATACAATCATCTGTTTGAAATTAAAATAACATAATGAAAAATAAAATGCAGTTAATAGACATGAATCCAAATAATAACAATGAAATGCATGAACATTCAAAAGAAGATAATACGAAGATATAAATACTCAGAGTGATGTTAATTGTACATAAAATTAAAATAAAATGTCCTTTTTACAGATATCACAAATCTATCAAAACGTGAGAAGTTGCAAGAAAGACAGAATAGTTGAATGACTCAAATTCAAAGTTATCTGTTCGCTATTACAAAATAGATTTTTGAAATAAAATGTTAGAAACGAGTATTATGGTAGTACATAAAGTAAATGAAAATGATAACAAATAATGAATGAAAAAGTGCATTTTCAGAGTATCTGTTGCAACAATTAATAGAAAGATATAAATTAACCAATCAGTGATTAGATGAAATGTTTTTGTTGCTAGGATACCATCACCAAGATGCAGGTTACCAAGGTGATGCTACTTACATAATATACTCCAGTCTATCGGTTCCAACACTGTGATTGAAAGTAAATAATCATTCAAAATCATTTATATAAAAACTTTACATTTATAATAAAGATTTTAAATTATTAATTAATACTTTTGGTTTTAGGGGTCTTGTGTCATAATCCTTACAGTTTATATATTGTATTGCTTTGTTAATTTAAATGTTAAAGATGATTAAAAATATAAGGGCAATAATAGAGCAAGAACTATAAGGTAAGAAAAAACAAAATTGGCCAAGAAAATGTTGCAAGCTGAGTGGGCAAGGAATACTTAATGGTAATGACATAAAACTATGACAAAAAGCAAATATCAGAAACAAAATGATAACTACAACTTACAAAAGACGATTGGAATTGGCAGAATAGGAATTGACAGATTACAAATAGGGGAAAATTACATGGAATTACTCTTTTACAATCAACTATACCCATAAAACAATACAGAATGTAACAGTTACACCATGTATTTTTACATCCATGGTCACACAACTGATAGTTAAAAAATGTAATTTTTTAACATTATGATGTAAAAATGTGACTTTAGAGTACCGAAAACCTGCAAATCATTTCATAAAGATCTGTTTACACTATCAAACTTTATGTGACAAGAAAATGTGATGTGCCCATATAAATACAATGATGTCATATCATTACCATATTTGGGCATATCACTACCATAATTGGGCACATCACACAATTTTTGTCAAACTAGTTTGATAGTGTAGACAGAGCTTAAGTATGACAGAAACTAGATAGATAGGCACATATCATAAAACAATGTACCATCATGGAAACTAATACTCTATATTAGGCCTATGTATGATTTTTTGTAATGATAGTCATGGATGGGTTTCATTACAATACATGTATTTTTAAATTGGATGACTTTTTACATGAATGTATGTACAGCAAGGAATGCTTTGCAATTTAAGAAAAAGAAAAATCTATTATGAAAATTGATACCAATAATGTTTTGATGGAATGAAATAAATCTGAAGCTGCAACTTAAAAAACATTCACAATAGCCTATACATGAATTTGTTCATAATAAGTCAAAATGGTGCTGTAAGTCAAAACCACAAAAGAACAGTTTGAATGCTAAAGCTTAGCCCCCATAGTCCACGGAAATATGGGGCCTCCCCTGAATCACCCACTAACATTAGTGGTCGATTGTTACATTAGTGGGTGATACATCCCCACCCGTGACACTATGCTCTATATCTGGCCCGCAAGATGATTTGTAATAATGGAAAAGTAATTTAATCCATGTTTAGATCTTTGAATCCTTTTTTTTTTGTTTTTTTTTTAATGAAATAAATGTTTTTTTTTTAATTATTTGATTAAATCATGTGATCAGCCACTCATAAATGTCAAAGAGCTGTTTGTAAGCCATTTCAAACTGTTCTCAATGTAGCGAAACTTGAAATAAAGAGTGCGTGAAAATATTGAATAAAATAGGTGCAAAATGACGATATTAATTGCTGTATTATTCTTACACAATCTTTTCTGTAGAACTTCATACACAAGGCAATTATGAAACAAATACAATAATATTAATTTATAGTTTTAAAAAAACAACATTCATTTAGAAAAATAGGGGGAAAATCTCTCTGTTTACTCAACAATGGTAGAACTCCTGTAATATAAAACATTGTCTATTTCGTGATTAAAACTAAAGTGCATTTGAATAATCATCAAATGATATGAATTATTTTCCTTTTCATTAATTATATATCATTTAATACTTCCTTTTCCAATGAAATGAGTAGTTTATTTCCTTCCTTTTCTAATCCCCAATGTTTTGCATGTCACGCATTTCAAATCCCACCAGTTTGCAAGGGACAGTCAATGCACTGATGAACGTATTCCAGCTTACAAAACTATCAACACGTTGGATGGTTCGCGTGTCATGCATTAAAACTCCCACCCATTCACAAGACCAAGAATCACACGATTCTCACAAGCTTATGATAATATCACATACTGAGCTTATTATCGTTGCTAATTGCATTATGTCGTCAATGCTCGATAAAGTTGTCCGTCTGGTAAAAATGTCCCAAGAGATGTGCGATCTCTTTTGAGTTATAAAAATGTGAAATTGTCTGGTTTTACTAACTATACAAATCTTTTGTTTGCGTCCAAGTCATCAATTGCGTACGAAAAAACATGATGACGTATGTTAACACTAACGTGATAATACTAATTTCCTTTGTACCTCAGATTTTATGTATCTTTTCACAATTTTGTTTATAATCAGTTAAAAAAATCTACCTTATGTTTAATATAACAAAAGTTAATCAGGATTTTGTTTGACAGGTTTTATAATTAAATTATCAGTGCGTTAGAAAAGAGCAAGTCAAAATACTTACGTCAGTTTCTCCTTGGTCGTTTTTTGTCGCTTGTTTGTTGCTATGGTGCTGTGACGGCACATTATAACAAACGCCATCGTGAGAAAAACTGTGTTGACCTAAGAAAAATATATGTTTTTATAATATCAATTAAAGAACAAAAACATTTCAATTCTCATATGACCATGATACTTTTTGTTTCTAATAAGTCAGATTTGTAGGTACAACTGTAAATGAAAAGTTAGTTATTACTACTAATATTATTTCCTGTTAATTTTTTTTCATAACACTTGGATAAATTTCATTATACTTTTGATTTTATCATATTTTAACTCTTCTGTCTTTCTTTGATATGTACAGTATATTAATAGAATTATTATATTATTTTATACTAACTGAAGCCTGACCAACAAAATGAAAAAAGAAAGTATGAGACTCTTTGATGCAATTCGCTTTAGAATATTTGCCCCTTGAGAGATGGTTATAACATCTATACAATATTGTAATAAATCCTAACCATATTAATCGGACAGTCCCTCGAGTCTACAAACTTGAAATCTAGGTCAAGAAATTATGATGAAGCTTTACATTCATACAATTTATTAATTACAAAATCTGGCTTGTAGTGAATTCGCTAACAATTAATTATTGAGAAGAGCAGTGCATCAAGATATGAATAGACTTGTAAAATTCCTACTGATAAAATCTATAGGTATAAAATAATTGAGAATATAGTTTAAAATTGAAGTTAGTTTAGCTGGGCATTACATACTATATTCAGCAGTTTGAAATTATTTAATTCTCAATCACAACAAGTGCCAGGTTTTTATTTATCTTTTTCTTCTTCCTCTTCTTCTTCTTCTTCATATTTGGAGCCAACTTCATATGTGAAGACTCTGCTCCTCCAACTCTGTTTTGCTAGCTCTACTGTATTTGGTTGTGTATTATTATTCTATTTATAGTTATTCTTTTACAAAGAATTTCTATTTAGTTATTCTTTTCTATTTAGTTATTTCTGTTCTACTTAAATGATCACCCGCTTTGGGGTAGGTTTTTAAAAAAAATCATCAGGGTTGTTTTTTTGCATATAACCCAGACTTTATCGAGGTAGTTTTTCTGACAGTATATGTATGTCTGACAGTATGTCTGTTTTACCTATCACCATACTCTTCCGTGAATTCATTGACGTGAAAATGTCAATTAGCAATAAACAACTGTCCCGTCATAATTATACTAGCCTAATTGAATATTATAGAGATATTGCAGGGCGCCCTAATTTTATAATAATGCAAAATGGCCATAGTTTGTCATCTGATATGTTGGACATGAGGCTTGTGTTTGAATGAGACAGGACTAACTTGATGATTAGGGCAATTAAAATGTTTATCATTATCTTAAATATTTTAATATTCATTCAATTGTTTGTATCATATCTAATGCTGAAAACCAATCATATAATTGATTAACTTCCAAAAATAAAGACTATAATCAATTGATTATTATCATTAATTTATCATCTTACCATAATCACAATGCAGATTGGCCCAATGAAAGACCAGATGAAATGGTTCTCAACTTCCAACCAACAGCTATTAAAAAAAAACAATAAATATATTATAATAAACCAGTTAAAAAGTGATTTCTTCACTGTGATGAAACCTTACAAAGAAAAAGCAGGGCCCCTCATATGTAAATACATTGAGAAAAAGATTACAACTTAATAAATCAGATTAAAAGAGATAACGCTTGACAAATAAGTTCAAACACGCAAGTAAAATCTATCAGTATTTCCTTGCACGTGTCAATTTTACCCCCACTTGTCGTACTTTATTACAAATTACACGTTACGATAGCTGAAGACCCTGCAACACTTTACAAAAAAAAGTGTACATGATTTGTTTTTAATGAAATGACAATATTCTGAACAGTGATGATAACAACAAAAATTGTGAACAACTTTTCAGATTAAGTATTTCCGGACTACAAAATTAAATGTTTTGTTAATTTATAAATTAAATATATTCTCGTTAAGTAGTTACACTAATTTGTGTTTCACCATGAGTGATATACTTTAAACTGCTTATTCAAAATCATGATCAATAATTTCTGTTAGAAGGTAATACAATATTAGGTCAATGTTATTAATAGGATTCAGTTTCGATTCACACAATTCATTCATACATCTTCAATTACTTTTGCAACAATGAGAGGTAATTAGTGAATCATCAAGATCATTAAATAACAACTTTAAGATGAAAGGGACATTATAAAAAGGAGGTTTATAAGCTTTAAATAATACATTCTGTATGAATTTTGTTCATCTTTAAATGAATGTCCATGTTATCAACTAATTTGTTAAAATGACTCAACGAAATCGTAGACAAAAATAATTTGTTGATATATTCAGGAAAACATTTTATTGGTTTGGTCTGTAGATTTGGTAATTATGACCATATGATTGCATTTGATAGAATCTATACTGACATAGGTCAAAGGTGAAGGTAGCTGATGTCTGTCGTAAGGAAAGGGTTAGGAAGTCCTGAAAATCATCGATGTTGATAATAAGTGAAAGAGGATCAATGTTGTCAGTGGGATTGAAGTAATAATCATGTCTCTTGTGGGAAAAGGGTGAAGTTTGTAAACATTATGGGGGATGGAAAGAGGTAGTTTGCCAGGAGGATGATATTAAGTAATAAAAACTAAATAATACTGTACTGGTTTTTTCGAGAATTGTTGTAAGTTTAGGTTTCACTGTAACAAGTACTTGTGGTGTGGCAGAAAAAATCTGTTTCGGGGCAATGTGATATAAGACAATTTTTCACAGGAGTTAAAAGAAAACTGTGGCTGACACATGGTAAATACATGTAGGGAAACTATGGCAATCTGTACTTACTGGGTCTCTGTACCATATCCTTCATAATTAGCAAGGGCTGCAATTCCTACTGTGATGAGAGGAACACCTAAAGAAAAATGATTTAAATAATTATGAAGTTACTTTTATCATTTAGCATTTTTAAACATACAGTACTGTATTTTATAGCTTTTGTATTATTTTGAAATCTGTATATCAAACACATGATCTAGTTTACAATTAACACACAGAATATTATAATTAGACATACATAATATTTAATCACATTAGCCCCAGGAAAAAAATATTGTTTTCTGAAAACTTGGCAAGTCATTCTGGATGTTTTCCTTTGTCGTTTTGTGAGAGTTGAATGTGTTCATTATGGTTCAGGTGTGTTGATTAAATTACTGTCCTTTGTTCGTTTTAATTAGCTGTAACTTTTGAAAGTGCTGGTGTAATGTGGACTAAGAGTATATCACGCATATTGCAATTATTATACACCCTCGGGAAAAATGACATTAATTATAGATATCCATTTCATTTGGTACATGATCAATATTTACAAATGTTTTTAAACATTGTGCTATAAAGAAAGATATTAAAAACCATGATGACTGTAATGATCTTACCATAGCCAAATGGGTAATAGTATTTTCTTCTTGAACTTTCCGCTTCAAAGACTTCAACCAGCATCACGTATAATTGAATGCCCTCTAGGCACATCCATGCAAACGACGCCAAGAAAAAATAGTGCAGTAAAACTGCTACAATCGTACACATCATCTAATAAAATGAAATTATTATTGAAAATCATTCTTTACACAGTGATTGTAAGTTTGCAGCATCTTCAAGTCCTGTTAGAATGCAAGTCTAGAATCATAAGGGTAACTAGGTACTGTACCAGAGATTTCATATAAAACCTTCTAACTATAAGGCTGTAACGGGTACTATTACATGACAATCTACACAAGTTTTTAATTATGAAGTGCCTTATTGACATTGAATTTCAAATTGAATAGTGCTAGATTAATTTATGTTCACAGGTTAAAAGGATAGTGGTAAACTAGTGGATTAAATTTAAAATGTTTGATCTACCTAGTACAAAAGGATAGTATAATCATAGCGCAACTTTTAATAGTAATATCAACATTGTAAAAGTGGCATTCACAGACAATTTTCTTTACTGTAATATAAACACATGAACATAAATAACAATTGAAGTATATATATTGTTTATAATACTGTAAGTCTATGATAAATCAATTTGAATTAGTATAAACAAAATATGTTTAATTTAAACACAAAAGTTCTTGGAGATCATGTGCCCTAACAGAGATTGAAATTAAATAGAATTACTTACAGGGGAATCTCCTTTGTCAATGCCAATAAGGAACACAAACTCAGCTACCAGCAAACACAGGCACAAGTTCTTATGAATGGTGTTACGGTCATTTTGAAGATTTCTAAATAAATTAGAAAATTGAATTCAATATTTTGACATTTATGTTATGCGATTTTTAAAAATGTTCATGACTGTTTATGTGTTTGTTTATAATTTAACCATAATACCGTATTACAATCATTAAAAAGATAATGAAGTTCTTGGTCTCATTTGTTAGAGATAAAGATCAGCCATATGCTGCTTGGAATGATTGGGATATGCTTTTTATTTACAGTACCATATTAAGTATAAGAATCATTGTACTAAATTCTCTTTTTCAAATTTTTTTTCAACCAACTAATATAAACATTGTTAGGTAAGCAACTCCTGAAAATTATCACTACAGCGATTTGTAATAAAAAATATAATATTATATCTGTTACTTAATTATCAACAAATAAAACTGAATATCTTGAACAGCAAATCTACGCCCACTTAACGTCAACATGTGTTGACAAATATCATTGACGTCAATTAGCAAAAACAATACTGGTATTACACTATAATCATAATCGTTATTAACACTTTAAACAACCAAGCTAGTCTCAAAGTCTGTGTTTTAATGTTCAAATCGAAAACCAGAAAATTTACAATTTATGGGTAATCCAGTTTTCTTTTATTATGCAATTTGGTTTTATTATTTATACTAAACAATGCAAAAAAAAATATCAAATAAAATAAGAAATGGAAGGAAAAGGAAACAAAGTAGATTCTCACAGTGTAATTGATTGTTTGAATCGTTGTTGTATTGGCTGATTAATTGATTGTTGAAATAATTATAATTGATAGTATGACTGATTGATTATTAATTAAATAAGTAACTTGAACTAATTAAAAGATAATATTAGGCTATCAATTAACACCATGTTTTCTGCGATATACAGATACAATGTGGGAATGTTAAAACAAATAATGAATGTTTTCTGAATTAAACAGAGTGGAAAGTATTTTGTAAAGTAATCGTATTCTAGTAATCATTTATTTCGGTATTTGGTCATCCTCCGCATCCATCTTGAATCCGCGTATGCCAAAGGCTAAGCAGCGCAAAAATGCAGCATTTTGGCTGTGGAACAGAACAATAGATGATACACTGTCTAGGTTGGATTTCTGTGTTGCATTATACATCAGCCTCTCGTGTGACATACAAGGTAGTGTCTTTATATAAAACGACTACCAAATTATATTAACAGTAACAAAGTATCCATCATTCTGAAAAGGTACATATGTACTTACTTGAACACAGTGAATGTAATAAAGGCCATTAGGAGACAGGTGATAGAGATTGTAAATCCAGCATAGGTGATGGTTGATAATGCAAATGTATGCACGTCAGAAATCTATATATAAACAAATATCCAATTTAACATTTTACTGGATACATTTTAATTCAAAATGTTGATATAATGATAATATATCATCAAAAATTCAATAGCAAGGTAATTTCAACCTAAGAAGTTTACCGATTTCAAGTTATTTTTAGTTTTAATGCATCACTTGTTGCTATGTAATCACCTGGTAATATAGCAGAACAAATCTAAAGAACATCATGGTTGAAAACATCTGTAGCTACAATTGAATAACTGAGGAGGAATGTATTACTACTAATAGTAGCAAGCTTAAATGCACCAGTGATGCATTATTCTATCTATGCAAAATGTTTGATTGCAAGACTATATTAATACACTTGGTAAATTGTGCCAAAGCGTGGGGAAAATACATCTAGAAAACTATAAAAGTTTGGAGACTGTTTTCTTAGTGTCTCGTAAGTGAAGACGGGGAATAACAACAAATTTTGGGTCCCTTTTTAAATTGCTACACATAATTATACCTTTGTAATTTGAGCTGTCAGAATTATAGCTGATATAATTGTAGCAATTATTTCTCTTAAAGGGGCAGAGGTAGTAATGTTGGTCTATTTAAATAACTGCATAGACTAACCTGAACTCCTTTTACATCCATTATAATAGCAAAGTTTGTGAGATGATTGCAAGAGCATTCAGTGTGGGTAGAGTTACTGTCTACAACATGACAGCCTTCACTAGACCACTCCCCATGTGTACTGAAAAGAGAACAACCATTACATTTGTAAATGCAATAAAATAAATTGCTTACTTGTACTGTAAATGACAGAAATTTAAGTCAATATATATAAATTAAACTGCCAGGAAATATATTGAAAATGTATAAACAGTAAGATAAGAAAATTTATGAGGAAAAGCCATTCCAACTAAGATTCGAACCTGGAATTTTCTGATTATGTGTGTATTATGCAAAAATACTTAGACCACTGAGACTTTCATGGAATGGTTCAAATTTGATTGGATAGCAACACCCTCATCTTTAGTATATTATAGTCAATTTATATATTTACAGGAACAGAAAAAATTCTAAACGATATGGTATATATTTATACTTTATTTGTATCTGGGCCAGAATCACATTCTACTGTTAAATAATTATACAATAACTTTCAGATTTATTCACTTCACAAAAAAAAACCTCTTATATGAGATAATACATCTGTTTCTAAAAATATATTTTGTGCCAAGTTCATTACACAATGAAGTCATGAGATAAGCTTAAAGCAAACTAATATATATATAGATTTGATAAGTTAAGACAGCACTCAAGGGAAAAAAAATAAATGCGGCTGACTTGTAGAAATAGAAATTAATGATCTGTGGGGTTTTTTGAGAAAAAACACTGCAGCAATCAATTTGCTGTTTTTTTCCTTTCACAATTCATATTAATGTTACCTTGAAATCTTAATTGATCTAAGAGAGTTTGTTTTTTACATAAATTTATAATTAAAAACACTGCAAACATATCGGTTTTACACAATGTATATAGAAAAGTCTGGTTGTCAAAGAATAAATGGTTTATAAATATAATGTACAGAGTAACAATAATGTTAAATACCTGTTTTCAAATTTCCAGAATGAACATACAGGATCTTTATTTGAACTTCCATTCTGTTAAAAAAAACAATCACATTTATATATATATATTATTCAACCTGATTCACTCTACAAAATCGTAAAAATAAGTGTTAACACAATTGTATTGGTCATCGTTTATTCTTCAGATAGGTTGTTAGAGTTTACATAAACCAATGTAACATAGCACATTGTTTATGTATCTTTTTTACACAGTGAATACATTACACCATTACAAACTATAGTGTGTAAAAGCGTTAACGTTTAGCATACAATAAGATTATTCCAGAAGAAGTGTGTTGTGTGTGAATCGGGTATTAGTCTAAAAATATCAGGGTATCATATTGAGGTTTTTCCTGACAGCAAACTCTCCTTCCCAAATCAGTGTAATATGGAAACTGCTAGTATTATTCATTTTTAACTGTTTTTACTTTGGTACCATCAGAAATTCATTCAACAATGAATAATAATAATAATAATAATACAAACAATAAAATCATAGATACCAACAAACAATTACAGTACCGAAGACAGTTCATTGATTGAAGGTGAATAATATAAGAATAATTACAACTTTCCTGAACTAGAAATGCGGGCAAGAAACATTTTCCTACGTTTATGTCTTTATATTAACCCTTACCTTTAAATGGTTGAATACCATTTTGACAGGTTCTTTGAGAGGTGCTGGTGTCATTGGGTCGTTGACTGACAGCGATATGATTCGAGAGTTCACAAATTGTTTATTCACAAGCGTATCCTTACGTTTCTTTGTCACGCCTAACAACTCTTCCATGTTATTGTATGCAAAGAATACTAGTTTGACCCTACCTACAAAGATGAAGAAAAAACACATTCTATTTTAAAATTTAATGTACTTTACTGTATTTTAATATCATGTTTTGCTTGTATAAAGAGTACAATTACTGTTTGAATGTATTTTAATATATTGCTTGTATAAGTATAGCAAGTATTATATGCCTACTATGTAGGTTTTATATGTACACTTATAATTTCTATTTATTTTTAACTTATAGATAATAATATCAAACCCAAATCCTATCAATTAAACACCACACCTGTTCAAATTACACATTATTAGTGAATTTCAAAATTTCAACAAACAAAATTACAATATGGTAGTGATATCAAAAGCAATAAATTTCATCCCACAGTGGACAGCGGCTGTTAATTTCCAAATCACATGTCATCATCATTAATAACATTTTGAGCTAATTTTTATCCATTTGACGACAGATGCACAGTTGTATGTTATTAGTCTGTTAATGACATTTGCAATGTGGTACTTAACTACATTAATTTAGCTTATAGATCACTATAAAACACATGACTACAGATTAGCCTATATAGCCTAGGATAGACAGCCTTACAAAGCCACATTATAAAAATACATATAACTAAAAGCTCCCTTGTGTACTAAAACAAAACATACATACATGTTCATAACGCTATTAGTATTACATTTTCATACTGGATAAGCTTTAACACATGATATTTTATGCGTGGATTTTTTTTTTTTGTAAAACAACCTATTAACATACCTGTATACTGTGTTTTAATATAATTTTATGTATCAAATGCTTTATTGAAAATTCATAAATACTATATACTGAATAATTATTTTATATTTTACATTTTTTTTCATATTTCAATTACATGTTACCTTGAAAATATGCATGAACAAAATATTGTGCATATACAGTATTTCATTTCTACTGACAAATTTAGTATCTGCACCATAATTACCTTGAGCAAGTCATATTTTGAAGAATTATTACAAAATACAAATGATGATATACAATCTTACCATTCTCTTGTTTATCTTGAATACTAGTCGATGATATTGTTATCCTGTCCTGGATGTTGTTCCATTGCTGAGCCAATACTGTGGTGTTGGGAAATTCTGGCGTCTTGGGAAACTCTAGGTCATATGTTGCCTTCTTCATCTCATGAACTACAATTTCCATCACTATTTGAAAAAGAAAATGAATTAATAACTCTGTTTCGCATACATAATGTTCACAAGTTTCGACTTGAATTAAATTGTGCACACAACATCCATTATTTTCAGAATTATTATATTTTTCTTTCAGAAATAAATTTTTAAAAAACATCATTGAAAATATACTATGCTGTTTTTTTTTTTAGTATCAATATATTTTTAGTTTCTTTTTAACTTTGCATTCAATAAAAAAACTATAATGAATATGATGTATTAACTTAAATATTACTTATAGCCACTTACAGACATTTTCGGCTCCACCATAAAAACTCCTTTCTTCTTTGAATGTATCGGCCATTAAAAATGCACTCTGTTCAATGGATGCCAAAAGGTTGGTGGCAGTGTCCGACTTTTCCCGAGTGGGAAGGTCCTGCCACGAAGACTTTCTTTTGTTTGCAAGCATGTTACTTCCAGTGGAAATAAAATTCTGAAAAATAAATGAGTTGATATGATATAATTATTATCATCAAACTGCATATTGGTAAAATCAAAGAAGAAAATGTTCCTCTTCCTTAATTAATAATAATAATAATATCAGAAAAAAACTAGTAGGCCTACATTCCTACAGGTGTAATATGTACACAGTATGTTTAGATAAATTTATCACTGATGATGGGAGAAGTTTGAATCTAGTTTTTCATTATAGGCCTACAGCTACTAATAAAAATGTTCAACATGGTAAGTTTAAAAGCTGCTGTTATTTTTCTCAGATGTCTTTTTATTTTCTTGTCAAGTTGCCCTTATCAGAAATCAAATTAACTGAAAAAACATTACTATCAAATTCAATTACCAATAAAGAACTTTCACAGTTTTGAGTTTGTATCATTTGAGAATGTGTCTTCACATAAAACTAAGCATCAGAGTTTATGCAACATACTGATGACAAGTTTTATTGCCCCAAAACATTTCTACTCAATTTGATAACACCAATTAAATTTACCAGAATCATGACTTTCAAATAAACAACATAACACAAATTACTATACATTTCTCTGCATCAAATATCATCATTATTGGCTAGCAGCAGAGATTCATGTCATCTAATATCAACTATCTGCCAACTATTTTACAAAATAGAAGACTAGTGTTCTAAGAAATTAAATTTAGAAAGTTCACTGCCCGATTGTCGCTTCATCTAAAAAAACGACAGTGTTTATAAGGTTAGATTGAAAAAGTGATAACTCTTTGATCCTTCATATGGAATCAATGATGTGAACATATTTGATGTAAGAATAAATGTTATGACGAAAAAGAACAAATTGAAACACAGATTTTGACATGAATTTTTTCTACACTTGATCCACCTGTTGTAAATGGAAGGAAGGGGATGGCAGCCTAAGATTAAAATCTTCACTAACAATTAAAAATCAAAGGTATAGATTCACTGTACGTATGCATAGGCTAACTTGGTTCACATGCTAGCCTTGAAAGAAATATAAGAAGATAAGAATTACATCATCATTGTTGTAAACAAGTACAGCATCTGTATAGAAATTATAGAATAATAGAGAAATATAGATATTTTTCAAACATGGCTACTAAGTATAAACTCTTTTTTTTTAAATGGTATCGTATCAGAAAAATAAATTTACATTATTGAACATTGACATTTAGATTACAACTTCAAAAAGCTGTTTACTTTGGTAGTGGTTATCAGGCCTTGTCTTTTTAAAATGTAGGTGTGCTACAAATTGCACTCTTCAATACATTTAGGGGTGCTGTAGGTGTGCCGTTTTATTTTGGTGTGTAGAAGTTTACCAAATTTAAGTGTGTTGTAAATCACACTCTTCAAGGGAAGTTTAGGAGTGTGTTAGGTGAATGATCGCACTCGCTCACCTCAGTAATCTGGGTGGTATATGCAGATTTTTCCTCAACAGTGTACTCCTCAATCTCAATCTTAGTTTTTTCTAAAGATGTTGACAAGATATTTACAACTTCAAGAACGTCGCCACCATATAGTTCACCTTCCTGATTGGTGGCTTCAGCTAATGCTGCAGTGACATCATTAGAGTTTTGGCCCATTTCAATCTAGAAAAATAGTCAACAAATATTTGCACATTAATATACTTGAGTCAAGAGGCTAAGATAAGGGGCGCCACAATCCAAAGCCATATAATTTCCACAGACTCTCCTCCATTGTTCTGGTGGTAGAACACGTCTTAAAAATTGAAGGTCCATGAGTGTGATTCCACTTATTATAATTTATGTACATGTTGTGATGTTACCTCAGTGTATAAAATGTACTATAACAGTGTAGTCATTACGAATATGGCCTTTTATAATTGATTCAATATAAAGTTTTATTTAAAAATCTCCATAAAATGATCATGTTAGACTCGGGAAAGATCTTACCATCTTTGTTATATTATTAACCCATGGTGATACGCAATTACTCAAATCCGGTCCTGATGGAGGGAACCATTGAGCTGGACGGCCAACACATGCCCACTGAGCCAAACCTTTTAAAAAAGAAAACAAAAAAACCTTTCATAAACATAAATACGATTTTAATCACACTGCAGTTATTAAACAGAGAGTCAAAACGTTATATTAGCAATGGCGTAATAAAAGTTGATTGACTGCAGTCAAGATTCTAATATATAAAATGTAATGTACCATATCATTAAAGATCCACAAACAAATCAAATAGAAGGATATTTTGATCAACATATATATGAAAACATATGGTGTAAACATATTTGTCAAAATATTCAGGATTCGAAGTATAAAGTTGATTTGGCAGGAACAAGCTAAATTCAAAAGTATCATCTACAGGTTTAAGCCAACTTTCTGGAGCACATTTTTTGGTTGGTCGATTATCTTATTGTCGGTAAAAACAGTAAAATTACATTAGTGGGTTATTGAACAGTGTGAGCATGGAGGTATAACAGTCAATAATTTTATACATTCATTGTGTGGCCTTTTACTTGTAAAATAATTGTACATTATATACATAAATCTATACGTTGTATAATAGATCTTACCTGTTGTACCTTCAGGACAAGGTGCATCTACGATCTGTCCTGATCTTGTAGCTTCCCAGGTGACACCTCGCTGAACCTCCTCAGGGCATCGGTAAACTTCAATAGATGGCTCTGTCACTTTGTTAGTTACTACTGTGAGGCAAAAACAAATAATATTCTTTTTGAAATATTAAAATCATTTTTGACAGATGAAGGATAACAATACAATTGTTATGCTATCCCTGGAATTATAATTATCATGTCAGAGTTGTATTTTATTTCTTATCTATCATCCATTAATAGGAATAAATGGAATACTTATTAGGAATTTCATTTTTACACTAATAACAAATTTGTTAATATAAATATTTATATTTTAAAATAAATTGTGTAATTTGAAAGTTAAAATCTACTTTTGATTACTAAAGTTAAGCAATGCAAAATTCACTAAGGAAATGGTATTACTAATATTTTTATAATCATCTCCATCATTGCTATTATTAATATTAATCATTATAAAAACTAGAAATATAACTTATTAGAACTACTGCATATACATTGTCTACTTTTATTAGATTACTTATTATATTAAATAATACTATAATACAAGAACAGTTACCGCCCAGTTTACCTCGTTTTGGAGTAGTTGGCATTTTAGTGGTCACCTTTGCAGATGTTTGACGATCTACAGTAATTTGCTTATCATCATCATCACCATCTTCATAGAGAACGGTTGTTTCACTTAGTGGTGAAACTGTTGTCCTGGTCTGGATGTGACCGGGTTCATAAAACGCTGTAGTGGTCGACTTAGGGGTGGCCCTGAGAGGTTCAACTGTAGTGGCTATATGAATGCAATTAATTTTACAGATTTATCAAAATTTAATATTATATCATATATAAATTAGCTTAATATTATATCATATATAAATTAGCTTAATATGTTACCAAATTATTCTTTAGTTCTACATCAAATATTTTGATGTTCTTGTGATACCAAATTTATGTATTTCTTGATAAATTGAAATATAATTTAATTAATACTTTTACCAGAAATTTGCTATTGCACTTTGTGAGATCATCTAAATTAGGATTAAATTTAAAGTATTAAAATGGCTTAAAGTAAAACAAAAGAAACAACTTGTTTTTTTTTTTAATATTTTGAACCAGAAAACCAAAAAAATAAAAAATGTTAAATATATTTGGAACATTATTTAAATGTTTATTTTTTATTATTCATTACACAGAAAATATACTTTGATTTAAAGTGGCCAATAAATTGTTACTTCTATGGATAAAATAATGAAAAAAGAAAAAACAAAAATTATCCGCAAGATCTATCATTAAGACATGCGGTATCAAATTTAAAACATTCTTCCCTTTAGAATTAGTCAATTTCTTGGTTACATAAGAATTAAATATGTTAATTTGAAATAATTAAATCCTTGATGTCTCCCTAAAAATGCAATTGTTATCAGGTTATTTGTCAATCAAACCAATTAAAATGGGGAAAAAGGATGGTTATGTTTAATTGTACAAGGTGCATGCTTTAATTTCCAACTAAAAGGTAAGTATAAATAGAATTTTCATAGTATAAATTTAGTCTTTTTAATTTGTGTTATATAACTAACTCTGTGCATGTGACGGAATGTTAACGTTTCATGTGTAGCAAGTATAACAACTTCAGGTTTGTGATCCTTCTATGTTAACATACAACCATAATTTTACTTTCAATTTTCTAATAAAAGATATATAATAAAGTTTAATCATGATATTTATAATTTAGTTTGAAGGCTTTTGATATTCTTGTTTTACAACAAGGGTTATACACATTTGTAGCAATTTCATTACAGAAAAAAAATTATTTGGTAAATATTTGAAGTTCCCATTGCATATTTTTCTGTAAATATATTATACATATAAGTACAAACACTTTAAATTTACAATTTATGAATCAATAGTATTTAAATATATGTAGCTCAAAACATTTTTTTCAATTTTACATAAAAAATAAAAAAATGTAAAAAGCATAAAGAGGATAGCGTTTGATGTTTGCAAATGAATTATGGGAAATATGAGAGACTGGACACTGACATACTTACTCAATCGTACTCGTGGTACACATACAAATTGAACTTCCAAATATTTGCTGATCTTAGGGCATGGGTCACCTCGGAATTCTGACACACTTGCCTCAATCGAGCAAGAATTACGATCGTCACATCTGAATTAGGATCCAAAGCAACATGCAGAGTCGTTATTAGCAGTTAGTGAGGGGCGTGTTGAACAACATGCTCATAATACGTGCGGTGGATTAAATTAAAATTTTGATATAAAACACATTACTAAAAACATAAAAGTGTTTCTTTTATACCTAAAAATATCTAAAAATTGAATATTTAATATTTTTTGATGTATTATATCAAAAACTATTTTTTACATTACAATAAACCATTACTTTTTATTTACTAAATATTTAAAAAAAAATCAACTTTTAAATAACCATTAAAAACCAATACTGAAATCTTAAAAAAAAAAACACTACAAATGATTATAAAAGTCAAGAACATTAAAAAAGGTACCTTAGTAATTAAAAAAGATAAATAATAATAATAATTAATATCTGATTGTTCGGCATATTTTAAATGTAATAACAGTAAAATTTAATTAATTAAAAAAGTGATGCCCATTAAATTAGTTGACCAAAGTAAAAAACCTAGATCCAGAATCAAACTGTTAAATATTCATCATTTACAATAAGTTATCTGTAAAATAATCTAGGGATGAATAACATTACTTATTTTATCTGATTTAAACTGTTAAATGCTTAAACAAAGTTACCTAGCAGAGATTCAAAATAAGCAACAGTAGGCCTAATGAAATAATCATAACACAAATATAAATCGGGAGCCATCTTCGATTTCACTCAACCTTTCTATAAAGCCTTGACGATGTAAAGCACATATAAGGGACACTGGATCTCGTAAAGATGACAGCGGAACAAACAAATCATCTTTAAAAATTGCCGACAACCTTTTGAATATTTCCTATTATCTCCAATTAAAGTTAAAGTAATTTGACAATACCGGGTACTTTACCCTGGATTTTGTTCTTCATTACCTCTATGGAAATGATTTGTTTCCTAATCAAGTCAAACTTAATGACAGTAAAGGACATTTTACTTCCACATGTAGGCCTATGCCCCAAATAAATGTTTGCCCTAAAATATCCACTCCTGTATCAATATTGCAAAATGTTACTTATATATATACTAATATAATCATGGAAGACATTTAACTGGACCAACAATATTTTTCAGGTGAATTTATGCTAATATTACAGTATATACACACAAAAACTACATCTAAAATGATACGAAACTGATGTTCAAGGAAGGAATAATACTGTAATATATCCTAAATGGAAGGAATAATACATCTTTACAGGATTCAGTTGCCAGTATACAAACATGTGATGGATTAACACTATTGAATTGGGATCAAAACATTTCCAAACACCCCACCTGCAAAATGTGCAAATAGTTTATCCTTTCCTGAATTGATCGGAAGAAGTATAACTTTAGCATACAGTGTCAATTTATCATCTATTGTTTAAAGATCTATTTGGAATAGTTTAACTCAAATCATACCAATTTTCCAGTTTTAATCTCACAGGTGCCAAATCTCAAATGAGTATAAAATCCCAAGGCTAGCACCTTGTCTCACAACTACATAAACTCTCACAAAGTGATAGTCAATGTTACTTACTTGCTCGGTCATATCATTTTTTAGTTAGCTTATGTTTTCTAATGTTGGATTTGGTTTGAAGAAACTATGAACATTAACAAAATATACCAAAAGCCAAAAAATTCCAACATTTTGTTTTGGCAATAAGTCCAAGAATTAAAGATGGAACAAGAAATGTATAATGAATTGAAAAGTAACCAGTAAGTATATGTCTTATAATTAATAAACTTGGGTGTAAAAATCGTTTCCCATAGGAGGATGATTTCCTGTCTGTACCATATGTCATGTTAACTAACATGTTGGGTATAACCATTTGGGAATGCTATTCATAGGATATGTGATCTAAAAACCTTGTTAAAAGTAGGTTTTGAGCTGTATGACTGTAATTGTGCTGGCCAAAGGTGTGGCCTGGGCCGGAGGTGTGGCCTGGGCTACCCAGGTAGGTTTGGCAGGACAAATAAGAGAAATAATTTTGGTTGCCTTCATTCATACATAAAAAAGTACTGTAGAGATCTTTATACCGTAATTAAATATTACAGCCACCTACACAAATCAGTCTTAATTAATTATTGCATACCAGAGGCAGACTTCTCAATCTAAAGCTTACAAGGGACGGTAGGGCTTAAGACATAAAGCCTATCTGAAATATACAGAAGAGAAGAACAAAGACCTTAAATGCCTTTATGGAGAATTCTGCGAAACAGCATAAGTTGGCTGCTAATTAAATGATGTTGAAGATTAACAATTCTAAGCATTGTGCGTCCCATTGGTAAATAACAGTAATAAAAGTACCCATTAACTTGATGTACCAAGGGTTACAGGTCCCAGGTCTTTAGTTGTTTTTAAAATTAATTAGTGTTCCATGACCTTCTTATCAAAATTAACGTCTCTCATTGTTGTGCTATGTCAACATAATGTTAATGACGGCGAAATGTCCCCAATAATGGGGATAGCTATGAAAACAAGTAACAAATAAGTAACAGTATGATGCAAAACAATGGAAGAAATTTGCATAATTTAGAATAAAGGCTCCTAATTAGGAAAACGAAGCCAATTTTAATGAATTACTTAATGTTGAATAACTACGTAGAACATCTATGAAATTATTTTACTGTAACTGATATGATTTTCATCTAATAATTTTTCTCCTTCCTGGGAGTATATTGTACAAACAGCTACCAAATTAATATAAAAAGCTATCTTACTTTATTGTATGTACACAATTATAAACTCTATGCTATGTACTAATTCATGATTGATTTAATTTCAAGGGACTCATAAGTTATATACTAGAAGAAAATAATGATACATGATATATCTAGGTGCGTACTTCCAGAAAGGTGTGACAAGAAATGATTTTGACAGCATAACCTTCTACAATAACAACACCTAAACTACCAGATTGTATTCCAAAATTACTAATGCCCATATAAACTTTCACGTTATAAACTATTATAATTTGTTTCATAAAATTGAAAAAATTTAAACAACATTTACTTTCCATTTTTGTTTGGATTGCATCCCTATTATTATACAATCGTCTAATTGTAATTAAACACACTAATGATACTGTTTAAGTTTTGAAAAGAAATTAAACAAATCAAAACAGCAAATGTCACATATACAGCAAAAATCATTTTTGTATGGATTGCTAAAAATAAATCTACAAATATAATGTTACAGCCAAATGAATTGAAAGGAATCTATCAGGGAATGTTAGTTAAAACTAAAACAATTAGGTTTTGTTTGAGTGCAGTCCTGAATGAATTCATGCTTGTTTTTGCCATAATTCTGGTTGCATTCAACGGACTGTTGCGCCCTCATGCGGAGACGTGGGAGAATTACCAACTTACCATCTCTTTGAACACATCTCATGGTCACCTCTAGGTACTTTATCGTACCGGGGCAAGGATCCCCGCCAAATAAACTTGAATTGGCAGGGATTGAACAATGTGTTTTATTGTCACACCTAATACAGTCATAAAAAAAAATAGTTTTACATACAATTTCTATCTTTATGGAATATTTAAGACAAGAAAATATGTCAAAAATGACCTAAATCAGAACACCTCCAAATAACAAAATAATAAATAAAATTAAGATTAAATTAATCTATCGGAGAAAAAACTATTATAACAGCACAAACTTCTTAAAATAAAATTTGTTGAGCAATAATATGAACGCTACCAGCATATGAAAAAATGATATGGTACACATTGGCACAATGTCAATATTGGCATATTAAAATATAATGTTTGCTTAATAAAATGCTACATTATGGTTTATCTGCATAATTAATAAGTTAACCTAGTTTGATTATTATACTAATATACCGCCTAAAAAATGTCTAATAATTAAATTATTTAATTTAACTATATTATATTCTTTATGAGATGAAAGAAGAACAACAATCTTACCTTTGAGATACAACATCATAGGAGTAAGGCATCCAGAAACATTTATCATTTGTTTCGGGAATTCCTGAATATATACACGTTTTCAGATCCGTGCGGCCGTAGTTTGCTTGTTCAACGATCAGTACATATCCTACCGGACAACGTAGGTCCATGGTACTTCCGTCACACACACTTGAGAAATATACAAGTCCTCTATCGTTAGGATCACGTTTGATACGTTGTTGGGGTACACCATAACTAGAACTTAATGGAACAGCTGGAAAAACAAACGGAATAAACATTTTAAGAATGATTTCATTGACTGAGAGGTTTGAGTTTTGCCATTTGTTTTACTATTGAATTGATCACTATGTAACATGCTTTACTGCAGTGCTAGCCTATGCTCATAGTGTGTAGATCTTATCAAGTGTTTGAATTTGTTGTTCCATGATCTGAGCTAGTATATCTAAAAGTAAATATCAAATTAGCTTTAAAAAAAAAGGTATAGTTTAGAAATAATATTGTTGTTGGTAGAATACAGTTTACATGGTGAGTTTATAGTTTCAATCAAACATTAATATTAATATTATTAATGTTTGACATTTACTTCGCCTTCAAACTGAATAGTTTGCATTATATTCTTGGTCATTAAACCTTACACTAATACTGTACATACAAACTCATCATCCCCATACTAGTAGGAAATGTCATCAAAGTATTTTAATATTCAGTAATTTAATTAATTATCCAACAGATAATCTCATATTCCATTTGATATTCAAGTACTGTATTGCATGACAAGTCTCTTGTGATATGCAGTTTATTGACTTTTACATTTATTGACTTTTTATTGTACAACTGCAACAGTTACTTACAGTAGGTCTAAACCTTGGGTGTATAGATTTGTTTAAAAAGAAAAGGATGTTTGTACAACTGAATTCAAAGCATGGATGAATTTTCCACTGACTCATTAATAACTACCCCAGCACCCTATGAATAAGAGTTGGTATGATGTTTATTTATTTTCAATATAATAATAACAAAGATTATATTGCTTATTTTCAGTCAAAGAACATTTGGCTTATGGGACACTTTCCCTTGAAATGAACAAGTGGAACAATTTTTTTTGTATTCAGTATATTGCACAGAGGCACCTTACAAGGTGGAACCACCTTAGCTTCAAGGCACCTCAGATTAACAAATGCAACATTTTAAAACCAAAAACTAACAGAAACATCAATCAAATCTTCCAGAATTAACAAGAAATATGTTTGATCGTTTTACAACTCTTATTGATACTTTGATACTGGTACTTTTTTTATGAACCACAGAAAAACAATAATTCTTTTTATATTAGAATCTTTCTTGAAATGTACGATATTGCTGTGCATTTCTCTTTAAATTACAAGAATTTAGAATTTCTGTAAGTGCTTTAAATAAACAATCATTATCAAGTATTGACTGCTGTAAATTAAATGCATGATAAATGAAGAAATGAATTACACGCTACAATTTGATCAATAACTTTAACTGCATTTGAGATTTATTTCTTCTTTATTATATTAACGGCTTTGTTACAGCTTTAATGTTAGAGTTGAATACAATTTACAACATCAAGACAGTAGGCCTACAAAAAGCATGATACAGTATACAGTAGAGCCCCTCCAATTAGGGGACAATTTCCTATGAAACAAACAAGGGGAAATTATACGTTTTAACTAATGACCAAACCCTGTATTTAAGGGGACACTTTGTCTGGTCCCAATGGTGTCTCCTGACAATAGGAGTACTGTAGAGTAGTATTCAGTATAACATTAATAAAAAACATTTTAAAATTGTATGTGCATAAATATCGTTGCATAAAGATATTCAAACAAATAGTTATCTAATATTCCTATTCTAATTATCTTATACTTGAAATTTGTACAATTTTTATAGCACTGTCTGCTAGTTAATTCTAATAAAAATGTGACAAAAAAACTTTCAATGAATTTAATTAAAAGAGTGTGATGTTGCTCCTACATGCACACTGTTGATTTAGTAATGCAGAATGCATTTGACCTTAATTAGAATCCCACTGGATTCGACAAGTTTTTAACTGACTGATTTCAGCATGAGATATTTGAATGCGGTCAGATCGCTGCAGGTAACCGCCGCCCTCGTAACACTACTTGGTAGTCATCGCACTGGTCGTTGTTGTTGGAGATTGAAATGAAATCCTACCAAGGTGTGGCAATGAAATATGCTTTATGGTATGTGATATAGGACAAATCACCTTCTTTATTATAAGCTAGCTCTTCCATCTATTATCTCTTCCTGGCATAGATTTCTTCTTATATTACAGTAAATCATTCTAGTTTCATTTTTGTATAATTTACTGAGTTTTGTATTGTACTTTATCATCTAGTATTACCTGTACTTTATTGTGTTGTTTAGTAAAATTTTTTCTTGTATGCAATATAAGGAAAGTTTAGCAACATTAATAACTTTTAATCAAACATTTCATAGGAAAATTTCTTGAAGGTTGATTAAACCAATGTTTGTCCTAATTATATAAGCCAAAGCCCTTAAATCAAAGTATGTTTAAGTTGAACAGTTTTACACTAAAGATTCACTTTGAGCCGGTTGACAAACGTTTAATCGTTGCATTAGTATGTATGCTTTCTATACCGTCCGTTCTGTTAATTATACAGACTGTATTTGGATGAATTAAACGCCGTCTAAAGTCCCGAAACAAAAGCTCGCAATTAGCTATGGTAGGTGGTCATAAAGCGTATTATAGTAAGATTCTGGTGATTGGTGAAAGGTGAAAATAGTTTGGCTTGAAATTTTAAACTTGTTAGATGAACACTGGGGATTGAGCAACCATTACTAATTGAATCTCCGACTAACTGTACTTGATTCAATCGCTTAATAACAAACATTGCTACAGTATTCCGAATGAATCAATCATAGAATCTACATGGTATGATAAAGAGTTATATTTTATTGATTGTAATTCTTTGAAATAATAATTTATGTTGTTAGTCAGTGTAATAAATGGATTAGTTATGGATGAATCATGTAATGGGGTACCTGTATAGGAAATTTCCTACATGTCCAGGAACGTGAAGGAGGTAGAATACAGAATGATTTTTAAAAAGATGACAAGCAATGATGAAAAATGATAAAAAGAAGTGAAAGAATAAATTTGAAAAACAATGACAAGGGAAAACAAAAACAAGGAAAAATAAAAACGAGAAAAAACAAAAACAAAGAAACACAATGATAAGTAAAAACAAAGTCAAGGAAAAATTATGTTAATTTGGCAAATTGTTAATTAGGAAAAATGATAACAGTGATAAATTAAATACAAAGTTTATCATAATTTCAGTAAATTCTAAAAATTAGCTCAAGTAATAAATATTGTAATGATTTAAGTGTTTTGTTAATAGCTAGGTACAGTAGTTTACTGTTAATTAATTTAGCCTACAATACCTTATAATGTACAGTATAGTATGATAATAAGACACATGGCAATCAGATGTTTTTGTTATTGTCTACTACACACAACATGTGATTTCATCATGTAATCATGTAATATCAAGTACTCTCAATCTGTTACCTACCACATAGCTATTACCTTGAGCATTTATATTTTACCATAACAACACCTTTCAACAAAGACCTGTCATTAGTCTATTTTCTTTGTTCTCAATGTGGTTAATTAGCTATTGCACTCCAATGTGTTTATACTGACAGTGTTATGATATAGTGGTGGGCTGTATTTATGTATAAATGTACTGGGTATAGCCCTAGTTCTTTTCAACTTAACGATTGAAGAGTTTAATGCAAAGCTAAGTGGATCGTTAAACGAGTTCCTTCCGATAGCATAACATAATCCACTAGTAGCATGTGGCTAAACTAATCTACTAAATTGTTCAGACTGTATACAGTAGGTTGGTACTATTAATGATGCTTGTCAAAACATAGCATTCAGATTAAAATAAAAGAATATACTGTACTTACCTGAAATCTGGAAAGTGACGAGTATTGCGATGAAAATAATATAAGTTTGCGAAGATGTACAAGTCTGTGAAATTATTGCACTAGAAATAGCCATTTTGGTAGATATCCAAGGAATCCAAATAAATAATTTAACAATAAGAAAACTTCTACTTTTTTAGCAGTATACCAGTGATAATGTTATATCGATGCTGTGTGTAATCCAAGGCATCATAGTATATTATTCATCATAAGAGCAAAGCCAACATAGCGGTGGCAAGTGATCAATAATGTCCAAGTAGATTCTTGTGCAAAGATTATCTTGTGTTAGCCCTCAAGCCGTTGAGCTTTTCTGCATCAGGAAACTTAAATCCCACTCAGAAATCAGTAAAAACTACTGGCAAGTGACAAAGGCTTGACCTTATGACCTGACGATGAAAAAGAAAGTCTCACATTACAAAATGATAGAAAATATATGAAATCTGCAAGTTGTTGTTGTTGATCTCATGGTTATTCTTTCTCTGCAATATAGTTCTATAGATAATAATGCAAATGAAATACAATAAAATGTATACAATTTCTAGAGTGTATATCTTTTTAATAATATTGAGAAATCATTTCAACAACATACAATTCAATAAAATTAAATCAATTTTTATTGTTTAAAGAAACAATAGAACATTTCTATACTTGGCTATAATATAAGCAAATATATTATGCTACCATAGTAACTGATAAATAAAAAATAACATCGATACAATAGCTTCATTTTTCTATAGAATTAATTATGCCTTGTTAAAAAAAACTTTATTGACGCTGGGAAAATCCATGATTTTAGTAAGAGAGAGAGTTCATTAGATACTATATTAAAGGATATTTTATGACAAAGATACTAGGGATGTAGGGCTTTGGAGATTGATTTACAGACAGCTAGTTCAATGAAGAGTACAATACAATAGTTTGGTAAATAAAAACCAAAATATTGACAGAATAAATGAATGAATGAATGCACTATACAATTTCATGCATCATCAGTCCACAGAAAGCATCTGAGGTGAAAATATGAAACTTGGTCAATCAATAGATTGAAGCAATAAAAACAATGGAACAGCTTTAGAATATGGACTTTTCAACCTGACTGCAGAAGCACAGCCTTATTTTATATTACTAGTTATTATATAATGTAGACCATGTCAGAATTTGTAATATCGCTGTTAATGTTGTTACAATCGCATGGCAATGAACAAACTAACAACTCAGCAGCTGGATAAACTGCCTTTTTGACGTCAACATCAATCGTCAAACGATTTTGATTATTTAGAAATACAAACTTGCCGGGAGAATGTTACATTGTAAACTTTCAAATTATTGATCACTTCAGAAAATTAGAAAATGAAGATTGTAGTAATACTGAGTAATTGTAACCTAAAAATATCCATGCGTTTTAATAAAGTGAACAGCAAAGCACAAAGTAGAGTAGTAGATCGTGATTGAATCAAGGTTGCAGTCATTATAAAGGATAAGTGCTTCGTTTGTTCACATACTAAAACAAAAATTAGATAACTAGTCAAATATACTAATATCTATAACAGAAGTAGACTGAAAAGGTTCAACTTTGTCTTTTTTAATGGTTTAACTTTTAAAAAGAAACAAAATAACTGTGACATCCTAATATTAGGTTTTAGAAACAAGTACTTACAGTAAAATGCAAATACAGGTAAATTTATTATTATAGGGTCAATACATGCATGTTTGTAATTTCAATAATCATAAGCTTATTTATCAAGGATATGATATCGTGAACAATGATCTGAAATACAGGGTAGATGACAACAACTTTAAAAATGTGGATATATTTAAATCTACACGTGAAGGTAATCAGAAGAACCTTTAAGTTTCAATTAAGTTCATTAACTATAAATACTTAGATCAATAAGCCAATTCATCAATGTTCCTATGTTATAGAAGGAAGCAATTAATAAAATTTACTAATACATCAACTAAGGCATGTGTTCAATGACGTCAAACTTGACAAAATATTGTTTAATAAATAATAGAGGAAGACTAATTCTTAGCTAACAGACAGTTGGGAATTTTGCAGGGATGCAATCAAGAACATCAATTACACATAGCTCAATGCTATACAGTTTCAGGCCCTAATTGGTAAAACTATAGAATATATGTAGGCTCATAAATCATTCACTATCCAACTCCTCTGGGTCAAGTCCCCCACTGAAGGCAGTACAATGAGAGGCTGTCCATTAACTTCCAAGGATGTATCAGTGTCATATGGAACACATACACACTCAACACCTTCTTTGTGTTTTACACCCACTGGCATTGTATAAGATGTATTCAAGGACATCATATTATCTTTTACTATAAATCAAGAAGTATAATATCTTGTATCATATATCTCGTCTTATATCCATTAAAATAGACAGTTATATCAATTTATAAAAGATTACACGTATGCTGTATAAAAAAGTTAAAAATCTATCATATCATTGATGATACCTTTGTTCTATCACTTTTGGGTGCACAGCCATATCCTAAAGATAGCTCCATCCCATAATACAATGAATGAACTTCAATAGAAAATGGCTAATGGCACATAAAACTACATAAACACTATGGACCTAATTGATAGGTCCAAAACCTTTATAAAGTAAAAAAAAAAAAAAAAAAAACATCTTTGCCTGGAACTGGTCCAAACTTTTGGAGGATAACATCACCACACTTGGCCTCACTGATGATAGTCCCTGGTGTCCAAGCTAGCTAGTTAAATGGTATCTATTCAGTCAAGGTTAGTATGCATGGTGTTATGAAATGTTACAAAATTACATTATGGATATTATATTAGAAAACCATCCATGGATGCAATTTAGCTGATAAGTATTAAATGGAAATGCATTAAAACCACGCAATTTACCCCCAGTTTACTGAAAGGTTGAAGGACATATATCTGTTCATTACATTGCATAAAAATACAATATGGTAAAGAGTAAGCAACTAAACATTTGTCAATACTGTAGTGATTTTTACAGTGACAGGTACTGTAGATAGTATACATCATCCATGTATGGATAGTAACTCCTTTACAGTTATTATCGGGGATGACACCCTATTCTATCTTCTTATTTAATCCCTTCAAAGGATACAACACAGGATACAAAGATGCCACATACAAATGATATAATCTTTTTTGTTTTACTTTTTGCATTAATAAAGAATGACAAATTATACATAACATGCAGTAACATAATCCATTATAAAAACTTGCATCAGTCATACACTAATAAAATACTTTTAGAATGTCTCTTTAAATTAATATCCCCAATTCACCTGTAAAAGGTGGTTCAATAACAGGTTAAACATTCCAAGGATAGTAAGGTGCTATATAAATATGACACCTCTATATAATATTATAATACATATTGCATGAAATAATGTTATTTTGATTCCCAATGGCATAAACCAGAATATATTTCCTTTTTGACAACAAACTCCATGTATTACATATTTTTCAATCTAGCTAATAAACTTGTTTTATGAGATGCAAGTTTTATTTTATTACTAGAGAACACAAGCAATTTTTTTAGTAACAAATGGTGAGTAGGAAGAAAAACAGACTGAATACAGTGTACCACAGTAGGACACAAAGAATGTCTTTATTTTAAGTTATGGTAAACACCTTCATTTTCAATATTTAACAATCTAAAAATAAATACTAATATAGTAATAGGTACCACACTGTAAATTTCAGATATTTTCATACTTCTTTTATTAAAAACATTTTCCCTATTATTTGCATCTTGCTACTGTCATTGCACAATGACAGATAGCAATTTAATGTACTACATCTGACACACTGTAACTATAGATTACTAATTTATGGAAATCACAGTCATCATAATACTCAAGTTCAACAACGCTTTATCCAGATTAAAAACAATCAAAATGAAATGTTACTCATTGAAATGTAGGTCGAACATAAAACCACAGATAATAAATTTGCAGTTCAGTAATTATTCATGTACTGGGATAGCTGTAATTAATCAAAATATACCTAATATAAAATAATAGAAACAAACTGATATAAAAAAACTTTTATTACAAAGAAAAACTGAAATCAAAGTATTACTTTTTAGTATAACCACTAAGTAAATGATATGCTACATGAACAACTATACAGAAAATAAATTATTAAATGCACTGATTATCCCTCTCACTATGTGGAATAAGTTTTATACTAAATTAAATTAACTTTTATTATAAAAACATATCAACCAATCTAGGGTTAGAATGCTTCTGGCCATAAATTCTAAAAACAAATTGCAAATTAAAAATATATTTATCGTTACATGTTGATTAATACGATAATAAATTTGTGCTTGGTACAGGTGGTTTATCAACAAACAAAATATATTTGCCTACGGTTAGAAATACCAGTACACGTACTATTAATAATACAAGTTATTGAATAACTTGTGAAGGCCACATCAAACTAACAAAAACAAATTGGAAAAAACCACAGGATTTTATTTGTAAAGGTAGAATTTTAAAAGCAACCATGTGGAATATACACATAAGGCTATGCTGTAGGGTGAATTGAAAAGGAGACGAAGTTCCCACAGACGTTTAGATAGTTTAACAATAGGTGATCATTTTATTATGGTAAGTATACAGTAATAATAATGTGAAACTACTACCATTTACCTATCATTGACTCTTTACCTATGAATTTAAAATAGCAAACTGCACATTGAAATACAACTATACATTATGTTTTACATAAACATATATCATACAAAAATTATCTTCCCACATATTACATTTTATTGTGAGCTTGTATATGTCTTTCATCTTCACACTTATTACTGTACCATTTATTGTAAGCTTGTAATGTCTGACATCTTTAGCCTTATCAAACAAATTAGGACCAATCAATTGGGTCCCAAAAAGGTAATTTGTTTATTTAACTAGAGCATTTTATTATGACTAATGATGTATATATTGGACCAGTAATTTCAATATAAATATTAAAGACTACCTAATACTAATAGGAATTTTATTTTCTCAGATATTGTTTAAACTATACTGTATTTCAGGACATTGAATTAGAATCCAGTCTCTCTCACATGAACATATCACAAGTAAATGACAGCAATATTGTTTTTCTTTCTTGTTGATATTTTGGTGTCATTACAATCATTATGTTAAAAGGCAAACTGGTATTTGTACAAGCATGACCAAACTCACCAATATCCGCCATTCAAATTTTCCCAATATTTGTTTAATAACTGCTGCAGTCAAATGCTATAACATCCATGGTCCAGTAGCTAATCATATTAAATCATAACTAATAATATATGAAGTTGATTACTTAATGTTTATAACAGGTTGCTGTTAGTGCGACTGATGACTCTTAACCACCAACGCATCCTTAGTTTGAATAGCTTATCGATAGTAGTACTCTGCCTCACTTCAGCTGATAGAAATATCGCTATGGCGCTCTGCACACAATGAGAAGCGATATGGCTGAGTGACCACATTGTTACAACAAATGAACGGCTTTGTCAATGGATCTTTAGCACCATTAAAACCAAATAGTATAAAGAAAAAGAAAATCTCCTATAATGTTTTTCGATCCTGTCATTTAAATATTATAAACAAGTTATTATCGAAAATCTAATGATGATGATCCATTGCAAACAACAAAATGGAAAAAATAAAAGTAAAAAAAAATCCTGTTGCTGGTGTGTGAACAAAATGTTTTTTAAAAGAAAATATTATATGGATAAATCTAATTAAAGAATACATATTTCAATTTTAATTTACTATAAATTGACCATGAATAATTTAAATTACGGTTAGCCGAATTCTAATTGTAGTCAAAAATATTCAATAATTAGGATACCTATATATGTGATATGATTATGATTAAATCTACTCCAAATGTGACTAACACAGAATGAAAGTAAATAGTAACAAAGGAATACAAAAACTAATGACATTGAGAAAAGATAGAAGATTATGACAGACCAAAGTGGTATGTCATTGTTGTTTTAACAGTGTGAATGTAAAACTAAATTGGCTCTGTAAAAATTGACTGAATTCAGCTACAGAACAATGAACAACTTTAGGTACCGGTAATTGGAAAAAAAGTATATGTGTTTTAAAAGCATTGTTGGGACAACTGCTTTATTAGGTTTATCTATTTAAATCAATGTTTAATTTGAACTACTATTGTTGCACTTACGGTAGTATTATTAAGGCAAAAGAATTCCAAAATAACAAATTAGAAAATTTAAATTATTGTAAACAAGTTTATCTATAAATCTAGCCATATAATTTTTATGCGAACTCCTAATACAATATTCTATCTTCCAAATTGTACACAGAATATTTTGATTGGCGATCATTCTGTCCATGGAGGAAAGAATAATTCCGTCTGATCAAAATCTGTATTTATTTATTATCTAACTAATCCATGACAGCCTAGGGTATTGGTACTCTACTTATTAATCTTATATACCACATTTTCAATCATCACTAATTTCAAGATTTCACAAGAATGCATTTTCGTTCATATTTTTAAATTTAGATACAGTATAGGGAGTTCTTGGCGCATATACAATCTAAGATCATTAAAGATAAGTTGTTTACATTCCTTCTTTGGCCTTTATATTAGTAAAGCTAATTCACCTAAATAAAATAGCAAGAGTCGGTATAACAAAGGCTGATAACTCATTGAATTTAAATCTTAATACAAAGGGCAAACTACAAACAAGTTCACGGATTGTGTATTTAAAACCAATAAATAAACTTTAGCTAATTAAACACAAATGTATCTTTTAATCAAATCTCAATACTGTACTTATAGTTTTTATGTCCAAAATATATATAAATAGTGTAATACGATTAAAGACCGTCTGAATCTGGGTTTTGATTATATCAATCAACATGTTACAATTACTGTACACTGTTACAGTGACAGTAAATAACTACCAGTACGCCTTATATAGAGTAATGAATGCGAAAATAAAAGTTGGCTTATTTAAGATTCTGCTATGCAGATACCACAATTTAGACCATTAGTTGTTCATGGCCTCATTCTGGCTTAATAAGTGTTGATACTGTGTAGTTCTGTGTTGCATACTTAAAGATATTTTCAGGCCAATGTTTTTTCCTGATAATTTCCAAACCTCCTGATTAAAAGATTCCTTCATAAATCTAGTGACCAACTAGTATAAACAGATATCAACAATGATAAACATAATATACTTTTATTGCCTTTCAAAATTCAGGTCAGTTTCAAATATTGTCTACAGATAATGAACTAGCTTAGGCAGACTTTATATAACAAATTCTGCAAAGGTTTTTTCAAAGACATGCTGGTCATGACAGTTATTGTAGGGAGGTTTAATAGTTGATCTTAAACAACAAGGCTTTACCCACATTGCTTGTCAAAGTATTCTATCACTAAATTAGAATCTCTATCTATCTATTCGAAAATAGAAAAGTTGGTAATTCCTTCATAGATCATATGATAGGTTGCCAGGAAGTTAATTTTACTGGTGATTCACAGTTCAGTGTATGAAAACTGTTTAAGATACACTATACAGACAACTGGGTTGACCTACGTTTAACAAGGCACAAAACAAACCTACCAGGATATAAATGACTTATAATCATTATTATTTAATCAATCAATCAATCATTAAAATATTATGGCAATGTATATGACTCCTACTCCTACTTGGTGCCTGTTGTCAACACCCTAAGAAGTCACATTTTAGTTTTTGCGAAGTCATACAATAGTAACAATTAAATTAATTACCAATGAACCCTCATCCATCCTTTTAATAATACACAAAAGAAAGCAACATCAATCAACAAAATAAGATTATTAATTATATATACAATTAAATTATATGGCATAATTAATAAATCAAATATCAATTGATTATTCGATGAGCGATAATATTTTGTACCTACACATTAATGAATCATACTAGTTGACACTTTTCTAATATGACCCCCAGATACAATTTGAATGTTATTTTATTTATAATTTGTTGTTATAAGATGGTTCAGTTGAACTTACAATATAAACACACAAAGTACAATGACCAATATAAAGATACATTACAGATTATGTGCCACAAATATTTCACCTGTAGAAATTGAAACAAAATCAAGAAATTTGGAAAAGAAAAGAAGTACTATCTATTAATATATTTTAACAATTTATATAGTTCGATTTATTATATACAGGCAATGTAATTGAATAGTATCAATAATCTTAAAAAATTAAAAAGTATTACCTTTTTTTAATTGTAGTAAAGAACATTTGGAGACATTCTAGTCTAGATAAAATGTTTAATTTTGACATCGGTTGGGATCCCGACGGCGATATTTTAAACCAAAATTCTCAACCAAAAATCCATAAATTTTGTGATTCCTGAAGGAAAATCCTGGTACAGGATTCCCAAAAATTTGGGACACATGTCAGGATCCCTATATTTTTTTACCAAAATTCCCAATCAAAAATTCAAATTTTTTGTGATTCCTGACAAAAATCCCAGTACAGGATATGTAATAGGGATTCCCAAAAAATCGGGACATCAGACAGAATCCCGATATTTTGGTCGAAATTTTTAAAAAACCTTTTTGAAAGCACACTATAATGCTCTTGTGTTCATTGTATTTGGAGACTAATGCTTAATGCTCTTTTAAATTGCATTCTTTTAAATATAGAGCATTACTTTGGAGTTCAAATAATATGAAAATCACTCCACAACTAAAACATTAGCAGGCCAAAACCATTCAACTTCCTCACACACGTTTTAATTAGAGTAGGAAATAGAATTAAGATGGCTACTTTAACATCAATTAGACAGATAAATGCAAGACAAGATGACTAGGACGCTTTAATCTATCTCGAAGATTTTGATACTTGTACAGGTAATAAATATTGTGTAGTTTATTTTAAAAAGTAAAGTAAAATTAGTTAAAAACAATTAAAGTATATGTGTAAGTTGTTACATAGAATGTATAAGCCAAGAAACTGATGTTACTGTGTAATTATTATTATTATATTATAGCTTTTATATGTTTTTTAACTTGCCCATGGAAAAGAATTTCCATTTTAGTGAATAGCGGACCATGGGAACAGAACACTGAAATATATTCATCTAATTTCTTTGGAAAAATTATGAAAGTATGTATTTAACAACAACATTAACAGGAAAGAAATTAAAATTGATTATACTCCATGAGACCACTTATATAGGGGTAGAGAATCATTTGACAGCTTGTTGAGGCATAAGCTTTGATTTCCTTATTAATCCAAGCATGGCCCTGGTGGATAATTACCCGATTAAATGACATCCTAAATATAAGATCTCATTGGATCTCTAAAATGACATTATCAACTTAAACTCACCTTATTTTCTTGGAAGTGTTTTTGGTGGAACTTTTTGGAAACTATTGCTTTTTCCACTCAATGTAATGTAATGTTTATTAGTACATTTTATAGCTTATTATTAATTGTCATTAAATACATATGTTGAGTTAATTAAAAACCACTGTACTATCACAAAATAGTTTTTGTTTTTTCTGAAATTATTCCTTGCCGTTTAAAATTATTATTGTATTATATTTTTGTAGCAGTCATTTTCACGTTAAATATATTTTTTATTGATTAATCAGTTTAGCCTCGCTGTACGCGATGTAACATCCACAGGTTTAAAAAGGAATTATACAAAAATGAACACTCTTGACCTACAAATCCTGTTCAGGAAACAATCCAATTCAGTATAATTATATTTGATCATTTTGAATAGCCTACAGAATATGAATAGTATAATAAAAAGCATTGATATTCAAGTTGGAATGTACATGACTCAGGCACGTCATACACTACCTGTAGAATAGATAGTTATATCGTGGTGATTTAAATTATGGTAAATGCTTATTTTTCATGCTCCTTATTAACTTATTCCTCAATGGATTAGTTAATGTATTTACTCTGCTAAATGACAATCAAGTGTACAACTCATTTTTGCTCAGAGAGGTATATACTCTAAACTGTCTAGCAAACATGCTGTAATCAATCAATTTATAAGGTAAAGATCTGAGAAAGTGAAATCTCCAAACTGGACTGTCAGTGTCGCTCTTTTTCAACAAAATTAACAGCAAACATTTTTAATATAATACAAATAACATGCAATACCCCTTATAGGCATTATTATCGCTCTACTTTCACTGTGCTATTGCTCTCAACAGAGATACAGTATTAGAATCTATGCTCTACCCATCATTTAGTGCTTATATACTGTATGAGTCTCTTACTCTCTCATCAACTTCACATTTTAGATAGTAATTAATAGCATTCATTATCATACTAATTCAATCTTACCATTCTTTACATGACGTATATAATAAATGTTAAACGTATGTGAAATTAATTTTATCTAAAGATCATCTTGCATCATGTTAACATTTTGTATGTGAAATTAAAAGTTAAAATGACACTGTTTCACCAGTGGGAAGTGAAAGTAGAATGGCTCCTTATCTTGATGTGTCTATATACTCAGTAGATATAGAAGACATTTTCAATAGAATCAAATGTTATCTATATTTTTACCCCATAAAATAAACATGGCCGCAGTGCAAGGGTGAGGATGGAGGCTTACAATAAGTAAATGTAAATACAGCTAGACTATACCATACTGTGTGGGAGCATGTCAATACCATATTTTCCTTATCAATGACATCATTTAATAAACATAACTTTTTCTGATGAATTTATGGTCAGAAATCATGCCTGAAATATGAATTAGGTTAAATTGAACCACAATGTATATATCTCCCAACATTTTATTTATGTAGTGCAAATTCTGCTATCAGAGTATATTTTACATTACTATTTGAAAAGTCTATGTTTTTGCATATCTTTTTTCTTTATACATACCATTAAAGTAATTTTTTTAATGAATAATGAATAATAAGTAGGAACACTTGACAATTTTAATATCTGACATTATACACAGTGTCTACAAATCTAAACCTAGTATTTAGACACATATTTTAGAAGAGCATGTTTAAATTGAAAACATTAAATTAAATATTATTAAAGTAAGATTCTTCATAATGTAAGTATTGTAGAGTTCTATCTATGTGTTTTATCAACTTACCAATATTTTAATACAGCCTTAAACTATACCAATCCAGAAAAACAATATACAGTCCACACAAATTAAAATCCACAAAATAAAACTTGTTCCTCCAACCAATAAATGTTCACTTATTTACGTCCACAAAAGAAAATGATAGTTTCATCAGTGTACTGTAAAACAGTCCTATCTCTACAACGCCTTATTGACAATTGACAAACTACACAGCAGTGTAGACTCCAGGCAAGTCAACACAGTTGACTAATCATCCAATCAGAAGTTGGATGTTTAGTGCTCAGCAATGCCATAGACCAATCATAGACCCTGATGATGTCATTGATATAACCTTAGCAAGGACTCATTTCTTGCAGCATTTCCATGGAGATATATGAAATGGAAATATTTTGTTTTAAACCTACTCAATATATATAATAATGAAATTGAATGACTGTTTTAATATTATCAAAGTTTGGAGAAAAAAAACCAATGTTTCTCAAGTCTTACTTAAAATGCATTTTGTTTTAAATACTGCACTTCATAAGTGTCAAAAGGTGCAGCATAAAATTAATGTCAGATATTCTGTTATATTGTTATATCCAGTATTAAAATAAACTAAACATCAACAATGCAAAATAAATCTATAAGAATTTAGTAGAAACATTGATATAAGAAGTTCATCACATGGTCAAAAGTAATGATCTTATTTTATCTATTCAAGTAAGTGCTGATCTTCTTTTGACATTTTAATGTATAAATATTTATATACTCTCTACAATAAAATTGTTTTGATACTATAAGAAGAAATCAATAACATTTTAATGTACCAGCCTTTAAAAAAACAATTTATGAAGTAAAGCATGCTTGATGTATTTATTTTTACCTTTCTTCCTCTATCATGCCTAACTTAGCACCCTAACATAGCACCCTTTCAATCCCTATCATGACTAACTTAGCACCCTAACATAGCACCCTTTCTATCCCTATCATGCCTAACTTAGCACCCAAACATAGCACCCTTTCCATCCCTATCATGCCTAATAGCACCCTAACATAGCACCCTTTCTATCCCTATCATGCCTAACTTATATGAATCAGAAGAACCAGGTTAATTTACATCTTCTACTAACCAGACAGTTTAGTCTGAGAATCCAGCAAGACAGAAACCGGCAATATTTGATCACAGATTTTAGTTTTCGCACTTAAAGGTTGTCATAATTGTAAAAATGTCCACCTGTTTATTGAATATATTGCATCGCTTTACTCAGTAGCACTAAGTATGCAAAGCATAATAAGCTTAACTGCCACTTTACTACACAAATTATGACATTACGTCGCTAAAATGTTTCCTTGTAAAAGAGGTATTTTATCTCGGCACTCCTGGAAAGCATTTACGGAGAATTCATAAATTCCGATATACTTTATGCTATTTCTTTTACTTAAATGCATTTATGAAACAAACATTTAAGAATTTGAGCATTAATGTTTTCTAATTTAGGATGTTTTACGTTCAAAATATTATTACAACTTGAAGGAATCGGTGTTTTTTTTAGAATTTTAGTTCTGGTTATCTACATTGTTGGAAAAAAAATGCTAAAATATACAAACCAACCATGGTGTTGGTAGTTTGCAAGTCCCACTTACCTGGATAAACCAAAAAAAGTCCTTTCCAGAGGGAGAGGCTTTGATACGAAAAAGGTAATTGGCTTTCATCAGGTACCCATAAGCAAAAAAATGAGGTAAGTCTCTTGATTTTGACATACCTGTCAGTATACTACCACAGTTGTTTATACAGTACTGTAACTTTAATAAAATATTATTATATTATGATTTGTTATTCAATTCAATTCTTTTTATTTCGGAAATAGCATCCATATTAATAAACTTATAAACAACAAAAAGGTGTTATATTGGCAATGGACGATTCATTCAGCAAAAAATTGGAATAAAAAAATATTACCATGATTTAAGAAAAAGCATGCAGGTGGTTACATGGTTTCTTCTATTTAACAATTTTAGTTTGTAAAATCAGGTCTATTTATTGGGAGGCAATCATAATAAAAAGTTACTAAACAAACGAGCTCCTGTTTTTGTGGAATTTCTCTCCTCCTTATCTTTAAATATTTCCAAGCCCACAAAGTTAGATGTCAAGCCTCTAGGCTTATGGAGATTTACTTACATCATTAATATTACTTGTCATTATTGTGGATCAAACAAAAAGGTTATGGAAAAAAAACTTGGCTTAAATAAACATTACCTCCAAGCTCCAATCATCAATTTGCATACATTCCTAAATATTGTTTGCGATAAAATGTTAGGTACTTTATTTCTTTTTGTTTATTTCAACATCACACCGCCTACAATTATATGTTGAGAAAAAAACCTACGCTTTCTAAACTTACATAAACATTCAATTGCTTTTCTCAATTCCCTAGCAACAACACAAGATTTTCACACACCAAGCTTTCCATAGCTATGTACTGAACCTTTAACTATAACAACTATGTTAACAAGACAAATTTAAAAAACAAATTAAAAGGTGTTCTCGGAATAACATTTAATCGTTTATCAATGTGCAACTTTTAGCTGCAATGCAAAATAACAGTTATTCTATTGACTGTTGTTTACTTTTAGACAACTACTGTACTGTAGCATTCTAGTTTTGAATCTTTGAAATCTTAATAGTAATCATGATAGATTTTACTAATTATACTTTGTTGATTCAATCTAATTACACAACAAATGATGCAATTATTATAAAGTTAAACTAATATGATATATTATACAATTATTATTATATCATTTTAATGGCATTTCTCCTGAGTTAGATAAATATTGATTCTATCTAAGATGCAATTTACAAAAACTGAAGAATCAATCAACCATCATCTAAATCACCTACTTTCCACTGTAAGTTCATAACCCATTACATAAAATAAAATTTAGATTTTTTTTTTTATCTAAAAAAATCTTAAAATGTAATCTTGCAAATAATTATAAGATTAAACTTGGAATGAACAATTTTACTTTTAAAATAGTATTAAATAACTATCTGTGAAATAGTGGTAATTAGTTGTAGGCCTATCAGTGACATTTAATATGAATGTATTATGAGTTAATTCAAGAATGTGAGTTAGTTACTAATGATCATTGAAAATGTTGCTGCAGGTTCACATGGTGATTAAGTTGATCATGATCAACAATGTGAGTTACTCATGATCATTGAAAATGTTGCTGCAGGTTCACACACACACACATGCACATTTTAATAAGTTGATCATGATCAACAATGTGAGTGAGTTACTCATGATCATTGCACATTTAGCTGCAGGTTCACACAGCACATTTTAATAAGTTGATCATGATCAGCAATGTGAGTGTGTTACTCATGATCATTAAAAATTTAGCTGCAGGTTCACAAAACACATTTTGACACAAGTTGATCATGATCAACAATGCTAGTTACTTTTTACACACATATATATTTTGAGAAAGCCTATCATAATCAACAATGTGAGTTGTTCAAAACTTCACAATCGTCAGTGAAAGGTACCACTATAAAGATAGAATGGTAGAAAACCAAAAACTATAAGAAAAGCACAACACATACTATACTTAAAATGTAAGCAGTGTGTCGCCAACTCAATGACATGTCAACACATAGCTTAAGAGCTTGTTATAATTACTGTTTAATTATTCCTGATAACAAGTTTATCAGAAATATAATCCATGATAGTATGGTTATTCACCTTAATTATCAAGATTTTGATTTTATGAGCAATAATTGACCATGAAGTTATGGCAAATGACCATCAAAGTGAGATAGTATGTCCACACAAATATAGGATACAATGGATTAACGTATCAAAGTTCATAGTCTACCTTCTAGCATTTCTTGATTGAATTTAGTTGTGTGCCTAGAGTAAAATAAACTAAGGGTAAACAACGAATTTGGACTACGTTTATTCGGTGAAAGTGGATCATATATAAAAACAATGCAATATATTTTGCATGAAAAAAATATTTTTCATTGCTTCAGGAAGTGAAGTGAAATAAGATGTTGCCCTTTTTCACAACCATTTGTTATTTACTAAAACCATATGTGGAATCAAGTATTTATTAAACACTATAATACATATGTTTACTCATAAGTAATGTATTCTCGACGTACAACAGGTATTTGTGAAGCTTCAATCAAAATATATGCATACAATTGTAAAACAAAGGACACTGCTTTTAAAAAGACAAACAGAAGCTTAGCAAAGAAATATCAGAAGTGACATACTAATTGGAATATCATCTCTTAAGGCCTATTTTCATATGTCACAGGAAAACACTGATAAGATACCAAGACAGCATAATCACTTGTCAATCAACCGCTTCAGCAACCGATCAAACATGATACAAAATAGTTTACCATGATTTTAGTGAAGAGCACACTGTAAAGACTGGTTTTGGTGTTAACACTAGTTTTTTATAATTTCACACAACCTTACAATTACATTGCCAATAAAATATAACAGTGTATAAATTAACATTTGTTCAGAGTAATAATACTTCACTTGTATTCAATTGCTAACAAATCAAACCACACTAGGAGCATCCCTGTTCAGAGGACATTTTTCCATTAACAAATGAAGGGCAATATGTTTCGGTATAAGGCCAACACCTATTAAGGGACACCCTATTAGGTCACAAAGGTGTCCCTTTTAGGGGTTCTACTTTATAAAGAAATGAACTCCTACGCTAATACCAGGCTGCATTAAAAAAAATATTAATCCACAAGCTAAACAAAATGTGTATGAATATGTATATTAAATTATAACTTTTTACTTTTTCAGAAGTAGAGAATGACTCATTAACAAGTGATACAATTATTGATTTTATACCTTGATTAGTACTTAACTTGTTAATCACTAATTAATTATTACTCTTTCAATTAATATCAAACTACGTAAGTGACATTAGTCATCTGACTGTATTTTGACATTTATAATAATAGTTTTACTGTAATACTAGTTAATTTGTCCTAATAATAATAATTGTTCTCTAAATCCATGCACCAAAGGTGTATGTATGTATGTAATGATTTGGTGGTTGATGGATATATCTGTACATTTAAGATTTTTGGACATATTTTTATATATGGAATGTTTTTTTTTTCCAAAATCAGTCAAATAAATACTCCTGAAAATTAAATATAGACATGCCTATAGATTACAAGACCTTCCATTACCACTAGAAACCTGTAATACCATACAAATAAACATTCAGTGTAAATTAAGGCTTAACCTTGTGTCACAATTAAAGATGATGTAAATATACTCATACCTAGTTAAGGTGAACACCCACGATCCACTGATATTTCCTTTGTTAAAAGCGGTTTGACAGACACAATAACATCAATGTGGACATAGACAAGGCTGATGACTGAGTGTATTTGATGTTGTTATCTGTAACACACACTGAGTCAGAGTGCTAATAAACTTTGAATTATTGAGGTAAACAGGAAAAGGTAGGTAGTCTGCCGAACACCTATAAAGTACAAGGAAAAAATCAAATCAAATCACTTTATTTCGTCCTCAATAGGGAAATATTTTGAGTGTATTTCATATTATGTATATAATAATATTATAAATATTTGGTTAAAAGATATATATATATATATATATATTAAACACTTTACTCTAAAATATGTGTGTGTACATCAAAAATCATCATACAGATAAAAACTATACATCATTCAATATCATTATTATGGAACAGTACAAATGAATTAAAGTATCTCTTTCGCCTGACTATTGGATGATCTCAGCAAGTCTTTTTTATCTCATTTTATCTTAGAAATCAATTGGAAAATATACCATAATGCGACACATTATAAATTTATCCTTTGTGGCCACATTGTTTGGACTTCAACATTCAATGAACCCTGAATACCAAAATCACCCACAATATTTTTTTTTCTTTTTAGTTTTTTTTATAAATATATATAGTTAATTGAATTATACAGTAACTTTTCACTCAACATATTGCATTATGAGCCCAAATCCATTGATAATTATATTTTTTTCCTTGGTGTGAATTTAAAAGATTTGCTGAAAATCAATCATCCGCACAGTAGAGTGAATATGTATGCATTTCTCACCTTCTCCCACATTTATAATATACTTTAAAAGGGCAAATTTTATTCTACTTTTCTAATTTAATTATTTTTTTAATATTTCCTATATTGCAATAAAAATAGAACATTAGGATGCAGACAAGCTGTTTTTATATTGACACTCAATTTAATTTTTTTTTCTCATGTTTTTATTTTATGTAAGCGGATATGGACAGTTTTTCTCATCTTAATGTCATTTTCAATTAATACATAGAGATAGATAAAGATTGTAAACTTTTAGGAGTGGTGGTTATAATCTTGTTCCCTCTGATTTTCTTAAAATGTCAAAAATAATATTGTAAGAGCTAGGGATATTATTCATACACATAATCTGTATAGGCATGGTTAATTTAAAGACCATTGCAAGAAGGGTGTTTTTTTCCCTTTACAATAATTCAAAATGTCTTTGCATTATCCTAAATGACCTTTCAGAAACAGTCTGTACATGTCCTCACTACCACATACATGTCAAGCTTGAGGTTGCTGCTGGCTTGAGATTTTGAAAGTAATTTTTTCAGCCTAAATTAAGATAAATCGTCCCGGCCGACTGGAGCGAAACGAAATGATAATTTCAAGTAATTTGAAAAAAAAATTGGCATTGGTGAAAAGCGCAAGGTTCTAGGTGCGTGGTGTGGGAGATTGAGTCAAAAAGCGTGAGCTTCATGCCAGGGACTTGTATGCTACCAATTTATTACTAATTTTATCCAAATATGTTTTTATAATTTCAGAAAAATAATTTTGTGGGAACCACTGTTCTATAGGCAAAATCGCACGAAAAATATATCGATAAAATTATTTGGTAGAAATGTGTTTTTGTGGAAATTAGTTTTTTTCTAATTGTTAATGTTACATGATAATAGCAGCATTAAACCAGTTTAGTTTGAACTATAAGTTTGATCAAAAGTAGGTTGTTTCAAATTGTCTGTATAAATTCACTCAATAAAACCTAAAATGAAAAGCAAAATACAGGAAATTTCAAGTTCACCTTGTCTGAGTAATGAACAAATATATAAGAAAGTTATATTCTAGGTCATTTTCATATTTTATTTCAAAGTATCAATTTTATTTATCTAGTATATTATAAGTATTATAATTTTTAAAATAATCATGGGTCTAACGAAAGTGAAATCAACAATGTTTTACAGACGATGGTTAAATTCTCCTTTAGCATGATCGATAAAATAAAATATCTCCTGAAAATACAAAAATACTTGGCAACTTCACCATCATAAAACCACTATTAAACATTCCGACTAGCTCTATTATAAACTCTTCAATACTTAAAACAACAAAACAGGTGAAGCTACAATATAAACACTTGGGTGGAATACTCCATTATAGGGGATGCATTTAAAAGATATCATCTAGAATTCTTGCATTATGGGCAAAGTTTACATTTTACATCTGTAATTCATTTAAAGGCAATCCTGTCACATGACCTGGATTTTTTGGAGCTATAGTTTGAAAAATGAATATAACTCTTTGGTTTTAACTAATTTTATGAACAAGTTCAAAGTTTTTCAAATTTTATTCAAAAACCAACAAGTATTTTAAAATAAATTATATAATGCAGTCGACTCTCCCAATACCACCTAGACACAGTATTGGTCTGAATGGTTCAGAAGGCCACAAATTCATTTTCCTGTTAAAATATTTCAGAATATCAGAATTTCTGGAAAACGAGATTGGGCCAGCCCAAGGTATCTGTTATTGAGAGAGTTAACTGTATATATCTTCATTTGTAACTTCAACTATTGTAGCAAATAATTAATAATTTCCTACTACATAGTAGTAGTACTAAAAGATTCGTAATTCAAATATCAAACCAAAATAACTTTATTGCAAAATCTGGCTTTAGGTATCATGCTGGCTGTTCCATGACATCATCTGTTCACCACGCCTATCACACGTTGAAGTACCGTTCTTCTATCGCTATGTGAAACATGATCGGCAACAGTCATGGCGAAGCCATGTGTAATCTAGACTTTCCAACTGTGTTATGGCATAGCTAGACACTGTCATTGCAGAGTGTGGCTTTCAATTTGATCAACTGCCTGGTACTAATAACAACAACATTTCATGACAACAAAAAACATTTTTAAAAGATAGAAAAAGGTTTTACAAAACTGTAGTAGCCATACATTCCGATCATACACAACATTGAATGTTAGCAACAAAACTTTAAGACTTAAATAACCATAAATTATTACATTATTATACATCATATGGATACAAAAAAATAACTTATTTCTTTTATTGAACTTAGTTTTAAAATGGCAGGCAGTTTGAAAACGCAATTAATATGCTAGTCAGATGCTGGCTATCTGTCAGTTCATAATTGGGTCTATAAAAGTAGATTTTAAACTGAATACTGTATTTAAAACTACCAGTACTAATATAAAAAATTATTTCAAATACATACCAAGCTTTACTCTTAAAATTTGACTGATTGATTGATTGATTGATGGAAATAGAATGTCTACCCAAGAAAAGCATAATAGATTATGAAGATGAGCTAAAGGCAACTTCCAATAATCATGTCATCACTAATTTGTATAAATCTAAATAAGTTATAAACCTTAGTTAAAAGTTAAGGTAAAAGTACAGTAGCATGGAATTGGGTTAATATTGATTGATAAATAATTTATATTCTGATATTGTAGGATGTAAAACAAAATTAAAATAATTGTTTAAATCATCTTTAATTGGTCTAAATAAACAGGTAAACTAATTCGGATTGACTGTTTATTAACGACTACCACAACCTCAGGCAAAACGTGAACAGACTTTTAACTTGTTTCTTAAGAAAATTACACAATAATTAATTAATTTTAATTACATTTACTTGACTTTAAGTAAACAGTCTGTTTTTATAATCTCAATGATTGACCACCCACCCCCTCCAGGCATATCTTGGGTGGAACTTTAAACTACGCCCTTTTTGTGACTGTATAGGAAACTATGACTGGAAATTTATAAAACAATTTTTCTAAAATGACTAAAAATGCAATGATAATCAAATTACTATTAACGAGCCATTACTGCTGAACTGTTTATGTTTAAAAAAATTGATTGCAAATAGACTGACCTGGATGTTAATTTTTCATTTTAGGCTATACATCATGAAAAAAAAGTCTTATTATAAAATGTAAATACAATGTTTTTCTTTTTTAAGAATTGTAAATGTTTAATTTATCTCACGTTTTTTGGACCAAGAAGATGTAGCATAAAAAGAGCATGCATGCCAGCATCTGAAGTGGAAATTGACTGACGATTGATGGTTGATTTAGAAGGGTATTTATACTATTGTATACTATATGTATCTCACTATATCACATCAACCTTTCACTAATGTTCATTCTCTCCATCTTGTCATCACCTTGTTTGATGGTCATGCACTTATTTCTTCTAAAGGTCAAGTTTTTCAATACAAATCTACTATAAATGGTTTACAAGTAATTACCACAACAAACAAGAGTTTTATACATTTCTTGTGACCTTGTCAGGCTGTAAACATGATCTGTAGGACATATCACTTTTTCTTTTTACTAATAAACAACTACTGTACTGTAAAATGTTATGTAAGTGTAAAGATTTAGTCTAAAGTTTAGACTGTTCACACTGATAGCAAGATTTAATTATAAACCACAGATAAAAAACATGAGTTCTGACAAGTAGTGCTTATTGTTAAAATGGAAGTTTTGTCCTTCAGGATGATTCTCGTTGTTCCGATTAGAATTACACCAGTGTCTTACGCTAAAACAGTACACTAGTTTTTAATACGGTGCGCATTGTAAGACTAAAATGCATTGACTATACTTATAAAGTTTGTCATCCTAGTATACTAAAACACTGTCAATTTATCAGTGTGAACAGGGCCTTAATTTACACCTGTAATTGAAATTTAAATTATTACTGTATTGTACTATTTTTCAATATAAACTATTACCATAAATGAAATCAAGCCAAACAAAACATATTGTACTATGGTATGTCAAGGGTATATGAAAAATAACATTTCAATGATGTATCATACAAAATCTACAAAATCATAATAACATTATAATGTCTAGAAAACACCCTTGAAATGTGTGTACTGTACTGTATTACATTCAATATTAAGCATAACTAAGACAGTAGTCAGTGACACATGTATAGACACATGTAATCTTCTTCATGAATGATCAATGAGTGTAGAGCCATGAAGATCATACACACAGATCCTATTCAGTTCACTCTAGTTAAATAGGTTTAAATGCATTCAACTATTAAGATACGTTATTTGACAGATATACTTATAGTGATAAAATGAATGTACGGATAGGGCCATTGTCAAGGCTCCAAGTTGGCGTCCAACAGCAGATAGCCACCGGAATTGATAGGATTATGAATGGTACGGATTAACTTTAACATTGATCATTGAAGATGTAATTTTTAAGTTTACTATTTGTAGGCTACACAAATACAAAATGTACATTATTGTTTTGTTAGTGTTTCCATTTCTATTTAAGATGTTTAAGAAAATATTAAATCATGTTTTGTCAATTTATTTACAAGATTATGATATTTGTTATCAAGTTAAAACATATGTATAGGAAATCATATACACTAATTAATTTTTAGTTTTTATCAAAAGTGAAGTAATTGGTTCAATAGAAAGTAATTCAGGAAGTGATTACTGGTAAATAAGTTGGAAAATATAGATTAAAGTTTGGAATTACCATCAATAGTCTTAAGTTTCAAATCTCAGAATGTCTCTTTTAATATTGTTTCTTAATTACATCTTTCGAAACAATGCTCAATATAAAATTCCATCGTTTGTTGGTATGTAAATCAGTTACCGATTAACAAAGTTATACCTACAGGCAACATTAACGATATAAAAAAAGTGGAAAAAATTGATGATTAAGCCTCAGGGAGAAATCTAAACTCATGATTCATTCGTTGTTATAAAGATGACTTATATGAAGCTGTTGGGGACGCACGTTTGCCTCGCACCGGCTAGCCTCCAAGAGGATACATACTATCCTGCTGTTTAATAAATAAATTCAACTCCTTTGGGGAATAATAAAGTCTACAATTCCTTTGAGTCATCCAGCATTAACTGGGATTACGAATGCATTGCTCCCCCATAACTGAAATTTACACACAAATCGTAGACACTTTGACTGTTAAAACAAAGGATAGTAAACTTAATGATCACCAATTCACATCTCCAAATCTCTAAATTAATGATTCTACTAAAAATGTGGTAATTAAAAGAAAATAAATTTGAACTCAAATGTAAAATCTAAAAATATTCTAAGACTAAATGACAGATTATTTGCATAAAAAAAACATTGTAACTGTCTTGAGTGAATCACAGGTCTAAAAATAAAACTCAAGGGGCATGGTTTCTATATAATGAATTTGATTTTAATTAGAGAATTTAAAGATTACTTTATTTTGGCATCCATTGAAGTAAGGAATATATAAGGAGTCAGCTGCAAGATATTTAATCTTAACATGGCAAGTACTGTATTTACTAGTTGCAACTATTTAAATATAAAAATTGCAAATTGAATATATTATTTCATCATTTTTAATAAGATATGTTTCACAAATTTAAGATTAATAACTGATTTTAGAATAGAAAGTATTGTTAATAAAATACCATCATGGAAAATTATTATATGAAAAAACAACTTTAAACAAGTCGGAAGTATGTTATCAATTAATTACAGGCCATACCACCCTTCAAGAAACATAACAAGGCTAAGCAATCTGTAATTAAAATTTACAGATTTAATTGGCATTGCTCGCAGCAATTCTATCATAACACCCTCAAATCTAATTCTCCTAACAGGAATAGCCCCAGAATACGACATCAAGTTTATTACTGATTTCCTTTAGATAAAGTTTTATTGCATAAAGCTACTGTTGCTGGTGGAATTATTTAACTTTACAGTGGATAGTATTTTACTTACTGTGGAATAGAGTATAGTAATTAATTTGTATATTTCTGCTGAATAACAATAACAGTTACAAGTTGAGATATCAATTTTCTCTATCACTTCCCTCTCCCACCATCCAGACAGCCCTTTTGCAGAACCATGGATGAAATTAATTAGCCTTGATTCTGCTAAGAAATAGAATTTTAAGAAATTCTTAATATTTTAACCAGTTATTTTTCAGAGTAATAAAGCCTTCATTTTCTAATTACAAAGCTCCTAATCTGATTGACATTAGGCTTTCATTATCATTTAAAAAAACATTCTTTTAAACCCAAATAATTACTTGTTGAAACAATGAAAGTTCGTCAGTGAATCTGGTAATAAAATGCACATATTATACTAAGGGGTTGCAGTGAAATGCTGGTACACCATCTAGCCAAACAGTAATGATGTATCACCATTTTACTCTTGGCATATTCTGTGGCAGATTCAAAAGTCATAAACCTAGTTCAAAAGCACAAACTTTCTCTCTCACATGTCATATCCCATCGATACTGTTGAACTATAGAAACATAGTAGTCCTACTAGAATAAGTCATTCACCTAATGCTGCATTCTATATCTAAGTACCTGGGAACAATTCAATATTAACTTGCTAAAAGTAGTGTTAAATTTACATTGGACAGAAATAGAAACTATTGAACAATAAGGTCAGTGAACCCAAATATCGAATTAGTAATTTATTTAATTTTGCAACACTGGCTTTGGGAACAGTTTTATAACAAGTGCTGTTCTCGCTTTGCGCCCCAAGACATTTCATAAACCATTACCTAATGAATCACATGACATAATTCATCAAATGTGCTAATGCATCCAACAAATGGGAAAATGTTGTCTAAATCATGTTTCTTAAGACACATAGGTATGATTAGTAAAAGGAACAGTTGCAATCATGAATAGTACATTATATATAGACCATTTAATCAGATGTGAAATACTTGCGGTTAACTTCTCAATACTCATTATTGTTTCATTTTTATGGGTTTACCAAAGAAAACTTTGAAAGGAATATCTATACTCTTTCAATCTCTCTCTTTTCAATCAATGCCACACAAACAAGGTATTTCAGTTCTTTCATACTAAATGTTTACAAAATCTAGAAAAGAAATGGTGCATGTGTGATGCTTACATTTTCTTGAAGCGGGTAGGAAGACGTTGGTTAAATAATTTTTTTGTCACCTCAGAAGAGTGAACAATTCTTGGCATTGGCCTAAATAAAATATATTTTGAGCTTATATAGTTCTTTTCTCGTAGAGGAAAAAGAATATGTCTGTAGGGTAAGTTTAGGCTCAAAATTGATAAATTAATATAATAGAGTTATATCATTTATAGCCTACGTGTCATTAATTCATCACAAGCCATACCTCTATGCAATGAATTTATATAAATTAATGTCATGTTTTCATGTAATTGTTCAATAAATCTCGTAAGATATGTCTGTGAATTCAACATACCTAACATTACACGCTGAATTGCTCATATCAATCTTTTCTTTAATGCAAACATGAAAAATAAAACTACTTTAAGTATGTCTTGATTTAACTAGGTCAGGCTATATGTAATGTGAAAGAATATAAACAAAAATAGAAATATTAGTTTCATTAGGGATTAGGGTTTTAGAATCACATTTAGAAAGTACAGGCATATATTATATTAACTAACTTTAGTAAAATTAGTATAAACAGAGAGTTATTAACTAACAACTCCCTGGTATAATAGACATGGCCATACTACCGTATTTCAATCCTTGAGGGCAGTGTTGATTTAATCTAAATACAGATGTATCATTTCAACATAATTAAATTATATATTCTAGCTAGCGGCAGATAATTTCCATTGTTATTATCAGAAACAATACATACTTTATATTCTGGAAACGTTTCTTTTCTATAATTACTACACTTGAAAACTCTTAATTTCTCAATCATTTTCTTACAAAATTGTGGATATTTAAAAATTAAAACCTTTACCTATTAAATTCAATTTTCTACCCTTCTAATTGGTTACTGACTGTCACTCATTCCATATGTTGCTACACCATCTATCCACGCCTTCCAGTCTTGTGTTTCTCCGAGCCGATATTCATGCTTTCTTTACCACATCACCATTGGTCATCACCTTACTACCCAGTTCTTCTAAATATGCCAGGCTTTTGATTTTCTGATTTTCACAGTTTTGTTGTATTTACTAATGCTATGTTAGCAACACTTTTTGTACAAATTGAAATACTCCAATTCTGATTACTTACAGACACCAGTCTCCATTTATGCAGGTTTTTTCATTGAAAAGCAAGACTGATTTCTTAATCGGATTCCTTAATGTAATTTTAATAGCTTTACATTCACTTTCAAAATCTACACATATTTAACACACATCCTACTTATGTTTTAATAAGAATTTCTGAAGTTTCAACAAGGTTTTTATGCTTTTTAATTTGGAAACTTTCATTTTGTAGATTTGTACTTAAGAATCCAGGATTTTTACTGGGTTTTCTGAATCTTTTCAACCAGATAAAACATTACTAGACAAGGAATAGCTAAAACAATTAAAGATAAAAAAAGGAAAAACCAAAGTAAACTAAAGTATTGTTTTACTCCACTAACGTTTACTACAGTAGGTAAACACTATCACTGTTATATTCATAAAATAACTCAATTGAATCAACTATGAATATACTTGTAATCACTTTTAAGCCTAACTCGAACAGGTAAACCATTTATCTTTTAACCACAAATTAAAATGTATTTCTAATGTTTTCCAAATGCTTAGCATAAAAAAAAGTATTTTAATCGTTGACGAAATGATTTCTTATATGCCAGGATAATATCAACTTCAACAAAAGCACAAATTAATTCCAAATCATGATTGATAACTTGTTTTTTGAATGTAAAACACTGATTGCATTCTATGTTTTTCAATGCAAATTATTTCTATCTATGAACATGGAAATACGAAATGAAATGCATGATTGAATCCAACAAGGGAAGTATACAGTAGCGATAGCCCAGAAAATATGACCCATCTAGTATAGAAAGTTTTAAGATAATAAGAGTGTCTGATTGTTAAATGATTAATAGTTATTTGAAATAATTACAGAGACAGAACCATTTCATTAAAATTATGTTCTATAGAATAAGTGAATACTACTACAATGCTAAAGGCACTATTTAAATAATATCTGAAACTACTGTGGAATTTAATTACAGGAGAACGGCAGATAAGTTCAATTTCTATGCAAGTATACTAACTACATAGCAGTGGAGTTTCTGTATAATTTTATTTTAAAGGTAGGATAGTCTCCCTTCTGTACTCTTGGACTCTTGTACACACTACACCTCTCCTTCACACGAGTCCCTCCCCTCTATATTATCACCTTGCCTATTCACACCACCCTTCATATCTAAACAACATCCTCCCTCCCAGATATTCCTCAAGTTTTGATATACAATCCCAATTATTTTCAGTTTCAATCTTTAAACATACCTATAACGCAGCCCCTATAATACTCACACCTTGCCTGGAAATTATGCAATCGATAATGAATGGTAATCTGACTAAGGTATATTATATCAGTAGTCACTGTAATGTAAGCCATTTAAGTCCCATTATGAAATGCTTACATAGTATTCTCTTTAGATTTATGCACAAAACAAGACAGAATAAATTCTAGATAACATCTTGAACTAGCATTTCAATTGACAATTAGAAAAAAAAATATAATTACTGTATTTCAGTATAGGTTTTACATATTACATTGACCATTTTATAGCAGGAATAAAAATATTTTATGTTAAAATTCAGTTAAAACAAACATTTTTTATTTAAAGTAAAATTACCTTCAAATTACATTTACCATTTTATAGTAAGAATAAAAATAGTTTTTTTTATTTAAAGTAAAATTACCTTCAAAATAATTAGCCTAGAAACAAAATGTCAAATAATGTATTAACTTCAGTCGTACATATAAGCAAATGAGACAGGTCTCAAACACATGCCTCTTAACTGACAGTCCAATTCCCTTCACTACATTCCCACTCACTTTATCACACTCCCACGTTATTTTAATGGAAAAGGTACAACAACCTAAAAACATTGGGTAAACAAGAAGGTGCCCAGCACGAATCGCACGAGTATGATCAGTCTCACTTTTTTAGGAGAAAAATGGTTTTGAAGAACTGCTAATATTAATATAATATTACTATAGGAAACACATCAAGGATAAGTTAATTTTATGTACTTTTATACCGCCTCATGAGACCACCGTAAATTTTAAAAATAAGATTAACTGATGAAATGAAAGTTACATATCCTTTTCAAAGATAAAATTTGCTATCTTCTTGACCCAATTTGTAAGCACATGTTATGTTAAATAAATATAATCCCATTGCTAATATTATATTTCCTAAAAAAATACATATAAAGTACATATTACATCATCTTGTAAAAAATCCAACTTTTCATTTTTTTTAATTTAAGAATGCTAAATTTTGAAGGTTCTCCTGAAACAAGTAACAGTCCCAGTGCCAAATTTGTTATAGAATACTACTGAACAGGACAACTATATAAATAAGTGAACAGTTTTCAAAAATAAATAGTGTAGTAGTTATGTAGCTCAAAAATAAAACATGAAACAAAGTAACACTAAGCAAAGAGCTTAGTGAGTGAGTGGCCGAGCGGTTAAGACAGTGGAACCGTAATTACGTAGCCATAACATCGGCAGGGGTTCGAGGCTCACTCACTCCATGATTCTGGTGGTAGAATGAGTCTTCTCGGACTATAAACCGTAGGTCCAGTGTACACATCTAGCTCGTGTGCACTTTAAAGAACCTAGTACATCTTTCGAGACGAGTAGGGGGTAACCCTGGTGTATTAGTACATCACAGCCACTGATCACCAACTGGGCCCTCTGGGAGACCAGTCTTTGACTGAAGAGGTTACCCAGTATAAATATATATTTCAATTCAATTCAAAAGGTTTGATATACTGCAGACACAAGAGCATTGCATTCAAGTTTGTTGTACACCATTTTTGAAACACTGGAAAAATACATTTTTATATGATATATACGTGTAAGTATTTACTTATTATGACCATTCGTTGGTATGGTGGTATTAATATATGGCTAAAATAATTATTTCACACTTTTTGTTTGCCATCCTTCCTTGCAGTTCCCATTCTAAAGCTTCACCTTGATTTTGCACATTACATTTACAGAATCGTTTAGCCTAACTGCACACATTAGTATTAAACAGATTATTTAACCTGTGTTGGTACTTTAAATTAAGCTTTTTAATGCATCAACCTTGATGTTAACATCACAGTTTGTGTTACATTCATTTTGATATCATTAAGCATTTAACTGGTTACAATTTCTCATCAATTATTCTTGTCAGGTTTTATTAAATTTGCTCTTTTTTTGCTTGTTAACTGGGCTATTTGTACATTTTTCTACAGGATTTTGTTAGGTTGTACTATACTATATGTATTACATTACAAATCCATGCTAAAGAATCCGAAAGAATGAAGATTGGTTTTTACATGTCACTTGACAAGAAGTAATCTAACTTTATACAGAATTTAAGACATTTATTTTCTTACACATATACATTTCCATTAATTTTTTCAAACAAATATTTTGAATTCAAGTTAATGACCATCATCTATGTTGGTTATGTTGCTTTACCTTGGGTTTCAAATGTTTGTATCAAAGATTTAATATAATCAGTGAGTAAACATTACTAAAAAAAACATAAATTGTAAAATAGGCTGCTTTGATGTTGAGATTATTTAAATTTTATTCAAGGATCTGGGATCAACTCTTTGAATGGTTTTTCTAAATGAAAACGGTAACTAGCCTGTATGTGATTCTCTTTTTCTTTGAAAAAAAAAAAACTTTAATAATAATAAGAATCAAAGTAATTCATTTATCAAAAAGGATGTTATTCACACTTAATGACATTTATACTTTTATACAAAATGTAAATTCAAAACATAAATATGAAGATATATATTCCTAAAATTCTGCATGCTACAGTAACCTTTGCTATCATGCAAATTTGTCACTCAACTATCAGTTGAAAATAAAATATCATGCTGGTGCAATTGAACAGTGTAAAAAATCACAGATATTAATAAGTTCCATGAATTTTGACGATTTTTAAGTGTTAATTGTCTACATAAATTTCAGTCAAGGAAATCTCTACAGAGATAAAAATTGCAAAATCACGGATACAAAAAAGAAACTGAAGAACATGTTTTTTCTACTTTGTCTAGTGGGAGACGTGAAGGTCCAGTTTTTTTATACCCAGTCAATATTTATGTCATTTAAAAATTCTAATTTAGAGGTCTGGAGAATTTAATAACGCTAACTCATGCAATTATGACAGCTATAACAGATTTTAATTTAGAAATTGACCTAATTAAAAGCACAAAGGTAAATAAGACAGGCCATCCCTAGTCATTTGGTGATAGCAACCGTCATCGTAAGATCCCTTCCTACTTGCGTTTTCCCCTGCTTCAAAATGACAACTTAATTAGATTTTATAAGACAACACTATATAGTGATACAAGCATTTTCTCACAAAACCCAAAAGTTCAATTGAAATTCCTTTAATTATTCATACCATATTACTGTATTAATCTTTAAAATATGTTTTACTGTGTTGTATGAAAGAATAATCTTGAACCCGAGAGTTGTTGGTAATATTATTGTTATTACTGGGATTAGAAACTAGTTTTTGCGTAGGAGAAACATGATGAAAGAATAGACATACAGTACCTTGAAAAATTACAATAATGAAAATTAAAGTGATTCATAAAGTAGGACAAGCACAGAATATTTTAATCACTAGATTAAATGTCAATGGTATTAACAGGCACGAAAAGCATAGGGTCTGTGGTTTGACCGTTTCCTGTGTTCACACATAAAGAAAATGCCGCTCAAGAGTCTTGAACACGGACCAGGAAAGTAGAAGCAACCCTGGCCCTGGAGTGTAGATTGAGGACTGAAAGATATATACTATGTAGTTCTACAATGATAATAACTAAACTCAGCTACAGTGGATATTATGATTAGAAGTATAATATTTGCAATGATAGTAATATGCAAATACTATCAAACTTGCAACCAATCAAAGTATGAGAATTGCTCATTAGCTCTGGTATGGACTATACCATTACCCGACTGGGGTGTGATATTTTAATGTATATTAATGTTCTTCTTTTCATAATGTAATGTTGGTTTACACAATCCCACACTAATAAATCAGTTGAAACTAAAGTGAAAGTTTGAATGTGACAAAACATTTTTTTCTGATTATGAGATCATGTTGAAAAAAATGAGCACAAATCTATGTTTTTATTATCATTCAGCCTTCTAATCCTAAAAAGTTGAACTTAACCCTCTAAACAAAAACCGAGACTGTAATAAAGAAATTTGATTTTTGTATGAAAGGTTATTGAAGAGTACAGGTTGTTAATAACATAATAAAAGATTACATGAATGGACTCTTTACAACATAACAAGCTGATATATATAATTTTCTAACCAACCACAATCAATTAATCTTCAAACAATTAATTGTAGCATTATTTTATCATACTTTGTTTTACAGAACATTTTCAAATGTCACTTTGATGTACTGTAACATCATTTACTATCACATTGTAAAATCTCAAATCAATTATTTCAATTCTTTTTCTTTTAATTAGAGTTGCGTTTCATCAGTCCAGCAATCATCAACTATCTTTTAATGTTTAAAAATACATACAATTTAGTGTAATGATAAGATGAATACCCTAAAGCCATCAACAAAATCTAAACTTAGTATCACATCAATTTCATTTTCAATTCATAATGTTCTACTTTATTTCAATACAATGTAAATATATCTGGTTAAGTTTATAATTTAAATTAGTTCATTTTTTTATCCAGTTTTATTCTGTCAGCTTCTTTTTTTTGTTATTTGCAGTATTTTAAAATCATTTTCAAAATATCACTGTAATATAAGAATAAAAGCAATAAAAGAGTTGTCTAATATGAGAAGAAAGCTGGATTTTAAGGACATCAACCCTTTGTTAAAAATGTTTACTATTTTTAAGCAGTAGTATACTGTTAGCAGGCCATATGAAATGGCACTTACAGGCTGGTTTTGGAATACAAGCCAACTGTTGAGAACTGAGGTAAATAGAATGTGACAAATATCAGAACACGCCTTAGGCCTATTACTATTACATTATGAAATCACAAAGTTAGTAAAATCTGTTGCCTACTTTATACTTTGAATAAAAAATATATTAAAACCCCTTAAAATAGTGATATCTCAAATTAGCCAATTACATCATAGCTTGAATCACTGCAGCAGAATAATGTTCATTGGATTATATCATTATTGCAAATGTCTACAGACGATCGACCGAATGTATTTCTGTAATGAATGTCTGGAATTAGTTGATGCGGAATGCTGTAACTTGTCAACTATCCTTCGTATTGATCGTACATTATGATTTATGATACGACGGGCTAATAATTTGACACAGAATTTCATTATTTAACTCTTGTCAGGTTTTCTCTTTCATTTAGATTTTAACAAGATAGTCAAAATGTGCATACTTTAAAAAACCTAGCCATACAATACTGCTCATTTGGGAGGTGTTTCCAGCCTAAATATTCACTGAGTATGTATATTTAGCATATTTAATGAGGTCGCCCAGCTTAATTTGTACCTGCCACCCATCATCAATTTGTTTACACCCTAACCTAAACTTTTTATTGTTGCACAACTAGTTACGCATGTTTATAATTCAAGACGTCTTTAAATATGTTCACAAATGTAAAAAATATAATGTTTCAAATATACCTCTTACTTTTCCATTAACAAAATATGTAAAACAAAACCGAATAATCTTGAAAATATAAGCTAGATTGATTTCATATTCTAAAAGTGTTGATGTAAATCTATAATACTAAATTAATTTACTGTCTAGCATACTATGAAAAAATGTTAGATATGCAATAGATTTAAAATCTAATCTTGACTATGCATAACTGCTTAACTTGCAATTTAAAATAATATTGACATATCAATAACATTTTAGCAATCATGAAATTTTAATTTTTATAAAATCGATGTCATTTTATTAAATGTTTTTGCATATTATGCATAAACAGTAATGTTATTTTTAATTATTTACCACTATACTATAACATCAATGTAAAAAACAATATAATACTATACAAATTATTTTCTATAAATTACAGTATATCATTATACAGTACTCTAAACACATCATTCGAACCTTCTAATTGACACTGTTTAGGCTATGTTAGGACATCGGCTTTCCATTAAACATGCATTTTTTTTAGTCCAGTCATCAGTAATTCATAGCAATGTCACACACACACAAGTAGCTAGCAGAGAAACAAAGATAAATCATTCATAGGATATGTATATAGTGGGTTATAATATAAAATAATTTTACTATTACACTATTTACTAAGACAATGTAGTACAGTATTCTAGTTTCAGTTTCAGTTTATTGAAATAACAAATTTTACTATTTAAATACAATTTTAAGGGCTTTCAACTTTAAATGTAGAAAATATTATTCCTGACATATAAAAGAAAAGTTAAATTTGCATTTGAGATGAAACTTAACAGTGACTATTTAAAAGGTAAATATTAATCACATTAACATGGCTTTTCTGTGAATATCTTGACATGTGATTTTACACAGCACTATCTAATATTGTCTGAGAAAGTAAAGATCTACTGCAACAACTCTCCCATGGCCTCTGCTATAGGAAGTTTCTAAGTAACAGATAAGCACAATGATTAGTGGCTTGTAATTGGTCAAAAGATAGTAGAGATCCTGGTTGGTAGTTTATGTCACATGATTTTGCTTTGCTTTTACAGTCTATTGCAAATTGAGTTGATAGTTGATACTTTAAATTTAACCTCATATGATCGTGTGTAAGTTGTAATTTAATAAAAAATAAATGTACTATTTTTTAACTGGCTAAGATATCTACTACATTCAGATACTAAATATAACCTATAAGACTTATTTGTATAAGCTACATTTTTTCTGTTAGCAGGCCTCCTAATACATAAAATTGGTTTATAGAAAGACTTTATATTTCAAAACTAAAAGCAGCAGGATGATCAGTATAGATGCAATATAAAAATGCAACAATGGATGTATTTTGGTACATGTATTTTAACAAGAAATGACAACTTATGATTGTGTACACAATATGGTGTCAATGATAACTTATAGGCCACCATAACAATCAGATATGCTGTAACAAAACAATGCAATCAACCAAGCAAACAGCGATACAATTTAGAAAATATAATGGGCTTCATGACATCACGCAAATCACACCCTAGAGTAATCACAAACGGGTTAATAGACGCGCACATTACCGTAGCCAGTGTGAAATCAGAAAGCTGATACAAAAACACTCATTATAGTACAAATTGCAAAATTTCCATGATCGTGACCTGTTCTTAAGTACAACATTTCCATCCATTCCATATCGTTTGTAGATACTAGGATACTAAAGCATCTTTGGGGCATATAGTATAAGATGGAATGAATATAAATTACATTCAAAAACAGTTGGTAAAACTGTAAAAACTATAAAGACAGTGGAATCAGGTTTAGCACTTTTCAAATTCAATCTGTCCACAATTTTAATTGTTAAATGTTCAAAAAAGACAATGATGCTGTTAAAATGTGACTTATTAATATTACTCATGTAAAAGTTTGAATTTAGTATAAAGTGACATACCATGATTAAATGTTTTTATAGTCAGTTACGATTGACAGAGTTTGTTATAAATGATGATGACGAATAACTCATTGTTCTTATTACTCAGCAAGTTGATGTAGCATAGGAATACGAAAGAACATACTACGACAGGTAATGTTTCCGTTATGAATGATGATGACGAATAACAGAACTCACGATGATGACGAATTACGGCACTCATTGTTTTCTTGTTACTCAGCAAATTGATTACAATACTCCAAAGCTCTGTCTACACTATTTTTTTGTGATGTGCGCAAATATGGTTATGATACGCTTAAATATGGTAGTGATATGACATCATCATATCCATATATGGGCACATCACATTTTTTGGTCACATAACGTTTGATAGTGTAGACAGAGCTTTACAGGTAGTAATAAATATTGTATAAGCATATTTTATTTGTATAAGTTAGAAAAGATGACCGCCATATTTAGAAATCCCTTCTACTTACTTTCCTCCATTGCTAATGAGTATGTAGCGCCATTGCAAACGGAAGACACTCTATACAAAATGTTATTTTGCAGATCCTAATGGATTCATTAATTTATCTGTGCACAGGGTATTTGGGAACAGTTTGCTACAAAAACCAGACCTATATTTTGATAGTATACAGCTTTACAGTATTATGAAACGGTTTCATTATCTTTTAGGTTATCAATATTTCACTTTTAAAAGTCTGAATTATCTAATTAAGAACAAAATATAATAATAAATTAAAAGATGCAAAAATAATGAGCTTTATAATATTTTTAAAAAAAATGTTTTTTGGTTTTCACAATACACTCAACAGTGAAGTTGTTTTTGCTATGAGAATAAATCCAGAATATATCAGGATTTGAAACATGGACCATTAAACTACTTAAAATATACCTAGTCTAAAGGAATAGACAAGTTTCAATCTCAGTCAGATTGTTATTAATCTCCAAAAAATTATTTGTTGCCTCTACCGTTCCCAAGCACTTAGGCCTGTTAAAAAAAACAATATTATTTTTCTTTAAAAAAAAAACAAATACATACTACATACAGTTTGTACTTATGATGTGTACCATGGAAAATCAAAATGATTTATTAATAATTAATCAGAGCTGGATTATTCATAAGCTTAAAATGGCATTTTCATTGATGCAAACCAGATTTAGAAACAATCAGACCACCAGAAAACCATCCACTAAAGATTGTAAACCTACATAATAATCCATAGATTTTATTGAACTAAACTGAAATTAACCCATGGTTTACATGTAGGCCTAGTATAATATACGCAGGGAGTGTTAATGTGTTTCTGTACACATGGAAGAATTTCAATCATATTTCAATTTTGCCTTGACAGATTGCATAGTCTTTCCTATAATTCATACTGTCTTGAAATGGAGAAATGAAATTGTTTTCTCAATGTATACATTTTAAAATATTTGCAGATTTACATAATTTCTAAAAGCTGAAAATAAAAAAAATGGAATACTGTATTTAACTTGAAACAGGACAATATTCAAATATTATGGTATATCTAATATGAACTTTTGATTTGAATTTATTTGGAAAATTATTATAAAATATACATACAAAGTGATGACATTAATGACTGACATTACCGAGAAATACATTATATTTAGATATTTTCCAGGATAACCCAAAAATTCTGTCTGTTGGCACACTTGAATAAACCTATTACAACATCCATCTAACAATCCAATTAACTGGTTCGCCTCCCAAAATCCCAAAAACGATTAAGACATGCATTTAAATTAAAAATATGATTTGATATTCTTTAAAATCAGTTTGCCCATTATAAATTCAGATTGTATTAAATTAACTTTCTGATGAATAACATTTACAGGCGAGACAAGTACTCATAAAAAGCTTAATTAATCGATAAAACACTAGCAGTTAATACTTAAAAACTCATGATCAGCATGCTGCAGTAAAAATATTTAAATCACAGTAAATAGGAACTTGCCAGATACTATAAATCTTTTCACTTCCATAGCTTAGGGCATTTTTTTAACTCAAGTCCATCCAAATTTATATCATGGATATCAACATTGGTGCACACATAATTGATAATCCATTTTAAACTATCCATGTCATAACATATGATCAATCTTGAATCACCCCCCACCCACAAGATCTATTAATTTAGTTATGTAAATACATGATACTTGACAAAAGCAGATAAAGGACTTATGTAGAGACACCATGTCTTCTGACAAATGGTGATGGTAATTTTCTATCGTTAGTCGTATAATACTTATACACTGATTTCACTTCAAGAATGTATTTTTTAAAAACATTTCCGATTCAGTGCAAGTCCTTTATAAACAATTCATCTCTGACAGTACAGACAAACTGAATATATTGGATCATCACTGTAACACCAAATTGTCGGAACTTTTGACAACTATATGGAAATCAACAGGATATTAAAACCACATTAATAGATGGATTTGGCAAGGTCATAGACAGAGCATTAAAAATTTCTGAAAAGTATTAACTGATTAATATTGGTGTATTGCATAGAATTGGTATGTTATTTATGCACTGCCAACATAACCAGATCATTAGTTTAAGTCAAGTCAATCTGTAGAGGGCCATATATATAAATTAAAAGAAATATAAATAAATAAGCAAGATATTCTACTTGATCTTCCAGGATGTCAGAGATAATTAACAAATTGATTATAATAATTAAGACAGATTTCAGGTTTCATACAGTATCGGTACTATTGTAGACACTCAAACTCTCAAATACTAGTCCATTATCGCTGAGGGATGTTTTACTTTTATCTTCTTGTAGCTCATCTTACACGTGAGGGCTATTGTTGATTTATCCAGGTAAGTAGGCATGTAATAGACTCTTAATACTATAGCATTTTCGCTTGTTTTATTCAAAGAAAATTACTTATTTCAATAAATCATCAAGCATGGAGGAATGAGCTTCCACTCAATGACAATCCATTAGGAATTAGACTATTATTAGATCATTCCATACTACATGCCATGGAAAATCAAGATTATCCTCATAGATCAGAATCGCAGCTGGCTATAGAATTGGCTAAAATTATTCATATAATTATATCATAGCAGTTGTTCATCATACTTATAATCTCAATTGCAAGACAAATTTTTGATAACATTTTCTAATGTCTATCATAATTTTACAGTTATATTTTCAAGGCTACATTTTATTTGGATATTTATATGCAGTAAATCTATCATTAAACACCATTCTTTTTATAACATGAAGTTGACAGCTTTGATGTTGTGTATTAGATTGGAAATAAAGTAGAGTACCTTGTGGATGTTAAGCAAAAGGTTTGGCAGCAAATTTTAAGATTTCTTTCATCACAATCCAATAGCAAAATGGTCAAAATAGCAAACTCTGTAGGCCGAATTTAGTTTCATAATAAATAGAACTACAAATAATTTAATTATTATTTCCAAGAAAAAAATCATAAGCCAAATTAAAAACATATGAACAGGAAAATACCGTAGTATTGTATGTTCATGGAATGAAAAATGGGTCAGATTAGATCTGAATATAAATTTCCCAACTGTTTCCAATTTTCTTAAATTATTATGAAATTAAACATCATATCTTCATTATTCAAAGTTTAGCATAGATATAAATTAGTATGCCAAACAAGCCTCCAAATGAAAAGTTGGAATCATGAACTAATATTATAACATCTGATAAATTCAACCCAGTTTATATTTAATGCAATCACTTCCAATTGTAGACAAGAAATTAGAGCAAGTAATGTATATTAAAAATGGAACTGCGCCAGTTTCTCTTTAGCCACTTCTCAAGGGAATACAAAATCCAACCTACAAACGGATATGGAAACAATCCGTGATGGCATAGTAACACTCGTTTATCTTCCCTGCCATTTCTAATGTGAATGATTAACATTTATTTTGACAATTCATGTTAAGCCACAGAGATTGTTAATTTAAGTTCTAAGTAACATTGCAAGTTATTGTGTGGTTGAAATCTTTAAAAGCATTGCACGGGGATTGGTAAAAGTGTAATACATACAACTAATGGTAAAGTGTCTGATGGTTTACATAGTTGCTTCCATATCAAATTAACTAGTTTTAGTTCTTACCCTAGTGTTACAGTTGAACATCATTGTCTTCTAACATGAAAATTACATTAAACAAAGTAGTGTTGGTAACTATGAGTGCCGTTTACCTGAATAAACTGGTGCTCTTCAGAGGGAGGGGCTTTGATAAGTTAAGTTTCTAGAGAACCCCTCCACCATAATGGACCAGTCCGCAACTATGCCATCATTATGTGAACATACCACCGTCATCATTTTGCTTCCAAGCGGTAAAGCAGTATCTGATGGTATCTATGGTTGAAATACTACTAAGGTAGTTTCAAATTTGTTGGTTGAACACCTTTGAGTATGTTCACATGTATGGTGTTTCAATCTGTGGATTACCTTAAGCCACACCAGCCTATTCATTCATTGTTTATTACTCTAATACACTTAATATGTGATTTAAGAGTCAGACTTTTAATTGATATTTAATATACCAATGTAAATATCCAACTTCACTGTCTCTCCTAACTTTCTTGCACTTGATCTGTCTTGTCATACAAACAGTTTCCTTCTTTTTTACCAAATGTTCATAAAATAAATAGTCTCTGTTTTGCTGTTTCATCATACACCTTTTCCTATTTCATCCTACCAAACAATTTATCAATGTTGCATTCAATACTGCAGCTTAACAACCCATTTACAGTTAGTTTAAACAGAAGTCTACACGTTGAAGCTGGTGTTATAATATAAAATAAATACCTTTTACACCTTTATAATGTGATGAATGACAAACAATAATGGCTGTTTAACTTTATGCTACAGTGGTACGTAAAAAATTATGACACTATAACTAGGTGGGATGGCTCCCTCTTGAGGGGACGTGGTTCGCAAACAGTGCCATTATCCAATAGGGGTGCTTAATTTTCTTCTTTTCATTATTGTACCTCCTCTTGGGAAATACAGGGCTATTGTCGGTTTATCCAGGTAAGCAGGCACAATATAGACTGTAATAGTTGATCTTGATACAGTATATTGCAGAAGTTACTTAATGCATTTATAAGGCATTTAGATTGATTTATATATTTTACACAATAACCATAATGAATTGATATATAAATATGCAATTTAAAATTTCATTCAAGATCTTGTACTAAAAGGTATGTCCTTGGATGCATAATCGCATTAAAAATGCCTCTCTGTTTTTACAATAATGAGGAAATAACTATCAAAGTGTGAGTAAAGTCCTCAATTTTGTTGGCAGCAGAAACAGGGGACAAATTTTAAATTTCCAAATAAAAACAACATTATCGCTATTTAATGCTATGAAAGTATTAGCAGCACATACTTAAAAATTAATGTTTAATTGACATTGGAAGTAAAAGGTGGTGGGTTAAAAACTTCTTTTGATCAATGACCAAACACTGTATTATATCTAACAGAAAAATTCTGTTCAAAGTAAACCTAACTTTCTTGGCATTAAGCAGCAACGCACGTAGGTGGATCCGCAATCCGCACAATTTTTTTTAAAGGTATTGATGAAAAATAATTCATGACTTATAATACAATACTAATGGCAATCTGCAATTCTCATATGAAAACATATTGTAAAATGTCAAAATTTTCTTGCAAGTATAAATGATTTACCACACCTTGCAACATATGTATAGTAGAAGGACCTTGTATGATTTCATATTTGTAAAATATGTACGGCATTCTTCATTTTACAGGCTCATACAATTAACCAGGATGTAATGGCAAATCATTTCAACAAATTAATCTGTACAGATTGTTATACTAAAATTATTAATAACTTGCATACTCCAAGTAATAAATAACAATTTATAATTTGATAATAACCTCGTGATTGATTTCCCTTTGGGGGCATATTCCTTTCAGCACATTTTTGGAAGAAAAATCATTGCACTGAAACACAGAAATGTTGGAAAAAAATTTACTTATCAACAATTAAGCATTGCGTGGGAAGGTTTTTAGCTTTTAGTCACTTTTGCATGCATTTAAGAAAACCTACGCACTCCAGCATTTATCATCATCTGCATTATTAAATCATACACCATCCCACCTCAACATGAAAATTGAATACTGCATAGGCTCAATTTGCATTTCCTCCACCCACTAAGGGACATATTTTCTCACTACACATGGACATGGTTCATTCACTGGGGGCACAAATGGTTGTATAGGCACTTTACAACTGAATTACTATGTGACTAGGTTCAGATTTTCACCTATATCTGTATAAGAAGGAGTGAGATGCAAAACTGGAGAATTAGTGATATCTCAATCTCATATATAAATTCCAAAATGTTTGCAATTTTGCTAAATTCAGCTTTATTAAAAGTTTAAATAAAATTGGACAAAATTAGGATTTTCCAGTATGTAATGTTTTAAACTTCAGAATGTTGAAAATGGAAAGGAAATGAAAATTTGAAATTCAATTTACATTTGGACTAATTAAATTTCTCTCACTATAGTATATCCGAACGGTCAGTAAAAGCAGTGTTCACTTTGTTTGTGATTTAATAAACAAAAGTATATTCTGAATTATGTTTAAAGATCATCAGGGAATGACATGATTTCAAATAACCTTAACAATTAAAGAAGATACAAACAAATACCCGAGACATATGATATTTATGTTATAAAAGGCAAGCAAAGATTTTGACATGGCAGAGGGTGATTTTCCTACAAAACAGGCACAAATCATCATGAGCTAGCCTAGTTACCATGTACTTTCACTACTGATCTCTAGTCTGAAAAGGGCCTCTCTGGCTACGGGCTTGCTAGGATGCTAGTGGCACTGGAAATAACAATTATAATTATGGAAATGCACATTGTAAAATGATGCAAGACTTCAAATTTTCAATTTGAAATCAAAATTGGCTTCTTTTGATGTAACACGATCGACGATATTATAACAGACTTATTAAACCAAAATAAGACATGACAGGAGTTACCTAATTTCTAACAGAGATTCTTCCGATACAAAAAAATCAATGGAAAATTAAACATTTAAATTACATAGACTACCAACACCACTGTTGGTTTGTGTAAATTAATAATAATAATAGGACTGTAATAATAATAATGTCTGTAAAAACATAATAATTATATTAATGATATTTCTAACATTTAATGAAGACTTTGTACTTAGCGATATCTCTAACTTAGGTCATGTTTAAACCTATACAGAAAACATGCAAGAATATGTAGACCTACTACTGAATTGAATTTTTTCCTTAATGCACATTTTCAAACACATGTGTGAAACAATGCTTTGAAGGTGTGACATTAGCTGGTGAAATTGGGTCATCATCAGTAATTTATCAACATTTGAACAAGAACACTAGGATTACTGTCTGTCATATGAACCAAAGCATGATTCTCAATGCTCTTCCTATGTATCCTTGTCAAAAGAAGTCTCACAACATGTATTTCTGATTATCGACGCACAATTACACACTTCCTAAATATTGTGTTTGTAAATTTTTAGAAAAGAGATAATTTAGAATCAAGGTAAAGTTAATTAATAAGCAATTAAATATATTACATCCAGGACATTATGGAAGCATTAATTGGCATAAATTTCTTGATAACATTGTAAAAGCATTAATTACAAAAATATGTTTTAAAACTACTTGGCAAACACAATTTGGATTGAATCCACACATTTTAACATAAGCGCTTTAGTTACAGGATTAATGCAATCATTCTGTTTACTTAACCACATACACTTTCCTCCATGATTTTCCTTTTAATGGATGAAATAAAGTACATCAATCATAAAGCACGGTGGGAAGAAATGTCAAAATTTGAGCCTAGCCAAGCCGCAATGGATGAAGGAAGGATGTGCAGTGTACACACAGACTATAGTCACAGTGTCTTGGATTAAGTTCAATCAATGGTGCTGATATATATCATATGATGACAGTCTAACGATGATTATGATAGGTGACCACAGAAATTACTAGTGTATCAAAATGAGTGCCGACTCTAATGAACTATCAATTTAATTTAATATAAGTTTTTAAATTAAAGAAGTACCTTCCAAATTTGGGGGATGTACAATTTTCAAACAACAGGTGAACTATCAAATAGCAATAGGTAGGCATAATCATGAATAATAATAAGTAGTACACAATTCTTTTTAAACAATGATCTTCTAAAGTGTTAACAGTAACTATAAAAGGTGCATTAATAAATTGTTGGATATTGATTTCAATGAAATGAAAAAGTAATAATAATTCGTAATACCTAAAGCCTCATTCAACAAAGTTTAGAAGGTCCTACATCACACAATGTTCCTAACCTTATTTGTAAACGCTTTCCGCTTTTCTTATTTTCTCACTTGTTTAAATATAGGACAATAAGTAAGGCAATTAACTCTTCTTACACTCAGCCTTGTGAAAATGAAGTCATGTCACGTTGAGAGGTAAGCCCAGAGGATCAAAGAAGCATAATTTGTCTCCTACAGTAATCAGACATGTTACTGACCAATATATCGGAATAAATGGATGAGCAAATACTATCAAATTGTTGAGTGAATAATAGATTAGGATTAGTTTGCTTTCCTGCAATATTAACGGTCATAAACTTGGGTTGAGGACTTTAAGGGAAAAATTGCTCAGCTGCAAATTGGGGCACATTCTAAAAATGATATGTTGCCGTTTTAAAGCAAGTTATTTTGTGTGCATGTACAAAATGGGGCATCCAATATAAACATAAAATATGTAAGTAAAGGTATTATTCGCTAAACATAAACCTTTTTGATGTCTTTTCAAAATGAATGACTATATTAATCAGGTTGACCAACAAAATTTGAATATTTATGCTATAAATAAATAATAATGAATATTAGGCACACCAAACTACAAATCATTTTTTTTTTCAAATATGCATTCATTTACAACATTATCCAGTAGGTAAAATGCTGTAGTATAAAAGTAAAACATTCATAAAAAAACAATTTAGTTTATATTATGATAAATATGAAAATAAAACTAACAGATAAACACAACACTTCAATAACTTTATCTTGACTCAACAAATAAAGTATGAGGTGCTGAATCTTAAATAAAAAATTGATTATAATCTTTTGACGTCATTTTGTACTTAAAACACAAGCTATTTGAGAGTTAAGACGTCAATTGACTAAGCAAACCTGTCAATAATTTCATAATTTAAATTAAGAAAGTCAAATATTCAATGAATAGTAAACACAAGTAGAATAATTATTCATCACTTATTATACAAATAGAAAGTGAATAGGGGCCTACAATCATCATTCACTTGATTCTTTTCTTCTGTTAATTTTTTTTTAATACAGATAAGAAACAACTTTAAACTTATATAATTCACATGTCTTCCTATTTTTTATTCTTTAATTTTTGTAAATGCTTGCCATACACAAACTCTACTTAATAATAATAAACAACTTCCATAGGATTAAAGGTGAGGTTTATCAGGTTAAAACAGATAAGAAAGGAAACTTATATAAGATACATTTTCATTAAACTTTTAAAACTATATAAATTTTCTAAATATTGCTAATTCTTAAATATTTTTGATTCTTTCACTTCATTGTACATTCCTTCGTAGTTTCTTTTCCTTTTGACAACATTTAATCATCTAAATGAGGGTATAATTGTGAAACATAATGGACTATACATTAAAATGATCAGTTAGTAAAAAAATAAGCTTTTAAGTACGTCAGGAAAAAGAAATTTTTCACAGTTCTAATTGAAAGATACTTAAAATGTAGGCAATTTGTAATGTTCATAGAATCCTTTAGAAAGACACTGAGTTTTAGTGAGCAAAGCCTACAGTTATTATGATTAATAATGAAGACAGGTGGAAGATTAGTAGAGAATTAGACTTTTATGAAAATGAATTAACTAAAGCACTTTACCATACTCAACCTAGATATGCAAAAGGGTCATAACGACTTTATCCAAGAGTTTTCTCTTTGTATCTTCAGTGGAATGCTACAGTGCCATTCCAACACATGGATTAAGAAATACAGTTATCAAATTATCAAAAAAGGTTGTAGGCCTAGGTTGAGAAAATCATAAATAAACTCAGACAATATGCATGGAAAACCTTTGATGTGACAAACTTATTCGGATCCCACTTCTTCATTTTTCATTATATATATTCATCATCTTTTTAATCATCAAATGTACAACTTCGTATCTGGACAACTACCCCCTGGATAATTACCACCCGGACAATCACCCTTCTAGGCCAATCACCCTTCTAGGACAACTAGCCCCCGGACAATCACCCTTCTAGGACAACTACCCCCCGGACAATCACCCTTCTAGGACAACTATCCGCCGGACAATCACCCTTCTAGGACAACTACCTTGTCCTAGACCCGTACAAATTAGATATGAACTATACATGGAAATAGTTTAATATACTACTGAATTCACTGCTATACTGGACAAACTTCTAACCAGCTAGCGCACTTTAAATGTATAGCCGATTCGAAGCCTAATAGGTGTTCTATAAACAGAATTTTCGAAAGTACTGTAAACATGCCAATGTTTTGTTTATTTACATCAAATACTGGTAGTGGTACACAGCAACATGAAAAATGTCACATTGCCAAGAGTATTGTTTATATGTTATGTTGACCTACATTGACATTACTACACACACGTTCTTTGTTTAGCAATGCTATAAGTGACAGGGTGACTTGAATAGACCATCTATTTTAGCTTTAATTGAGCAGTTAAGAAACACACCAAGTAATATCGTTTTTTAGCAATGGTATAATAGGGCAACTATAGTTACACTCTATATCTGATAAAACCAACTATAACCAAGTTTCGACCACCAGTGACAACCGTTTTATAGTTTTTCCACTCCAGAGTATGATGTAATGAAAACAACATTTTTTTATGTACCCGATAATAGGCATCATTATCAGCTTTCTCAAATGTAAAATTCACTCATGGGTATAATCGTAATAAAAATGGGCATAAATCACATTAAAAAGATATAATCATGTATGACAAATAAGCTGACCTTTAATGATAACATCTATTAGTTCACACATGGTGAAAAATAAATGTTGCCATTCTGACTGAATAAGGAGACTAGGCTTAGTTGATACAAAGTTGTTTACATGAGTATTGTGGGTGGGGTTCGGAAGGATGTTCTGTTTTGGAGGTTGCGGAATTAACACATTGTTTGCAACCAAAACCTTGACTTTGAATTTAAAGTATCATATCTAATTACTGTAAATAACAACAAACACAAAACATGCCATATACACATTTCTTCGTTCCCTCTACATTACATGGAGACCGTCCTCCATCTGCTTTCTATTTTTTATATCTTGTTCTTTATGCTTATATTGTATTTTTCAGGCTTGCCCGACACAAAATTGCTCTTCTAGGACGAGATCCCTCTTTTAATTCATTGTTAAACGCCCTTTTTTGGTGGATAGATGGATTGAAGGAAAATAAATGCTGACTGTAAATTCAGACATTCAGTTTTCACATTTTCATCTCAGCTGCATCAATTGAGCAGGACCTTTTCAAAATCAAAATATAATTTTATAATATCAAATAAAGAAATAGTTGTGTAGCGTGATAGTAGGCTGTAATCTCCATGTTGAAAACACGGCCAAATGTGGGAACTTTCCAACATACCACCGTCATCATTTCTTTTCGTAATATGAAGACGTTACAACGTACAAAGATTAACGTGATACGTTGTATTCAGTTGAATAGAAGTTCCTAGTACACACAGAAAGCGAAGCTTACTGTAATACTGTATACGTTCTACTTAAGTTTAAGTGTGCATGCCCACGTTGTGTCATCTCTAGAGAGAAACAGACAGGTTTTGATTCGTTTAAAATCGGAATCTTCTTTGAAAGGAAGGTTAAAAAACAGCAAAATTACCTGACTGGATATTCTACATACCGATTGAGAACGGTCGCTTGTAGAGCGTGATTTCCATTGTCTTGAAACATCTGAGCTTTGTCACATGATCAGTGACGGAATTTATTGGTTTTCTTTCTGGATTTATTTCAGGTTGTATACTGGGAATTCAACAAAGGAGCCAGGTTGTATTGTTCTTTTTTATTGTGCGCCAGTTATGTTCGGCTGAGAGACCACCATGCCAAAGTCTGAATGCATGCAATGCAAGTGCCAGTGTGTGATGATTAAATGGGATCGTCATCCCATGATGCATATATTGCCACACCTGTAGCCAGAGTTGTTTGTGTACAATTGAAGGCTTAAATTTTCCGCGACCGTTGTGGTATGCATGGGTGGTAGGTTCAAGAGGAGTTCCTGGCCACGGCAGAAGCTAAAGCGCCGGTGATCCGGACGCGTCTGCACATGCCGCTGCGCCTCCGAGTAGAGTATGCAGGACAATGGTGTGTCCCCGACCATGCTGGAGGAAATCGCAGCAGTGGTTCTAGCTCTGCCGAGGTAGACTGTGCCTTCAGCATCCTCGCATAACATCCCCATCTTTGCCTGCTGTACCAGTGCTGCCTCTGAAGTACTTTGAAGGACAGGTTCATCGCTGGAAGCCGATGTGTATGATAGCGATAAGACTATGACCTTGCTAGTGAGCGAGCACCTATCCGAGGCACAAGGGGATGCAGGCATTAATCAATCGTGTCGTTCCTACGGTACTATCTTACAGTGGCGTAGAATATGCATACGATGTTCAGACGCCCGCTCCTGCATCAAAGAGGTTCTCAACCTTTGGTGTCGTGCCACTGGACCCCAAGCTGGTCGATAGGCTTGAATCAGTAGCCATCGAGTCGATGCCTGTTGCGGACTAGTCCATCGTGGTCCAGGTGTATCCTTAGGAACTTTTTGTATCTAAGCCCTCCTCTGTAGAGCACGGGTTATTGTCGGTTTATCCAGGTAAGCGGCACTCATGGATTACTAACACCCTTGGTTTGGTTTGTGTAAGATTGTTGTTTACTTTAAAGTTTTTACTAACTACCTCTGGTCACATCACAGATAGGCAATTGTTTACAATTGTCCTGGAAAACATAGGAAAATGGTATTCTAAACTCTGATACGTGGTAAACTCAGGTTTTATACGCATTTTGTCAACAAAATGTCTTTCTATACTACAAACACAGGATGCATTTAACTACACGTCATTAACAACGGCTTCAGACAGTGTTTTTATGTTAATTTCAATAAAAATATAGTTCACATTGCACAAACTTGTCTTTGGTTTCAGTAAATCAAAGGCACTTGGAAGTAAGTGATTAGTAATCAACAATTGTTCTACCACAAGCAGTACAGGTGAAGGGTTAATGGACAAATTAGACATGTGTTTGAATATTAATCTAAAAGTTTTAGCTGTAAAGACTAAATACTTGCTTTAACAACGTTCTGCTGAACAGTCAAAATATTTATCTCAATTTAATGATTATATTTTGGGTCGACTGGCATGCAGAATAACTGACTTATTATGTATAATTGTTGTAAATACTTGAAAAATTCATACCTATAACCCGCACCCCCTCCCTTCTTGTCAGTCTCTTCATAAAAAAAAGCTATCCTGGTGCACGATTAAGCATAAACTGAAACACTATACAAACATATGACTTACATTGACTCAATATCAAGCATTTGGCGTCATTTAATGTCAAATGATTTTAGAAACAGACTCGTTTAGTAGATAATATCAGACAAAATAGATGAAAGGGAAAAGAAACAAGTTCAAATGTCAGACAGTTGGAGACGCAACATAAAAAGAATGTTGGAAATACAAACATGATAGCACTTGATACTTAAAATTTAGATCATCGCAGTGTTTGATGTAAAATTGTTATGAGTAATGAGGAAGAAAACGTGGGAGAATGTTGAAAATCTAATGTTTTTAATATAAAGGTTAAAATCCTGTCAAAAAGTATCTATTTTCAAGACATTCAAAAGGAACTTTATATTTAAATAAACTTGGATGGCTGTGACATATTTAATTCAATAAGTTCACTAGCTACTATAACTATCATAAAAACAAGGTTTAGATGTAAAGTCCACTTCTCTCATGGCATTTTCTGCTGATCCACCTTTCCTTTGGAATCTTTATTTATTTATTTATTTATTTATCACTGCACGTAACAAAAAGGTAGCGAAAAGAAAGGGATTAACAAGTGACAAGCACCTCTATCCACATCCCCCTTAAAATACACATAACAAAAATATATATAAATGCAAAAAAGTAAATATAAAAATAGCTAAAATATATGACTTACTTTTAAATATTTACTATACTGAATAAAATTTGAGAAATAAATAAATAAAATACGGTATGACGTTAAAACTTATATTTTTATATATGAATATGATACACCAAAACATGCCTACATTGAAACAGGTTAAATCTGTCAATTAAACGATTGTAAGCTCTATGAGATCTTTTGGTAGAGAGCACCTCTAAATTACCTTATAATTATAGTATAATCATTATTATTTAGTATATACCGAAAAAACAAATATCCATAAATTATAAAATATTTGTAAACTAATTGTTTCAAGGAACAATGCAATAAGATGATTGCATTGTAGTGGGAAATTAGTTTGATACCATAGAATGTTAAGAAGAATGTAAGCATGAGTCACAGGAGTAAACGTAAAGCTAGCTTATTTAAAGAATGTTCTTTTTTTATGGCGTAAAAGAAATACATTATTGAAGCATTACAAACCCAGCAAGAAAATTTATTTTCTAAAGAAAGTTCATAATAGTTGTCATTATAGAGGGCAGTATAAATAATTCTATACATTTAATAATTTGAGATGTATTCTAAGTTTCTATTCATAAAACGTAATGAAACTAAATCAACAACTGTTTCGTATTATGTATGGGCCAAGTATCACTGTTCTATCCAATGAGCTGATATGATAAATATAGCAAGTACCAAACGACTCAGCTGATAGGTGGAAAGAACAAAAGATGCCGACCAATAGTCTACCGATTTAAAATCAAGATGAAGTGTCATCTAGTTTTGAGTTTTTATTTGCTATCCAGTTATCCATTACTATTATACATTAAATTTTAATATACATGTTAAGTAGATACAAAAAGAACTGAAAGACAATATTTAGGAGAAAATAGTTTACATTTCATAGGAATTCAAACAAATAAAAACCTACTTACTTTGCAATATTACTTTAGGTTGTTTCAGTACAAAAATAATGTTATGTTGCTGTTTTGACAATTCTCCTGTAAATTAAAGAAGGTTAAATAGATATAATAAATAGAATAAATGTATCATAAAACATAGCCAATTTGTGTCATACTGTATTAGATATAGTTGTAGTGTTAGAGAAGACACTAACTGTTTTGTGATTTGTATATTTATATACTTTTTTAATGTCATACATGTATTTCACAAATTACATGATGGAAAACTATATCAATCCTATTTGAGGGGGTGGCATAGAAACAGTTGGCACTTTGTCAGGATTGAACCCTGGACTTTGGGATTAGAAGGCAAGCATGTTATACACAAAGCTTACAGCTCCACTACTACTTCAGCAGCGGGTTAACGTTATCATAACACCAACCTCACTAAATGGGTATCATTACGTTAAAAGGAAATTGTGCTGGAACAAATTTGAAAAGCTGTTAGTAATGGAATTACTACGATCCACTGGGATATACAATATACTCACAGGACCAAATGTAATCCCGCATGGGCTAGTAGTTTAAAGGTTGTTACATTAGGAATGTAATTAAAAAGCAAATTGCTCTACCTAAATCCAATTATGACCAACAGCCAGCTTGCAATTTTTAATTGAAAACAATAAATCATGAATGAACTTGGGCGTCTAGTGACATATCACTATGGAAACCACCTAATTTGGGTATGACATTCAGGTTAGATGGTAAAAATCTAGACCATATTTGCTAATTATGTAATCGGGTTAAAAAAAGTCACAAAAGTCATACATTCATTCTCCATGGTTCAACAATGTATACCAGCAAAGCATCAAAATTTTAGAAAATTTGCACGATAAACTTCAATGGAAATTACCCTTTTTATACTTCTATAATGAATTTTTTCATTCAACATACAAGGCCTCTTCGGAAAATGCCCGCGTTTTTGGTTCATTTGAAGTAGGCCTATAGAGTAAATGACTCAATTTCAGTCTAATTAAACAACAGGTCCAAAAGATGCTACTACTTTTTTTAGAGCTCCAATAAGTAGCACACAGTGGTGTATTTGCCAAAATTAATCAAAGGCATGTAATTATCTATCAAAATTAGTACAAAAATAATTTTACCTTTTAAACCCATTAAAGATATAATACATTTAAAGGTTCACATTATTGCTTCAATTCATAGTAATAATAAATAATATAGTATAATAAATATAGTAATAATTTTATTATTAGTTACAATATTTTTTCAATTTGGTAGGGAATTTTCCCACACTAATTATATGGAATAACTAGTAATGGAGGAAACTGACAGACAGCAAGTAGACAGACATTTTTATAGGAAAAATCAAAACAGTATGTTTATTGCAAAAGAGTTTTCAGGATTAATATATTTGTGTCTCATGTAATGTTAAATTTGTTAAACCGTGGCTGTCAGCCAGAAGATATGTGCACTACTTTTTTTAGAGAAGTAACAAAGAATTCATAGGGGTCAACAGAGGTGATTATTGGAAGAGTAGGAAAGTTCTGCAGCATTTAAATCTAGGGGGAAAATGAATTATATTGGAGTTAATAGGAGGAAATTTAGATTTTGTGTAGGGCCTATGAATAATTATATGGACAAGGTCATGTTTAATTATAGTTTAATGAAATCCATTACTGCAGCAATCCCAATGAAGCCTTTGACATGTACACATGAATTGTATATTAAATGTATGAATATTTGTGAATGATTTTTTACAATATCTGACAGCATACAGTGAATATATTTAGCCTTTATGCGGTGGTGGTAGAACAAGTCTTCTTGGATAAGGACTTATAACTGGAAATTTAGTGTACACATCTGGCTTGTGTGCACTTTAAAGAACACAGTTTATCTTTCAGAAGAGTAGGGGTTACCTCATGTGTACTGGTCCATTCAATCCCTGTCGTTGTGATGAGCATTTGGTGGCAGCACTCTACACAAAGGAACCCTTAGTGGAGAAGAACATTCTTGTATAGTCTTGTTCACACATGTGAGCAATTCAGCTCAGTTAGGCTGCAAGACGCAGGTTATTCCCCTACATTTACTCTATGGGAAACCATTAGTGTTATGGAAAAAATCACAGATTGCTCATTCTTCTGAAATTCTTTGGTCATAGGTAGGCTGACTGTTATATCTTTAATTAACACTGTGGTCATGTTACAAGAGTTGTCAAAACTATATAGATTATCTCATAAAACTCCTAGAAAGTAGGAAGCCTTTTGCCATTTTTCCCCTGATTGGAAACTTGCATAATAAATAAAATACCATATTTGGTAATTTCATGTTGCAAGAATACAGTGTCACATGTAAGGAAATGTTTATAAATGTTGGATCTTTATGGTGATAATTATCGATCATTAAAAGGCCTCTAACTTTCAAGTGGTAATTAATTGAGTTTATAATGATCTAAAGAATTCATATTTTCAACAAATTACTTTCATTTCATGTGATCGTAATGACCATATTATATAGTATACTTTGAAACATTAAAGTTAATGTTACTTTCATTTCTACTTTGGCCCTGTTTCTGCTGCCAAGAAAATACCGTATATACTATTTTTGAATAGTCGTGTTTTTATTTTCTGTCACTGTCAGCTATTTTACACACGTGTATAGATATATTCGGCGAAAATGTGGAGCGAAGACGTTACGATATTTACTATATAAATCTGTGTGGGGAGGGAGGGGGAGGGGAAGCTAAAATGTCGTGTTTTTATTTTCTGTCGCTGTCAGCTATTTTACACACGTGTATAGATATATTCGGTGAAAATGTGGAGCGAAGACGTTACAGTATTTACTATATAAATCTGTGTGGAGAGGGAGGGGGAGCTAAAATGTCCGGCCAACTAAAAGGTAATAAAAGGGACAACCACATTAATTTTATAAAGACATTTCTAAAAAAATAAAGCAGGAGTACGGAATAGACTCCAAAGCAAGTAAAGTCAAAGCTGAAGAGCCTGCAAAAGCAGTACAACATTGCAAAAGACAATAACTCGGGGAGGGAACGAATTACTTGTCCCCATTACGATGTTTTGGCCCGGATATTGGGAGATCGGGCCATAGCTGTACTCTCACAACATATCTAGGGCTAGGCTTTTGAAAGTGAGACGTAAAACTTTTTTAATTATCGACCAAAAAATTGAATGGCAATTTGGGTAAAAAGGATGAATTTTAACACGACCACCCAAGAAGTATTGTTAGCAGAAACGGGCTACTAAAAAATATGGTATAAAAAATACCGTATTTTATACCGTATTTTGAGCAGTTGCAGCAGAAACAGACCCTTTGTTTATTGTACTTTGTTCTGTTGATTTAATGGGTGATTTGTAATGTCAATCTTTTACAGTAAGTGTGACAAGGAATAAAATTTCACTTTCGTTTTAATTGACGATGAAAGAGACTGGGTGACGAAAAACAATCTTCTTAGATACAAATAAGGACATTAACTGAAGAAAGCATTCTTAATTAGGGAAATAGATTCTTAGTAAGAGATTTCCATGATTATTATTAATTATAAACTACATACAATCAAAACAGACAAAATTAATACTAATCACATTTATTTATCTATCATTAAAACTATAATTTATAACACGAAACGATGTAATAAGATAAGCACTAAAATTAAGTCTTTATACAAAGTACATTCTCAATATGAAAGATTAGCAACAAGTTAATTATTATTTACTGTACAAACTTTATCTATCTACATTTTTCATATTTAAAAACATATAAAGAAGTCAAATGACTGGACAACTGTAGGCCTACTTATATTTCACATAAAAATAAGAAATATATAAATATAAACATTCAAAAGCATGAAAAAATGGTTAGCAAAATTCTCATATTTCATAAGTGCAATTCCCCTCCTTGCGATATCAAGCTATATTTTCAATAAACCTATAGTTTTCGGTAACAAAGATGATTGGGAAAATAAGTTCAAATCAGCTGTACTGAGAATGAAGTAGGCCTACACCATGAAAAGAATTCAATAATTAGGCCGACTACAGACTGAAGTAGGCTTGCACCTCTAGGTTGAAAGAGGCCGATTGAGGCCCGGAAAAAATAAGTAAGCACGTAGGCCTACCACTAATCTAGACAAGACTAAGTTCCTTCATAATGCTAGGCCTACAATGGGTAAGTTGGGAAAATTTCTAATATCCACTTTTACTTAAAAACTTGTAGTTGTGTAAAAAGGATTAATTTCGCCGTTATTACTATACAAACCATCATTAAATTACATTAAATACAGTAGGGGAGGTTACCATAAAAAATGCGCCACAAACAAAATCCAGGTGTTCAATTAACCCTCACAGAAAATAGTTCATCAACATTGAGGGCGCAAAACCACAAGACTGCACACTGCAGCAGTTTTTGGTTATTTCAGCTCCTCAATGAAAACCAGAATTGATCATTTCTTAAATAATCTTATGTACAACTCATAATAATTAAAACAATGCACTTATGTTTTTCATTGCAACAACAAGAAAGTCTTTTTACAATTTTAGTGGCAAAATATCGTTTAGGCAAATCAACATAGAAGAGAAAATTCCAAGAAAAATATTTTGTAATAATAATACAGGTGCACTGTGAATCCATCGTCGCACAGTTTTCACAATTACTCTACCTTTATTATAAGGCATATTGATGTTATGTTAGATTATTAAACTATTTAGAACCATCTTTATTGCGCTGCGATTTAGGAGTAACTTTTGTGTACACGGGGTGTCTTTGTTTATGACCCGTTCCTTGGCCAGGTTTAGTATGGGAGTTTGGATTTTCCTTTTCGTTGCGTCGTAGATTTGATTCTGGCAAACTATATACGTGTTCCTCAGCGTCGGTTTCACTCATCATTTGTTCATTGTCGGAATTTTGTTTGCTTCTACCGGGATCCACTTTTGCGTCTTTCCTGCCATCAGATTCTAACGAATCGTCGCCGCCGGACTGACTGCGTGCTGAATCGTAAATTTCGTCTGCAATATGATTATAGATTGCAAACTTTTCTGTTTTTATATTATTTCTTTCACTCTCTGGAACCTCGTGATAATATTCTTCCGTGGGGTTGTTAATTTCGACTAACAAATTAGGTTTCTCGGTTCCTTCTTCGTTTATTTCGGCGTAGAGAGAATGTTCTAAAATGTTGTTCATGTTAACAACTCTATCCACAGCATCTCTTTTTATGGGAATATCTTGTTCACTCTCAGTAACATCGTGGTAATACCCTTCTGTTTGTTTGTTATTTTCAGCTAATAAAATACGTCTTATTTCTTCTTCGTTTATTTCTGCATAGAGCGGATTTTCTAACATTTTATGATGTTCTTCACTTATTGGGGAAACTCTATCCATAGTAAAAGACAATTCGGTTTCTCTTTGAATGGTTGGTAAAGCTTCAGGAGGTCTTTGCTTCACTACTTTTTTTGTCAGCGTCATTGTCCCGGGTAGTCTAATATCTTCTTGTCTACTTGATGCTATAGACAGGTCTGATGAATATGCTCTAAGAGTTGAAAGTGATGTTTGTGGCGCCAAAATTGCCAATGGAAGCGTTTGTTGCTGAATATTCATAAAATCATCTGTTACCTGGTAGTTTAAAATGGCTTGTACCGGGTTAACTTGAAGATTTGGATTTGGAGATGTTTTAATATACTTCAAACACTGCAAGCCGATAATTAAAATGACACATATAAATACGATTGATAAGATGATATATATCAATGCACTAGAATATTCCTCAGAAGGTTGAGAGTCATCAGGGAGGTCATCAGTAATGTGAGGTTTTACAGAAGCATCAGGATGTGATGTAGCCACCATCAGTCTAGGAACTTCTGTGCTAGCTTCGTACGGTAAACATTCTTCTATTTCAATCGTCATCGTCGTTGATTTTAAAACATCACCATCGTAAACTGTACACGTTATGTTCTCTCCTTGCATTTCATCAGTGACATTTCTAATGAACAACTTGTTTGATGAATTTGTTTTTCGTATTGAATCGCCAAAAACAAAATCGTTTGTTGAATTCCATCGAAATTGGATTTCTTCTTTGTTTATCTCTTGTTTTATATTTTTAGCATTCGCTGAAGTTTGAGGTTTCCATTCAAATGCGTTGCACCAAATTGTTGCCGATCTGTTAAATATAAATTCAGTTGCATCCATTTGGACCACAATATTACGTTTGTAAACAATGGTAGATGTACACAAATGTACGTCATTCGTTTTCATTGTACATGTGTAATCATTTCTCTCATCTCTTTCCATTGCTATGAATATAGCACTACTAATAACCTTGTTCTTATGTGTGGTATTAGTAAAAACTGCGTGTTCAGGAAATTGTTCCGTATCCCAGTGCAGCTTCAAAGATGGATACGGGTATGTTTCACAATTTAATGTGACATTTTCACCAACAAAGTACTTTGATTTTGAAGGGCTACATACCGGGTCTGAAGGTATTGGCAGCACTACTAGTTCCTTCTTAGCAGAAGTAACAAGTAATCCACTGCCTTGATATATACATTCGTATAAGCCACTGTCTGTGTCCGTTAGATTTAGAAGAACAATTTTTAGTCTCAGTTTGTCATTTAACGACGAATATGTAGTATTAGTTTTAACAACTTCATCACCCTTTTTCCAAGTAGTATTGGTTTGTGCTAAAGATCCTTTTTTCATATCCAAATCACAAAAAAATGTAAACGTTTTGCCAACAACGGCATAGCTAACATCATTTTCAGGATAGCATTGTAGAACATAAGCTGATTTAATTATGGGTAAGAAGAGAAGAAACAGGTAAACGAGAAAATGTAACAAACGACTCATGTTGATAGTAACAAAATGAAAAGAATTCACCAGAAATATCGTTTTTTTTAGCCTAAAAACGGATGTTCTGTACACTGCTTGATATATCTATCACAGTCGATGATGACAGTACAATAACACAATACAAATGTATGTGCTCCTATGTTAGTTCGGTAACTATTCTGATTCTAGGCCTTGAGGGTTCCTTTTATACTGAACCAATGATTTCGCTGTATTTATTGGGTATACTTTATAGTTTCATTACGAGTTTCAATTGTTTCTAATTCTTATAAATATATAATAATTATTATCAACTATTTATTAGAGATAGAAACAAAGTAGTTAGATTTTAGTTATAAATTGATTTTCCTTTAGGTCTTACCATCATACAATATTAATAGAAATTATAATAGGAAACAAGATGGAAGGATTCCGTTATGGGAACTATTTAAAGAACTTGATTGACTGAATAAAGACGCAACAATCCGTCACTCTAAAACAACCATCTTACACTAAAGCAAATAAAAACATTAGTAACTTCATATCATGGCGTAGATTTAAATATCGAATTGTTGTGATGACGTGACAAGAACGTAGTTACAATTACCTTATATGTCCAGGATGCGCAAGATCTGGACATGTACAAATGAATAAGACCAATACACATTCACATAAGTCATTCAATTACCTTATATATTTTTATTCGCGTACAACGCGACTCTTTAGCTCACTATGTCAGTCGGTTGGTCGGTCGGTTGGTCGATAAACACTAACTTGAGCACGCGACTGCAGCCATGTATATGGCCTTGTTTTAAAGCGTATTACATTATGAAATATAATGCTTTCATTGCAGTCACGTTTTTTACAATTCTGGTAATTTTACGTTATTACACACATTTTTATTACGCTTGATACATTTAAATCTTTCCAGTATATTATTACGGACTAGTAATTTTGTAAAAAAATCTCAGACACTGCAAGCTGGTAATTATGATAATATATAGAAACAAGATTGACTGAACTGATAGAAGAAGTATTGTAATAATAAGATTAACGAAAGTTTTAGATGTTGGTTGAGATTCATCAGTAGTGTGAGGTTTTACAGAAGCATCAGGATGTGATGTATCGGCCGTCCGCCTGAGAACTTCTGTGCTAGCTTCGTACGTAAACCATTGTTCTATTTCAATCGTCATCGTCGTTGATTTTAAAACATCACCATCGTAAGCTGTACACGTTATGTTCTCTCCTTGCATTTCATCAGTGACATTTCTAATGAACAACTTGTTTGGTGAATTTGTTTTTCTTATTGAATCGCCAAAAACAAAATCGTTTGTTGAATTCCATCGAAATTGGATTTCTTCTTTGTTTATCTCTTGTTTTATATTTTTAGCATTCGCTGAAGTTTGAGGTTTCCATTCAAATGCGTTGCACCAAATTGTTGCCGATCTGTTAAATATAAATTCAGTTGCATCCATTTGAACCACAATATTACGTTTGTAAACAATGGTAGATGTACACAAATGTACGTCATTCGTTTTCATTGTACATGTGTAATCATTTCTCTCATCTCTATCCATTGCTACGAACATAGCACTAATAATAACCTTGTTGTTATTTGTGGTAGTAGTAAAAACTGCGTGTTCAGGAAATTGTTCCGTATCCCAGTGCAGCTTCAAAGATGGATACGGGTATGTTTCACAATTTAATGTGACATTTTCACCAACAAAGTACTTTGATTTTGAAGGGCTACATACCGGGTCTGAAGGTATTGGCAGCACTACTAGTTCCTTCTTAGCAGAAGTAACAAGTAATCCACTGCCTTGATATATACATTCGTATAAGCCACTGTCTGTGTCCGTTAGATTTAGAAGAACAATTTTTAGTCTCAGTTTGTCATTTAACGACGAATATGTAGTATTAATTTTAACAACTTCATCACCCTTTTTCCAAGTAGTATTGGTTTGTGCTAAAGATCCTTTTTTCATATCCAAATCACAAAAAAATGTAAACGTTTTGCCAACAACGGCATAGCTAACATCATTTTCAGGATAGCATTGTAGAACATAAGCTGATTTAATTATGGGTAAGAAGAGAAGAAACAGGTAAACGAGAAAATGTAACAAACGACTCATGTTGATAGTAACAAAATGAAAAGAATTCACCAGAAATATCGTTTTTTTTAGCCTAAAAACGGATGTTCTGTACACTGCTTGATATATCTATCACAGTCGATGATGACAGTACAATAACACAATACAAATGTATGTGCTCCTATGTTAGTTCGGTAACTATTCTGATTCTAGGCCTTGAGGGTTCCTTTTATACTGAACCAATGATTTCGCTGTATTTATTGGGTATACTTTATAGTTTCATTACGAGTTTCAATTGTTTCTAATTCTTATAAATATATAATAATTATTATCAACTATTTATTAGAGATAGAAACAAAGTAGTTAGATTTTAGTTATAAATTGATTTTCCTTTAGGTCTTACCATCATACAATATTAATAGAAATTATAATAGGAAACAAGATGGAAGGATTCCGTTATGGGAACTATTTAAAGAACTTGATTGACTGAATAAAGACGCAACAATCCGTCACTCTAAAACAACCATCTTACACTAAAGCAAATAAAAACATTAGTAACTTCATATCATGGCGTAGATTTAAATATCGAATTGTTGTGATGACGTGACAAGAACGTAGTTACAATTACCTTATATGTCCAGGATGCGCAAGATCTGGACATGTACAAATGAATAAGACCAATACACATTCACATAAGTCATTCAATTACCTTATATATTTTTATTCGCGTACAACGCGACTCTTTAGCTCACTATGTCAGTCGGTTGGTCGGTCGGTTGGTCGGTAAACACTAACTTGAGCACACGACTGCAGCCATGTATATGGCCTTGTTTTAAAGCGTATTACATTATGAAATATCAATGCTTTCATTGCAGTCACGTTTTTTACAATTCTGGTAATTTTACGTTACTACACACATTTTTATTACGCTTGATACATTTAAATCTTTCCAGTATATTATTACGGACTAGTAATTTTGTCAAAAAATCTCAGACACTGCAAGCTGGTAATTATGATAATATATAGAAACAAGATTGACTGAACTGATAGAAGAAGTATTGTAATAATAAGATTAACGAAAGTTTTAGATGTTGGTTGAGATTCATCAGTAGTGTGAGGTTTTACAGAAGCATCAGGATGTGATGTATCGGCCGTCCGCCTGGGAACTTCTGTGCTAGCTTCGTACGTAAACCATTGTTCTATTTCAATCTTCATCGTCGTTGATTTTAAAACATCACCATGGTAAGCTGTACACGTTATGTTCTCTCCTTGCATTTCATCAGTGACATTTCTAATGAACAACTTGTTTGGTGAATTTGTTTTTCTTATTGAATCGCCAAAAACAAAATCGTTTGTTGAATTCCATCGAAATTGGATTTCTTCTTTGTTTATCTCTTGTTTTATATTTTTAGCATTCGCTGAAGTTTGAGGTTTCCATTCAAATGCGTTGCACCAAATTGTTGCCGATCTGTTAAATATAAATTCAGTTGCATCCATTTGGACCACAATATTACGTTTGTAAACAATGGTAGATGTACACAAATGTACGTCATTCGTTTTCATTGTACATGTGTAATCATTTCTCTCATCTCTTTCCATTGCTATGAACATAGCACTACTAATAACCTTGTTCTTATGTGTGGTATTAGTAAAAACTGCGTGTTCAGGAAATTGTTCCGTATCCCAGTGCAGCTTCAAAGATGGATACGGGTATGTTTCACAATTTAATGTGACATTTTCACCAACAAAGTACTTTGATTTTGAAGGGCTACATACCGGGTCTGAAGGTATTGGCAGCACTACTAGTTCCTTCTTAGCAGAATTAACAAGTAATCCACTGCCTTGATATATACATTCGTATAAGCCACTGTCTGTGTACGTTAGATTTAGAAGAACAATTTTTAGTCTCAGTTTGTCATTTAACGACGAATATATAGTGTTAATTTTAACAACTTCATCACCTTTTTTCCAAGTAGTATTGGTTTGTGTTAAAGATCCTTTTTCAATATCCAAATCACAAAAAAATATAAACGTTTTGCCAACAACGGCATAACTAACATCCTGTTCAGGATAGCATTGTAGAACATCAGTAGATTTAATTATGGGCAAGAAGAGAAGAACAAGGTAAACGAAACAACTCATGTTAATGTTGGAACGAACAAAATGAAAAGTATCTACTAGAAATATCGGTTTAGTCTGAAAACGGTTGTTCTGTACACTGCTTGATATATCTATCACAGTCGATGATGACAGTACAATTACACAATACAAATGTTTGTGCTTCTATGTTAGTAACGGTAACTATTCTGATTCTAGGCCTTGAGGGTTCCTTTTATACTGAACCAATGATGTCCCCGGATTTATGGGGTATACTGTATAGTTTCATTATGAGTTTCAATTGTTTTTAATTTTTATTAATATATAATAATTATTATCAACTATTTATTAGATATAGAAACAGCAGTTCGATTTTACTTATAAGTTAATTTCACTTTATTCATCTTATAATAAAATGTATAGACATTTTAATATAGGAAACAAGATAGAACGAGTCGAGAACTCTATGGAACTCATGTAAAATATTTTATTTTAACTTGTATTGATTGACTGAGTAAAAGCAAATTACTTCTTCACTCTAAACAAACAAAAATGAAAACGTTAGCAACTTTATTTTATGGCGTATATATTTCAATATCAAATGTTGTGATGAAGTGCCAAGAACGCAGTTATACCAAGATGAGCAGGTATCTCGCCAAACGCAAAGGAATAATACTGATACATATTCAAATAATTAATTAATTCAATTTATTTATTCTTATAAAACGCATTGTAAAATCGCAATACACAATACTGAAAAAAGTACAAAACACAACATGTTAAAGATACTTTTAAAATACACAGTACAAATGATGAAAAAGATAAACACATGATCTATGAAAATATTATAAATACATATTTACTAAGCCAAACAAGATGTTTTAATTCAACAGTTGATTATAATGGTAAGCAAACATGTAAACTCTATTATACACATTAGCAGTAATATAGGTAAATTTTTCTCAGCAAATACTGTTTTTTAAACAAACAAAAAATGTAAATGATTAAAACACTTTGAACAAAATGATTTTGATAAAGTAACATAATCACGTGTTTATTATTATTATTACAATGGCGGAAATGGAATCTTACTATTAGATTACAGCTTTAAGGTTACACATTTATCTCATCTACTGTAAGCAAATTTAAAATGGCAGAAAAGTTTACAGCAAAATGCTTTTTTATAAGCTATATAGGCCTATATAGTTCTTTGCAGTCACATTTTTAATAATAATTCTAATAATTTTATATTACTACACACATTTTTATTACGCTTTTGATACATTTAGGCCTAAATCTATACATTATGGATAAATTACGGACTTGTAATTTTGTCAAAAAATCTCAGACAAAGAAGGCTCGTAGTTATGATAAGATATAGAAACATGATTGACTGAACTGATAAGAGAAGCATTGTAATAATAGGATTAACGAAAGTTCCATCAGAACTGTGAGTTTTATCAGAAGCATTATGATGAAAGTCATCATCTATTGTGTGAGTATCTATTATGCCAACTGTTGTGTTGACGTTCGCCAAATGTTCTTCTATTTGAATTGTCATCGTTATTGCTTTCAAACTATCATTAACGTTTACTGTACACGTTACGTTTTCTCCGTGCATTTCACTTGAAACATTGTTAATGAACAACTTATTTGATAAATTAGCTTGTTGTATTGCATCACTAAAAATCGCATTGTTTGATGAATTCCATCGAAATTGGATTTCTTGGTGTTTTCTGATATTAGTATAAAATGAAGTTTTTTGTTTCCTTTCAAAAACGTTGCACCAAATTGTTGCTGACTTGTTAACCATAAATTCAGTTGCGTTAATGTTGACTACAATATGACGTTTAATACCAATGGTAGATGTACACAAATGTACTTCATTCGTTTTCATTGTGCATGTGTAATCATTTCCCTCATCGCTTTCCATTGCTATGAACATAGCACTACTAATAACCTTGTTCTTATTTGTGGTATTACTAAAAACTGCTTCTTTAGGAAATTGTTCCGCATCCCAGTACAGCTTCAAAGTTGGATACGGGTATGTTTCACAATTTAATGTGACATTGTCTCCGACAAAGTACTCTGATTTTGAAGGTCTACATACCGGGTCTGAAGGTATTGGCAGCACTACTAGTTCCTTCTTACCAGAATTAGCACGTAATCCGTTGCCTTGATATATACATTCGTATAAGCCACTGTCTGTTTCCGTTAGATTTAGCAGAACCATTTTTAGCCGCAGTGTGCCCTTTGCCATTGACGAATCCGTAGTGTAAATTTCAACATTATCATTTTTCTTCCAAACGGTATTGTTCAAGATTTGTTTTTCAGATCCTTTATCAATATAAAAATTACAGTAAAATGTAAACCTTTTGCCAACAACGGCATAACTAACATCATTTTCAGGATAGCAGTGTAGAATATCGGTAGATTTAATCATGGGCAAGAAGAGAAACAAGCAAACGAGAACATTGAATAAACGATTCATTCTGAACAAAACGAAATGCTTCCACATGTAGAAATATATCGGTTTAGGAAAAAAACACAGTTACTTTGAACACTAACTACTGATTGAGGATTACAGTCAAATGATAGCAGTATACGTTAAAGAATGGTTTGTGGTTTGACAAAATCTTGACGACAGTTTTTTTATTTCAACGTTATCATTATTAGTTTCAATTGTGTTGAATGTTTATAAGTCAATAAAATCAAATTATTTATTAGAAATTGAAACAAAAACAGTTCGATTTTGTTTATGAAGCCAAATTCAATAAAATTCACTATTCATCTTGTCTTATTTCTGTATATCGGCTTTAAAAATATTGGTAGTGGTACTACAAGTTCCATCTTACTACAATTAGAAAGTAATCATCGCCATCATATATACATTCGTAAATCCCACTGTCTGTTTCATTTAGGTCGAAAAGATTTCTAGTCTCTGTTTGCCCCTTAACGACAAATATGTCAATTTTTTTCTGGATCTTTTATCAATTTCCAAATCACAATAAAATGGAAACGTTGCCGACAACATAAAGAGAATAAACGGGTAAACGATAAAATTTAACAAACGAAATTTCTTCCAAATTTGTTGTGGCTGGTACATTAATATAGTCCTCTAATTATTTAATACTAACATTATGCAGCTTAGTATATTACTATATAGATCTATAATTTTAACAATTCATTAGAAACATTGTTTGGTATAAACTTGTCTGTATGGTGGCAACAGTTTCCAGGGGTTAATTTAAAACATAGGTAGACGAGTGAAGCAGAAAGTAAAGAACAATTGTGTTTATCTCTCTCAGTGAGTACAAAGTAAACTCTATCCTGGTAGCATCGTTTCTTTGTTGTTACTAGGCTACTTCACTCATTTATTGAGGAACCTTCTTTATTGCGTTGCAATTTAGGAGCAACTTTGGCATACAGGATACTTTGTTCATTTAAATAACCCATTCTTTGATCTGGTTTAGTCTGGTAGTTTGGAGTTTCACTTTCTTTTGTATCTGGTAAAGTGTAAATGCGTTCATCAGTGTCGACTTTATTCGTGATCGCCTTGATTTTATCTGGACATGTCACTGGGTCCATCTTTGCGTCATTTTTGTGTTTACAAATCTTTCCGTCAGATTTGGACCTAGATTCAGAAATTTCGTCTGTAATATGATTCGGCCTATAGATTGAAAAGTCGACGGATTTTATATTATTTCTTTCACTCTCAGGAACCTCATGATAATGTTCTTCCGTTAGGTACCTTTTGTTAACTTCGACTAACAAATTAGGTTGTTTGGTTCCTTCTTCGTTTATTTCGGCGTAGAGTGAATTTTCTAAAATTTTGTTGAGATGTTCTGGGTGAAGTTCCTCATTCATATCATCTTCTGGTTTGTTATTCTTTCTTTCACTTTCAGCAACATCATAATAATACCCTTCAGTCGGTTGGTTTATGTCGACTAATACAGTACGTTGTTCTATTACTTCTTCGTTTATTTCTGCATATTCTGAATTTTGTCTGTCTTTATTTATTGGTCTCTCTCTATCCATAGCATGTCTTTCTCGTTCACCCTCAACGACATCATGGTAATACTCTTCTGTTTGATTGTTAATTTCAGCTAATGTAGTACGTTGTCTTATTTGCTCTTCGTTTATTTCGGCATAGAGTGGATTTTCTAACATTTTGCTCATATTATGTTCTTCACTTATTGGGAACACTCTATCGATAGTAAAAGACAATTCGGTTTCTCGTTGAAGAGTTGGTAAAGCTTCAGGAAGTTTTGGCTTTCCTACTTGTTTTGTCAGTGTCCCGGGTGGCCGAATATCTTCTTGTCTACTTGATGCTATAGACAGTTCTGAGGAAAAGGCCCTAAGAGTTGAAAGTGATGTTCTTGGCGCTAGAATTGCCAGTGGAATCGTCTGATGTTGCATAGCAATGTAATCATCTGTTACCTGATAGTTTAAAATGGCTTGTACCGGGCTGACCTGGAGATTTTGATTTGATGATTTTTTAATATACTTATAACACTGGAAGCCGGTAATTAAAATGAGACATATACATACTATTGATGATGTGATATATATTAGATACGTTTTATCAGTGTAAGGATGATGATCATCAGAACTGTGAGTTTTATCAGAAGCATTATGATGAGAGTCATCATCCATTGTACGAGTATCTATTATTCCAACGTTTGTGCTGACGTTCGCCGAATGTTCTTCTATTTGAATTGTCATCATTGTTTCTTTCAAACTATCATCAACGTTTACTGTACACGTTACGTTTTCTCCGTGCATTTCACTTGAAACATTGTTAATGAACAACTTATTTGATAAATTAGCTTGTTGTATTGCATCACTAAAAATCGCATTGTTTGATGAATTCCATCGAAATTGGATTTCTTGTTGTTTTCTGATATTAGTATAAAATGATGTTTTTTGTTTCCATTCAAAAACGTTGCACCAAATTGTTGCTGACTTGTTAACCATAAATTCAGTTGCGTTAATGTTGACCACAATATTACGTTTAATACCAATGGTAGATGTACACAAATGTGCTTCATTCGTTTTCATTGTGCATGTGTAATCATTTCTCTCATCTCTATTCATTGCTATGAACATAGCACTACTAATAACCTTGTTCTTTTTTGTGCTATTAGTAAAAATTGCGTGTTTAGGAAATTGTTCCGCATCCCAGTACAGCTTCAAAGTTGGATACGGGTATGTTTCACAATTTAATGTGACATTGTCTCCGACAAAATATTCTGATTTTGAATTGTTACATACCGGATCTGAAGGTATTGGCAGCACTATTAGTTCCTTCTTAACAGAATTACGAAGTAATCCGTTGCCTTGATGATATATACATTCATAAACGCCACTGTCTGTTTCCGTTAGATTTGGGAGATCCATTTTTAGCCGCAGTTTGCCCTTTACCATTGAGGAATCCGTAGTGTAAATTTCAACATTATCATCTTTTTTCCAAGTAGTATTGTCCATTATGGTTTTTGCTAAAAATCCCTTTTCAATATTCAAATCACAATAAAATGTAAACGTTTTGCCAAGAACGGCATAATTAACATCATGTTCAGGATAGCATTGTAGAACATCTGTTGATTTAATTATGCAGATGAAAAGAAATAGGTAAACGAGAACATTCAATAAACGACTCATTCTGAACAAAATGAAATGCTTCCACATGTAGAAATATATCGGTTTTGAAACAAAAAACAGCTACTTTGAACACTGACTACTGATTGATGATTACAGTCAAATGATAGCAGTATACATAAAAGAATGGGTTGTGGTTTGACAAAATCTTGTTGACGGTTTGTTTATTATTGTACGTCATCACTGTTAGTTTCAATTGTGTTGAATGTTATAATTACTTCACTTAATTATTGGAAATTACAACAAAGGTATTTCGATTTTATTTATGAAACCAAATTCAATTAAATTAACTTTATTCATCTTTTCATAACAACCTTCTATACAAGTGATAGAAGGGAACAGCAAGGGGCATGTAAAGAAATGTTTTAAATTATTAACAAACAAACTTTACTTCATGGATTGAAATGGTGATGCCATGTGTATAAGAATACAGCTTATATCTAAGGATGAGCAAGCTATGGACAAAATGGATTAAACAATAGTACTTGTATTTAACTGCAATATAAATACCGTTGAGGTGTTTATACTAAAAAACACAGTCAATCTATCAATACAATGTTAGATACACATACATGTATCATGTGTTGACTTTAAACTGGCGGAAACAATAGTGTCAGACAAAGACAAAACTTGAAATAGGTAAAACGATTAGAATCATATTTTTCTGCACAAGCGACCAGTAAGTGTTAGAAACTGTTATATAATGTGATATATCGCTGTTGGCCTATACAATTAATAATAACAAATACTGTAGGTCATAGTGTTGTTACAAAAAGTTGCTTGTATTATTCTACATTCTATGTCTTCGCTTTCTATACTAACTTTAATTTCGTTTCACACTCAATGCATTGTTTGGCTTATTTAATATATTAATTAAAAATTGTAAAATTAATAATGTCTATTCTACTCCCATACATACGCTATAACATAATGTTTTTTTCATTATTATATTATTTTATTATAGTGAATAGATTACAAATATAATGTAAACTATCATTTGAATTCTACAACAATTAATTTTGTTTCTTTGATTGTCACACTTAATTCGTCTTCTTCTTTTGAGTCTGTTTCACGGCACGGTATGTTCAATTCACATGCGGTTTCCTGAGGGCCAATCATATAGCAGATAGACTGAAAGAAAAATGTTGAATACGCCAAACTGATTGACATTATCAACGTCAGAAATACGGCCATCTGTTGGTATATCAGAGTAATAGCTGGAAACATACATACTCCCGGGACAAATGTTGAAAATGCCGCCATCGTGATTGCTGGAGCTAATGATCTGATCGAGAAACAGACACGTGACTGCCTATCGGGGAAAGGAGCCAATCGGTATGCAACACCATAATGAATAGTGAAATCAACGGACAAACCTACGGCAAGAGAAAAAATGACAGATTCCATTACATTCAATTCCCAACCAAGTAACACCAAGCTTCCAATCGTGACAAAAATAGTCCCCATGATTGATAACATAGCAAACGTAGATAAAAGAACATTCCTTGTCACGATGAACAGAACAACTGCAGCCAAACCAATTGAAGATAACAATGCAATTGAACCATTTTTCACTAAACTCTTCTGAAGATCATAGAAATACATTTGTATCATCTTATGATCTGTAATGAACCAACCACCAGGTAAACTTTCTGGGGCCGTTGATATTTCAGTTTCTGACCATGAGTTGACGCTTGACCAGTACTCATCCATCGGTTTATACATACGTGATGCTGTATAATTACTAGGAAACTGTAGCCTAGCGCCCAAGATATTTTTATTGTTATAAAATATGTAATTTTCATATTTCGGATACCGTTCTAAAAATTTAGGAAGACATAGTCTGAAGGTATCATCCTCAAATGAAGTATTGTACATGCCACAACAAGTTTGATTATTTATCGTAGAACAATCACGAGACATAAAACTGATAAACGCCTCAATAAAGCAACTCTCATGTCGAGAATTGGCTTCATAGAAATCCTGCATTCTAGCTATTGAGCAGAAATTTAGCATCCATTGCTGAACCTCTGGTGTGAAATTTAAAGGCTTGTCAAAAACTAAACGACCTCTATTGTCGGGATTCCAGTGATCGCCGTTATCTACTGGTTTCACTCCCCAGATGAATTGCATATTCAAGATTGAACTACCATCACTATCTTTTTCAAATCGAAATAGTTTTTGATATTTTGATTCATAAATTTCTATCATATTTTTATCGTTGAAAACTGGGAAATTTGAAATTGGAAGTTGCAAACTCGGAGACACAAACACAACAAACGCTCCAACAAGTCCCATGAATGAAAATAAAATGATCCACAACAACCGTAACTTGATTACTAAGAAAGGTATCCACTTTTTAAAAAGTGCATCAGAAAGATTCGTAATTTTCTGATTGAGTTCTGCAAAACATTTAGTGTGGAACGTAAACCGTTGCATGAATGATGATCGTTGGATATACTCATTTATAATAACGATCGCAGGAAGCCAAGATAGTGTTAAAACAAAATTAAACAAAATTGCTGTTCCTGCATACAGACCAAAACATTTTACTGCAGTAATCGAGCTTATCATATTAATAAAGAAAGCAGAAGATGTCGTTAAGCTGGTGACGAACATGGTCGGAGCTGCGTGTCTAAGAGTTCTTGTCATTACGTTCACAATGCCCTTTTCACAAACGTTTGACTCGTTCCAAATCTCCAGAAACACAAAAGTGTCATCTGCACCGATTGCAACAATAAGTAATCCTGTTGTCACGGCCAGAAAGGGAAAAAACTCCACTCTTGCGATGACTATATACGTAAAATAAGCTAAAATCAACGAAAGAACGAAATTTAACAATGTCATGCATGTGATGAATAATGATTTACTGTAGAACCATATAACAAGTACAATACAAGATGCGCTTCCTCCTACCAGAAATGTATCTCTCCAGAAATAATGGAAAAAGACGCCATATTTATCCACTTTTATAGCCACAATTTTACTTGCACCATTTTCCACAACCCTTTTCCGTTTAAACTCACTGTCTAATATATCATATAGTATTGCTTCGTTCTCTTCTTCAAGAATAAACGGTATAAATACCAATGTTGCTGTTAGATTATATGGAAAGTCTCCTGCAACTGTTTGTTCATTAACTTCGTTGTTATAAAATTCCGAATCAGTCAAATAATGGAGCATTTCATAAACTGCATTTAGTTTAGTGCAATTTTGTGGTACATTACAATTTTCTGTAGCGCAGTTGCGATGTAGAAACGAATTGAGATAATAACTCGAACATTCTGAGAGAAGATCACGTGCTGTATCTACGTCATTATCTGCTATGTCTTCACAAGTCGTTTTATTGCTAAGATGCATTACAAAGTCGGCGACCGACAGTAGAGTACAACTCGTGAAATTATTGTAATAATTATTTTGTATTCGTCTTTGCCAGTTACATATTGATTGTAGACCATTCTTGGTAAATAAATCAGTCTCTTCAGTATTAGAGGTGAACACTACTGCCATATAGTCTTCATCTGAAATAAAATTTTAGATGTTTACGTATTTGAAAAATATTGCAGATATTATTTGTTAATTTTTCGTTTATAGGATATATTAAAAATACGAATATTTCCTGGATTAAAGTAGCCGTCATCTATACTGTACCGTATAAGATACAGAATTGTGCATCACCAACAAATTGCCATCCTTTTTTTAAAATACAAAATTAGGAAACTCTCCTAAGTCGCGTAGAAATAATGCTGAAAATAAACTTCCATGATATCTATCAAATGGGTTGTTGTTTGTGAATTATATTTTAAACTAAGTTCGCGATTATAAACAGTAAAAAAGATTACCAATAGTTAAACACTCAGTTTCACTGCTCGACATTCGGCGTTGACGATCGTGTATTACAGAAATCTCAACAGGTGAAGAATTATATGTTTTTAGACTTTCCCACATCAATAATTCTGATGATTGCATAGTAATGTTAGGCATGATTAAGTTATTTGTTGTTGTTGTTGATGATAATGATGATGATGATGTTGTTTTAGTGTCTTTTGATTCTGTTACTTGTGCCAAAACACTTGTAATGCTTTCAAGCATAGTTCCTGATGCTGTAGTTGTTGCCAAACTGGTTATTCCAGGTGATGCATAGTTGTTATCATCTCGTATGGTATCGGGGTTTGAAAGTATACTTGGCGGAGTAGTGAAAAGAGAATTTGGAATGGAGGCTGCATAAATAAGGTGATGTGCACTAATCAGTCGTTTTGATATCAATGTTCCTCTTGCTTCAAATCCCTACATTTTAAATAAAAAACATAACGTTGATTAAAATAATAATAAAGATGCCAACATCAAGACCAGTGATATTATTATCTGAGGGAACGTACATAATCGAAAGTCAGAACAGATTTCAATTTGCGGCGACCTAAAGCCGATTTTCCACTAGGCGAATTTGATCGCGCGAATCGAAAGCGTCAGCTTATACGCATGCGTAGAGAGGATTTGGAAGATGGAAACATGAATACGCATGCGTATAAGCTGACGCTTTCGATTCGCGCGAACAAATTCGCCTAGTGGCAAATCGGCTTAAAGAAATGATAATTTCTTGTGTGCATACACGGACATTATGACGTGCTTCCTCTCTTGATTCCTCGACACAGATTTGTCGAATTCGCGGTTCATGCGACGACTAAACATACGTACGTCGTAGGTCGTTGTACATCGAAGGCTCTCTATTATAAAATGAGTAAATAATCCTCAGTTCTAATGTTGATAGTAGACCTACTCCTACTTATCTCCTACTCTCTCCTCAAATATTTACCTTTGATGGGTCGCTGAAATCTGGTATTGGATGCTTCGTTATGCTGTAAACTGCACAAACAACCACACCAAGAAATATAATGAGCACAATGGTTAAAGATGAACGCAAGTTGGTTAATATTTCGGCATACCTACGATAACAAAATTCATTGTTATTTTTCTGACGAATAAATACATATAATTAATAATTGTGAATATACAAGTGTGGATTTAACGAATAATGAAATAGGGACCTATGGAATCTTTTTAAGATAAAGCCTATTTCTGTCTGAAAGGAACTAAACTGTATATTTGGATCAATAGTTTATTTAGTAAATATATTATCTATTGTTGCTTCCTCCATCCTTACTTTGTTATTAAAGTTTTCCAGAAATCATCACTTTCTGCGGTAGTTCCAGTAGGCCTATCTGTAGAACCGTTCTTTTCTGAATACTCTGCTGCAGTTATATGTACATCTTCATGACTAAATAAAACATATAATAAGCCATTCATATACTGAACAACTTTTAATGTATGATGTTATTCATTACAAATGTGAACTGAAGGCAGAGGAGGCGTTCCATAGTATTAGATGTTATTCATTACAAGACAACATAGCAACATCATATTCTTCCACCAATCTTGCAACTACTGTACTATTACAAACACTGACAAAATTGCAGAATATGTTGCTCCTTTTCTAACTATCAAAGTACTTGTTACCTTAAAAACGATTTTGCAGCAATTACTGGATCATCGTGTAAAACCACTGCCTCATGACGGATTTCATCTAACTGCGTAGTCTGGATCGTCTTGACAATTAATAAAAATGAACAAATCAACTTATTTAATTACGTTAAAGGCCTAAACTCAAGTAGTAGCGAAAGCTGATTTATTTTGGTCTTGTTTGTCATATATGTGATGAACTTTCTATATTATGTTATGAGAGTGACAAATAAAGTATTTACACTTTATACAATTGCGAATGATACCTCTAACTCCCATTCTATTATCGATGCGTTACAATTATGTTTCAGTAACTTTATGTGGTATGATAATATTATTAGACAAAAATAGTGGGGCTTATACGCATGCGTAGATAATATTTTGCATAGACTATGATCTCTTCTCGTTTACCGTCCCGAAATGAAAGCTCATAATAATATTGGATATAATATTGGATATAACTGTTATATATGGCCTAGTTATTATTAATTAGAAAAATTAAAATAAAACAAAATATTTACTTCAGAAATGTTAAAGATATTGTCATTCGTACTTGCTGTTCCTTTCGTCATCTTTCGATTCTACTGAATAGATACAAACAAACAATGTTTCATAATAATTTACAAATATGGCCTAAATTATTATCCATATTTTAAAATTTGTGAAATAAAATCTATATAGTCCTTTATGTAACTACTTTTTTTAGTTGAATATGATTTGATTATAAACTATTTTTATTGAATGGGCAGATGACAAACACGTCATTACCAAATTATAAAATCATGGTAAAATCATTTTGCGTAAAGCCTGCAGCATTTATTCAGTACTTGGTACCTATCCAACAAGTCACCAATTCTTTCACAATAATTCATGGTAGCATTTCCTTATTGCTATAACATACTATGGAAATTGTGCATTTTTGTACATTGCCGAATAACCATTATCAATTAAGATATGTTTTGTCATACACAGGCGTATTTTGAAACAAGTTTGTTTTAGGTAATTAATTCAATTTATTTAATCTTAGTATTTCATTAAAACATCTCAACGCACTATACAGTAAAAAATGTCAAATAACAAAACAATATACAATAAAATACAAAACACTGTATAAATTTATAAAAAGGTTAAATGTAAAAAGGTTAAAACACAATCATGTACATTGTAAGGAAAATGACTAAACTATCTTAGAAAGATCTGAAAAAGTATGTTTTTAAATGTGATTTAAAGTAATCGTAATATTTAATGGTTCGGAGTTCCGCTAGAAGCTTATTCCTAAGTGTCGGCGCATTTTGTATTACCGGTATATTTTATTGGTATTTTATCTATTTTTATAAATAATTATCTAACCGGTTGGTATATAATTTCTGAAATTATCTATTTAATAAAATATCTTATACCGACGTTTTCATTAAAGCATCGGTTCAGCTATTCTGATCAAATAAATCTTAATACCAATTTAAATAGGTATATGCATAGTTTACGTTTGACCCATTCTTAAATTTGAAACGGTAAATATCAAACACAAATTAAGGTGTGTGCTTTCTTAGCTGTTCAAACAAATCTCGCTCTATGGGTAACCAAACCTGCGTTGATGTGTTTGAATGTCCATACACTAATAGAAAGTATTAGTGGTAGGCATTTAAGTTGAACATGGCGTCTTTTAGAAACAGAATATAATTGTGGTGTTTTTTAAATACTGTAGTTGGCTTAAAATGTTATAGCTGTTTTATTTTAGTTTAATTTTATTTGGAAAAGAAAACTGAGAGTGCTCATTAAGTTATTTTAAATGGGATCAAGTACATTAATAAACTGACGAAACTACAGTTTTAATAATTAGTATTTATGCAAAATAAAAAGGCAGATTTTCTGCCGAATGTTGGTATATTTAGTACATCAAGTGTATGTTAACCTAGGATTATAATTATAATATAGTAGGCCCTAATTAGAGAAGTAAGAAAACTAAATATTCATAATAAACAAATTACGTTTGTAGTAAATACAGCCTAATTCTAATGTCATCATAAAGAAAAGACAGTAAGAAGATATAAACTTAAGTAGGTATAGGTAAGCCTAAATAATTAATTGACTATAAAAATAAAAAGCTTACCTTCCTTGGGTAATAATCAAATGTACTCCTTCGTCACCAGAAAGAAAATGTGCAATGTTAAAGTAGACACGCACATATTTAAGCAAATCCAACTTCATTGATGTTTAACTTTAACCTGACGTCATAAACCTGATAAGGTCAATCAGGTCAACATCACTCCTTTTTCAATTTACACGCATTTTACTGGTATTTTATGGATTAATAGAGCCGGCGGGGAATAGAAAAAATATTATTATTTTTGGAGCCAAGGAAGAGTCAGCTCGCCAAAGCTAACACTAAAAATTATAGACATTATTATGCTTTTTCTCGAACTTTCTTATTGTACAACCATATCGTACTTTGAAGAATGTGGTTGATATTTCCGGTTTTCACAGTACTGTCATCAAAATTGTTATTAATATTAAACCAGTATAGTAAATCCATTCTCTCTCGATGTATACTCGTTTAATCTTATAACATGCAACGTGTTCTTCATGTCAGTAGAAAAACAAAAATGTTTAAGCTGAAATGTGAATAGGCCCACTTTTAATCTGTATTTAATACTACATCATAAATCTTATATATTATAATACACTAAATAATATGACATTGATACACCAATTGGTTTATAACACATTCCATCACATTATTTATAATCTGCTTTTAAGGTATTCCTCATTTAAATTTGACAAAGGAACTATCTGGTAAAAAACAAAAAAAATATCAATAATCGAATATAGCTTTTAAAAATACACGTGAAAATACGATGATAACATAATGAAATATACAATTACATGCTTTGATATTTATAAAACAAATACAATGCATAATTTTTTTTTTTCGTAAGATGCATTGAATACACCTCTGAAACTTTTATTTTCTCAGTTCTCTCCGTTTGGTAATCTCAACCCAGACAGTGTGAATGTGCCTTTATTCTATATATAACATCAGCGTCCATTTGACAGTGTGAATGTACCTTTATTATATGTAACATCAGCGTCCATTTGACAGTGTGAATGTGCCTTTATTATATGTAACATCAGCGTCCATTTGACTGTGTACTGCTTCTTGAGCTCCGTCGTCGACTTTGCTTGATGTACGCCATGATTGTGCAAGGTAAGTACCCAATATGATTATACTCATCGGCAACTTTCCACCAATTCTTTGAAGAATCTAAAACCTTATAAAGCAAAGTATTATAGTTCAAATGTAATAGGTATTTCACAATTGTTCTATAGAAGATAATATCTTTGAAGTTGGAATTGGACGAGTAAATTTAAGCTCTCATGATGTCATTTATTAATAATGATTAAATTGTGTTTAATTGGATTAAGTATAAAGTTGTGTTATCCTTACTTTAACGACCTCGCCATATCTTACGGACAACTCTTGGTTTGTTCGACCAAGGAAATCTTCACGAACTTCTGCAAGACGGTAGTTTTCTTGGACGGATTGCTCTGCAATTGGTATCATTCTATTGGATGCAGAAGCTGCCTGCTCTGAACCTGATGAGCTTGTCGTAGATGAGATTGACGCAGTTAAGAATGAAACGGATTTTCTTTAAGAAAGTAAACATATTTATTACAGATATTACATACAGTTGTAGATAAAAATTGTGGTAACATTAAATTGATACCAATATTACCAGAAACCAGTTTCCTGGGTCTCTGATTTAGTCCTTCCATCCCGTGTAAAGTGGACTATTTCACAGGAACCAACATGCCCTTGACGTTCTTACATTGAATTACTTTCGGTTGGGTATAATAAGCACCAAAAAGAAGACTTCTTCATCTTCCTCGGTAATTATTGATTATTATTGAACACATCTTATTATTAATGATGTTTTGTATAAAGTTCAACATTATGATGACTGATACTTACAGATTAGGTGCTGAATGGTTTCTGGCAGAGCGAACCAGATCATCTACCACAATACTTGCCTATAACAGATTTGGCAAAACTTTAATAAATATTTGGGGTATAGGTTATTGTAACGTATAGTGTAAGTAGACATACATAAGACATGCACACTATTAAAGCATAGAGTAGTAATTACTCCATTCTGTAATATAATCGAATCTACTATACTGCATTCTATTACATAATGTATTCTTAAGAGAAAAGCGTAATAATAATACTAACCACACATTATAATAATATCCATAAAAATTAAGTATTCTTACCATTGTTTCTGTACATTTAAGTATCAGAATATCTGAAGTACGTTTCCCAGTTTTTGCGTATACGATAACAAGTCCGTTATGAGCTTCCGTAGATAGTGTTTCGGCATGTAAAACATGTTTGAGTTTAAACGTCGATATAACATCCTTATAGAGAGAAAATAATTATATAAAGACACATGGAAGTATCCGTTTATACAAATGAAATGGTTTGACTAACTATAAAGTATTACATCAGCTGAAATGTTAATCAAAAATATGTACAGAATATTAGATATTTTGAAAGGCATAGACCATACGCACCACTTCGGAATTATGGTAGGGCCTTAATGTTTTTTCAGAAGAAGGAAGGTAGTAAATTCGAACAGAGGGACCGTTATAATATAAGTACTCATTCTCTCCAGCTGGGATGAGCAATTATTATTTAAAGTACAGTCATATCCGTACTTAAGCTAATTTAAGATAGGTACCAATCATTGAGCAATGTTATTTCATTTTTTGGACAAGAAAGTTAGAGTTCGTCGTGGTTTACCTTTCGTAATTTGTCGATAATATTCAGTTTACTTTCGTCTTCTAATAGTTCCAGTATAACATCTTGGTGCCAGGCCTCTCCACTTTTGTCCAGGCGTCGGAGATCTCTTAAAACGTCATCGGTTGTCAGCTTATAACTGTCATTTGTGATGGTGTGGATGTGCTGTAAAAATATTGTTAGAAATGTTGATAACTATTTCAAATAAAACTAATTATTTTATTTAATATTTGATTAATGCATTAATCAAAATACGTTCCTATCATCGCTTAATTCAATTGGATCAATGATTCGAATGTTTTTAATAATGGTCAACATACCTGAGCAGCGTATCGCCTTATGCTGTTCGACATTTCATTCCGCCAATTTTTCTAAAAATGAGAAAAATTGTGTCAATTAGGTAAACATTGTTATCAAACAATGTACTACACGTGTCAATGTATTTCAAGAACACGTTCTGTTTTTAATCTCTTTAAATTCAATAAAAACAAAAGTTATCCTATAATGGTCAATGTTGCATTGATTTCATAAGAACATCACGGTAATTTTCCACGTTAACCATTTTGTAGATTGAGGTTATTGATGTTAATAGTTTAACAATAGGATCTACATTCATTGAATTGAACGTTTTAAGAGTAGTCACGAATACAAACAATATGAGAACAACTTAAGAACCTCTTAAGATACCTTAAATATTTGAAATTTTAAATAGATTAATATTTAATCATGATATTATTGCAAACAATCTTCTCACTATTGGACTCTTTTACGGACAACTGTATAAAGAAATAGCTGTTTTAAACAACAGAGAAGTGGAGAGAGAAAGATAGGAGAGTGGTGTTATGAAATGAGAAAATACAGATTTGTTAGCTAGCAATTAATTTTAAAAAGTTCTGAATTGCACATAGATCATTTACTTGACTGATGACTTCATAATGAAAACATTATTAAAATTCGTCAATAACGTAGTTTGGAAAATAATAACCCTGATTACCAACTACTCGACAGTTTTAAAAAACTATAGAACTGACTACAAAGTAGGCCCACGGTAACAATGCAACTATGATGGCTGCCATCTAACATAGGAATAGTGATTAGGCCCTATCACTAATATCTCTCTATAAACCAAGAATTGTCTCGGAGAGTTCACATGAAAAACCAACAGTCGTCTTTGTGTCGATAAAATTAAATATAATAGTATCCATAATAGTATACTATGTCAAGACTGTCAACACAATAGAAATCATTAATGCATGACCAATGGTGATGTTACAAAGTTGCACTTAGGTGTTAGGCCTACATAGGCCTGTCAGCAGTGACAATCGATTTGTGTATGATGTAGGGTATACGATTCATCATGGAGAAAACTTATTTCTCCAATGATTGTCAAATAGATATTTTACTACTCACCCGAACAACCAGACAGTCTGTTAATGTTTGTTTAAAATCGGTATTAAGCCTCTCTCTACAGAGTACTATATTACTAGCCTGCGTGTTAGATCACAACTGAATGGGAACACAGAATGCAGTGTACCACACAATTTCATCGACCTTTATTGTGGTTTTAATTGTTAGATGAACAAAAGCGTTACACACTGGTGCTATAAAAGAGTCTAAAAATTCAATACAGTTCATTTAGTATTATCGCACATTCTCAACACAACACGGCAATATAGCAAGCTGTTGTTTCGTAAAAAATGTAATGTAATGAACCATAAACATTTAGTTTACTTCTTATTAATTACAATATACAATTAGAGCAGGTTTGGGATGTGTTATCTATCTAAACGCGGATCGTCTGTGATATATGATTAGATTGTTATTTTTATCTTAATTGGTCAGATGTTTTGCCCTACTTAGCGCAAAGCTGTAGTTACATGTAGGTATAAAAACAAAGAAATATTTCTTTAAAAAACGCCCTTTGACTTGTTGACGTAACAGTTTTAATTATTGTTTTTTTTGTCATGAAATGATGTTTCTTTTTTTATTGATATTCTATTTTATAGTTTAAAATGATTTTCATAGACTCTCTCCTCCCAGACGTACTTTGGGGTTTGAGCATGGCCAGTGCGAGTTTCCAAATAATAATTATTTTTTTAGCCGTAGTAAACAATAAGCTACCGCATGATAACTGTTTCCTTATGATTCCGTTCTCTCATTAGTCAACATTTTAATTTATTTCTGTCATTAACCCCTCTTGGCCTATGGCAAAAACAAATTAGACATACTGTATCAAATTAAAATCATTGCGGACGCCCTACACGATGACTAAATAGATGCAGTTAGTGTCCTAGTCATCAATGAATTAATTTAAAATAATTAAAATAAAAATAAAATAAATAAAAATTTTAGTCAAAAAGTTAAACTGACAGTAATGATTATAAGCGGCTGTTTCACGGAGTCTACGGAAACAATAAAACTCACGCAAGAGTGTTCACGTCGTACATGTGTGCATGTTTTGAACAAAAACATGCTGTATTTTATCGGATTAGGACTAGGAGATGCAGCTGATATTACAGTTAAGGGATTGGAATTAATAAAAAAATGCAATCGCGTTTATTTAGAGGCATATACATCTATACTCACTGTAGGGAAAGAGAAATTAGTAAGTTCCTTTTCTAGGCCTAGAAGACCTAGCGCTACGGCGTGGAAAATAAATACATCGGCCTTTCGAAACGGCTATTCACGGCGACAATACCGTATACGATTTCCTAAATTAACCAAATATAGGCCTAGCTAGAAAAAACTATTTCTACGCTTCATCTGAGCAGGTGACTCAATGTACACTGCCGAGCTAAGGCATTATAGAGGTATTATAATATCTCTATGTGAATTTATATTATAATGAATGAATGTAGTAACTACTAACTAAAGAAAGTAAAGAAGTAGCCCAACTTGTTGTTCGAGCTGTATACTATGTTTGGGGAACAACAGGGAGTATTTTGGTTAGAGAGGTGTTACTGGTATACTGTACATTATATCTGACATTCAAGTATTTTTCATCATGCAAGTATATCCAAATTTATTATTATTTTTAGGAAGAGTTCTATGGTAAAGATGTCATCTTGGCCGACCGTGATATGGTAGAACAGAATTCAGAAGAAATATTTAGGGATGCTGACAAAGAGGATGTGGCATTTCTAGTCGTTGGTGACCCATTTGGGTAATTTGATTTTATTTGGTAAAAAGTGATGATTGCAATAAAAAGTTGACATTTTTTTTACATTTTTGTATATACAGTACTTCTTTAATTACAATTTGGAACTCATACAGGATACAAGACAGAAACTCGAAATTGGGCCTAATTTTGTGTGAATGTTTAATGTAAGACAATATACTTTGTGATTATTTTTTCAGTGCTACGACTCATACAGACCTCATACTAAGAGCAAGAAAGGAAGGGCTAAAGTACCAAGTTATTCACAATGCATCTATAATGAACGCCATAGGATGCTGTGGGTTACAGGTAAACCAAGGGTGCAACTACGATCCATTGATTAGTACTTGATGTCAGTAATAGGAATAATGAATATCATTATATTTTTCTGTGTTTTAATGTATATATTTATATCTAAATATTTGCGATTTTTCGCTGTTGGATGTAGTTGAAATAAAATAAAAAAATTAATAAAGTAATAGGAATAATGAATATCAAAAGATTTTTCATCAATAGAGTACATATTAATTTTCCTTCATTCCATTTAGTTGTGATTTAATATGAACTATATTGCTTGCGTATGAAAAATATTTTTTGCATATGAGAAATGCGGAAACTGACAAAATCAATAAAAATTTTATAATTAGAAATCTTTTGTAATACAATGTGTCCTGGCACACAAGACAATGATTATTTGTTTGTAATTTTAGTTATACAGTTATGGCGAAACTATATCAATTGTATTTTGGACTGACACATGGAGACCTGACAGTTTCTATGAAAAGATCGCAGCAAACAAGCAACGAGGGATGCATACGCTATGCTTACTAGATATTAAAGTCAAAGAGCAGTCCATAGAAAACTTAATGAAGTAAGTAAAAATAAAATAGAAATATTTCTACCATATTTAAATTTAAGGTTACAGATTCAGTTTTTAGAGGTTGCATGATCAGTACTTACTGGACACATTATTTATTGTCTTAGCCAACCAATAAATCCAATGATTTGAGAAGAAAAAAAAGGTCTGTTTAAGGTAAAAAGTCTACAGACAAAGTTCATACAAGTTTTTTTTGATATTGTAATTATCAGAACATTTACAATATTAATTAGAAATTAGGTAAAATGGTGGCAATTCTATGATATCCTATTTCAGCAGTGCTATTGATATTTTCATTTTAGGGGAAATAAGATTTTTGAGCCTCCAAGATTTATGACTGTGAATCAGGCTGCGTCTCAACTTAATGAAATCATACAAAAGCGAAGAGAAGCAGGGGAAGATTTGGGTATGTTGTTATGTGAGAATGTGCTTATTTACTATAGTAGTTAAATTTGTTGGAAGATTGCTGTAACCAGTTTAATATATATTCAAAAGGTCATAGGTTAACTATTCTGCATTAATATTTCTACAAATTTTTTAAAACTCAATATGATTGTTAGTAAATATTTCATTATTTTATTCAGCTTACACTGAAGATTCAATATGTGTTGGTGTAGCAAGAGTGGGGTCTCAAGACCAACAGGTCGTGTCTGGAACTCTAAAAGACCTAATGGAAGTTGATCTTGGAGGACCTCTACACTCATTAGTTATAGCTGGTGATATGCATCCGATTGAACTGGAGATGTTGAGAGAATTCGCTGTTGACAGAACTTTGTTTGATAAGCTTTTAAATGATGCAAGATGAAGGCTGAAGAATAAATAAGAGTAATTTCAGATACTGTACTTTTTGAAAGGGGTGTGCTGTGCAACAAGGTGCATATTTGGTACAGGAAATGGCCCTGCTCCAGTCATCAAATGAACCATCATATCTGGGTCATTTAATTATGGTTTTAACCGTCTTTGATGGTTGTATGTCGAAAATGTCAAAAGTTCACATACAGTATTTTTTTGTATTCAATTTAGTAATGTACGCAAAAATATCTAGATGATTTTAGCTATTTGACATAAATTATAGAAAATGAGTACATACAGAATAATAAAAAGTTTGATATTTATTAAATTTAAAACTATACTTTTATAGGCAGTTAATATAGCATAAACAAGTATTACACAAAATTGTGTAAAGACATATTCTGTGATTTATAGATTTATAATAAAGTAATAAAACATGAATATTCGTGACAGCAAGCTAACATGCACATGATAAATTGGTATCACTTTCATATTAAACCAGACAATAAAAACTGAACATGTAAACTCAGTGATGATTAAAACAGTTAGAACACTAAACAAAATGCACCCCTGGTATTATTAAAGCTTCTTCATAAACATATACAGTTGTAATAAAAATAAAAGAAATTTGTGAACTAAAAATTCAATAACGGCAAGGATTTAAATATTGTAAGTGTAAAGAGAGAAACCTGAAAATAGATAAATTTCAAAAGGTAAAGATGAAGAAAATCTGCAAAAGTTCCCTAAACAAGACTTTGGATTTTCTACTAGATATGCAGATGTCATACAGTATGTACTGTGGTTAAACCTAATCCCAATAAAACATTTTTGACAAGGTATAAATTTAACATTAATGTACTAAACTCTGCCAATGTGACAAACAATATTTTCAATAAAGCACAGAGCCAACATTGTAATGGTCTCAAATTTGCTCTAAAACTGATTTTATTAATAAGATCAAATATGGCAATTTCTATAAGTGCTCTAATAAATGTTGTTTTTCTTTTTGTTGTGACTTCAAACAGTGATACTGTAAATCATTTATGTGTAATGCTTAACATAGCATTTTACTGTTAATCCATAACATATGAGAAGAAGAAGAATATCTATGTTCAAAAGAAAATTTCAATTAGAAACAAAGCAAGAGTTTTCAATAAAATAATATTTACAATGAAATAACTAAATTAGATATAAACAAAACATATAATTTGTGACGACCGGATATTAAGTGGTTTATTCAACATGTAATGCATAACAATAAGTACTTAGGAGACATCCAAAGCTCTCACATTGTGCTGTATTTAAGTGAGTGCTGCATATTTATAAGTAAATCGGTAAAGCGCTTGTGAGAGTAACACGAGTAAGTAAATTAGCATGCAAAGAGTTTATATGGCAAATTTGTACAGAAAGTGATCCGGTTGAAACAGACCAGTCTAATAATAAATATTAATTCTAAATGAATACATAAAATAAATAGTAACAAAACTAGCAGTTTTTTTTATATAAGGAACACAATCTGTATAAATTGTATTGAATTAAAGCTAAATTCATGCTATCTGCTTTTAACATGTGTTGTATTAAGGTAGGGGAAACTTTTGGTTTTTATGATTATTTTTGACTACCTTGTGCACAATTACTTTAAAAAAAAAACAAATAAAAAATGAAACAATCACAACTATTCATGCAAATACTTATTTGGTCAGTGCAGCTGGGGATGTGCAACAAAATAAGCTATCTGCTATCAAACAGCACTAGATATATCAACCTAATAATAGCACCATTTTATCATATGAAAATCCCAAAAATTCATGAATAAAATTGATGAATACATTCACAAAACACATTCAAATAAACAATGTATAAATATCAAACATTTTCATCAATAAATTTTGTCCAGAAATTAGAAATATATTTAATTTGAATTGCTTGATTGCACCAACAAACACTGCTTGCCGTAATGATACCATGATGGTGCATGCTACCAGCATTGACTAACCAATGAAATCATGGATACCGACACTGCATGAATCAAGACATCTCGATATATTCTGGTGTTGGTTAATCAAAGCACCAAACCAAGGCATCCTTTTATTATTAATTAAAAATTAACCACACACTTTTCACATGGCATTAAACCCCAGTTACACTTGTTGGCTTTGTCAGCTAAGTTTAAATAGAACTTAAAAGGCAATTTAAGGTTCAATTACAATGGCAGCTAAAACCACACACTTGTTCATGGACTACATTGGCTATGTTACCGTGCCAATAATAGTATTGCTTGGTGCAACCAATTCTATGCAATACAGCAAACTCTCCCAATATCAGACTCTCTGAAAACCGGAAACTATTTAGGTCTAAAATGTCTCAAATTCATTTTTACCATTAAAAACAGATCCAGAATTTCTGGTAAACCAGACATATTAGGCCAGCCTAAGTGTCGAGTATTAGGAGAGTTGACTGTACTACAGCTGTATCAATTCAGGATTTTTTATAAAGCCTGATTTAACAACCAGAAATAGATAATGAAAATAGATTTCTGTCCTTGGTGATTGATTAAACAGCAGCAAAGTCTATCTGTACATAAAGCTGCCGAACTCCAACCTATAAGAACAATAGTTTTCAATATTACAACAAAAGACGGAATAAATCATGAATGATTCCACTGAACTTTCGAGTTAAAATAACTATAGTGAGACATTTAATGAATGTTTCTCGAAACATGTTACATTTTAAGGCAGTTGGCCTATTCATTAAATGTCTCTAGTTATTTTAACTCAAAAGACGGAATATAGATGATATTCAAATCCACTAATATACAAATATGTTTTAGATATTTGAAACCAGTAAACAATACATCACTTGATAATATGTGATTTTACTGAAATTTAGTTCAATTTTTAGTGATTTACATACTTCCACCTACCATCCCAAAATCAATCTTGCCATTATTACAAATTGAATTCAACTGCTTGGTCTTAAATTACATTCGATTTTTGGAAACGTACCTGATAAAATATATTGTGTGTTTGACTTAAAATATATTTAGCATCTGCGTTAGGCGCAACCTCCACTTTGACCGTTCCTATAAATACATCGGTGCACAATGTCCAAAAATGTGGCTCATGGACGCTGTACACACCCTCAAGTTGACTCACCTACATGAAATATAAAGCAAATTAATTAATTATTAATTAATGAATAATATGTTAAATATACAACTGTACAAGTGAAATACAATGAGATAGAAAAGTTATGTTTAATTCAAATTCCAGCAATAAGTAAAGGAAATTTGTACTCATATGCAATTGAGAACATGACATATTTATGAAAATGTCATAAATAAAATATTTACGGTGCCTTTAAGATCAGATATATGTGATGTACATCCCTATATGTACTAAATAAACAAAATTAGGAGACACGGACAAATCTTATTTTTTTAATACAGTAGAACCCCTATTAAGGAGACACCTCTGGGACCAAAAAAAGTGCCCATTGGTATGGAGGGGTTGGCTCTAGTCCTTAATTATATATACTGCTCCTTATTGTTCATTTGATAGGAAAGTGTCCTGTTAATATGGGTGTGCTCAAAGGAGGGGTGCTTGTAATTTCTCTGCAAAAAGTTTGATACTTACTCTTTGGAAACAGAGTGGCAATTCATGATCTAAAGATGGAGGATTTCTCATCATCAAAATGCTGGCAGAATCACGTAGTAAAGGTAATACACTATACAAAATGACAAAGTAATTAAAATAAACACTAAAGAAAAATAATAGTGGTGAAGAGGTGCTATTTAACGAATGTTGAACTTTTAATTTATTATTTTATAGTACAACCTTTCCTATACAACGCCATTCTTATGAACAAGAATTGGTAAATTTATCACGAATCTGTGTAAAGCTCTGTATACACTATCAAACTTTATGTGACAACAAAATGTGATGTGGCCGTATATGGACATGAGGATGTCATATCAATACCAGTTTTGTTTGATAGTGTAGACAGAGCTAAAGGAATTTTTTGTTTAAATGGATTGTAATTGGAACTCGGTTCAGTTCCTGGGGTGGTACAGTAGTTTATAATTTTGATTACAAAATAATTTAAAGATGGCTTACCTTAATAAAATGAGACATGAGATAATCATTGAACAAATTGGATCAACTATCATCCAGCCAAAATAGTGCATTAATAAAGATGATATAATAACACCAACACTGCCAAGAGTGTCTGCTAAAATATGTAGAAATACACCTACAAAAACAAGGTTTAATAACATTGCATATTATACAGATAATTTGGTAATTCTACTGGGGCATATTATATTATTTATATGTGTTCTCTCCAATAAGGTTTATCGCAAATAGCGTGCGCGGCGCATGGTGGGAAGGGTTTGGGAGCAAATGTCACAACACATATATACATGATTTGTAGTTGTTGTGCAATAACGGTCCTCGCGAAATCAAGCTATTTGCGATAAACCTTATGATAGAAGGGTATATTTATATAAACATAAGAAACATACCTAAACAGAGAAAGAAACTTTATGATATGCAGAAATAAATTCAAGAGGGAAAAACAATATTTATCTAGAAACCTTGCATGATTTGTGCTTGTGATCCACTGCCACCGCCACCATGGCTGTGTCCATGATTGTTGCCGTGGCTGTGTCCATGGTTGTCTCCGTGACTGTGTCCATGGTTTTCTCCATGGCTGTGTCCATGTCCATGGCTGTGACCGTGGTCCTCTTTTTTCTCAGCTAAACCTTAATAAAATGAATTAGAAATGTATAATTCATCATATTGATCTTATACAAAGATATTGGCTTAGCTTATGGTTTGTCAAGGAGTAATGTTCAGTTCTTAAATAGTGCCTACCATCAATCAACTCTTTATACTACAGATACTATACTATCTACTAGAAAGAAAGGGGAATCTCAGAACTACTTTCTCCTATGATTCATACATTAGAAAATTGTTTTCTATTGTTTACTAATAACATTTTAAACCAATATTTCCTTACTAATTGAACACATAACAAAATAAGGTTGAAAAGTTATAATTGAATTAGGCTTAAATAAAAAAAAATAATACCAAAGAACTTATAACACAAGAATCTCCTGTTCTTCAATTTGCATTCAAAACACAGTATCGGAAGTACAGGGTAAAAAGGTAAAACTGGGCGACGCCATTTCACAGCATGGAGCAGCGCCCCCTCCAAACTAGGAAGTCAATTACTCTATCCCCCTAGAGTATATTGGCAGATCCCCTCTATGATTTTGACTTTCTAATTTGATGCGGGCGCCCTACTCCATGGCTCACAATGGCGCCACCCATTAGCTCTATTCTATCCCACAATGCCTTTCGAAATTGTTACGCGCTTCGGAAGAACAGGAGATTCTTGTGTTATAAGTTCTTTAATAATACAGTAAGAAATGATGTTTTTACTCCATAAGATAACCTTTGAACCTAGATTCAGGAAATCCAGTGAAAGATAGGGTTAAGATAGGAATCTAAGGATTATTCCTTCCTGATATACAACATATATGCTGTAAAAAGATAATGCTCACCTAAACCATGGGAATGGCCATGTCCATGACTGCTACCTCCTGTGGAAATGAATACGATTATCAAATACTATATTAATAGCGAAATTATATGAAATAAACGGGCTTTTGGTATTAAATGAAAAATCAAGACTCAGGTTAATATTTCAACATATTTATTAACACTACAGACTGTTTCATGAGAGAGATAAAAATACCTCCTCAATCTTCAGGTGTTAATATTTTAGTATTACATGACTTTAATAATTTTCTTTTAAAGCCTTGATCACATTTCTGACTGATAGCAGAGGTTAGCCTTTCTTGAGCAGATTGGGTCACAATCCGCACTTGAGTGCTTGCAATCGGCATGTACAAGAATCGAGAGGTGATCCGATCAAGAGCAGCCTGTTGTACATGGGTCGCTCTCAGCAAAATCCAAACTTAAGCGGAATATGGTATAAATCTCTTTTCAGTATGCATTATTGCTTTGTTATAGTATATAACACTGTTCTTAATCTGGTGTTGTAAAAGTGATTTAAATAAAGCATTATCTTAAATTCAATTAAACAGGCATAATCTCAAATAGTGTTTACCTCCATGAGAATGACCATGTTGGAATGCAAATATTCCTACTAAATTTACAGCAAATCCAGCAACAGACACAGCAAATAAACGTTCATGTCGTACTTCTGGGGGCTCTAACGCTCTCTGTAAATACATACAAACATTTAATTACAATTGGTATACATTATTTATTTAATGATAGAATTTTAAATACCGTGGTTTTTTCATTGAAATACACATATAGTACAAGAAAAACCTTTTACATTATTATTAAAATACAACAGTTCAAAGGAATGCATGTTTTTAATCTGTTTTTAAAATGTAGTAGTCAGTCAGTCAGTTAAATAAAGATCTACAGCAGAACCTCCATTTGGGACAAGACTATTCAGAGGGCACCCCTATAAAGGGGAAACATTCTTGTGAAATTAATGACGGACAATTATGTTTGAACACTACAGACAACCCTTATTCACTCTGTTGGGTCCCAAAGATGTCCCCTTAATAGGGGTTTTACTGTATGAATTATACTATACCTCAACAGCTTCAGAAAATATAAAAAATGCTACAAAAACTAGAAAAAGGCCATTGATGAACCCGGCAATAATTTCCGCACGAACATATCTAGAGAAAAATTAATTAAAAAAATCAGTGGTTATCATTCACATCTTGATAATATTAAAGGACAACTTGACCATATTTTTACAACGTATTAGGGATGTACATATGATTTCAAAACAATTGCAAGATTAAGGATATCACCGCACACGCTCGCGGTACAGCCATCGCTGTAAATTGCTGTGACGTTTACAGGTGCATAGCAAAATTTACTTAATGAGTCCAGATAAGAAACAATAAAAAAAATCAACATTTATATTTTTTACGATTTATTTACAAAGTGTGTTTACTAGAAATTTTAAAAAAATGTGAAATTTAAAAAAAAAACTCATGACGTAAATTTTGCGATGCACCTGCACAGCAATTTACGGCGAGCATGTGCGCCGATATCCTTAATCTCGTGATGGTTCTGAAATCATATGTACATCCCTAATACGTAAAAATTATGGTTCTCGGTCAAGTTGTCCTTTAATAACAGTGGTGATGATATAATGTACAACATTAAATGATTTTTACCCATAAGAATAGTTTTCACTCCTCCTCCATCTTGCTATAACTGCTGCAACAAGACCAGCTAACAATGCCGTGCAATCAAAGAACATATGGAACGAGTCTGATATGAGACCCAAGCTGTAGTAAACAATACACACAAATGGTTATTAATAATATACTTATTATCTTTATAAGATTGGATGGCTACAATTATCTAATCATCTACAAACAATATACATAGATTTATCTTCATAAACTGGAATACATTAACCTTTATGAAAGACAATGTTTATTACAGTATTTTCTAGAGTATGCAAAAACCAATGAAGCATAAAATACTTTCAATGCAGACCTTTGTTTTGATTAATTTTTTTAAAATAAATTGAATATTTCAATTTAATTAACAAATATTTGTAGTAATTAAGTTTTGGTATAATTATATTTGTGAGGAACTACAGTATACTATACATAAAGAATAGTTTAACAACAATCATTAACTTGTATTTCAAAATAACTGTATAATTGACATTTATGAAATAATCAATATAATATTATTTTAACACATTTTAATAATTACTGTATTGTCTGATAATAAATAATTGACTTATTATACATTTTATATTATATATATATTATTTAAAAAACTACATGAAAGTTGATAACCTGATAAATACAATGTTTACTGAATAATTTCTCAAAACAAAATCAAGTATAAAGTATAACAAATGAAACAAATTTAAAGTACCTATTTGACCACATTCCATAGAACAGTTCAACAAATGCAAACGATAAATTCAATAAAAGAAAAAGGAATAAATTTCTGGAAGTTTTATCAGAAAAGATGGCCCTGCAAAAGAAAAAAAAGTAAAATTTAGTATATTAGTGATTCATTCAATTATATCTCCACTTGACAATGTATCAAATACAAATTCTATGATACAGCATCACATAAGATTACATTAAGGGTTAGTTTAGGGTCTATGATACACATTTAACAGTAATTACAGTAGAATAAATTCTAAATAATTGATCTGTCACTGTATGTATGCAAAACAAATAGTGGAACTGAGAGTTTTTATGTAATGTATTTATACATTGTATCAGGCAAATGTTGATTTGCAAGGACCCTACAAAAATAGGGTACTACTACGACAATTTGTATCTGAATAATGCAACAGCTAATGATCCCATCTGAAGGACGTTGTATGAAATCTATCAATATTCCACCAGCATTAAACATTAAAAAAAATATATATTGTTGATGATGTAGTTCACTACATTCAATCATGTCTCTTTCGTGTTTTTATCAACTATTTTATTTGTAATTATATAACCTACTAAAGGCTAAGCCAAGGAGTTCATTCTTGACAAGTACATCATAACAACACACACACAACAGTAGTCCAGTTCCCTACACTCTACTCTGTACATCCGACCGGTGTTTTTAAACACACTCCCATGAATGTCAACTAAAAAAATTACAGACGGAAAAGTTCATGTAATACCTCCACCAGCCAGACAACTTTGCCTTAAGTCTGAACCCTGCAGACGGAGGGGCATCATCCTTATGTATCGGTAACATTTAACACTCAATTCAAATCCAAATTACTGATAAAATATCAAATAAAACAGCTGTATAACCCAGTTGTTAAATCCACAGGCTATGTACTCGTGGATAATTGCTCACGACACATCAGCAACCGCTTCCGGTTTTATGAATTGTTTTGGCCGACTGTTTTTTTAATAATAATATTAAACTACAATGTTTACTAATAGTTTTTTAATTAAAAATATTTTTTATATGAATTGCTAAGTTAAATCATCGGAAAACATCGTTATTTTAATTACATTTGAGATTAATGTTTTAAGGAAACTGATATTGCCTGAAAGTAGGTCATGAGTGACTTCCGTCGTCGGCAGTTGTAGAATGACCCCGTAGTCGTGTTTACTTTAATTTTCACGGGAAACCCATCGCGCATTATGCAGAAATTGTTACCTCTAATTTGTTTTCTTTTTCCTGCAGAGAAAATCATCATGATAAGTATTGCATAATACTACAGGCAAGAGTTATTCGAAATGGTCATCACCCATCGTTTACAGAATCTACAGAGATTTTGTAATAGGATAAAAAACAACAATTTGGGTCAAGTCCCAGGCCCCAAAAATCCGGTACATTCGCTGTTCGTCAGGTACAGCTTAGCGGGATTTATCAAGCAGTCGCCCTTGCTGGGCACCGGAAGGGATGCGCCTAGTAGGCCTTCGGCAAATCAACCAAAAAGAAATTATTCAAATATGGTTGAACCTTTAAAGTTGAAACGAGCTCTTGTTTTATCTAAAATAACAAGATACGAATATGAACGCATGCGGCATGTTGGTATTTCTGAAGCTAAACTTGAAGAGTTGGTAAGTTAAGTACATTAGATCAGCATACTTCTACACAGTATGAGTATGTCCTACCTACTGTTCTGTAGCTTGGTTAATTATTAATATTATATTATGAAGTTTTTTTTTATCTAATTCTTTTGTTTTGTGTATCATTTCCTCTTTTCATTGATTATGTTTGTCCAACATATTGTATCATTCAAATTAAACTTTGAAATCAGTTTCTCTCTTTGTATATGAATATTCAACATAACATATTGAATTACAGTAGCTACAATAGCTGTAACATCATTATGCAACACCACATTGCATAAAATATACAAAGCAAGACATACTACTAATACTATACTAATTAGCTATTGGAAAATATGGTATACCTGTAACCTACCGTAATATTTCCCTTGTTTGTCGTTGCAAAAGTCTATAATTGCGGTACTGCTGGTAATAAAGCATTTTAAATGATTCCTTTAAGCTTGCAGAAAGAGGGTCCAACTACAATAAACTAATACAACGGAATGAGATTCATCAAGGAAATTTAAAACAGCTGTGTGCAGTACTAGAGTAAGTAATTAATGATTTATTAAATATTAAAAATCAAATGTAGTGCTAATATTATGGTGCTATGCAAATCTTAACAATATAAATCTTTTATTGTATATAATATGTACATGCAGATACTATTTATATATATGTATTTCTTTTTTTATAATAATAAATAATACAGTATATCAACATTTTAATATATTTTAATACAACATAATCAGTTGATTCCTCTACTAATTTGTCTTTTTCAAATTTTTTCAGCTTACTAATAATATATTTACTTTATTATACTAATTGGGAATTTCCCTAATTGGTATATAATGTAAACAAATAAGGTTATAAATCAGTCAGTGTTTGTTATTTTATTTCTGCACAAATTGCCTATATTTAGTTAAGTAAGTCAGAGTGTAAATTAGTTATTAATGATATTAATGCAGATATTTCACACATGCACAGATTTAATAAATTAACAATTAATATCTTTTATACAATTTTAATCACCATATTAAACATATTGAGAAAAAATAAAAAAGAAGTAATGTGTTTTAATATAATTAAATATTTGATGTTTAAAAAAAATTCATGATTACAGAAAGAATGAAATCCACTATAGGGTTGTTCACAGACAGGAATATAATGAAGAGAGCATAGATTGGGCTGACCTTGTGATCTCTGCGGGTGGTGACGGAACATATCTGTCGGCAGCTAGTAAGATTCATGATAACAAACCTCTCATAGGAATCAACACAGATTTGCATAATTCAGAGGGCCACCTGTGTTTACCAAATAAATACACAGCCAATTTTAATGATGTGATTCTTAAAATACAACAAGGAAAGTTCAGGTTTGTTCTTGACTCTTTTTCTTCTTTCTTTCTTTTTTTAAACTGTTGATATTTATGAGTAATATTAATATATACATAATTATACAGTAACCATAAATTGAAGATTGAATTAAATTATATTAATATATATATTAATAAAATAAACCCTACAATAAATAACCCCTATTTTTTCTACATCTATTCTACAGTCTTTCGAATGGATCATACAAGTCTATTAAAAAACAAACAGATTTTATTGTATAAATCATGGATTAAACTTATTTTTGCTTAGGTGGAAGCTGCGACAAAGGATCAGAGTAACAGTAGAGGGAGCTATTCCACTAGAACCAGTCGATTTACAGGATCAAAATCACCGGGAACAGCATTGGAAAATGCGAGAAAATGCAAAGTTACCACCATCAACACCGGGTCCACATGTTTTACCTATCAAGGCTCTCAATGAAGTTTTTATTGGTGAAACATTATCATCAGTGTAAGTTTTAGACCACCCCTGAAGACAAATATGCAATCAATTTATGTGTACACTACAAAAAATATAAATGTATTTATTTTTATCTGTAGGGTATCTTATTATGTGCTAAACATTGACGATGGACCTGCAGAGAAACAGAAGAGTTCAGGAATTACAATTTGCACAGGTTCAGGCTCCACCTCCTGGTAAGAAAACCTGCCTGCGCTTCTCAAATGTTTCAATTTTTGTTTATCAATTTTTTGAATAGATGTCTTTTTTATTTTCACAATATTTTAAAATTGTAGACATTTAAAAAAAATGCAGCAGCAATTCTAGTGACTAGCAAGGCCTTTAGTTAATATAAACATGAAAAGAAACCATTCTGTGACTCAAGTAACTGATGGATGTGCCACCAACACATTATCTCAATTAGGAATATGATTTACAGTATCTCAAAAACCAATTTATATTGATTAAATGCTGTTTTCACTTTAATAATTGTTTTATTTGCTTTTCAGGTCTTTTAACACAAATAAATTATCTTATCAGAGTCTGCAAGAAATATTAAGAATAGGTGAGTATTTGTTACATGATTGGTTGTTTACTCACTCTCAATAGGTTGCCATTGTACACATTCATACCTAAGTGTCTTATTTTTAGTAACATTACCTTTATTATGGCATTTCTATTGTCATTTTAATTAGCTCTTGTCAGCTTTAAAATTACATACATATTCAAATTTGTAATTTAATTTTGTATTTATTTCTTACACAGTTAAAGATGAAACTGGCTGCAATATACCAGAATGTCCCAAATCAGTAAATCGTATAGTTGATCGCTTCAATGATTCTCTAGTATTTGATCCATCAGATGTGAGGATGGCTTATACAGTTCGTGACCCAGTTGTTAACAGAATATTTGCTGCTGATTTTCCTAGAGGGTTTGCCAAAAAGTATGGTTCATATACAATTTTTGTTTTAAAGTTTTGGATTTTCGTGATGAGACTATTTTTTTTTAATGAAAACTAGAATGGGATTGATTTTTTTTTTAAGATATTGAATTTTACAATGACTTGTTTTATTTTTTTGAAGGATCACAATAAGGTCTCGATGTTTTGATGCCTGCCTTGTCCTAGACAGTGGACACTCTTACATTTTCAACGATGGTTGCAAAGCAACTTTAGAAACGAAGGAAGAGGATGCCTTAAGAACACTGGAGTTGATTGAAGATGATGATTAATTGATGGAAATGGATTTCAAGAACACAAAGGAAAATGATATTAAACAGAATCTGGTTGCAAAGTTTTAATTGGATGGGTCATTTCTGTACCTTTCATCACTTCAGAGCAATCAAAGATTCTATGCTAGATCAGCAGCTCCAGGATCAAAGCTGAAATTGCAATAACGCTTTAATGGCTGCTGCATATTGGCCATTTAAGTGTGGTTCCCACTAGAACGCAACAGTGCAAAGTAATCACAAGTGGAAACCGATGACGCAACAGTGCTGCAAACATTGAAGGTTTGATTTCATGCAGGCGGGGGAAAACACAATTATTGGAAGCGAATTTTGTTACTAGTGGGAACCCCGCTTTAGACATCACCAGTGTTGATTCATGCTTCCTACATAGTCACCTATCATTATGCTTGTGCTCAGCATGTTCGAGTATATTACCACCGCAAGTGGTTAAAATGACAATCCTCGTATGCAAAAATGAATTGTACCCAAAAGTTATTTATAAATTCAAATAAATCTGGTAAGCAAAATTGAGGTCAGACCAAATTTTATAAATGATATAACAACCAAGATCACAATATATTTCATCTTTTAATACATATTAAATTTACTTGAATTTTAATTTTTTGTCTTTTCTTAAAGATTAATTTTATTCACAGTATTCTGCCCATTATGAATTTTTTAGGACGATACATAAGGATTTAAGTTGTATTTAAGAATAGAGAGTAAAACGTTTGAATAGAATTCAAGTGGATATTAAATGATTGACAGTCCAAGATATATTTTGATTCTGTGTCTTCAATAACAATACCATAAACAAAGGTAGTATCGGTCAGATGTTTTGCCCTACTCTGACGTAATTTGTACTTCATACTAAGTACATTTGAGAATACTTGCGAACAGGTTCTCGGGTGGGTCTCGAACCCACAACCTCCAGATCACTAGCCTGGCGTTCATACCTCTAGACCACCGAACTTGTGCTGATGGCTATGAACGCCAGGCTAGTGATCTGGAGGTCGTGGGTTTGAGTCCCACCCGAGAACTACTTGCGAATTTGTTCGCAAGTATTTTCAAATGTGCTTAGTATGAAGTACAAATTACGTCGGAGTAGGGCAAAACATCTGAACAATTACTCAACTCCCTGACGCAAAGCTACTCCACAGTAGTTTAATACAATTACAAAGGTAGTATCATAATCAATGAAAATTACAAGCAAACATACCATTTTATTTGTTTTATTTGTATTCACTTTACTTGTAATACAACAATAACAAAGCAAACGAAAGTGTATTACAATTAAGAAAACTGTTTAAGACAAAGTTAACAATCGATTTGTTTAAAAGTAGCAATACTCATGGAATGTACAAGGGCTGTGTGTATCATACACTTCTTAAAACCGTAAAAAATATACATCTTCATCAAAAATATCTGGTATTTAATCTAAATTATGAAGGATAGACACAAAATATGAATTTCTTTCAGAAATCATGTTTTAGAATTTTAGATGGTTTTGTTTATCAAGGCGATTATATGAAAATGCATAGACTTCTAAAACTATTGCTAATACTTGACAGGGCTTCATTGTTGGTTAATAATTAACATCAATAATATTTCTATCAATATTTTTCTACAAGTATTACTAATACATTTCATAGTAATAGATTTTCTTTATACTTCTTGTTGGTGTTAACCTCATTTAAGAACACAATGGTTGGGTAGAAATAGTATGTATTGTTTTGATACGAAGCCAGTTATCAAAGAATGGCAGTTGAGTGTAAATAAGGCATCTTCATTATCACCATATTGACTTAAACAATACAAAGACAATTAGTCACACATACTAAGTTAACAAGTCAAGACAAAACACAATGTACAACTAATAGTCTTATTTTTTAAACAAAGTGTACTATAATATATATAGTAATAGTATGTATTATTAATGGGTACACTGTACACTGCCAACAAAAAACAATACTATATAATAATATTATACTATAGCATCTTATGCCTGTAGCAGCCTCACTCAATTGGTTCTTATTAATTCACAGACAGTCGGTTTAATAATTAATATACAATTTAAAATTGTGTTTAAAAGGGTTTTAAAAATTCTTAAGTACATTCTTGGAATTTGTATTAAAATACCAATTTGCATACAGATGGGAAAATACTGTTTCATAATCGTTTATATGAACAGTCATAATGAATATAATACTTTATAAAAAGGCAGTAGAGATAGAAAATTTCACAATTTCAATGGACATGTATTTATTAGATATTTTAAAATAAACCATTTTAAGATGTTTTGATTTGATTAAGATACTTTCAATAAAATTTAAAACCACCTCAAATTTTAGATGGAATTTGATAATTACGTCAACCCAATAAAATTTCAGTTCAATTATAATACTATACAAATAGTAAGCTACTTAACAATTAGCTGAAGTATATACAGCATTATAAAACCATTGACTCACAAATCATCATAAATTAATCAGTAATCAAACATCAAATTTGCAACCTAAAAGGAATAGTAATACTGTTTAAAATCAAACACTAATTATTCTGCACCAGGGTAATGCTTTGATTGGTATTGCCTTGCTGTAGATATTGCTACTGGGTGAAGGCAGCATGAAGTAGGACATCTGTTACATTAGGGCGCTCTTTTGGATTCGAATCCAAACATCGCAGTACAAGATCACGAGCAGCTGGAGAAAGGCAGTCTGGGATTGGCGGTGGTCCATTTGCACTTGCGATCTATGGAAGAAAATGAATATACATTATTTTGGAGAAAAAAAGGGGGTAATTCTTGGCACTAGCACCCCTAAGTGTGTGGACATATACTAGATATTAAAATGTTAAAATCAATATAGGTTGTAATTATCCTTTTTGATGAAATTTAGTATCATACAACATGATGGTTTTATGCCATATAAAAACTGAATATTTGATACTAACCTTGAAAATAAGTTTAAGATGATTTGATATAGCGGCAGCACCCCATGGTGGTTTCGATGTTATCATTTCAATAACACAACACCCTGCACTCCATACATCACAAGCTCTGCCATATGTTTCGCCTTGCAGAACCTAAAAATACACAACAAAATACAATTGTTTTTTCTAATCTTATATTATATTGGTGTGAGATTCAGATAGCAGACTTGATATCGCAAGACATGATATTCAAAGTTTTCTTCGACTTAATCATATGCACATATAGCCCTAATCTACTGTTGTTTAAAGGTTAGTTAGGCGAGCATGGAGCTATTTCATCAAAAATTATTTCTGACTTATAAAATATGTATCTCTCCTTTACCTCTGGGGCCATAAAGGCTATTGTCCCCGTCAGTTGACCAGTGAACTCTCCAGCACCAGTGAGGTGTGATGCCATCTGAGCAGCTGTTCCAAAATCAGCTAAACGGAGATGCTGACCAGTGCTGTCAACTAACAGATTAGCACCTAATAAAACAAAATTAGAAAATGTGTCATGCATTTCATTACTTTTAGAATGAGAAATGATTTATTTAAGTTTAAATTCTAAAAGGTGCATGCTAAACCATCTTGCTTGTGGGTTTATGACGATGACAGATGTTCTTTAACATTAGGATTGTATGTTGTACAACTTAAAGAGATATTTTGGTATGATTTCTTACCTTTCAAATCACGGTGGATAATGTGCTTCTTGTGAAGATAACCTAACCCTTTGAAGATCTGCTTACAGTAGCCCATGCAGACAGACTCCCGAAAAGCACCGAATGATGCCAGAATAGAGGCAATGGAACCACCAGGCATCCACTCTGTGAACATATTGAAGTGGCCATTATGCTTGGTGGCACCAAGAAGTCGAACAATGTTTGGGTGATCAAGTTTCGAAAGCAAAGAAATCTCTTCAATCAAAGTGTCAACTACTTTGTCTTGTTCAGGAACTGTGTTACGTATGAATGATACCTGAAATCAGTAAAAAGGGTTTCAATTGTTAGTAATTTGTTTAAATGTCCATTTTTATAAGAATGTATAAATGCAGTGTTAAAACACTAAATAGCTTAAAACCAATGTAATGTATAAAATCCTTGAATTACCTGTTTGACAGCCATTATTGTTCCAGTCTGCATATCACAGGCTTTATAACATGATGAGAATGCTCCTGTTCCAATCAGCTCCCCACGGGACCAATGTTCACCTTCTATGTACTGGTCTTTAACAGCAATATTCTAGAAATTTAAAATAATATAAAAAATAATCTTAAAATAAAACTTTTAATAATTAGTTAGTTTTCATTTTGTTTTTACACTTTATCTATTTTATTATTTATACAAATTCAAAAATCTTTTTTCAAGTCAATACAATGTTACAAATTCTGAATGTAATAAATACCTCATTCCTTAAATGAATGACAATATCATTGTTGTCATTACTCAGAGTCAACCCTGGCACCACTGGTAGAGTACTTTGTCCAAGAGAGGTCTCCAAAGCATTGGCAATAGCTTCTGCTTCTTCAATTTCCACTTTATCTTTGCAACTACCAAACTTTAAAGATTTATCTTGGTACTTCAGTGATTCTGGAGATTGAGATGGAGTTGTAACTTCGGTCATGAATGTCACAGGTTTCTCGCTTGGAGACATCGGTGACAATGACAGGTCTGAAAAATCTCCAGTTGTTGTTGCGCTACAAGCACAGACATTTGGTGATGGTGACGATGCTTGAGCCTCTTGTGGTGATGCACATCTCTTTCTTTCTTTACTGAATGAACGTTTTTTTGGAATGTTTAAATGTGGCTTTTGTGATGTCTCTGAGTCCTTGCCGTTAGGTTTTGTTCGTGTCTTGGAATTACTCCTTTGCTTTGATTGTGGAATTTTTGTTGCCTTTCTACAATTTCTTTGTCCATCATCAACACTTCCACAAGAGCACTGTGATACCTTTGATTGTCCATTTATTTCAGTCTTTTCCATTTTACTTTGAACACTGCTGTTAACCTGACAAATGTTAGAAGCCTTTTCATATACCTTTTCAAAATCATCAATTATTTTCCGTAAACGTTTCTGTAGTTTATCCCTGTCCCGAGGTTCAAGCTCTGCCATAAGGTCAATGACCTTATTGATCATTTCAATGTCATGAACAACACTACGTGACACAATTGTAAAAATTCTTCTTGCTAGTTTACTAACAATAATGTGCGTATGGCCAACAACGTTAAATATAAATTTCAACACTGTCAAAACATGTTCTTCACCGGAACCATTTTCTGTGTTAAATGTAGAAGGAAACTTGACAAAGAGTTCGTTTATAGTGTTTAGTCGGCCTAACCACCACTGCCATCCAGTTCCATCCACCAACATTGTGGAGACAAAATAGTCCACGCACCAAATAGCAATCATTTCACTTCCTAAATAAAAACAAAACAAAAACATTCAATTTAACTAATGTAAATTTGTTTAGATTTTGTTTAACAACGCTGCTCTACAAGAATCTTAAAAATCTTAAACAAAAAGATAACTAGCAAAGAATACATAAAATATAACATAACTATCTTCAACACATACCTTGGTTTTGAATTAGCCTACCAACAGCTAGTTCTCCTTCTTGACCTTTGCACAACTCCACAATTGCTGATACAGATAGTTGACTTGTTCGCCTTCAATTAAAGAAAAATAAATAAAAATTAGTCATGTAATAATCATATAGTAAGTACTGTATGAAAAAAAAACTGTTTGGTGTTATATTCTAAATGGTTATCCCATTTCATATGGTTGGATTAAAAATAACAAAACAATGGATAAATTGATACTAAGAAATCTAAAGAATATTTGTAGAAATTCTCACCTATTACTATCAGCACATTTGACGAGAATAGCCTCGATTACAGATTTCAAATGCAATTGTAAAAGATGCTTCTTACTTTCTGTGTAACAAGTTTCATTCGAAATTATACAACGCAACATTTTCTAAGAGAAATAAAGACAATAAAATAGGTTATGATACCAAATTAATGAAGTTGATTTGTTTCACAAACTATCACTTGTTATTTTGTTTTGTTATCTTGTATTTGATGTTAATACAATTAAAATTAACTTGACACACTAATTATAACTATTGTTAGTATATTTTGTTAGATTTCAAGTTCAATATACCATTATTTTCTATTAATTGATTACTACAGCAGTCAATCGTTTTCATTTATTACTAATGCTACCTCTATTAATGTTTTATTATGATTATTATAATATGTTAAATAGTAATTTATTATTTACTAGGCATAATTGATTAATAATGGAAATTTGAATTACCAATGAGGAGACATAGACTTTATACACAGGATCTTCACACATAACAGAAACAATATCAAAGCCAATTTGTGTGATTTCCTTCAATTCATTGTTATCGTTTCCACTAGCCTCGCTAGCACCTGCTTGGAGTACGCTCCTTATATGATGACTTATCTGGTGTAATGAAGCCTCACGCAACGACCAATCACGAGAGAAGAGTCCGCTGACTAGATCCTCACCAATAACCTATGAAGGAAGAAGGAAAAATGTAATAATTTGTATTTGCCTATATCTATTTTTAGTTATGACAAACGTAGGTATCAATATTTTCAACATCAAGACACACTCCTTACCTTTGCCCAAGTTGTGTATTGGGCCTTGTACATAGCAGGAACATTACTATTAACTGTATCAATAGCTGTTAGCATCTGAGTAGGAGATGTTTGTCCAGCAACAGCCTCAGAAGTAATGGTTGAAGTATCATCGCTGCTCAGTGGCACTGTCCATTTAATACGACAAAGAGGACAGCTTAAACTTTCATTTTCCTTACTACAATTTTCAGCCCCTTTAAACATAATATAATACATAATTAGTTCCTATACAAAATATACTTTATGGTTTGTATAGGAGGATAATATATAGGATAAATTATAAAATGCTTACAAATCATAACACAGTGATGATGCAATCGGTTGTGGCAGCCATCTTGACAGATTACTAAACTTTCACCTTCGATCATTTCCAGAAGACAAATTGGACAGGTTTCCTCGTGAACACTGTGATTGATAAAATAAAAATGATTTAAAAAACAAAATACAGGTATACAAGTGTAGTTTATTGCAGTTTTTACTGTTTTAACAGAAGAAAAGAACTGAAGAATGAACATAAAAAATGTATGAAAGAATTAAGATCGTGCCAACTTACTTCTGGTCACTACTACATGATGATCTACTGTCCAGGCTGTCGGTGGATCCAGTCATCTCAAGATTTTCTAGTGGGTTTGGTTCCTTTCTGTTGAGGTTAGGTTTCTTCAACTTCACCTTCCTTCGATCTAAATACCTTTGAACTAAATCTTCAACCTGTATGTTATAAAACAATTATGCAGTTATTCACAAAATGATGATTTCTGAACATGGTGTTTTGGCTAAGTCACACTCTGAGAGATAAAAATATTTAATACATACCTCATAATTTCTCAATGTCTTGCAAAGAAGTCTAGTATCATTCTCTTGAATTTGGAACATGCGTAACATCACGAACAACACATGCACACAAAATGGTCCTTTATTGCAACTACATGTCTAAAAAATGTACATTTAAAATGTTTAATTGCCAGATATTTGGAAACTGTCAAACTGGTCCACTAAGTATGAAAGTTAATGACATAAATGTTTAAGATATTCAGTCAGTAACATAATAGCATTTCAGTTGTTTCAGTCTGAAATAAATTGATTAAAAAACTGATTTTGAATGTATCGGTTGAATAAATTGTTTAACTCACTCACCTGAGGTCCTACAACCACTTTGTACTTGTGATCTGGTAAGTCTCCCCCAATGAGGAAGCATTTGGGACCAATTTGATGGAGGAGATAAAGACGAGCATGCAATGCCTTCTCAACCCTCTTTCTAAAGACATCATCCGGTACAATCTGATTTCCTTCTGAATGTGGAGATGGCGTCCGACGAATTACAGTTGTTGGCGATGATGGTCTGGAATTCTAATTTTTAAAAAAGAACACATTTTTCAATTTAAAGTTTGAATTACGGTAATTATGATAAGCGAAGAGTAACGGTAGGTGATAATATAGAAAATATTCAATAATGTGTAATGAGACTTACTATAGGTGATGAGGCCCGTCGTCTGCCAATTCTTGGTGAAGATGGAGACCCAGGCCTCCCATTTACAACTTGCTGTTTAAAGGGGGAATCTGACTGTGGGGAAGGGGATCGATGTTCGCCAATACCCACATTCAATCGTTCCATAGACCCAGTGGATGCCACCATAGTTGGCTTCACAACCTAATAGTAGTAAATATTCATGTAATTGAAATAGTTAAATATTACTTTAATTTAGAATTGAATATTGTTATTATATCTACACTGTACTGTATTGGCCAATCAGAATGAGTATGCAGTAGTAGTTTTAATGTTTCTTAACCACAGTCACATCCTGTAGGTCAGTCTCTAGTGTAGACCTCCTTCTTCAAGTCTATCAGGGGAATTTAATTCATTGAATGTTCTGAGAAGAATTAATAAATCATACATTATTATGTTTAAATTAACAAATAAATTTACCATTGGCCCCTTCGTTTGCTTCTCTTTACATTCCTTTTTCTTCATGACTGGCATTGAGCGTAATTTTTCACGAATTTGCTGCGAATCCCAGCGTTCATTGCCACGGGATATCCACCGTGTATCCTTCTCAGGCATCATACTAGAAAGGGGGAAAAAGGTTAATCTGTTAAATCCTAAATTGTCCACACATTGAGAGTAATGGTACTGTAGGTCTAGCTGACTGAAATCAACTATTGAGAATATAGTTTTATGAATTTCCAACAAATGCTTAATGTAATAATAGAAATACGACTAATAGCAGTTTAATGGTGTAACAATGGACTTAACTATTACCGTTATAAGTCCTTGTGGTGTAACTGTAAATATTTGTTCCTTACTCTTACCACCATGTAATCATCAAACAATAGAGAAACAAAACAAACACCTTTACTATCATACCTTCATTAATTCAATAATACAAGCTTCTTTACAGCATGAAACCTTACACAACATTCGCATTTTTTGTAGGATAATTTGTGTAAAAAACAGCTCATAAAGAGTAATTTCAGTATCAGTATCTTATGCCGTAAAAGGTGTGTACTGAATAGTTGTACTGTAGTTTGAAAATAGACGTATAGGAAACTAATAGTTTCCTGTCTCTATTGAAAGATTTATCATGTGACGAAAACAAGGATTGCTGTACTTTCAATAGTGTACATCGTGTACCCCAGTGTTTCATGTAGAGTTCAGACAAACAATTGAATGTACTTTTAATTATGAGATTCTTTTAAAAGGTTCCCAATGGCTATACATACAGTGAAAGTTGTGAACTCACAATAACAATATTAAAGTTAAGTTAATTGTAGGTTACCTCTAAAGGCTCTTGCTGGTCTGTGTTTTATTTTAAATTGATGTACATTGACTACAGTACATCCTACAGTACATGGTATGTACAGTACTGTACTGTGGTAGTATTCTGCATTATTCTGTATGAATACTAATAACATAAAAAGCAAGGGTTCACTGTACATTTGCAGATTATTATATAAACTCACCCTGCTACACTACACATAGCTGACATCTCTGACTAAATAAATTGCTCTGGTACCGCCCAAAATTCAAACATCAGGAGATATTTAAAAAACAAATTCTAACTGACAAGCTAAAGTAAACGTGCAGCCCTACTGTAGGATGACTCATCCAACACGTGAACAAATTACGCGCCAAAACCTTAGGTACAATGGTCAAGTTTACTTGATACAATTGAACAAATAAACTCCTACACAGACGTAAAAACTACTGAGGTGAACCAAAAGATGTCTTTGTCATTATGAAACATAAAAATAAACAATGCACTTTAGTTCTCTTAAGTTCTCTAATTGTTCAGTACTATTAGTATTTAAGAGCAACTGAATTTAATAAATAATAATAATTTAATAAAATTATTCTGATTCTTTATTATACACACAAGCCAGGGAATAAATATTATCAATAATTTAATGTGTAGCAAATTGGGTTTCTGATATTTATAAATGTGGAAAAATTCAAATTTGATCGAGCTATAAAATTAAGGGAAAATTACATTTATTATAGTATATGAAATGTTATTACTATATTTGTGATTCCTTATAAAGATCTGTAATAAATCAATCAATTAAGATTAAAAGCATGGCGACTATTTTAACTTCCTCTAACCAACTATCAATGATTGGTAAGCCTACAAATACAGTTATCACAGTATTAAAATCATGGACTTTTACAGTATACTATTTTAACTTGCTTTCCCCCAACTATCAATCATATTGATTGGTACATGATCACGTTATTTACTTATTTTAGGAAGACAAATTCAGAGAAGTTATAAATGCCTAAAGGAAATGAATGTGGAAGCGTGGGTAGGTTTGAATCTACCCATTCCAAATTCTCTACACGTCACTGTTAAATAAGGCACGTACGAAATGTGGAAATGATACATCATATTTCTATTTATGTTAATATTTGTTTAGTTTTTTTTATGGATATACGGACAAACCTAACAATAAAGAAAGTCTTCGCATCTTTTATAACCAACAACCTTACACATGGTGACGTGTGTTCGTCGTAACAATGGTTGCTAGGGCGATCACAGTGTCAAATCAATGACAATTCATAATTATGGATTCTTGCCAACTCAAGAAAGAACAACACTCATAATTTCATTTCCAATTTGTTTGTAATCTTATCTGCCAATAGTGTGATATAATCTTATTTGTTGAATCCACTCAAGTGGGTGATTTTATTTGAATATATTTACCCATCAAATGCTTGATTTATGGTACTTACCTGTAAAACTTAAATGAAATTAGACTTGTTCTATCAATGTATCAATTAGTGAGCAAAACATTGAATGTGTGTTGTTAGAATAATTAACAAGGATATTCTATACAAGAATAATTCAACTATTGCAGTAATAATATCATGGAATACTATAGGTATAATGTTTAAATTCTTATTCTGTTTAAAATTAAAGATGTATTATCCCCCTGAAAAATTAATTCTTAACAATTTTTCTGTTGAATATGCCATTTTAATGTCACCAAATATTTATCCACTTTGACCAAAAATTGGATAGAAAAAAAAAGTATTTACCTAAAAAAATGTAATTTAAAGCAAAAAATTGTCAAATTGGCTGCCAGCCAATGGGTTTTTGGTTGAATTTAACCATTTATTTTGTAATTTTATAAGTGAAAACATTAATTTTTTCCATTTTTTTTACAGAAATGATTAACTTTATTAAAGCTACAAAATAATCTATTCAAAGTCTCATTTTATTAATCTTTATTTTTCATATTTTTGGGGGACAATTCATCTTTAATATTTTGTTTATTATTTATTTTAAATAATTAATAAAAAAATCTACAGATGTATTTGGACTCCATAATTAATTATTAATTAATTAAATTATTTATTATATTATTTAAATATCTATTAAGAATTAGCAACTTGAAATGTTTAGTGTATTTTATGACGATACTTTAAATATGCACTTTTGATAAGTGTGTTAATATGACATACTTGTAATGTACAATACAGCAAAAACATGTCATGTACATTACTGTACAACATGACTCAACTACACAACACTGTACATACTGCATATTGCCGTGAGGCGTTGTACAATATTTGTATTGTAAGTTGCACTACAAATTAGCTAAGGTATACAGTACATTTGAATAATATTTATGAATTAATATACAGAGACCATTATTGAAATTAAAAATCTATCTCAACTTCCACTTAAATATTTAAACCAATAATAGTAAGTACTAGGCCAATAAACTACAAATGTTGATTGAAAAGGTCTAATTTGGATGGATACATGTTACAAACATATCATTCAAATCTCTCTGCAATTTATCGTACTGTAGGATAATTTGCAGAGCAGTAGTCATATTACTAAATATGATATTTTGTACTACTACAACTACTGTAAAGGCCAATGTACACAGAAATAACAAGGTAAATTGCCTTAATGTATTGTATGATGATGACTAAAAATAAATGATCTAAACATAATTTTACTTTTTACTTTTTCAATTTACTCTTTAAAAGACACCAAACTCTACAAAAAATAACTCATCCAAACCAATGTACAAAATTGTTTTTTTTTTGGCATTTATATTTGTTAGTTAGTTGTAATATGTTCTCAATTTGTGTCTTTTATTTTACGTTGATTTAAAGGAATAAAGAAATTAAATTCGGTCAGCATCTCAGTATAAATTTAATTCACATTTTAAGTGTTGGATATCAGCTGCAATATCCAAGCAAACAGGTGTTAATACTTGTTTTTGAAAAGTAAGAATCCTAATTCTGTCACTGAAACATGAATCAACACAACTATATAAAAATGCATAAAATGCTCTGTACAAACAACAACCAGTAGGTCTGTGTTGTGGTGTCACTTCAAGACCATAAATGTGATCATTCATTATTCATTTATTTTTCAGAAAGACAATACAAATTATAGTACCAAACATACCCTACATTCAATACAGAAAGAAAACTGAAACCAGTCTGGCAGATTGTATAAAAGTGATAAAATTACTACTGTATACTCTTCTTCAACAATCAAATTTATGATTTACACATTTAATCAAACTTTAATTTTTAAATATGCATCTTCATGTTTTACTGTACAGCCATAATTCATTTATGAATTTAATAACTGCAAAGGTAGGTAGGAAGCTAAAAAAATTTTACTAAGTAAATTAAAAAATAACTCTCTATAAAATAATTATTTCAGATAATGTATTACTTTACTGTTGAATCGCCTAAAGGTAGATTAACAGTAAATTTAGATAGGCAATCAAACGAATATGCAAAAAAATGCAAATAGTGACGCATGTACTGCACAGTGCATTGTTCTGTCTCAGTACAACTTTAATGTGCTGAGTGAAGGGGATTACCCCCAGTCTTTATTCTGCTCAGTATAAAAGCCTTTAGAATTCAAATTTAACTAAAATTAATTATTTATTGAGCAATAAACAAATGAGCCACAAACCATTGTGTGCTGTTTCATAAATTTGATAAAAATAACTATTTAAATTATATACATTTTTTTTTTCATATTTGTATTTAATGTTATATCTTGGGGTTGGTCAAACTCTTTCTAACTTATATGACCCTCCCCCACATGATTACTTCATTGTATTTATTATCCTGTATGTTATTGTGTATTGTGGAAATAAATTTAATTGAAAATATTTATGAATAATGTCAATACTGTATTCAATTCTACAATACAGTACACACTATATTCCCTATGATACAGTATAGTACAAGTATATAAATAATTCAATACAGTCAATGCAAACTATTTTGCAGACTATTTTATAGTACACAGTATGATTGATATTCTAATAGAAAAAATAATATATTCATTAAATGTTATTTCACCAGGGTGTATCTATGCATTATCAAACTAAGGTCTAAATAATTTAGTCCACACTTAATGTCAACCTTGCTAGAAACTTAGTTTAGATTAGTAGCAGATGGAATTAATTGGTGTTATGCAGCTAAAACGCAATACAAATTGCGTTGCTAAGTAGTGTCGTCATGGTAAACAATAAGGCCGAAAGACGCATTGAATTGACTATAAATTAGCTATAAACAGTGGTTGAGTATATTATATACACTGTGATGATGAAGAATTCAGGAGGGAAAATGTATTAGAAAAAGAAAATAATTTCTAATTACAATTTAAAGTATCCATTATATTAATAAGCTATGATGAGATGATGCAATAAGCAGTTAAATATCTAATAAAGTTATATTTTGGAAACTTTGTCATGTAATTTTTAATGTGACTCTTATGTAGGGTGTGGTTTTATGGTTGGTGTTGCGTTTTTAAAAATTGAAGTGCATAAGTTATGATTTACAGTATTTGTCATGATAATTATCATGATGATGATGCTGCTGATTGTTAATATGATATTGATGATGACGTCATTACAGTATATTGATATGTAATTAGTCATGTGAAAATGTATCTACTGTTAAGTGCAGAATTAGTTTTGAGTTCTTGAGTTATTAAAAATCATGCAATAAAAAATAATATTTTCTTCAAAATAAAATGTAATACCTTCCATATCCTGATGAAATTTATATTACTGTATCTTCAAGAAAAAATTAAACAATTGGGCTAAAACAAATTCATCAAAACTATTTTGCTGTAAGTCTATAACATAGGATGCACTGTTAATATTTAATATCAAATTTTAAATTATTTTAATATATTGTTAAAAAAATAATGAGGAATGAAAATATTTAAATTTATTTAAAAATAAAATAACAATTAAATTCATATTAAAGAATGGAAAGAATGTTGTACAAAAATAAAACAAGTAAAATACATGACAAAACAAGTTTTATAAGTATTTTTTCTTGAAATTGTTGAGAAAATGATATGTCTGAATTGTACAGAAAATTATTTTTTCATACTTTCACAATTACATAATAAAAACAAATCGTGAAAAATAAATGTTATTATTAAATGTTTTCAGATTATCCCAGGCATCCATGCATGGAGCATCTTAACAGTTTCGCTCCACACCACCACCAGCTCAAGACGTTTTTTTTTTTAGACACGGCTTGATCTCACAAGTGGTGGAATAATACATAATAAGACTTAAAAAGACATTCAGATAAAATGTTCTCTTACCTGAAGAAGAAGTGTAACTCGTTTTAAATCCAGGTACTTGCTGCAAAACCACAATAATTAGATAATCATCTTCTTGGCTGAGGACTGACGTGTTTATATTCTGCCGCTGCACTACAAAACTAAAGAATATTTCAAGAAGAATTTTCAATACAAGAATTCTTACGATGAGTCATGAGCTATTTTAAAAAAACCAGAACCGTCGTGGCGCGATCGATGAAAATGTAAACGAGTTAACCTTTTCGAAAATATAAAGATCGTATAAACACGAAATGGAAATAAAAACTAAATTATCTATTACTTACTAAACTGCTTAATTTGTAAAATACTTACCGAAAACCCAATTGTTGTCGGCCTAAACAGTATTGTTGTAGTAAGTATTCTTCTTAAACTTATCTTGCGTGACGACAAAATATTTTTTGTTTGGAATGAATTTACTACCGTAGTCTTCTAACCAGAAGATGGGTCAATAATTAACGCGTGGACCAGAAAGACTATTATAAACAGATTATTCTATTTGTTTACGGGTAAAATACTTTAAAATATTAAACGTTTAAAACAATAACAAATAATTAATTAAAAATACACGTAATTATTAACTTTATCTAATTCTTCAGGTACAATGAACATTTTTATACGTACATTTGATTTTATCTTCGATATAGTTTGCTACCAACTAGGCCCAGACCTACCTAATGAGAAATAGATTGTTCTAAGAATTTGTTGAACGTTGTTGTTGGCGACAGAAAAATAAGACCAATCAAAATGAAGTTTTATAATTAAAACGAAGTTAATTAACTTATTTTTGTGTTTTGTTTCTGATTTTGGTACATCTGTAATTAGTTAAGTAATATGATATGCTACAGATAACTGTAGTGTTACTGTAAGTATGCGTCATTTACCCTAGGCCTAAGGCTAGCTAGCTAGGCCTAGTAGTAGTAGGGCTACTAGCATGGAGTAATGCTACTAGCCACAGACAGAGCCTAGAGGCCTACTAGCTAGTAGAGGCGGATATGCCTACTAGTACACTACTATTAGTATTAGTAGTAAGCCTATAGCTAGCCTAGTAGAAGGCTAGGCATATTTATTAATAATATTAGGCCTAAATGCATGATGAACCTTTTAAGTTAGCAGTTGATTTTTTTTGTTTGATTCAATCAGACATTATAGCCTAGCTAGGCTAGGCCTAGTCATAATTAATTAATACAGTATTATATTCTTTACTCCATGGTGCAGGCCACCCTTTATTTTCCAGTTAATGAGTGAAAACGCTTTCAACCGAAAATTCCTGTTTTCCTCCTGTACTGTATAGGCCTAGTATTACTATTGATTTGGCTAGTTAAGATAGTAGATAAATGTTACTGTATATATATGTATGCCTAGCCTAGTCATCATAATCCTATGATTTATTATATTTATTTTACTTTTCATTAATGTATTAAACTATTATTATAGGAGTTTGAGCATGTAAACTGGGACAAAATTAATCCATGGAAAATGTCTGCAGAAAGATCATTACTGACTTTAGACTATGTTCACTTGAAAGGAAAACAATATTCAAGAGAACATGGAAAGGTGAATTTGATGTTGTACAATATTTCTATTGATTGTTAAAGTTCATAACTTTAAATGTATTTGAAAAATATATATTAGAAATTGAATTGAATTAATATTGCGATTGACTTAAATTTATAATGACATTCAATTCAAGAAACAATTAAAGAAAAAAGCCATTCTTCTAAATGGACATCTCATCATGTTTGAGGGGAAAAATGTTTAGTATATAATGTCAGGTTGTTAATATTGGTTGATATGCCAATTGATAATTAAAATTGTCAAAAAAATCTGTGTATTTAAGGAATAATAAACTGTATATGTGTACTAAATAAAACTTTTTTTTTGTAAATGGTACTACAGCGATTTTGTAAACGCACACTTGGGGATATGGAAAAGTTTCATCAGATAGTCCCACCAAAATCTAGCAATAAGTTGTTTTCTACAATGATGTCCCTGGAATTTGATGAAACGAGGGCAGTAAATGATTTGACAGCAAAGCGTATTATAAAGAACCAAAGAGCACAGATCAAGAACACCTTTTCCAGTAAACTCAGGTAAAGTATTTTTATTATTACATTTTATTATTACTACCTTAAATTAGATACTGTATATTGTAGTTTCTGAAACTAATTATATACTGTTGTAACTTAATTGATGCTATTCTACTTTTTGTCTTGGTGAACATTAAATAGAATCTATTTAATTTGAATGGGTTTTTGCATTTAGTATCTACAGTACTATAAGTTCTTCTTTCAATAGACTCCAATTACTTAGTAAGTAAATTCTCAAAATGTGAATTGATTTAATAGAAGCTGTCAGTTAGAAGAATGGAGAAGTACGCCTGACAAACAGAATCAGAAGAATAAGAAGAGGTCTTCCATTATGAACAAGAATACAAATGCAAGACCAGGAACTGCTGGTCCTATGAATACAGTCAATATTGCTATGGTGCCCTCTATAGCTGTGAGGCCATTTTCAACAGGTAATATATTATACTAGTACAAGTAGTGGAGCTGTAGCTTGGTGGTTAACATGCTTGCTTTCCAATCCCAAGTTCGAGGGTTCAATCCTGACCTAGTGCCAGGGTTTATAACTCATGACTCTTTCAACTCCACTCTCTAAGCCTCAAATGAGACTTAGTTTATAAGCTCGATAAATTATAAAAATAGCTTATCCATCCTGTAATAGGCGAGTTTCTTGCTGTCGGATGCATATGAATTTATATGATTGAAGTATGAGTCTTTATTTGGAAATATGTTTGAAAAGAAGTTTAGTTAATCTAAAATGTTATTTCGTTGATAATTAGGGCCAAGAATAAGATCATCTCCTAAAAAGCAAGTGAAAGGTGAATATGTTCGTGTTCCTAACAAGGAAATGGGAGGCTTTAGAGACATAGATATTCGTAAGGTAGCCAATGAATTGCGTCAAAGCTGGGCCAAAGAAGATAAATCAGAGGACGTGAAGACCCCACGGAAACATATCAAAAGTGCAGAGCTGTCACGGTGTGATATGTCAGGACAGTGGCTTAGTTTTGCTGGTGGTGGATCAGAAGAGGGCGGTGTGGTCGATGCATTTTTAGGTATGAGAACTAAATAAGTTTCTTAAACTTTGATTTTCTGATGTTTGGTTGTTCATTAACAAAGTAATAGTAAGAATATTTGTTTGATTTATTTGATTTTGTTATTTGAAAGGTAAAGATGTTGATGAGTACTACAACATTGAAGGACAAATAGGAAATGTGGTTGCTAATCAGGTAACCAAGGGCAACAAGGTACATGTGTGTATCAATGGAGAATTGCAATCAGAAAACATGAAAATTAAAGCACGTAAAGGAGAAGAAAGGTATGATGAGAAATGAAGATTTAGTAACATAGAACCCCTCCTTTGGGATAACCCTATTTAAGGGTACACTTTCGTGTGAAACAAACAAGAGGCAATATATATTTTAACAATAAGGCAATTTAGAAACCTCCATTAAGAAGAGAACATTTTATTAAGTCCCAAAGGTGTCTCCTTAATAGTGGTTCTACTGTAATATTATATTAGTTTTATGAGCCTTTCTTACTTAGTGTTTTAAAGAGAATCAAATATTTTATTTTATGCAGATATTCTTACCATAACTTCTACACTGTATATTTCTTATTTAACTTAACTTAATGTTCTATTTCAGTAAAGGAAAGTCATCTTCACAGAATTCTGAAGCCCAGGTTGCAAACAAGGCTCCTCCCAGTGTCATTAAGAAAACGGAGGCAAGCAGTCGAGTACCTCTCAGCTGGGAAGATCAAATCACATGTTCTTCTGTCAAAATCTTAGAACCTACTGTACTTCAGCCAACTACTTTCAAAAAGGTAAAGGCTATTTTTATATTTAAATCTCAACATATTCCCAAGGCAATAACTATAAAACTACTACAGACAGTTGTTTCGGAGAGAACTTGTTTTGTACATATCAGTTTATCGGTTTATTCATTTTTTCCACTCTTTAGGACATGACTGAGAGGTATCCAGTAATATTTAAGAAATTAACAACTGAAGAGAAACCTCGGCCAGATCTAATGAAACCTAGCTCATATCGTGTGCGATCACGTACAAAGAACCGACAAAATGTCAACGGAATTGAAAGTTTAAATAATCGTATTACAGTGATCACTGTTGATCAGGGCAATGATGATGACGTCGATTCTTTAGCTTCAGAAGACTATCAAGAAATCCTGCAGAGACGATTAGAGGCTAGCGAAAAGCCCCAAGATGAAAAGAAAGAACTTGAAATAGAAACTTGTAATGCTAAAAGTGAACTCAAGAAAAAATGCAGTAAAGAAGTTGTCCAAAGCAAATCGTCGACATCTCATTGCAGCCTTGATCGAACCAGCAAGGAAAGCTTAGTAAGTATAGCGGAGACGCCATTACCTCCTGCAGCATCCTCCACAAGTTCAAGTTTAATGAATCTTGTTGCTCAAGGATCAAATCCAAAACTTCAAACCCGTCCACCATCTAGTATGATTAGTAGTAAGAGGGTTGGTAGTTCAAAGAGCAATTCTGTTCAAGAGGAAAGACAAAGTCACAGTGCTTCACATCGACCTCAATTGTCTAAACCAGGTCAACTTCCACGAAGTGGATCTGCCATGAGAGATAGGGGAAAGGAGTTTGTATCAATATCACAACAGATAAGACTGCCTTCTGGTGTTTTACTGAAGAAGCAAAGAAGCTCTCCGGAATTAAAAATCTCTTCACCAGAAATTCATCATGACTTTTCTGGAGATGAACTTGATGATGCATCTATTGGGCAGCTGTCACATGTTAATAGTATGGGCAGTTTAGATTCTTTGATTGCTGCTAATGGAAATAATGACCAATCGGATCATGACCATCACAATTGCACATGTACAGTAGAAGCAAAAATGGCAGTATCTTCTGCCTTGTCCAGCACTCCACATCAAACAGTGCCTTCCACAATCATCAATGTCAATTTACCGACAGTCCAGATGAGTGTAAGTGACTCAATGTCAGATTTGGATCTTTGTACATCTGGTGTTTCATTCCGAGATAATCATTCTCATCATCATATTATGGAGAAATCCATGGAAAAACTAAATAATGAGATGAAAACATCTGAAGAACATGTTGCTACATCCAAACTATTGGCAGATGAAACAAATGGCAGTGAAGTGGACATGATCATTAATCAGGTTGATGGGCTATCTTTATCTCCTGAAGCTTTCCAGAGTCAACAAGAAACACAAACTTTAGTAAAAAGACCACGTAGTGTGAAATTTCAGGATGAAGTAATTGTAAATACTCCAAACGTGCCAACCAATTCTCCAAGAGCTGAAGAAGTAGTCTCCAATTTCAGCTATTAGTCGTAGATTCACAATGACTGGTATATTTTGATTAACTTTGCAGTACAGTGTATGATGGTGATGTTTCCCACTTTAAATGCCTACTAGACTGATAGACTATACAGCTTCTATACTCCATGCAAAGCTTCTAGATAACAGGGTTCTCTTCTCAAGTTGGGTTTTAAAATGTTTTCATCTACCTTTAAATTTTGTATACAAAGTTAAAATAAGTATACAATAATTGTGTTTAGTTCAACAATGCTTTTTTTTTGCTTTCAATTATTTTAATTAAATTATTACCAAGTTGTAGTCTTCCATCTTTAACTAAAAAAGGTTTATATTCCAGAAAATAGCTTTTAATTTTGTAATACTGCAGTTAATGATAACTTCCATTTTGTAAGTTGCAAATAATTTATGTAAAGTGAACTTCATATAGCATTAATGTGCCTATAAAATGTATTGTTTTTGCCATTTATGCTTTCAAGATTAAAGATACTGTTTTAAATATTTAAAAAACTAGAGCTATAGGAAAAAACAAATCGCACAAGTTTTTCTCCAATTTGTTATTGCTAGAGCCAAATCTGCCACTGAGTAATCATTAAACTAGTGTCTATTTACACTGTCAAGAAAACACACAAGGCTATTTACCAGGCTACACTATTTCTGTGTCCTGGTTATGAACGTGGATCAACTACACACATTTTTGCTGGCAGTTGGAATGAGGTATTATTCATAATGTTTACCTTTTATTAGCCATTTATTTTTATAGTTACATTTTTATGTAAATATTTGTTTGTATAGTTTTTGTTAATTTGTTTTTATGTTTTCAATATTTTAAACTTTGCCAAAGATATTTTAGAATGTAGAATTCTAACAGTTTAAATAAAAACATGCAAAATAATTGAATTTCTGCTTTTGATTATATTTCTTATAGTTTTAATTTTATGGTGTTTTAATATTTATAAATTGAAATTAAGAGAAACAATGCTATAATACTGTATATTTATCCAATAATTTTACAACTCTCAATTAAAACATTGAAAAAATTAAGCTTGATTCCCGGCCACATAATGCAACGCAAGGATATACGTACTGTACACGCAACTGTAGTAAAAAACAAAACATTTTAAAAAGTAATGACAGTTATAACCAACAAAACAAGAACAAAGCATAGTCATCATGTCTACCATAAACATTTAATTTTACAACTTTTTAAAGGTATAAATTACAGTAACACATCACATATTGCTAATATTTTCAAAAGCATTTTTGGTATCGCCCTTAAAAATGGAACTACTGTATTAGCCTGCACACATTCATCAAGTTTTGTCGCATCTCAAACCTAGCTTTCACATTGATACACAACATGAAATATTACTACAGATATAGACGAAAATCATACAAACTACATTAAGTCACAAATTCAAGATTTTTCAGAGAACATTAACGTCATTTTAAATTTTAATTGGACGCGTTTGATACATAACACCACAGTTGCTAGAAAAATGTTTGTCCAAAGAATTTGATTATAGTATTTGTTTAAACAATTTCTTTTTGGTAGTCATGTCTTTCTCAAAATCATCAGGTACAGTAATATGGTACTTTGGGTTTAGAATGAGCCATCAGAAATGAGTGTTTCTTTTAAATAATGACAATGTAGTGTGTCTGTGTAATGGCATAATGGAAACGAAATTAAGGCAAAGAGCTAAAATGAACCCTGTATGCGTTGTTATAGCATGGCTATGGAATACTTGCTTCAATATTGCATCACAAAGTATTTTTGGATAAGTTATATGCCAATATTAATATAATAATGCCGTATTACTATAATCTATCATAAGCAAATGTTAATAATTTGGAATGTTATATCTATTTACTTTTTGAAGTAGCACATAAATATTTCTTCTTTTTAATAAAAATTATAAATATTTTTAAAATATTAAAATAGGATGTTTAAGAAAACTGATTACCATATAAAGTTAAAAATGTATAAAAATGTAAACTTATATAAGTACCCAAAACTTTTAAAGTGTATGTTAAGAACATATTCACTGTTGTTTGAGTTGTATGGCAAGAATGTAATCTTTGCGTAGTTTTGCTCTTATAGAGTCGCAGTTAATTAAAATCAAAGCATCAAGTCAACATAATTGTTTAAAATACAATCTAGAAATTTTGAGCCATCAAATAAGTTACTTAGACAAACTTTCCTCACTGGATTTGGTACAATAAATTGTAGCACAACATTGCCTGGAGCATGGGTTCTGGATATTATAGTTGCTATATTAATTGTTATACACTATAATTGGAATAAGCTGCCATTCAGTAAACCTTCAATTAAAAGCACAAAGATATACCCTTTTCACATCTGCATAAATTATTTGATCTCCCAACTTATTACACGTTTTCACACACGCATACGCGAACTTTGTGAAATCTCGGGAGGAAAGAATAGTTGCGCGCTATTTGATTACTATGATTGGTCAGTTTAATACCAGGGCAATACATTTGCACGCAGTAAGAACTTGGAACATCTAGGAACAAAAACAGGCATCTCATCAGAGATCCCGTGATTTCACAAGGTTCGTTACAAGTTGTTACATTTTGCAGATGTGAAAAGGGGGAATAAAACATTGTATACCAGATGTTAGTAAAACTAATGTTTGACAGCAGGGATAACGTTTTTGCAACTCCAGTGTAATAAAAATATAAAATACCAAATTTTGATGGTATGAATACAATTTCAGTAAGAACCAAAATATCAAACAATAAATTAAATAGATTAAATCAATTCCTGAACATTAAGATATTTTAAAGATGTAAGCATCACATTCCTTATTAAGTTATTTTAACACAACACAAATACATTAACTAAAAGCACATGGAACGCCAATCGGGACAGAATAAAACGGTTGTTTAGAGACTACAGTACATCAAACTAGGCTTTCTAGTACACTTGGTCAGAAACATTATTGTTTCTTGAAGAAGTCTTTACTCTGATTTACAGTTGGTTTTATTGTGTCATCACCTGGTCTCCAATTGGCTGGGCACACTGAAAACAAAGCAAATGTTGCAAGTTATGTAAACGAAGGGTTGTGGCTGGGCTATATTTGTAGCTATTATAATTTAATGAAACAGGTTAAGTAGATTCAACCTGTTAGTGGCGGTTTCATCGCTGTTGGTTGTCAACTGAATAAAATAAATAAATAAATAAATATGTAATCTAATGAAACAGGTTAATTCTGTGCAAAATGTTGCTACACATTAGGTGTATTCTACTGGTCACTCCCAAACACCCTGCAGTTAGCTTCTCCCATTGCTCACATAAACAGTGAGATGTTTGAAGAGCTACATCTGCTGATTAACTCGAAACAGTTGAATATTGAATAAACAAATTTAAAGATTCATTCATTCATGAGATTCATTTGTGTATTGGTAAAATAAATGAGACAGTGGAAAATGCAAAGCAAGTCAATGTATAGTACCTTCACCATGCTCATCTGTATACTGGAATGCCTTCACAAGCCGCAGTGTTTCATCAACTGATCTACCGACAGGGAGGTCATTAATGGTGATCTGACGCAGAATTCCTTTGTCATCAATGATAAATAAACCCCTACAAATATGAAGGATGTACAAATGTTAACAATAGAAGATAATCTTTATTGTTCATTAGTTTTTAAGGTGCCAATATACTTAATATGCTTACATGCTTGTTGGAACTAAAAATGATAACTTATTCAAAGACTATAATGATAACATCTCTTATTCAAAGACTACTGCATGTTTTAAATACTCAATTGTTCAATTATTGTGTATTTGAGATAGTAGTGGTTACCTGTAAAGATGGATTTAAAAAGCTCTGTCTTATTCAGAGACTACAATATTAAACATTCTTATTCAAAGACTGTATGATATACTACGTGATTAACATTAACAACATAGTTGATATATTGATGCCTTCTAATCAACATACACATTCCTTGTATCTTTCTAATTAAATAAAACATAAATTTTAGATTCTGGCTTTGATGTAATTGTTAAACAGACTGTAAACTTGCATTGCATTGGATGTGTTCAAATGCGACAATATAGTTTTATTTACATTAAGATAAAATCTTGTTATGCAAGGCTGCTGATTAAATGCAGGTGTAAGTAATTGGTCAAGAGATACTATTTATGGAAGAATTGTATCATTAGTCACAATGGATAGTAATTAGACCTCAGTTTTTTCAATGCTTAATTAAGACTACATGTCCGGTACTTAATGAATATAGCAATTATATCATTGAAATATATTAAATGTCAAAACATGTATTGTACTGTCAACACAACAACAACATATATTGTAATTTGAATTTCAGATGTGGCACTACCTAAAGTAGTTACTGTTCTTCATAGCTACTCCTCGCCATAGAAAATGTCATCTTTATCTGTTTAAGTCTTTAGACTCTCAGATTATGATTTTGATCATTATGTACATTAGAAACCTTCTGTTTATTAATTAAGGGAAATAAATGATGGGAAATATATGTTTCAACACTATAGCCAACTCTACTAAGGGTCTATCATTGGATCTCGGACGTGTTGTTACCTTAATACGAGTGCTTCTGCATTTTTTTTTTTTTAAATAATGGTGAATTATATTAGAATTAGAATGAGCAAAATAGAATAAAGTAGAGAGAGGGTATAGCAAGGTGAAACGAGTGACCACATGGAAAAAGGATGAGCTGATTAAACTAGCAATGACCTGATTGTCATCACACACCCATTATTCTTACCTGAATGAAACACCATCATCTTCAATGTACACACCATAGTCTTTGGCAATCTTACAGTTCTTATCAGCTAATAAAGGAATCTTCATCTTACCAAGTCCACCTTCTTTCCTTGGAGTATTGACCCTAATAAAACATCAAATTAAAAATGGGCATGGTTTTTGGACTGTACCATTTATGGAGAGGGGTGTTCAATGAATTTTTTATTTTCAAGTATATCTCGCTCTTCGATCATCGCATTTGTCGGTTTATCCAGGTAAGCTAGGCACAAAATAGACTAAATAACTGACAAAAGGTGATTTAAAGTAAAAATAAATTAGGATAACATTCACTGGAATATTTAGACCTAGAACAGAAACAAGATGTTAAAAACATTAATATTGCTATGTTTATCTCTTTTTGGGAGTTAAATTTTAATGTTTAAAATCTGTCCTTACCATGCAAGATGACTAAAATGAGAATCACATGAACAAGCGATGACTTCACAATTAATGTCTTTAAACTCATTGACTCGATCACTGAAAGCAATCAGCTCTGTTGGACACACAAATGTACTGCAAATATCGATAAAAAATCATAAGAATCTAAGAAAACATTAAGTACAGTAGAATTCCTAAAGGACGGTTTGTATTGAAAAATCCAAAAATAATTGTTTACTTCAAAACCGGTTTTGGAAAGAACATGTTACATTTTCGCAAAATAAACCAGTTATCTCATTTTATGATCAATTGCGTTGTAATCTGCAGAGCTGATATACAGTACAGTAGCTTGACAATGGAAAATGGTTCAATTGGATCTTTGAAATCATTTTAAGATCAGTGGTTTTGAATTTTGTGGTTTTTTTGTTTGGATCTCAATAGGAACAGATCAATCAATCAATAAAACAGGTCTCTAAGATTATCTTTGACAAATTGAATAGACTTCATTTAAAAAAATATAAATTTTCAATATTGTTAAATGTCAGAAAGTCACCTAAACCCTTTAACTTGCACTTTTTAATAAGGTGAACAATCTTTTCTTTTTGTGATTGGGGTTTTTATTGATATACAGCCTCAGTAGGACGTAATTGCTGTCAAGGTTTTTAAATTTTTAAAAGAAGCTATAAATTAAAATTATTCCAGAATATTCATTTTTAACATTCAATAAACACCTGTAACGTAATTTCCTGCTTATAGATGAACATCTGTGTAAATAAAATGTTAGAATAATCAAGACAATTAACAATGAAAAATGTCAGTATGTGATCTTAATAACAAAAGGCATTAACACATTTTTCTACTAGAGAATATTTAATTTAAAATTATGAAGAGTTTCATAAAGACTGAATATTTCATATTTTTCATTTTCATAATTTTACAGTCAAATTAGTAATGGAAAAAGATAAGGATTTACCCAATATACTACAGAACTTATGGAATGCATCAGAGCAATTAAAAGTTTTCCACAATCTCTATGATTGCACCAATTCCATACCATATTGTGTGATAAACACATTATGTAGAGACGTTTAATCAATTTTATTCTATATTACATCGTGTCATTGTTTTGTATTAAATTCTAAGAAGGAAATGAATTTATTTTCAATAGAATCAGTTTGAAAATATCATTACAGTACTTCCTATTCTAGTTTTTTTTAAATGAACTTTACAGTACTGTAGTAAATTTCAGTGAAGTTTAAAAATAACACAATAATTCAGTATAATTAAATGTATGAATCATATCAACTTATTTCTTCTATGAATTACAGACAAACAGGATACTATGTATATTTGTATTGCTTGCTTTATACAATGACTGGTGAAAATAAGGAAAGTTCCATTATTGACAAATAACCACACTAATGAATTGCCACTGAAGACACTCATCCTTTCTTACCATAATACTGGGTAATTAGAAGATGTCTTGTTTTCTGGTTAGGCAATTTAATTATTATTATTATTATATTCATATTTGGAATATTTCTATTTCATTATAACATACAGTAATATTAATTTGCCTCGTGAAAATAGAATTTCATCTTTCACCTCATGAAATTATTTGTACCATTCCACTCATAAACATTCATTATTTTTACTATACACTATATAAAAAATAGTGAATGGCAATTTTATCTTTCAAATGTTTTTGGATATAAAAAACCAATAAATAATATTGATAAAAAATTTCCTTAAATACTCACTTCAATAATTACATTCTGTAGCTTTCATAAATAAGTATTTGATTGTGGGGAAATTACAAGTTATTATTACGAGTGAAACTATTTATTAATGAGGATACATTATAACTAATAATAATCAATAACATTACATGTTTGTACTTTTAACTAATGGAAATTGTATTGTACTGGACCCAGTAGGTAAATAGATCTTATTATTCATTGCGACCGCAGTGGGTATTAATTACTGTACACAGGGACCTCTGTTTATCCACCATTTCAATTCATACTCTATTATATTGGCAAAATAATAATTAAAACCACTTACCATTAGTGAATAATTAATAATCAAACAGCATGGTACTGTATTAAAGTACCAGGCCCTAATAAAATGTTGAAACTAGATGTTTTCATATACAAATATTGGTGTAGAAAAGAAAACACTAAATTTGAACTATAGATTTCCTGTTAAAAACTAATTCATTTCAATAGGATAGAGAGTACACCAACGTACAATACATTTTTAATAAGAACACTCACCAGAAATTAAGAGTAAAATAAACAACTTGAGGCTGGATTAATTTGTTTTGAAGTATAATAAAATTTAAAAAACATTCATTAAATTTAGTATTCTTACAAAATATATTTTTAAAAAGGATCTTGCATAATCTCACTGCGTAAATTAATATATATTATTAATATGCTATAGCAAATGAAAAAGAAGAAAATAGTCTGCATATATAAAGGTGTGTAGAACAGTTAATTTGAGGTAAATCTACGTCTTTCCTGTGCATTTCCTATATTTATAGTAAGTGTAATAATGCATAATAATGTAGGGATAATGACAGTTGTACTGTATAAGGTCATGTCCTCTTATAATTTACTGTACACGTCTTTATTGTGTATTTATTTTATATTTATTTTAATTCTAAGAGTGTAGACTGCATAAAGAATACATTCAATCAACTAATAAGTTGTTGGGTTATATTTTCATTAAATTTAATATTAACCTGTCAATCAAACTGTTATCATTGCGTACTCTATGTAGCATAATTATCAGAATGTAGAAAATAATACTTACAAGTCAAGTGGGTAGAAGAAAAAGACAAGATATTTTCCTGAAAATAGAAAAAAAAATGTAATGATACTAAATAATGTATTAATAAATATTGCATGATTACTACTGTATCTATTGTGTAAAGATTTGACAGTAAATTTATGAATGGATCAAAAGTAGAACTTGTAAATCTTTGATAATAGTAATAAATTATAATTAGTTTTACTGTAGTATGAAAATGATTTAATAACAGTTGACTGTGTACAGAAATTTATTTTCCTTTGTACTAAGTTTATGACCATACTGACTTAATTAGGACTGTTGACCAAATAATTATTATATATTGTCCACTTCCAAATTGAAATTTGCTTTATTAAAATTATTAAAATAATTAATATGATTTATTATAGTTGACTGTGTATAGAAACTTGTTTTATTTTTACTATAGTTTATGACCATACAAACTTAATTAGGACTGATTGTTTTGCTAATAATACTACCTACAGTACATAACATACAGTACAGTAAACCAAATAAATATGTAGACCTCCAAGTTGAAGAACGGCTTTCTTATACAGTAACTCTAACTATTAGGTAATTTTATGAGCTTGATTAAATATGTATTCCTTAAAATGCAACATATTTCAGCTCTTTTCCAAACTTTTATACCATAATAAATGAAAAATAATAATGTCAAATATTACATTATATTGAAATTAAACTTGGAAAACAAATAGTGAGCACTATAAATAATCATTTTTCCCATCTTTATTTTCATCATCTTAACTGTAAACGTCATCAGCAATTAGCCTAAGTGAAATGTTTGACCATGTTTGAGTAAAATCTTTATTATCATAGATCTCTAAATTGTGAGAATTAGATAAAGCAGATAAAATCAAGGACATAAGAGAAGCTTGTTAACAAAATGGATTGCAATTAAGTTTCTAGTTTCTAATTTCATTTTCTAAATGTAATCTTGGATTTAAAGTAGATTTATCCTTGAATCAAGGTAATTTATGCGAAAAAAAAAAGGTTTCATTTTTCATCAAATTTACTAACAAAGATACTGTGCACATAAGTTAATATAAAAATCGACTGGTTATTGGTATGTTGCTTTACTGTAGTAATAGTATGAAAATAATATCTTTAGAATCAATATTTGAAATTTTAAAGTAATATCGGGAAAAAAGTATGGATAGATAGTATACAAATTGTTGTCAATTTGGGTTATAATCAGCCTTTGATTTAGTACAGTTACTGGCCTGAATAAATTAAAGTGTTAATATTATTGATGGGCAGTACAGTAATATTGAATTCAGACCAAAAAAAATAAGATAAAAAAAGATAATCTTAAGAACAACCCTCAGCACCTAAGAAATTGTAAAAAGCAATTCTTATTATTTAGGTAACAAAATAAAAAATTTACCTTTATATTTTGATAAATTAATTTCACTGAAATCTCCATTAACTACAGCAGTTCCACTGAAGTTGGGTGCTGGTTTGGTGATTTGGCATTTTCCTGATGACATTTTGCAATTAGTGGTTATGCTTTAAAAAAAAATATGATTAAAAAAAATCATTTTACAGTCTTTACCAACCTTTAAAATAAAGGTTTCTACACTATATAGGATCACGCTAGCATGATATTTTATTTTTAAGTTTTTTTTTTAACCACATCCATGGTTAGGATGGGAATTCTTGCTTTTTTTATGACCACAGTATGACTACTACTTTCTGTACAGTACATTGGTTCAATAACAATATTATATTACTTTGTGTTAAATAAAATTGCAGAGCACAATTTAAAATTGCACAATGATTTCCTTGGTCAATTTGAAATTGCGCCAGTTACTTGCACAAAATACTGCGCAAATCGCGCAATCAAGTAGATAATATAGGCCATACTACTACACAGCGTAACCTCTCTCATCTCTCCCCAAAACATCATCCTCACTTACTGCTCCATCATGCAGTGTGGGCGATTACTTCTGTGTGTGTGGAGAGTACAGTGACCCGGTGTCGGCAAGCTGAAGGCCTACTAGGCCCTAGCTAGTCAGGCCTAGGCTAACTACTACTAGGCCTAGGCACTGCCATGCACATTTCTAAAAATAGTTTTAGTCATGTCTTTAAATTAGTTTCATATAGGCCTAATAGATATTAAATAATGGTAAAAAACTTACTTGTGAACGCCGGTGGTGTGGTGGTCGTGTGTTCCGCGAGGAGATTGATGAATTGTTGCTGCTGCAGGTTGGAATTAGTTGCCAGTAATGAATTCGAATTGCACCAAATATTAATATATAAATTGCTGATTTTTTTTTTTTCAACGTACACATAGAGAGGGAGACATTTATCATGTGGATCGCGAAGAATCGGAATGGTGGCGTTTTCTCGCTGAATTTTTAAAATTAGTTGGTAGGCCTAGGCATTAATGTTCATTTATTTATTTATTTTATTTTTTTTCTATTGATACAAAGTGATTTATGTGGATTTCATCGGGTTAGTCTTATGCTAGGCTAGGCCTCTAGTAGGGCCTAGGCTATAGGCCTCTCTAGTAGGCCTAGCCTAGACTACTAGAGCCTAGGCCTAGCTAGAGCCTAAGCTAGTCGTCTCAGTCTCTCTCTGTTGTCTGAACTGGCTGGTCAGCAGCAGGGTATACAGCAGGGCTTGACGGTAGGCAAGTAGGGCCAGGCTATTTTATTTTTTTTATAGAAAACTAAGGTAAATAATATGTGATATAAAGCTACTCAATTAATATTAATTTTATTTTTTAGCAAAAGATGGCGGAACAAACAGTGACACCTGGCATTAAATCAAAAAATGCATCGAAAAAGGTACATACAATTTAATTAAAATACAAGTGATGAATAGAATACTGATAACTGTTCATAAAATGTTATGCATGATTTGAACGATAAATTACGGATTTCTCTCCGCAGGGTCGGATGGGTATCTTATACAATTTTACTTTCCAATTTGCAGTCTATGTTGTTGCAGAGGAAAAGTACAATTGGCAGAGTTCAGAGCGTGTGGCTTTTTGCACAATTTACTTGCCACATAAATGCTTGCTATTTACCTACAGTATGTGCTACTCTCCTACATGCTGAACGAACAAATTAGTGTCTTGATGAAAGTATTTTATTTCCTCTAGAAAACATTATGGGTCACGCCAGCTTTTGATGATTTTGATCAAGAATTCAAAATGCCGAAAAGGATTAATGCAACAAGCAGCGGAAACAGCAAGAAAAGGAATCGCGCTGAAATGCATAATGAAGAGAAAAATACATTAGCGGTGAAAGTTAAACAACGTACAATTGAAGTTGATGTTTGGGTTGATAAACATAAACCAAAAAATAAGGTAATAACAGAAACACATGACCATTCAGACACGAAGATAACGTATACCTCACAATTATCGCAAGTATCTTCCTACATAATTCATGATGATGATGTTTTATTTTTTTCTATTTTTAGAATGAACTGGCTGTCCATAAAAAGAAGGTTCTTGAAGTTGAAATGTGGCTTAAAAACCAAATTGAAAAATCCAATCCCAAAGTAAGTTCAGTGTCCGAATTTAAATAGTAAATTACTACTTCATTGATTAAAAATACTGTATAGCTGGTTATCCCAAAATGTAGTCCTAAAATAGATATCAATCATATTTTAACATTATTCTGTGTGTTGTATTAATAAAATATTCCTAATTGTCTTTAAATGATTAGAAAACTAATACCCTTATCACATCTGCATACAATGTAACAAGTTGTAACCAGGTTTGATCTCCCGACTTATTACACTTATATATTATATTGTGAAATTTCAGGAGGAAAGCATTCACACTATGCAAACCTGGTTACAAGTTGTTACATATTTCAGATGTGAAAAGGGTATAGATGACATTTTTCAGGGCAGTTCAGAGTTGTTTGTTAAATTCCAATTTTAATTGATATTCAATCTTATTAATAAAATAGAGTCACACACTATTTATTTTTTTACAGAATGCGTCAATACTACTACTAACTGGGCCAGCAGGGGCTGGGAAAACTGCTACTATACAAACACTTGCCAAAGAAATGCATTTAGAAGTCCAAGAATGGATAAATCCACTAACAGACGTTTACCAAAATGATATTACACCAGGTAAATCCCACATTAAAATGACTGATGTGAGTAATGGAGTAGACAGTCAGTTTTAAATTTAAATTAATTTATTATTGATATAAAGTATGCGGTACACCATGTGTATTAGTTCTGAAAAGAACTGTTGAGTTATAATAATAATTTATTATTATTATACCATACATACAGTTTTTTGCTTTTATGCAAAATGATGTAATTTGCTTAAAAATCATTAGTTAGAATTTCATTATATAATATATAATAAAACATCTTTGTTTTTAAACAGATTATAATTCAAGAGCCGGTCAAGCATATCAATCACAAACAACATTGTTTTCTGATTTTCTTTCAAGAGCCAATAGATATCAAACATTGCAATTGTTTGGAGAAGCATCATACAAGCAGAAGGTTATAATTATTGAGGTAAATAGAATAGTATTATACAATACAACTAGAGGGTTAACTCCAACACAGTCGAATATGGCTGCATCTTCTATTGGCAATCAGATGTACACCAGCTTGAAGTCACAGCCTGTACCTGGTCATGCACCACTTAACTATGCTTGTATTGTCCACATATTGAGCGTAATCCCTATGTCTTGCTAAGCAATTCTGACAGTAACTGTTTAATATCAAAATTGTCAGTTATACTACATTATAAAGTGTTTCCTTTCTCTGATAATATTCTTATCCTTATTTAGGAGTTGCCTCATACGTTCCTACGTGAGCCTCAGCAATTGCATGCAATTCTTCAAAAGTATAAGAAAACAGGTCGGAGCCCTCTAGTGTTTATAATAAGCGACACAGCAAGAGGAGACAGTGTTGTTAGAAAGTTATTCTCGAAGGATATACAGGTTGCACTGGACGTTCAAGAAATTAGGTACTGTCAATGTTTAAATTATGATATATGTATAGGAGTCACAATAAGATTTTACTAATGACACTAATTTAAATCACATGACATAATAAGTAAATTAATCGGATATTGATAATTATGTTTCAGCTTCAATCCAGTAGCACCCACTAGTATGTGTAAAGTTTTGACAAGTATTGCTACCATAGAAGCTGCAAAGGGAATTTCTACATTACATGTTCCATGTAAGACAACTATTCAGGCTCTAGCAGAAGCAAGTACAGGGGATGTTAGAGGAGCTATAAATGCTTTACAGTTTGCGTGCTTAAAAGGTTTGTAAAATCTAATAACATCATTTTGATAACAGTTACAATGTTACTTTTGTGCTTTTATATTCTACACTATTCACAACTAATATGTTAGTTGTTCTACACAGATTCGAATACGTCAAAATCTTGGTTCGATCTGGAACGAAAGCCAAAAAATCAGACGAAAAGGAAAACTACGAAACAAGGAAAACAGCAATCGGGAAGTAAATTAGGAAAGCGAAAATCAGAAGATGAGATTGATGGGAAAAGTTTAGCAGCAATAGGAGGAAGAGATACATCTATGTTTCTTTTTAGAGCACTTGGAAAAATTCTTTACTGTAAAAGTAAGTGTTGAAATAATAGGGAAATTTTAATTAATTAGCATTTAATTTAACCTGATAACAAACATGGACATTTATACTGAGTTGTCTACTTGTGCTGAGAAATTTAAATTTAGTTTGTTTTTCTTCTTGTGTTTAGGAGTAGAGCCAAACGCAGATGATGATAATCCATCTTTACCATATCATTTACAACATCATGATAGAGATAAACTAAAATTCAACCCAGAGGTAAAAGCACCATTGCTATTCTTCTATAATAAGGGATCATGTATTATACTGCAGTTGCTATATATTTCGTCTTGAGACTTATTTATGAACAAAAGGTGAAGAGACTTTAAATACAATAGATATGCCTATATCAATATACACTCCATACGCTAGTACATAGGTGTCATAATGGCAATTAATTAATATGCATAGGTTATTCTCTATTCTTACTGCAATGATGTTAGTTTTTGAGGGATTTACTGTAACAGTGTGTATGATTACACACACAAAAAAAAATAGTAGTGAATTAGAATAATTTTGATGCGAGTTGCACTGGCTGCCTGTCCAGCAAATGATTGAATTTAAGATCTTGGTACAAGTATATAACTGCATCAATGGTTCAGCACCCGTCTATTTACAGGAAATAATTCAGAAGTATAACCTTGGTCGCCAGGGACTCATATCGACACAAGATATTACTCGTCTTGCTGTTCCTAAAACTAGCAGACCATTTGGTGATAAATCATTTTCTGTCATTGGACCACCTAAGTTATGGAATAATCTACCTATTAATGTGTGTATAGCTCCAAGTGTACAATGTTTTAAAAAATTGTTAAAAAGTTTTCTTTTCCCTAAGGAATAATTTAGATGTTCTATTTGTCTTTGTATACTACTCTAATTAATGTACAGCGCTTTGGTCTTCTACAAAGAAATGTATGCATTCAACTTATTGCAAGATTTTGATTTTATCTTCTTTAGTTTTTTATTTCAATCAAGATCTAGTATTCTTTCTTTAGTTTAAAAATGTTAATCTATTAGATACCAATACTGATATGAATATTTAATAATTATCTTTTCTCTAGGATGTAATCAATCAAACTCAAATTAGTAGTGATATGTTTAATTTATACCTGCACCAGAATTACCTTGAATTTTACAATAGGATTGACGATGTAGTACGGGGGAGTGAATACCTTAGTGATGCTGACTTATTGTCTTCCAATTGGTCTGTAAGTAATGTAAAATATCTTGTGTTTTCTTAAGGACTAAGTTGATATTTATTTTAAATGATTGTATTACAAATAACTTCACAATATCGTACATAAATTATTACTACACTACTATTACTACTACTATTGGAGAATGTTATCCTGTTTAAATCTCTGTCTACACTATCAACCTTTATGTAACAAAAAATGTGATGTTCCTATATATGGACATGATGATGTCATATTACTACCATATTTGGGCATATCACTACCATATTTGGGCACATCACACTTTTTTTGTCAAACTAATTTGATAGTGTAGACAAAGCTTAAATATAATACAATAAGCTAATATGTAATTTTATTGTTTTTCTAGCATCGTAGTATTTTATCGGAGTATAGTAGTTGCATAGCAGCAAGAGGTGTAGTGCATTGCAATTCATCTAGGAGTCGACACAATACATGTACTGGTAGTCTGGGATGGAAACCACTGCATAAACCACAATGGTGGCAGGTTGCGAAACAGGTAAACACATGTTGCGTAGTGTATAGCAAAAGAATATCTTAAAGAGATCTATATTTATGAATGCTAATATGAATTTGAATGCAAATAATGTTTCTAACTGTCTAAAGCTCTGTCTACACTATCAAACTACTTTGACAAAAAAAGGTGTGATGTTCCCAAATATGGTAGTGATATGATGTCATTGTGTCCATATATGGGCATGCTACATTTTTTTTGTCAAATAAAGTTTGACAGTGTAGACAAAGCTTTATGCCTGTTATTTTACAGAGTATTTTGTTGATGTGAGAAACTGTACTTGTATTCGTCAGTATTTTAAATGACTAAATTGTTTATTTTTAGAATCGTAATAATGCATATTCAGCCAAAGCCTTGTTCCATACGTATTGTTCAACACCTGTAGAATTACACACTCAATTTTTACCTTTTCTAAGTCGCATCAAGTTGCCATTACATTCACCAGGTATGTCATTTATCGTTGATTATTTTGCATTATGCCCTCAAATATGTGTGATTTATATATTTGTTAAATACTTCCATTATTTTTTAGTGATTAAATCAACTTCACTGTAATTTGCATTTAGGTCAAATGTCTCTTTTACAAGAATTAAACAGTTTTTCAACTTCAACAAGGTATGTAGAAAAAATTATATCAAATTATATCTAACTTGTACACTACTATATATTGTGTTTCAAAAAAGCCAACCCTCTTAATAACAGTATATAATGTAGTGGTTGATTGTAAGGAATAATTGTACGTACAGAAGTATGAGTACAGTAATATGTAAGATGTAATGTTACTTGTGCTTATTTCAGATCAAGATTTGAAAGATTAGATGAAAAGGATGTTGAAAACACAGAAGTTGAAGATTCCTCTTCTCAAACGTCAGCAGTTCAAGAAAGCAGTACTGAAAGTGTTATAAAATCATCCTTATATGATAATGATATAGACATTGGAGATTTTGATGATGATAACTTAATAGATGATTTTTATGATGATAATGATTGGGGAAACAGTTTTGGTTGAAGACCTATGATTGCAAATCTCAGAGAAGTTATAATTATTTTTGTTTGTGTAAAGGCATGTGATGCGTGAAATAAAAAAGAACACCTTGGTTTAACTTAACTTTGTTTTTATTTACTACCTATGTACAGGTGCAATGCAATTTGTTTATATTCAAGTCAAAATAAAGAGAAATGTGGGTCTCTAGGTATTGTTTCTATTTTTCCTTCATCAGCAACATTTTTGTTCAGGTTAGGTATGACACACCATGTGTGCCAAAATGTTATAGCCTAATTGATGTCTAAAACCATGTAACCACTATAAATTAATAGGTCCATGCTAAAACCTAGTCACACAGTTTATTTGCCATATTGTTTTGTATTTTCTTGCCAACAAGTGGTACAATTTAAAGCTAAGCCGTATAATACAGTATAAGTTTTGGTCATTGACATTTTCCCTTGCTACGCATTTGCTATGTATTTATCACTTGGCTGCAGATGTCTACCTCAGAATTCAGTGGAAGTGCTCTGAATAGATAAATGAAACCAGACAAAATATCTTGGTTTATTTTTTATTTGTTTCCTATCCTGTCCACATATAAATACTGTTAAAAAGCTGCTGTTTTGGGTTTTTTTTTGTTATTCATCAAATCTATAACTTAACAAAGTTCCACTCAACTTCATAAACTCCTACAGATTCTTGTTTATTTTCATCATAATCCACCCATTCCTGAAAGAGGAAATTCATTTTCTACTACTGTATTCATATTTTGCTTTATGATAGAATGTTTCGGTTATTTTGTCAAAGTCGAAATAACCTAAACAAATATTTTTACATTGTGACAAAGTCGAAGGCTATTTTCACAACTACAGTAATTTGACTTAAGCAAAAACAAATGCCAGCTAAGTCATTTTTCTACAAATGTATTAAAACAATATGCTTACCTTTTCTGTCAAGTCTACTTGAAATGTTGAAGGTGAATCAACACCAGAACAGACGAATCCAACCTACAATAAACAACAAACCTATATTAACTGATCATAATATTATCACATAAAATGTCAAAAAGGTTACAGAAGTATGAGGGAGACTACTGCAAAAAGATATTTTTGGCCTGCACTGGCCTGTAAGTCAACTCAATTTCAACAACAAAAGAGTATATTATTAGCATTGAAAATAATCATGATTTTGACTTGATGAAACATATGTCATTACCCGAGGTGAGAAGTCCACTGGCTCAAGTCCTCTGCACTCAAATCCTACAATTGTTTTCATCTGGTTACTGTTGTCAATGTCATAGGATTTTATTGTGTCTTTTAAAATATCTGAAAAAATTGAAATTATCCTAAAATGTACAAATGTTATGTTTCATGCCTGTTTTTTAAAGTTATTTTATATTGTCAATGTTTTATTGTAACTATGTCAATTACCAAGTATTTTTTTACCTATAGAATTTTCTCTGCTACATAATTTGCATTTTGAAACCATACTGGCTGAACCTCGCCCTCCTTTCAATGGATGACTTTCCTGTAAAAAAGGTTAAACATAAGAAACATTTATTATCCATTGTTCTTTTTAATTAGCATAGAACAATTTTATTATTATAATTACCAGAAGTGATATGTACACAAATGACTTGCTTTCTTCTTGACAATTCTGACATTTTAACTGAAATATATAAAAAAAATCAAGACATTGTAGTAAAGGAAGTATGTAGGCATTGATTGGAGGTACAGGTAAAAAAAAATGTTTTACTTTTTAATAATACTGTACCAATACAAATTACAATGGTCAATGCAAATGTATTTTTATACAGACCGACTCTTTTTAAGTATTACTTTTTATGCTTTTTACTATTTAAAAAATTAACCAATAATTTTATATGTATGAAACAGGATTATTAAATTAGAGTTTTAACTGCATCTTCATCAATAAACCTACTTTTGGAACGAGATTGTCGGCCTAGCCTAGACCTATATGCCCCTCAGGCTAAAAAGGACAGATAGTCGGTTGGGTGCCTCGCTACATTCATAAGAAAGAAAGGTCTAGGCCTAGGCCTAGCTAGCTAGCTCACCTTTAGATACCATCGAAAATCATCACCTTCAGGTCGAAGATTTGTAACATTTTCTAGGTTAGCTTGAATTTGTAGACCTATACGCTAGAATAAAATATATGATATAAAATGATTTTATGACAAAAATACATTAAAATACTAATAATAATTATCGATAAATGGACGTCGACAATGTATCACTTACCACCATGTTTTTTGTTTTTAATATATCTGCTAGAGGGCGGCAAACAATGACAGTACTCGAGTGACATACATCTGTAATATAATTATTAATAGTACTGTACTGTACTTAGTACTGAGCCTCATAGTTCCTACGTGTGCTTCAAAATGAGTACATTTCCATGTACAGTACTACTTTTTATTTTAATAAAATGATGTAGTAGGTTAGAAACTAACAGATGTTTTTATAAAGACAAATACAATTTGCGTTAGGAAAAATTTGAAAAAAATGCAGTAGGCCTACATCATACAGTATGTAATGTATAGAAACACATGCTTGATTATAATGCGTTTAATATTGTGTATTTAAATTATTAATTATTGATATCTTGGCCGGTGGAAATTTTGAATTAAAATGAACTTTTTTTAAAAATTTATTTCAGAAACCATTGGTATTGTTGACATTTGGAAAAACATCAAGAATATGGAATACAGAAAACCGATCTTCATGTCGATGAGATGGTAGTACTAGTATCATATTATAAACTTCCTGGAAAATGTATTTGTAGTCGTTGAATGTTTTTTTAAATATTTTTCATATACACGTACATAATCAATTAATCAGATAATTTTCCGTGTAATAATTATGTTTTAAATTATTTTGAATTAAAATGCAATTCTACAAGTAGTAAGAACAAATCAGTATTATTTGAAGATAACATTATATAAATAAAAATAACAAAAAACAATTTTACGATGTAAAATTTTCATGCACTGTCATGAATGTATACATATAATTCTATCTGCTTTGACCTGGTCAAAGTGTTTTAAACGCAAGGCATTGGAATGTTGATCGTTGTGTCTGAACACCTTGGCTTTTAACGCCATGGATTACCTTAACGCCGTGAGTCTGAACATACCCTTATAATTGAGAAATCAACCTTTGTATCACAATTCAATTGGGTTCACAAATTTTCCCCAGAAGACCCAGTGAAGAGATTTTCCAGATGTTTTAATGTCTATTTAGTCCATAATTTTAATCCCAAAAGAAAATAGTTGATTTGACCTCTAACCGTTCACATCGTACTGTAAAACTATTAGATATTGACAGTTTTAAGCAGAGATTCGACAGGACCAATTCATCATTGTAAGATAGATAAGATCAATCACTTCTATCCAAACGTACCTGGACAGACCATTCATTAACCTCAGAGATGATGTAATAACATAATTATGCTAATGAAGCCGATATACACCTTACAGACACTTCTTCGAAGACACACCTTACCGACACTTCTTCAGAAGCATTTCTACAGCCACACGTACCTCACTTACAGCATCACTCTTTCCAACAATAATCCTTGAATTTTTATACCAAATTAATATTTTTATTTTCAAATTTTTTAAGAGTAGATTAGCCCCAGAAAGGCCCAGTGAAGAGATTGTCCATTGACAGTTTTAGCAGAGATTCGACAGGGCCAATTCATCATTGTAAGCCCCACCCCAAGATAAGATTAACCTCAGAGATAATGTAATGACATATTATGCTAATGAACAGAAGCCGATATACACCTCACAGACACTTCTTCGAAGGCACACCTTACCGACACTTCCTCAGAAGCATATCTACAGCCACACCTCACTTACAGCATCACTTATACTTTGTTCCTGTTTCTGTATAATTGTATCGTATTGAGTATTATAACGTATTATTGAATAAACAACTGTGATATCAACCAAGCGAGGAGAGTCTTTAATACAGTAAAACCTCCACACATTATATTACACTACATACATTTTTTTGGTATCTTTATGTATGTCTAACTATATCCAGTGAACGCAAAAATAGATGTTAACATTAAATATTCTCATCCCTAAGGTGGTATTTTAACTCATTTCTAATTATACCAATCAGTTCCACAGTTTTGCACAAATATCTGTAAGTGCAGTTTTCCTTGCTCATAATTTTTGGTATCAATGTATAAAGCAATGTCTCTTTATTTTGATGTAAGTTGATTGTAATTAGATAATTAATGATTTCTCATAAGGACATAAGGTTATGTTTTTTTAAAGATGTATTGTCCCCCCAAAAACATAAAAAATGCAGATTAATTACATCAGACTTTGATAGGTTATTTGTAGTTTTAATCAAGTTAATAAATTGCGTATAAAAAAGACTAAAATGACAAAATAAATGGTTATATTCAACCAACAATCCATTGGCTGGCAGCCAATTTGACTTGTTTGCTTTAAATTACATTTTTTTCAGGTAAATAATTTTTTTAAATCCAAGTTTTGGTCAAAGTGGATAACTATTATATGATATTAAAATAAAATAATACTAATTTAATTTAGCTTTTTTAAATCTATTAAATAATTTAAAATATAAAAATTGCACATCAGTCTATAAACACTTCAATGGTAATGCTTAAATCCTTTCGATTTTGAACATAAACAAAACGCATTTCCTACGACTTACAATAAAAAATCAAATTAATATAATTCAAGCATAATGTTACAATAAAACATGTGAATTTTGGTGAAATATAAAAGATAACATGAACATAACTAAAACATATCAGAATATATTTGTATAATAATCAATATGGATTCAGAAAAAATCATGCTACGCATATGGCAATACTTGATTTGGTAAATAATGTAACTAAAGCCATAAACAATGATATGTACACTGTTGGCATTTTTATGGACTTATCGAAAGCTTTCGATACAATCGATCACAATATTCTACTCAATAAATTGTACAATTACGGATTCCGTGGTGTATCACATGAATGGTTCAAAAATTATTTATTGAATAGAAAACAGTATGTGTCCTACAATCATGTAAATTTATCACAATGAGAGTGTCAAGTGTGGGGTCCCTCAAGGTTCAATATTAGGGCCTTTATTGTTTATCATATATGAATGATATATGCAATACCTCTAAGTTACTCTCTTTTATATTATTTGCAGATGACACTACTGTTTTCTACTCGGATTGTAATATTGATAATATGTTGAATGTAATGACTCAATACTGATAAAACAAATCTTATGTTTCTGGGCACACCGCACCAAACAAAAAATATAAATTCAACCTGTTGTATTTATCTGGATGGGTGTGAATTAAACCATGTACAAGAGGCATCATTCCTTGGTATAACTTTAGATCAAAATCTTACCTGGAAACGAGATATCAATAACATTCAAAAGAAGTGCTAAAAAATATTGGAGTGTTAAACAAAGTGAAACATTTCCTACCGGAAAAATCTTTACAATTACTCTATTATTTCTTAATTTTATCACACATCAATTACGGGATTTTGCTATGGGGTACAGCAAACAAAGGATATGTGAATAAAATATTGAAATTGCAAAAGAAAGCTGTAAGAATCATTACCAATAGTACATATTTATGTCCAACAAAACATTTATTTGAAAAACTAAATCTATTAGGTATAGTTATGTACAAAATATAACAATGGAATGTTACCTAAATCCTTCAATAATATTTTTACTGAACACGAAAGTATCCATAGGTACAATACTAGAAATAAAAACAACTATCGGCTAGATATTCATAAAATCAAATCTGTATTTTCAACGGGTCCCAAATATTGGAATAATTTGCCTGTCAATGCCAAAAACTCTCATAGTGTTAATCATTTCAAAACACAGATTTCTAAGCACATACAATCTCTTGAATAAGTGGCTTTACCTTGTACAGTTTATATTTTTTATTTATACTTATACTAATAGTAATAACTTGTTAATTTTGGCTATGCATATTACAAGGGTGGGTGGGTTATGTCTTTATTTATGTAAATTGTGAATATATATGTATATTTATAAATATTTATTTATGTTCCTTCAATATTTATATGTGTATGTTATTGTTAGTGTTATTATTGTAAAGGTAGTACAACGTTTTTTCAGGCTCTGCCTTAGTTGTACGTCCTCCATCTTAATTTGTATTTTATGTATATAATGTAATTTTATTAGGGTTTTAACAACTTCTAAAAGAAAATTATTAATTAGTATTGATGAAAAGAGGGTTCCTATCAAAATAAAACCTCAACATATATGATATTCCTTCATTTTGTTATGTCAGATACAATTCACATTCATAAAGAAAAAAATGGTATGTTATGTATATGTTAAATATTGTATGTTTACTGTTTAGTAATTGAATATTTTAACACTTTTATCAGCATAATCAGCTACTGCTATTTGTTGTGGTCTGTTGGAAATGACAGCGATTTCAAGTGGTTTTGATATTCCATCTTCAATACTATCTATTCGTTTTAAGAAAACACCATTTTTAGCAAATAATTGTAGTTTATGACTATAACTTGATATTATTATATTTTCATTCATGTCCATTTCTATACCACAGGGGTTCATAACTTTCCCATCTTCATGACCTTTATTTACTAGTGTTTTAATAAACATACCATTTGTATCAAACATTTGTATTCTATGATTAACACTATCTGTAACCATCAAATTACCTTCCCTGGTTAAAGTCACATCAAATGGAAAATTAAATTGTTTTCTTATATTACCCAGAAAGCTGCCATCATCAATATTAAATTTACAAACACGACTAGCTTTACTGTCTACAACAAACAGAACCCGTGTTTCATCGTTTACTGTCAGCCCATTCGGGCGTTTTAATACCCCTTTACCAAATTGAGCGAACTCTTCAAATTTATCATTAAGCATCACAACAATATTTCTTTGTCTATCACAGTATACAAGGTGACCATTATCCATGACATGCATGCTACAGACTTCAGCATTTTGTGTCAGTTTAATATTGGCAACAAATTCACCTAATTTGTTGAATTTCAATAACTCATTACCAAAGCTTGATACTAATATACAACCATCTGAGCCTAATGCTACACTTGATACTATGTATTCAGTATATTTGTGTGCTGCAATGGTACGAACAAGGCCCAGTGGTTCCACTTTGATCTTCACGGGTGAACCTTTAAAGTGTGCTACTCCAGTCAAGACCTCCATCTTCCAATCACCTTCCTTATCACATCTTCCCTTTATTATATACTCTCCACTTCCCATGTCTTCTACCTCCGTGGCAGCTTTTTCACCTGACGGAGATATCAGAGTAGCAGCTACTTTACATTGGTCACTTTTATTCAGACTTTCTGCTTTCACTACAAACGTTTGTCTCTTTGATACGGTAATGGATCTATCATCTTTGTCAATGATGAACCTACTATCAATACTTGTGATTTCACCAAGGCCTTTTGTAGTGAGAACATCATCCAAATGTTCATTTATAATGAACGTTGGTTTAATGTATTTCATTGGTAAATACCTGGAATTCATTTCCTTCAAGCATTGTTTAACGTGTTCAAAATCTGACTTGAAATCATCAATTGTCTGTGTATTTTCTGGTCTGTTCTTTGTTTTAGTAACCGATGCCTTCAGACCTTGCACTTCCATTTGGTGTGATTCTAGCTCCATCACTTGATGCTCAATGGCTTTATTCTTTTGCTGACGTACATTTTCTAGATCCAATAATACTTTTCTACTTTCTTCTTTCACACTAGAAATAATCATTTCTGTATGCGTTTCAATAACTCCTTTGATCGTCTGTACCTCTATTTCAAAGTTGGTTTTGTCATCCATTATAGAATGAAATGTAGTTTCTAATTCTTTTTTAATATCATCAGCTGACAGAATAAGTTCAGTTACTCGTTTATTAATTGCATCTATAGCATCACTGATTTTTGTTGAATCATGATTAGTTTTGTAACAACTCATAAAACATTTCTTACATACACTTTTGTTACAAGTTGTACAAAACCTTTCTACTGTGTTGTCTGGATGGTATTGACATCTTCCTTGTACTTGACTTGACATCTGCAAATTTAAACATTCATTTTTAGTATGCAAACAATTTTTTTAATTAATTAGTTGTTTTAGTTTCATAATTTAATAATAAACATTCAACTTTTAGGACTACTTTCAAAACCCTTTTTTCCTAGTCTAACGAAACTGCAGACCACACAAAACATCGGTGTGTTGTTGAATGACCGCCATTTCCCAACTGGTTTTATACGGCCATACTGCGAAACCGGTTCTCGTCAGATCACCGAAGTTAAGCAACGTTCGGTCCGGTTGCGTCCTGGATAGGAGACTGTCGGGAATGGCGTCGGTTCCTGTATATATCGGAGAGTAAGGTGTAATGGGTTTGAGCCTCTGTACCATACGCATGCGTATAAGCTGACGCTTTCGATTCGCGTGAACAAATTCGCCTAGTGGAAAATAGGCGTTAGGCAAGATGCTTTACTCTCATTGCCTCGTCCTTCGGATGGGATGCAAAGTCGTGGCTCCGTGCACATAATGCACGTTAAGGGACTTGGTACACTATTCAAAAATAATAATAAATTATACCAAGGAACAACACTTTGGCAGGATTAGTCTGGTTTTATTTAGCAACTAACCTTAGTTTTCTTCTACCTGTTGCTGTATAGTAGGCCAACTGTTTGTAAATGGGCCTGGGTGCGGCTCGGCTGGCAATGCTGAAATACAAGATACAAAACTTTCCAAAGTCTGGTTGATACCCTGCTGTTGCTTAACAAACTTACAAAACAGGCAGCATATAAAATAAAATTCATAAAATAATATTGATTTTGCTGTGGACTTGATTCTAACACACAATTTGTTTGTTGTAATGTTCTTTGTAATAGCAGCACTGTTTTGCATATATAAGGAAGTAAGAAATTGTACATTAATATCCTATGTAAAATACGTGAACGTGATTGGTATCTCCTCAACCATGAATGTGATATATCAGTTATGAAAAATGTATGTTGTTCTTTCATCTTTTTAAACTTCAGATACAATTCATATTCATAAAGAAAAAATGGTATGGACTGTATGTATCTGTTAGATATTGTATGTTTACTGTTTAGTAATTGAATATTTCAACACTTTTACCATCATAATCAGCTACTGCTATTTGTTGTGGTTTGTTGGAAATGACAGCGATTCCAAGTGATTCTGATAGTCTATCTTCAATACTAGCTATTCGTTTGAAGAAAACACCATTTTTATCAAATAATTGTAGCTTATGGCTACTGGATATTATTATATTCTCATTCATGTCCATTTCTACACCACGGGGGTTCATTACTTTCAACACCTTCACTCAGGCCTACTAGTGTTTTAATAAACATACCATTTGCATCAAACATTTGTATTCCATTTCAATGATCAGTAACCAAAAAATTACCTAACTTACAAAGACGATTAGCTATACTATCTACAACAAACAAAACCAGTGTTTCATCGTTTACTGTTAGCCCATTCGGGTAATTTAATATTCCTTTACTAAATTGAGCGCACTCTTCAAATTTATCTTTAAGCATCACAACAGTCTGTCTTTGCCTATCAATGTATACAAGGTGACCATTACCCATGATATGCATGCTAATGACCCGAGCATTTTGTGCCAGTTTAATTTTGGCAACAAATTCACCTATTTTGTTAAATTTCAATAACTCATTACCAAAGCTTGATACTAATATACAACCATCTGAGCCTAATGTTACATCTGTTACATTGTATAATTCAGTATATTTGTGTGCTGCAATGGTACGAACAAGGCCCAGTGGTTCCACTTTGATCTTCACAGGTGAACCTTTAAAGTGTGCTACTCCAGTGAAGACCTCCATCTTCCAATCACCTTCCTTATTACATCTTCCTTATATTCTATACTTTCCACTTCCCATGTCTTTCTACCTCCGTGGCAGTTTTTTCACCTGACGGAGATATCAGAGTATCAGCTACTTTACATTGGTCACTTTTATTCACACTTTCTGCTTTCATCTCAAACGTTTGTCCCTTTGACACTGTAATGGCTCTATCATCTTTGTCAACAATGAACCTGCTATCAATACTTGTGATTTCACCAAGGCCCTTTGTAGTAAGAGCATCATCCATATGTTCATATTTATAATGAACGTTGGTTTAATGCATTTCATTTGTAAATACCTGGAATACATTTCCTTCAAGCATTGTTTAACTTGTTCTAAATCTGACTTGAAATCATCATTGATAATACTCGTATAATTTATTTAAAAAATACTGCATTTTTCATAATACATAGATAATAGGGTACTGCAGACAAAAGACATACGTAATTTGATATATTTATAATTCTTGTCATTGCTGTTTTCATTTATGTCTATTGTTAATCACTTTGTGGTACAGTATATTTTAATTTGTTGATCTATACATGACATCCATGATCTATAAGAAAATAAGTCCAAATAAAATGTTGGTGCGTTTCGCAAACTCTCTGTTATTTTTGTTTCAATGTAGAAATGTACTTTTAATTGAAAGAAATGTTTACTCATACAAGAAATTGGATTCAAATAAAATTATTACAAGATATTAGTACTGTATCAGTTATTTTAATGATATTCATAATTTTATTTAATATTTTGATATATTGTAATAATAATAGGATGATTTAGGCTATATTATTTTGTATGTATTTTTTTATTCTGAAAGTAATATAATAAATTTCCATTTTAAGTGGACCAATCAATTTCTTGGATCTAGACTCTTCAATAATATAAGTTTTTAATTTTAAAGATATATTGTCCCCCTGAAAAAACAATTTTTGTAAACATTTTATTGTTGAATATGTTGTTTTAATGTCATATAGGCCTAATAGTTATTCACTTTGACAAAAAATTGGACTGGCAAACAAAATATTTACCTGAAAAAACTATAATTTAAAGAAACAAATAGTCAATTAATTGTCTGTCAAGCAATGAGTTTTTGATTGAATTTTTATAAGTGAAATCAACTTTTTTCTATGGAATTGAGTAACTTCATTAGCTTTGCTAGGCTAGCTATAATCTGAATAAAAAATTATGTTCTTAAAGTAATTACAAAGTAGACCTATTATTTATTAATTAATATGGCACTCAAAGTTCGTATAATTATTAGTGTAGATTCAGAATCATATAATTTGTTTCATATAATTTAAAATCATGTAAAATGCCATTTTTCGGGCGGAAACCTATGCAGCTCTATTTCTCAAAATTGTCTTTGCTCAGCCCCAAGCATGAAGATTCTTATACATGTTGTTTCAAAAAATAATAGATGTCATTTCCGAGGATCTTGCAGCTCTATTTTAAACAGTTTGGTATGCCGTGCGTTGTTATGCAAATGAGTTTGTGCAGGTGTAGTATGGGGAAGATTGTATGTTAGTCATTCGTGGTCAACACGCCACACTGTTAAATTGTGATGTTGTTAATCTTTACATTAGAAGATTGTTCAAATCATGTAAATAAAACATTTGCCGGGCGGGAACCTCTTTTAGTTTGCAAAAGTAATCTCGAAAAGAACTCCATGTGAAAAAGAAGCCCACCCAAGTGTACTAAAAATGAAGGAGGGCTTCTTTTTGAGGTTTTATGGTAGTCTATTTAATTGAAAATAATGCCATGCAACTTTGTTTCTGATTTCAATAAAGGTCCATTTGTTTAGGCCTGACATTTACAACCCTCAAAATATCTCTCTTTCAAAATAAAAGAAAAACAATATTCATTATTTTCCATTTAAAAAAAAATTCCGTAGAGGTTCGAACCCAATCTAGAGCTGAGAGCACTCAACCCTCAAACCTGAGCGTTACCCGTTAAGCTACAAAGTAGAACATGACTGAACAGCTGATAATAGTCTATTTATACGTGTATTACGTAATTCATCACTACGTCATAAGTATCATATTAAACTTGTTAAAACCAAAATGATCAGTTAGCTCAGTCGCCTGAGCGTCGTGTTGACAACACGTATGTCGTGGGTTCGATTCCCATGCTGGTCGGTGGAATAGAGTTAAAGGTATGCGACCACTGTGTTTGGGGTTCACAGAATTATACGTCCCCCTTTCCACCACACATCATGAGGCGACAACATCAATGCATCTGGTGATGTGCTGGAAACGACCCCAAAAGGCTGTGGCAGGGCCTTAGTGCTGAGGCAGGGAGAGCACATTTCACATCTTTTTTTTATTTAATTTTTTTTTCAACCTGTTTTCGATCTCGTAAATTTTATGTTTGGCGCCCTCAATTTTAAAAGAAATTGAATTTATATTTCATCGCAGGTGTACGAAACGGTTTGCCGTGCGTTGTTATGCAATGATTGTGCAGGTGTAGTGGGAAAGATGGTATTGTTGTCATTCGCGGTTGTGACTGCCTTGTGTGATAAGTTCTTTGGTGAAGTTTAGCTGGCGGTTTGCATACGTTGTCACGCATCGGTGAGCTGGCTTACCGAAGAGAGTCGATTGAGGCCGAAACGAACCGATGGAGGAACTATCGTATGGAAAAAAAATCGCTCCCCCGCATTTCAAATTAAAAGATTAGCGCCCTCTATGTTTTGGTAAATTTCCGCGACATCGAGCTTGTCCAATCCAATCGTTGCACCAAACGAAGTTCAGAATGCGCGGGAAGTGTGTATCACACTACTTACCACGGTTGAAAAACTGGGTATCTCGGACTGGGCATGCTCAAACCCTATAAAACGTCTGGGAGAAGAGAGTCTATGAGATGTATGCAGACAGTTAGTCTGGCTGTCAACGTAGGCATAATATGGTCAAATCCTTCCTCTACGGTGTGTAGGCCTATAGATGAATAATATAGTTTGATTGGAATGTTGGGGTAGTGTTTACTACGGCTGAAAAAAAAGAGTATTTGGAAACTTGGACTGGGCATGCTCAAACCCCAAAGAACGTCTGGCAGAAGAGAGTCTATGCCGACGTGACAAGTAGTCTGGCTGTCAACATAGGCATAATATAATGGTCCTTCCTCTATGGTATTATAGTTTTGGCGAATGGTATCAGGGAATCTTGGCCCTGATGTGTATAGATGAAAAATTGTTTGATGGAATGTTGTGGTATGTGGGTCACTACAACATTAGGAGTAACGCCCCTACCCCGGTAGTTTAAGTAGGCCACAGACTTTGTTCTGAAATAAAAGTTGATTGTTTGATTGCGGCTTTAATTGATTGCGGCTTTAATTGATTGATGAGCTACAACTGGATCCAATCATAATATTGTATATATCCTCAATCAAAGCAGTTTGGTTTTTAATACTGAATATTTCTTAAATTATTAAATAGAATATCAATTTTTAAAAAAAAGCATCATTTAATGACGAAAGAACAATAATTAAACTGTTACATCAAAAAATTGAGCGGCGTTTTTTGTAAGTAATATTTCTTGTTTATATTTTCCTTAGTGAAAAATACAATTCATTTTGTTGCGTTCGGTGTGGATTGATGATTCCTTCCGGTTCAATAGGAACAACTAAATGAAACACAAATTAATACAGGTTTCAGATGTCTCCAAAGAGGTGTACATTTATTCAACTCATGCACTTTGGATTCTCTCAACATTCTCCAGCCTAGCAACTGCATGGCCTACATATGTTTCTATATACTGTATTACTACACATTTTAAAACACTTTTCTTTCTTTTAATAGAAATCATTTTGAATCTTATTCAGACAAATTTGATTGAAATATTATTAAAATTATATAGTCAGATTCCCATCACCATCATTTTGCTGCCGTTGTGTCACATTTATTCTGATTCTGAATCCTTGACTAATAATTTTGTTTAAATTTTATGTTTTTCTGCTTATGCATCGATCCAGATCATGGAAAATGCACAAATAAAGCTTAAATGGGTTGAGGAAAGGGTTTAATGCCATATTCAGAAGCAAGATGTGTCTATTTCATCCCCAAAATAAAAGAACTAAATATACCCTTAAAGAAACAAATACAAGTTCATACGTATAGATTAGCATTTAGTTTAATAGTATATACCATGTTATAGCAAATACCATACACATCGTCCAATAGTAAATATTGATTACATAGTTCAATTGCAAACACATATGCAGTATACAGGCCAGTATAGAATTCAAACAGTACTGGTAAGTTTAACAGTGATATTGATTATTAGTAACAGTAGCATGGAACATTGGCAACTTATAATGGTAGGCCGCCGCCTATACAGCCCTAATAAGAGCCTGTCAATTATTACTTGCGTAGCCACAACAGACACGTAACTGTCCAATACTCTTGTTATATTCTTGGTTAGCAGAAAAGCCAATCAGATGCTATTAACAGTTTATAATATTCAATTGTTTTGAAACACAAAATAATCATGACCACAATTTCTAGTGTGTTCTATACAGCTTTTAATATAGATGCTCAATTGACACTGTCAGTACATTTAATTATTTTTTAAGTACTTAATTATAATAGTAGTGATGACAAGGTTCCTTTTGCTTCTTTTAGTTTTTACATTCCATGTTCTTTTAAGAGTATCAAGAATGACCATGGAAATTACTGTTATATTATTATTTTGTTTTAAACAAATAACTTAGGCTAAACTGGCATCACATGAGAATATATTACATAATGTAGTTTGAGGGGGAATGGCCTTAATTGACAAAAGATTCAATTCAATTCAATTCAAAATTCTTTAATCATCCCACACGGGGCAATTCAAAAAAAAAGGTCTGGATTAAAATGATCTTACAAAATATACAAAATATCACAATACACAGTACAAAATAGAAAAAAAAAAAAAAAAAGAGTCAAGGTTCAAGAATTTAAGATAACCATGGTACAGAGGATGATACTGAAAACTAAAGAGGATGTCAGATCAAAGATGCCTCAATGGCATAATAATATATTTTTTGTAATACTGTAACTTTTCCCAGAGTCAAACTAATCTACACCAGAAGTGTCCAATATATATCGCTTTCTTACCTGAATACTGCTCACACACAAATAAGTAACTTGTAAAGGTGTTACTAGCATAATTTCATTCAATAAGTACATACCATGATATAGCTTAATATACAGTAAGTAGCATACCCAAGAAAATATAGAAAAGATTTTCATCACAGAGCCATCAAAATTAATTTAATCAGTTATTTGTTTATTTTTTCCCAAGATATGCTACTGTTCTATGGCGGCAAAATAACCTTGTTTATTATTGTTTATTAAGTACCCTTACAAATAATATACAGATATATATTACAAAGGAAAATAAATAAATAATATCATTTATTACTAATAACTGCAATATTTTTTTTCAATAAATTCAAACTTAAGTTTAACTTTATACATTTTGTAAAAAATTAAAATATATATACATGTACAGTTTGTCAAACTTGTTTGCAGTTGGCAGTACAGATATTATATATATGTTTTTATATATACATGGTATAATATTCATTCTAATACTCATGACATACTGTCACAGAATAATGCTGTTAGTAATCTAATACAAATTCTATTTTGACAGCTCATATCATATAAGAATTTCGTACTTATAGTTAGAATACAAATTTGGTCTGGTACTAATTTATGCACTCGCAATTAAAAGCAGACATTTTGAATATTAATGAATATTTCAATGATTGATGGGTGAAAACTGACAATAATTATGATGAATTAGTTAATTATGCAGATACATATCACCTTTTATCCTGATGAATAAACCATGATGATATTACCTGCCAAGATTGTATAAATTATGCTCTCTTGCATTCATTTCTTTTTTCATTATTCTGTGCTACCTTTTAATTCATGGTATTACCATGAAAGTTATATCTATTCTGTTACCGATGTTAAATAATTCTTGTATTTTCTGAATTTCAAATTTGATAAATGTATATATACCTAGAATTGGTATCATTTGAACTGAGAAACAAAAACTCTACGTTTACCTTTAAAAAACTCTGAAAACTTAATAATGTCTGCAGGAGACTCTTAAAACATCTGTAGTTTAGTAAATTTAAACATAATATGGATTTCCAGACGTTTTTATTTTGATCCTCTAAATTACATACCTGCGGCCACCTCACAGACAATTCCACTATCTTGGAGGGGCGTTTTCAGAGTTTTTTTTATTTTTCAAGATGAAAAGGCCTATTTCGGTTTATCTAGGTAAGCTAGACACGAAATAGACCACAATATTCAATATAATGCTTTAAAGAGCTATTTATGATAAGATATTTTACTATATATTCTCTTAAATACTATATTTTTGGTCAGTTCCTCATCAGCAAATATGGTAAGCCAATTTTTTCTCATCACAATACGTATGAATGCAGTAATAATATTACAAATAGAAGGGACAGTATAAAGTTGTTAGGCATACAGTTGGCCGATCCACCCGTGTTGGGTACGTAAGTGACATATATGTTGCTATATGCAACTTGCGGACTTGCTACTGTTGTTATAATTGAGTCTTGCTCATTTGGAACTGGTATTACTTCTTTTGATGGCGTCGGAGAACTGGAAGAAAATCGTAAATATAATTTAAATTATCATATACACATTCAACATAAAATTATTATTTTACTGTTTATGGTATCAGATAAAATATGATGATTGGAAAAGTTTCAAAAATTAAATTAATCAAATCTATATATAGTTTTCATATGAATTTTTATATGATATCGATATACTGCTGTAACCCCAATCTAAGCGCATTGAACAAAGCGTACATATGTAATCAAATGGTAATTTCTCTATAATTTAAGCAATATTTATTTTCAAAAGCTAATTAAAGTCAATCAAAGTTCGCATCACATATAGAGCTATCTCTCACGTTTTCTACGAATGAAGCTAGCAGGGTGCAATTTTCGAATCAGATTTTTAATAACGGTAGACAGACACGAATCCCAGCCCATCTGATCAACACCTCTCATCCTATGGGGCGGAAGTGGTGTAGTTGTTGATTTAAAGCCACCGATAGTTCTTAATTCAATCAAGGAGTTGTCTTTATGGAGGTCAATTAATATATAGAGCTTAAATAAACAAGATGACGGCGATTGGTACACGCGTAGGGCCTTCTTAATTATGAATGATGTTTTTCTTTCAGTTCACAACTGATTTGTACTTGAGGAGCGTGCAATGTCACTGTATTCATCATTCTCTTAATGCTACTGGCATCCTACTATACTATACAAATAATGAATGAGTTGAAAGATTGACTCTTCTAATCAAAAACAGAATAATTATATGAATTAATACCAAAATATTCTATTTTTTCATACATTTAAATTAAATAGAATTAACACAGTTTTGTATGACTTTCATAAGAAGATCATAAGAATGACATATGTAAGTATTAAAGCCACTCCAAAAATTTAAAAAAATTATCCTACATCCAGAGTAAACCTATAGAACAGAAGTAAGTTTTTTCTCACAAAATACCCTTACACTTACAGCAGGGCACATACCAACCATACTGTGCGTCTTGTACACCTTAAGGCATATCATACTACTACTGCCTAATTTGTTTGCATATTACTGTATAACTAACACCTTTCTAAGAGTATGTAGAATATGTTGAAGAATAGGAAAGATGAAGAAACTACACAGCGATTATAAACGTACCCACTTCTATTTATTCTGTTAAATATTAATGTATTGTACTAGTCCATTAAACTCTAGGCCCTTTCTTTAACTGAATAATGGTGCTAAACCTGGCAACACCTGAATAAGATGTTGGCAAACATGATTAAAGGGTTGTAGGTGTATGAATTCATTCAATTTAAGAACTTGTTTTAATGGTCAATATCAATGGTAATATAACACTACAGTACCAACTACTGTACTCTCCAATTCCCAAATATCTAATGGCAAAAAAACTGTTAAAAAACATTGTGCTAAGATTGTTGTCGCGGTTCGATTTTGTCCGCTATATTAGAATCTATTTTTAAAAAAGGTTTAGATTCTTTATAGTTATATAGCTTTCCTAATTCAAGGATTTTTATTTTATTTTTTGAAGTTTCAATTTCAAACAATAAATTCAGACTTACAGTATAAAATACTGTATAGTGCTTTCCTATTATTCAAGGATTGTTAGCACAATTTTAATGTTTCAATTTCAAACAATAAATTAGACTTATGTACCCAAATACAGTAGTTGAAATATATACTTAAATTCCTAACTCAGGCACGATAATCTCCATTGCCAATATATATGAGAGTCATTTGAAACTATCAATTCCACTTGCCTATTACTTAACTGTCTAATATTTCTTAGTGGTCTATTGAAACAGCTACATAATTGTTTAGTATCATACTTATAGTGTTTACTTACTGATAAGTACAGACTTAAGAAGTTTTGATTTCATATAAGTATATTATAAAGGTTTACTAATGCATATTAGTGATAGAAACGTAAGTGAATACATAGGTAAAAGATACTTAAAAGAGTAAACAGTGACTTGGGTATCTAACAGAAGACTTTGTTGGTTCATTTTTAAGAAGTTTTGATTTCATAAAGTATATTATAAAGTTTACTAAAGTATACTAGTGATAGAATTATAAGTAAATACAATAAGATACTTAAGAGTAAACAATGACTTTGGTATCTAACTGAAGACTTTGTTGGTTCATTTTTAAGTAGAAAACTACAGCAAAGAGATCAACAATGATTGGATAGAAGTGTGATCATTTCCCACATAAACAATAAAAACAAAATCATTTTTTTTTTCTGGTAAATCTTTTTTGCTGTACTGTATTCAATTAATTTGAGAAATAAATATTTGTTTGTATCAGTATATATTATGTTTTCAGAAGTTTTCTGGGTTTCTAAAGCTTTGTTTCCACTTGGGTAATGCAAAGCAATGCAAGGACGAAGGGCGTAAGTTAGTTGAACAGTAGCAAACGACAGTTCAGTTGATCCATCGCATTGTGATAGGTCAAATTATGTGTGGCGCGCTTATGTCCTTGCAATACATTCAAGTGGTAACTACTCTAGCTCAATGTTCGATATGTAATGTGCCAGAGAAAACTGGTATACTGCCCTCTATCATATAACTTTATGTTTACACTTTAGAGGCAATGCCACATAATGTTTGCTCATTACAGGAAAAAAGACAATAAAACTTGGCAATCTCAAGTATAAACTTACGTTTCTTTTGGTAAATGAATCCATAATTCATTGAAGTTGTTTACTTTTGGTTGTGGTGTTGTCTTTTCCTTGGGTCGACCGTTATTAAAATGTTTCCTTCTTATTCGTCTTTTGTTTGTTCCGTGTCTTCTGGTGGAGCTGTCATCCTTTGGCTTTCTCCTTCTGAAACATTACGAGATTTATAAATTAATTTTGATAACAGTTATAACAAACTTGTTTTATCAATTTAACTTATGAAAATATCTATCACTTTTTTCAAATTTGCTTTTAAAACAAATTTTAGAAACAGAAAAAATGCACTATGCTTTCCATACAAGAGCGAATATCTGTGATTTTTTACATGCGTATAAGCTGTTGCTTTCGATTCACAAACAATTTCGCCTAGTGGCTTGTGGTAGATTTAGACATCTACTAGGCCTTTACTTTAAATTAAGTATTCTACAGCTGCTTGTAACAAATTGAAACTCATTTAAATAAAGCAATTACAAATAACGTAGCCAGATAGAAACAATTCAACAAGACCAAATCCAAACCAATTATACGTAATTTTGAAATACCATAATTTGATCTATAGTCCACGATTACGTCTAATTCATAGTTCATTGTGAAATTCCATATAAATTAACCAATTATAAAGATATAATTTGACCAGATCATTATCATTGCATATAGAAAGAGGAATTATGATGAATATAGGTCTATCGACCTATCAGCAGATAAAAATCTAACTACCAATGTTCGTATAACAACTTAATAAGTCAAATTAGACAGGGCGGATCAGCTCAAAGGCAAATTCTTTAGTTAAATTCTGTTGATTTGCATGCTAATATACGCCCTATAGGTTCATGTACTTCTCGTATGGTTTGTACATTACATAAAATTAAAGTTATTTACAATCATATGGATCCTATTTGACATCTTACTTTGAAAATAGAAAACATGTTAATTATTTTTTTCATACTGTATATCTAATACATCTGTTTATTACTGAACCATAACTATCACACATTTGATATTCACGTTTCGTTGATAATTATGGAAAAGTACTGATGTTGATTGAATTAATATATTAATGTTTGAAATTGTATATGCCTAGAAAATAACTGGAGATCCTAAAGTAATTATAAAAAAAGTAAAGGGTCTGTCAATGGGCACCATCTAGTTTGTGATTCAGGAGCCAATCCAGGATTTTCGAATGGGGAGCGCCAAATGATTTATTTGGTTATTACACTGAAAGGGCAGTTTTAATTTTGAATATTTTTTGCAAACAGGACAGTAAAAAGTCCACTCCCACTCAAACAGCGTGAGCATTCTTAGGAAAAGATAGAGGACAAAGTTTCGGGTTAGTACTAACTGTAATATAGTGGTTGATAAAAATAATTATGATGAATATGACATGAGTGATGATACAGTAATGAACAATGACAATTTATTTTTATTTTTCCACCTACTTTGATTTATTTTCTAGAAATATTATAGTTGATAAGAAATTCTTTAATTCTCATTTAAAATTAGGATATTGACAAATCAAAAAAGATAATATTAGTAAATGTTATGCAGCAGTCTGTATATGATACACAAACATAACCGATTATTGAACTATCCAATACACTGTCATCTGCCTGTGTCATCTTTCACAGTTACACAAGGCCATTACAGAATAAGCCAACTAGAACACGACGCAATAAACTAAACTGAATTAATGAAGACGATCAACATTATTGACTTGAAACACATGAATGAATACCGACGACGACGTCTTGAATTGCTACAGCGGCCGGCCGGATCAAGTTCATTTGTATGTTGTGCAGTGATTGGCATAATGCACTAGTGGCTTAAGGAATCTAGACCATGGCACACAGCCAACCTACATACGTATGGCCAGCTATGTTGTATGCTGCTCTATTGCCCTAGAGTAATTCAGTCTGTAACAAACATTGATTATATATTGCATTGCTTTGTACATCACAGAATAGACTAATATTCTTCTAAAGGAGACTCATCTTTTAAAGTCATTATTTTGTAAATGTATCACCCTCACTTCAAAGAGAAACTGACTGTTGATTTTGTTAGCCCAACTGCTTCAAAATCTCAAAAACATTTGTCTTTACAGCATATTTAAAATAAATGATTGTATACCTATATATACCTATACCTATATGAATACATGAGGACAGATTCTGAATTTGTTTTTTTGAACTCATACACTTAGATATAATAATAATAATAATATTTATTTCCACAAATAATAAAGCGAAATACAGAGTAGCATAATACTGTAAATATACAACTGATAATGAACATAAATAATATAATGCAAGAAAAGTATAATATATAATGATATTATGTAATGTAGATGAATACACTATGTACTTACAGTAGTACCTAACGTATACATACACCTATTGCTACAAACAAGTCCACCCAAGAAGTCAGAAATTCAGACACTTGGCAGCAGGATGAAATAGTATGATGGATTTCATACTGTTATAACAGGTGTATAACAACCAGGTGATATAGTGTGTACCTGTAAACCAAGTGAATTTATCTATCTAATAATGTTAACAAGAATAAGAACTCATTACTAAACTCACTGGGTTACTCAATTATAAAGAGACGATGGTTTCATTAGTGACATTGTCAACATTGCTGTCAAACAAGACCACACACATCTAAAACATTTACAACATGACAAGATACAGTACTAGACCCATCCTTAAAATCCTTGCTTGAAGAATGTAAGTAAGATAAGAATTTAGTAAGAGACTGATGCTAAAAATCTAAAATCTACCAACCATACAAGAATGGACAGTGTGGCAATGCAAGTTCAGTGTTGATTTCTACTGTATCTAGTAGTACTGTATGCGTTCATGATGTGTTCACATGACAGGCATTCAGACTCCAGTGTAATTTTTATGATAAAGTATTAGTAATTATATATTTTTGATACTATATGACGCAATTTATAGTATGAAATACAGAAAGAATAATAGACCTACATTAAGGATATCAAAATATATTTTTCACCAGCCAAGTATGCAGAAGTCAATATTTGCATTATTAAAATTAAATTATTTTATAGTCATCATCATGTCTTCCTTTATGGTTACTTTAATGTTTACTTAAGCATGTTTGTTAAACCATTGAAAGATAACAAATAGTGTACAGTACTGTATAGGACTACTTTTGTTAGTAGGAAAATATGACCACATAACCACATCTAGACTAGTGGAATGTTGGCCATTGATGTATTAGGGTCTTTGATGCATGGAACATTGATTATTACCACTGTCTCATCTCTACAAACACACCTTTAAAGATTACTATACATTAAGACCTATTTATTACCAGACCACCCTAGAAATAAATAAATAATTCCTTGTAATATCAAAATCTGAAAATACTCTGTCAGGAAACTTTATAAACATTTATTTCATGATTAACTCATCTGTTTAGATCTAGTTCAAAGTCTCTGCTTGCTCTTTTTATCTATTGTTAACTATTTGTTACAGCACTTGTGTCTTCTTTTCCTTCAACTGTTATTTTTAATAAGGCAGCTTTATAAAAGCACCTCTTTTTAACCTGTATTTTTCTTTATATTCTGGAAGTTTCATTGCTAAAAGCAAGTTTAATTCTTTCTACATATCAGTATTTGTTATATATAAAATTACCTTTGAATGACTTCATCAGCAGGCACATGTTCAACTGTATAACCCTCAGATTTTAGTAGATCAATAACTGTGTGATTTCCAAGGAAATGACCTGCAAGAAAATAATATTAAAATATAATCTGGTTAAAAGAATGCAATGTTACAGTCAGTCTCCCTAAATTATAACAATTACAATGCAAAATATAGGACATTAGTTTAAGTTTAGCACTTCGATTTACAAATGTTAAAAAAATTATGCATACAGGTTTCTATATTAAATCAGAAATGTTGTTATTATAGTGCCACTTTATGGATAAACAGGCTTTTCATCTCTGAGGGAACAACAACACCTTTCCCTTTTAGGAGGAACACCACTTCAACCTCCAAAACAGTGGTATCACCCAGGTAAATTGGTTTGCTAAATGTCATCGATAAAAAGGTATATTACTACACTATTTACTATTCTGTCAAGAAACCATTTACACGTAAGGATAAATGATGAGTTGTTAATGCATGATGAATAAACCTACAGTAGTTAGGCACAGCAATAACAGTTTTTTTTATGCAATATGCATAATAGAGTGCTGATGTAAATTCCAGATTTATTAAATTATAAAATATGGGAAAGATTAGTTAACACACATGTCACTGTATTTATATGTTTTAAGTGTTATCTTTAATATAGAAAATTGTAATCTATTAATTAGGAAATATATGTATATAATAATCCTGTCAGATGCAGAAAAAAGCAACCATTTGTCTTTGCACAATTTCAATAGAGGGTTAAATTTGTATTTTTTGTAAAGAAAGGTTGTGTTTTAAAATATGAAATAAATTCTCAATGTTTTGTACAACCGTCTTCTGGAGTTTACTTATTTTCTTTTGCTAACACATGGTGTACTGTAACCACAAACGTAACTTTTGAATGAAGGTTCTTATATGTGTTGGTACTGTAGTAGTCATCAGAAAAAGAATAAAACAATTCATCAACACTTACTGGTTAGATAAAATGAATATTTTTCAGAATCATCAAAATATTCATTAAATAAACCATTTTTTTTTATTTTCTCAAAACATAACTTTACTAGTGTTTATTCACCATGCAAACCTTTAAACAATATTGCATGTATATCATCTGATTATCATTTTTCTTGACAATTTCATAAATGACAAGAACAGAATTATGAAAATTCACAAATAATTTGACAAGCGAAGTTTAAAAGATCATGACAATAATTTGTTAGGAAGATGTGCGTGTTGATTTTTATCTTTTCGAAATATACTGATCGATACAAGTTTCCTTACATGTCACAAAAAGCCATCAATTTTAAGCAATATAGGTAAGGTTGTCACATAATCTTCACTCTTCATTTCCGTTTGATAGAGTATATCTGTCCAACATAATCTTCCTATACTAGAATAGTGATACATCAGTATAGTATGTAGGCTGTAAGTGTCAGTTGAAATAGACTCGGTTTTATATCAGGAAAGGTATAACATTATAAAATCTACCTTAATTTTTTTTTTTTGGACTGACGACATAAAAATATTTATGTGTTTAAATTACCGAACAATATAACTTACATATCACTTACTGTGTCTAGATTTCAACTTCAGAGAGAAAAACGCTAAATCAAACCTAAGTTTTTTCCTCTGCCAATCAATATAATAAATGGCTAAATTTGCAAAGTTTATGTGTCATAACTTTTTTAATTGAAGAAGACCTGTTATTACTTCTGTGTAGCCATACAACCATTGAGATGCTAACTCCAATGTACAACTGTACCAATTACATTGACAACTGTACTGTAATTTAATTTGATTGATTACTGTTTAGCAATTTAATTTCATCTGTTTATTTAGGTTAATTGACACACATTTTAAACTGCTGTCATTGTACGATATTATTATGACATTATGGTATAAGGTTATTAAAACTTAAAATTACATTTATATCTTCAGGTACAGTATTTTAAATGTTACCTTCATTTGAGTTTTTAATAGTTTTGCTAATTCATTTATTTTTCCAATCTAATCTTATCCGGAAATTGTCAAAATACCATAACTCCAGGATGCCGGGATTTGTGTACTGTTAATATCCAAAGCTGCACTTTCCCTTAGTCTATTGTTACACACTGGTCAATCCTGGTCAACAGGCTTTTCCTGCCTGGAGTGGGTACGTGTTCCATGTCAATTACACTGTCTCAAAAAATATTTACTTATGAAGGTAGTTAGTCTTTTAAGTACGGTCAATTATAACCATGGTAACAATTCTATAAGTTATGCCGAGTCAATAATTGTTCACAAATCTGTAAAGAGATTAAAAGAGTAACACAAACATGAGATGTTTCAATTCTGTCACGTTCCCCCTAATCATTTCCGTTCTATTGGAAATCCGAAACAAGGCCACTCTACAAAAAAAGAAAACCCTGTAGAAATATGATAGTGGAATCCATTGGGAAATGGTGTTAATCTAATATTGAAATAATCAAGACACAGTTCCAATCTAAATTTAATTTAACTGGATGTTTTCCTCTTGATTGATTAACTATATTGGTATAAAGCAAAATAAAGTGTTAGACTGTTGGATGATATTCATTAACAGATATTTTTCAAATATATCCAGAGCCTCAAAATACTCAGGCGTATTATATGTAACCTCAACGTTAATGTCGGAAGCAATTTTTGCATTATCTACATTAAATGATTCACTAAAAATAGGCTAAATAGCTTTTATCTGATTTAATGGTGACCACAAACAACAGCAATTTAACCAACAACTACAGCTTAATGGCTCAATTTTGCGGTCAAGCCATTTCATATGAAAAATCTGTAGACCTTTGATTTGATAAATAACAATGAGCCTATAAAATATCATTGTATGTAAAAGGTATACTGTGCATGAATTTCGACCATCAGGCTTCATAAATCTGATGAGTACATTTTAAAAAACATGATAGTATGAATCCCAGCATACTACTAAAGTTTATCGATAAAATGTAGTCGTAAAATATAAGCGGGCAGATTGCCTAACATGAAGAATTACCACTGTTTGTTGCACAGATAATATCGTACAGACTTGTTATCACAAAATACATAAATTAAATTTAACAAGCAAAGCTTACGATGAGATAAAAACCAGACCGTTTAGAAGAGACCTGATTATGAACAAGTAAAGTTTTTCCAATCGGATTCTGCACATGCTCACATTGAACAGGCCAGAGCATAAGCCGGAAATGTACAACTTGTCTGAAATGATCAAAATGTCTATCTAATGTTTTTTTTTAAACTACAATTGAGTCTGTTCAGTGATAGATCCTAATAAGGTCTTAAACATAAATTAAAATTTTAAATTAAAATTAAGGTTAGGCAATATATATATTATTTTAAACTGCTCCAACACACAAAGTGTACATCTACAGATACAGGGTACAAGCAGTCTTTGAGTCAGGCTTCCTCCTAGAAGACTTAGCATTACATTTCGTTGTTGATTATTCACTAATTTATTGATCTATTATTCTTTATCATTCTAAAGTTGAAATAGTCAATGTTGAGGGAACTGAAAGCAGTCAATAACACAACATATTCATCATCATTCCTTCACTTTACAAGTTGGGCTGCCAAAAACTACTGGGATCATTCTTTAATGTCACTCTCAATATTTTTTGTATTGAATATAAACATTAGAAACAGCTGACTGATGAAAAGCATCCTTCATTTAAAAGTACTTCATTAGATTGCCTAATAATTACAGTACCCACATGTTTATGCAATCATATTGTTGCCGAGTGTATTTTGATTATAGAGCAAATAGAACTACTGGATGTACTTGTCGGTTTTCCTTTGAAACCAGCTAAGAGCAAGACTAAATAGATAATTGAAAAATAGTGCCGATAACGCCTGTATAAACAATACACTTGTGGACATGAAGAGCTGTGCCCCGTTGAACTCAGACTGAGAACACCTTTACCCTATTTCATATCATCTACCTAATTCATCACATCATCTGGTAGGCATAAAGCTATACCTGTATTTCTTTGCTTTTATTCAATTAATAGAAAAAGTCTACGCAAATGAACACAACTCGGTATATCCAGGCCATTGAATTAGTGATGATGATGTCGCCAATGATAATGATTAAAGACATACAGTAGATCAATATGAATGACGTTTGATAAAATAATTACTTTGTTGAGGTGATTTTATAACGATATAATAATTGTTAATAGTCAGGATGATTACAATGATTAAGGTTTAATGATGTTCTGAATACATGAAGAAAATAGACGTTAACTGGTCTGCATTGGGCAGACCAAACTTCTCCTTGCAGTGCTTGTTGAAAATCGTAATGAGTACTACTAACTACTACTAAATTTGAGTAGCTACAGTACTGTAGATCTCCTCCTCATACCAGGCAAATGTTATTTCCAAACAAAATCCCTTAAAGGGGCATTCCACAGTATTTTTTTGTTACGGACGGGACATTTTTGAGAATATAACTAGACATATCTTAGAAATAAAAAAGAATACAAGATTCAAAGTAGAATAAATGTATACATATATGGCCAATGTTTATTATGAAAGTCAAAAAAAGAAAAAAGACTGTACAAAAAAAATTTTATTATGAAAATTGTATGCGTCGCGGATGGGACGGCAAATGGACATGACTTTTGAGAAGGTTAACGTATTGTAATATTTCTCCTCATTTAAAAGAGATTTTAAAATTTGTTTTGTATTATTATGTTGCCAGATAGTTGTTTTAGATAACTGAATGTTAATTATAAAAATTGAACTGAAAATTTATTAATAAATATGATTTATATGTCGTTACGGACGGGACATTTCTAACGTCGCGGACAGGACAACTTTGTCCACGTTAAAAAATTGTATAATTTTGCTATTAAAAAAATTTAAAAATAAGTTTTTTACATCAATGTAATCTTTTATTTACAAATCAAAATATAATTCAACCTTTGAAACACTGTTTAAAAGTTTATGTCAAGTGAAAATATTAAAATTAATAAATATGAAATATTATTTATAAAAAATATAAAAAAAGCAATATTGTAAAATGTTATCAAAATATTTATTTACACTAATATAAAAGTTATGCTTGGCATATTAAACAAGACTTCAAGATATTAACACATTTAAGGAGAATCTTTAAAAATTGGCGTTGGCGTTTGATGTCTGAATTTGTTAGTGGATCCAAGTTGCATCTGAAATTTCCTTCTATCCTTGCTTGGATTTAATAACTGTAGGCCTACTTCTATTAAAATTCAATCTTAATTATTTAGTATCTGATTTATTTATAAAAGGTTCTTGGTTGCAAATTCACCAAAGAATGAAATCTACAAAGCGATGACCGCACCCAATACTCCCATTCATACTGGTCATGTTGTTTTGGATTTAGGTATTGTTCTTTTGTGGATTGTTATTTTAAATACAGACCACAATGTTTTGTGATTAATAAACAGTTAACACCTTTGTACAGTACTTTTCAGCCTACAGTACAAAAACACTTTTTAATTCTTACAATATTGTCATCACATCCATAAAAAAAATGTCCCATCCGTAACATTCAATCAATTTTGATGGTAATGTTTTTTTAATAAAATTAATTAAATCTATTACAATTTAATATCCTTAGGAGTTGAAAATTAAGATTTAAAATTAGGAATTAAATAACAATTTTAAAGCCATTACTTCAATAAACACAAGTGAGGAAAAACCCCCAATCGAAATGTCTCAGAAGTAACAATTATGAATTTTGAAACGCAAGTATGAAATTAATAAACAATTTTAATAAAATACTTTATTATGAATAATTGGAGCTTACTTTAAAAAAAAGTAACTGCAGTATATTTATGGGCAAAAATGTTAACAAGATGCATAGTTTTATTATGAAATAAAAAGGATTTAAATGATATGTGCCGTCCTTAACAAAAATGTCTGTCCCGTGCCTACGAAAAATGTCATCCATATATTTTTGAATATGATATTTTCACCAAAAGTTTCGAAATATTTGTTTATAATGTATTGCATATAGTTTTAAAAGGAGAAAACAAAATATTAAATTGTGGTATCAATACTTTTAACTGAAATGTAAAAAACACCATAAAACTACTATTAAAATTTTGCGGATGGGACAATTATGAATTTTGAAATGTACATATGAAATTTAATAAACAAAATATGTGTTATAAAATGCTTGAATATGTACAATAGGGACATAGAGTAACTATATCTGGCAAAAAAATATTTAAAAGATGCATGGTTTGTGAAATAATTAGGATTTAAATGAAAAGTCCCGTCCGTAACAAAAATGTCCCGTCCGTAACAATATATTTTTGAAATATGATATTTTCATCAAAATCTAAAATTGTCAAAAAATTTGTTCATAATATAATGAGATATAGTCCTCAGGAGGAGAAAATGAAATATCAAGATTTTTGCATCATTACTTTTAAAATAAATGTAAAAAAACCGCCTAAAACGTCGCGGACGGGACATTTATGAATTTAAAATGGATGTATGAAATTAATAAACAACAAAATTTAAATTAAATACTTGATTATGTATTATTGAGACATAAATTAACTATATCTGTTGAAAAAACAATATTAAGATGCATAGTTTATGAAATAAATAGGATTAAAAATGTCCCGTCCGTAACGCCAAATATGACTTTTTCATATTTAATATTCAATAACTTAAAAAATCAATATCAGAAAAATAAAAAAAATGTTATTTAATAAACTTCAACATGTCTACTTTGAGAAATGGCCAAAAGTTACATCAAAATCAGTAAATGAAATTTTTAAACCCATGGACCAAATACTGTGGAATGCCCCTAAAATGTCCCTCCCACACTATTACTAATTCTATAATACATTATTTTTTTCTAACCTAAATTCAATTGATCTATTCCTGTGCCGCCAGTAATTTGATAAAAATATAACACTGTTAATGGACTAATTTCAGCGATTGTTTGCATTAGCAAGCCATTCATCCTAACAAATTGATAATTTATCATTGCATCAATCAAACATGTACAATGATTTAAAGAGAAGATTTCAATAGTACAAATAAATATAGATATGCCAAGGTCGTGGAAGGGCACTAGTAGATAGGCCAGTTGTAACATGGGTGAAGTAATTGTAGTGGGAAGAACCGAACAAAAGTATTGTGAAACAGGGGGTTAATTGAGAGTTGAGTTGGAAGGGGGAGTGGGATGTGAATTTTATGAAAAGTAGATTTTGTGTGTTACTGTAAAGCACACCATTTTAATGTAAACTTTTTTTAAAAGGCCTTTACCCTAATGCGATGTAGGTAAACTTTTATCACACAATAAAACAAAAATTACTGAAATAGTAGAAGAAATAAAATACCGTTCATATGATTCTTTTTGTTCAGAATTTACAAGCTGCAACATTCAGTTAAATAATTTATGGTAGTCTTTTAAGAAAAAAACTGTATATTTTATGAATAAGGAGGTTGGGTTAAAAATAAAATATGATAGAAGCATAGGTAAAAGCATTACAGGAGTCAGGATAATAAAAAATATTCACTGGACAGACATAATATCAGACTGTTGATTTGTGGTAGGGATAATGAAATAGTAGGTCTAATAGTACTAGAGGTAAAATAATTATAAGGCTACTAAAAAATGATTTGCTGACAGATATACACCAGACTGTATATTGATTTGGTCTAATGTATAATATAACAGAATGGTTTAATAATGTATTAATGTATATACAGGTAGTAGAAAATTATGGGGACACCTTCAGGAACCCACAAAGTGTCCCCTGAATAGAGGTTAGCAATGCGTTAAAAAATATTATAACATGGGTTCAAGGATGTAGCCAATCAGACACGCTGAAATGGTCACGTGTGCATTCTTTACCTCTTCACTCTATCATTTCTCCTTGTTGTGTCCCCTGAATTAGAGTGAATTCTGAATAGGGAGGTCCCAATGGAGATGTTTCTACTGTATAATTAGAAAGTTATAAAAGGATGGGCCCAACATTGTATAGCCTTTCTACTACCATACTGCCGACCGGGGATCAAATCCATCTCTGGACAGTACATCTACTCATGAACAATACTGTAACATTCTGACAAGAAACAATTAATCGACAATTTAAAGATTGATTGAAGATTAAAATAAAATAAAAATATGAATGACAGTAAGGAGTACTAAGAACAGTTGTTATAATACTCAAAGTGAAGAAGACAGGATGTGTCAGAGATATTTTTACTAGATATACAGTATTAAGAATTTCAAGTGGAAAAAATCAGTCTTTTCATGGACTTTAAGTCTTCTTAAGTAAGATTTGGGCTTAGCAATGCCGTTTAAGTGCACTTGGCCATCCACAAACCTACTTAATATTAAGATGCAATTTCCACTACAACCAAGGTTGATGACTATTCTTAATATGGTTGTGATTTAGAAGTAGTAATGGATTCAATTTGGGGAGTAAAGGTGTTTTTAAAAAAAATACATATACAGTATTGCAAGGTATCATAAACATAGAGCAACCGTTTGATAAAATAACCTTTCAATGTAGTGTACTGTAACATTGACAAAATATATTAGTAAATTGCTTATCTTTACTGTAGATATAATACTTTTCATAAAACAATAATGTATAAATCAAAAATAAAGAGTAAAGAAAATTCACCTGATTTACCATCTATGGTAAATCAGGTGAACAACAGGGTAGTGTGCATTAGTTGAGGGTGTCCACGGGTGTTGTGTTTGGTGGATCAGGCAGGTTGTTAAATTTTGTAGTAATTATTCTCTAAATATCCTGTCAACAACCTGTATCTTTTGGTAATAAATTGTCAAATCAGGTGCTAAATCTATAAACAAAAATACTCATATCTTAATCACCAAGAATAGAAATTAAGGCCATGTAACAGGTTTGTGGTGTGCTGACAGTTATTGCATCGTTAAAACAGCAGTAATCGATAAAACTGTTTAATGTAATTGCTGCAGGACTTGACACTGTAGTACTCTAACCGCTGTTAAATGTATAATTGTAGTAGGTCTGCCTATGGAAAGATCAATTAGCTCCAAATGTTTTCCTATTCGGAAAACAATGTCTTCTAAATTTAAATATAGTTTAATCACTGTATGTTTACTGTATATCAGTATTTAGTTATATATATTTCATATTTTATTACTTTTACTACTTTTACGCTGTAGATATTTGTTGAAAGAAATGACCAAAAATGTGATGTAATTGTAAGACAACATTGTTTGTAAACCAAAAAATTGTTAAACAATCTTTGTTTGAGAACCTTTGATACATCTTTCATATTGCTTAGCAAAAGTCTTGATTTTACGCCCTGGTGTACAGAATGTATACTTCAGTTTTACTGTACTGTTGGCAAAAAGGAGTACTAGTCCGATGCTACAGTACTTATTGTGTCGTTATAATGCTAATGGTAAATATTATCAAAATGGCAATTTATGACAATTACTCAGCAATTTTGATGATCTCATACATATAATTTGTTGTTTGTACATTTGGTTGTAATTTAAGCAGAAAACTATCAACTTATTTCCACATAATTAACACATATGCTTCTCATGTTTTGGGTGGAGTACAATTCTTTTTCAATGGCTGTCGTACATATTAATTCTAAGTGAAAAAATAGAAAAACATGACTTGAATATGGTTGTGTTGTGACGATAATAAAAGAGAGATTAAATATCTTCATTATATACAATAACATCAACATATGAATATGTTAAATCCAAAGTTTAAAATAAATTATGTTTGAAAAAATGGTGTTGGATTTCCACCCACGAATTGGCTGCTAGAACTGGCTGAATGGTTGGCATCAATGAAAGTGTTGCTCAAATTACTATGTTTACAATAAAAATTTAATAATTTGTAAATAACGTATTTGTGTTTAATAAAGCAAATCAAATTTCATAGAGAGATGAAATATGAGATTGAGTTTGATGTTATTGTGATGTGTAAATTGGACAGGAAAACATGTGCACTGAAAAGTAACAAATTAATAATTTACCAGGAGACATGGACAATTTCAGTGAATATGAAATAATAGTAAACTGAATAAAATGACGATGATGGTACATTGGCATTCCGCGCCCCTGTGAGGGCATGGTTGGTGGATGAGCCCATTATTGCAGGAGAATACTAAAGGAATATTTTTGTATCACAGCTCTCAGGAGAGTGCAAGCTATTATCATTTATAAATAGTAATTTTTTAGTAATAAAATACAATACAGGTTTGTTACTCAAAATCACAAAATCTATTATGTACACAAACAACAAAGTACAGAAATGCCATTGTTATAAGATTGATATTTAGTCAACCAAATAGACAATATAATATTTAGATGTATTTATTTTAATAACAGTTTCCAATTGGAATAAAAGCAATCATACTATATAAATAATAAAGAATAATAATTTTCAAGGTGTTTATAGATGATATTATTTTCATCAATAACAAAGGTCACATTCCAATTCAATATGATCATTTCATCTTCAATAAGTAGATAAATACTCATTATTTATATTTGAAATATTCTCTATAGATTCGGCATTGAAAAATTCCTGACCATTTATCTTCAGAGTGTACTCTAGCATTTGTATTTTGATTGCGACGATTGAAGCAAAAAATTGAAGGTGAAATTAATGAGTTTAAAGCGGCTAGCTGCCATAAAAGGCTACATCATCATTAATATTTATCCATCAACTACAGTATGGAGTAGTAGTAATATTTATTCTTAGATATTGCTTCTTAATGGTCTGTGGTTATATTTTATGTGCATGTTAAAGTGATATTATGTATATAAAGTGCTATGTAAAATTACCTCCTTTAAAGTTAGTTATATGCTGTTGTGTGTTTTAGAGCAATATTGGTAAAGAATTATGAAGTTTAGTCAAGTGTCAAATTGGAAGAATAAGCTTTAAAAATGGCCAATGGATTTACTCATTGCCCTGGAAGAATGCTCCACAAAGCATCCTAATTCTCACTCAATTCGGATATAAATAAATAATAACGGTTTAGTGTAAAGTTAATGAAGCATTCGGTATTGCCTTTATAAAGTACCGTTCTTCATTCATTGACCGAAGAATGTCGAGTTTGTAGCCACCTTTCGTAAAGAAAACCATGTTATGATGTGTAACAGGTGAATGATAGATCATCAACTTGTTTCTGCATCAGTACGATTTAAAGTGTGACACATATTGAAATAACTATTTTGTTATTATCTGTTATTTCTCCAACTATGGCATCTCTTCTAACACATAAACAATAATAAACCATTTTGTTTTATTTACTATACTTTTAGTATAGGTGTAAAGTAAAGAATATAAAGACCTACAGTACTGTCTGTCAATATACACAGTTGGAAATGGGTACAGTAACATGTTGGACCCTACCCTAACACTGTTTGAAGACTAAACTGACCCTTTAATCAAACTATCGTACTCAACTACAGTACATTTATACAGTAGTCACTCTTATTATTTACAGGTTTTACCAATTCTATCAGACAGTGTATTTGATGCCTTCATGATTTAAACTGGAATGAATTGATTAACTGTATTAAATAAAAGAACATAAAGATAATCCAAATTACTTAGATTCACCAGCAGTATTATGTAGTAATAGTGGACACATTCTGTTAATCTATTTTGGAGAGTATTCCAAGGATGTCTTTGACAAAAGCCACCAGTTATCCTTATTCAACCAGATAACACTTCATTGATAAGCTTTCTCTTGAACAACAATACAAAATATGTCATGGCAGTTTACATGGATTTGTTGAATAAGCATCAAAGTGTTGCCGACATAAATTTTAGATTCAAGACCATTAGTTTGTGATTTGTAACAACAAAAGTCTCGGACATCAAACATGTTCCGTTTGTCAACTAAAAAGCAATGTTAAAATATTTCAAAAGTAAATCATTTGATTTTGACACTACAGCTAGTCATTGCACAATATGGCTTTTTATTCAAATGAGTGTAAAAAAACTGATTGTAATGTACAATCAAAACTACCACATGTACAGTACAGTAAAATCTAGAGGGTTTTAATTTCATTGTTACTTAATATTATATATCGGCCTAGCTGTACAGTAATTTCATTTTTCTTTTTTGACAACCGATGAAAAAATAAACCAATCTACAAGGTCTATTGTACATTGCAAAACTTTAAGTACTGTATTTAAACATTACCATTTCATTGCAGGAGGCCTGCAGTACTATATTAAACCTATAGCACAGTTGTTTTATAGTAAAGACATAAAATCTAATCTAATAAAAGAATATAAATGGTTATTAATATTGCACCAATGAGATGAGAAAACGTTTTATAGGAAAAACAATTCAATTTTATATGGAGCAACTATGAAAGTGTGAACATTTAACTTCTTACTGTACTATGAATAGAACATAATCTGATCTATGGTAATGGTTATTAACATTGAGCCAATGACATTAAAGGTTACTACTTAATATGAATGTTTAAGGTGGTTTTGTACTGTGTGTTCGAACCTTCCTTTATTAATACCTGTACTGAGATATGTCATTACACTTTTAGTGGAAGTAGAGAAATCATAAATGCCAACTTGTTGTTGACAGCTGTAGGCAACAAATCACCTTTTTTAATTCACCTAATCTGTTCAAATTGGTAAAGATTTATTTGACAACTAAAAAGTAACTCTATTAAAAGACCACTTGAAAGGAATTTACTTTTATTTTCGATTCAGAGTTAAACTTTGTTCTTATGCATGCTTTAGCTGATCCGAATCATATCCTAGTTAAGCTCTGTCTACACTATCAAACTAGTTTGACAACAACAGTTTGATATGCCCAAATATGGTAGTGATGTGCCAAAATATGGTAGTGATATGCTCAAATATGGTAGTGATATGACATCATCATGTCCATATATGGGCACATCACATTTTGTTTGTCACATAATGTTTGATGGTGTAGACAGAGTGAATGCAGAACAAGCTAATACCAGAATGTAACTCCCGATAGAGCAAAATTCCTGCATGCCCTGATAGACAGCATTTTATCTCCAAGAGAGAACATACTGTAGATAGAGAAACATAGCTTTAATACACTAAAGAACTGAAAGACCATTGGAATGGAGTATGTCCTTTTAGATGCATGCAACAGAAATTTAGCTTCAATATCAATCAACCATATTTCACTAAACCAAAAGGGTTTAGAAAACTATAAATTGCTAATAAAGTGGAAATATGAATATATCTATTTTTACTAAAAATGTAGTACAGTACTTTTAGTAGTATCGCAATAATTTAGTAGTATCACAATAAACTAACTAACTATATCATGTTATAAATCAGAAAGCTAAACATAGAAAATATGACAGATAAGTAGACAACTTAAGTACCTATGAGATGTAATGTTCTAAATTCTTACAAGTTGTTACAATCTAAAGCTTTACTACTGTAGCTAATGGATTTAAATAACGTATCCCATGGCGCCGTAACCAGAAAGGGATCTGTTGTTGATATACATAGCTTTGGCAATAAATAAAATTGACTGCCTCAGGTGTCTTGTGTATGAAATATGATGTAAAAATATTATAGTATTGTAAACAACAACAAATCAAGAATAATAGAAATGTTCCTGTGAAATTAAAGGTTCCTACAGTAAATCAATGTACAAGATTTTTGGAACTGATCAGGAAAGATAACAAGAATAGAATATTATACTGTAGTATTGTAAATGAATTAAATGTAACGAATAAATCTACAGTACATTTGAATAACCGGAATATTTTAAATATCTGAATGTGCTTTGAACACAGGGTTTATATTTCAAATTTTAAATTGAGTCTAAAGCTGGCATATTTTCAGCACAAAATCATTATGATGGTGAATACATCAAATTCTAGCAGGATACCTGTGGTTTGATTTTGATCAACCAGCCACTCTGATTGGGCTGCATGCTATCCTGCAGTTTAATGTGACCAATCAAAAGAATCGCTTCATAAGAATTCTGCATGATGTCTTGTATCTTGATCTGACCAATCAGATATACTGTAGGTAGTGGATACCTGGGGGTACAGCATCACAGTATGTTGTTTTTACACACCGAACCATATCCAATATGGTTCCAATAAATGACTCAGACACTATTGACTTCCTGAACAGCGTTTCAATCTGAATGTCATGTCACGTCCGACTGTGAACGCCAGACACTTTCACATTTTGCAAACGCAAAATTGTCTCGCAAGCTTTTTAACATGAATATCGAAAATTAAATTTCAAATAAAACATTACGAAAATCATTAAACTAAAGGTACTGTATGGATGAGGATATGCAAATAGATCCCATAGATTCCTAACATTAATATCATTTAATGTACTTAAAAAAAATCATGCTTGTTTATTAGTGTCAAACTTTCAATACTTTAAAATGATATTCAATACGACTAGACAGTATAATAACTGAATGGAATCAAAAATGTTCTGGATGTTCTTATTTACTGAGAGAAAATTATTAATTTCCAAGATAATGGTTAGTTTGTTTATATGTAGCTTTTAATGTTATAAATGTATCATTTTTATTTTAAATAAATCCAAACATTCTATCTACTACTGTATCAAACTTTATGTGATGCGCTCATATACTGTATGGACATGATGATGATGTCATATCACTACCATATTTGGGCACATCTCATTTGTTTGATAGTGTAGACAGAGCTTTAGACAAATTCAAAATACCAAACATATCATACAGTAGTATGATAGTACAGTAGTATTATTATTTGTAGGAATGTTAAAAGATGTAAATATTTCTTTATAGTTTTAACTGGATAAAAGACAATACCTCAATACCACATGAGGGCATGGTTGCGGACTAGTCCATTATGGTACAGGGGAGTTATAGGAACTTTTTACTTTCGTATCTAAGCCCTCCCCCTGGAGAGCATGGGCTATCGGTTTATCCAGATAAGCTACAGTAGGCACGAAATAGTCTACGATGTTTATTAGTATGCTTATCTTACCTGCACCAAAAGCAAAGAAGAAGCTTTTCTTGGGATATTCATCAAGCAACTCTTTCACTCGCATCGCCATCCGACGATTCCTTTTAATGATCAACTCTTCTTTAAAATATTCATCAATCTCATTTGCTGTGTTATATTCAACGGACGAGAGTGTTGTGTTCAGCACACTTGCCAACTGAGCTGTATCACGGTTGAAAATTACCGAATCTAAATCTCCGCAATTATAATGTCTAATAAGGTCTTCTGTTGTATATGACATGTGGCTATCCCCAGATCGTAAACTTTCATGCTGGAAGAGTGTTTGGTTTAGAGCAAATAACACCTGAAAGAAATAGTCAATTTTATTAACTATTACTACAGTTATATCTACACAACGATAACACATAACATTTTATTTGGAAACAAATAATGATGACAGTGCCATAAGTGTGCAATATGAACTCATCTGTTTATTAATATCAAAGTTGATATTAAAGTCAGAGGGCATTGATCAAGCTGGTCAAGTACTTTGACCAGTAGAAAGTGACCTTGAATCTGTAGTAGTTGCCCTTTAGGGGGTCAAGCATTGCCAATGTCAAGGTACTATTAAGTTCAAATTATACAGTAGTAGACAGGTGAGGAACATAATGAGTAAATAATTAAAGATGGTAGTAAATTGTGCAGAACTATGGTAGGACTCTTACAATTCTTCTTGGATGGAGAGAAATAGGCATACAGTATATACATATATATATATATATACTGTAGGTACTATTAGACACCAAATAGACACTATTATGTACAGGTAGTACAACAAGTAGTAATTTAATTCCGTTTTTTTGCTTTATACAAAGAAATATCAAAACTTAAAAGATCGCCACTAATGATGTAAACATTGTACATGATATTGAAAGTTTTAAAATATTTTTAAATCTGTACATTAAAATGTTTCTCTTAATATCAAACATTATTGCCAGCTGTGATACAATCTTGACATCTTACCCCCTACCTATAATACAATAATGAAAAGTAAACAACTTTTCCAAGTGCTAAACTAAATTAGGTTAGGTACAGATGAAAGTACAAATACTGTATGAAGGACATGAATCAATAATAATAGTCTATAGGCCCTATCTCAATTTAGTCTAAACTGTAGGCCCTATCTCAATAATAGTCTATAGGCCCTATCTCAATAATAGTCTATAGACCCTATCTCAATATAAATGTAATGCTAATTTACTGTTAACATAATAGGAAGCAACCATACACTGTAAACTAAATTTTGTATGTTGATTATTAAGTTATGTAATTGATTTTCAGACACCTAAAATACCAGATCAATATTGCATTGACTGTGAGCTAAATGACTAATTAACGATGAACACTCTTTAAATGGCCCTAATTGATTACTTTATTGGCTGCTAATAACAATGTCCAATTATGAAATACTTATATCCAATGATGCACATTAGCACATCATTGAGGAACATAATGAAATCTTATCATAACAGAACCTGTCTTAAAAATTCTTTGATCTTTTAAGTTTTACCTACCTTGCTAATTATAATCCATTAGTACAGTATGGAAGCACATTATGTGGATTAAAGGCCTACATGGAAGTACTGTATGAGGACCTTGAAGAAGGATAAAACTAACCTTGTGTTTCCACTGCAAAAAATGATGTATTTTAATACACTGTATATCAGGTTAGACACAGAAATACAGTACCCCATGATTGTATTTGGCAGGTTACAGGGGTATATTGTAGTTTATTACTAAACAAAACTCAATTGTAGTCTCATTACTGTATCACGTGTTCTGCAAGAATTTTATCTTTCTGTATTACAACTTTTGTCATTCACAAAATGTTTTTCATTTTGATGATTAACATTTCTTTGAAATTTTAGTTTGTGGTTGAAATTTAGGCATCTGACCATTACTTGCATAAAATAATCAAATTTAAATCAGTTAGAAATTAATTTTGGTGTCTAAAAACGATGGCGTTTCCTGACGGTCAACTGGGAAGGAAATGAAATAGCGATATGGGACATTCCCAATAGGCATGCATTATTATGAAGACACCATGAGCCAATTAAGGTAGCCATGGTTGCTACGACCATCAAACTCACCGCTGTAACACACAACCACCGACAGCCCTGCAGGAGTTTCAAATTAGTGATGTCTTCACAACTAACGTACCAAAAACTCAACGAATCGAATCCCCAGAATAACAAGTGGAATTAGTTTGAAAAACATAGGATTTGGTTCAACCTACTTACAGAGTACATGTACCCATGTTGCTGTTTCACATGTTCTAACGTGCTTACATAAACAATATTAATACAAATCAACACAGATGGTCAGACATTTCCGCTTTTAATATCTGTAGGGCTTCCCTTCTAATGCATCTGTCAAAACACTTTTGAAGGACTCGTTAATAAATCTGGGGCAAGATTCAGTCAAAATATCTTTATTTTTTGGTATTTTGATATTATTCTGATCTTTTGCGGTCATATTGAAGCTTGTTAAATGTCAAGGTTGGATGTTCTTGCCTTAAATCTGATATTAATTTGGACTTTTAAAAGAAAAATTTTAAGCAATCATGCCACTATGCCTTTTAAATTAAAGAAGCACAGCATCAGCTTAGCAGGGAAAATTACAAATAAACAACTAGAGTACAGTTAGTACCATACAGTATAATGTACTGTATAGACTACAGTACAGTACAGTATGTCTTGTTAAAATTATATTCAATTCAGTACACATAATTCAACTTCTTCAACTACTGTATACAGTGGAGTGCTGTACTTACTTAAAAAAAAATAGTACAGCTTAAAATACAGTACAGTTTAAGTACGTAAAAATTGTAAAATCTCTAAGGTATTCTGTATTCAACAAAAATTAATTTTCTTTTTTTTTAACAGTTACAGTATTACTGTATACTGGACAATTCAGTAAAAATTTAAAAAAATTAATACAGCATTACGCCTACTAGAGTACTAAAAGGATCAAGAATTTATGCTATCAACCTATATACAGTAATTTAATTTTAGAATACGTGATTAATACCAGGATAGAATAGGGACTTACTAATAAAGCATAATCAACAGGGGATCAACTTGTTTACAGCATTCACTTCCACCCTAATACTTTGATTTACCTAATTAATTATTCCATTAACTAAATAAATTTGGGCATACTTTAAATGCTGCTGTTATAGATTATGAAACGCAGTTTCAACATTCCTGGACATGCAAAGCAGAACACGCTTGGAGGCCAGAACATTCCAAACCAAAATTAAATACTTTTCGTTGAAACTGTGGACGTTGCTTAGCTTGCAGCGCTATCGGATGATACAACATCAATGAATAAATGTTTCGTCACATCGTATTTGCTCAAATTTCTGCACACTGTATATTATATACAACTTTCTATTGAACATGCCATAATTTCAAAACATGTTTAAAAAATGAATATACTCTATTTAGTATATCCACTCTACTGTAGTAAGAATATAAAATTGTATGAAAAACATGTATTGATAGCAGAATTAGGAATAAACTGAAAGTTTGATAAACTTTAATTTTTATCGAACATTGATGTACAGTAGAATCAATTAAATCAATTAATTAAAAAAAAGGTTTATGGTTCAATCACTGAGTTACTGTACTGTACTGTATTAAAGATGTATTGTCCCCCTCAAAATTTATTTATTTTGTCATTTTATAAAGAGAAAACATAATTTTTTTGGGTGTTTTTCCTATGGGAGTGATTACTTTATTAAAACTACAAAATAACCTATTCAAAATTTAAATTCAATTTAATTAATCTTAATTTTTGACATTTTTGGGGGACAATACATCTTTAAACTAATAAGAAGACCATCAAATCCAGTACTTCTAGACATGGTGTGATCTTAGTAAGTTCCATTCCCATGTTGTTGACAAGACCGATCAGCTGTAAAAATACCTATTATTAGGGGGGCTTAATAGTCTTGAATGGGGTAAACACTAGGTATTCATTAGTAAATGTTTAGTCAATAGGATCAGGTTGGGATCCAATGTTACTGACCTAAATGGATAAAAACACAGGTGTTTAGTTATATATCCACATAATACTATAAAGTACAGTATCATTGTTTACATTACATTCTAGACATTGAGTAGTATACTTCAGTTTATTACTTAAAATTAAATGTTCGCAACAATTTGGCCAATAATTTAAGATATTAAATCATACAATTCTATTAAAAATTAATAATTTTAGGTTTAAATTTTTCCCTATTAATGTAGTAAAACAGTACACTGTAGAATGACAATAGAGACTTCCTAATAACAAAACATCTATAAACAATTACATTTAAATGAGGAGCTCTATTGTTATTTTGCATTAAATGAACTGGCAGAGAAAAAGCTGTAAAAGAATTGTTAAACAACTCCCTGGTTCTATCATACTGTAGAAATTAAATAGGTCGATTGGACCATGGTTATATTATAATACCAATAAATATAGAGTAAAAAATATAGAAAATTAATTTGTTGAAAAAGTTATAATTTTAATACTAATAAAGGATCCATTTAAGTAAACCTTTACTTTCTTTATTAGGTTAAAAAAGAAAAAAAAATATTTTTTTTTTATTACATAAGTTTCCTTACCTGCGAAAAATTTAGTCCATTTAATGGTACACATTGTTCCTCTACTTTTTCGACTGCGCCTGTCCCTTTATTTGATCTATTAGCTTCTTGCGCTAAATATAAGTCCAACACTGGTATCCCCTTTGCCTTCACATCGGCTTCCGTCAACGAATTCACTAATAACATCACCCACACTGGCCGCTTTCTTTCCCAATTACCCGCAATGGCGTTAAACAGATAATCAGCATATAAACCTTTTCCCTTCTGATCTTGCGTCATCCAAGACGGCATCATGAGTCTTACATATTCTAAATGACTTTTTAAGCGTAGGTACATACTTTCAGGGAGTACATCTCGTAGATTCTCTCCCTGAGGTAACATTTGACAGTACGTTAGTTCTGATATTGTTTTAGGGTCCGTTAAGTCTAACTCAAAGAATATATTTTTACTATTTTGAAATGCACGTTTTGTGTTACTTGGTATGTAGTCCCAAACACGTGTATAGGGAACGTGAATTGTCCCAAAGAAATAAGCAGGAGGGCCTGGTTCTCGTCGAACACGCCATAGGAAAGAGTTCGTTTTACTCTGAAATATAATAAAAATATCAGTTAACTAGTATCTGTTAATAAAATACAAAATGGTATTGATTTTTCTGCTAGTACTAGAGATTCTGAATATTCTTAACATTAACATTCAAATATCAACAACTTAAATCTTTTTTTTTTCGTCTGGATTTGAGTTAAATGTTTTCTAAAATGTTGTATCCATCAGGTTTTCACACCCCTTTCAGTTCCAAAATGCCTCAATAGCTCTAAGATAATGGTTGTGTTCTATGTAAATTAATGGTTGGTTGAAAACAACAAAAGGCCAGAATTCGGTATAAGTAGCTTAGTAAAATCTTAAACAGAAGACAACCCTCTAACCAGCCAGGGTATGCTTAATGACGACACAGCTGCTATGGTAGTCAACAACTCTGCAAATATTATATAAAAAAAACGTAAAAACTATGATTGCAAGGGGTCCTTACCGATTCGTCTTCGTTTGAACACCTCATTCCTTTTCTTAATTTGCTTATTGAATAAGTCTCTGCTAAAGGGATAAGACACATATAAATCACCATAAATATTCTTGGAAATTGGTGCCAGTTCATGTTAAAGTTACTATTTCTGAGAACACACACGGTGTACCAATACAAACTATATTTTTGCTAGGACCCTCAGAGCAGCCGACAGCGAGTACCCTGTGTTGTTGCAGTGGCAGCGAAACGAGTTGACAGGCCTGCCGTGTGTCTGAGTTATACATCCCTTCTCTGCACAACACGAAATATCCAGCCGAATTGGGTATATATTTAAATGTGCTAACTTCGCCATTCGAAAATACATTGATCTTTTGAATCTATTTCCATGACTTCAACATTTTATATCCAGTGTATATTCCAAAGATGCATTAGTAAACTATCTTCTGTTCCGAACGACAGAAAGTATCTATAACTTGATCAACAATGCTATTCGCGTGTAGTGTCTTTTGCTAATGTAAGTACATGCTCAGTGTGTACCGCTTCAATATCCTCGTTCATTGATTGGCTATTTCATGCTTGGCTGACCTCGAAGGATGGCGCTGAAGTCTCAGGTCTCCGAGGTCCTCCTCTTTTTTTGTAATGACGTAATCGTTAGGCTCAGTTAATAAACCATAACTTCGTAAACTTTTCTACCATTAAACAACGTGCATATCCAAATCACATAAATAATTAATTTTCATTCGCAGGCTCTCTTTCAAAGCACTAGTTAGAAACACCTGATATATTTCCGTGGGTGTAGAGGGAAGATTAAAATGATTATTATATTATTGCCGTAATTCTGAATCAATCTACGGATTCAAGGTTTTAAAACACACACACCACATGCGGAATATTTCAACTTGATATTTCTCTCTAATTGATTCACTTATATCGGTAAAAGTTCTATTATTTTAATCACATTTGCATTTGACATAATCCTAGGCATAATATGTTATAATTACTTAAAACCAAACATTACTTCAATCAATGTTCCAGAATTAAACAGCTTCTATAACATATTCTGATGATGAATGATGGATAGATAATTATTTACATATTTAGTAATACATTTTTTAAACAATGCATCAATGCCTAGGCTTACCAAATGTCAAATAATTCTGAAGAGGGCGATCAATACGCCGACGATAGTACATATAAGACTACAGTATTATTATAACTTCCGTAATGAAAGATTTCATCTTCTAATTTTGTCACTATTAGGCCTATTTGAACACATTTTATCTGAAGAATGAATACTCTAATTACTGTATACACATATTCGGTATAAGGCGTGGCCTTTAGATTATCGATGAAATAAAGTTCAACGATAGTGTAAATAAGTCCAACATTTTTTTTTCTTCGAAAAAGGCTCTTTCTACATCTCAGAACCATTTGTTACGATTTTAAAGGGATTGAGATGAATTGCTATATCGATTTTTGACAAGTTGTATGTTGAGCCTTTTTGGCATTCATTTTGATCAATCACTCAATGAATTAGTTGTTTGTTCATTTCACAATAAATTATAGTTTTGAGTCTCATAAATACGTCCGAATTTGGCTAATAACGTCAAATGTACAAGTGTGCGGTAAAGATCTTAGCTCCTCTGTCGGAACGACGTTTGCTCAATCGGAACCTTGAATTTTAAAACCATTTAATAGTTGTTAATATTTTACTGTAGATTGATTCATTAAATGAGGCTAATTCGGCTAATTCGATAAAAGCACGTACGAGAAATGCCGACCGTTCATATAGCAGTAATATGTTCAAAGAATTTATCAATTTAACGCTTGTCCAAAGATGTATCCAATACGTTTTCTACTCGTATTCCTAGAAAACAAGACAAGTGTCAACTCTGGCAGATTAACGGCGTTGATTATAATTCTACGAATTATATTCTATATTAAAACGCATGGGAATATATTACAATAATTGCCGGCCGTAAGTCAACATTAATCAAATTTAAAAAGCGCAATTCTAAGATTGGATAGACAGCTTGGGAACAGCACAGAGAACTTTGTCTCAATTATTCATTTACCACCACCATACTTAAGCTAATATCAAAATCGTATATCCATACGTCTTTTCCGGACAAATTACGCCACAACAAGGAGGGTTGGACGCAAATAATTACGTTTCGGTAGGCCTACGTGGTCAGTCACCGTCAGCTTGAAAGAAGCTGGCGCAGCTAAAGTGCTACTCAGAGTTTATTAACAATTCAACTATAGGCCTATTTTGTGTCGACTGTCATGTAGTTTAACTTGATTTAACGAATTACTTTAACGGACAACATTATTATTTTTTTTAGTTTACATGTTTACATCACATATTGTAATTTGCATTTCCTTACAATGAATCTATAACTATGTAGTATATATCCATGTCATAAATTATCATTTCACATCGACTTTTCTAATATTATTATACCAGTTTATAGCGCCACAAGTATATAATACTTAATAGTAATAATACGTAGGCCTATACACGCATATTTTGTAAGGGCGGTTCAGCCATTTACTTCAGGGAATGTCAGGGACTATTTAGAACACAGTAGTTCAAATTGTTGAAGTGGGTGTATTTTGTCAAACTCTATTAATGTAATGTATTTATTAAATTACATTGAACTTTGAAGGCGCCGCGCTCTTTGAAATGGGAGGGGCGCTTAGTGGTTTGATATCTTCATTGGCGCCTATGAGGCGCTTATTCAAACGGATGGGTCTTTTTGCCGGGTACCGGTAGCTCTCTGTTACACTTGTACTTCAATACTTAGCCGGAACATTTCTTTTTATTGTTTCTTAAATTAATTATGCAAGGGTAGGGTTAATTTAGGCGTATGATAAATAAATACAAACAAAAAGCAGTACATTAGACATATTATGTTTACCACCTGAGAACGATTGGGTTATGGATCGGTTTTGGCATCTGATCATGATAGGCCTAGGCCTACTTGTTATTGCCGCTAAAATTAAAAACGTACTACACCATCAACCACTCTATGCGGTCTTTGACGATCTTGAAAACGGAAATATGCCGAAGTAACAACGTCCCCATCACCTCTCCCTTCCAAATCCTATCCTAGGCGATTGTATTATCGACTTTCCACTTATCAACCTAAAAGTACATTTTTAGTCAAATTACCCACAATCGACTTGTTCGGGAAGTGTAATAATGATAGAAAAGAGGTTATGATCATGATAGTGGAATAACGAAATGATCATTTCAATTTGTAGGCCTATTAACTAAAACGAAAATAATTTAGGGATGAGTTACCACGGCGATAAAACCAAAATTAAATCAAAACTAAGTAAAAATGAAAATAGAGTTACGTTTCTATGGTGACATGCAATATTAAATTCAAACCTTTCGATTTAATAAGGACAGTTCAATTAATTTTATTTTTAGAAGCGTTTTAAATCAACGATGATATTCAGAACTAAATTAGCATGTTAGTAGAACACAATTGTTGGCGATCTTTTTGCCATGTCATGAAATCATCTTTCAATTTTTCAGCCGTCACATATGTCCCTTTTGTAAACCTATCATGCCCTTGAGCCACCGTGAGTCAAGTGATTTTGAATTATTTTCAAACCTAAAAATCAGTATTTTAAACCACAAATCGAACTCACGACTCACAGTTTAGCAAACCAGTGTACCTGTATGATGTACTGGACTCGGAATGGAAGAATAGAAACCTTATTCAGAGGGCGCCCCTATTAATAGGGAGACACTTTCCAGTGAAACGAATAAGGAGCTAGACAGTCATATATATAGCCAATATTAAGGATATTTTTTGGGCCCACTCAAGATACAATATAACATGATTTGGGTATAAAATTGTCACAGCTGGTTTACGAAAGCCCAAATGCCAAGCCATCTTGGTTTTCCAAAGTATTATTATGCATTACTACTTTAAGACATTCGTTTTATATTTGCTTTCCTTGCAATGGGATGCCAGTCATGTATATAAAAAAAACACAAATTAACCAAAGTAATGTACAGTATAAAAATTTATTGAAATCATTATCGAGTATACTTCTTATTAAGTAAAATTTTGAATTTCTTAAATAATTATTGTCAAATACGAGCTTAAAATGAATTGTTATGGAGGGTTTTCTTTAAATAAAAATGTTATTTTTGAATTTCCAAAAAAAAATTTACTACAGGAAATTTAAAATAAAAATAGAACCACATCATTTTGTTCTCTCCTAATGACTGAATTGTATTGATCTATCTTTAGTTTATCTAAAAAGAATTGGAGGAATGATGTTTTGATTGAGTTTTTAGCAATAAATTAAGTCTTTAGTGCAAATACTCAATTCTCCAATGTACAACTCGGATATTAAGTTATGTTTTAGAACCAAGCAAGGATATTATCATAGCAGTATATGAAATGTTCTACAAAATCATCATACATGTTGTACAGATCATGGAACAATTTCACTCTTCCCTATGCAGACAATACAGTACTATATTAGTATAGTAGTAGATTTATCAGACTTTAGACTGTATCTGTTAGTTTTCAGAATGTTAACAAGCATCATCATTTTAATATTCCACATTCTCAGTTAAATATTCATTTACTTTTTGATCAATAATATTTAATATTTCTTTTAAAATAATTCTGGTTATCATCAACAAAGTTTTTTTTGTTATAAAATGATTAAAATTGATCACAAAATCAACATAGCTTTCTTAAAAACAATACAATATTCTTCAATATCCTTTCTGCAATGCAATTTCAATATCAGTGTATTTCTATACACAATTTTAAAAGTAAAATTGGTTCAGTAACCAAATATATATGGAGGAGAGTTCAATGCAACAGTTTGTATTCTCTGTAAAGATTCTGTCATCATGGTCATTCTCATACTTCACTTTTCTGTAGAGTAACCCTTTTAAAATACTGTAAATGGCAGAGGTTTACCACCAGTAAAAACAGTATTTACATTTGTTAATGTTTTATGCTTTGTTCATACATCTATCATCTCCTTGGTCCACCTCCACCACCACCACCTCTGTTTGGGCCACCACCTCTTCCTCCACCACGACCACCTCTGCCACCACCGCGACCTCCAAAAGCTCCTAAAAAGAAAAGTTAATTAATTAGATAAATCATGAATTCCACCGAACTTACGAGTTAGAATAACTATAGTGAGGCATTTAATGAATAGGCAAACTGCCTTAAAATGTGACATGTTTTGAGAAACTATTCTCATCATCAGAACAGAAAACAATGCCTAGAGTACTTATATACCAATAGGACAGGTTGTATGTAAATAAGAAACATGTCACATTTTAAGGCTGTTTGCTTATTCATTAAATGCCTCACTATAGTTATTTTAACTCAAAAGTTAATTAAAAATGTAAGATGGTCATTCAAATAAATGCTGTATCTAAGTTTGGGCATGTACCTCCATAAATGCAGTAATAACACAGAATTTATGATTCAAATCTATTTTCAAATGATTTAATATTTTTGGAAGCAAAATTGAGAGTATTGTCATTACTATCAATGAACACACATCTGAAGTCAGGATTTCTACAAGGGGATTCCTTCCCCCCCCCCCCCAAAGGGGTGTGCGAGTGTAACCATGGCAATATAGATTGTTTTAGGCATACCAAACATTTGAATCCCTATGGCTTGGCGTGGGATACTAAAGCAATGTTAGACAAAACTAAAAGATTTAGCAAATCATATAGGGCATTGACCCTATGAGGTCATCAAAAGTCAAAACTCCAAGGCAAGTTGCCTTTCATCTTAAAAAACAATATTTGAACAGGTAATGAAGAAAGAAATTCAATTATTATATAAATGTTTGTGGTAAACCACAAGAAAGGTGTTGATGTTGTGAATATAGATTTCTGAAAAAAGTACAAATAATAATTCTCATCCTTTAGGAGTTTCTTGTCGCAAAAGACTTGAACAGGAAATAAAAAACATAAGTAAAGAACAATACAGAACTGCTAAGTTGATTGACTTATAGTTAATAACATTACGTTTAACAATTATTTAACGGATAAAATGAATACTGTTTAACTATAGCAAATCTGTATAATTTTTTTTAAACGCCAAGGTATTTGTTAAAGCAGAGGTACAGAGACGTTCATGCGGCTATTATGGTTTTGTTCAATGTCGGTTACTTTTTAGGTCTTCCCTATTTCTCTACATGTCTCCTTTACCTTAATCATTAACACAAACGGTGTAGATGTAATTTATGTATAAATATAATAATATACATATAATATGTAATGAATATCAGGTGGTGCTCAGATAAACAACCACAAAACTACAATGTTGATATGCCTTTTAGTACTTTTAAAAGTTGTGTACAAGTTTAATTTTCATCGTCACCAAGAAAGCCTAGTTACTACTTTATCAATGTGATTACTCAGCATGCTTGACTAATATCATAGTCATATAAATGACAATGTTACAGTTATACAGCTCACGATGAGTGACTACAAATACAATCAAATTGCAGACAGGATAGAAGATAATTGTCGATTTCCCTCATACCGCCTTTTAAATTGCTTCATGTGATGAGTTCTAATCTTCAGCAGATGTAGAAATTGTTTTTTTTTATGATACAGAATTACATCAAGTGAAAGTATTCAAGCAATATTTAATTCCTTAATTTTGGCTCAATGCAGCCTTAATATCCTTTAATTCACTGGAACGAGACAGTGATTAAACTTTTACCATATCAGTAGTTTATCAACATTTTTGGACTACTGTGCATGCATATCACTATATGTGTAGATACTCCTATATCATGCTTTTAGAAAATCACTTTCTTAACAAGGATATATACATGGCTGCAGTCGCGTGCTCCAATTTGAGTTAGTGTTTACCGACCGACTGACCAACCAACCGACATAGTGACCTATAGAGTCGCGTTTGCACGCGACTACAAATGCTGTGTACAAGGATACAATATTTGGGCTGGGTGGAGTAGGAGAGATGACCAGTCTAAATTTGATCTAATCTCTGTATACCTGTTACTGTACTAGTACTGTATTAATGTAATATCGACAGAATAAAAGACAAAACAGAGGTTTTATTAACATAAAACTGTCATTAAATGTGTTCACGACTAGTGACAGAAATACCTTCCCACCCGATCACAACCAGATTATATTCGATAAAAGTTTTGCCAAAGGACAAAACCTCCGATAGATCACAATTTAACTCTAAAAGAAGAAGAGTGTGTAAACATAGATATTTCTATTTTTCTGTATTTAGTAGCGTAAATCATAATGTCTGTTCTTATAGTAGTTCAATATATCAGTACCATACTGTAAAGGTAAAGAGCCAAGAAATAGGTTATAATAATTTTCTTTTACCCATATATATGTCAACTACAGTAATTACGACAGAAATAGACTCTGAATGTAGTTTAGTATTCTACACTAATTGAAGGTAATTAAACATTAACCATAAATTGGTCAATTTATTAGCGCTTTTCAATATTTATTCTTCTGTCTGGTGTGTAGGAGACATGTTGTGTCTCCTTTCAACAATACATAACATAATTGACTAAGAATCAAGAACTCGCTGTTACATTAACACTGTGTACCCGATTTTCAAGAGCCATTGACTTGCAATTAGTATGCTATTTCTATTGGAACAAGTGCTTTCATTTAGTATAGAGTAATTCAAACTCCCTTGACAAATTTACTTCAATGGGGTATTATGGAAGTCAGTCTATGGGAAGTGGTCTTTGGAGAGTATCTAACTATCTTGCCCCTGGCTAGTACTTTATACAAGAATGACATAGATACACCCACTGGTACAGAGGTATTTCCACTAAATAACACCCACACTGGCAAGTTACTTAGGTAACATACAAATATTGATGCTTTATACTTGCAATGCATTTGTCGAGTGTATCCTTTGTATATTTGTAGGCACGATAAGTTCCACAATTATGTACCAACAGACTATGCCTACTTATTTTTCAGGAAAATTATTTTTTATATTGGTGATGCTTATAGAATTCTAGAGTTATCTGTATCTTCAATATGGGTTAAAATATTAAGCGATTGCTCTCTGAATTCTGCAAAGTATTTCGCTCAGTTTCTGAGAGCTTAATTAAGTTGTAGAGTAGGATATACATTTGCATTTCTTTATTTGAATTCATATAAAAATTACTTGCCGGGGTGGATTCAGGGACTAGGGAAATGTGCACTCCTCCACAGCTAAAATTCATACAGTATCTACTTTAAACATTATTGATATTATATGTTTTAGCGCTCTCTTGTTAAAAAAATCCTGGATCCCCTCCTGTACTGTACTTCAATCAACCATATTTTGACCAATAGAAACAGAATCACTGCAGTGAATACGGAGTAGTAGTAGTAGTAGTACAAAAATATTGTCTTGACAGCAAATTTAATGACATTCTCACTCCTGAGGACAATCAAAGCATATTGATCGAAACGTCGAGAAACTCAACAGTTCTTTTCAGAACTAATATATGTGGTGTACCGCAAACTTTATATCAACATTTGATTTTGTCATGCAAACCTTCAAACAATACATTTAAGTTCTGTCATGTTGTTGGTAGAAATGAGTGGAATACTTGCTAGCATAAAGCCTACATTAAGTAGCGTAGCAAAAATAGCTTTTTTGTAGTGATATCTTTCATCAATCACAATTCTAATTCTAAGAATCATTTGGAAGTAGGTAATGCCATTTAGCCTGAGTAGCATACTTAATACTATCTGTCAATTTTATTTCTTTGAAAAATCTGTTAAGATACGATAAAGAAGGTGAAGAAGAGTTTGATTTTCTAATCCAGATACTGTAGTAAAGAATATTTATTTAAATTTTAAGTTCATTAAAATTGAAGACTGGAGAGGACAATTCTCACTTTTACTGTACTTGTGCGGTTTATAATTTGCAATAATAATAATTTATGAATTTAACTAGTTTTTGTATTTCAGTAAAAGAAACCATTTATTTTTCAATTAAATATTTAGTTTATAATAATCCAGCATCTTGGTATTTTGTTTCTATTCAAATTTAATTAATATTTTGTCCATATCATTGGGTTAACATCTACACTTTTATTCTTTTATTTATTACATTTATAAATCTAAATTTTCTGAGTGAGTAGTATATGATAGTAAACCCTGATTAGAATTATATTCTTTAATACATACCAATGCCTTCATTTATAACACAAGATTAGGTACACTTTTGGCCTACCTCACGCTTAGAATATCATCAAATACTTCAAGAGGGCTTGCTTCACAGTTTGCTCCTTGGTGGGAGACATGCAGGAGGCATAGAATACTTTATTTCCTAGGGCTTGCCTCACAGATTGTACCATAGTAGGAGACATCTAGGAGGGGCAATACTAGCATAACTGCCATTCTTTTTGATTAGTGTATTTCCATACAGGTTAAAGGCTAAATCTCTAAAGAGAGTACTCAACATTGCTACAGCATTTTAAAAAAGTTTTATGTTTTGTTACAAAAGAAAACATACTCGACCGTTCAAATGTCTACAAAATGTGTCACTAAATACTCTGAAGACGTACGTACAATTTGATTTAACTTTATCAATTATAGATTAACTATTGAAGTGGTTTATAAATAGCTAAAGTCTATAAATACAAAATATATGATACATGTTGAAATGAGAAGCAAAAACATCTATGGCTCCTGAACTGATATAGTTACAATACAAGGAATATTAAGAATTAATTACAGCAATCATGTACAAAAGGAATGCGGTAATTAATATGTTAGTATCTAGACTGGGTTCATGATGGTATTTCTTTAACTTTCTTGAAATTGCTCCATCTTCCAAGTTGCTTTCTGAACCCTGAATGACATCAAAGTGTCTGACCGCTGTACAGGATATATCATTAACTCGTTGCGGTGTCCTTTATTGTCAACAAGTAACTCGATATCTTTGATGTACACCGTACAGCCAAGCTCAGTGCAACATAGGGTGTGTGTGAAGAAAGCGTGCCAAGGAGACGACATATACCTTGGCAACACACTTATAAATGTCAATAATTAAAACAAACGTTAAGTGAGTGTGTGTCTACGAAACTTTAATTTCCGGGAACGTACCTAGATACTGTAACTCGGTCATTAATCATTTCTTAACTAGTTTTAATGACATTTTATTTGCAACAGCCAATCGAAAAGCAGAAAATAGTGCTTTTTTCTTATATGTTTTACAAGCTACATTACTACATAATAGAGATTTTGAATGCTACTACAATTTAACACAATAACATTAAATTAAGTTTTTAAACAATTAGTTAAAATAGTTTGTATCTAGTACTGTAAATGGTGTTCAAATATGCAAGGATTGACAAATAAATATTTGTAATAAAAACATGTTTATCAAGAAACCTAGAATGTATCATTTTAGCATTTTTGTGGTTGTACAATACTGTAGCAAAAACTATTAAAGTTCAAGAATTTGGGTTGGAGATTATTTGATACAGATGCTGTTAAATGGTCAAGACAGGTGTTCAGTGATTATTATATCACCAGATAATACCTGCTGCTGTTGCTCAGGTGTTTGAATTCTTGCTGATCATTACTCAACATTTTTTTTAAATATAGTAAAATTGTGACCCACTAGCTTGTGGGACAATACTTTTTAGAATGAATACAGATATGATATTATATTAATATGTCTACAAGGCAAATTGTGATTGTGGATTTGAACATATTATAATTTATAAAAACTGTGACAATATGCATTGTTGTTGTTGTTCTGTCTATAATTCACCTGAGAGTTGATCTGATGATTTTACTTTGCCTCTTATATCTTGTAATATGTATGTATTGTAACTACAATTACATCCTAAAACATCAATTATTATTTGCTTTTTCTCTGTTGCTAATGTAAAATCTCAATTGTTATGTAATAGTTATCTAGACTTAATTAATTCATATGTTTTCGTTAATAACATTTAAAAGTCATAGACTTCATGAGGTATTTCTTACTTTACAGTACTTTTCTCATGAATTCATATTTTAGTTTAATATATACTGACAACATATTGCTTGTAAATAAATACTAAAAATAAAATCACAGAACACAAAAGTTTAAGGTCATTAACCTTAAAAATGTGTCTCCAAAATGAAACTTGATCAGTATATAAGATGAAAGTCATTACCCAGCATTCATCTCACCTGGTCAATACTTGGACCAATACAACTCTTCTTTTATTACCAGAGTTCTGCCAATTTCAATTGGTGACAATAAGTCTCAATGAAAACTGGTAGAGAGAGTACTGAACTGAGGTTTATTTCATGTGCACCAATTTCAATTGGTGACAATCAGTCTCAATGAAAACTGGTAGAAAGGGTACCATAGAGGTTTAGCCTATTTCATGTGTACCGACAGTGTAATGAAGTAGTGAGATTTTGATCCCTTGGGTGCCACCAACTGACTGCTGCAAATGTCTGATCTTTGAGCTTGTACTCAACTTTTAAGAAGTGAGTGGGTTCGGATACCAACATCTACAAAGCCATTTACAATCAGGGTCACTGGTCTACTAAATGTAATTAAAATAATTATCAGGGGTATCTATAGCCATTTAAACATTTCATTGTTATTCTACTTTATAGCAGTGCATTGACATTTATTTTCCTAAAGTTGAATTTTTTACAGCCATGTATCTTGAATGATGCCGAAGAAATAAATAATAATAGTTTATTCTTTAATCGCAACTTAAATAGGCTCTAAATGTACTGAAATGAAATACCAGTAATGATTGATCTGTATTATTAGCGGAGTTTACAAATAAATAAAAGTTAATTGATCATTTAAAGTTGTAATGAATGACTTTTAAAAGTATCGCTAGTAAATGAAACTAAAGCAGCAAGTCACAAACAATAAAAGGCCACATCTTAGAATAGAGAAAAAGAAAACTAGGCTTCGAATTCTGTAACAAATCTGTAGTCTTATCATTAAAATTGATGGTTTCTTAATAGATACATATTAAATCTATTAAAAGGATGATATATTGAAGGCAAAAGCAACCTGCCTATAGGCTAAAAGAGTACCGACACACATACTCACACATTATCAATCATTTAACAACTAGCAAAGATTTATCTTCATTATTCCTATTGTTGGAAGATACATTAATGCTGTAATGCTGTATCACAGTCCTCAAGGTCAGATAATCATGATCAGTACATGCTTATTTAATTATTGTGTGATTAAATCGCAATTACTATTAAAGGTTAATGTAATCATGGAGGTATAAAGATAATGAATTAATTCCTCCATGATGCTGTAACATTAATTCAAGGAATTTTGGTGTGATACATGCCCATGCAGATGTAAGCAAAGAGCACAATCATCTCTTAAGCTCTGTCTACACTATCAAACTAGTTTGACAAAAAAGGGTGATGTGCCCAAATATGGTAGTGATATTCCCAAATATGGTAGTGATATGACATCATCATGTCCATATATGGGCACATCACATTTTTTTGTCACATAGAGTTTGATAGTGTAGACAGAGCTTTAAATTGCTAGACATTTTTAATAAAAAATGATATGGGTGTGGTAAGCCTAGCCTGACTTGGTATTATATCATATGGTACAACAGTAATTTTAAGAGTGTATGGTCATTACTATTTTCAATCAACATACAAAAACACATAAAAAAAACTATGTAAAGACATTTAAAAAACATAAAAATACTGTTTTCATTGTTTTATTTTTGCTGATTCAATAAACCATTAGTGTCATATTTTTATAAGTGAAAACAAGTGTTTTTCTGGTTATTTACTGTTGGCAATTTCATACTTCCGCAACAGAGACAGCAAAGTTGCAACAACAAGTTAAAAGGTCACATTAAACTAAATTGATATAGTATAGTACTTTGGCAAAAATCTCTGGGTGAGAATGGGTTTAATTTTTCAGTCACCAAGCTCTACCAGGTGAAGATAAATTATGGTATGAATGTATAGTATGTCTATTCATTTTTAATTGTCAAATATTATTAAAATTTCAAATGCAGGTTCCTTTACAGAGTTCCAGTGGGACCAATACAGCTTGTGGTTTGATTTTTTCTGGTTGTCTGGTCTGGTTTTGATTATTTAAAAGTTGCTTGTTTTAAACCATATTTAATGTGATTATTATTATTTTAACTTAATAATTTAAAACTGCTTTAAATACTTTATAATCTTGTAAACATCATTTACTTAATGAGTGGTGATAATTGTTATAATAAGCATACTTGGTATATATGTTTTGCAATGTTTTAGAATACAGGAGGGAGGTATCATTTAATTATTTACAGATTGAAAAATAACATGTATTATTTAACATAGACATACATAGATTCTCGTTATTTTATTTGCCGATTGTTGGTCACCTGATACAAAATAAGTACACTATTTTATGCTCGCGTCATTATATTTAATGTGCCGGACAAAAAAGTTTTATTATTTCTACAGAAAATGTTTAAAATGCTCCTCATTTTAAGTGTTTCAAACAAAATATAACGATCAATGAATAAATTTGAAAACAGGTCAGTTGAATATGGAACGGAAATGCTTTTTTACATTAATAAAAAAAAACTCCCCCAAAAAACACAGATATATCTGTTAAGTGGTTTGTTTTCATCACATTTCAAAAACCAATACATGTACTTAATATTGTAAATAAACTACAGAGGGCTCACTTCCAATTAAACAAACAGTCACAACTGCTCACTAAGAAAGATTTAATTGAAACTGAAATATTTATATACTGTTATTCATACTGTTTAGTTTTTTTTACAGAAAACAATGAGTTCATACATAAATGACATTTGCTTTGTACATCAGAAGACAGCAATAAATAATGATGTGTAGACTTACCCCTTCCAGGTCCTCCCCTTCCTCTGCCTCTTCCACCACCTCCACGACCTCTGCCCTTTGAAATTACTTCTTCTTTCACCATGTCAATAACTTCATCAGGAATTCTTAAGTACTTTATTGTACTTCCACGTATATAACATTCTGGCATCCGCCAAAAACGATCGCCATCCTACAAAGAAAAAGTTTTAAGCTGTAATCTCTCTGTGAAACGGAAGAGATTTAACAAATGCAGAAATTAAAATAAAAAGGATTTTGTGCACAAATTTTAAAGAGAATTAAAGTGCTATTATATATATGTTAATATAACACGTACCCTTGATGTACAAATCACTTCCCTTAAATTGATGTTCATCCAATTATCACAGGCCACAAGATGTCCGTTATAAGTCTCTCCATTTTTCAGTTCAACAAGCTAAATAACAAAATTGCATAGTATACAGTAGATTTTTTGTTTATTTTTTGCTCCTACATTTATAAATATTAAATAATGCAAATAATATTATTTACCTAAACTTAACAAAATTTGAAATTGCACAAGAATACCTTTTTCTTTATTTTGGCTTTTATTTATTACCTTGTGAAATTTCAAAATTATGCATAAAATAACATTAAATACAGGGCTTCCTCTTATGCCTAGCTAGGCCTCCTACATTTTGTGTTCAAATTGCGCAATAGGCCTAGCTAGATAGATAAAGGCGATTCGGTACATTTTTGGTGGGATGATTCGTCCCACTTTTGGTCCGAAACGTCTTGCTACCGATAGGCTAGATAGAATAGAGCCTGCCAGGGCCAGGCCAGCAAGGAGGCGGCCTACCCTTCCCGGGCCCAGCAAGTATCACTTACCATAGGATGATTCTGTGCAGTTCTGAGTAGTGACAAAGGAAGCTGCAAACAAAAACAAAAAATGTTTTTATTATTTGAAGTTAACATTACAAAGACTACAACAATTTTATTATTTTTAAGGAACTTACCATGTTGTTTTATTCCCCGCAAAAAAAACCGATCGAACAACGATCTTTTAACGATAATGCTGCCCTCTCACGTTTTTACAACCCAACACAAACAATTGTTTTTAATCAATTTATTATGATAAGACCTACCTTGAGTTAAATTTAAAATAATTTATCTTAGCAACGAAAATGTACTTATAAATATTATTTTAAGTTATTCATTAGTAAAAGTACTTCAATAAGAATATAAAATATTATTAAAAATCTTCAAATAATAGGCAATGTCAAAGGGTAGACATGTGCTCTTGTTTACTTTTTTTAGATAAGTGTCACAATCACAATTTTGTTTATCTGCAACACCAAATTTCATGATTTAAATGTACTCCTTGTTATTATTGTAGGCAGAAATGAATTCCAAACGTGGAGAAGTGCATCTTAGTAAAAAAGATGAATTCACCACATCAAAACACAAGTCAAAAAAGAAATTTAAATCAAGCAAAATTAATTCCAGGGTTAATCAGATTTATTTTGAGAAAGAATTGATGCAAAAATTCAATTCTTCTTTCAATGAACGTAAAGGTTTTCTTCATGGTAGGTCTATTTTTAAAAAGGGTGGTATGAAGAGATTGTCTTCACTCTGCCAAATGGAGTGTTATTATAATGATGATGTAATATCTTTATTAATTTGCATATTTTTGGGTTTATTTTGTAGATGAAACTGACGCCCAGATTCACAGTGATCCATTTACTTGTTGCGTTTTGCCCAATTTTATTGAAAACCATGAATTTACTGAAGATCTTCAGGATGAGCTTCTCAATCTTGATTTTTTAGAGAAGTCTAACGACCTCTATAAATTCCATCAGGTACAGAACAGGATATTTATGTACAATTTACAAATGACAATGTATGCAATGTTTACATTTACTATACTTTTTTTTTGACCTCAAAATGTGTGTGTGTTCGACTGTTCTTACTTTATTGACAAAGTATTGGACCTTTGTGACTTTACTAACTGTTTCATAGCTTTAACAATAATTGTGTTTTTTTAACATTTCTTTTATTATTAAGTGCTGCGGCTATGCTACTGTAGGCTTTGAAAACTCAAAACAATAAAAGAACAATCAAAAAGCAATCACAAATTACTAAATAAAAAACAAAATGATTTAAAAATATTATTAGGGTCAGTACAATGTAGCTTTGCATTATTTTTTAATTACCTTTCAGAGCCAAGCCTTACAAAACCTTTCCAACCCGAACATAACAGCATTGAAGTAAGTTTGATAATAAAAAAAAAAGAAAATTCATTTCTTTACATTTTCAGACTAGAAATGAATCTTAAAAATGAAATATCTCATGCAGAAGTGTTTACAAAGGCAAAGTAACACTAAACTAATCAAATGTCAGGATAATGATATGGAGCTTGTGGGCTAGAGTTTTTTGTTCTTTCATCCTAGTAGGGCAAACATCTGACAAATTACTTAGCTCCCTGACTCAAAGATATTACCATACATTACTTTTATTACAATAGTTTTAGGAAAAAAAAAAACAAATATCCCTATTTATTTATAGGAATCTTTTGTACCAAGATTTCACCAAATGGCTGACGTCGGTAACCAATATCAGTTTTACAGAAACTGTTGACATGACATGTGCCAAATATGAATATACTGGTAAGCAAGATTATCATTGTTAAGCTCTGTCTACACTATCAAACTAGTTTGACAAAATAAGTTTGATGTGCCCAAATGATGCTTGGCTACCACTCCAATGGTCCTTATTTTGCAATTACACATTCATATTTAATATAGATCAAGATTCTAAATACTTTATTGTCTATAACCAGAACTGTATTTTCCCTTTTATTACACCACAGATACTCTACTTTGTCATGACGATGAACTTGAAGGAAGGAGAATAGCATTCATATATTATTTGGTACCACCATGGAATGAGGAAGATGGTGGCTCCTTGGATTTGTTTGATGTTGATGGTATGGAATTCTACCGTCAAAAGTATATTAATCAATAGAATACAGTTAGGTGCATTCTATTCTACATTTATTTTTAAAAAGTATTGTTATTATATACTTATCTAAGCATCACTAAAAAATACATTTTCTATAGTTCACATACAGATTGAAACCTTACATTTGTTCACTTTAAAAATTACCTTTGATCTTTGTTTGATATGCCTCCTTCTAAACTAATTCCTCCCTGGTTTACCCATGGATGACCAGGGTTGATTTTCTGCAGTTCTCAAATATACAACCATGGAAGAATTACTGATTCATCCCTGATACAACTGTGTTTACATTTCATTTATAAGAAGAAGTGTTCATTCATGCAATGGATGACCAGAATATATTTTCTTCATTCTGTATTTTCAACTTATTTTGTATAATTGATATATTATAGATGTTGGACAACCTAGTACTATTGCCAGGTCACTGTTTCCAAAATTCAATAACCTTGTTTTCTTCGAAGTTAATCCAGTTTCGTTCCATCAGGTATGTAGGGATTGCAGAGAGCCATTCAGGATTTGTCATTATACAGTTTAGGACCCAAAAAGAGTCCCTTTAATAGGAGTGTCCCATGAATAGGTGTTGTCTGTAGAATTAAATCATGTATTGACTCATGTTCATTTCTTGGTGTCCCAAATTGTATTTACAAGCATTGTTTATTTTTATCTTAAGAATTTGAATTATCAAATGTTACTACAGTATATAGTGATAGAATTTAATCTTTATTTCAGGTAGCAGAAGTTTTATCAAAGAATAAGTGCCGTCTATCAGTAAGTGGGTGGTTCCATGGGGAGACATTAGCAAGACCACCACCATTTGTGGAACCAAGAAAGATTCGTACATTTCATCAAGAAGTTAAGGTACACAATACAGCATATTCCAGAGACACACCTATTAAGGAAACATTTTATTGTTAAACAAATTGGGTGCAATGTATTTTAACACTTCATCCAACCCCATATGTCCCGAAGATGTCCGCTTAACAAAGAGTATAATGTACTATAATTTTGCCTGGATAATTTGATGTATACCAGTGGCAGATCCAAGATTTTGAAACAAAAGTGGAGTAGGGGAAGGGCCCTGATGATGTCTTATCTTCATTATAATTTTCAAAGTTTAGGGGAGGCTGGGCCTGCTGCCCATATTGAATCTGCCTATGCATACAGTCCATACTCAATTTCATTAGCAAATGGCCATTGTTACAAACAACAATTCTTATATCATAATTATTATACAAATCATAAGTGTGGAACATTTTTTTTCTACAGGAAGAAATGTTTTATGATTGGATTAATCCATTGTATTTGGATTTGGAAAATCAAACCGAAATCATGGATCGTTTTCAGGATGATTCTGAAATTCAACTTGAAGGATTTTTGGCAGTAAGTACATTAAATACATTAGAATAATGATCAATCTTCAATTAAATTTACATAATAAATAATTTATTTTCAAATTGGATTTATAGAAAGATAAATATCAATCTCTTTGTGAAGCACTTTCTAATCAAAAAGTAAAATGGAAAAGAATTGGCCCTGCAAACAAACGGTAAGTCATTTGAGTTTACTGTACCATAGTCACAAGATTGGTACACTCCAAACAGATTCCTCACCTTTTTATGACCATGTACCAATCTTTAAGCTCTGTCTTCACTATCAAACTTTATGTGTCCCTTTATACGGACATTTGGGCATATCACTACCATATTTAGGCACATCTCACTTTTTTGTCAAACTAGTTTGATAGTGTGGACAGAGATTTAGATAAATATAGCTTCATTTGTGTTCCCAGCCAATATGAGATTGCCGAACAAGAGAGTCTGCCTCCTGTAGTCCAAGAATGTCTTTCTGTTATGAAGTCTGAAATGATGTTTTTATTACTTTCCAACTTCACTGCATTGAAGCTTCATGCTCTTGCACCTGATCAAGATAGCAGTGACGATGAAGAAGATCTTAAAGAAGACAAGCAAGATCCAGATGATGATACAGATGATGATACAGATGCTGACGAACCAGAACACAAGGAAATAAAGGCTATTGAGGAGCCAAGTAGTAGTAATGGTGGTAGTAACGAAACAAGCCAAACATGTAATAAGCTTGGTAAAAGTCAAAGTTCAATGAAAACTCAAGGAGAAGCATCTGACAATAAGATAAAAGACAAGACTCCAAGTTGCCATGGTGATGTTAGACGATGGCAACATGGTGATTATACATTACTTCATGACACTGATACAGAAGGATCGGAATTTGCGCTAGACGCTGTTTTGTATTTCAACTGTAAAGGTATTTATAGAACAGTTTTTATATTAATGTTGATGTATTTTATTCAGATTCAGTTAACATTTTGGTCAATCTAGATCTTCCCGATTGTTTGAATAATTCAAACGTTAAACACATTGGGTGGATTGCAATAAAGGTCTTAAGCCTAGGTCTTTATATTGCAATCCGCCCCTGGTTTCCACATCTATTTAAATCTACCTATAGTATATAGTATATAGTATAAGGTGGGTTTTGTAGATTGGGACCCACAGTGATATGAGTGGATGTTGGCAATGATATATAAAAGTTAATGATTATTTTTAATTTCACAGATTGGGATAATGAATATGGTGGCTTTACATCATACCTTGCTAAAGGTGAAGACGAAGAGGTAAATGTTTTATTATATTTTAATTGTACTTCACTTTCAGAGAATTACATAAAGTAATGGCTCTAAGAATCTACAAGGGCTATGATTTTATAGTTTTGTTTACGACTCCTTAAGCACACACATTGACTAGTGTGTCATTGGATAGCTCATTGCTACAACACATATTTCATCTATTGGACACTCTCATAGTACAAGATTTGATAATGATTATAATTTAGTGTTACCTCAAGCTCGTATTTCTTTAGGGAAGTTTAGGATTAGTTTTGATGAAAATTTATGGAATAACATTTCAGTTGAAATTCGTAGTATTATTTATCGGAAATCGTTTATAAATCAAGTTAAAAAAAGTTTATTTGATGAATATATTGAATAATGTACGTTTTAGGTTTTTTCTTTTCAATTCCACCTGTATTTAAAAAAAATTATATTTGTAAAGGAGGTTAAACTCGATTAGAGAAATCTACTTTTTTAACCTCCCATTGCCATGCTGTAATTGGTTTTAAAATATATATTTACATTTTTTTTTTGTGGCAATAAAAGTTGAATATATATATTAGACAGTCGTACAGTAGTTCTATGTACTTGTAGGGATTAACACACAAAAATAAGATTTGTAGATGCTTTCCATAATAATATTCATTATTTATATGTTTTCTTTTCAATATAGTTGTTGAGTGTCACACCAAAAGAAAACTGCCTAAGTTTGGTTTATCGTGATAAAGATACCTTACGTTTTGTCAAGCATATTAATCATAAAGTAACTGAAGTGGCAGATGGTGCTACCAGCTTTCATGACATTGCATTTGTTTACTATGAATAAGGTTTAATGGAGTGTTTTAATTCTGCTGGTTGTATTCTGGGTAATACAGTGATAGTCACTGCGGCTTAGCGGATCCTCTGTTCACATTTTGGCTCAGTCTCAAGATTTTTTAGATGACCTAATCCTGATAAGAGACTCGGCTGTTTTAGAACGCATGGGTGTCCCACCCTGTAATTAGCGAATTGTGTATTTTTATTGTGCATTACAATATTATTTACACAAATCACCTATTTTTTGTATATCCCAAAATATCTGATTTGACAATACACTAATATACTTAATATGATAAAATGTAAGACTGAGTAATGTTACTATTATATCAGCATTTTTATTAAAATTTCTATATATTATACTGTACATAATTTGTGTTAATCTTTTTAAAAAATATATAATTTAATGAGGCATTATTTGAACACAGCGACTATTAATGCATTATTTTATATATACAATGAAAAATACAAGATTTCTGTAAAGAAATAAAATATTAAGAATCTCATTGAGAGATAATAATTAGTTTGTTTATAAAGCAATTATTAATAAATTACAATTTTTGATTAAGTAGTGGAAAACAATTCAAAAGCACCATATAATTAAAACTGCCACACAATGTATAAAGTCAACTCTAATGAAATGTACTCTAATGTTCTTTAAAATAAGAATGTTCTTGTGGACGCAAATTCATAAAATGTTTCAGGCCCATATTTCAAAACCTGGATCCTTAAAGACCATGGGCCAGAAAAAGGGTATCTAGATTTGGAATTACTGTTTGCCTTTCTTGTATACATATGTATTAAAAGTAAAATAACAATTGAAATCAGGTAACATGGTAAAAAGTAAACATTTTTAATGTTAGTATGTTATTGTTAGTAAAAGTTAAATATATTTTAGTATACAAATAATATATTGAATCTTAAATAAAAATCTACTTTTGTAAATAACTACATTGATATAATTATATAACAAATTTATGCAAAAACAAATGACATGTAAAAACAAAAAAACTAAAATTATAAATCAAACTAATAGTATAGTACATGCAAATAATATTTTTTAATAACCTACAAAATAATTTTTTTAAAGCTAAATATGATATAAAATATTGAAAAATTATTATACTTAAGTAAATAATGAGTATATAAAAATTATAAAATTTATTAAAGGTTATTGGACGACCTTAAAAATATTACATTGATAATACTTAAACCAATATTTATTAATATAGCACACATAATAAACAAACAAAATCAAATATACCGGTAAAAAAGATCTTAATATATATATATAAAAAAAACATAAATCCAAAGGCAAAATACTGAAAAAATGACAATGCTGTGGGTATCAGTGTCTGGATCTCAATGGAGATACAAAAAAAAGCGCGAAAAGCTAAATCCAAACGATAAAGTAAAACAGCCAGAAAAGTTAGCAGAGCTTTCGGGTAACACTAGCCCTTCATCAGTGCAAGATATAAAAAAAAACATAATATATAATAATCTAATAAATAATAATATATAATACATAAACACAATTTTTCAAAAAGAATAATTGTTCAATAGCGATATGTTTGCATTGATTTTGTTTTAAATCTTAGTTTTTAAAAAAGTACAAATAATCAAATCTTGTTGTATTTGAACATTTCAAATCCAATCATTTCTTTCACTGCATATGAATTCATTATCAGCATTTTAAAATCCTAAATACTTTGCATAAATTTAGTTCTTTAAAACAAATTAAAGAACATTGAACTTATTTAAATAAAATGTATTGCTCTACTTAGATCTAATTTCTTACCATGTATATAAAAATTGATATTGGACCATTGGTAAAGCAGCAAATTAATACTATTTGGTAATTGGTTCCCAAACACAACATTTTTATGGAATGATCCTATAATAGTACATATTTTGTTAAATATGCATTGTCCCCAAAAACGTAAATCAAACTTAAAACTTTGGCCATTTTGTAGTTTTAATAAAGTTTAAAATTACTTAATGATTCGCTATTAAAGAAACAGTCAAATTTAACCAGTAACCCATTCACAATGGGCTTACGTTTGACTATTTTTGCATTTAAATTTAAATCCAGTTTTATCAGATACATTTTTTTTTTTCAAAATCCAATTATTTGGCCATTACAAACAATATTTAAAAATTATTTTTTCAGGGCAATACAATATATCATTAATATACTGTATAATCATGTTTATAGTTTCACCCAACTGCTTCAAACACAGCAAGAAAGGCAAACCCAATAACGGTAAACAACACCTTCCAAAGGCCATCTCGTTCATTTTCAAATTCATGGTTTAATATTTCAAAAAATGTAACATAGATAAAAATGCCTGCAGCAAAAGCCTGGAGGATGGCTGAAGACACCTGCGCTACGATTCCTTGAGCCGAACTCACTCCAACTCCAAGCATTATTCCAAACGGTATCATCACAGAGAATATTACTCCGTATAAAATAAAAGTTTTTTTAGTAGCATGCGATTTCAACAAACTAGCACCTAGAGCGAATGCTGCTAACGACTCATGAGCTATCATAGCAATGAGAAGATACCAGACCATTCTGGCTTCATTTTGTAACCCAAGAGCCATTCCTTCAAAAACGGAGTGTATTGATAAAGCAAATAAAAGAACTAAAGATCGTAGGCTGTTTATTTGACCACCACCACCTAGATGACTATGTCCACTATGATCATGGTCGTGATGATTCCGTGAGCTGCCATTTTGAAGCATTGTCAATCTATCGGTTTCAGTACTAAATAGTTCATCTTCGCTTGAATGTTCTAGTCCACTACTTTCATTTAAAGGCGTTTCCTTTTTCATCATTTCGATGTCATTCGTTGCCGATTTTTTCTTCATTGTACATGCCGTCACACATTTTTCAAAAATCAGAATTAGAAAGAAACCAATTATAACTAGCAATTCACAAACAGGATAATCATGATTAATGTGTCTTTCTTTAATAATTTGTTGTACTTGTGTCTGTGCAGCTGGAAATAAGCCTAGGAAACAGGTTGCAAGGAATACACCACCAGCCAAGCAGTTACAGAAACTTAGAATTCTACCTTTGGTACTTTGTTGAACGGGTCCAGATCTGGTTCTGCTCTTGGATCGGAAAAGGAGTATTGGAGATAAGGCACCTAGAAGTGTGGAAGCAAAAACCAGTCCCATTGATACAACTTTTAACGTCATCAAATCTGCCATGTTTGGTGTGGTGGTATTTACAATCGGCTGGAAGATCTGGGAAGTAGAAGAATGCTGAGCTGTTGTGTAAGAGGACGACATCACCAATTTTGTCTTCTGACTGTTGTTTATTGAAGCTTCTTTTTAAATGATCATACTTGTAAGCTGTTATTCAAATCTATGAATGCCAATAAAAAAAAATTAGAAAATAGCTAATATAATATTGTTTGTGTGGAAGATAGTAATATTTATGTTTGTGTATAAACCTAGCCAACGCGATATTACAGGATTTTTTATTAATACTGTAGTAGTGTATTATGAAATACAACATTTCAAATTGCACAAATAAATACTTCTGTACAATTTGTTCAATTTCAAATTGAAGAGCTAAATTAAAATTGTAATTTTAAAAAAGCCTACTACCTCAGCAACATCGATTCGATCCTAGGCTAGGCCCTTATCTTATGTCTATGAGGCTAGCTGCGCCTATAACCCGCTTATTATTACTAGCTAGGCCTCTAGGCTACAGACCTCCTAGCTTGGCCTACTTTAACTAGCCCTACCTACTACTAGGCTATAATACACACACAGTGCCTACTAGCCTACTGCACTCTACCTAGGCCTACTGCCTCGACGCTCGTATACCTCTATCTAGCCTATTTTATAGGTCTGGTTAACATAATTCATACACCTAACGTGTTCACCTTATGCAATCAACAAATATCTTGACCTGTATATATGAAATTTATTATTAAAAATAATGGAGTTGACGTAGCAGCAGCCTCCACGAAACCACTTTGACGAAACCAAAACAAGTAATCTAACTAGCATAGCGCCCTCAGTTTTGGCAGGACCACCACAGCGCGCGTAGCAATCAAAGATTTGAGGTATAATAATTATTAATAATAAATTTATTGACAAACACTTTTGGATCAGTGGCAACACACTCAATAGTGGTGCCGTCAATTTATAAATTTTGATAAATTAATAAATTTAGAAAAGGTCCACTTGTTTAGGCCTGACATTTACAACCCTCTCTTTCAAAATGAAAGAAAAACAATATTCATTATTTTCCATTCAAAAAAAAAAATTTCCGTAGAGGTTCGAAATCTACTAGAGCTGAGAGCACTCAAACCTGAGCATTACCCGTTACGTCACAAAGCAGTACATGGCTGAACAGCTGATAATAGTCTATTTATACATATTACGTAATTCATCATTACATCATAAATATCATATTAACCTTGTTAAAACCAAAATGATCAGTTAGCTCAGTCGCCTCAGCGTCGTGTTGACAACATGTATGTCGTGGGTTCGATTCCCACGCTGGTCGGTGGAATAGAGTTAAAGGTATGCGACCAACTGTGTTTGGGGTTCACAGAACTATACGTCCCTCTTTCCACCACACATCATGATCAGATTTAGTGACTTTATTTCAATTTTATATCACTGTGCTCCACTGGGGCCATATTGGGTCCACTTGAGCACAGCACATTAACATACGAAACGATATTAAAATTGAGTGACTTTAATTCTATTTTATATCACTGTGCTCCACTGACGCCAAATTGGGTTCACTTGAGCACAGTGTATTAACGTACGAAACGATATTAAAGTAGTGACTTATTTCTATTTTATATCACTGTGCTCCACTGGCGCCAAATTGGGTCCACTTGAGCAGTTACCGTAGTACTATTTCGTATACAAAAAATACTAGATTATCAAGAAATTATTCTTTACTTTGTGATAACAACAATGAATTTAATTTTATAAAAACTTCACTGTGCTTTAACAAGAATATGTGTTTATAGGTTTATGTGGTCTTAATGTATAATGTTAGATTATTATTTTTTATATTAAATAATGTTTTTGAACACATTTGTGGCCGCCATCTTTTTGGTTCCCCTCCTTGTTTGGAATCACTTTTCAGTCTGGAGTACGCCCTCTAGCCTTCGGCTAATTACAACTCTCTGGTAGCGATACCCTTCACTGATAAAAACATTGGGAGAACATTCGTGTGGTGACGATATAGAGGGTGCTTTATAAAGAAACCTTAACACAGTAGTTTTACCATGGTTATACAAAAGTACGATACTATTTTGGAGGCGTGTTTAGAATTTTATATATCAGCCAACTAAGAAAATGATACTATATAGGCCTAGTACAGACTTGTAATGTCCCAAAAATGTATTGTTAACTACGGTAATAATATACTCAATATTATATTATAATTATTATATTAGAATAAATTATTATTAGAACTTGGGAGGAGAATCTTGAGGGGAGATCGTGACTTTAAATTTTTTTGTCACATAAAGTTTGATAGTGTATACAGGGCAGAAATAAATCATGACTTTATTCGTCGTTTGTTTGTGCTGTTTTAGTCAATTTTTTATATGAATAGCATTAATAAATAGGTCTCACTACCAAATGTAGATATTTGTGTAATGAAGTACGTGAGCTTCAGATGGCAATTACGTTTACCTTGCTCACTTTAAAGAATAAGAGGAAAATTATTTTTGAATTAAGTAGCATTGTGCGCTTATTGAAGGCAATATTGGACAAAGGGCACACATCAAGAACTTTAAACTGCACGGCGCGTCGTAGTGTTTCTGTTGTTGCGGATTTTGATGATTATTTAGTGACGTATCCAGAGCGTCCATTAATAAGTTTGATCAGGGAAGAGTGGTGATGTATGATGCGTGGAAATAATGACTATGCCTAATTAGTAATAACTGAAATCAGTTTGCCATTAAAATAACAGTAGGAATAATGGGTCATTGTTTATACATTACATAGATTAGTACAATATACACTATATACATCCTTTTTTGTCGTTCTCTTGGTTAATAGCTATTATCACCCATACTATCCCCGCATGCCTCAAATGTATATAAGTTAATGTAAAATAGTGACAATCTCTATCCATGCCTCGATAGGACTACACCAGGCACTTAAATAAATTTAACACACTGCATTAAAATCAAGTTAACTTTTGTAACACACTATGACCTTCCTACGAAATCATTCATCTTTGTTGCATTTTCAAACCATTCATTCAATAATAATGAGTAAAGATTTCATTTCTTTTTAAAAATTGAGCCATCGAAATCCTAACAATTCAACATTTCATTTGAAAATGTGTCTTATCAATGTGAAATTATTGCTATTTAAACATTATTCTCCAATTTGATAATATGATTAGTACTACTAATTACTTATTAGTATTACTAGTAATATTGATTAGTCTAATTATTAGATCAGATTTTAAAGTTATCTATACTTTATTTAACTATGTTCCAAATGTTAATGTAAAGGAAAGTAAGCAGAAAGTAAATAGGAGTTGAGACATTGATCGCACATTGGCACGCGATGAAGGTAGAGCTGAAGCCATGTTTCCAACTTGAGGACAGATTCTTTTTTCTACAGAAACAAAGATTGAGAAAATTAATTTATTATTATACATTATAGACAGTCGGTAATATAGTCACATGAGGTGTATTGTGTATTAGTTCTACATGCATAGAATATGTTTGTTCGTTTCCACTGCGACATCACCGACCTTGTGCTTCCACATTGTGTATATTATTGATTAGACCAGGGAAGTACTATTGCACTATTAATTGTTACTGGGTTGTTTATAAATATATAAACATATAAAATGACCCCATTGGAAATAAGTTCCACATCGGGACTTTCATGGGCTATCCTGCATCTCTGTATTTGTCTTTTTAAATGTAAATTGTATAATATGTATATATATCTTGTTTCATAAACTGTGTATGTTTATAATGCGATGCTAATAAATAAATCAAAATCAAATCAGACACTACCTGGTGTTAGCGATGTCTCTTTTGAAGTTTCTTCTACCAATAACTCTACAAGATAAGTAATAAATGATCACAATACAACTTTTTGACAATGGTATATTATTATTCCCGACACTAGGAAATTCAGAATATATGTGAATGGTGGTCTCTATTATTTGATATTTATTATATCGTTTAGGATGATCAAGCAGCCTGGATGTTCACCAACAAGTTGACATTTCTGTTAATAAAAAAAATACTATTTCGATACATGGCCAATTTACTCGATGATAAATTATTCCAATATCACACGATTGAATACCAATTGGCCTATTTTCAAAAAGTGGCCTCTACACGTGAACTTAGCCTACCTGTCGTTATGAAATATATCGGAGTTGATTCGTCACTCTCTCCAAAATCGTTGGTAGAAGTAACAGTAGCTTTATAGCTCCAATCAGGGTGAAGATTCTCAATGTAATATTCGTAAACAGATGATTTCGTAGGAATAGCATCTTTACTTATATATTTTATGACTTGTTGACCTTCCTTTTATAAACAATTGAAATAATATACACTGTTATTTATGTTATATACGTTTTAAAAGCACAAGCATAATTAGGCATATTCAAACAATATATTTCAATGATTGAATGTGTATTTATACTTTTACTTGAAGTTGAACATGTTGTATCTTTCAGTTGGAAATTACCAGTAGGCCTAAACACCAAAACACGACAATTCATTAATATCTAATACAAACTTACCCCTGTTTGCCAAACATATTGATATTTGATAATGAATCCATTTATTGGAATAATATTTCGATGACTTTCTTCCACCCTTTTCGACGCTTTCCATCGCAACAAGTAACGAGTAGGCCACGAACTGATGACAGAGGAAACTATTGTAGGCGTCGTTGGCGTTCCTTATTACAATGAATGCAAAAGAAAAAATGTTAGCAAATAGAACTGATTTGATAATATTGTCTTCAGAAATCATTTATCTTCAACGTGTAAAAGTATAGTACAAGATGAGAAATGCAAGGAAGCGAATCTGTTCTTCCTCATTCAGAAAGTATTGATTAAAATAAAATTGGAACACAATGTTAATATTAAATGCTGCATTGTTCCTGTTTCATTGTTTCAATCTGTGACCACTGGATAATTACAATAGTCAACCGTCATCCAAATAGAAGAGGACTTATTACAAACAATAACAGCCTTTCTTAAACTAAAGTTTTCTTAAGCATCCTAGAGATGACCCGACGTTCCTTTACACTTACCGGTTAGCACAATGTTCGCATCTGTATACCCAACATCATTGGTTACCCTGCATGTGAAGTTTCCATAATGCTTTGCTTCTATTTTGGATATACACAGCCTAAAAAGGATCCAATACAATATATTTACATTTACATAGAAGACTTCTATACTCAGTCCAAATAGCACACATTCAATTGTCAATTTTGCATAAGTTTATGCAATGTTGAGTTAGAAGATTCAACATGGCGAACAATGCATTTCTTTTCCTGCGTACAAAACGTAAAGAGGAAATAGAATATTCTGTGTCGAACAGAGGCTTTCTGATGTTCCCTCTATAAAGCAAAAGCTTGCCTGTGATGTAGGCCTATTGTAGTTGTATCTGTTTTGATTTTCTGAATTTTAGTTCCAAAATTGTGCACCTCCCCAATGCCCAACTAGCCTCTGTAGTCTGACGATATTTTGTATTAATTGTGTAAAGCACAGCGGAGCTTATAGAATCTAGGATGTGCATGTACGTCTTCTTTTGAGACGCCAGTGGATTTAGAGTTGTGTACTAGATGTGATTACCTTGTTCGCTTATCGTCACCAGTTATCGAAATACCTGGTTGACGATTTGAAAGCACCGTTGTGTTCTGAAACCATGTAACTGCATCAGGTACGGGAAAAGCGTCGATACAACAGGCCATGCAAACATATCTCCCAATACCACTACGATAGAGCTGTCGGCTAGGTTTTATTCGCGGCTTATCTGTGGCAGTAACAATACTAGTTTAGTTTATCTAATTCATTATTTCATCTATACGGTTTTAATGAATATTACGAAGGTTTCTACAATGAGTGTGATATTCTTAAAATTGTTATTGAAACCAGGCCATACTAATACTAATACATTATTGCCACCAATATAGAGTACAAATACATCCCTAATTAGAATACAAATGATAAATACCGGTACTACTAGACAAATATAGATGTCCACATAATCTAGAAGAGTAGTTATTCGAGACACTTAACACGTACATTTGATTATAAGTTTGACAATCTGCCTGTCACCTTCGGCGTCGTTTAGGTGGTTAGCTGCTGTACATACATAATCACCCGTGTCCTCTACTTTTACGTTCCAAATTCGTGCTACACCTTGACCACAGTCTTTGAATCGTGTATCATTGAGTTCTTTTTGTAGGTTTGTCCGATGCCAAGTGACTGTCGGTGATGGCTTACCGTCTGCTATACAGAACAACACTACGTCTCTTGACTCTTTGAAATACCTAGCGTTTGGATCCTTTGAACCAAGAGTGCGAGTATTCATCGGTTCAATTTGAATAATTTTTCCAGGAGCTGAAAATACAAGAGCAGTTTCAAACTCGTTTTATATTAAAACTTTGCTATTGTTGAATACTATGCTAAGAAATACTTATCATCCACCATCACACTATACAGCTGATATCATGTCTAGCGACAATAAGCAGCTTGCACTATCGCGTTTTCTGACAGCAAACTTCATCCCATTGGATATTCTTTACCTCTTTTACCATGGATTAATGAATGAATATTCATTAATCCATGGGTTACTAACTCAATTTCGTAATTAACCGGGACTTTCTGGTTATTACTAAAACACTAATTGTAATTGTTTTTTCTGATTATGTCAGTATACACTTAAATAATATTTGTTATGGTATATATTGCTAGGAAACGTCTTACCTAAAACATCAACGGTAATCGTGCTTCTCTGTCGCTGGTCAATATAACATGTATAGTTTCCAGCATCCTGTACCGTAATAGATCGTAGAATCAAATTGTTAACACCATTTGCAATGTCATATTCCAAGTGAATGTCTCGCTGTGTTGATATTAGCTCATTATCAAACGTCAGCACTAGAATATTATACAGATATTGACTGCTTAGAGGTTAAATATAAGATTTGACATCCCCGAGGGAATGATATTATGTTCGAGGGAATATATATTTCCCGAAGCGCCAGCTGAGGGAAATATATATTCCCCGAGAACATAATATCATTCCCAAGGGGATGTCAAATCTTATATTTAACCGATATAAAAGGCAATATCTGTTATATTATATAGCCAAGAACAAGTCTGCTGGTGAAGCTAGGCTAGGCCTCCTATTCTATAGTATTTGTATTGTATGTAAACAAGCCTCCTGCCTAGACACCTTACCTTGCGAAGAATAATATACAGATAATTACTAATTAATGATTCCTTGGCAATAAAATATTCACTTAGGCCTAGGTCGTTTAAATTAACAGAAGAATTTCCATCAATAAGCCTATTAATAATAATATTATAATCAGGTAGGCCGAATAAACAATTCATCGTCTTCTCTTCGAGAAGCCGAATCACCGGATGTTCAGCGCGTACTAGTTACTAGGTTACTACCGTGAGTATTGACCAATCACAAACGGTGTTTCATCACATTTAGGGAGGACTAATAACAAATGAGGGCGCTATGTATGCATAGTTTAAATAGTTTAGATGAATAATTTCTTGAAGCAACTTCCGTGGCGCAACGGCGGAAGCGTTGTCTTGCGATGGAGTGACAATTCCCACCCGAGTTCAAATCCAGTAGATGACTTTTGTTTATTTATCGGCGACTGTGTACACAGTCAATATCATCGAACTCGAGAATGTATAGGATTAATGACAGGGGACACGATAATTACGCGAAAATTACTCAGTCAATATCATCGTTCTCGAGGATATATACGATTTACGATCCTCGAAGCGACAGTCATGTGACGCAGTTTCAACCAATCACGTTCACGTATTTACATAGGCTATGTAATATAATAAGATAATGCATTGAGTTTCTACTGATTAATCTCTAGCTACCTTATAGTCCAAGAGCATTAGGGTTTGACCCGGAAATTTCTGGTAACAAGCTAATTTTTTCAGGAAAGGTCGAGAACTATGATTGGAACATCATACTAAAAGTCCTGAAAAATCCTCCTTGTGCTCTCCGAGAAATCCAAGATGGCGTCAAAAATGGCTGCCATTTTAAATTGGTCTATAACTTTGTAACCGCTTGTCGTAGAGTATCGATTTTGGTGTCAAATAGTTCACAATATATACATTCCTATTTGCTCTAACAGAAAATGTTGTCAAAAAATGGCCGCTACTACAGTTTCTGGCAGTTTGACCTTTGACCTGGTCTTATCATATCTCGGTAATGGCTTGTCATAGAGAATTCAGATTAGGCCCAAATTGTTCAGAACATGCATATTTTTATTTGGTGTAATGAAATGTTTTATCCCAAAATGACCGAAAGTGAGGTTATTGACCTCTTATTGACCTATTCATATATCTTTACCGTATCTCAAGAAATATTTGTCGTAGAGCATTACTTTTGGTGTCATATTGTTTGGAACATATACATTTCTATTTAGTCTAATACAACAGTTTGCCCTCAAATGCTTGGAAGTAAGTTAATTTATTGAAAACTTAAAAAATCAAAGAGCTACATAGGCAGAGGATATGAATACTGTAGAAAAAATCTAAATCAAAGTTTTAACTCTGCCTTAAAACATGTTTTGGGCATAGCACATCATCAGGTAAAGTTACAAAAAGAAAATATCAAGTCAATAACTTACAAAGAATAACTGTCATTGGCTAATCAAAGTTGGTTAAGTAAACAAAAAAATGGGTTATTCCGCAACATTTTATTGGGTAGTTGAAGAGGTGTTTTGTTATTTTTAACAATAACCTTGAGGGTAAATTTTACTGTAATAAGGGTATGAACTATACAAGAAAAAACCAAAATAATCATTTATTTAACTTCGATAGAACAAAGAATATCATGGGACACGTTAATTGAAATTCTCATACTAGTTATGGTTGAAAAGTTATTGCTACAAAATGTCACCTATATGTAGATGTCATAGAATACATTTTAAATGCGTTATTCGTCTGTAACTCGCATTACAGTACATACGCGAATTAGTGCTTTTGTTGAAATCACGTCGTTATTTTTATTATTTATTATAGAAATTATGATAATTATTTTTGTTCAGAAAAGTAGAAATTTTATGTAATTTAGGAAATTTATAGACTTTATGATATTGTGAGTGTGAGAATGAAATGTTCAGGTCATATACATTTCGCATGGAAATGCTCAATTGGCAGGGAACACTATGTACATGGCATATATTATACTCCGGATTGTCAAAAACTTAATGTTAAAGACCATTTTATTTGTAAAAATAATGCATTTTGAAACATGAAACCAGGTCATTCCTTGTTTTAAAAGAGAATGCACTATTGAATGTTCTCTAACGTCATAACGTCATAACTTTTGGGCAAACATGCAACAACACCCATACAGATGAACATGATGATAATGATGTGAAAGAAGCAACAAACACCAAGATGTTGAAGATGCAACATCAGATGATGAATGACTGTAACAGAATGCTGCTGATCAATGTTCAAGTGATTTAAAGACCCTTATTTTGCATATTTTCAATATTTAATAAATCATATATAGGGCATATGGCGATACTTTTTTCATCTTTAAACTAGTTAAATATGTAACTGGGGGACTAGCTCAAATGGTAGAGCTCTCACTTAGCATGTGAGAGGTACCGGTATCATTGCCCGGGTATTCCAATCTATTTTTCATAGATTTCAGCAAGGACCAAATAAAATCTGAATCTGGAAAAGAAAGTCTATGCATGCCGAGTAAAGAGCGTTTGACGTGAAATACCTAGGGTATATTCTCTTTTTATCATAAATAAGCCATACAACGAACATTTAAAGCAAGGAATGTTTCAAAATGCATTATTTTTACAAAGTCAACAAGGCCATATACATGGCTGCAGTCGCGTGCGTAAATTTGAGTTATTGTTTACTGACCGACCGACCGACCGACCAACTGTCCGAAATTGCTGAAAATGTTTAAAAATGTTCACATTTTTAAAAACATTTCTTCCAAGTATTAAATAATATCCAGTTTCAAAATAACGACAAAATATGAATATGAGTTAGTGTTTACCAACTGACCGAATAACCGAAATTGCTGAAAATGTAAAAAAATTTGTAAAAACATTTATATTTGCCTCCAAGTATTAATATCCAGTGTCAAAATAACGAGAAAATATGAATGTGAGTTAGTGTTTACCGACTGACCAACCGACCGAAATTGCTGAAAAGGTTAAAAAATGTTGAATAATGTTTAAAAACATTTATATTTGCCTACAAGTATTAATATCCAGTGTCAAAATAACGACAAAATATGAGTGATATGAGTTAGTGTTTACCGACCGACATAGTGAGCAATAGAGTCGCGTTTGCACGCAACTCAAAATTGCATATAAATGGTCGGATATGTGCTGTGTACATAGGTATTTGCCAATTGTCTTTTGTTTACTTAACCAACTTTGATTAGCTACTGACAGTTATTCTTTGTAATTTATTGACTTTATATTTTCTTTTTGTAACAATTCACTTTACCTGATGATGTGCTATGCCCAAAACATGTTTTAAGGCAGAGTTAAAACTTTGATTTAGATTTTTTCTACAGTATTCATATCCTCTGCCTATGTAGCTCTTTGATTTTTTAAGTTTTCAATAAATTAACTTACTTCCGAGCATTTGAGGGCAAACTGTTGTATTAGACTAAATAGAAATGTATATGTTCCAAACAATATGACACCAAAAGTAATGCTCTACGACAAATATTTCTTGAGATACGGTAAAGAGATATGAATAGATCAATAAGAGGTCAATAACCTCACTTCTGGTCATTTTGGGATAAAACATTTCATTACACCAAATAAAAATATGCATGTTCTGAACAATTTGGGCCTAATCTGAATTCTCTATGACAAGCCATTACCGAGATATGATAAGACCAGGTCAAAGGTCAAACTGCCAGAAACTGTAGTAGTGGCCATTTTTTGACAAAACTTTCTGTTAGAGCAAATAGGAATGTATATATTGTGAACTATTTGACACCAAAATCGATACTCTACGACAAGCGGTTACAAAGTTATAGACCAATTTAAAATGGCAGCCATTTTTGACGCCATCTTGGATTTCTCGGAGAGCACAAGGAGGATTTTTCAGGACTTTTAGTATGATGTTCCAATCATAGTTCTCGACCTTTCCTGAAAAAATTAGCTTGTTACCAGAAATTTCCGGGTCTGCCTATACTTATGAACTAATGCTCTTGGACTATTAGAAACACATTTGAATACAAATGTAATAACAAGAAAGAAAAAAATGAAATGAAAGTAGTAGATAATGAGAATTGAAGATAAAGAAGTATTATAATGATTTTAACTCATTCTGATTGGATGTTGAGTAAAAGTTATAACGACGATAGGATGTGGAAATATTGTGAAAAATGGCGTTAAAACATAATCAAAATAATGGAAAAGTAAAAGAAGTACACGTACATTCAACGTTGTTATGAAACCATGTTGAAGCAAAATTTCCAGAAGTTCCAGTAGGCATCTTACAATATAAAATAGCACTTTCACCTGTTGGCACTGTGATTTTCATAGGAGGACAACTTGAGTCCTGGCAATCTTTGGAGAAAACTATAGTGAAATTAAAAAATATGATATTAAAGATTAAGATAATTCTAAAAGTAAAATAAGCTTACAAAATGGGGAGGTAGGCCTACTGTTGTACAAAAAAGTAATAGTTATTGACTTTTTTAATTCCCAATGTATTGCTATCGTGCATTATATTTGATTATTTTCAATTTTGATATTTTAAAATTTCAAAAAGTAAGCATAGATTTGATACTAAAACAAATTTGATGATTTGTAAACCGACCTTTTAGAGTGGTCTCCAACGGTGTAGCTAAACTTGTATTTGGCATTTCTGCACAAGAAAGGAATGCACACAATGAATTATAAATGGGCTATGTCACCATAGTTCTGAATGGTAGTAGGTACAATTCATGAATGCAGAGATACCAAACATAGAAACTTGAAACAACTGTGAAAAGGGATTGTATGCTCTTTAGGCTGTGTGGTCTCTTGATACTTAACCGTGAAAATCGTTGGTGCATAATCTAGCCTAGACTCCGTATAGTATTTATATGAAATCTAATTTACAGAGTTTGATACCTGTTGATGTTCTAATCGTGGATTCATAGAGCTCTAATCTGGAATTGATCTTCTCTTGTTTATACGCTTCTAATTGTTCGGTCAGCTCGAGACATCGTGTTTTTAGTGCTTTGTCATCTCCATCAGTGGCTACAGCTGCTTTAGAACATTTATCACTAACAGTGTACGAATTTGAACCCTGAGTTAGTTCTGTCAGAGCAATAGCTTCTACTGCTAAAATATAAAACAATAAACAATATTCAAGTAATGATACGGATTTCGATTCGATTTTGCTAAAATTAATTTCATGGCGACATATTATGTCTCAATCCGTGACGTATAACCGGTATTCCCTGATCTTTACAGATTTTAATTGACTTGAAATTGATCATCTATTTTTTAGTTTATTGATACTAATTCAAATCAAGAAAATTGGGGTTTCTTTGTTCGCCAAATTTGTGTTCCTTAAGTTTGTTAAATTTAGTGAAGTTGAAATAATAACTCTGAAAAGCCTTGAAAAACAAAATAATTTATATACATCATAAAGAAATGGGCTTATGACTCTTTAATGTCGTTATGGCAGATCTAAACTTGTGTTTAATATTGTCGATCAGCACGTCAATACCGGCTCTGATTAGTTCCCGATCATTAACTATGCTCCTCAAAGTCGAACTAAGCGTCAACCAACAAGTAAATTGAGAATATAAAAAAAGTAAGCGTATCCGTGACGTAGTGATTGCAATGAGTATCCAACTGACTGAAACCGTCAAGTGTCAATCATTTCTTCTTTCTATGTTGACATTTTTCACAATTTGTTAAGACCAAAACCGGAATATAATAATAGTAATAGGACTACTTGAAATCTTTATGGGTTTTTTGGTATTCGTTAATAGTGGCCATTGCTTAAAGATGTATTGTCCCAACACAAAAAAATGAAGGTCAAAATATTCTAAATTTGAATTGGCCATATCAAAGTAATATTAAAGTTACTTACTTTAAGTCGAAAATTCGAGCCAAAAACAACAAGTTTACGTAATTAACAGGTAAATTAATTTGATTACATTTCGTCTGGAAAATCGTCGCGAGTGAAAGTAAACAAAGATTTCAAACCACGAGTATGCATTATGCATGATGCTAATTAGGATTGTTTACAACTCGTCACAGTTGAGAAGGTGTTCTCACACAGATCGCGAGGAAGTTTTATGATTATGTATACAGAGTAGCCAAACAAGCGCGTTGCATTATGAGATATGTTTTGATTGAAAACTTTGACTGGAAGTCAAAGTAATTTTTTAAACAAAAAAACGTCTGTGTTTCAGTTAAATGATTTTTTTTTCGACTAATTTTTGGTGAAAGTTAATAACTATTATGATACTTCAAAATGACCCACTTTTAATAATAAATCTTTTATTTTTCATTATTTTGGAATTAGTCAAAGGGACAATACATCTTTAAAGTTGATTTTAATACTTATTTTGACCACCATCATCCTCATAACATTTATAAATATATATAGATTTACTAAGATATTGTATTTAATGTGGGAAAACAGTAATTAACAATCAAAATAACAAAGAAAGAATATAGTTATGTTAAGCAGCAGCAAGGTAAAAATAGTTAATTCATTCTTGAAGTTTTCCGTCTTCCGACACGTTTTCCACGGTTTGTTTCGGGCAGGATGGTGAAAATAAATGAACGTTAGGCTACATCTGTATGTATAATAATTTATAGGCCTATATCTTGTTAATTATTTCTTAATCGATCATCGATTGCCCTTCACAATAATTTTCTATTGATATTTTCTATTTAAGTCTTAGTGCCTTTAAAACCTGTTTAACACATTCACTCAATTTTTAACCATCAGTTGTCATTTGCTAGTTGCCCTTTCTTTTTTAATACCGAGCGTTCGTTTAAACTTATTTTTTAAAGTTTTTAAATTAACGTAACCAATTTTTGTCTTGCTGCCTGTTGTTTTCGTCTTGTTGTTGTTTCAGTGTTTTTAAAATTTATATTTATATTGTGTCTTTAGGACATCCTGTTATTGGCCTTTGGCTGTTGGATGTAAATGTGAAATAAAATAAAATAAAATAAAATAAAATATTAATAAATGGAGGGAATAAAAGGGCTATCACAGCTCACATACATAATACCACCATTGAAAGACGAGTTAGTGGTAAAGTATACTGTTATACAAGTTTGTCTTTTTTAATTTAAACATTATATACAAGAAGAAACGACATATCTGCTTCGTCCTTTGCCCATTCACGAAACATGTTATCGCCTTCAACCCCAGGTGTCTCTTTTGCGATGTTAATAACTATAATGGAGGAATTACAAAATAATAACCAAGCATAATCATAGCTTAACATTAGGGCATATAGTTTTTTTTTCTTGTTGCTGCGAGACCATTAAAAAGGCAATATCGTTTTTCTAAATTATGTTATTCTGCCTAAAATATGGTTTAATAAAAAATAAACATGGTCTTTATACGGTTTACCATATTCGATATACCGGATCTTTCGATTGGGATCCTGCTTTCTTCCTTATCATTTCAAAGTAATTATTCATATCTATATATTTTTGTGTCTTTTTATCCACCATTATCAATTATCTAAATCAAGTTATTGTAGGCCTACATACAAACAGGAAGTAAATGAATGCTATATTGCTAGATTGGTTGGTTTATTGATTGATTGATTCCTACTCGAATCATGGAGCTATAGGCCTAGCTCCCTGCTCGAATCTTCCGAATTCTAGAGAATGTTCTGTCACGGTCCAGCAATGACTCGACCCGACAAAACATGCGTCCTGCGTCCTATGAGTCGTCGCAAATCGAAAGCTCTCTTATATAAAAGAGCAAAATACATCTTCATACTTTATGGAAAATTATACAAACATTAATTTGGTAGAGTTTAATCAATTCATCAGCATTTTTGTTATCAGTTAACAAGAAATAAATTAACTAGGTGGTTTTCACTAATATGATTTGTACTTTCAGAGATTAAAAGTAATTTGTTATGAATATGACATCAAAATATTGATCGTAATTGGTATGTACATAATTATGATACTGATTTGTTCTGCTTTTCATTTATCAACAATAGTAGGCCTATAATCAAAATCTGGAAATTGGTACGGTTCATTGTCATGAAACAACGTACAATACAAACATAATTTAGTTTTAAATTTAATCCTAGATTGAGGTCATATATTTGTATTATTTTAGCTAAAAACACGGAGAAATAAGTTTCTTCATGTAGGCCTATACGAATTACAAATAGTTTTTAGAGAATGTGAGTAGACAAAAGCAGAAATACTCTATCATTTTTCAATATGAATAAATGTGTGCATTAAGATTACGTTAGAAGTAATTATGGGTGACCGTCTTAATTTTTAATTAATTTTCAATAACTAATTGCGAAAGAATCACTGTTTTCACAACTACATTTCTAAAAATTTAATAAACTACAAACTTTAAGAGCGTTTAACAATCAAACATTGATGACCGTTTATCGATGCATGTACAGCGACCATCATTATATGGCGCTTGTAAATCTGTGCAGGTCCCCTGCGTGACAGAAGTTTCAGAGTTGGATGCACATGAGTCAAGACATCATGTGATTAACCATACTAATTATGCATAACTAATAAGTGATTTCATATGTCGGGGTTTTGTCCTGGCCTTCGGTAATTTTACGATTGATGTTGTCTGTAATTCCCAAGCAAGGAGAATAAACCTGCTATTTCTTCATGCACTAAATAAAATAAAAATCTTAAGGATTTCGTTTAGGCCTGTAATATTGTTCATCAGCAAATCACTTTCGATCCTAAAAATTGTTTGGATGGGAAAAAGATGTACGTGTGCAGTGGAGTATCTGGGATTTGTAGGAGGGCTGTGGAGGGATGTATATATTGATATATATATAAACACAACAGGCAAAGAACATTAATTCTAAACCGGCCGGTGATATATTACTATTATTATTATTATTATTTTATTTATATAGCGCTTTTCCAAATTGGTGTAAAATGATCAAAGCGCTTTACATCAGCAGACCCAACAATGAGTTACTTCTTAGGAAATAGATATACTGAAATTTAATTAATTAATTTGATATATATATATATATGTATTGGGTATAAACCTTCATATCATGTTAAAATCAGAAGCAAATTTATTATTAATTATTATGAAGCAAACATATTCATGAAATGTGCACATGGTATCGTGACGTGAAGTGATTATTGTTCATACATTATTCATTAACAATTTGCAGTTAATTGTTTAGGTCTACCTAAGGTGAAGTTACTCCAACAGTTAATTAAACTGCCATAAATGTTTATGTGTTTTGCTTTAAACTGCACTTGTAACTATGCTTAAAATATTAAGAAACATACAAAAATAATAGTTATTAATTTTCATTCATATCATTCATTTTCAATCATATGCACAAAAAAAGAATATGATGATGACACAAAATAAAGCCGACATGGTGGAAGGCAGCAATATTTTCGGCGAATAAATCACAATTTGCTTTCCAGGAAATATTACAACGAACTATAATAATTACCTTTTACCTTGAACAGACCGCTTAGGCAGTAATGTTAAAGATTCAATTTCTTTGCAATAAACTAGTTTGGTTAGTAAATTAAATTGATAGCGAAGGCGGTCAAACAAGCACCATAAGGACATTCTATATCAAGGTAAAGTCTTTGAATTAATTAACTCTGTAATCGAAATAAATGCTTATTTATGGATGGATACAACTTATTAATGTTTAAAAAAGGTTAATCGACAGTGCGTTCAGATAATTCAGACATAGATTAATAATTGTTTTAAGTAAGACCTTTTTAATATTGTAATTATTGCTTTCATTTTGTGAAGTCAGTATGCCGTCGCTTATATAGAGCGACTTTTCACCTAACCATCATATTGTGTGATATAATATAGCTGTTGTTATTATTATTATTGTCATTATATCAAAATAGTACGGTATAGGCTATGTTGTGTTTAGTTGTTGTTTTTGGCAGACAGTTTTTTTCCATTGAATTATGGTGCCTGTTATACAAAATAAACCAACAATTGTTATTAAAAATTGTATTTAGAATATTTTGCTATAAATTGTAAATATTTTCTTCCACAATAGTGTATTTAAATTTACATAAATATTCCAAATCGATATGTAGAACGCTGTTGAAATTAAAAAGCAACCGGATAAAAGATCAAATTCTTCTGAATTTTTTATGAAACAAATCTGCAATAATGAACTACAAAAACTTCATATGATAATTAATGTAATCTTTTGTTTATATAAAAAGTGTACCAAAAATGTATTATCGAATGAAAATTCTAAAATCCGTATTATGTATAGCTAAATATCTAAGTCTAACCAAAGGTCTATGCGATCATTCATCAAAGATTTTTTTAAATCTTAAAACTGTAAAGTTTCAGTAACCTAATTGTTAATACTGTAACTCTTATGAAAAGGTACGTACTGAACGACAAATACTCAGCTTAAATAAATAATGTACCGGGATATTGTGTGTATTGTTTTCGGAAAATCGCTTTTTAAAAATTCAAAAATATGAAAACTATTTAGATCTATCAATAACATGACTTAAACTTCAGTATCAATGTGTACTAAAACAATCAAAATATCGTGCATGCAAACTAAATGGATCGGGAACGTTTTTGCAAATGCGATATTGTCAACTAACTGCTGTAAGGTTAGACAGTTGAAAGATAAATATAAACAAACAGACAAGCACCGATTGATACAAATTTACTTCATAAACTAAAATTATATCCTAACTATATTAGCTGTACTTTTATATTTTTTGCGTAAACAATAATGTATTTAGACAAATTAAAATAATATAGTACTTACCGATGCTGGTCAATAGGACTGTTAACTTAAGTCGACAGTAATTCGTCATCTTATTCATCTTGTCAACTACAGTCTTTCAATTATTATGATCTGATTATAAGCTCTGGTCAGTGATAACTAATAAGCGTACGTACATCTATTCATCCAATAAAAATCTTTAACACATGACGCGAATGTGATGTTGGCACGCGGGAAAAAGAGCAGACTATGATTCAAAATGCAAACCGCAGGCGATCACTGATCTGGGTTATTATACGAATCTTATTATAATGTAACAAGCATTATGAAAAACAGTAAACTGGTCTATGGTGTGCTGCGTTTATCTATACTCTCTATATGATTAGTGTTCATGTCTACTATTCAAGGTTTTGTCAATTTTATACAAAGTAACTGACGACAGCATTAGTTAATGAGCTACATCGGGAAATTTAATCAACTTTGATACCAGATCGAGTAAATTAATATCATCATATTGCAATTTGTATTTGAATTTTCTCGAAATTAAAGAAAATACAGTAGGCATATACCCTTACCAAAGTAATATTTAATTCTCTTTTGAGTTGGGAGAAAAACCCATCAGATTAATAATGAGGATACAATCGTTTTGACAGCGTGTGTGTGTGTTTTAATTTGTCGGTAATGGTAGTAAGTTGATTTGTTTAATGGACCACGTGTCTTCAAGCTCATTCTCAAGATAATGGAATCTTCCTTAAAACTTAACTCAGTGACAGTTAATTGTCAGTGCATACAGTGCCGCAAATGATGTCATATTGGTTCGCTATTAACACATTTTCGTTGTACACGTTTACTATGATAAAGTGGATCCAGGATTATGAAATATCCTAAACCTATTGGTTGCATTGTCGTTTGCGTCATACATTATATAACACCAGGAATGCGCGAATTATAGACACAATATGACATAAGCGCAACGCAAGCGAGTTGACCAATGAAAAGAGAGTTCTTGTGATTGGTTGCGCTTCTTACGTCCTTGTATTGCGTACTAGTAGGAACCAAGCTTACACGTTATGTTATTGATTAATATTAATAAAAACTTTTAAAAATTACAATACCAAAATATGTCACAACACAGAAAAAAATGTTTTATTATTTAATTTTGTTGAAAACATGAGATTTATTTTTCAATTTAAAAGTACAGCAGCCTACAAAATTTTACATAATGCATGTTATTTTTATTTTAAATACACTAAATAAAAATATTAAAAAAATTGTTACAGTTGTATGCCACACAGCATCTTTATTCATTTTAGTTTGTATTTGACCTTTTCTAAGGTCACTTGTCTCAAATAACTGAATTAAAAACTGTCAACTATAGCTATTCTGTAATAATATGTCTACCGCCACCTATAAAGAGTACAATAAAGAGTATCTACACTAAAATTGTTCATCGTCGTCAGCATTATTATTATAATGTTTTCCAAATATTTTGATTTAGTCGCACCATTTTTATAGCTTATACAAGTCAATAACTGGGTCAATAAGCACCTCTGGTTGTATAAAACAATCTAGTCCGAAAATTGATGTTTACTCGTTAACCAACAACTTATTAATCGCAAACGTTTTTTCCTGGTTACCATACTTTACATTGTGATAAACTGTCCATAATCACTTTCATCATTTCAGGTGAATCCTCTTTTAATGCCAGAGTCAATAACACAGGCTTACTGTTCCCAAGTTGGTGTAATTTCAAAGCTATATTTCGACCAAAAACATGAGTGACAGGCTGTAAAATAAAGTTAATTTTTAATATATGAAGTAACATAACATTTTATGAAATTTAAAGTTACATATGGAATTACCAATAAACATTTAACAATTACCTCATCTTTACCAATAAGCACTTTGGTCTCAAACAATGGTTGTTCCAATCCAGAAGTCTCAGCTTCATTAAATATGTACATCTAAAAGTAATATAAATCCAAAGGCAAATTACTGAAAATAATGACAATATGCTGTGGGTATCAGTGGCTGGATCTCAATGATAAAGTAAAACAGCCAGAAAAATAAGCAGAGCTTTCGGGCAACACTAACCCTTTATCAGTGAAGAATCACTTTACTAAAAGTAATAATAACATATATATATAAAACAATTCATTCATTCAACAATTATAATTAAATTAAATACAGTAATTGCTTCTCAGATTAAGATACAGTACCTAAAAGTAATCATAATCATTAGTGTAAAACTTAAATAAATTGAAAGAGAGAGAGAGTCTTACCACTGTGCCTAACTTTTGGAACTGAGTCACAACCAGCATCAGTTTGTCAGTAAATGAAGTACAAACTATATCTGTATGTATTCCATTGATCTCTACAGCACTCTGTTAAAACAATTGATTAGGTCCCAATTCAATTTTATGTTTTTTTTTATTTGTTTGTTTTGATTCCGCACAAATATTTAGTTGCCGATAATAGAGTAATTACTGGGTCGAAACGACCTGGCCTGAATTTGAATCACAACAAACTGCCGCCTGCTAACGTCTAAAATAGAGAATCTAGCTAGGTAGGCTAGGCCTAGCCCTAGAGTGTCTATATTTCACCAAATTTTGTAAATGATATATTTAATGTAACTTTAATTAATTTTGTAAATACATTTATATCGTTTGAACTAGCTTTAAACGGATTAATACCTTCTTTGATTGAGGAACAATTTCCACGCTACCTGCAGCCATACTACTTCTGCTCTAGAAACAATAATAAACAATTAAGATTAATTATAAATATTTTAATGTTTTTCTAGATTATAAGATAAAAAAATAACTATAATAATTTTTTTGTAGTTGATAATTATTTTTTATACTAACTAAAATGGTTATTCCTTTGATTTTGTAATAAATTTGTATCTTATTAGAATACTTTTTTATAATTAGGCATAGGTCAGACAATTATGTTGACCTGTAAAATGTAAACAGAAATGAGGTTCTGCAAAGTTCTTGATACATTGTTTTTTATTTTATTAATTAATTCAGCTTATTGTGATAGTGAAAATAAGTATTCTGATTCTAAAAAACCTTCTGATACTTGCAACAGGAAAGAAAACGATCAAAATGATTACTGTAGCAAATTAGAAGCTAAAAAACTGACACGGCTAGATGGAGTTGAGGTAGCTACACAACCTTTTTTTATTATAAATATAGCATTTAATAGATACTATAGGCCGTGCCGGCTCCATGGTTACGTGTGGGGAGAGTATGATGTGTACGTTTTGTAATTTTTGCTAGATAATAATAATATAAAGGCCTAGCCTAGTAGATTCTAGAATAATGATTAATTGCTGGCTCTTGTGTGGGTATAGAAAAATGAATTAAATTATATTTTCATATTATTTTTCAATACAAAATATAAATATGTAGGCCTAATAATATTAATAATAAGCATATGTTTGTGACTAATTAGTGTGTATCACACAGAAGAATTATATTTAAATCTCATTCAATTTTATTTAAAACAAGTACAGTATGTGTAAAATAAAGTATCATTTCAGTTAGGATTCAGTATAGATAAAATATTTCCTGTTTTGGTTGTTTTATTAAGGTTGGATACTCTCGTGAAGTAAAGGTAGAAGGAGACAAAATTTTACGACTGTCAACGTTGAATATGAAACCATTAATTTTTGGTAAATAGTAATGCATAATGAACTGGTCATCAAACCTTATAGATGCAGTATTAAAGATGTATTGTCCCCTTGAAAAAATAATTCTTAAAAATTTGTTGTTGAATATGCCATTTTAATGTCACCTAATGGTTATTCACTTTGACCAAAAATTGGATCGAAAAAAAAATTTACCTAAAAAACTGTAATTTAAAGCAAAAAATAGTCAAATTGGCCGCCAGCCAATTAATTTTTGGTTGAATTTAACCATTTATTTTGTCATTTTATAAGTGAAAATTTATTTTTTCCGGTTTTATTTCCTTTGGAAGTGATTAACTTAACTACAAAATATTCTATTCAAAGTCTGATTTTATTAATCTTTATTTTTCATGTTTTTGGGGGACATTACATCTTTAAGGGCACACATTAAGGACTCAAAAAAGTGTCCCTTTAATAGTGTCCCCTGAATTAACAAAGTGTCGACCCTTTATATAGTGTTCCCTGAACTAACAAATTGTCCCTTTAATAGTGTCACCATATTAAGGTTTGGCCTTTTTCCCCTTGTTGTAAAGTGTCCCATTAATGAATAGGAATCACAATCTTGGTATAGTAACTTTAGACCATTTTCCCCCATATGCCTTGCATTTGTATATGTTTTAATTCCAGAAATAAAAGATTTCTTGACCAAAAAAGAATGTAGTCATATTATATCTCTTGCCACCAAAGTTGGAATTAAAAGCAGTGTGACGCATCAGGAGACCAATGTTGATGGTATAAGAATTATGGATAATAACGGTGACAAGATGCTGGATATTACAGAGGTAATTGTATTACCCCCCTTAAGCTCTGTCTACACTATCAAACAAGACAAGAAAAGTATGATGTGCTCAAATGGCAGTGATGCTCAAATATGGTAGTGATATGACATCATCATGTCTATTGGGCACATCATATTTTTTGTCACATAAAGTTTGATAGTGTAGGCAGAGCTTAAAGGGTCTTTCACATATGTTCCGGCACGGTTCCCGTCAGGTGTAAAGACCTTTTAATAATGAAACTCCCTGTTGTTTAAATTTAGTTTTAAATTAATTAGTTTTATTTAAATTGATATGTTATCTATGTCAACGCTTGTATTTAACTTCATGTACAAAGCAAGTAATGAGAAGAAGATGAATATTATTATTTTTATATTGATTTATAATTATTTTTTTGTAGCCTACCATAAAAATAATGTATTCTTTTTATTTTTCAGATGAAAATAACAATTGAAGATAATTATGATATTTATCTTGATGATGCTGATATAAGAACACTGTAAGTTGATTTACATCCTTTAAAGTCCATCTAGGCCTAGCAGACGCCTACAAATGCTGTTGTAACCATCTTTCATTAATCATTTATTTGTCTTTGGTTACTACAGTAGTTTTGCACATTTCCGAGCAGTCTTTTTTTATAACACATCAAATTCTGAGTAACTTGCCAAATTAATTGATAGATAAAGTATTACCATGCTTATTTGAGACTTAGGGAGGTGACCTGGCCCTAGCTTACCTTGGGATTATAAGTTATATAGTCATTGAAATTCATATTTTTTTCACAGTTACGCAGATTTAGAAATTGACCCAAATAAAGATGGTAAGTAATTTGTTTGTAACATTCATTTATTCAATTAATCTGTACTACATTAAAATGTTGTATATATGCACAAAATTAGAATATAAACTGTACCCAATGAAATACATATCTGTAAGTGTAAGAAGGAATACATTCACCAAAGGTGTGAAAGGTATTTCGTTGTTGTTGATTTATATAACCTAATGCCAGGCTTAAATCTGTGAAAAACCATTTTACTTTTAAATCAATAATTGTAATTTATTAAAATGGTGTAATTTTTTGAACTAAATATATTTGCACGAGCAATGAAATTCTACTTGAAATTTTCTATCATCCGCAGAAATTTTCTTCAGCGCTAAGTTTAGGCTGGTAAACACTGCGATATATATATCTATTGATTTATCTTATACCATATATACCTAGATTAAATATAGCTTTTAACATACAGTACAGTATTAACATAAATACAGTAATTATTATTTTTATTATCTTTTAAAGAAATAATTTTGATTATATTATGATATTCTTTTATCTTTTATTATATTTAAAGACATTGTTACCAAAGATGAGATGTCAAAACTTTCCCCCAAGGACTTGAAGGCATACTTAAACAATCTTGTCACGACTTCACCAATTAAGAAATCTCGCTTCAGTGAACAAGCTTGGATTTTCCCCAATGAACACAAAGATAAGCTGTTGGATACCATTACAGACAGGTGAGGAAATGTATTGTATTTAGTTAGTATTTCACCACTTTCCCTTTTTACCATATTCAGATAACATGGTAGTCTGTGCACTATGCAGTAGCTTATTTCCATGTGACTATGATGTCATTCTGAAAAAACAAACAATATGAATCCTATATAAATAGATTACCCACCCACCTCTGAACAATGTTACTGTCTTTCTGCAGTGTACTGTATGTCAGCTCTTTTGTAATATGTTAATAATAATAAGATGCGCTGTTTCATGGTTATCAGAGATTTGAGTGATTTTTTTCTTTGTTGAATATGAGAGACATAGTTATTAACCAAAAACTACTTATATTATTAAAGGTTAAAGAATATTCTTGAACTGCCTCCTGTTTTAATTGACAAATACAATGCCATCCAAGTTGTCCACTATGGCAGACATGGTCACTATAACGCTCACCAAGATTCTGGGTCCACTGACCAACCTTGCTGCCATCTTCACAGCAACAAGAAATGCAGCATCTGTCGATACTTAACGTTCATGCTTTATTTGAATGACGTTGAGGAGGGCGGTGAGACTGCATTCCCCATCGCTAACAACGAGACATTTAATATTCATGTAAGTGTATCAGTTGTAATGAATTTGCTTCTCAACACCATATTGTCAATATGGTCTGTTCAAGATCATTCATTCATTTATCAATCAATATCAATCAATAATAAATTTATTTCTCAAATAAAAATAAAGTACAGATAACATTGTCTAAAATAATAGATAATAAATGAGAAAAGGGGTACGGTTTGATCAGTGGAATCATGATCAACGAACCTATCTATTGTGAGAAAATCAAAATGTATTATATACTGAGATCGATTTGTTGATACATCTGATCAAAAGTGTATTAAATGGCTTGATTTTCAAACGTCAGGGCAGATAAAGAGATGTTTTCTATAGATGTTCAACAGGTTACAAATATCCATAAGTGGTAAATAAATAAATAACATATTATAGCTCTCCTTCTATCTCTCTTCTCTCATCAACTTCTCCTGGTGGATCTCTAAACTGTTTATTTTAGCATTTTCATGTAGTATCATTGAGCATTAATTCAGTCAGTATATTTTATTTAATATATTATTTACTATCATATTGTAGACTTTCCGTCAAAGCGGCAACACCCACCTAAACAGCCGATGCAACCAGGCTAACCTAAAAGTGAAACCAGAGCTAGGAAAAGCTGTTATCTGGTACAATCACTTAGTTGATGAAGAGACTGGATGGCTAGGTGATTTGGATGATTACACATGGCACGGAGGATGTCCAGTTACCAAGGGAACAAAATGGATCATGAATCGTTGGATTAATGTGAGTCCGGATAGAGAAATCGATCTCAGTATATAATACATTTTGATTTTCTCAAAAGGTTCGTTGATCATGATTCCACTGATCATGATCAAGCCGTTTTATGTGATATAATAACGTGATCATCTTAATTACTTTAACATGATCACGGAGCGTGTTAGAGAAACGTGATTAACCTAGTTTAACATTCTGAAATCAATACATAAGATAATCAATCAGCTATGATTTAGTACGTCATTCTACACAACCGTATTGGTCAACTTTACATGCCTCATTAGCATAAGTAGTTCATGATCTACTTTCTATTTTAATCATGCTTAACTTATCATGATGATAATTAAGTCAAGGTATTTTAAATGAACATACTCATTGTCCCACCCTCGACTGTATTACTTCTGGACAGTTTGTCTAATCTGATTACATGAAATAACAGATAATCTTCTATCTTCTTTCAGGTACTGTAAGTAAATTCAAAAGCTACTTAGCTCTTTCATTGAAATCAGAATGAGATTTTAAATTTTAAAAACCACTAAGAATAATGTTCAAATAGTAGATATGTATGTCACTGTATTTTTATATAACTAGTACTTAAAAAATATGCAAATAATTATTTTGTGCAATAAACTATTTTCACGGCGAATTATGATTATTATCTATTAGATTAAGATTAGTGCCTTATAGAATATTCTATGTAATTAATAAATAATTCTCACCACCGAAGACATATGAAATTATATTTTTCTTAAAGGATGGATTACTTAGGCCTACTCGACATACATGTCATGATTATTACTGAAATTTCTTTTATGTACTGTTTTTATAATTGTTGTATTATATTATTACTTGCCAACTACTGTATATTACAGTACCTGCTTTATGTGCATTATTATTATTTTCTAGTTTACAATTTTCACATTTTTCCTAAATTTTATTTTAAACAAATACAAATTGATTTTTTGGTAGGAAGATCGATATACTATATTGTTATTAAGATTATGCTATATCTTTTATTAAATGGGCCGATATTAAATAGCACGTCCTCTATTGCTTGAAAGAAGAAGAAAGATAATCAATTATTAAAATTAAAATCTCGAGTTAGAATATGGGCCGAAATATTAAATAGCACGCCCTCTGTCGCTTTATGCATTTTGCTAAGTATTAATTAATATATTATTGTTTTTGACGTTTGAATGAAAGTAAAAGGAACCATCTCTATAAAATTCACATGGACATTTTTTTTCGATAGTTTTATAATATTGCATAGAAGAGAGAAGGACGACCCAGTTAATGCACTTTATTATTTGTCCCAATGTTTTATTGTCATTTAAATGATTCAGGGAAACTTGTTGGAGCATTTAATTATGAAAAGATTGACTTGTAATTGACTTCAGTTTATAAAATCACCACACCATGTCATGCATGGTCGCCATAACTGAAATACATCAGCAATACAATTATACTCAATGAATAGAAGGGCATACCTATGCATCTTTTGGTTGTTTAATCTACGACAGAAAAATCCCCATTGAATGCACTTGAACAGAAGAATGAAATACTTGAAACTTCAATGCCTTTTGAAATCGTACTTTAAGTAAATCTTTGAACAAACAACATGCTAAACTCACTGAAACTGATGTTGTCTCAACCGAAACCATTATCACAATTGTTATGTGTTTTATACAAATATTACTATGTACCGATAGCGTGGGTATGAAAAGTAATTATTTATATTATGCCTAGTATGTGTGTGTATTTAAACTTTAGGTTGTAGTAATAACTCCCGGGTATAAAACCGTAAAGCAATGTTTGCTCCATGTGTAGAGTAACAAAATCAGAAACCATGGCATCATAATTGGTTATGCTTGAAATCGTCTCGCTTGACTAGTAGACCGATACATCCGTTAACTTTGATCGAATGAAACAACAAGGAATAATTTATATCATTGCCAACCGACTAGAGCGTATCCCCCATAGGAAACTAAAGACACCGTTACAAAAAATGCGTTTAAATGGAATGATGTTTATACATTTATACATTTTGTTTCTTTTCGTTTACTTCGATTTTCGTACAGTTTGAGTACATTAGTATACAAATTACAACATAAAACTGAGATATGGTAGACTGCTATAAAACGCAATGTCTTTGTCTGCTATTGTTAAATTTCATAATTAAAAATTACGATAAAAACGAACGGACTCCCGTGAAGTGCGTCTGCTGTGGTCCGAATTGATTTCTATTGTCAAAAAATATTAGTAATTACTTAGTGACAGATATGAATATTAATAAGTCAACATGGTGTTGTGAACACTGTATCACGTGCACTCTGGCATTGAACCTGTCTCATAAACATACGGAAGATGAACTCTTATTGATTTATTTTAATATGAATTATATCAAGAATATTATCAAGCATTATTATTATAATTGATGATGCGTCATCCGAAAATTGCAAATGCAAGAAGCGGACAGTTTAGGCCTAAAAGATAGTTTGTTATGGTACTCTGGTTGATATATCGGGCCCTGAAACAGAGTTAGGCCTACTTAGCTTATGATCGCAGTTTCAGTTCCATAATCTATTTTTTCGTCACAAAACAAAAATGGATTGAAATGCAAAACTGTTACGGATGCCAATTTATCTTGAAATTGTTTCTTGTCTAGTAAGGCTATATTCACGATATACATTTACTTTTAAAGTTTTATTAGAATACTTATATAAAATAATAATTCAATGATTCAAGGAAGCGTGGCGAATGACCTGTACAGTACTATAAAGATGGCAAGAGTTATAGGCGCGGCTCACCATCATACTTTATGTGACAAAAAATTGTGATGTGCCCATATATGGACATGATGATGTCATATCACTACCATATTTGGGCAATTCACTACCATGTTTGGGCACATCACTCTTTTTTTTGTCAAACTAGTTTGATAGTGTAGACATAGCTTTATACAAATATAAACATGCTATGGAGAAATGCAATGGAATAATATCTGTATTAATACTGTATACCATCGTAAATACTATTTCCAAAACACTAAAAGGCTGGAAATGGATGGATATTGGATTGGATGTTACGATCGATTCTAATTTAATTAGTAACTCTCAAAACGTTTGCAGTAATACGAAGCGGAATATAATAAAACACAACACTAACCCTAATCAAGTACATTTACAAAACGATAAAAGAATAATACAATAATAAATGGGTGTGAATTTGACCACTCCTTAGAATAACACATTTACTATAGTTCACACTTAACTGCTAAATAGGGCTGATGCATGGAGGTATAATACAATACAGTAGCCAGAATTCGTCATATGAACTTAATTTAGCAATTTTTAATCTGAAAGAATATTGATTTTGCTTTACAAAAATCGAGAGTTTCTCAATAGAAATAATTTTTGCGAATATGAAATTGGTTCTGCTCACTTTTTGTCAGCTCTATTTATATTTATATCTTTTATCGTTTACTTTATAATGAAATTGCGGCTTAATGCATTCAATAATCCCGGAAGTTATTAATATTCTTCGACGCGATTTATTATAACATAGAGAAAAACAGTTGAGCTTATTTCTTCATGGTTAAACAGACCTGGTATTTCACAATGGAATAAAAGGTTCACATAAAAATGCACTGTGTCATCTAAGGATGAACAAATAAAGTTTGAAATAGCTAGAATTATAATTGATAATTTTTAGGGCAAATCACAAGAAAAATATCCAAATTAGAATTTGTTTTTTAAAAACATTGCATACAATTTGCATAGCTCTTGAAAATAGTTTTGACTCCTGGAAATTTATTCTTTTATTCTTTAAGGGTCCCCCTCCTGGTCAAATGCTTAATGATCTCGTACAAATAGCGTTCTAAGGAATTCTAAAGAAGGGTAAATAGAACCTGAGGGAGTGTACTTTTAGATCGTGTTGACTATGAATAGATTTCAATAGAAGATTTACTTGGTGCATGCATAATGCCGTCTTTTGTTACGAGAACACTGCATATTCAATAGCTCTTTTTATAAGGTAATGACGAGCTTTTCTATATGCAAGCCGTAGGCATTGAGAAATCGCTTATGCTTTCGTGACAGGAAGCTTCGAAACGAAACTTTTCCAGGCCATTTTGGTTCCGCTGTTTGGCTGGCAAACATACGACGTAAGATTCTGATTCTGCTGGTTTTCTGGGGAGAAGAAGAAGAAGACTTGATCGTTAAGTTGGATTATACGTACTGTACTCTAATTGGATATCCATATATTTTAGTGCTGGGCTTACAATCGTTAACTCCACCCTTTTACAGAAAATCAATCGTTCAACTAGCGTGAAGAAAGCCAGTAAATCGTCTGATCGATTGAACAAGAACAAGTAGAGAGGATAAGCACGTCAAGCTTCGAAGACTTCTTGAAATATCGGTGGTCAACTCTGTGTTTTTATCAGGATCGTTGAACCGTACGCTGGAGAAACTCTCTTCATGATTGGGGAAGACCACGTATGTTTGAACCAACGCTTCACTGAACTGTAAAGAAAACATTTTTCTATCAGAACCGGTCAACTGTGAGAAGTACTGCTCATCATCATGATGCAAACGGCAAAGAGAAGACGAACGGGAGGTAAATGGGGTAGGAGGGAGTTAATTTTTTGGTTGTGTGAAAGAGTATGGAGAATTTATCTTGTGGAATTAGCAGAGTGATAGTTTCCTTCCTATTGGAATGAACCAGACTACTGCAATTCCATGTTACAGTAGATTCAGGTATATTGATAATATCTAATTTATTTCAATATATTTTTGCATAATATAAGTGTATTGTGCGATACAAAATGTAGGCTATCTATGAAAATGTAATCAGAGCTTTATATGGATTGCTACGAAAAATGTTCTCTGCATTAATATAACGAATTATAATAATAATAATTATTCCAGATAACGCCTTACATTTAGGGGATATTCAGTAATATAAATACCCATAAATTCACCCGCTGCTGTTTTGCAAGCTCTGAGAGAGTGCGACGATAATTCATTGGGAGACTAAAAATCCGTGAGGTGGATTTAACACTAGCCCTATTTCTTTTTAAAACCGCAACGATACATTTTCATTGATATAACTTTATTGAATCCATGGGTTTCTTTATAATATAGGCCTAAGTTGGTCTACCTTTCATTTATGTGAAACACTAACAAAAATCGGCCTTGGTGATCGTTACTGTATTTAAAAATACCTGTATCAACTTGATTAACAATAATGCTTAGCCTTTTTATAAGTCTGGGCGTTTTCTCAAGTAGCAGACTTAATAATTAAAAGCTAACTATGATTATGATCAATAATACTCCTCTTTTGTTGAGTATTGACATAAAACCTTGAACGAATGCACGTAAAACCGCGAAGTCGAATAAAAAGAAACCTGAATTCCGGTATAGTTCGGTATTTGTTTAGAATTGCTTCAGCGGTTTTGCTCGGCTATTCACTTTGTATTGTGTTTGCGCAAATAAAGTCATGTCAAAATTAGTGATAACGTCACGGATAGATAGGCAGTATTTTAAAACTGAAATGTATATGTTGCTCCATCACATGCTTCTACTTATTAGTCAAGTTTTTGATTCTTCATTCATTCATTTTATGGTAAAAATCTGCATTGTCAATACAAGACAAAAAGAACATACCAAGCAATAAGATTTTTTGACCAGATAGCCCAGCCATTAGACCTACTCAGGTTTGGCAAAATAAAACCATAAACGACATGAATCTACTATATGTTCGAGATTTGTTTAAAGGAATGGATTAATTTAAAAAAAAATAGGCTCGGTTATAATACTTTTTTGACTTTTTAAAAATTGCGCGAAAAATATGGTGTGACTTATAGAGGGCGCTCATACACCACGTGGGAGTCTTCTTCTTCGCGGTTGTTTACATGATTGTGCGTTCAAGATCCGTTCCGCTACATTGGTCAGAATAAACACAAAATCTGAAGTGCCTATGATGACCAACTCTGAAGCGAATACCGAGGAAATTGATAAGGAGAAAAATGAAGAAGAAACTCCTAAAGTTTCGTCGAAAAAGAGAAGTATGTTTAGATAGTTATTGTCGATAATATCCGTAATTTTGTGAAGATGATTTGCAGCTCCAATATGGCACCACGCCCTGTCGATTTAGAGTGCTGTTGTTGTTTCTAGGCCTTCTTCTCGCGCTCTGCCTGCTGTGTGTTGTTTGTCCTGGGGATGTAAGCTTTGGAATAAATTCTAAAAAATCAATAATACAGGTTCTAAATTGTAATTAAGTGAAATATTTAAACTTGTTTAACATTATGTTCGAACAATCATCTTCTACATTCAACGATCTGTTCCATGCATGATGAGAGAAATGTGTCGTGTGTTGAGGAACACTCACTGTCGATATAACAGTAACACTAACAGCGCGTGTTGTTCGTTTTGATGGCCATCGTACGGGGTCGTTCTGCAATATACAAAACGCAGGCAAGGCCTAGGTCCTGTCCTATGTTACACAAAAACACACACACGGTAATATGAAAAGATAGATTAATAACATTACCATTGTTTACAGAATTCTTTAAAAAATGTTATACTACAGTAGCCTAGCTATTGAGTAAGAGTTTTGATCAATTATAATGAATGGATTAATACAGATCGACATTCATTCATTCATGCTAATAAAATTAAAAAGATTTTTTTTTTTCCATTTTATTGTTGTTATATTTAAGTTGTATATAGAGTAATTTAACCCTTTGGTGGCTACTGCAGGTACCATATTATTGGGTAAAGTCCTTAGAGACGAAATTTGGCAAAAATTAGCGGGTGGGATTATACATGGATTGCAAATAATAGATTTATTACCAAAATCTTGTGTCTAAATTTAATCGAAATACTCTGCACTATTGGTTTAATTGTTGTTTATCGTACCATTTTTCATGATGAAATGTGAAAATCTTAAGTATTATAATGATTTTGTTTTTGCTATAATAATTAATGTTATTGTTAGTAGGGTCACTATTTCACCACTAACCAATTAGCATTATTAATGTTAAAAATCGCTGCGCAATAACTTATGTAAGTAATTTGTTATTGTACAGTACTGGACCATGATTCAAATAAAAATTAGAAAGCTAATTGCTGTTGAATGCTTCTTTTACAGAGATTGATACAGTTGGCGTAAACCAACTAGGAGGGTCATATGCAAATGGCCGACCTCTTCCTCCCACCATCCGTCAACATATTGTTGAACTTGCACAGCAGGGTGTTCGACCGTGCGATATTTCACGTCAACTGAAGGTTTCCCACGGCTGTGTCAGTAAGATTTTAGTAAGGTATGGCTTGTTTAACACGTATTTAGTTTGTAGTATTTTTTAAGCAATTTTACACGCACAATTATTTTCACTATTTTTTCGGACGAACCAAATTTCCAAAACCAAACACATTTGGACTGTGCCAACATTGGTTTCCTTCATGAGTAGGGCTTCAGTACTTCTTTAAAAAAAAGCACCCAAACCAGACGATTAATATGTGTCCTGTGATAGAACAATGCAAAAATAACCACCTACAACTTAACCTTTTGTATTAATGGGTGGTGTCACTTGACTTAAAAGTCTTCAGCCCAGCCTAATTTCTACACGGCAACTTCCCACCCACCCACATAATAATGTTTTGTTTTTGCCCTTTTTTAAACAGCCACACTTACTGTATACATCCCTACAGTAGCTAGTGCATCCCTAATAGTAATACTGAGACTATTAAATACGACTTTTATACCTGTACATTCTGATGTTATTCTATTAATGAATATTGGCAATTTATCGTACTTTATATTGCTTGCTTGGATATATGATAAATGTGTTAATATTTTTCAGGTATTATGAAACAGGGTCAATCAAGCCTGGGGTCATAGGAGGAAGCAAACCCAAAGTGGCGACGCCAGAGGTTGTTACCAAAATCGGAAATTACAAGATTGAAAATCCAACAATCTTTGCGTGGGAAATCCGAGAACAACTACTGAAGGAGAAGATATGCACAGCAGAGAATGTACCAAGCGTTAGTTCAATAAATAGGTATACATTTTTTATTATAATAAATTCTTTTTTTAAATTCATGTAAAAAAAAAAAAATTAGTAGTTTAATAGTATGAAATGAAAAAAGCATCCAATAATAAGATTAAAATTGATTGTTAAGTGTTTAAAAAAAAAAAAAAAATTTACTAAAATATGAAAATTAATAGAAATTCATTACCGTAATGTATAAAAGTGTTAAACAATTCTCTCTTATAGTTTCTATGCATTATTATACAGAGCCCTATTCTTTTCTGTTTAACCTAATTATTATTATCATTTTCTTTCATTAGCATGTTAATATTATACAGTATAACATGTACTATTAATGAATATTATTAGCATTATATTTTGAATAATTAAAAATACATTTTCTTGCAGAAAATAATGACTCTTTAATTTAAGTTGAAAATAGAGAAATCACATGATGATTGTCATTAAGGAAAGCAATCAGTTAAAATTATTCCCTAATTTGTAAATTGATTATTACTTCAAATCATGCAGTTGAATTGTAAATTAGCTTATTCACACATTTTACGTTGACTAACCTTTTGCTAGTCTATCACGACAATAGTGCAGGTGATAAACAGGATATTACAGTATCACATTATCACCCTTATTTTTATACTTTATCTGCATTACTATCAAAATAATAGTATACAAAAATGAATGTTTATGTGTTTAATGGGAGAATATTTGTTGAAGAAGAAAATTGTTGAAGTTAAAAGATTGTCAAAGGAAGTTATATAGGGGGTGCACTTTGCAAGTGGGTTTCCTGTCTACAACCGTGCACTATAATTTAGTATGTTCAAATATGGTAGTGATATGCCCAAATATGGTAGTGATATGCCCAAATATGGTAGTGATGATATTATCATGTCCATATATGGGCACATCATATTTTTTTTGTCACATAAAGTTTGATAATTGTAGACAGAGCTTAAGAGCATGTAATAGTATGTTCAATCTTTGAAATGAAAGAAAATATGAATGAAAATAAAACAATTGACTGAAATTAGCCAATTAATATTGTAGTTCCATAGAAATTATAATCTTCTGATAAACATGTTAGATTTTGATATTTTTTGCCTACTATTTTTATGAATAATAAAACATTAATTAATGACTAAACATTTCACATTACATTAGAAAATGTCAGAAAATGTAAATCGAACCAAAGTAATTTTTTAACATCCTCCTTGAAACATTATTTTATTTGAAAAAATCAAATAATATTACATACTGTATTATATATAGCATTTTTTTTTGCATTATAAACAATTTCCATTGATTTTTTTTCTTTTTTCGGTTAACATTTTAAAATTGAACATATTTGAATAATTGAGGCTTTTCAACATTTATCAAATCCAAGAAAGATTGTATAAATGGAGCAGCAGCCTGCTCTCATTTATAATTAAATACACATGTGTGTATATTGTATACAATACTAGCACTTCTACATAGTAGCAGTGACATTTTAAAAATATTTTATGTAAACTCACAATAAATGCAGGTAGAATGTTTTTTTTTTTAATTAAACAGTACTACTGTAATAATTACTTTGTAATAATATTTTTACAAATAAACTTTGATTAATACTGTACAAAAAATGTATGACATTTGTATAAACATTTTCCAGTTTTTTACATAGTCACTGATTACAAATACCTGTAGATTAGTTATTCTTTAAATACTGAATTCTAGTTTTAAACTGAGATATCTAGCTTTTAGTATGAACAATGTGTTACTCGTAGCTCTTCTTCTGTTGGTACTCTTTTTGATATTCGTTGAATCTTTCAATCTTTTCAATCATATATCCCACGTGTTATCAGAATTTGGAACAACTTACCCAGTGAAATTTGCAACTTAGATATTTTTTTAACATCAAATTATTAAATTATCTAAATATTTATTTTTTAAATAATTTTGATATTGAAAATGTGTGTAGTTGGTCACTTTCTTGTAGGTGCTTTAATTGTAGAACGTAATTTATTTATTCTTTCTTTCTGTGCTCTGTATGTTCTGGGTTGACCAACTAGCATAGGTGTTTAGCACCTGTTTGGTCTTTCCTTGCCTTTTATATTTGTTTTGTCTCCTTTGTATTGTACAGTATATGACAGAAAATTGAATAAATAAATAAACTGTTTGTTTATCAAATCATAATAATAATAATCATCTTATTAATGCGTGATTGTAACATCTTGCACAATACATCAGGTGATTATGTGTCCCAACCATTTGCAGTATACGTTATTATCAGTTTTTTTTAAACAAATATTTGTTATTTTATGTATTAAAGAATATTACGAGGCAAGATCGTTGGTGGAGAAGAACCATCGCCAAGGCAGAGTGGAGCTTCGGCTGTCCCCATCACAAAAGAGCAGCAAGCTATTGCAAGTAACGCCAGTATGACAGTGAACGCACTTGCCCACATGAGCCAGGACGAGGCCAAGAAGTATGCAAGCCTCCTTGCAGCCATGAGCATGAATATTAACCCACAAAGCTTTCAACAGCAACAGATCAATAACGGCGTAGTAAACATAGTTCCTTCACCGTACTCGATTCATAGTCTGCTTGGGATACAAGGACAACCAATTAAACAAGAGCCATCAGAAGGTAAGTCATCACTTTGTACCAAGATTGGTGCATTAATCACTGTACTCGTTGAAAAGACAAATATGGTGACTGTAAACACCCAATAATAAGATACATTGAAATAATTTTTTAGTTTTTATTTGTCAATTTTTTGTTTGTTAATTTAAATTTCATCTGTGGAATTTTTTCTGTCTATATTCAATTCTGATAACATTTAATTTACATACTTATTTAAATACTGTTATTGAATAAATGTTTTATTGATATTGAAAATATTACACATTAGCGGCTCTGTATATTTGAAAAACAAAAATCTATTCTTTAACAATTCTTGAAAATCAAGTTATTGACCTTAGCAACAAAAAGGTTAGCAACCGGATACCGAGTTAATTAACCAACAATGCAAAGAGAATAATTTGATTGTTATGGTTGAGTGATCCTAAGTTTTCTCTTAGAAACATGATAGGACAGTAGTTCCTTTTTTCTCTCAACCATGTTCCTCTTGTAAGGAATAAATTAGACCACCAACTAAAACTAAAAACAGTTCCTTAATCGCAAATCAATTTTAAGACAAAATGGTATTGAGCAAAAAAGCTTGAAATGAAAAAGTACTATATAAAATGTAATAATGTAAATAATAAAATGAATTAAAAATGATTTTATTGTTAAAAATATTGTTTTTATTGGAATACAGTATATGAAAAAGAAAAGTCAACCAATTACTGTACGTTCAATTCATACTTCAAGTAATGAAATACTGTATACCCCATTCTGATAAATCCAATATTTTGACAGTGATTACTATGTACTACAATATGTCATTGAAAATGGAAGGCCGCCTTAATAATGTTGCCGATTTTTCTTAGAACTCCCAATTGTGTTTCACAATTATTTAATACTATAAACTTATATACAAAATATTTACAATATTCATTGCATTTGTCTCTAATTGCAATACTGTATAGTAATAAAAAAATTGTATGATAATCAATGAGAATTTCTCATTCCTGTTACATCCTTTGCTATGGCAACCATTGCATCAACGTTGAATCTAATATGCATTATTGACTTTCATATTCTGTCAGCATTATGCGCTGCCTAGTCAATAAACTACACTGTTTTTTTGTTTGCCAACATCCTCGGGCAAATATTTTTCTACATTTGTACACAATTGTTGTTATTTTAACATTTCTGTGTAGAATACTATAATACAAATATTATATACAGTAGGTTGTATGTCTGACTTGTTGTAACTAACAGATGTATTTTTGTTTATGATTAAATGATTAGAATGAAAGATGGTATCAACATGAAATGAAAAATAAAATGAATAGATTTGAAAGCTAGAATTAATATTGTTTATACAGGACACAAAATTTGTCTTTTCAAATCTTTAATTAACGACTTATCTAACCCTGGCCTTATTACAAATGATTATGATAAACTGAGAGAAACTGCAGCAAATTGTGCACAATGGTCAAATTTATTTTAACATGTATTATTATTATTATTTGTCTATGCAACAAAGACATTACTTATTATTTATATAAAAAAAAAAATTATTTATTTTTCATTAAGAAAATGTTATTTCATACCTGTAAATGGATTATAAAACTTACCAGAAATTGAAAATTATTTTTTTCAGTTATATATATATATATCACTTGCACTGATGAAGGGCTAGTGTTGCCCGAAAGCTCTGCTAACTTTTCTGGCTGTTTTACTTATCGTTTTAATTTAGCTTTCGCTTTTTTTTTGGTATCTCCATTGAGATCCAGCCACTGATACCCAAAGCATTGTCATTTTTCAGTAATTTGCCACTGGATTTATATACAGTATAGTAGTACGTAGTAGTCATAAAACAGAGGTGTACAATAGAATTTAGACATTTATTTACATTTAGATTTTGTTTTATTGCTACAAAGTCTATTTTAAAAGTTTTGCTTTGTGATTGACTGTATATCAAATGGGTATGGTATACAGTACAACCCCTCCTTTAGCACACCCCTATTATGGCCCCCCCCCCCCCTTATTATTAAGAGGACAAGGGGAAATATATGTTTATATATGAGACGCTTTGTTAACTCCCGAAGAAGATTCTTCTGTATTTAAATGGTTGTGGGAAATAAAATATTGAGTAAAATTATAATATGTATGTCTGTTACCAATAAAGACAAAATGTAAAACCAACGTACTGTATTGGTGGTTTACAAACATTTGTTTAATCCTCATGTATCATTCTCTAACCAATTGTGCGTTTTTTTGCAGATGAAAAAGCTACAGCTATTGCTATCACTGAAATGGCGAAAGAAAGCAAAGATGGAAAGTTTGATGCTGTTGAGAAAGCATACCAGATTGCAACCAACAGTATTGGAGAAAGCGACATCTCTGCACTCGCTAATGTTGCGAGTCTTGTCAGTAACTTACAGGTACTTTCATTGGAAATTTTGTTAGTAATTTAATATTTTTTTTAGTTATGGGTAAATAGACATTTTTAAATGTCAGAATGACTACAGGTAGAACATCCCTCAGCACTTGACAAATGGTTCCGTTATTGGAAGATACAGTAAAACATTTTTTAATTTAAAGGACATTTTAAAATGTCAGAATGACTAGCTAATGTAAGGTTTTTTAATTGAGTGTTTATTAATGCAGTAGAACTTCCCTCATCACTCAACAAAGTGTTCCATTATTGGAGTTAAAAATATATTGCTCTTGTTCATTTCACAGAGTATCCCCTTAATATGGCTGTACTCTCTACTGTAATAACTAAAAAGCAATTATAATTGTTTAAAGAAATAAATTCTGGACAATAAAGCCGTTAAAAAACACCGGACCAAAATCACTATTTACTCTATATTTAAAATAGTATATTGTATATATTTTCAGGTACCCGTCACAGCCCAAAATATTGCAGTGCCTGTCATAACTCATGTTACTTCCTTACAGCATCAGCAAAATGCTAATATTCTCACCACAGACAAAGCAAGAGAAATCATCGTCCCACTGTCTTCAGGTAACCTAATCAATTTAACTGAATTATTTTATTTTTTAGGTTGTTTTGTTGAAAATATGTATTTGAAATTTATAACTATTTACTGTACAGTACTAAAAGCATAAGCAATCTTGTGTGCATATGATAAACAATTTGTAATCTAAATTTCAGTTCAAACAAGTTTGGCAAACGACAGTGCAACATTGACAGAGCTGCAACCAGCCGAGGTGTTAACCCTCCAGGCACCTGCTGTACCACAGTCCTTAGTAACAACCAAGCCTAACGAAGCTGCTAAACACATATTACCAGGTATGTTAAGTTCTTATTGTCTTCTTAAGTAACTTGTTCCCTTATTGGGAAAATAAACTGGCAGCCTGATTTATCGGAGATCGTACAGTGTTGTACAGTGACTGGTGATGAACGCTACACATGTCTGGCCTTTCTTTGTATAAACAATTGCATATGTTCAAAAAGAGTATGGGACTATCTCCTGTGTTCTGAAATGGTATAATGCAGATGTAATGTTATTCTTATCAATATTATTGAGCTTTCGAATCTTGTTAATTCATTGTGTGCATGCAAAGACATTGGTATGAGCTTCCTCCGTCCAATTGAAAGGTCCTTTAATGGGAAACCATAGTTCATAGGATTGCTGGCAATGTAGATTTGTGCAAACTTCGGATTGAACCTTCTTGGCTAAAACATCATATTCACAAATTGTAATTAAAATGTAGACAGCTGTTTTATAATAAAGACACCATTTATACTTTTTAAAATATTCTTTTTCATTTCCCATAATAAGATTAATCAGTATATTATCTTATTATATTATAAATCTGGAAATCTATTTTATATGTATTGTCATTCCTTTGTTGTAATTAATTGCAGACGTTAAAATAATATAAATAATATTTAGTTCTTGAAATCTACCAAAAATTAATTAAAAAATATTTTCTCTGATAAGCAATTCTTTATGATTAATTTATATGATTAAAAATTTAATCAAAAGATTGATTATGTGGATTGAGATTGTATCTGTTTTTTTTTCTAGTTGCTACATACAAGGCTATAGCACCTCGACCAGGATTTAATGTCACACACCCATCTACCATAAACCAGACGAATGGGAATGTAGCCATCTCAAGCGCAATGCTGTCTACCACAGCAGGTAAGGAAAAAAACATTTATGAGTTTAATTGAAAACTATTTCATGAAATTGTCTTTTCATTGATTACAAATATTCTCCTCATCCAATACAAAACCTTCATTATTTGTTTACTAATACACCTACTATTCTAAAGAACAGTTTTATTGAATACACTGCTTCCATGTTTTAGATTTAGGTGTCAGAAAAAACTATATATGGCAAACACTGCAGTCAGCCTTGCATGGCACAGAATTCTCAAAATGAACGTGCAATATAACTATTAAATACAAATTTGAGCGTACAATAGCACTAAGTGAGAACGGCAAATGATACAAAATTAACCAATAATGAAACATTTAGTTGTGTTGTACTTAATAAATTACAAAAAATGTCCTGTTGTATGAAAAATTTATTTCCCCACCATAAAATACCTGTCATTATAGTAATTGTGTATTTTTTGTTCCAGCTGACCAATCCGCTCCTCTTCCTTCAATGAGGGTGGCATTCCCTACATCTGTAGGTAATACAGTTGAATTAACAACAGTTCCAAGTCAGTTGCAGACATCGCTGGCACCGCAGCAAACCTTAGTGCCACAGTCTATTACAACATCTCAAGGCATTCCGTTATCATCTCTAGGACACACCACAGTTCCTCTACAAACAGTCACCTCATTGCCTGGTTCTGTCAGATATGCACCTGGTACAATCTCAGCTCCACAGATGGTTACCTTTCAACAACTGGCTGCCATTCAAGCTGCTCTACCACCAGGCACCATTGCAGCCCACGCAGCTACGTTGCAACCTTTGCCAACAATGCCGCAGACTTCAACGCTCTTGCAGACGGTAGTGCCTCAGAATACGATGCCTCAGACAACTACTCTTTTGCAAACAGCAGTGCCACAGAATATTGCACAACAGACATCTGCTCTTCTGCAGACAGCATTGACACAAAGCAATGTACCAACAGGCTCTGTCACATTACCTCAACAGACTGTTCCAATTTCAGTTGTAACACAGGGAATTATGCAAGATCAGCGTCAAGCTCTTCAGCAAGTTCCTTTGTCACAGCCAACAACTCTACAGCCGCAACCGGTTTCTCTGCCACAAGCACCTCAGCAGGAACAAGTTGCTACCCCAGTAGTCACCCAACCACAAATTGTACTGCAACCACAAGTTATCACCACAGAGGTTGTTGAAGAGGTTGAAGTACAAGAGGTTATCGAAGTACAAGAGGTTGTTACAACACCAGAAGTAACGGTATCTTCCCAGCCAAACATGCAGACGAATTCAGAGCACAGTGTCGCCCAATCCACCCCTCAAGAGCTTGTGACAACAGAAGCACCAGTTGTATCGATGGAAATTGAGCTGTCAGAGACAGATGCACCGATGCAAATGGTAGAGGTTGTCACATCTCCACCAACAACTACTGCATCATAACAGAGGAAGTCACATAAGTGATGATTTTACTTAATAATTCCCAAATTTTTGATAATAACTTATAAATAAAAAAAAAATATTTATTTCTTTATTTTAACTAGAACTAGCTCAGAAAATTTAAATTCCTTGTAAGTGAACACCTACAATAATGTTAAAAATATATAAACGTTCTGTTAACTGTCAGTGTACATTATCTTGAAAATTTTAAAAGCAATAATTGAGAAATCAGATTTGTTCTAATAAGCGTATTAGTCAAATTATAGAAGACAGAACAAGGATGACTATCTTCATTTTACATATCTTCACAGTTTGTATTTATGAAGTAATTGTATAACACCAATATTAATTCTACAATACATAAAGTGTATACTTATAAAAATAAATAAATAGATTAAAATGTAAAGCCTGGTTTTCATCGAAATCTATGCATGCAGTCACATTGGGCTGCAAAATAAAATAGAGCTGTTTTTTTGTTGGAATAGTAGTTTGGTAAAGAATAACCAGTAATGCAATGATTTGCATAATGCAGACCTATGCATAGTCAATGCTATTCTTGTTGAACTTGATAGCAATTCATACTCATATTTATGAAGCATCTCTAATGAAATAATATTAAGAACCAAAATTTTAAGAAAACCAGGCTCTGTATTCGCTGTATATTTCGCTTGTCTCTATTCAATAAGTAATAATATATTGGTAGCCTGTGTAAGCATTACAATAATGTGTATATTTCTCTCGTATTTTTTAACTGTGTCAACTTTATGATAAACCTTAATTCTAATCTGTATATTTTGAATTTCTAGGTTTTAAAGGAAAAATGGTGAGAAACACATTTCTTCAGATTTTCTTAAAATATTCACTCTTTGATTGTAATAAGAAGTTTTTAATTTAGAAATATGTATATATCCTTCTTGGTCTGATAGTAATTACCCATATTCCATAATAACTTTTAAACCATTTGAGTATATGCTAGTTCACAGTAGGGTTGTTGATGCCCATTTGTGCTGAGCGTAGCTACATTTTGGTGTATTTTCACCAAATTTGCCAGCACTTTCTAATGGTGTTTTTTTAAAGTGTAACAGGAAGAAACTGAAATAAAGTTTAGTGAACAAAGTTTCCTTACTTTTATATTATTTTTTTTGATAGAACATGATATCAATAATTGTATACTATCTTTCAAATGAATGGATTTAATTTGACCTTTTTACTTGTATCTTTGGTATGATTTAAATGAATGAAGTTTATGCTCGTTTATAATTTACATATTCATAGTAAATTTTAATATACATACATTACTGAATTTAACTTAAATCTATGTAAATGCTGGTTACCGTTTATTTTCTAAGGAAGAAACTTTATATTTTATGCATAAAATATGCTAGTATTATAGTGTTCAACATTACCGTAATGACTTCAACTTAACGATAACTTTCCAAACCTTATTAACATAATATGTCAACCCTATTCTATTTTGTGTCCAATTGTATAATATATATTTTGGTGGAGGCAATCTCAGGACTTTCCCTTTACATTGTCTTTCAAAATTGTTGTAAATACTTTCCCTTATCCATTTTTAGTGTAACTGATAAAATACCCAATTGTTTACCTTTTACAGGGTAAAATTATTATTCAAAATTAAATTATAGTGATATTTTTACCTTTTTTTATTCGATAAATTCAGAGAATTAAATCAATTATGATTATTTTATTTGGCAAGTAGTGGTATTTAAATTATTGGTAGGGTTTTTTTCTAATTATAAATGTCAATGTTACCTTAAATAATTGTTTATATCATTTTTATCAACTCAATTTTTATTTTTGCTTAAAAGAAAATAATCTGGAATATCTTGCAGGTTATTTACAAAAGCTTTGTTTAGAAAATGCTAGTAACTTGTTATTTTAAATCTGAATGAAACTATTATATTAATAATTAAGTGAAGATAAAAAAAAACAAATTTTAGTAAGGACTTATAAATAGAATTCATACGCAGTATTTATTATGTAGAAATCCAAATCCAAACAAATATGGCGCCCTCTTTTCTGAACTTTCACATTGTCAAGTAAAATTAAAACACAAAAACATCATACAGTATTTCACCCTTCTAATATTTGTTTATATTACATAAAATTTAAGCGGGTTACTTTTTGTTTTTTAGCAACATATCCTTATAGCATACCGTAATATACCTTATTGTGGTTTACCACTTGCTTTACGTTACAATTTCTGGGTAATTTTCATTGTAAATATTATATTATCTAAACTATTTTCCTTCGTGTATTTGCCTTTTCATTTTGTAAATTCTTTTTATTAGTATTGTTGTGTTTGTCATAATTTTGTATAATATCGGCCTACGTATTTTCTGTAGAAATGTAGTATATTTTTTTTAATCTGTTGCATTTATAAGTAGAATACTGTATGCTGTTCATTGGATGTGGATATTGCGGTGACTACATCCATATCCAATGTTAATATTCTTGTAGGCCAAACATTTTTATTTCTATCTTTGTGTATCCACGAAATAAAAGGCTTGCCAACAGCATTGTTTCTTTTGTTTCTTTTTTTTTGTGTGTATTTTTTTAGAATTTATTTAATTTCGTATTATATGCCTGTAATTTAAAGGTAGGCCTACTCCTCTATATTGTGCGTATGATTTAAAGACATTTTGCATATTGTAAAATAATAATACAAAATGACTATAGAAAAAAAACAAAGAAAAGTGAAAACAATGTATTTCACTCGATTTATTCCAATTCAATTCCTTTTTATTGAAAATAGATACTGAATATAAATTGAAAACACTGCTTTCTAAATAAGAGATTCTCAATAAACCGTTTCATGTGATCCGAGCCGATCATCAAAGCTATCTGCCAATATCATTGTAATTAAGATCACCACCAACAATACCTCAATGACTCATAAAGACAAAACCAAACAATTATTAGATCAAAACCGTGTTTAAAATGAAAGAAATTTGTATTGTAAAATGACTCCTATAAAATGGTTTTCCAAATAATATTCAGTGACCTGGAAGAATCCCATAGTAACAGACAATTTGCGTAACGATATATCAGCAACTTGCACACCTGCATCGGGATACATCTTTGTCGTTGGTTTAACTATTGTCACGTGTTCGGCAACCGATTACATTGGCGTATCCGGATATTCACCCCCTGGACATTTACCCCCCGGAAAACTACCCCCGGACAACCACCACCTGGACAACTACCCCCTTAGGACAACTACCCCCTTAGGACAACTACCCCTTTAGGACAACTACCCCACGGACAAATACCCCCCGGACAACTACCCCCTTAGGACAACAACCCCCTTAGGACCACTACCCCCTGGACAACTACCCCCCGGACAATTACGCCCCCCCCGGTAATTACCCCGCGGACAACTACCTCTGACACAATACTCCCCGTAGGACAACTACCTCCTGAACCTGGACAATACTCCGAGGGCAAATAATCTTTTAGGACAACTACCTCCGTAGAACAACTAACCCCTGGACAACTACTCCCCGGACAATTACCCCCTAGGAACAATTACCCCCGGACAATTACCCCCCCCCCCCGGGTAATTACCCCGCGGACAACTACCTCTGACACAATACTCCCCGTAGGACAACTACCTCCTATACCTGGACAATACTCCGAGGGCAAATAATCTTTTAGGACAACTACCTCCGTAGGACAACTAACCCCTGGACAACTACCACCCAGACAACTATCCCTTTAGAACAACTACCCCCCGGACGGACAACTACCACCCAGACCATTCAACAACCTGACTCTGCAACAGTGTATAATAGGAATTAATAACTATATTTTAATTCGTTACTTTGACGAATTACTATTCATTATTGTAAACAAAAGTAAAAGATTGAACATAAATATTGTCCTAAGGGAGGGGTAGTTGACCGGGGGGTAGTTGACCGGGGGGTAGTTGACCGAGGGGTAGTTGACCGGGGGGTAGTTATCCTAAGGGGGTAGTTGTCCTAAGGGGATAGTTGTCCGGGGGGTAGTTGTCCGGGGGGTTGTTATCCTAAGGGGGTAGTTGTCCTAAGGGGGTAGTTGTCCGGGGAGTAGTTGTCCGGGGGGTAGTTGTCCTAAGGGGGTAGTTGTCCGGGTGGTAAACATCCGGGGGTAACTGTCTAGGGGGTAGGTGTCCTAGAACCGTGCGTGTTAACAATATTAAAATAAAGACATTTAAACTATATAATGGATTGAAACAACATTTTAACATTGAAGCCCATTTTCTTAGCTCTCTTATTAATCCTATTGAATAACTGAAACTATTGTTACAGCTTAGATTCAATTAATTGAAAGAAGAATATAGCCTCAACTTCGTTGAAGTTAGCTCGATAGTTATAGATCTAAAGATGCACCCTTGTCAAATTACCCTTTCACACAGGAGTTCTTGTAACTGTCAGGCACCAATGGGCAAATGCTATAGAAAGAACCTCTGAAAAAAAGTATTTGTAGGCCTTACTTAGGCATAACTGTCAAAATACGGTGTATGTAAACGTCCTATTAGACTGAAAAGGAAATTTAAAAAAAATTACAAATGAATTCCTACATCGAGTGCTTGCTATTAAGATTGTGTCAACCACATCCCGGTGAACAATCTATTATCCGAAGAATCAAGAGATCACCAACAATCCCAATAAGTATTCTTAGAAAACAGATTTGCAGATGATTCGTTTTATTAATATGATATCTTTTACACATTGTGTAGAATGATACATATACTATCAAAATACGGTGTATGTAAACGTCCTAAATCCTAAAATCGTTTTACAGGAAATTCTGAACAAAATGGGCCCAGAAGTGGTTCCTGGTGATAAAATCTAAAACCATAAAAGCTTGGCAATAAAGGGAATGAAACGGATGGTATAGAATGATAACAAGTTATTAAAGACTGAAAAGGAAATTAAAAAAAATTTACCACCTGAAAAATGTTTTTTTTCTATAACTATAGCATAAACAGTAGTAGCATTGATAATGATATATAATAATTAATATTATTATTTTAAGCATGATAACGTTTACATAACATATTGCCTAAATTTTGTCGGAGTTTTTTATGTAACTCCATGTTTTATAGAAACATGTTTAGGCTAAGAATGTATCTTCCAAGAAACATAAGAAATATATTAGATAAGAACAATCTTTATTTTGATGACCACAAGGCGAATCTGTTTTCCTTGAAGCTTAATTACACACACTATAGACCTACAGTAATAAAAATTAATACAATATAATAATAAAGATTAAAATTAGAAAAAAAACATGATGGATAAAAAACATTGAGTTGTGGACAAATGAATTCCTACATCGAGTGCTTGCTATTAAGATTGTGTCAACCACATCCCGGTGAACAATCTATTTACCCGAAGAATCAAGAGATCACCAACAATCCCAATAAGTATTCTTAGAAAACAGATTTGCAGATGATTCGTTTTATTAATATGATATCTTTTACACATTGTGTAGAATGATACATATACTGTTTAACCTCGTTATCATTGTTTTGGTAATACACTTTCTGTACACACAGAAACAAATTACACATATTGTAGTAATGAAAACGTAATCTGTATATAGGCTAGGCTACAAATTCCCATACTGTAGTTTTTCTAAATGGTACTATATTTAAAAAAAATTTCGGTAATTTTGTCATAAATACATTCATATCATTTCCGTCATAGAGATGATTGATTATGATAAAGTTGGGAGGTAGTAGGGGCAGAAAAAAATGAGAATTATGGGCGGCAATAGCGGGTTCTACATTTTTGACACCACAAGTCTAGATACTAGTTTATTTTAATAATATATAACATATCGGACCGAACGTTAAATCAAACAAAATACAGTCGCGATAATGAACGGAACGAAGTACAGGTATAGGCTACTAGAATTATACGCATTTTCCTCCTTTACGTCTACCTTCCCCTCTCGTCTACTCACTATTGACTTTGACCAGCACGGTAACCACTGAGAATGCAGATGTGTACAACGACGCGGCAAGAAGCTTGCAAAGGAAGACACCGATTTCAGTTTCTTTAAAATAATGATAGCATTATTTCTATTGAGATGAATTCGATGATCATAATGCAGCATGGGAATTTTGATAAATGTTTGGAATATAAATAACACTCAAATACTATACTATTTTTACAAAAATTATATTTACTGAATGTGTAACAAAATTGATCGTATTTGATACAGCATTTCTTTAGAATTCCTTCTAATTTTCCATTTATAGATTGTTTTTAAATTTTACAATTCACCATTTCCTTAAATATTTTAACAAATGCAAAAAAAGTATAAAGAATGGTAGAGTGTTGTGATTGTGTGTAGTAGTAATACTGGGATACAGAAGATTTTGAACCAATACTAGGTAAGCATTTTGGTTGCTTTGAATACGCGTTTCCTGGTGAACCTTATACACATTTCACATATTAAATGAATGATGTCACATCTGATGGCCCATTATTACACAATGTTTCAGTCAGTGTACAGCTTCGTCTGTTTTATGACTTTTCTGCATATATCGACATCAAAAATCATTCAGTCATGCTACAATACGTTCGAATTAGGTAAGTCAAGTTTATTTTCATACATCTTTAAAATCTAATACAATTGTGCATATACTAAGTAGGCCATTAAACAATTTAGTAAAATACTGAAATTGGACTTTTGAGAAAAACCGTAAGTTTTTTTTAAACGTATTGTATTTTATTTTATTGTAAGACTAGATGATTTATCAATTTACGATCATGGGAAAATGTAGAGATACCAAAGAGAAATGCATGGTTGTACATTACAATTCTCATTTTGAAAAGGTATGACTTTCTAGTCAAAACAATATAATAATAATACGATTTACCTCTGCAGCAGACATTCCAATTTTTAGTATACATCCGAATAGGTCGACTACCCCAAAAACTATAACTGTAATCTTAATCAAGACTAAAACAAATAGGGAATTTGGGCTAAAATTATGAACAGAAGTCACTACACACCCAGCGTTGTTTCTAAATTTGATTGTAGTTATCTGCCAATTGAAATGACAGCATGTCTTATTAAGTATGACATTGTACTGTTGAAGAATAATTATAGCTTTTAAAATGTTTGTCAAAATTGTCTAGTGTCAGAGTACAAAACAACAAGACAAAGTACAACACATGCAACTGCTGCTGCTTCGTATGCTGTTGACGGTGGAACAAATGGACAGTATAGCAAACGTACATGTACGCACACTAGTAAGTGATAATGCGTTTTAATTAATTTTCTATTTCTAGGATTGTATGCATATTCTATAACAATACTTGTTAACGTAGTTTTACTAGCATCAAAAACATAAAACATTTCCAAATAGTTTTCTTATTCAAACGTTAAATAATTTAGTAGTTGTATTATTTTTGTTTTATAATGTAAACCTTGGCTAAATACTGTAAACATGACTGACGTCCTATATATCCTATTCCGCCTGCATTATTGTTTTCCAATCCTTCTTAAGCAGAGATTATTTATGGTATACAGTTGGAAATTATAGGGGCGATATATAAGCATGAACTTCGATCAAATATTCCATAATCAATCTCATGAATTACTTATGTTTCTGCCTTAACCTGATAGGAGAAAAACATGACACTAACGGCCTCACCTGCAATAACATGTATTCAATGGGTTTAGCGTATGCTACAAACGATGAATTGGGTTTCCTATCCGAAACATAGTTCAATTGAACATTTAATGATCAATGAAAACTGATAACCGAAAGTGAAACATTAAGAACAAGCAAGGGTTACAATATTTTCCAATTTTGAACAATACTTCATGTTATCATTCTATGGCAAGGTGAACGTTTCTGTATATTTTTTTTTATGAATAGACAATTGATAGATTCTTAAACAGTATTTTTATTTTTCTAATTAAAAGCTCTCATGAATAATCCATGGTGGTATGTTGATCTCGGAACGGAAAAAGTAATTTCAAAGATTGTTATATTTAACAGAGAAGATTGTTGTGGTAAGTAATAACAATATATTAAACTCAGTATCTATTTGCATGTACATTTAATTCTAGTCGTGACCGCGGTCGAAGGTGTTAAAGAGTCGCTATTTATCTCCATAGACTTACCATTAAAGTACAATTGTCTAATTTAGGATGTATATTAAGCAGAATACGACATTAAGTCTCCTTTCAATGTATATGAATTGTTTAACCATAGTCTAATCAACCTATATTATCGATGGGCAGTTAGTTATTATACTTTTAAACTATTTTCGACTATGCTGACTCAGCCTGGTATTTTGGTATAAGTTCATTTCTCCAAAAATAAACTCCAGGTAACCTAAAATAAAAGTGTACGGTTTATTCTCGACATCGCCTCGATAGGTTATCTGAACATAAGTTAACTTGTTCAAACCTATAAATTATACCTTAATGTTGATACCTCTAGCAAATAATTTTACAAAGATTTTCAAAGGAAATCAAACGAACATTTTGTAATTCCTAATATCAAAGGGATAGCTTCGAAAACATTTATTTATGAATAATCTTCCATCAGATATTAAATAAGCATAAACGTGCTACTAAAGATTCATTTTGGTAATGTTCATGACTACACTGAAAGTAATGAAAACTGTTAAATAATGCTGTGAATTGTTAATGTTATTGTAACTGTTAATTGTTAGTACAAACACCATTGGAAATAAGCTGTGTCAGCTTTACGGATGTTGTTTCGAGTACCGAAACAAACAAACTGAGTATATCATGTATTTGCATTTTGTGTTTTTTTTTGCCTAACGCATGTTAATGTTACTGGTTATTAACAGTGAGTTGTTTGTTTTAAGCTGAGAGGTTAGCAGGAGCAGAGGTTCGTGTTGGAAATAACAAGGCTCCACCGTTTTCGGGTAATGCACAATGTGCATGGACTATATCACGAATGGATGCAATCGCAATAAACCCTATAGAGATGTCATGCAACCCACCTATTTCTGGGCGGTATGTTACTGTATATAAACAGCTTCGAGGATATCTTACATTATGTGAAGTACAGGTTTACACAGGTGAGTACATATTAAACTTGGTAATAAAGCCTTTGTTATTGCTCACCATCTATGGAATTTCGACATTGAATTCGTCTAAAAAATCATTAAAAACACATCTTTTTATTCATATAGAGAACGATGATTAATCTAATTCCGATTTTTTTTTTCATTTCCGAAAAATATGCCAATTGTAGACCTATGCGTACAAAACACACCTTTAGGGCCATTTGTGGAGGAAAAAAACTGAAAATAATACCTACAATTAATTATCTATAATGTATGCTATTTTATTACATTACAAAAAAACATGTTGGAAAGTTGGAAAGAAGGAACCCTGCCATCAAACAGCTTTATTTACTAACTGTTAATAATATAACCAACTATAAGAACTAACATTGGTTTTGTAGATATTGAAAAACCTGAAGTTGTGTGTCCAGATGATATAGAATTGTATGTTGGGAATAATCATCGTTTACATCAAGTTGATTGGAATCCTCCTGAAGTTTCTGATAATTTTCATACGGATCTTTCGGCAACCTGTTCTCCATCATCAGGTTCTTTATTTCCAGTTGAATTCACCAAAGTTACTTGCTCAGCAACTGACGCAACTGGAAACGAAGGAAACTGTTCGTTTGTTGTAAATATTGCAGGTCAGGAAACTGTTGCTAAAGCTTGGTTCCCACTAGGACGCAACACAAGAACGCTTGTGATTGGTCAATTTGCTTACTTTGCGGTAATTACGTCATTGCGTTGCGTCCTAGTGGGAACCAAGCTTAATAATGAAGAAAGAACTATGATCGAATCTGTAGTTGGGCATAAAGGTACATCTATTACAAGCTGTTTGTTTTTTCAGATGATAGGGAACCTGACCTCGTTTGTCCTGAGCATATCACGGTGGGAAACAATACTGACCAGTACGAAGATCCGGTAACCTGGAGTGACCCGACAGTGACTGACAATTTGCATAAAAATATGTCAGCAACGTGTACACATGCATCGGGATCAATCTTTGATGTTGGTTCAACTATTGTCACGTGTTCAGCAACAGACGGTACTGGAAATGTGGGAAGTTGTTCATTTGTTGTCCATGTCATAGGTCAAACATTTATTTCTAGTAAGCAATACTTGAAACAACTTAACAGTCCTAACTTAGACAATTTCGTATTTATATGTAATGGTAGAAATATAATATTTAGGCCTATTGAAATACGCAATAGTTGCCACTGTAGGCCTAAAGTATTACATTATAAAGTTATTTTGGAATTAAATAGTTCGACACATCCCATAACTAGTCTTACTAAAAGGCAAATTATTACAAATGAAATGTTGACGGCGCAATTTTTGTAACGGTTCCAATCCATCCATGTCGTAACACTTTATATAACGAATCGAACGTGATATCAGTCAACAACTGCAGCCACGCTTCTCGCGTGTCGCGCGCGTGGTTGCTTATACTGTTAAAAAGAACATCAACGTACAAAACTTTGGCATTATAATGACATCGCACTCTCAATGGCGTAATAAGAGTGCACTAGAACATTTATTTAAAATCATGTGACACACAACCTTTCATTAAAATGACAAGAATATAGGCGTTGTATAATATTGTTGAACTATATTAATTATATAATTAATTATTATTATAATGGACATTTGGTTGAATTTTATCATGTTTTATTATGTTGTGTTTAATTATGTTGTAGGCCTATGTATTGAAAGGTAAATGGTCTGTTTGATATTAATATACAAATAAAAATATTTTAGATGATGTACGACCTGTTCTCACTTGTCCTGGGCACATTACCGTTAATGGTGATCAATCCAGGGATCCAATAACTTGGAGTAACCCCACATTGACATCTAAAGGTACATTATCAACGTGTACACCACCATCGGGATATGTATTTGACGATGGGTCAACCATTGTCACGTGTTCGGCTAGAGACAGCAATGGTGACGTAATAAGATGTTCATTTGTAGTCCATGTTGAAGAGAGAGTTAATTCAGGTAAGCTATATTATTAATATCACATGACAACATAAATTATAAGAAATGTATTAAATTAAGGACATTCAAAATAAAAAGGTCTTAATAAAACACACATACCAATCACTACATTAGTGAAATATCTTTTTAAAATTTCAATTTTTCTACTTAGGCTTACGTTTAAAGTCTAAACACATTTCATAATATTCCATTTTAAAAATTAAAAACAAGTTTAAAAATTGGATTTATGTTTACGTTTAAGTTGTTTTTAATTTACAAAACAAAAAAATACGTTTTCTTATTGGTAGATCTTGCTATCGGTATTGTGTGTCCAAGTGACATTACGTTTAATACGGATCAGCGTGTAGTTGTATGGAATGATCCCGAGTTGACAGACAACGTTGGTACTGACGTACAGCCAACTTGTATTCCACCATCTGGCTCTACGTTTGAAGTTGGATCAACCAGGGTTACTTGTTATGCAGTTTACCCTATTGTCAACATCAGCTGCTGGTTTAATGTTGGGAGTACAGAACGTTCTACGCCATTTGCAAGTTAGTAACAGTTAATTACAATTGATGCTTACTGCTTACTCATTTTCATGAACATAAATATATCGGTGAGACGTGTCAAAATTTAAATAAAAATGTCAAGTTATCTGGGTCTTCAATAACCTAAATAGATACGATGATAATTATTGTTTGAATTACTATTCTTAAAGATCATGCGCAAAGTGCCAGAGGATCAATGAATACCCATTCTCTGTTGGTAGCAGGACTCACGGTCATTATAACGCTTGGTCTTATCGCATTACTTATAGGCCTAATAGTCAGGTAATACTATTTGTTATATTTATTGATAAATGTTGTTTATTTTGAAGACCAAATGCAAAGTATTTGGCATCAAAACCCCACCTTGGATACGTAGCCAATTCTTCTCAATGTTAATGACTGATGCATGTTTTATTGTTTCAGATATCGTAAAAAAAAGAAGAATCAATTTGGAATTAATATGAAAGCGGATGAAGGAACAGTGAAATGGGAGATAATGAAATAATGTGTAAAGGGAATATATAATAATATAGCCTATAAAACGGAAGATTGAAAATGTCTATTCAATATATCTTTTTGTGTTGTTTTCAAACAAATATTTTGAAAAGAAAACCCCAATAAAACATCTCTTTGAAACAGTACTTGCCGGCTTATCTTTTCTTTTTCTAGTCCTAACTGATATATTATGAAGCATAAAGGTATAGAGTGATGTGCCAAAACATTGGGTTGCTTTAAATTACAGTTTTGTTTAGGTAGGCCTAAAATCTCCGGCTAATTTTTGGTCAACTATTATGTGACATTATTTATTTATTTATTTTATTTATTTATAAACTTATTTTACATGGGTGACATTTTCATCAAAAATAATGTTCTTACAAATGGTCCATGATTAAAAAAATGCATGCAAAATAGTGAATAGTCATAAGTTACAAACATTATAGAAAGACATACAAGTACAATTACATTTTAAATACAGATACAGAATTAATAATAATAAACAGTAACAGTAAGTATTCAACGAAAATATTGTAAACAGATATTTTGTGGAGAACAATATAGGCCTATTTTTAACATAAAAAGTCTATAACAATGCCGATGTTGTTCCAAATGATGTTATAAACATGTTGAATATAAACGATTGGGTCAACCACTTCCCGTTGTACAAACTTAACAGAAGACTCAAGAGATCAACAATCTCAATAGTAGACATATTCTTAGAAAACAGATTAACACACTTCCCGTTCTCACATTCCATCCAATCCCACATAGAATGTTAATGAAAACATACGTAAGGACAACTTTCGGGCCTAATTTGAGATATTTTACTCAATGATAGAAAGTTAAATAGGCTACATACTTTATATACTGTACTGATTTTTAACACCTAATGAACACCAGTATAATAATTAAGGTTAAGTTAGATAATTGATTTTTGACGATTAAAACAAATTTAAGTTAAACGACTTGCCTCAAACAGGGGTATTTTTCAAGTGTTGTACACACCGTTTGTTGACGCTGAAAATTATCCACACACAATACGCAATAATACGAGGATTCTTATTATTATCAATTACAAAGTAAACTTTTATACATAGCATACGTTTATACATTGAATTGCTTGATGGCTAATGAATTTGGTTTTTTCCCCACGAAAACTCTGAAAGGGATGTTTTGTTTAAAAAAAAAAGATTTCATTAGAACAGAAAAAGAAAAGAACAACTTAGTTTCGGGGCCCAAAACGGTCTCCTTACCGATCGGAACTACTATTTTCAAATAAGAAATCGTTATTCTTCCTCTATCGTTCAATATACATTATTATTCTAAGTATGTCATAGAGAAGAATATGATTCGAAGAAAATTGTTTGGAAATTCTGAAATTCTCTCATAATTGAGGTGAAAGATCTATACATTCTTTAAAACATTAATTTACACTTATTGTTATCCCCTCCTCCCACCCTCCCCGCCATTATATTATCTAATTTTATCTATAAACTTTTGTAGTATTTATAATCATATGATGATATTTTTAACGCTGGCTAGATGAAATTTGGTAATTTTTGTTTAACAGGTGTGTTTATTTTGGTTGAAATTTACCCGTTACGTATTCCCTGATGAGTAGACATTCGCTTATTAAATTATGGAGCTATCCATTCATGTTTAAATGAATGTCTTTCGCTGTTGCAAACATTCTTACACAATGTTTGCGTCTGTATACACCATCGTCTGTGTTATTACTTTTATGCATATATCGACATGTAGAGTCATGTTAACATGCTTCGATACGTTCGAATTAGGTAAGTAATTTTTTTTCTAACCTAATGTGTGTGCATATATACATAAATAATATAGAAAACCCAAATCGTGTAACTAAACAAAAAAAGTAAATAAGTAGTAATAAAATAAATGAATATAAACGAATATATATAGTTTAGTGATAGTACTTGTCGTTTGAGTAAAGTAAGTGATTATTTAGTTTATATTACTAAACTAGGGCCTAATTCACTTTTTTACTATCATCTAAATTAAAAATTAGCAATATAAATAAAATACTAAAAGGTATTCCCATGGATTTGTTTTTTTAGATATTCCAACCCTAATTGTTATAACGCTATATACCGTACACTCTAAAACCTTAAACGACAAAAAAGCAATCTGGACTGGATGAAGGGATGGAATTCCCAGACATCCGCGTTCCTATGGTGATTGTAATATCTGCCATTTTGGACGATATAGTAAAATATATATATATAAATATAACTGCATGAGCTCATGAAATGTGTTTGTGCCGTACCTACACTAACCGTAATTTTAAACCTTAGTTTCTATTTTTAAAATTTATAGTAAAATCTAATTTAATAATAATAATGAATCTAATTTTTAGTAGGCCACATTGTCCTAGCCATGCACATCATACATTTCGTTTAATATAATGTAATTTTCAAGCAGCTATTATTCCACAAAATAATAAATAAATGAAAACAAAAAACCACTTTTAAAACGGTTGTCAAAATTGTTTAGTGTCAGAATTGAAACCAGCTACACAGGTGTCAACAGCGTGGTCCGCTTCAGCCTCAAGGGCTGTGGACGGTGGAGATTTCAGGAGCGGTTCATGCTCGCAAACGGGTAAGTCATATTACGTATTGCATATTGTTTTAATGAATGTATTTTCTGTATGAAATAGGCTTAGAAATACTTCTAACGTTGTTTTACCAGCATCAATTAAAATATTAACATATTCATATTTTTCAAATATTTTAAAAATGAGTAAGCCTATATTTTAAAATGTTATAATGAAAACTTTGGCTAAATATTTTTATAGGCCTAATCTTAGATTTTATAATCGTCCTTCTCGCCTCAGGTAAACTCTGCTTTCTTTACAACCCATGCAATAGTGTAAATACCATGCTTAGAAACGATGAGTCTTCAAATGACAATATTTTCCCATTGTCTACAATTCTTCTATTATCACGTTATTGCATGTAGGTTATTTTCTTTATTTTTTTTATTTTCGTTTGCCTATCTATTTTTTTTAGGTAGGCTATATACAACGTGGTGGTATGTTGACCTCGAAACGGAAATATTCATTTCGAAGATTGTTATATTTAACAGAGAAGATTGTTGTCGTAAGATTATATTAATAGTAATTTTAATGCAATTCTCTCTGGGCGGTTTCTTCCTTTTTAAATGAAATGAAATTAATTTTGATTTTTCATCTTTTTCTCATTTTCAGATTGTTCAGCGGCGCTTAGAGGCATCCATCATTTTGCGCTATATTAAATTATGTTTAAAAGTAGGCCTACTCTAAGTATTGTATGTGTTTACTAGTCCACAATTGAGAGTGTTGAAAATCACTTAGACCACTGGGGCTTTCGTGGTATTGTTCAAATTCGATTTGATAGCGAGACTCGACGTGGTACAACAGAAGAGCTGAAATATGATTGTTAAGTCTTGTTTTGCATATTTTCAAATATTGCTAGTGCACCTTGGTATAGTAATATAATTGAGCTCTTTCTTATTTTTGTTTAAGTCGATTCGTTAGCCGGTCTTCGTGTTCTTGTTGGAAATAGCAATGTTTCACCATTTTCCGGTAATTCGCAGTGTGGGCGGATGATTTCACAATTTGATGCAGTCGCAAGCAATCCTATATTAATAACATGCAGGCCACCTATTTCTGGGCGGTATGTTACTTTAATTAAATCAGGTCTACGTGACCATCTTTCCTTATGTGAAGTAAAGGTTTACAAAGGTTTGTACATACTTGGTAATAGAACTTTTTTATTTTCTTTTTCGACATCATGAACTGCTTCATGGCACACATGTAAACTTAATTTGTCTAAAAAAGCCATTAAAATCACATCTTTCCACCCAGTCTGAGAATCCTATTAATTTCTTAAAATAATAATAATAATAATAATAATAATAGTCTGTTCTTATATAGCGCATATAAGCAGGCTCTCAATGCGCTTTACATCAAAAATAAAAGCAGGAAATATAATAATTGTGATAGTCTAAATTGCACCATGCAATTATTATTATTGTCATCAATATTGTTATAATAAAATAAATGAGTATAAAAAATAATATATTTTCGAGAAAAAAAATAAATATATAGGCCTATATTGTATTTCTTTATAATAGGCCTAATCTTAATAAAACGAATGGTCGAAAAAATGGATGTAAAGTTGTGTAACCAAAAAAATTGCATTAAATTACCGACTGTCGAATTTAACAATATAAATAACATTGGTTTTGCAGATATCGGAAAACCTGAAGTTGTGTGTCCAGATGATATAGAAGTAAATGTTGAAAATAATCAGACTTTACATCAAGTTAATTGGATTCCTCCTGACGTTTCTGATAATTTTCAGACGGATCTTTTGGCAACCTGTTCTCCATCATCAGGTTCTTTATTTCCAATCGGATTCACCCAAGTTAGTTGTTCAGCAACTGACGCAACTGGCAACGAAGACAACTGTTCGTTTGTTGTAAATATTGCAGGTTGTAACAACACGTTTTTTTTCAAACTTAATTACTCTCAGGACTCATGGGGAAGTCACATCCGAGCATTTACCATCTTCAGATTTATTGTTCTAATTCTAATTGCCCATGTTAATTGTTTAAGGGTTATTTTAAAAGCAATTAAAGTTACATAAAATTTGATTTAAACTCTTTGAGAACGTCAGCAACTCATGTTACAATTAGACACAACTGTTTCACTATTTTACGCATGAAAGAACCTTGTCTAAGAGCATCTACTATTGCATATATGCTATTTGTACATCACAATTGCAATATATTTTTGTTCTATAGATAACAAAGAACCAGATCTAATTTGTCCTGAACATATCACGGTAAACAACCATACTGACCAGTACGAAAATCCAGTAACATGGAGTGACCCTACAGTGACCGATAATTTACATAAAAATATATCAGCAACTTGCACACCTGCATCGGGGTCTATCTTTGACGTTGGGTCAACTATTGTCACGTGTTCTGCAACAGATGGTACTGGAAATTTTGGAAGTTGTTCGTTCGTTGTCCATGTCGTAGGTGTAGTATTTATATCTGGTAAGCATAACCGTTGTAGGCCTACCTATGCTATCAGTACCTAGTTAAACGATCTGTTAAACTATAACTAGAGTGTTGCTTGTCTCAAAAAGGAAAAGTGATAAACAGTTGGCATACGGTAACGTAATAAACATCTAATAAAGTATAAACGAGACAAGTAAATGTTGCAATAGCTCTTACTGTTGTCCCCTGAACATTTTTTTTTGTTAACAAAAAATGTTGAATATGGCATTTTAATGTCACTTAATGATTATTCAATTTGACCAAACAGTGGATACACAAATTTATACCTGAAAAAACTGTAATATAAAGGAAATAATAGTCAATCGGAAGCCCATTTTGTCAGAATGTAAAAAAGCTTATCTTTATAAGGCGCCTGTAAATAACATTATATTTACAGATGACGAACGGCCCGTTCTCATTTGCCCTGAGCACATTACGGTAAATAGTGATGATGAGACTAGAAAACCAGTTACTTGGAGTGACCCAATATTGACATTGGAAGGTATATCAGCAACGTGTACCCCTCCACCGGGGTCACTCTTTGACGATGGTTCAACAATTGTCACGTGTTCTGCTAGAGACAGCAATGGTGGCGTAATAAAATGTTCATTTGTTGTTATTGTTAAGGAGAGATTTATCTCAGGTAAGAGTGTTTAATATTGAACTAGCAATACAAAGAACAAAATAAACAGCAGGGCTAGTCAATAGAAATACTTCAAAAGACAACTAAATGACATATTTGCAGAGAACCAACAACTTAAACCTTAGCACCTGTTTGGTCTTTCCTTGCCTTATTGTTTTGTCTTGTCTAAATAATTGAAAGTGGAAATATATGGTGTACATTGTAGTACCAAAGTTTTAGAAGAATTTTAAAGTTTCCTTGAAATACTATGTTGTCTTGCAAAATCTGGGCTGCCATACGCCTACTAATTCTAAAGGTTTGGCAAATGTAAAACAAAAGGCAAGAGAAAGGTAGACGATGTGGCTTTCAATTTGATTGTCTATTTGCAGTAGAATATATTTCTATTTTTCTTGGAAGAATAATTAAGCTGTGGTGCTAATACAGAATTTTGGAACAAGTCAGAGTTAATATAGAATTGCTACCACTACTACAACTATTACCACAACAGATTACTATTACTATTAATACAGACAAAACTCACAATTACAACATTTTTTTTCAGAATGTGTAGAATTGTTTTTGAATAATTAAAATTTGTTTATCAAATGTTAACGTTAAACATACATAATAATTAATATTGTGATCAACCTTTTTTTATTCAACAAATCATGATTGCTACTAATAACAAGTTGTAATAATAATAGTAGACTACAGTAGCACATACATTTGATTACTTACAGTGTAAGCATATGGCAGTTCAGACCAAAACACAAATTGAATATTTTTAGTAATATTTTAAAATTATAAAATTGACTTTAAATGTACTGAATCAAAACAATTGTGTCAGTATTTGGTAAATCACTCAACATAAACTACGTTTTATTATTTGTATTGGTAGATCTTGTTATCGGTATTGTGTGTCCAAGAGACATTACGTTTAATACGGATCAGCCTGCAGTTGTATGGACTGATCCAGAGTTGACAGACAACGTTGGTACTGACGTACAGCCAACTTGTAATCCACCATCTGGCTCTACGTTTGAAGTTGGATCAACCAGGGTTACTTGTTACGCAGTTTATCCTATTGTTAACATCAGCTGCTGGTTTAATGTTGAGAGTATAAAACGTTCTACGCCATTTGCAAGTTAGTACAGTCATTTTGGGGTTATTAAGTCTTGAAAATGTTCGGATAATAGCTAGATCATTCACATTGACGTCCTGAAAACTTATTAATTATTATCTAGAGTTAATAGGGCGCCCCTTGTCGGTGTAAAAGTAAATTTTTCTGTTTCTACTTTATATTAAATCATGTATGCTATTTATATAAGTACTTAACACAATTATGTGTATATTATAATTGTTTTTAAACTGAAATTAAAAAAAAAAAACCTGCATGATAAACATTAATTGTTAAGTTATTATTTTTAAAGATCATGCGCAAAGTGATATCGTGTCCAGTGACTCCGATAGCGGGTCCACCGACAACGGGTCTACTGACAGCGGGTATACATGCACAATTCCTTGGTTGATAGCAGGACTCATGTGCTTCGTAGTGCTTGTACTTATTGCATCAGTAACAGTTGTGGTTGTCCGGTAATGTTTAAATTATTTGTAATATGCCTAAATCTATGAATATCATTATTATATGTTATACAATGGGAAGCCAAATATAATGTTTATTACGGAATTATGTGGAATTAATTACTTACGAAAATATTGAAATTACAAAGGCAAAATCCTGAACTTTTATTTTGTCAAACACATTTTTTAATACATTTTATCTCGAGTGTACATATTTGCTTTACCAAAACAATAGTTGAGTATATACATACAAACAAAGCAAGCACACGTTTTGGTTTTAATTTAAAACAAGTCCTAGAAATAGAAAAATTGTTTTGTTGTCATGTTTCAGATATCGTAAATCAAAGCAGAGCACACTCGGAATCATTATGAAAACTGAAGAAGAATCAGTGTCCTGGGAAAAGGGAAATAATATAATATACTAATGTGAAATGAATGTTTCCTATTTAGTGTTTTAATCTACTAAAGACGAAAATATACATTTACTGTTGTTTAAATTACACACTAAAATTCGAGTGACATCTCCAAATTAACAGTGTAAACTGGTACTATGACCAAATTAGGAACAAGAAATGATTAAAGTGATTGTCTTACATTCTAAAAAAAGAAAGAAGAAGATTATATTTCTTTGAAACCTGTATGGAACGGACCACAACGATCTTACGCATTTACATAATAATTGTTGCTTATTATTTAGAGAAAGTACCAGTACGTCATCTTAAATGTATTTAGTTATTCTCAGTTGAGAACCATGATCATTTGTAAAAACCTAGATCTAAAGACGGACGACATAGTCTAATTAGGCCTACCACTTTGTATGGAAAATGCTTAAGAAAGTTGGAATAAGAAACTATCTCACATAACCTATGTTTTAAAAATAATATGCTCTCAATATATACATTAAGCAATTTTAATTAATCATTTAGAGACAAGTGTCATGATTTATATAGCCTGATTACATAGTTACAGTACACAGATGATGATTATAGTAATTAAGAATTAGGAAACACGGTCTTAAATAAAAAAGTTATTTTGAAGAAGAAACATGGTAATAAATAATCAGTTCTTTCCTCTTTAACATGGGTTTGCAATCTATATACCGTACCGAGTTCTTTCTTTCTTTTCATAAGCATTATCTCCTCATTTAAAGGAGGAAATTATACGGCAGCATCTATTATACATTTACGTAAGGAGGGCAAGGTTTAGTTTTATCTAGTGTTTGGTACTATATAACTTGATTCATGATTTTGATTCATTTTTTTTGACAGCAGGTAACTCCCAGGTTGGACATTTTATTTGAATACATAAATTACCATCGTTTATGCAATATTCATAGTCTCTCTTGTACATTATCGTATACCCTTGCGTACATTTTCACCAAAAAAAAAAGATATTTACGCCGAAACTTCATTACGTTATTCAAAAAAATCTGTGGGTACTAACTATTGTGCAACAATTCTTTAATAATAATGTCACTGTCCTATGATCATATTATAAATATTTCCGGGTGGAATCCAAAGTACTCTCTTATATCATAATAACATAATAAAAACAATTATGAGAAGAGTTGAGGCTGCATCAGTATGTCGTATTCAAATTTAATCTATCTTGATCAACTTTGTCGAAGCCGGTAGTTGCACATGCACTCCTTATAGTGCAATTACTATTTCAAACATAGTGTCACACTGTTAGTATTAACCAAGACTGGAAATACCTTCAATTACAGACATGGTATTTCTATACGGTTCCATAAATAAACATGAAAATAAACTACTCATATTGTAATAACAAAAAACACTTTCACCAACACTTAATGCAGATTTCTGATCTTTGCAACGAATGTAGTTATTTGCTGTTAGGCCTATGTACCAAAAACACACAAGACAGTATATGCCTATCTACCAGAAACACACACACAGTTGCCTAAACACAGAATTCAAACAGTGTCTGTAACTAATTAATATATAGGCTGGTGAACATTTATTTGGAAACAATTATCTTTTATTATCTTTTCTTTTATCTTTTGTGGTTTATCACCATCTTTATTTATTGAATGTTTCATTACATAATATTTAAACATTTCTACCATTTTCAGTATTTTCTGTTTTTTTTCCCTCATTAATATCATAATTTTAGCCTTTAGTATCATACCATTAGTAAACATTATTTTTGTTAAATATATCCATTTATATTTCATTTATTATTTTTGTTTTCTGAATTACTAAACATCAATACAAAGTATTTACTTCTAAACATTCTTTTTTTGTGTTAAATTCTCTATTTACAATAACCAATTGTATACTAATCAAAATTACAAACTTGTTTATTGATTTTACTGTACTTTTATTTTATATTTTACAATTATTATTTATAGGGCTTTATAGTTCATGATTGGGGTTAATAATTAAGATTTGGGTAGGACATTATAGGTTAGGCCATGTAGGTCTGGTAATAATGGATTAGAGATTTGTTTAACAGATGTAAACATTTTGGTTGCTATGAAAACGAGTATCCTGGTGAGAACCCGATACACACAGTAGGCCTATATTTCGCATATTAAATTTCTGTTTTGCCATTCTTGCAAAATGTTTGCGTCAGTGTACACTATCGTCTGTTTTATGACTTTTCTGCATATATCGACGTCCAGAATCATTCAGTCATGCTACGATACGTTTGAATTAGGTAAGTTATACTTTGTTTTCTGAATCATTAAATTATTTTAGCATACTTGTAACGAGTCTTTAAACCCTCTATGTTTAACTAAACAAAATAGCAAAAGAGTTTTGAGTTACACTAGGCAAGTTATTTTGGAATTTATTATGTAATGTAAATATACTTCCTTCTATAGGCCTATATATAATTACTTTTTATTTCAACCGTCTATCTACTGTATGATAGAGACGTTTCAAAGTTAGTATTTGCCATTGGTACCCAGATTTTTCAATTAAATTCAATTTCGTTTTATTTTCCGCACAAGGAAAACGATATAATATGAATGATTCGTATTTTAAGGTATGTTCTACGCACTGTACACAATTATAAAAAGAAAAATATGTCGACGATAATAATACTAATAAAGGCGAATCATATAATAGAAGTAAAGAGATCAGAGACGCCTTTACAGAAAATTTGATGCAGTTATAATTGATTTTGAACACGTATTTGAAACGCGTTGGTTTTCTTTCTTTCACGTCACAAAAGCCATTGTTAAAACTAAGAGAGGCGACGACTTTAAATGCGTTACCGATAAATAGCGGTTTCACTGTAATTATGTATTGATTGACGCATTGTTAAACGCTTTCATAAACGCTCAACGACTTCAACGTGTTGAATGTTATTGAACTCCATATTGTCTAACGATACGCCAACGGTCAACGAGTATTCAATGTCACTGTTTTTTGTATTGGATTATTATTTATTTATTTATTTGGTATACAAACATTAAAAATTACAAGGTAAAAAAATAATAATAATAAAAGGTAATCGTACGTATTACTAGCCTAAAATTAAGAAATGTAAAAAAAGTATCATAGAAACACATTCAAATAAAACTTCAATTAAAACCAAAACAGACAAACTTTTTTTTCTTTGTATTTTTTTACAAAGAAATAAAGTATTGTATCTTGTACCATATAAGCTAAATGTCCTTTTAAATTCAAAATAAAAACAAAAATATTGATTTAAAAAAAAAAAATTGATACTGTAGCATATTAATTAATTAACATCATTCAAAATGCTATAGTTGTTTGCAGACGTCTTTAGCATACTCCAGATTGGTTCAACCATACTAAATCTTTTCTTATGGTTCAACTGCGTCACGCGCGGACACTTCATCACCTTTTTTTGCTCAGTTCTTTCAATTTACGTTTATAATTAGGCCTAAGCAAAATATAAACAAAAATAGTTAACAATCATTTCAACTTTTATTTTCCTTCCTTGGGAGTTCATCATCATCAAAACAAAAATTAATTAGGCCTACTCGTCATTCGTTTAAGGTCAAGCGATGACCGGCTAAATAATCAACATGAACGATAGTTAATTACGTCATACCCAACGCAACGGAAACGCGTTGAATGCGTTCGGATTTTTGCATTATTATATGTTTACGTATCTTTACAAAGTTTAGAACTTTATATATTCCTGCTCTACCACAGTCACACGAGGTTCTGGATTAGAAAAACAGGCATACGTCTATATCTTCAGAGTCTTTAAAAGTATATGCTCGTTATAAAAATAACTTTTAAAAACATTCTTCATTTTCTTCAGTGTCAGAGTTTAAACAAGCTAGACAAAGTTCAATGAGTGCAAATGGTCCTGCTTCGTATGCTGTTGACGGTGGAGTAAGTGGACACTACAACAAGCGAACATGCTCTCATACAAGTAGGTATACGAGCCCTGAAGTATATAGTCTTTATTAATGGTTAATTTTGGTTGAAATATGTTTATATTCTCTAATTCTTGCCCACCCGCCAGGTTACTGGAGTGTAACTAAATGTGTTTATACTATTAGTAGTGAATGGCAATCAGTTGAATGGGAAGAGAAGAATGATTAATTTACGAATTGAAAGTTTTAATATTTAACGATTTACCGAGTTAAATTATCCAATAACGCCGGTAACCAGGGATGGGAGGGGTGATGAATGTTCCCCTTTTGTAGAAAAACAACCTTCTTTGCAAAAATCCTGGCTCGTGCGTTTCATAAATAACAAGGCCATATAAATGGCTGCAGTCGCGTGCGCAAATTTGAGTTAGTGTTTACCGACCGAGTTAGTGTTTACCGAGACTGATCGACATAGTGAGCTATGAGTCGCGTTCCACGCGACTGCAAATATGCTGCAAACAGGGATATTTTCGTTCGATATTTATTTTTATATAATTTCTTTTATTAATTAAAAGCTCGACAGAATCAACCGTGGTGGTATGTGGATCTCGGAACGGAAACAGCCATTTCGAGGATTGTTGTATATAACAGAGAAGATTGTTGTGGTAAGAGTACATTAATCATTGATAAAATAATATTGGGGCGTTTTTTTTTCGAGGGCATATCAATTTTGATCTCTTTTGCATGCGTGTATTGCTATCGCTGTAGAAGGTTAAGCAAGTTACTATCCGTGTCTATTCTATCTTTTTAAAATGGGTAATGTTTGGGTCCAATCCCATAGGATATTGCGAGGTGTTTTCCTGATTAATCGTACGATAAAAACGGTATGGGTATGATCAACTAGCGTTCATGTTCCTAACTAATCATCCATCCGACTTTTAAATAATAGAAAGTTTTGAAAATTTTGTTAGGATAGAAATGTACGATGTATGATGTGTATCTTAATTGAACAATTGTTGAAGTATTTTAAACTATTCATATAAGTTACTATGAGAAAATAGTTATTTGATCATTAGATACGTTTATTTAATTACATTTGTTAGTATTAACTTTAAAAAAGAGTAAAGATATAAGGAAGAAAAGCAAAAGAGATTATGGAGCGACTGTACCAGAATATACACAACACCAAGTAGGCCTATTGTAAAGTTTAAAATGCTAAAAAATGTAGGCGATCTAATTGTCAAAGGTCAAGCGCCTTCAGCCTGTCACGTTTCGATATTTAATATTGAACTTGACCTGACGTGATTCCACAATATCTTTATAAGAAAATGATAGAGTTGATAGAATAATAATACAATCAATATTTCTCAGTATCGTACATATTTTAAATGTATCATCGTTTATTTATCGTACATTGTGGTATTGGCTATTGATTCAATTATTTTATTTTTTTAAGCGGAGAGGTTGGCAGGTATGGAAGTTCGTGTTGGCAATAACAATGTTTCGCCATTTTCGGGTAATGCACAATGTGGATCGACTATTTCACGAATTAATGCAGTCGCCATAAACCCGATAGAAATATCATGCAATCCACCTATTTCTGGGCGGTATGTTACTGTATCTACACTGACTTCAGGAATTATTACATTATGTGAAGTAAAGGTTTTCAAAGGTATGTATAAACATCATTATACGATAAATATTTTTTAGGTCTATTATGTGTTATTGTCTATTATTGGCAGAACGCTTGCAAAGCAGTTTGCAAACTTACTACGTATTTTTGTTTTATGTAACTTTTACATACTACACAACAAAACAGTTACAGTCGATATTTTATAAATAGCTCTCAAAATCCCGAGTTATCTGTATCTTCAATATGCGTCAATATTAAATAACACGCCCTCTGTCGTTCTCTGCATTTTGCCGAGTATTTTTCGCAATTTTTTACAATAAACAAATTTAATTTAAAAACAATATACCGACATTTTATAAGTCAAAGCCATACTACATTTGGTTTATAGATATTATAGATATATGTTATAGATAACAACTTTATTTACCAACTGTTTAATAATATAATCAACTAAAGCACTAACATTGGTTTTGTAGATATTGGAAAACCTGAAGTTGTATGTCCAGATGATATAGAAGTAAATGTTGATAATAATCAGACTTCGCATCAAGTTACTTGGAATCCTCCTGAAGTTTCTGATAATTTTCATACGGATCTTTCGGCAACCTGTTCTCCGTTATCAGGTTCTTTATTTCCCATTGGATTCACCCAAGTTACTTGTTCAGCAACTGACGCAACTGGAAACGAAAGAAACTGTTCGTTTGTTGTAAATATTGCAGGTCAGGAAACTAATGATACTATGAACATTACAAAGTTTTATTTTAAATCTTTATGTTTCGATATTGGAATTATTATTATTATTATAATTATTGTATTAGTCACTATTGTATGGTTAAATGTATTATTGAAAGAAGTATTACAATCCCCCAACCCCCCCCCCCCCCCCACCCAATATATCAAATTTAAGCTCTGTCTACACTGTCATCAAGTCCATATGCATATACAGGCACATTACATAAAATTTGATATTGTAGACAGAACTTTATATAACGAATAAACATGGCTATTTCTTAAATTATAATTTATTTAATCATAATTGAAAACATTTTGAACATATTGAACCAATATACTCTTGAACTAAGGCTCTGTCTACACATGATGTCAAATCACTGCCATATTTGAGCGTAATTTTGTAAATGCAACGTTTTTAGCCTTGCGGCTTTCTGTTGTAAGTTTTATACCAGAATAAATAAATAAATAAATAAATAAAAAATATCACTACCATATTTGGGCAAATCACACTCTTTTGTCAACTCGTTTGATAGTGTAGACAGAGCTCAAGATCAAAATACGTATTATATGTAAATTTTTTTAATGTTTTTTAGATAATAAGGAACCAGATCTCGTGTGTCCTGAACCCATAATTGTTAACAACAGCACCGACCAATACGAAGACCCAGTTACCTGGAGTGACCCAACAGTAACTGATAATTTGCATAAGGATATTTCCGCAACTTGTTCACCTGAATCGGGATCAATCTTTGATGTTGGTTCAACTATTGTCACGTGTTCTGCAACGGATGATACTGGAAATGTGGGAAGTTGTTCATTCGTTGTCCATGTCACGGGTCAAACATTTATTTCTGGTAAGCACAGGCCTAACATTTATCAATACAGTACTTTAAAGAGCCTAATCTTTAAAAACATACTACTTTTTCTTATTATCTAAAGAACAGGCAAATATACATATACATATATATATAGTATAATTGCAATTGTCTCAAGAGGGTAAACTTTTATCTTTAAAATTAATACCGTATTGCTATATCTCTTTTAGCTATTCATCGTGTCCGATAATGGGTGGTTATGGGTGCAGAATAAATCTCTTTCTAATTCATCAAAATATATTCATGACGATTCTATTCTATAAAAGTTTTTATATGGCGCACTACGAAGAACAGAGCACCTAACAATAATAATTAATTAAAACTAGAATTTAATTCGTCACTTTTACGAATTATAGGTGATCATTTTTATCATTTTACTGAAATAATTTTTTTTTACATGCACGTACGTTAACATACGATCAGAAAATGTTAATGTATGCCATCCTATTATACGCTTATAGTGCTGAGTTGTGCCTATTATATGCCTTATACAATATGTACAGTATATACTGTATATCTATATACAGTGTAGCATAGGTGAAATTACAGGACACACATGATGTTCTAATTTTTTGGTATGATGGAATTATCAAAATAAAGATGAAGATGACAATTTCGAAAGATAATGAATTGAGCAAATAAATATAAGAATTGGAAGAGAATTTGGCACGTAGAAGCGCTGTGCGTGCTCTTTAAAATTTGTATAACTTTGACGAAAAAGATGAAAAAACTACGTCACAACATCCGATAGGCTTGATTTTTATATGAATTCATATCTACATTTCATCAGCTTTATAATAAATTATAATCATCAAGGTAACCTTCAATTCTGAAGAGCTGTAAGATATTCAAATTTACGGCGAAGGTGAAATTACACGACCTACGTTATTCAAGTTGTTACGCGTGATGATGTCATCAAAATAAAATAGTGGCAAGTCATGAGAAAGTCAATTAATTGAGCAATCACATACTAAAATTTGAGCGAAAATCGGGCACAAAATAACAGAGATGCGTTCTATTTAATGGGATAAAATATGACGAAAGAGAGAAAAAACTTAATTTTAAATTTAAGTGGCCATTTGATGACGTCACAACATTTTGTACGTAAAATGTGTACATGAATTCATATCTACAACTCAATGGCTTCCAGAATAAGTTAAAAAAAATTGGGGTCATCGTGCATTCTGAAGAATTATTTTCATTTTAAAAATGCCTTATTTTTCACCATTTTCAGCACTTTTTTTCAACAAAATTTTCAAAATTGTGCTTTTACTGTTTAATATTTTATAATAAAACATTTAAAACTTAAATGTACAGGTGACCAACGACCTGTCCTCACTTGTCCTGGGCATGTTACCGTGAATAGTGATCAATCTCGGAACCCAGTTACTTGGACTGACCCCTTATTGACCCCAGGAGGTATATCAGCAACGTGTACACCTGCGTCGGGGTCAGTCTTTGACGATGGTTCAACCATTGTCACGTGTTCTGCTAGAGACAGCAATGGTGACGTAATAAGATGTTCATTTGTAGTTTATGTTAAAGAGATATTAAATTCAGGTAAGATAATATTATTTTAATGTCACTTGACAACATTGACTTTTAGTGTGTAGTCATTAATTAAAGCAGTTCAATTAGAAACGACTTAAAAAGACAACCAACACCCTTAAAACATTCTAAATAAAGAGTGGAACCACATTATGGAACCCGTAGTGTCCAAAGTTGGATAACGGTCTCAAGAAGTATTTGTATTTTTAAGCACTGTATGTCATGTTTTTTAACGATGTTGTTCCTGTACTTTCATTTACAAGGCTAGTTTCTAGAAGAAGTTTATGAAATATCGTTTACTAATGTCTACCAATCGCGTTACAATTTATATCTAGGTGTTTTTAGAACAATTTGAAAGTGTTGGCAAATTATATTTTATTGTAATATAAAATTGGATGTCGAAAAATTCGAGTCTACCTAACAAAACAGTATTGTAAATTTGAATCGTATGTGTCAATTGGAGTAGATTCCATTTCCATTTTCTTAGGAGCAATATTAATTAAAATTAACTATTATTCTGAAACACTAAATCCAGAATTTAGGGACAAGTGATAGTAAGCCCTGTGAGTAACTTTGCTTGTTGATACTACCACGGTTGCTCCCAAACACAAATTCAACATTGTTTTATGTTCAAATTGTGTACAAATGTTGATACTGGATGGAAATTGTATACTTGATAGGCCTACATTGTAGAAAATTCACTTAACATCGATTTGTTTTATTATATTATGGGTAGATGTTACTATCGGTATCGGCTGTCCAAATGACATTACGTTTAATACGGAACAGCCTGTAGTTGTATGGAATGATCCCGAGTTGACAGACAACGTTGGTACTGACGTACAGCCAACTTGTAATCCACCATCTGGCTCTACGTTTGAAGTTGGATCAACCAGGGTTACTTGTTACGCAGTTTATCCTATTGTTAACATCAGCTGCTGGTTTAATGTTGGGAGTATAGAAAGTTCTACGCCATTTACAGGTCAGTCTACAATCTTTTAATGAAACACTAGTAATAATTGGTGATGATACTCTTGACCGTTGAAGTTTGACCGCCTCAAACATAATAGTGTGGTTCACCCATGGTTCATATTTAAAAACTGGAATTCAATCACGATATCAATCTTTGTTTAAATGATTATTTTTCAGATCGAAGTGACAGTGGGTCCACCAACAGTAGGTCCACCAACAACGCGTCCACCGACAGCGAGTCCACCGATACACAGTCTTGGCTAATAGGAGGACTCGTTATCATCATAACACTTGCTCTTATAGCAGCGGTAACAGTTTTGGTTGTCAGGTAATGTTCATAAATTTTGTTTATTTTTAAGATAGCCAGACCAAATGAAAGATCTTTCTGCTCAAACTATGTTACAAACATAGATTTTCGATCGTAATAATCATGGAAAAGTGATATTTATTGTTCGGCCGATACAATGATTTTTACAACTTAAAATAAAAAAAGAAAACAACTTTTTATTTCCTTTTTAATTTTCGCTAAAAAAAGAACAAAAATGTCATTCTTAAATAACCATCGCTTTGCCGAAACATTATTCCAATTTTAAGAAACATAGCGTGCATAGGTCGCGTACAGGAATCAAGCGAAGAAAATGCATACTTTAGCTAATTTCAAGAGATTCAATAATTCAGGTAAAATTAACTTTGTTTATTGTTTCAGATATCGTAAATCTAAGCAGAGTACACTTGGAATCAATATGGAAACAGACAAAGACTCCGTGACCTTGGGAATTGTTAATTAATGTTATTACAAAATATGTTATACATGTATATACGGTCTTAGGCCAAGAATATATATATTGTCTGTACTGTAGTTCAAATTGCTTGCACTAAGATTCGACATAGCTAGTATAATACCATTCACGATAAACATTGTATGGCCTACAATTGTAGCAGACGTAGCATTGTATACAGAATATGATACTGTACACCTGACCTCAACTAACTGACCTCAACTGACCTAGCCTGACTTTTTTATGAGACATTGTTCAATACATTTTCAAAGAAAAGTAGGTGGTATAAAACGGTAGATAATTGTTGATATACCATGAAGATAAAAATGTGTTGAAGAATTTGGTAAATATTTTAATATATGCCTTTCTATTATTATTTGTATGCAAACGATTATTCTACTTCGTAATTTTAACTATCTCCCCAGTGATCAGAAAGTGCTTATTTAAACGCTCTGCCCCCTCTCCTACAAATACAACATAGGGAAAACGTCAACCGTATTAAATTAACAAGTTGGTGGTTCAGTACGTTGTACAGTCAAATTATAGAACAAAATAAAATAGTATTCAATTAATTTACAAGTGTATCCAAACTATTAAAAATCTAACTGCACAAATTTAAGGTATTTTCTGTTCCATATAGACGGGACACATGACACTTCTGTGGATCAGCAACTTATAATACGATAACTATTAGGCCCTATGTAGGAAATTGTGGTTGCTACAATTTCCTTTAAACTACTACTGTGTACAATTCCAAGTAAATAAAGGAACTGAAAGAGTCTCGCTTTACATTAATTTCTCTATTCTCTGGTTGAACATTCTTACAACATGTTTGCTCCAGTATATATCATTGTCTCTTCTATGACATTTTTGCACCTTACAAAATCCCAAAAAATTTCATGCTACGATACTTTCGAATTAGGTAAGTAACAACCCTTCAATTTATTGTAATTTATAAATATTTAGTTGATTAGTTGAGTTAATATGTGTATCTATATAAAATGCGCATTCTGAACTGTCAGTTACTATTTACCAATTTTAAAAACGTTTGTCAAAATTATTTAGTTTCGGAGTTCAAAGAAGCTAAACAAATTAATACACATTCGTCCAATGCAGTTGCGGCATGGGCTGTTGATAGTGGAACAGATGGAATTTTTGCCAAACATACGTGCACTCACACTTGTAAGTGACATTACATAATTATGTAAGTTTGGGAGTCTTTTCACTTCTAGATGTTATTTATTGACAAAATAATAATTAACGTGGTTCACATTATGAGAAGCGACACCCAGGAGTGGACGCAGAGAGTCATTATCAATGTATTCCTTCACTGTGTTTCGATTTAGAGTGAACTACCTACTGTTCGGACCGATGATATCGGCTAACCAACTGTAGATTGAAGTCAACATAACAGGCCCTAAATTCGATTGATAACAGAATGCAATCCACTACTTTAATGGGTCGTAAACAGAAAAAGCATAAACTTTTTCAAAAACACCTTTTAAAAAACATATAGTATTTATAAGGTAAGATGCCCCTTATGAGTTTTACTAAATACTCTTTTTAATTTATTGTGGTGAGAATTTCATGTTTTCATAATTTTGTTTTTTAAAAGATATCGGACCGAATAATCCATGGTGGTATGTTAACCTCGGAACGGAAACAGTTATTTCAAAGATTATCATATATAACAGAATAGACTGTTGTGGTAAGACTATTAATATGATATTCAACGGTTCGGTAGGCTTATTAGTATAACATTGTTTAGTATTGTTAATATTATTATAACAAATAACGGTCTGATTTAGTATCTAAGCTTGGTATGATACTGCTAGATCATTACCATTAAATTAAAAAAATCTGTCTTTATGTGCTTAATAGCGCATTTACATTTAAAAAAAACCTTTTACATTTTTTTCACACTTAAGCAACTAGATTAGCAGGTGCGGTTGTTCGTATCGGCAATAGCAATGCTTCACCATTTTCAGAAAATTCACCATGTGGCGAGAGAATTTTAAGAATAGATGCATTGACCAAAAACCCCATAGAAATGTCTTGCAACCCACCAGTTTCTGGGCAATATGTTACCATATCGCTACCAGGAAGTCAACCACTTACTCTGTGTGAAGTAAAGGTATACAAAGGTACTGTGTTCAGATTATATCAACAAATGCACTTACATGCTTAGATCTGTCACTTATATTGTTATTACCTACGGCGTTATTATTTACTCATATATTATTCACATTTATTTCGAAAATTCCAAAGATAACAAAGATATGAACTAGCTCAGGAATCGAATTTTAAAGTAGAAGACTATGACATTCCCTCAACGGAAAACAAATTCTAGCAAAAGGAACTTCCAATTTTAGATAGTTTAACATTATATGCATGACATGCTTACATTTACAACAAATTATTGTCAATGTCCTTAAAATAAAATAAGCAAATTTAAGGAAAGACAATTAATTATTTTTCAGATATTGGAAATCCTGAAGTAGTGTGCCCAGATGATATAACAGTAAGTGCTGGAATTAAACAATCTATAAATCCAGTTACTTGGAATCCTCCTGAAGTTTCTGATAATTTTCATACGGATCTTTCGGCAACCTGTTCTCCGTCATCAGGTTCTTTATTTCCAGTCGGATTCACCAAAGTTACTTGTTCAGCAACTGACGCAACTGGAAACGAAGGAAACTGTTCGTTTGTTGTAAATATTGCAGGTCAGAAAACATATCTTTCTTTAACGAATAAGCCGAATCGCAGAAATTAAACTAGTATGGACTATTAAAAATGCAAGATATTGTTGTTCTTTAGATGATAAGGAACCAGACCTTGTGTGCCCTAAACATATCACGGTTAAAAACAATACCGATCAGTACCAAGATCCAGTAACCTGGAATGACATCACAGCATCCGACTTTGTTGGGGGAAGCGGGGAAGTTTGGCTTCATGGTAAGGGCATCTGTATGCATTGTGATACAATTTTCTCAAACATCCATTTACTTTTATTTATTTACTTACTACTTTAAAAATCAGAATTTGCCAATAGCATCAGAAGTGGCTGAAGTTGTCTGCTGGGTAAAAATCAGACGACAGATTACCACGCAAGCTTGAAAAAAAATAAATAAAAAAGGTAATTTGTTATCGGGCCTAAATTAAACTTCCACAGTACTCCCTAACTGACCTCAGTTTGTTTCTCATACGTTAGATATATCATCAACTTGTACACCTGCATCAGGATCAATATTTGATGTTGGTTCAACTATTGTCACGTGTTCAGCAACAGACGGTACTGGGAATGTAGGAAGTTGTTCGTTTGTTGTCCATGTCATAGGTCAGACATTTGAATCCAGTAAGAATAAGTTTTATATTCTAAAACACGTATCATCAAAAACACAGGAGGCTACTAAAATGTAATGATAAATAACGTCGACATTCTTTAAAACACCATCTCCATTTGTTGTGAAATTGACTATATATATATTATTTAAACAATATATTGTCAGAAATATCGTGCAAATAATTGTGAAGTTTTAATTGCAAGAGCCAATCAGAAAGCCTAAAATGTTGGGTTTTTAGACAAGTATTGTTTCTGGTAAGGATAAGTAAGCAAGATATGCACTCAACCTAAATCTTTGAATGAAAACGACAAAGAATTTAAAAAAATATTTTATTATGCTATATAATATAACATTAATGTCCCATACACATACATTATCTTAGATGACGTACGATCTGTTCTTACTTGTCCTGAGCATATTAGTGTGGACAGTGATCAATCAAGGACAGTAACTTGGAGTGACCTCACATTGACATCTATGTCAGCAACGTGTACACCACCGTCGGGGTCAGTCTTTGACAATGGTTCAACGATTGTCACGTGTTCGGCTAATGACGTTAACGGTGACATAATAAAATGTTCATTTGTTGTTCATCTTAAAGCGAGATCTAGTTCAGGTAAGTGTATGTCACCTGGAGGCCCCTTGCAAGGTAGGCCTACAGTTTTTGTCGCGAGGAGCGTCTGCATATAAGCTTAGCAACAGGAGGTGGAAAAATATACAACAATATAAACAAGGCCATATACATAGCTGCAGTCGCGTGCGCAAATTTGAGTTAGTAATCACTGGAACAGTAAACATGTTTGATATCTTTTTAAAAGTCTTTAGAGCTAGATTTCTTTAAATTATCATTACATAATTTTATTCCAAGATATATTAGTGTGAACATAGACTGTCAATGAAAGAATAAGCACATTTACATGATATGGCATGTCTGTGCGAAACGACGTCCAATAGGAACATTGCCATTCAAAATAGTAATCAAACAAATAACAAACACAAGAAAGATCCAAGTATTCAAAACTTTAGTTTGGGTATGGGACATGCACATTGGAAATATATCATACTACATCGTAACCAAACTTGTGCTGGAAAATACACTATAAGAGCAGAACTGAAAGACTAATTAGAATTTACAGCCTAACTACTGATATTGCACTTATTTTGGTTTGATGGCACTGTGGAATCATAAATTTAATATTATTTAGAATTAAATTCCAAATTATGCTAAACCGGACTTTTAAATGTACTGAATTATGACTATTATGTTTTAATTATTATTGGAAGATGTTAGTATCGGTATTGTATGTCCACGTGACATTACGTTTAATACGGATCAGCCTGCAGTTGTATGGAATGATCCAGAGTTGACAGACAACGTTGGTACTGACGTACAGCCAACTTGTATTCCACCATCTGGCTCTACGTTTGAAGCTGGATCAACCAGGGTTACTTGTTACGCAGTTTACCCTATTGTTAACATCAGCTGCTGGTTTAATGTTGAGAGTCTGATAAGTGCTACACAGTTAACGGGTTAGTAGCCTACACCCGATATCAACTATATAACACATATGTCAATAAATAATGTAATGTTCTGCTCGCATGAATTTAAAATATTCTTTTATTCTGTGTGCTTTTGAAATCTTTCCTTAAATCAAATTTGTGATTTTCTTTATAGTTCCAACAACCCTATAAAAACCGGAAAATCTCAATAACATTCTTAAATCTTTATTTTCAAAGGGTATTCTCATAGTGACAACGAGTCTAAAGACACACATCACTATTTTGTAATAGGAATAGGCTGTGTAATGGTTGTTCTTATTGCATCAGTCATAATTGTGGTTATCAGGTAATGTTCATATTATTATTTACGAACCAACTAAAGAGTTTCAAAAACTGTTCGATAAGATCAATTTCTATATATTTGACTCATACTTGCCTAGCATTCTCAAGAAGATGTCAAGACATTATGTTTATTATTTCCTTTTGAAAACAAACCTAACTTTACTGAAATTAATTTGTTTCAGATATTACAATGCAAAACGTAAGCAGATTACATTTGGAATCAATATGAAAACACAAGAAGAAACAGTGACTTGGGACTTAATAAAATAATCTTAATTATTCTACACTATCTTAAAAAATTCCATTAGTTAGTAATAATGTAATGTATCCTATATTGTAAAACTAAGAATTATATAATGGTAAACTAAGAATGCATATGGCAAATCAGAAAACGTTCAGGGGGAACCAATTCTGATCATCATTATTATATTTGTAATGTTGAATTATTTAGGCTAGTGCCTAGCCTATCGACGTAAAATGTTGTAATATTGTATTGATATATTGATGCACCAACATGTAATACAAGTGAAATTCACACATTTGGATTTAGAGGGTTATCCTGAATACAATGACTTGACCGGATAGTATTGTTAACGTAATTCATTTTTATAATACCACAAAAATTACGTATAATCATAAATAGAAGGCATTTTATTACAATCACAACATTATTTAAGCTTAGGCATGCTTCGAGAACCATTTCTCATCATCATTACAATAATAAGAAGTTATATACCATCTTAACCACTGTATGTACATGTGACAATTAATTAGCATGATAAAAAAAAGTAACAAATAACATAACAATGAAATAGGCAGCATGACTCCTAAAAGTTTATTTGTTCAGAGATGATTTCACACGTGAATTAAAGGGCTTCCTTAACTTTGTATGCGGATCTGCAGAATTTAGAACCGTTAAGCATTGGGCATTAGCAAGGTCCTTTTACAACCAATCTTAATCTTCGATCGATTTTCTAATGCCAATACTAGGCATACATTGCAACTATTTTATTCGATGCAACGGATCTAAAATGGATAACAAAAGTGCATAAACATAACTTACTTTCCGGTAATTACGCCAAATTATTCTGTTGCTCCGCCAACGGCATTGGTTTTTGCCCACTTGAGTTGATCATTCCATTGCAAATACATCTTCAGCCAGCGCCATATTTACCAGCTCATAATAAGACTAACGTGTTAATAGTACTAGTTGGCATATATATGAAAAAAAAATCGTTAAGGCATAGGTGTCGTTTTGGATTGTTTTATTTGATGTAAAATAGAATTAGCTATGCCAGATAACTAATACATTTAACATATTTCTAATATTAAAGTACACCCTATAGGTGAATTTTATTATTGTCTAATTAATCATATTAATGTAAATAAATACCAACTAAAATGTATGTTTATTGTCTCCGCTTGTTTATTATTATGTCAAGAAGATATGCATTCATCGTGAATATCGGAATGTTTTTTCTTTTTTTAGAAATGAATAATTGAACCTTAGCAGCTTTTAGTTGAATCAGAGAGTTGTATATAGTAAAGTTCATTAATAGTCAAATGGTTGAACAGAATTAAGGACAAGACATTATGAGAAAATCCATTACTTGTATGTGTTATTATTATTTGGTACCGGTATGAAATACTTCAGAAATTAAAATACGTTATTTAATGATGGTAATTACGTAAGGCGGAAAATTAAAAGCTTTAATTGGATCTATAAACTTTGTACGGAAGAATGAATGTCCGGAAGATGTCTGTATCCTGAGAGTTCGATAATTAATGTGTGTAAAAACACAAAGTATATGTAAACATAACAGCTTGTGTAACAACATTTGTGCATTATTTGTGGATGAAGTATGACCTCACCTTAGACTCAAATTCAGATATTAACATAACCAATGAAACATGTTTTCTAGAATATATATTCTTGTATCTTTATTGACGCTTGTTGAATCTTATAATCCCTTCGTCGCCGAACGTTATGGTAAGTTCTGCACTCCATTATTTAAGTATCACATAATAAAATAAATAAATCATGAGAAAGTAGCGGACTTGGTGTGATGTTTTCTATCTCAAATATCTGAAGAAATAGTACCATCATAAAATATCAATTTCATGTTTAACAATAAAGGAATAAAAAAAAAAGGATGTGTGGATAAGAAAGACTGAAGAGTAAAGCACCATAAAATTGAGCTAATTAAGATAGAACAAAATAAAAACCAACTCTTTTTGTTTTTGCAGATACTATAAACGCAAATGTGATGGATTAGCTGGAGGAATTATAATGAAAATGGAGGATAACAATGTTTCTTGGAATGATTAATACACTACAAATTACTACAGTACTACACTACTACAATAAACCAGGGAAGAGTTAAATTACTAGTTAATTAATTAATTTAACTCTTCCCTGAATAAACTGCCATTAAAATGCTTCAAAATACCCCCGAATAACAGTACCGGTACTTTATAATATACATCGAAAAATTCATTTATCAATTTAGTTTGTTCAGAAATTAAAATTAACATAAAGCATTTAAGAAATGGACAAATGGTAAAAATGCTAAATAATAATAGTTTATATTTATATATGAAAATAGCACTATTCTTTCATTATGTTATATACATTATGTTGTTTTTTAAAAAAAGGGGTGGGGGAAATATGAATAAATATGTTGTGTTTTAAAAGAAATATCGTACAATTTTATAACCACATGTTGTTTTGTTAAATATTTCTCTGATTCTACTGAGTGTTCAGGAAAGAATGAATAAAAGTGGGTTACAACCACGAACATGAGATAGAAAAGAAAAAGCATATTAGGCTTTAAAAAGTTTCTTTGAACGAGCATAGTCAATGTTAATGAGTTCAACTACAATTAGGCCTAGGCCTATATTATGTCAGAGAAGAGTGAGATTAATTCTTCCCTGATTATGTAAACAAGATATCATGCTAACTTGTAAATAATAAAATAGTAAAAAGCCAATACAGAAAAGGTCAATGTAATAAGACACAATTCATTGTTATTGGGCACCGGGATAAAATATCCAAACAGTGCCAGTACCAAGTATTTAATTACGTTGTTTAATAGACGTACCGGTGATGACGTAACGCGGAATCTCCAATTGGAATTGTTTTACCTTGGCACGGAAGTAATATATCTCTGACCATCTTGAAAGTTAAATACCAGAAAATGTGTATAAAACAATTGTGAGCCTATAAATAAGCATTAAATATATGCTGAAGACACATTTGTGGATAATTATTACTTCACTTGGTTGCTTTTACTAAATTAATGAAACATGATGATTAGAATATATATTCTAATTGTAACTTTATTGTCCCTGGTTGAGTGTTTCTTTACCAAGAGCGGTACAAGTTCTTTCGGTAAGTTGTGCATTCGATTATTTAATAAAAATGTATTCAAAAAAACCCGCAGACCTTGCTTAACGTTTCTTTAGTATCTGATACTTATGGTCAAGGTGTTGCATCCATGTTGATACAAACCCATCAAGCAAACGCGTGAATCCGCCTAGTGTAATATTAAGTATGATAATGTCAACTTGTATTGCCTTTCGATGTCTTTTTCGTACACAAAGACCTATACAATTTTTGTATTACTTAGAGCTGGTTTCACGATTTAAAAATGCAACTCAGAGTTCAACGCATGGACCGGGTGTTGCAAATCGAGCAGTTGATGGCGGTACAAATGGGAACTATTTTGCTCATTCCTGTTCTCATACATGTAAGTATATAGCTATGTCTTGAACTATAGTGAACATTAATTTATGAACAATTGTGTGATACCGACCGGGCTCAATGGGAAATACAGTAGTCATGAAGTTAAAAACAAGAACAGATCTTTTAATAAATGCGATTCGAAAAAACATTGGACAAAATGTTATCAATTATACCGGAGTTAAATTATAAAACAGTTTAGGCCTACCTATAATTATTAAACATTCTTTAAATTCATACCCATTTAACTACCTATTTTAATATTTTTAGATTACTTCCGACTTGTTTTCTTGTAGGCCTAATGCTTATACAAACTTTTAAAGTAATTTATTCTTCTTATTAACTCGGCTTAAAATCTTTGCTTATTTTGATTCTCCTTTCCATAACTTTTTGATGGAATTAGCTTTATGGAATAAATTGATTTTGATTGATTTAATTGATTGATTGATTTACTTAATACAAATGCGACTTAAGATTTTATAATAAAATCACTTTAAAATTGCTTACTTTTCCTATTATATCATTAAGTACATGGATGGAAAAACCCTTGGTGGTATGTTGATCTCGGATCATCGACAACTATTTCAAAGATTGTTATATATAATAGAGATGACTGTTGTGGTAAGAGTTTTAGAATTTAGTTTTACTCATGGAATTATTTCTGTATTTATTTAAACGAAAACTATTTCAAAGATTGTCATAATATAACAGAGATGATATATTGTTTGAAGGTTTGTATGGCGAAATCAAATGTTAATATAACGTTTGCGGTACACCACGTACAATTTAGAATTTAGTTTTACTAACGGAATTCCTGTATTCATAATAGCAAGACTAGTATAATAAGATCAACTGAACAAGTTGATGTACATGTTTTACTTGTAGGGGCAAAAGTCAAATTTTAGGTTTACCTTTACAATTATAACAAAAACATTGTTCGTTCAATTTTAAGGAGACCGGTTAGATGGAGCCGTTGTGAGTGTAGGCAATGACAATGTTTCACCTTTTAGAGGAAATTCCCAATGTGGGCCCACAATACGTAGCCGCTCATTGTACAGCCGTCGCATAGAACTACGGTGCCAATCAGAAGGCCAGTACGTTAGTGTGTATGTACCAGGAACGGATGCCCTGTCTCTTTGTGAACTAGAAGCATACACAGGTATTTACTATATAAACAAACAGTTTGTGTGAATTGATTGACAACACGAAAATATTATTACAAACACAAGATCAAAAAGATATGTTAAAGAAGCTATTTACCGATGTAAATTATAAGCTATCTGGATCAAAAAAACCATGATAACAACAGAGAAAGAATAAGGCACATACAAATGATAAAATATTTAACATCTATAGTCCCTGAATTAGACTACTGGAGGGCAAACACAACACCCTTAGCAACCAACAACAAATAACCTGTCATTGCCTCAGCGAAACGTAACAATACGTCAAAATGTCGGCTTACTTACAAGTAATTGATACTTATCTAATAATATTGAACTATTAGTGACGTGATTCACGGAAAAACTTTATAATAACTCATACATCTTTGCAGATATACAGGCTCCTGAGGTCTTGTGTCCAAGTGATATTGAGATAAGTTCTGATGTCAATCAGAATGTGCATCCTGTTAGGTGGCAACCTCCTATTGTTATTGACAACACTGCCCGTGTAGCCATTTGCTCAAAGCCATCTGGTTCCTTATTTGAAGTTGGGTTCACCAAGATTACTTGTTCTGCAACTGACCCAAGTGGAAATGAAGGCAATTGTTCGTTTGTAGTTCATGTCAAAGGTTAGTATTTAAGAATATTAGTCGCTTTACACAAGCACTGAAAGTTACCGTTAATCATTTCCTCTGTAAAACCAGAGAAGAGTGTAATTTCACTCTTTCCTGGTAAAACACTGCAGTGACAACTTTCGCCGATTTTCCACTAGGCGAATTTGTTCTCGCGAATTGAAAGCGTCAGCTTATACGCATGCGTAGAGATGGATTTGGAAGATGGAAAATATATAGGCTTAAGGTTTTATAATTTTTGCACGTCATTACAATATTGGATACTCAACTAGACTGTTTTTTTTTTAAATTCAGATAAATAGCATCTAATCCTCTGGAGTGTGATTGCCAAACAGTTATAATTATTATTAATATTTTAAGAACGGTACTAATTCAGCATGCATTATGACTATTTGTTTTTTTATATCTATACAGACAATTTGTTTGTGGCAAAAATGAGAAATGTTAATATACCGTAAACAAATAAATTAGTTGATGCGTAGTAAAAACACTAAAAACCAACGTAAGTATGGTACTTGCACTTCCACTTGCTTCTGACGTTTTACAATATATAAAACCATTTTTACAACATACTAAATTTAGATGTCAAAGAGCCTACCCTCACTTGTCCCGAACACATTACCGTGAACAATGACGTTGACCAGTCTGAAAATCCTGTAACTTGGAATAAACCTACAGTAATTGACAACGTACATAAAGATATATCTGCAACGTGTACACATGCATCGGGATCAATCTTTGATGTTGGTTCAACTATTGTCACGTGTTCAGCAACAGACGGTACTGGGAATGTAGGAAGTTGTTCATTTGTTGTCCATGTCATAGGTCAGACATTTCTTTCAGGTAAATTTTTAATAAGGGGTTTCCTTCACTCTACTATTTTATTATCATTGGTGTTACTATTTAGAACCGAAACTGCACTCCATTCTACAAACTGTTTTTGAACCTACAATCGGATTGTTTTAAAGTGATGGAAGACAACTGTGGAAGCTCAACTCTAAATTATAAAGTTCTTTTATAATACACTTAATTAAATCGTACGTACATTACCTGATATTTAAATCAAAAACTTCCGTTCTTTTGTAGATATACCTACCGTTATGTGTCCTCACAGCATCTCAGCGTGCTCGGATAAATCTTTGCAACCAGTGACATGGAATGATCCAACGGTGGTGGACGCCGTTGATATCGATTTAGTGGCAACCTGCATACCTTCATCTGGTGATCTCTTTTCACGTGGATCAACACAGGTCACATGTTCAGTAACCAATTCATTTGGAAACAATGGCAACTGTTCATTTTTAGTTGATGTTACAAGTCCCAAGGCACCACAAGGTATGTCTACATAGTCCTACATAGTCCTTATACGTCCTATACCTATAACCAACAGTTTCCTCTAAATTATAAGCATACAGGACGTGTACAGCATTCTTGGAGTGTATATATTTTATTTCCTTTCATATTTATTAATTACACTCTGTAATGATACAAACAAAAAATGATAACAGAAAAGGTGCATTTTCTATTCACTGCAATTAATATTTTTTTGTTAATTTTTTTCATAAGTGTAATAAAAGCTCACTGTAGTAATTCTCATTAAGCATAGGGTTGTTTTGGTTTTTTCTAATAAACCAATTCTTCACTTTATACAGCCTGAAGCAAACTTACGATATATGAATTTCATCTTTTTCGTTGGCATTATACATCTTAACTTATTTATAAACTCTTCTTTAAAGCTTTAACACAAGATGACAATGCGTCTGACGTCACACCTGGCTACATGACAGCAGCTGTTGTCATTCTTGGTGTCATTGTATTAGTATTGGTATTAACAAACATCACCATAGCAAGGTTTGAGAAGTGTTTTATATGTTTTTAGCAAATATTATTTTTTCTTTCATTTACCAGAAGTGAAAAAAAACTAATTGTAACTAAACTTGCAAGTAAGGGTAAATTTGATAGAAAATAAACATTATTAAACTAGACGTATGTTTGAACAAAAAAAAGATATATGATGAACTAACTTAATTTGAGTGGGAGTAGTCGATATACTAGACAGCGATCCTGGCAGTAATTGAATGGAACGAACATAGTACAGATGGAAAACTTAAGGAATGTTTTTTTCTTGCAATTTCTAATGAATTATAAGTATGATCAAATTGAGCTGATTAAGCGGTAAACGGTACTGATTTTGGTTCAACAAAAAAGTAAACATTTCTAGATTTTTAATCAATACGCCTAAATCTTTTATTTCAGATACTATAAACGCAAGTGTGACAGGTTATCTGGAGGAATTATAATGAAAATGGAGGATAACAACGCTTCTTTTAATTAATAGAAATAAATAAATACCACACATTTTACAAAACTGTATTTTATGTAAACATTAAATAAAAAGGTTAACAGTAAGTCAAGCAGCATTCCAACTAGTTTTATGCCATTTTTTCAATGGAGGAATTTCAGACATTTAAAAGTTAAAATTACACTTTAGGAGGAGGTAAGATCACTTGATAAACTACAGTGACAAAACAGAACCCCAATAATTTTAATTAAAAGATTAGAAAAAATGTTAAACATATATCATTATTATTGATAGATAGATAGATAGATAGACTAATTTAAGATAAGTGAGACAGTACACAAATGTAAATTTGTTCAACTTTTCAATCCTGTTTAAATATAGTTGTGAACAATGCTTTTTAACATTTTAGTATTATATTGTATATATTAAATTTAGGCAAAACTATAAATACATTTCTAAACCCTAACTAAATTGTTTTATTTAAACTATACAATTAATATACAATTTTAAAAAGTGCCTAAATTTAACCTTATTTTAGAATATTATGCGTTAGGCCTTATCGTATACGTGGTCATACAGCCTATTGTAACACTCATTTTGGTACCTTTGTGTGTCGGGATAGAATTGCTTCTTATTATGTTTTAGAGATTGGATAATTCCGTTTTGTTGCGTATTCCCAAAATAGATTGCTTTTTAACATCATTCAACATCAGCAGCGTTATTTAAATTACATTATAAACATATATAAAACTATTCTGTAGAACTACTTGTCGATACTCGAATGTTTCCCAGAAATCGACCAGCTGATTCAAATACGGGGTCAGCAAATGTCCTTACACAGTGTGACCAACTCTTGCCTACCCAGTCAAGAGAAACTACCCACATCTTAAGACAAGGCATTACATACCAAATGTGACAGAACGTTAAAAATGCAAATTGAATTCCTGTAAGAAAAACAAGCAACAAACGTATAGTTGTTACAAATTCTATTCAAATTAAACTGTATTGATTAGTCATTGTACCAACCCGACGTAATTCTACCGAATATTTATTTAAAGAATATTAGAAAATGTGTGGAATAAATTCGCAAATTGGGTTCGAATCTACTATACCTCACGCATGAAGCAACAGGTAATGCACCCACGAGATACTTAGTTGATTCAGAGGATTCAATTTAATATAAAGTAATCCGAAAAGTGCACCGATTTTGAAAATTCTCAAGTTGTTTTAGGATGGGGCTTAAACCTACTACCTCTCAAAAACTTTAAATTCAACTAATACGTTAATATTGAAATGATACATTACTTTACTCACTACTCACCCCAACACAATGAAAACGGTAAACTGCATACTGCTGTTATTATCTTATAACACCAAAGTTTTGACGAGGAAAATGTCAAGAAACTATATTCCCATACAAAATCGAATGAGTGCATGCCATCTGGTTCGGCAAATACGTCATCAAATCCAACCTAAAAAAGTAAATAAACAATAATATTTCATAGAAACAATAATACTTTGGTTGGTTAGCTAGCAGTTCATATACGGAACTTGTTGTTGCTATGTATCCGTTAATGTATCACATCAGACACAGAACATTAATTCTAAACCGCCTGGTGATATACGGTACTGAAATTTAATTAATTAATTTGAAACGATAAAGATGAGAAAATCTGTCGCCCCAACCGAGATACGAACCCGGAACCTTCTGCTTGATATGCAGATGTACTAACCATTAGACCACTGAGGCTTTCATAGTATTGTTCAAACCCGATTGGATAGCGACTCTTTAACATTCTCTGTGTGGTACGCCGGCGGAACAGCACTAGTCCCTCAATTGTACGCACGCGCACCAGAGATCAAATTGATACGCCCTCATCTTTCATTTTTATTCATGAAGCGGGATCTCCGAAGAGATACTTTTATATTATATAAACACATCAGACACAGAACATGAATTCTAAACCGCCCGGTGATATACTGACATTTAATTAATTAATTTGAAACAATAGAGATGAGGAAATCTGTGAGAATGAGAAAAAGTATATATATATATATATATATATATATATATATATACCTCATATATATTTCAACAAGTACAAGTACAAGTAAATATATATTATATTTATTTACTTGTACTTGTATTTGAAATATTTTATGTAGGCCTTAATATATTTGTTGACAAATCACATCACGTCCAATAGTTGTGTCATAATAACATGAAAAATGTTACTTACTCGAACGTCCTCATTAACTTGATAGGGATCTCTCTCTGTCATGGTTGCCATCACGTTTTGGTTGTGCTTTTTTGGGCCCGTATCTTCCGTGTATGGAACAGTTAATTCATGCTGTGATAGTCTTCGCCCAATTTCGGATTCAATCTTTTCACCGTTTGACATAATTGTTGGCTTTAACAAAAATATTAATTATAAATTAATTAGTTAGTTATGACGCGTAACGTGTGATGTGACACCACATAGAATGAAAATCGTTTCTAGGACATACCAACTAGATGTTACGGATTCGAACTTCCTAATTGTGTTTGATCTGATATGCCCTTTTTATATTAAAAAGCTCCCAAAAACAAGATAGCCGAAGTCCCAAATAGTCATAGTACGGTACCCTAATAAAGACACCAAGACAAAAACTGTCCGCCCCAAATTCTAGTAAGCTATCCGACTAAAAATCCTCGGTTGGGGTGAGTTAGCTGTTTTATTCGCATTGGTAAATTCTTTCAAGATGTATTTCCTTGTGTTGGTTGGCCGAAGTATCTAGATGTTCCAACGAAAGGCGATAACAAACTAGTTGGAATCCGTAGCAACAAAGGAAGGAAATTATTTACGTTTGGTAGCATCTCTATTTCTAAATTATAAAAACAGTCTATTAGTAAGACTATTAGACTCCTTAAAACCCCTTAGTACCGAATTTCATAGAGGGAGCCATTTCCCCTATACCATATTCTTTTGTTCATCATACCATAATAATTTAATTCGAGTTTTCGATCCAAATGCTCATACTCATACGTGATAAGTGTTTTTCAGTAGTAGTTTCTAAAACGCAATAATGAAAAGGGGAATACATTTTCTTGATCTCTTTCATTATATAATGTTACTATAAACCCTAGTGTTATTATATTCCATAAATTATAGGTTGAGTTGAATGATTCATCATTCAATAATTCTAAATTAGGCTTTCCTTATTCTATTGTCACTCGTCCTGTTACTCTTGCTTCAGGATTAATTCCTCAATTGGAACTATTTATTTTTGTACTTAATTAAGTTGATATGATATGATAACAGTCTCAAGTTTATAGTTCAATTAATGAAAATTTAGACATTTATAAATAGAAACGTTTTTAAATATTATTGTCGAACAAAAGAAATTGGCCTGCACCTGGAACTACTGGAACTATAAGAACTACGCTGGTTGTGCTTTGAGGTAGTAATTCTGCAATTATATTGCAGTTCGTATACACAAGACATGCATACAAAAGTAAACAACAGGTGGAATTCATACGATTTTCACATTGAAGTTATGGTATTCGAACCGGGTCTGACACAAAAGACGCTCGATTACTGAAGGCGTGCTTTGGAAAATATATAAATATTCATAAATGTATTAATTAAATATAATAATAATGATAATAATATTAACAATATACTTCTTTATTTGTTTTAGGTTAGATAGGAAATACAGATTAAACGAATTACTAGCTTTCCTTTTTAAAATGGAAAATGAAAGTAAAACAATAAGATAGCTATTATAGGAAATATACATTCTGTTTTATACACCAAATAAATTCAACGAAACAATAGGCAAACGTTTATTATGAATTTTATGACATCTTAAATGTGAAGTAAACATAATGAACATATATGGTGTGTTTTCAAGTGAATTATTGGTCATCATTTTCTATATAAGTGTAATGTTCAATAATAACAAGCAAATAATGATACGAGGATCTTTCAAGGATACTGAATCTGTGCCTAAAGGCAACAAATCGAGCAATACATAGAAACTTGATTATAAAAGTAATCATAATTAAGCAACTAACCAAGTAGATCTTAAGGAGGAATATCCTTACCTTTTTACATTGTTCCCAAAAGTAATTAGACATATCCAAAATAATACATTTGTAAGCTATAACAACTTACACGAAACCTAAACATTAAGCCTAACCTTGCAATGGCGGAACTGTAATTTATCCAATAATAAAACGACTTTGAATGTCTTGAACCCTGACCGTATGGTTATGCATATTCTTAGTAACATTTTTTTTTGGTGCAACTAAAAAGAAACTTTATGAACCTCGTAATACCTCAGTGTAACTTCTGTAAGTACTTGCTGTACTATGCTTCATAATTGTGTTCAATTCACAAAACGCTGTTGAAATTATCCTATGCTGCGTTCGGTCGTAGGCCTATCTCCTGTCTACAGTTAACGAGTATGAAATCCTTTTAAGCAGACTAATAAAGGGCATTTCTTAGCTTAGACTAGACAGCTTTTCCGTTCAAAAGCACAACAAGTTTTTGCAAAACAATTTCTTTAGACCAGTAGGCCTACATATGCATATTTTTAATTAGCCGTGACAACAACATAGTCAAATCAAATGTACGTTATAAAAACTAAGAGAACCATATTGGTATAGTTAGAAAATGTTAACAAGAAACGACGCTTTTGGTCCAATTCCAGATTTAATTGATTCAGGAAATTAAACAATTGGCGGAAATGCATATATGCCGATGTTGATGGATTTTTAACTTTATTACATTTAGAAATATTTTTTTAAAATTTACATTATTTAGAATTATTTATATTCAAATTATGTAATGATCTATGATTTGAGGTCTTTTCTGAAATCGAAATTTTCTTCTAAAACCATAATTTTCCTCTAAAATCGAAATTTTCTTCTAAAATCTAAAATACTAACTTTTAATCATCTATAAATAACCTAAGTATCTTCTAATTGACAAACATCTACCTATTTTTATAGACCGATCCTGCCGATCCGATCTTCTTCAATCCGACATCATTCCTCCGTTTCATTAATTTTAAATGAAGTTATAAACCTATTATTAGGTTTATATTTTTGTGTTTAGTTTTCATTTAAATTGTGTCCATACCGTATTATAATGAAGACATGCTTGTTCGTAGATAGGTCCTTCCTCCGTACGTTTAAAATCCATAAAATCTGCAAATAAAATTTAACATCATAATTTTAAAATGGTGCGATCATCATAATGCTTATAGGCCTAGTTCAAATAGTAGTTTGACATGAGTGAATGTGCTATTTTAAGATATAGATATATCGCTAGATTTCCTGCAGACACTCATACAAATTACAAAAAATCCTATCAAATCAGTTTTTACTGCAGTATTCTAGCACTGCAGTAAAAGTATCACTGCTGAATACATTGTAAGCAAGTAACATCTCATTTTGTATGTTCTCAGAAAGTTCTTTAAGCCTAATTGTTGACAGTTATATCCGCCAGTTGACTCTGCTTGAAATTAGTCATAATTAAGTTTAATTAGGCCTACAGAATGCGGGCATGAAACGTGAAAAAGTGAATCAACTTCAACGTTAAAATCATATTATTATCATTTATCCTAAAGCTTAGAAAATAGAAATAAATAGTGGAAATAAATTAAATAACATTATAAGTCTCCATAATAGTCTAGCATGAAACCCACCGTGCATGCAGTCTGTATGACTACTTAATTGAAATTAATTAATCATTTAAAAAACTACAAAGAAATACAGAAGAATAGAAAGTGAACTTAATCACTTTAGAAAGACTTTCCTTTTCCATATTAATAAATATATTAATTTTAAATAATTTAAAATAATAAAAATGTTGATTGACATTTAAAACAAAAATTGGCAAAGAAAAATAAAACTTGAATTAGTAAATCAAACTTAATGAAATGGATAAAGAAAGAAAAGGAAAATGTAGGTATAAGATTTTGCTAACGAAGGAAGGAAGGCACTTCTGAAGTTTACAAAATATAGAAAAGAGTGAAGATCGGAAACAGTTCAAGCAATACACTTACATTCACACACAAGCACACTCAGTCTATTCTGAGCCACACCATACACATTACGATTAACTTTCCACAAAATACAAACTCACTAATTTAGGCCTATAAATGGAATATGGCAAAACGAAAATTATAGTACATGTGCATTCCTATAATCCAATGTATGCCCTTTAAATCGACTTAGAACGACTTACTTACCTAGCTATATTCTAGGCCTATTTCTCCCAAAAAGTTAGATGCTGCAGGCTTTCCTGTAGATACATTATTAACTATGCATAAATCGTAAGGCTTGGCATTACACATATTTATCCAATTTAAATACCTTGGCCCTCTAACAGCAAAGATCACTGTACTATTTGACGCACTGATGACACTTCCTGAAATTTTTGAAGTGACCGAAAAATATTAATTCAATATTACGGTGCCAACAATTATGCATGCTAACGCGTCAATATAGATAATTTAGGATAACAGAACATAAAGGATACTGCAATTGTATTAGTATTATTGGCTTTTGGAATTTATGAATATTTTAAACGTAAATAAATTATCAGGAAATCTTTATGTGGGTAATTTTGGTTCAGGACTATCAAATAATTTTATGAAGCTAATGTTTAAACAAATATTAAAACAAGACGGATCGAGGGTACACACGTAGTGATGCGCTTTCCACACCACCCCCCACCCCCATGCCATGAAATACACACTTTTTCTATAGAGTATAGCCTATTATCTGTATGGAATATATAAGTGAAACGGCAAAGGAAAGTCTTCTAATCTATAGTTTTAAAAATCCTGGATTCCTCCTGGAAAATACATTGGAATCTGGTCTGTTGTTAGGCCTAAACATGACAACACGTATTTTCATTTACTACTTATAATTGTTATGATGACGTCATAATTAGATGGAAGTAGTTCAAATCTGCAACTGACTTTGTTATTGTAGTACTGTACTACATCTGACTCTTGTCCTTCCGTAATTCAATTAAATAATTTTGTTTGAACTTGAAATTAAACTGCATTCAGAATTACTGTTTTATAATTCTCATGTCTTATAAACATTTCAATGTCTATTCAATATAAGGTCAGTTGATAATTAATATATAGTTGATAAGTCATGTGTAAGAATTAATATTGTAGGAATACTGAACATTCATAACAAACGGAAACACATTAATTAAAAATTACATTTAAAATGCACACTAGGGATCATCTAAACAATTTTTTTTACTGCAGTTACTACATTTTTTTTCAATAAACATCTATAACGTAATTGCGTCGTTCAAAACTATACGAGTCAGTCACTGCAATTAACAAGTTGTATGATAACCCCCTCCCCCTCCCGCAAAAACAACACCCCTCCCCCACAATAAGCTTCCTAAATCATTTTAATCAGGTTAAAATGTACTTACTGCAATGACTGCAGTAGAATAAATGTTGACATTTCCCCTTTAACTGTTGATTATTTTAACATTAACAGAACATGCAATGTACAGTAGTATATTTTTAACGAATATTTTATTTATTCCTTTTTAAAAAAAAGTACTTTTTCTGAAAAACAACACAAAATAGCTGGATAATGAAAATATAAATTATTTCTACAAATTAACAGTACATGTCACATAACATAACACAAATAAACCTGTTTTACTTAATTGCACTGACAAACTGATTATTGCTCAGTTATACATTATACTGGACGAATATATTTGGATACAAAAATAGAAACAAATGATTTAAAAACATAAAAAAATATAAATATATTATAAGCAGAGGAAACATATTACAAATACTTTGACATTAAATACTAAAAGTTTACAATGAAAGGACCTTCAATGTTCAGTAATTACATAGTGAATATATAAATGATCATTATAGGAAATCCTTGATATAAAATGCGGACAACTTGGATATTAACAATTGTATGCAAGATTATTTTATCTTACAAAGTTGTCGTAGGCAGCTTTCCACTTACGAAGACTGACGACCAAACTGTCGTGTTAATAAATTGTGCGCATGCATAGATATTTAGACGTGTATCCCTGTACCAACTTTAAACAGGTTTGATGGTTTCTAGATCTAGGCAACTGATGACACATTGATTTACCAGACATACCATAGATTGGTTGTTGGTCATCACAAATCAAACACTTTACAAACTAGAAGTTGAACAAGATACAAAATAATTTTGTTATATGTCATTCAAGTTTAAAGCATCCAGTACAATTACAGTGTTAAGTACAGCAACCAATAAATTTGGGGGGTAATAAGGTCGTTACAAATTATATTTTCTTGGTGGTTGTTTTAATCAAATTTGCAAGCAGCATGATTGTGGAAAAACATCCAATAATAAATACATATAAATAACTGTCATTATGTATTACATGATTTTAGACTTGCCACCTGGAAAATCCAGGTGTCATTATTATTATTACAATAATAATAACAATCATATGATTGATTGAGATTGGTACAAAAGTAATTATACATTTTTATATACTCTATAATTAGAATATTTCACTTGGGTTTGTTTTGTGAATTTACTACTAGTACTAGAATTAGTATTTTTGTTATGAATGTGCTTTGATTTTCGAATCTTCTTTTATTTTCCAGAGCATAAGCTGTAGACAGGATTTAGCATCTTCTGTACTGTCGTGTCCATCCACTGAAAAAAAAATAAACATAATAATACTAACACCCTGGGCTGGCATTTATCAACCTCTTTGAGCCTGTTCGGACTTTACAATTTACACGTGTAATGGTCGCTTGTGGTGTAAATTTTGAGATAAACCAGCTGTTTCAAAACCCAACTCATGAGGTGGATTTTTCAATTACTGTACCCCTTAAACTGCAAGCTGATTAACCACAAGATACGGAGCAATTTTACAATTTGACAAGTGTAAAAAGAGGCATGAAATATGACCTTTCTGGGTAAACAGCTTTGTTCTGTAGAGGTTACCAAGTATAATGAAGACATTTAATTGCAACTCTTGCATTGGTAGTGTCTGGTTTTAGAAAGTCTACAGTTCCAAATGAGCTGTTTAAGCCACAAGATAAAGACTAACTTTAAAATAAAAGCAATCAGAAACTGAGTGAAGTACTTGGCAAAATATGGCCAAGAAAGTTATTAATGGACCAATTTTCTTGAATTTCAATAAGCATGTTCTGTAAATATTCAGAATGATAACTTCAAAATTCTTGGCACTATTGTGCTAACAAACAAAGCAAGTACTATTTAGCAAGATTATTTACTGTATTCTTACAACCAAATGAATTTTCTGATCTTACCATTGTTCTGTATTATTGTGTTTAAGCAATCTGCCATCAAGGTTCTCAGAGCTTTCTTAAATGGTGGACCTCTTCTATGTGGAAATACAATTGCTGTATCAATCACTGTACTGTGTATAAGCTGTATAGAAAGCCATGAAATCAACATTATTCACTGATTTGAGAGTTATGATTTGTCATTTAAATATGCATCATGTTTGAATTTGAATATTTGATAAATTAGATTGAGAAAAACAATCAATACTTTATATGGGTTACTACATCATAATTTAGTCCTTTGAATAAAATATCAAGTCATTGGTCTCTTGTGCACGGTAAAGCAGTGTACTGATAATGATATGAGAGGTGTAGGAGATCATCTTCTAGGTCATGGTAGGACGGGGTAGAGAGAGTAGAGGATCGAGAGCAGGAGAGAGAGAAGGGGATCATCTCCTATTGTGCTGGTAATGGCAGGTTGAAAGAGTAGGGGATTGTCTCTTGTGTTAAAAATGGCAGAAAAGTAGGGGATCATCTCCTATTGTACTGATAATCGCATAAGAAAAAGTAGTGGATCGTCTCATATTGTGGTGATAATGCCAGGAGAAAGAGTAAAGGTCTATTGTGCTGATAATGGTAGGAGGAAGAGTAGGGGGATCATCTCCTATTGTGCTGATAATGGCACTGTGATTGGTGTGGGCCCAATTTTCAGTTGATTTGAGACCTATTGAAAAGAAAGCATGCAGACATGTATACCTTGAGAGCTAATAAATCACTTTCTAAGCTGTGTCCTAATAAAATTGTATCAGCACTGAATAAACTAAGTAATACTGCTTGAACATCTCGTATTGATGTGGTCACTGACTTCATATCATTCTCTGTTATGCCACTAAATCTAAAAACAAACACACAAAAGGCAATTACACAAACATCTGTTGGCAAAATATGAGAGATTGCACGTCTAGCTACAAACACAGACAAATACATACAACAATTTAACACACTTAGCATTGTTTATAAAAATGGCAACCCTTTTCATAAATATGTAATATAAAGTTATGAGCTATGCTGTAAATAGTTTGTTTTCAATATAATATAATATAATAATAATTTAATAATTTATTTGGAAGCTACACCTTTGAAACAGTGGCACACTTCTTGAATGAAGGTGCATCCAGAGTAAGTAAAATAAAAGTTAGAGGGAAAAAAATGATTTAACAATAGGCTATACTATAATGCCCAGTTCTAAATGTTGTGACCCCAAAGGCTTTGAACTGTGGTTGACAGGAAAGCTTCGAACATACATTTTGTTTACATCACTTGTCTACTGAGCTGTTTGATTCGCATGAGTGCTCATGAACATGTGACAACTCATTTCCTGAGCTCTGATTAGTTTCATATTGAAACTATTCAAACTACTGATTTCAAATTCAAAGAAGCAAATACATATGCATATAAGCTGAGCTTTTGATTCATGCAAACAACTTTACCTAGTGAAAAACAGGCTTACAATATACCATACTGTATACTGTATAGGCCAACATTTTTGCGGCCCTAAATTTTCGCGATTTTACATTTTTAATTATTTTGCTACCTTTTATTTTCACATTTTAAGTTTCTTGTGTAATTTGTTGAACCAAATTGTCGAATGTATTTCGCCTCCGTGATGAACGTCAAACAACAATTGAATAGCGTCGAGTAAAATTACAGAATACGCGATTGTAAATTTAGGGATGTAAATAAATAATGGCTAACTAAGCCTAGGCTATGCCTGATCGACTGTAAACAACATCGTTGGGAATCTTGGGAATTTCGCATGCCCTTTATTTTCGCGATCGTTGTTCAAGCGTTACATTACCTTGTGTTGTGATCTACAATTGGATTAGGTGGTTTCACTAGACTATCATAAACCTTTTCCATAGATTCTCCAATCACTGTTACTCTTGTCAACTCTAAACCCTTGTTAGTGTAGCACTACAAACAGAATAAATGAAAATAATACTGGTTATTGATGAAGAAACAAGGTATAGAATATATTTTTACAAACTATTTGATTTAAAAAAATCAAGATGATTTTTGTGTAAAATTGCTATTTTGGATCATGGAAAAAGTTGGTTGTGGCAGTGGCATATTAGAAGATAACAGATAACTTCATTTCATTTTATTTAATACAAAAATTACAAGAATTACATGATGCTTACAATATAAAACATTAAAATCAGGCATAAACAGTATATAAAAAGTGCACATACAAATCACAAGTAATAAAAGTGAAATCATATCGCACAGGATAAATATAAATCCAAATCAAATTACTGAAAAAATGACAATGCTGTGGGTATCAGTGGCTGGATCTCAATGGAGATACAAAAAAAAAAGCGAAAAGCTAAATCAAAATGATAAAGTAAAACAGCCAGAAAAGTTAGCAGAGCTTTCGGGCAACACTAGCCCTTCATCAGTGCAAGTGAGTTTGTACTTGGACAAAGTAGATAGAAATATATATATATAAACAAAAATATAACAACTAATAATATAAAAATGTATGGTTTATTGCATTTTTACCATTGAAACTAGGCAATCACAATACTGTAAAGAGTAATTAAAGACATACCATTTCACAGTCAAGTGCAAATACTCCGGAGCTTTTATTTGGTAAAGGTGATTTAGCAATAGTTTTCATAAATCCATCAAAATTTTCACATTTTTCATCAGTAACATGATACTAAAATAGGAAAAAACAGGAGAAACAATCAGTTTAGAACCTCAATAATTTTACATTTTTATCAAATTATATTTAAACTATGTATAATTGTACCTTGCCCACACAACATCCTGTGGCTTCTGCATCACCAGAGCAACATGTGTATCGAGACTCAAAACTGCCCGCAACTAAAAATAAAGTGAGTGATTAAATATTTAACATCAATATATTATTCATTTCATTTCCAGTGGTCAATTACGAATTTAGCATATTATAATGTTCTAATCTGCTAAAGACAAACATATTTATTTCAAAATAAAATGAATTTTGTCCATTCTAAAAGAAACAATGTACCTTTAGTTTTACATACTCAATTACAATTTGAATAAAAAACGTTTCAAACTATGAAATTGTCTGATAGAATGCAACGATATACAATGAATTTTATGAGTTAAATGATTGAATGGAAACATAAATGTATGAAAATATTCTCCTCATTCTACGTTTATTCAATTAATCTGCTGCTTCCAGTTTGAATAAATAACGAAAGCTATACCATTCAAAAAATCTTCTCAAAATGCTCACAAGAGTCTAAACATACAGTAGAATAACAAATCAAACTTATACCGTGCAATAGAAATAATACTGAATAGCATGTGATGCAAAATTAACCAATGAAATGGCAAGAATACATTCATATGCATTCTAATACAAGTGTATTTTCTGATAACACAATGTAGAATGGATATAAAGTGACATGTTAATTCATTATGTGCATGTGGGGAAGTTGGTTCATGTTTCCTCACTATATTCCTCGACACAGTTTTGATGGGTTATACATGTTTACAAGTGGACAGTACATATTTCAAAACATATTAAACTACCTTTCCTTTTCCACAACTTTCCCCAATGATATAGGCATTCTTCTTTTGTAATATATCGTCCATCTGGTCTGCGTAAAAAGGCTTTGCTACACCGTGTGCATATGTTGTGGTTAGCTGCAAGAAAATGTTTGTTTATTTCAGCAAAACAAAAACTATTAGTAAATGATTAAAATAAATAAGTGTGTAGATATAGGCCAAAAAAAGTTTGAAGACTGAAGAGTCAAGGTCACTGATTAAAATTAACTTAAAATTAAAGACCAACAAAAATATATATGGTATCATATTATCCTTTTGTAGTGGCAAGGTATTATCTATCAGAAAAAATAGAATTGAAACAAGGACCCCTGGTATCTCAACAATCAAGCCACAGTGCTCTATTTACATTGCCTATTAAAACTCCAGAGTTTACACACACACACAGCACACCAAACATGGTGTGAACGGGGTATATGAAAGGTAAATATAATACAAGTTCAAAACTAAAGACTTTAGAGTTGTATACTTACGATCGGATGATTTTACTTTTTTCTTGACTTGCACATAGACAATGGCCTTACCCGATGTGTTTGAATCAGGCCGTGGGTAACCATTATCATTAAGTTCTTGTTCTGTCATTAAATATTTCTGCAACATGTTGTATAAATTCAAGCCTGTATAAAAAATTTCAATGAAATAGATTTTTTCCAATCTCACGATATGTTTTAGTAGCGCAACAAGAACTGATGCCTCTATCTTCTTGCCTTCAATCAAGGATATTAGACTAGCCTGTGAGAGGGGTAAAGATCCGTCTGTGCCATATTGCTTGTAACCTTTAAAGGCAAGATACATTGTCCTTCAAATGGGATGTATAGCCATTGGTTCTGTGTACTTGCAGTATATTACCCATGTACACAATACAGTACAATTTTCGAATGTGCTGACAATAGTTTGTTATTTATATATTCCTTTCAGTGAAACATAGCACTGAGAAGATACAACAAGAGCTGTCAAAGACAACTACCAATTAAAACAGTAAGCTAGTATAAAGTAGAAATTATAACAAATTTCTTTTTAAGAAATATACTCTAAAACTAACCTCTAAGTTTTGAAAAATCCATCCCAATCTTCTCTTGTATACTAAAACTGGTTTGAGCTGCACGTTTCCCTCCAATGTTTGCCAAATGAGAAACAGATTTTGTTGGAGTTGATGTCTTTTTAGTATTTCTATTGTCCATGGATCGAATTCTTTTCACGGTGTTTATACAAACATTTAGATAAACATTTTTCGATGAAGCTTTTTCACAAGCAAGCTTCTCTTCTCCTAACGCCTAAAAGTAAAAGGTTTTGTAAAAGACAAAGTAATTGTTTGTTTACTAGTGAAGAGATAAAAAGATGCAACCAAAATGACTGTACCAACAAAGATGACGGTTATTGTCACAAAAACGTGTGGTAAGTGAGGTAATAATAATATTCATTCGGTTAAAAAAAACTATAATTTATATTAATTTTTAAGAAAAAATAATAACTTTCATTGTAACTATGTTCATGACCAGACATCCAAGAATACACTCTCCTTGTACCCACTTCTGACTTATATTCATTTCATATGGAAATGACTTTATCTCTTAGTTTTCCAATTGTACCTTTGCCTTAAATGGACACACCAACTATATTTAAGGAGGAAAATGAGAAGCTCCAATTTGCAAAAGTCTAAATCAGTAATGCACTAGCTATCATAACTTGAGTTACCGTATCAAATGCTGTTTGCTCCTCTAGGCCAACTTTTATCAGCTCATCAATAAACATTGTCAGGTAACGTTGTCGTACAACATTTGGTATATTCTTACCATATCCAAGTGGGATAACAGGTCTCTTGCTGGCCTAAAAATAAAATGTTCTTGAAATATTTTGAAACTTTTAAATGAATAACAGCTAAAGCAGTTTAGAGATAATTATATACAAGGGAAGATGTATTTAAAAAAAACATTACCTTTGTTTTTGGTACATGGGCTACTCTTTTGACACCTTTGTCTGCCGTTCCTGCAATAGTGACCCAGTCTACAGATTCTCTTTTGGATGGTGTGGGTTTCGGGCTTTGTACAACCTTTTTGCTGGAGACTACTGATCTGTCAACTGAAGTCCTTGATGCACTAGAAGGAGTTGTTGATCTGTCAATTGATTTCCTTGATGCACTGGAAGGAGTTGCTGCAATTGAGTTGAAGGAGTTGGTCTGGGAAGGAGTTGTTGATCTTTCAACTGACTTCCGTGATGCACTGGAAGGAGTTGTTGATCTGTCAATTGATTTACTTGATGTTCTGGAAGGAGTTGCTTTAATATTTTTATTCCCTTTTGGTGTACTGGTCTTTGGAACAACTTTAGGTAGATGTGCTAATCTTCGTTTATCAAGAGACGACTTTTCTTCAGCAGGAACATTCATTCTTCTGGCAAGCATCTCTTGTATTTTAAGATATCGATTGTGGCATATTTGAGCAGGGCTCTGGGCTGGAATACGACGTTGGACTGGACGTCTAACCTAGTAAAGTAATAGACAGTTAAAAAATAAATATAAATTATATGCCATCATAATGCAAGGTCTTTCCCAAATATCCAACAGAAACATAAATGTATAAATTTTATAGTTTTTTTTCTTCACATCATTTGCCTAATATTAATAATTTGTTAATATTTTTTTGTAAATGTACTGTACTTTGCAATTTTCAAGTTTGTTCCCCAGCCTTTTTCAGTGAATTAAAGACAAAAAAGAAGCCAAATAAAGGTTACATTTAACCATTTAATGTTGCCATTCAGACAACGGGCTTTTTGTTGACTATTTAAAAATGTATTGTTTATTTGGGTATATATTTGTTTGATCCAATTTTTTGTGAATATTAAAGTGACATTCAACAAAAATAATTAGGAGACTTTTAACAGTATGAATGCATGTGTGTTTTGTGCCTACCTCTCCATGTTTGGATACATGTGCTTGTCTTTTTCGCCCAGGCTGATTTGTATCTACATATTCTTCTTCAATATTCTGGAAGAAAAAATATTTATTGTATAACAACATTTAATAATTTTATTATTTATAAAAATTCCAATTATTTTATTATATAACATTTGAATAAAGATCAAATCATAATTCCCTTTTATATCTACAGTAATTGGGAATTACAGACCAACCGACTTGGCAATGTTCTATCAATAGACCTTTCACATTTTTTTTTCATTCTTTAAGTGTAAGCTCCACATTTACATTACAATTTGCTTAGTATTTCTTCTCTTTTTTTCAGATTAAAATTTAATATTAAATATAAAACTGACCATTTTAACATCAGGAACTTCCTCGGTTTTTACTTTAGTCTCTTCGTTGAAAATCTTTAAGCATTCTTCATATGTATCTGTTTCAAAATCAGTAAGATCACTTGAAATGTCATTGTAGGAAAAACTGTCGTTATCATCACTGGTTGTAAAACTTTTCTTTTTAATGATTTTGCTGGTTTTGTGTTTTTTAAACACCTTGTTAGATGGTTTTTCTTTTTCAGAAAGTGTTCCACTACTGTCTTCCTTATAGTTTTTAGTACATTGTTGTTTTTTCGATGATGACACAATTTTCATTTTCTTAAAAATATTTCCACCTTCTTCCTCAGAATCTTCACCAAACAGTTCTATGCTTATTTTTCTTTTCTTTGTCTTTTTTATTTCTTCACTACTGGAGGATGATATAATATAAATTTCTTTCTTAGGAGCTTGGTTTTCTGACTTTTCTTTCCTTATTTCAAGATCTTCTGTTAAATCTATTTCCTCTATCTTCTTCCCACTATGCATAGTTGAACAATTTTTCAGCTTATTTTCTTCATTTGAAGGAGATTTAGATTTTGAAATTCTTCTTTTTGATTTTTCAATCTTTAACCTTTTTAATTCAACAGACTTTCGTAAGAGTTGTTTAGATTTTTCTTTGGAACTTCCCTTTTCAATTTTCAATAAATGTGATTCCTGTCTTTCTTTCTTTCTTTTTAAAAGAAAACCATCTTTATTGTCAATGTCTGTACTGCTATTGTCCTTCTCATTTTTATTGGCTTTTTTGGTCAAGTTTGAATTTTGTTTAAATGTCTGTACAGATTTCTTCTTTTTCATTATCATTTCACCAAATGATTTATTGACTTTGCATTTCTTAGCATATGTTTTAACAGGTTTTTTAATGGTGTGTATTCTGTTAAAGAACTCTGCTAATTTTTCTTCTGAAATTTTAGGTTTAACAACAGGTTCTTGCACATGGTTACTTTCCTCTTTTTCAGAATCCTCTTTTTCATGGTCATCACTTTCAATGATCTGCAAATCTCCAGTAGTATCAGAGCTATAGTAATCATTATTTGGTTCAATATTTTTCTCTTCCATTTCTTTATTGTTTACATCTTCAATGACTATTAAAGTAGCTTCATCTTTCTTAATTTTCTTATTAGATACATTTTCATCATCTACGTCTATCAGCCTTTTATTTTTAGTCTTTTGTGAATTTATTTTATGATCATTTGGATTATCTTTACTTTCTTTTGTAGAATAATTTTTGGCAGGATGATACTTTTGTTCATTGTCTTCTGAAGATGATGCTGTCGAGAGGTCATTATAGGTCAACTTGGTGGCATGATATACAAACTGTGTGCTACTTGGAGAATTGGCTGTATCTTCAGATGCATCTTCATTGGTTTGTAAGTCTCGCACAGGATCATATACAAAATCATCGTCAGTAGGGAGTACGCTGTCGAAAGAATATCTCTTTGAACCAGGCAGATCATCACTGTTTTCAAGGTATTTATTAGAATTTGTTTTGTCTGTGATGTCATCAGGTTCGGTTTCGGAAAAAGCCAAGTCATTACTACCAAAATGACCATACATCGGTGTTGCCTTGTAGGAAAATTCAGCAGTAGTTGACTTCTCTTTCGGTATTGGTGTTGCCTTATACTGTAAAACATCACTAGATATGTCTTTGCTGCCACTGGCTTCATCTTTAGGGCATTTAGCCAGAGGTGTCGCTACATAAGAGCAGCCATTTCCACCAACACTTTCAACTGGATTTGAATTTTTACTTGTAACCACAGGAGATTCTGCTGAGGAAAAAAAATGCCCAATTTGAAGAACCATTTTATAGAGGCTAGAATTAATTAACTGAACTTTTCCAGTCGACTCAACACAACCACAATTGTTACAATACTTCCAATAAAACAATTATTAAGAAATTAAATATTTCTACATAACCTAATGATTGAAAACATTTTCAATAGAAATAGTTGGGGTGTGATTTAAAAAAATTAGATTCAGGTTTTCATTAAAATTGTTATTACAGATTAACTGTGGCGAGGGGTGGTGTAAATGAGGGTGGTGAGGTCATTCAAAATGTTGTTACAACTAGGCATAATCTTTGGAAACCTGTTTGAACTTGCCGGTTGACTGAAACTAATACTAGTGTTATTGTTGGGAAAAACTTCTGTGCAGATAGCATATGCAATGATCTGTTGTAAAAGTAAAGTTGTTCAACTCAAGAATACATAAGAAAGAAATGAGTGAGGCTACTGAATAATAATAATAATGTAAACAATTTTGATCATCTTTTTCACTTTTTTTCCAAAATAAGATTTGTAATGAAGTTGGGACTTTCAGGCCAAAATTGGTCCGGCAGACGAGTCCAGGGAACCATCATGGAAAAAACTCTGACAGGATTTGAACCCAGCAGAATTTCCGAAAAGGAACTTGGTATAGGCCTAGGCCTACTACTATATTACTAACAGTATGCGAGCATTATTGATTGAAGATATAATTGTCTTTAAATGTTTTACCGATGACATACATTAATGTTAATATTTGATACAAGGGCCGATGGCTTGTTGATGTATTATGATCTCCACTGACCAAGGACAGTGCATTTTTATTTTGTATAAATTGTAGGCCTAGCCTAGGCCTTTTAGTAGATGTTGTTTACGTTCGAATAAATTAAACAAAGACAGAGAAGAGAAGAAAATGGAAATAAGAGACGATATTTTTGTATAAACCATAGCCTAGGCCTAGGCCTAATTAGTAATAATATAATTTGGAACCTTATGATGATGACTAGCTAGGCTTAGATCCATTGAATAGATTTTTGCTTAGGCCTAGATTCCATCCAAATTTTAGGCCTAACTTGCTAGCTAGGCATATCTTTAGAAACGATCGTTTACCTTTGGAACTTCGAACATGCTTGAAGTGACAGTACGGCCGACGACACATGCCGCGGCCTTGAACATAAAACGGGCAATTTACCCCTCGGAAATAACCAGAGGATGTAAACATAATTGTACAAAACGCTACGAATATCCCTTCGTTATCGCTCACATTGTTATCATATATAATTAACTATTAAAGTGAATTATATAATAGACACAAGCTGTAGGCTAGTATAGGCTAGCCACCACTCTCTGATAGCTGGTGGACGACGACTCAGGCTCCTGCTGGAGGTATATTCAGAGCGTCATTCTGACGACTGGAGCATTCTCTACTTCTCTACGGAGCGCCATTTATGCCTTTATTAACTTCAATAATAGAAATAGTACTACGGTAACTGCTCAAGTGGACCCAATTTAGCACCAGGGTAGCACAGTGATATAAATAGAAATAAAAGTCACTACTTTTAATATCGTTTCGTATATACCCATATTACAAACTGATCAACAGAAACATCTTGGCATTCACATTGATTCAAATTTATCTTTTTCTTTTCTTGTAAATAAACTCCGTTCCAGAGAGAGCACTTCGCATTATCTTTAAAGACAATTTGGTACCAGGGGAGCAGTGATATAAAATAGAAATAAAGTTTCAATCTTTTCGTATGTTAATACACTGTGCTCAAGTGGACCCAATTTGGCACCATTAATGGAAAATAATGAATATTGTTTTTCTTTTATTTTGAAAGAGAGATATTTTGAGGATTGTAAATGTCAAGTGGAACTTTTTTTAAATCAGAAACAAAGTTGCATGGCATTATTTTCCATTTTCCAAACTGCCATAAAACCTCGAAAAGAAGCCCATGTGCTCCTTCATTTTTAGTACTCTTGAGTGGGCTTCTTTTCCACATGGAGTTCTTTTCGAGATTACTGCTAGCTTCCCGCCCGGAAAATATTTTATTTACATGATTTGAAACATCTTCTAATGTAAATAATTAACAGCATCAAAATTTAACAGTGTGGCGTGTTGACCGCGAATGACTAACAATACCATTTTTACCATAATACACCTGCACAGACTCATTTGCATAACAACGCACGCACATACCAAACTGTTTAAAATACCCGAAAATGACATCTATTATGTTTTCAAACAACAAGCATAAGAATCTTCAGTACCCCACCATGCTTGGGGCTGAGCAAAGACAATTTTGAAAAAAAGAGCTGTATACAGTAGGTTCCCGCCCGAAAAAATGGCGTTACATGATTTGAATGAAACAAACTATATAAGACTCACCAGGACAATATTTATGAGCTTGTCCCCGTAAAGTGCACCTATTCATTGAAATATAAAATTAAATATTAAGTCTCCAGTACTAGCCCATCCATAGTTGAGGCAGAGCAATGAAAATAGAGACCAGAAATGCACTTACTTATACTTATTACTATACATAGTCACCTATGATAATTATGATAATGTTAAAATTTCAATATCCAGATGCGACTTCAGCATTTTAGGTGGGGTTTTCTACTTCTATAGCCTAGCCCGGCGGCGGAATTAGTCTAAGCTTCGAAATTGGTCTGGAAATAGGCATCTTTGCAAATGTTCTATATTTGATCTTATTTCACTCTCCATTAACCTCATATAAAAACCATCGGAGACTATCTGTTTAAAACATGTTTATTCTGGGACGGCGCGGCCATACACACCAACTACTATGAAGAATCGGACATTTCGCTACATTGATTAACAAAATCAAAATTTAACGGTGGGGCGCGTTGACCGCGAATGACTAACAATACCATCTTTCCTACTACACCTGCACAAACTCATTTGTATAAAAACGAACGGCATACCAAACTATGATGAGAGATACATTCTCTTCTCAACACGTAACGCGTAACGAAGATAATTAATTCCTTTTTTACATTAAAATTGAAGCCGCTAAACATAAAATTTACGAGATCAAAAACATGTAGCGAAAGCCAAAAAAAAAGAGTAAAAATTCAAAAACTCATTTGCATAACAACGCAGGGCTTACCAAACTGTTTAAAATAGCTACAAGGTCCCCAGAAATGACACCTATAGTATTTTGAAACATGATATAAGGGTCTTCACTACCCCACCATGATTGGGGCTGAGCAAAGACAATTTTGAAAAAAACATTTATTGAAATATGAAATTAAAATATTAAGTCTCCAGTTAAGCTCACCATGGTTGGGGCAGAGCTAAGAATGAAAGCTTAGTCCTCGGAAATTATGAAATGAAATATAAAAGTCTTCAGGACCAAAAGGCTACTTACTAATTTTAATATTTCTATAATTTAGAAAACAATTAGAATTATCATATCACCTTTGATAATTATAATGTTAAATTTCAACTATCCAGATGCAAATTTTAGGTTGGGTTTTAAAAAACTCGACTTCATAATTTATTATGCTTCAATTTCGAAGATCTGCTTAAAACATATTTATTTATTTATTCTACCATAAACTTTTATTCACAACATATTAGTAGGCCTACAATACAATATCTTGCATGAAACGGATATTTAAAAGTACACTATAATGTGTAACGGTAGAATTACAATTCTAATGTAAAAGATTAACAAAATAAAAATTGAACAGTGTTGTGTGTTGATCGCGAATGACTAACAATACCATCTTTCCCACAGCACATGTGCACACTCATTTGCATAACAAACGCACGGCATACCAAACTACGATGAGATAAAATTAATTCTCTTCTAAACACGTAAGGAAGAGAATTAATTCCCCTTTTTTTACATTAAAATAAATTGAGGGGGCTAAACATAAAATTTAAACCACCAAAGCAGTTTGCGAGAGCCAAAAAAAAAAAAAGATGGTAAATGTGCTCTCCCTGCCTCAGCACTAAGGCCCTGCCACAGCCTTTTGGGGTCGTTTCCACCACATCACCAGATGCATTGATGTTGTCGCCTCATGGTGTGTGGTGGAAAGGGGGACGTATGATCTGTGAACCCCAAACACAGTGGCCGCATGCCTTTAACTCTATTCCACCGACCAGCGTGGGAATCGAACCCACGACATACGTGTTGTTAACACGACGCTCAGACGACTGAGCTAACTGATCATTTTGGTTTTAGCAAGTTTAATAGGATATTTATGACGTAATGATCAATTACGTAATACACGTATAAATAGACTATTATCAGCTTTACAGTCATGTACTTGGTGGCGTAACGGGTAATGCTCAGTTTTGAGTGCTATCGGCTGAGGTTCGAACCTCGACGGATATTTTTTTTTTTTTTTAATATTGTTTTTTTTTTTTAAATAGAGATATGTGACACTGTATTGTCGAACATGTATGGTACCATACCGGTAGGTATTCAAATATGCTTAATACGAAAAGATATTAAAATTCAGTGACTTATTTCTATTTTATATCACTGTGCTCCCCTGGCTCCAAATTGAATCCACTTGAGCACAGTGTGTATTAACATACGAAAAGATATTAAAATTCAGTGACTTATTTCTATTTTATATCACTAAACTAAAGGAGGGGAGTTTCTAGATTCCCGCCCGGAAAATTGTATCTTTACATGATTTGAATTTCTAATAAAGTTTAACAAAATCAAAATTTAATATTTAAATTTTATTTTGTGGCGTGTTCACCGCGTAGGACTAACAATACTATCTTTCCCATTACACCTGCACAAACTCATTTGCATAACAACGCAGGGCTTACCAAACTGTTTAAAATAGCTACAAGGTCCCCAGAAATGACACCTATAGTATTTTGAAACATGATATATAAGAGTCTTCACTTCCCCACCATGATTGGGGCTGAAAAAATATTTATTGAAATATGAAATTAAATATTAAGTCTCCAGTTAAGCTCACCATGGTTGGGGCAGAGCTAAGAATGAAAGCTTAGTCCCCGGAAATTATGAAACGAAATATACAAGTTTTCAGAACCAGCCATACAATGGTGATTGTTTCCCAAGTGTGAGACATGCAATGCACGCGGCCGTGACGGTAATTCAACAAAACAAAATTATGAAATACAAACAGAGCTAGCACACAGAAACCTACTTACTAATTTTAATATTTCTATAATTTAGAAAACAATTAGAATTATCATATCATCTTTGATAATTATAATGTTAAATTTCAACTATCCAGATGCGAATTTTAGGTTGGGTTTTAAAAAACTCGACTTCATAATTATGCTTCAATTTCGAAGATTTGCTTAAAACATATTTATTTATTTATTCTACCATAAACTTTTATTCACAACATATTAGTAGGCCTACAATACAATATCTTGCATGAAACGGATATTTAAAAGTACAGTACACTATAATGTGTAACGGTAGAATTACAATTCTAATGTAAAAGATTAACAAAATTAAAATTGAACAGTGTTGTGTGTTGATCGCGAATGACTAACAATACCGTCTTTCCCACAGCACATGTGCACACTCATTTGCATAACAAACGCACGGCATACCAAACTACGATGAGATAAAATTAATTCTCGTCTAAACACGTAACGAAGAGAATTAGTTCCCTTTTTTTAACATTAAAATAAATTGAGGGCGCTAAACATAAAATTTAAACCACCAAAGCAGTTTGCGAGAGCCAAAAAAAAAAAAGATGGTAAATGTGCTCTCCCTGCCTCAGCACTAAGGCCCTGCCACAGCCTTTTGGGGTCGTTTCCACCACATCACCAGATGCATTGATGTTGTCGCCTCATGGTGTGTGGTGGAAAGGGGGACGTATGATCTGTGAACCCCAAACACAGTGGCCGCATGCCTTTAACTCTATTCCACCGACCAGCGTGGGAATCGAACCCACGACATACGTGTTGTTAACACGACGCTCAGACGACTGAGCTAACTGATCATTTTGGTTTTAGCAAGTTTAATAGGATATTTATGACGTAATGATCAATTACGTAATACACGTATAAATAGACTATTATCAGCTTTTCAGTCATGTACTTGGTGGCGTAACGGGTAATGCTCAGTTTTGAGTGCTATCGGCTGAGGTTCGAACCTCGACGGATATTTTTTTTCTTTTTTTAATATTGTTTTTTTTTTTTAAATAGAGATATGTGAATTCAGTGACTTATTTCTATTTTATATCACTGTGCTCCACTGGCTCCAAGTTGGGTCCACTTGAGCACAGTGTATTAGCATACGAAAAGATATTAACATTCAATGACTTGTTTCTATTTATATATCACTGTGCTCCACTGGCTCCAAATTGGGTCCACTTGAGCACAGTGTTTTAACATACGAAAAGATATTAAAATTAGTGACTTATTTCTATTTTATATCACTGTGCTCCACTGGTGCTAAATTTGGTCCACTGAACCAGTTACCGTAGTACTATTTCTATTTCGGAAGTAAATAAAGGCATAAATGGCGCTCCGTAGAAGTAGAGAATGCTCGATCGTCGAAATGACGCTCTGAATATACCTCCCTGCTGAGGGGGCTCCGCTCTATGATGATGTGTGCAGAGAGCTAGTTGAGTTATGCTAGGCTGATAGAGGTATGGAGCGCCATTTATGCCTTTATTAACTTCAATAATAGAAATAGTACTACGGTAACTGCTCAAGTGGACCCAATTTAGCACCAGGGTAGCACAGTGACATAAAATAGAAATAAGTCACTACTTTTATAATCGTTTCTTATGTTAATACACTGTGCTCAAGTGGACCCAATTTGACGCCAGTGGAGCACAGTGATATAAATTAGAAATAAAGTCACTACATTTTAATATCTTTTCGTAGGTTAAAACAATGTGCGCTTGTATTATACTTACTCCTTTTATGCGAATTAGTACCACATATTAAAGGTGTATTGTCCCCCTGAAAAAAATAATTCTTAACAACATTTTTTTTTAATATGCCATTTTAATGTAACATAATAGTTATCCACTTTGACCAAAAATTGAAACTGAAAAAAACTGTAATTTAAAGCAGAAAATGGTCAAATTGGCTGCCAGCCAATGGTTTTCGGTTGAATATAACCATTTATTTTGTCATTTCATACGTGAAAACATAATTTGTTCTACTTTTTTCCTTTACTAAAACTACGAAATAACATATTCAAAGTCTGATTTATTTAATCTTCATTTTCATGTTTTTGGGGGACAAAACAGTACATTTTTAAGGCATAAAAATAGCGTGCGGAGCACCGGTAACCTAGTATGATGTTATATACAATGTTATATACTTTTTTTATGACGTTATGTACCAAATGTATTATGTATCAATTGTTTGTATATTAGTTAGTTTTAGTATTAGTTATGAATTGAAATATTTTATTTATACTGGGCGACCTCTCCAGAGGGCCCCGTTATGATCAGTAGCTGCTGTGAAGAAAGACGAACTAGGTTCTTTAAAGTACACATGAGCTATAGATGTGTAAACTGGATCTACAGTTTATATGGAGCTAGTGAGCCCTTGCCTTAATTACGGTTCCATCGTTCTGTCTTAACCGCTCGGCCACTCACTCAATAAAACAATACTATATTTTAATTAATATACATAAATTTCATCATATTATACGTAACATAAAACATATATAATAAGTATTGGTTATTAATAGTTGCTATTTAATCCTGATTGTTGCTTATAAGACCTTTATTATTATTATTGTTGTTGCCATTAGTTTCTAAATGCAGATTTAATTGTAGATCTTAAAAAAACATTGTTAATTTGTCTATTGATATTAAGATTAATAAATGTATACATGGATCATTATAATAGTTAATATAATCCGTTCAAAAAATGTAGAAATGATGTAGGTAAAAGAAATCGATTGATAAATGGGCCATACCTTTCTACCAATGGTAGTGTTTTTAGCTCAAATTTTTAGATAGTTACTGTAGAAGAAAGGGTTGGAAAAAACCACACTTTTTTTCTAGCAAATGGAAAAAATCAAGATACGTCGCGACGTATCTTTGAGTATTTTATATGATTAACGTATAACTTCACAATACAGAAATTTAATTAAGTTTTACTCTCTTTTATTTATTATTACGTACTTTGTACAATTTAGATCCTATAGTTTATTTCGTCATTAATAAAAATATACCCTTGGGGTCCGGGGATAAAAATTGATTTTAACAAACAACATTTACACGACGACCACCTATTACTGCGTACTATTGCACTATACCATTTTCTAATCTGGATGGCTTTTCTCTTTTTTTATATTTTCAATCTGAAAGACGGGGTGAAACTAATCTAAGACATAAGAACAACAATTTCGACTGATCAAAAACAGTTTCTTTATTCATGGTCACAGATATTTTGCATAAAATCATTTGTGCGCAATACAGAATGTAGCTATTATAGTCTGTACATTGGAGGAGAAACTAAATTATCAATATAGACTTCGCACTGAGTGGTGTCGTAATAATCGGGCTATAAGTTACACATGAGGCCCAATAACTATATCACACCCTTCGTCGGATCGTTTTTAATTGGGTAACTTGTACTTTTTTTGTATGATGTAAATGATATCGAATAGGCCTATGTCGTTAAATATAACTAAATAACCTCTATAAAATCGGTCATACGGATCTGCTAACGGGACACTTGTATGTGATAAAAAAAATGAAAAATAAAACCGAAAAGAAAAATAATAAACGAAAATCCAGTAGAGCAAGACAACTAATATATAATACACATTTAGTATTCTGGTGACATATACGTACGATTAATACTCTATCACGTAACAGTAATGTATCGAATCGAACTAAGGAAATTATCCTTCCTCCAAATAAAATCTTGTAATTAAACCCTTAAATCTGATCATACGGTGCCAACTCTTTCAGTAACCAAGTTTAATTCTGAATAGGACAATAATCTACTTTACATGATAATTAAACAAGCTCTTGACGAATGCATTACTAGTTTTACTGCTAGACCTACCACTGGTGAAGCAAATTCAGATCAACACTTTCTCCTACTTTTGTGTTTAATGAACATGTATCTTTGGTTGACACATCTAATTATCAATATAGGATAGATTTCGTATAATTATAACAAAATAACTATTGTTTACATGGTTCCTGTAGGCTTATTAAATTATTATACACACTCAACATTTTTATAATTATTGTACAGGTAGATGGTCTCAATGAGCGTGCTAAAAATAGCGAAGGCTTATACCACCGACACCTTCACCTGTTGATAGAAATCGGCATTACTAGATCTCTGCTTTTTGCCATTTAACTTTAAAAATAATGTTAAACATGATGAGTAGTAGTAATTGTATATTACAAACTATAAAGACACGAGAAGAACTCAAAACGTTATATACATAATAATGATGAAATACACTGTCGTGCACCATCTACATTCAATATAAATACTATTTATTTAAAAATACGGCATGACGTCATGGTACATCACATGATTTTCAATACACACTGCATCAACAAATAATAACATTTTGACTTTTTAAATGTTTGTAAAATACAGTACATAGGTATAGAAAATTAACGAAGACATAGGATCAAAGTACTCACGTTTTCTGACACTATGGCGAAGGTACCCATAGAGAGTACCCTTCCCACCCCGTTCACACTTTGTATAACAAACACACCTAACAACACGGTGGGGTAAAGTTGGACATTTAGACACCATTTCCAAATAGCAGATCATTTTCAAACATAGTTTAAAACCTTCCCATTTACTATATTCCTGCCATTTCGATACTTCATACGCCCTGGGAAAGCATAGGATGGAGGCATTGGATTTGAAAACATTTTATAGTGAAGGCACCATCAGAATAAAAAGAATAATAAGAAAAATTCTTTCAAGAGATTCATTTTTAGAAAGCAAATTTAAAAAACAAACAAATAATATACACAAATAAAAAGAGCATTGGTCATTTTGTTTTATGTTACGTAATGATGACGTGTTTTGATCTTCCACTAATATAACAGGACTGAATACTGCACATTATTTTATACGATACTAAACTGCAGCTCAGTCATTACATTTGGTATCAATTTTAAATCCACAATGTATTGCTCTTTTTAAGGAAGACAGCAATACTTAGGCAAGAACAGAGCATTGTGTTGAGGCCGATTGCATAGATGAAGCGTGCGATAAAAACGCGTTTCAAAAGAATAATAGGCTCACCGATGTGAAAGCATTTTATATAGTTTAACGCATTTCAAACGGGCAATCGGGTACACACATTGCGAAATACAATTTACATTAATGTAACGCAACACAACAAAGCAAAACTGACACTAACCTACAATTATCTTACACACGAATCGCTGGTTTAATTACACAATTGAACAGATTTCAATTTTTGTGGTGGGGCGGGAGGGGTGGTGTTTGGCCTAACTAGGCCTATACAATTATTATTATCCATGGCTACAGTTGAATACAAATACATTATTTTAAAAATAACATTTTTCTGGAAGTTATAATGGGGTGGAAATGATTGTACCATTATTAAGTAATATAAATAAATACTATATATTTTATTTATATAAATCACGTACGTAACGTGGAATAAAACTTTCTTTTACTATGTACACTGGCAATTACTTTATATTATATTACAATAAACGTTCCGGCTAAATTAAACCAGTATTTTCAATGTTTTCGTTTTACACGTAAAGAACTATCAATATTCAACAATTTCATTCCTGTGTTAATAGTCGACAAGAAACGCTCAATCGATCTCTTATAAATATAATTATTGTAAACAAGTAGTTCCTAAAAGCGAGAGTTTACTCATTAAGCGTGGTTAAAACATCATTCACTCAAAAGAGTTCGTTTTTTTAATTACAGTAACGGTATGTCGTTGCACTGTTACTTTCCATGTGTAAGCTAGTTCTGCTGGAAATTCCGTCTACAAACTAAAGTTTTGCTGGTAATAATATATAACATTTTTACATTACGATACTATTTATACATTTGACTTACGTTTAGGTCTTCCTTTAATCAACAATATTGTATGTATCTGGAATGTGTGACGTAATGTGCGAGGATTGATCTAGGAAATTGGTGATTTAAATACAAATTGTACCCATTTTATCTACCTTTTCTTTTGTATTTTTACACTAAACGATGGCAAATTTTTACAAATACCTTACACAGTAAAGTTGAAGTTTTTATCTCAATACATTTTAATTTTTATTTAAGAAAAATCTTTCTACCAATAAATCTGTAATAGTAATCAAATAATTTATTTAGCTGGTTCGGTTTTCCTGATTTTCAAGAACGGACTTTGGTGAAGACGTTGTTTAAACACATTTCGTAAGTTAAAATGAACTCTCGTTTATAAGTAATAACTTCTCTGACATTTCTAAACCGTCTTTTTCTTCTATGGAACCTACAAGGAAAAAAAACCATAATAAATCAATAATGATGATGAAGAACACGGTATTACAGTTTATTGTAGTGACGTTGACCGGCCGATTATTCAATCAAACTTAGGCCTTATTATTATAACCAATGGTAAAAATAATGCATGTAGTTGACGTACGTAGGCTGAAATTCGAGGAAAGTGAGATACAACTCTTTTAGGTATAACAAGTGTTTTTTTTTATCTAGGCCTAGATAGTTTGCGATAAGTTATAATATATATTTATGCTAGGTATTTCGATTACGATTTATAATTAATCAATACATTTTTTTTATAGTTTTTGCGAGGTATTTAAGGTTACGATAATCATGATCGTATTTTACGTTGTACTGTATATATATCGTATTTTATGTATATATTATAAGATAAATATATAACACGCACACGCCATTGCATTAGTTAATTAGGAAAATAGTATTGCGCATGCCCGATACGCAGGGCCTACTCTCACATTCATATCAACTAAAGCTCTGTCTACAATATCAAACTTGATGTAATGTGATCATATATGAACACGATGACATCATATTACTACCATATTTGGACACATCATACTTTTTTTTGTCTAACTAGTTTGAGATTGTAGACAGAGCTTAATAGTGCTTTGATCACCTGTACCTGGAAGGGAAAATCTTCTGAAACTTCCGTCTTCACTTCGTTCTTCTAGAGATAGTTTCTTTGTTCTATTGTCCTCTTCATCCATTATGATATTGGTAGATGTTAGTGCAGATGAAGATCCACCTGTTGTTGCGATTGAATGATGTGAGTGACGTAACGAATGTGATGGAATACGCACACGCCCCATTACCCAATACGTCCTCATCATTCCCTTTCCCTGAAAAAAACCAAATAAGTTATTAAATAGATTATAATCCTGCCTAATATAACTTTGACTATAAATTATATTAACACCTTCTTTTCCCATGGCTTGTACTTCTCCATGGCTCATTGTCTTGGATGCAATCACTGTTAACGTCCTAAACTTTGATTAATAGAACTGAGAATTGAATATGACAAGTTTTCAATGTAGAGCAAGGTGTGTCATCATGGAATTATATATTATGTTTTACACTTTCGATTTAATTTTTTTGCGATTTCTTCTTCTTGAAATAATACTAGCTGTTTATTGCTTGACTTACAGTGTGTTTTTTAAATGTATTAATTTGCCTACAGGCCTATAGACTAACTTTTCTTTTACGAAATGCGATTCGCAGTTTTGGAATTATGAGCAAAAAAAACACTTTCAAAGTGACGGTAGATTGCGTCACAAACTGAACCCGACAATGATATTACAGGTGAACCGTGAATATCACGTAAGACGCATAAATTAACATGTTTGCAACTAAGTACCTGTTTGACACTTCAAAACGAAAGGTATGCCATGTAAACAAATAAATGGGACATTCGTAGAAATACGTCAGTAAAGAGAAATTGCTCTATCTCATAAACTCGAAACATTTTCTAGTAATAAATTAGGATTAATTTCAAATATCAGCATTTACGTTTTATGTCTTGGTTAACCTTTGATGCTACCCATTCATTATTGTATTTGATACAGGTGTCAATTCCCAAGGTAAACCCGGCAATATACATCGTAAACCTAACTCAACTTCGTTTAACTCTTGTCATAAACTTACGCGGGAAAGTGTCTTAAAAACGGAGCCTAGTAATTTTTCATCTTTGAGTAGTTATAAGCATAATTGCATTTCGACCACTTAAATGTATACTAGTCCTAACTGGTTAATTTACAAAGCCATTTTGAATACTATATATCATGATAATATATATTTTAGATAGTATATTTTGAACAGTAACCTCATTAGGGGCTCAGAATATGTTACACGTCCTAGTTATAGTGTTTTCCTGAAAAATAATCAACATTTCTTCTGCAGAAACAAAAACATATTGAGAACCTGCATTTCAGAAGGAACCATATCTCTTAAAATAAACAATAAACTTACGGGTCCAAGATTGAGACCGGAAAAAGAGAATCAAATCATATATTTTTATAAGTTAGCCCTGATGAAGACCTTACGCTTGATCCTCTTGGACACAATGCAGTGCAGTGATGTAGGCCTACGTGCATTAATTTGACCAATCACAAGTGACGAATAATCCGTTGTGTTAGGTAACAAAGCTTTTCATTTACGCATACGTTAGTGCGTTACGTCCCATGGGAAAGAACCGAACTTGATTATGGTGAATGTAGCCTGGTTGTAATGACTGTTGGATCTGAACTAAATAAATTGTTTATTATTTAATTACCTTTACTTGCATTTCTCCTCTTTCTTCTACACTGTACCCACCAATCTTATCGAGAACCTTCTTACAGTTATCACTGGCCTGTATCTTTAAAGCTGAAAAATAACAACATCTTTTATCAACTAATCTTTTCTATTCATACAATTTTCAAAATTATTGTAGGACGCCCTCGCAATAAACACGGTTACGTCAAATTGTATTTTTGCTTTAATTTTCTTCTATTTGATGCTTATGTCACTGTGATAATTATAGGATTACGGTAGCACATGTTTCTAAGCAATCACGTTTTAGAATGCATTTCACATACCAGTATTTCAACGCTTAGTTTGCGTCGATAACGTTGAGCTATCATCATGTTTAATTGTCCACTAAAATTAGCTATTACTTTGCATACCTTCTCCTGTGGATTCCATTCTAGATGCCGTGTTGACCGTGTCTCCGAATAAACAATACCGCGGCATTTTCAGTCCTACAACTCCAGCCACAACAGGACCTAAAATGTAACAAAACATTTATGAATTGCATTTATTAAATCCTTTGCTTCGGATTTTTATTCATACAGTATATATATAATATATCATAGAGTATATATATAGAGTATATCAAACCCAAACACAAAATTACAATTTTGAAATGTTCTACTACCAAAGAGCAAAGTTCATTCAGAAATTATTGCAAACATTTCTCATTTAGTGAATTTAACAAACAATCCATCGATAGCCATTATTATTACTATTTGTACTGCAGTAAAATGTTCTTATGAACTCAGAAATGCCATTTTGAGTTTGAAAGTTGAAGTTTTATTTTATAGAAGAAGACAATTATAAATGAAACTTCTTGAGAGCGAAAGACATGCTATAGTCATTATGCTTTGCTTATTATGATTTATATTCCGATTGTGCATTATGGTACTATTGTACTTTGTAGTGTAACTACCGACAATATGAGAGGAGGATTCCGCCTATGGGAAAGCGGTTGCCTGGAGTACTTATTAAGTATTAAATAACACGTTCAACGTTCAGAAAATCCCATCTAGTGCCTGCACACGAATTACGTCATACGCGCTCTTTCACTGATTGATAGTTAATGACATTTTATTGATCTTTATTGAACACACATCATTAAACATTGTGATGGATGAGATTAAGTAGAACGCGGATTGTGACCACGTGGATAAAAGATTGGTCACAAGGTATGGGTGTTAGATTCACTGGGATTCTGAGGTATTCAGACCCTAGGAAGATCTGAAATAATTCCATGCACTGAATAATACACCGCTAGTACTAATTTAGTGCTGATTCGTTTGAAAATTCAAGTATTATAAATACCTTTACGGATATAGAAAAGAATATAAATAGAATACATTGCAAATATTCAATATAAACCTGTGAGGTACACTGTGTGAAGCAAAGATACTCTGTGTAAGCTAAAAAAGAAAATCCTATTTCAGTGTAAACTCTTTTTCATTGTGTGTTTTTCATTGTAGACCTACCCTATCTAATATTTTGACATGGAAATATTTTTTTTTAAATAAAGCTAATCAATCAATCAAATCGTATTAAAAATTACTATTTCATTCTTGATGACTCTATAATACATTCTTTACCACATCAAGTGAGAAAATATTGATTTTTGAATTTTCTAAACTCCAATCATCAATTCGCCTCTGGCTGGGCACATATCGAGTTTGTGCAACAATGCTGCGCTTAATTTGCTAAAAAAGAATCACATATAGACCTACATTTAAATTTCTTAAATTATTGATAGAGTTTAACAGAGTACATTGATATTTAACTGTGTAGGCAGTAAACAACTTCACTGAATATTTTTGTGTGAAACAATTTTGATTTAGATTATTGGTAACATGTCCCATATATGTTTTCCTAACAATATAGTCAAATTTAAACCGAGCTGAAATTGAATAGTGTGTAAGATAGACCACCGTGACGTCACGTTTTTTTAATTGATATATTGAAGTTATTTTCCTTAAATGAGACCTTTCATGAGACAGTGGCTTTACATTCATTCTGAACCATTACTTCAAACAATGTATAATAAGACTATAAATTATTGCAGTACGTAATATTACCTCATGGGTACATTTCTATTAAATCTAAACAATGAACTTGTATTCAACAATATTTCACAGTTATGAAAGCGATTTATAAATAACAGGGGAATATGGACTCGTGTTAACCAATTGTAAATCAAAGGCATTCTTCAGAAATGTTAATAAACATATTGTGGCATAGGTAGGAAATAATACGCATTATTTGACTAAAATAAACTTTTTTTAGGTCTAAAAGTTGATATTCCAATTTGGAAATCTATGTAAAAATTACCAACGCTGATCAATTTGATAACACGTTTATAATGTAATTAGTCAATACAATTACTGGTTTTCAGTTTCATAATTAAGTATAATTCATTCATTCCATTATGCCAATGGCTAAAACGTAAAAATGAGCGCTGAATAGGTCTACTACAACACAACGTATATCGATCACGAAAGTCCAAGCAACCTCCATTTTTTTTTGAAGAATGGTTTATATTAAGGCCATTGCGTTCTCTTTTGATTATTATTTCAGTTCAGTTTCGGGTCGCGGTAATACAATCATTGGACAATACATCTAATGGACAATGATAAACGACAATACGTTATTTAACGTCATTCAAACTTAATAATGACCTGATTGATGTGGATGTAAAAAGTGTATGTGTTTTTCAATGTCATCAAATTTGACTACATTGTCGAGTATAGGTATACTCTTGCTAATTCGGTCACTTTCTTTTTCTTCATAATATATAACATATAAGTATAGTAGATGAATACATAATGTACATTGGACTACTAATTGATCGTCGCATTTGTAGAGTAAAAGTAACAATGTTTTAGTCTTACAAACATTTATACGGAGCATACAGTAGAGCCCATTTTCCACTTTTTTTTAAAATTCCCTCGAATCGAGCATTTCCACGAGGTCTGGTGGATTGGTTGCGAATGATTGATTATGGTATATCTCAATTCCACTAATTTAGTCATAATATTGAGTCTGAAAGTTGTACATTCCACTTCTCTAATAGGTGAGTCTGCAGGTGGATTAAAGTGTACAGTATCTTAGGCCTATGTCTATGCACTTCTTCAACCATGTATTGAGTCTGCTGGTGGAATCCCATTTATCTAATTTCAATGATGACTTTATTGAATACCTGAACTAGACATTACAATCTAATTGAATCAGAGCAGGTCAAAACAAAAATATAAATCAACATTTGATTTGATTGAAAAATTAACTTACCAGAATGAATTCCAGCCCTAATTAGCAACTTGGTGTCCGGTTTATGCGGTATAACGAATGTGTTACACACCCTAACGAGGTCCAGTGCCATGCTTGCAATTTCACCGGCATGCTTATCTCCATTCCGATTTGGAAGACCGGAGACGACCATATCTATGTAGAAATAAAAAAAAAAGATTTATTAATATCCATATATAATTGTTCTGTTGGAACTCCGTAAATGTATGCATTTCAAAAGGTATGATAAACGACGCAACCACACGCGGAGGCCTGAGTAGTGTCAAGAGTGATTATGCCAGTGGGTACTTTTATCTTAAAGGCCAGGTGCGGGCAAAACATTTCTATTGATCATACATTCCAATAATTATCGATCTATAATTTCCCCTATGTATCATCATTTTTGGGATTTTTATTGTGCTACACTATTTTGTTGAAAATATTTATATAATTATATTTTTTTTCAGATGGGGATAGTTCAAATTTCACAGTAAAATCCCTATCCTTGTGTACACAACTGTTGTAAAGAGATAGGAACTTTAAAACAATTATGTTTTTTTTTCGTGCAAACATTATCAACCGTATATCCCATCAACTTTTTTTTTTACTTTCCAGGGAGTCACTGGATATGCTAATACATTAGTTAAACTGTCTGTCTGACTTTTATAGAAGAATTTTGCCAAATTTTGTATTTGGCCATTTGAAACCGGGACATTCATGTTTTTTTCGCCGTAATTTCTATTACACATATTTGTTTTATGTACATTTACCAGATATTATATGCATGTAACCGAGCTTTAAAATGACTAGTAAGTAGTAGTATCTTTACTACTAGTAGACTGTCGAACAAGTTTTGAATTCTATCATTTCTTATATTCTAATATGAATATACCTTTTTAAAAAAGGAAGTACATGTAGTTTTATATAAAAAAAATGCTGTATGTGTGATCAAACATGACATGATGAATAGAGAAAAATGAAAAAAATATATTACATAACATTTGCATAGAATGTTTATTTTTAAAAGATGAATAGATTTGCATAAAATTGACATACAAAGAGAGAGAAAGCGAGAACTAAGATCTAGTCATCAGGTGCTACTGACCATTCCGAGGAGCAAACATAGTTAGGGAGATCGGACTTTCAGCATTTCTGGACCTAGCATCTGAAACCACCTACCTTTGAACATTAAACAAACATCATTATTGAGCACCTTTAAGTCACTACTAAAAACTCACATTTTCTGATATGTGTATGTAATCTGATATGTGTACTATTACAGAAAAGGCTGAAATATTTGAGCTGTAACTTCTTAAATCTCCGAGTTTGTGCACAAATACGTTTAGAAATGTTTAGTTGTTATTTCAATTATAATATGTTGGTTAGGTTATGAAACTACTGTTCTAAGAGGTCAGAATGTGTGCTAGTATAAAAGGCTAAATTGCTACCAATATTGCACAGATTAATCATAATTCAATGGTAAAAGGCAATATATGTCACGATTCATCTTTCTTGAAGCTACTTTTATGTATTTTATATCGCTCTTCAATTTATTATGACTAGCATTTCAATTTCACGAGAACATGATGTGCACCTTTACACTCGTTAATTGAAAATTGCCAAAAGCCGTAATCTATATTTAAAACAGCTAGTATATTTAAAACATCTAGATAGATTTCCGCTAATAACCCCTTGTGGCAAATTGAAGTTATTAATTACAATTGCTACTATAATAAATAAATATTAATATTCGAAGCGGGTCGGTTACAATACCAACGTGCTAATGTTGGTAAGATGATATTTCGATTTTCTATGGGCTGCTTTTGGTCGACTGGCCGGGCGGTTAAGGCTGTAAAAAGATCAACATCGAAAGCTTTCACCGAGTGGTAGAACAAGTCTTCTCGAGGTTCTTTGTACACATATGAACAGCGTGAACTTCAAATAACATGAACTGTTCTTCCGCAAGAGTAAAGGCTTACCCAGTGTACAGGGTCCATATGCACTGCACTGCGCTGTACTGTAGTAACTGTCGTAGGCAGATGAATAATGTTAATAAACAAACAAACCAACAAAAAAGAAGCAAACTACATTTAATGTAAAAGTTTGTGTAAGAGGAGGCGGTTTCCAGATCACTGGTTGTGGAAGCAGAACCACATTGAAAAAACGTATTACGATATACCTGTACAGGAATTTGCCTAATTCTGTAGCATAAGTTTTATCTGATTCCCACCCTTGTCGAATGTGGTCGCAGCTTCTTGATAGATATTTCAAACTTGTAGTCTTTAACTCTTCATGCGATTGCCAATATCATATCGGTAGGCCACCTATACTATTTATTCGAAATAGGTATGTAACATTACAGTGCACTTTAGAAAACCTTAATAGGATTACCTTCAGTTATTAATAAACGTGAATGTGTCAATTGAAGTGGTTCGTCTGCTTTTAATAAATCAGCTTATAACCCGTCAGATTGAGTAAGCCTTAAACTGTTTCTATATTCAATTATATTTACATTTGGTTAAGTGAGTTCTCTTTATCATATCCAAAAGAATAATTCACTTGTGTTCATTTTAGTAAAAATATTTATGGAATATGAACATGATTAATGCGTTATGATGCACGAGTAAGTTATAATAAACATCGCGATCACCTTAGGTGTGACGCCTACTGTAAGGGTGCTCACTCGAGTATGCTATTACGGACTCACACCCAATGACCATCGGCTTACACCAACAAATCAATGGCGGCTATGCTTTATTCAGTTTAATTGATTTACACATCGATCATAGAAAGTAAAAATAAAGCATGTCTTAAGGTGAACTATGCTTTAATGGTGTGCTCGTAGTTAAATATCTGTCGACATAAACAATTGGGCATCATTGAAGCATAATTAGTAATTCGGGGCAAAAATTGTAGATCTTATATAGGCCTACCTACTCATGCGATTTCCTCGGATTGAGCTAGGTTTAATTTGTATATACGTATATTACATATCATAACTTACATGCATCTCCGATTGTCTCAACTTTGTATACGTCGTAGTTATCGATGATTGAGTCAAAGGTCACGTAAAGTTTGTTGAGAAGAGCAATGATCTCATACGGTGAACTGGAACTTGAAAGTTTCGTAAAACCAACTATATCACTGTAAACGAAAACAGAAAATTAATAATATATTTTTATGAGGTTAGGTCTTTTTTTTCTCAACTAAAATCAATGAGTGATAAAAGAAGGTATTAAATTGGTATTCATAGCCTTAATCATTTTGCCAGTGCGTGACTTTAACACAATTCTCGTTAACTTACAAATCAGGCTCTAGACTCATGCTTTGAATATAAAAGTATGCTTTAAATTATATTAGTTATTATTAAAAAGAACTTTCCAATCCTTCCTAATTATCCTAATATTTTAAACATAGAGAATGATCGTATGTATCTTTACATAGACTCACTATAGAAGAGTGACAACCATAAACTGACCATAATTTGGAGTTTCAGAAAGCTTACATAATCTTGCTTAAAGAAAAATATGTATACGGTATTATGGAATCAGGCCTTACTTCTTGATATCTCATTGTACAAGCTGTTTAATAATATTTTATGCGTACCTGAAAAATATGGTGCAACCTTCAAAAGATTCTGCCGTTGCGCTTTTCCCACGTTTTAACTCGTCCGCTACAGATTTAGGAAGCATACCTGAGAGGAAAGGATAATTTAATTTTGTAAATCTAGATATTGATGACGTTAAGTATATTAGAAAAAGTAACGTAGATTGTTTTCTGATAATATTCAGTTTTGCCGTATGTCATTGAATGCTCTCATCCAGATATTCATACATTCTGTTTCCTTAGATTATTAACCCGATCTCTGACTTTACTAGATTTTGATTAAATGTATTTAATAATATTCATACTACAGTTTAGAATTGTAAGACTTAATAAATGTTAATAAATTATTGAAAAAAGGTAGACAATGTCTTTCTTTAAATAAACAAAATGAGCTAAGTTATCTACGTTACCTACAGACGTTCTAAATTACGTAAGAGTGAATTACAATAAGTGTGATAAAGTATATGATAGTAGTTTAAACTCCAAACAAAATATCCTATAATGTACGAGGTAATTTAAGCTTCACATAATATTCATACAGTAGTTTATCTCGTTAAAACCACCTTTTACTGCCGCTAGCATTTAATTACATCAAACCGGTTTATTATTCCAAAATATTCTGCTTCTATTAGTTTAGAGTTTTGGGAATTATTAATAAGGATTATTAATTTCGGCATTAATTACCAACTTGAAAGAAGTATAGAGCTTCACTGCGACATGAATATAAAGTGGCCAATAAATATTTTACAATGGAATTCTTAAAATAATTAACGCTGAAGAATATTTCAGTTATTGTGAACTTCCCTATACTAACAATTTTATATTATTGTGCATGATAAAACATAATATCATAAATGACCTGTAATGAGTATTGTAGAAAGTAAAAGGCCTATATTTTATAATGATAATATCTAAAATTGCACTCTCGCCATTATGGCGACATCGCACATCGATTATTAATATATCAATTTAATTCTAATTTTAATGTTATATGCATTATAACTGTAACTCGTGTGTTGTCATAGTTACTTCACTTATTTAAGAACATTAATATAGAAGTGTCGACGGTTCTATTTGAAACTTAACGATAGATATAACTGCGATATAATAAGCAAGCCAATTGACGAATACATGGGAGTATTATTTAGCGTTGTTAAAGATAGTTTACAAAGTTAAACTGTGTTCAATTTAATTCAAAATAATAGAATTGTAATCAACAAGCTAATATGATAGCCTGATAGTGTGTAGGAATACTTTTCTAGCACTGGATTTGGCCTTATGATAATAAGAAACTTTCGATTTTGTACGGCCTAATAAGCATATATAAGCATTATTTTGTCGTTGTTCCGGGATGTCAAGTGAGGAAAGCACACTCCTGCAGTGTCCCCGCATGCGCACAATGAATTATTATAGTTCCTGATTCATTAAGTCGCAAATAAAATAATACGCACTCACTCATGTAATTTAATTTAATATGGTGTGTTAATTCTTCAGTAGATTATAAAGGTTTGGTAAAAGAACACAAAAATCGAATAACCTACTGTAAAGTAACCTGTCTGTCTTCTGTTTTTCGTGGATAAGATCTTGTGTACGTTCGTTGACAAGGACCTCAAGATGTTTGGAATACTTCTCCATTAACTGCATCATCATATCGACAGGACTGAGTTTCGACGGATTAATAGTGTACAGAGTTTGCTTAATGTGACTAAAGGTGGGTCTGGCTAAGGCTGAATCTTGCCAACAATTTGTAATCAACTACATAGAAAAAAAACCCAAACTCAAACAGTTACAAAACATATACACATTCAACACAATGCATACAATACTAATTTTTGAAAAAATGGTACGTGATTTAACTAATATTTTATTAACTAAAAATGAAAAGTTACAAAATAAATCTAAAAAAACCCAAATTAAGGTATACATAGACCTAGTCTAAATCATTAGAATTATAAACAGATTTAACTAAAAAAGTTATTTTCCAAAAAAAATATTTTAAAAAACCACATAAAATTAAGGTATTCATAGTCCTAGTTCAAAATGTATTTTTAACAGATTGGTAGTAATATATACATTTCTCTAAAAATGTGATAGTAGTTAGTAGTCACAATTCGATATTTTGAAAATGTTTTCAATAGTAATGGAGTAGGCCTACTATTAATTAATTAATTACTCACCAAGTTAATTAAATTAAATTAAAATAATTAAATTAATTACCAAGTTCAACTTATCATCGAATTGAAATTATCATTATATATTTGCATCTATAAACATAGTAATACTGAAGTAATTAAATTTAATCAATTGCAAAGAAATTGAAAAATCAACGGTTGGTGGTATCAAATCTGAAATATTGCGTTGATAAATGAAATAGCGTGTAAATATTTTTAATTAATATTGTAAATAATATATGAAATATTGAATAATTTATGAGGAAAAGATACAAGATTATCTTTATAATTTGGTTTTGCCAACTTTTTATGAGCAATATTCCCATGTGTCAACTGTAAATCCTGATGCAAAATAACGTCTGAAAAATATAGCCAATCAAAGACAGACATGTTTAAGAATATCTTGAAGAAAATATCTTAAGGATAAGAGTTTAAAGGTTCTACGTAACTGCTTTTTGATTAAACAATGTGTTATTCTCCTTCTGTCGTCCTGTTGGTGACGTAACTTGGATGCCGAATTTCATACTCAATAAGTGATACGAAAAGAATAATTCTTCTATCTTATGTAATGGTAGGCCTATGTGATAAAAACTTCGAAAACCCGGAAAACATGCGTCAGTCATATTGTGACTACAATACTCTTTACCAATTATAAAAGATTGTCGATATTATAAAATACACATGACCCGATGCATCATTTTCCTAATTATGTGATAACTACACAACTATCTGAACCCGAACGAAAAATATCGATAACACCTTTATTTATTTACGAGGCATAATGTATTTTGTACTTGTATATAGCTTAAGGAAATGAGTCGATATTTCGCTCCTTTACAGCTAACGAAGAGTCTACCCGATGGCAGTTTATTCAGCTTTCTTGACTTTGTGTCAAAATATTGAATAACATTCAGATAACATACAACTCCTTTAGAGACACTCCTATTCAGAGGCACTTTCCCGTGGAAAAAAGAGAAGGACAATCTATATTCAACACTCGGTTAACCCATTATACTCAGGGGAAGTCTTTATTATATACTAAAAACATTTACCAACCTCTATATATTCTTTAGGACAAGGACAATGTTCATCATTGTTGTTTGATCTTGGTATATCTGCAAGATCAGGTAATTCAGGACGCCATACTCCATTGATCTTTTCTAAATCTTCTGATTCATACGGTTCGCTTCTTGAAGCAATCTCTACTAGTATTACAGCGTAGCTACAAAATAAGCAATATTGACGGTGTAATAAGGTATTGCCATCATACTGGATTAGAAAGAATTGGCAAAAACGTTAAATATTGGAAAGATGGTGATAGAAATATTAAATGCCGAATGATTTTGAAGAAAAGTAATTTTTTTGTGGCGATAATGATATTTAACATAATGTATTATTATTATTAAACATAGTGTGATAGTGGTAACAGTTGAACTGATTGTGAATACCAATACAGAATAACATTCAATATTAACGATATCTATAACTTGATAAATGAAATGATTTGCTCAGCGCTAACATTTTGTCCCACTCGATTTTTTCTTCAAAATAGTTCTCTATGTAGGCTGCTGCGTATTCGATTATATTTCGTCAAAGTTTGGCAGAAGATTTAACAGCTTAACTCTGTGAAAAAATTACTTTTATTTCCTGTAGAAACAATCATTATTATACTACATCTCTAGAATAAAGTAGTAATTTTGATAATTAACACGCGAAAGGAAAAGGTAATGGTGATGATGGAAGATGATGGAAAATGATGATTAACTTTCTATTAAACAATGTATTAAATTACTTCGAAATGTTTTGTTTTGGATTAAATACAACTACTTTAAATTCATCAAACAGTTTTTTTTATTAAGCTCTATCTCACTATCAAACAAATTTGACAACAAATGTGTCATGTGCCCAAATATGGTAGTGATATGATATCATCATTTCCATATATGGGCACATTGCATTTTTTTGTCACATGAAGTTTGATAGTGTAGACAAAGTTTTAGACGTTACCATTTTTTGCTTACTTTTCCAAAATAGCGAAATTGTGTTTTCATAACGCGCCACTATCATTAGTGTCAATTAGAAAACTCAATGTGAAACAACGCTATTAGAAAACTAGCATGCGGATAATGACGGATGTTTGACGCAATAGCTGCGTAGGACCTATTGTCGCGTAAAATCGAAAGTACGCTACTACTCACCTGTATACATCAGTAGTAGGTGACTGTACAATACCATGGCTATTGATGACCTCCGGTGGTAGATAGACACGTGCCACTTGGTCCTTATACGTTCTGTCAAATTCTTGATCTTCAACTTGACGAGTAAGGGGCATACCGTAATCTGAAAATATGACCAAAAAAGACTAAAGTACTTGATACCTCACATTATTCGAACTCGTCTACTTTGAAAATATCTGAAGAAGAGAATGGGAAAACATTAAACTTACATTAGGCCTATCAACAAATCTAATTTTCATGGTTAGTATTAGTTTTAAAGTAACTTATACATTAAAAAAAAAAAAGAACAGACAGTATTAGCACTGATACAGAAGTGATTAATGGGGCCGAGTTGATTGATTAGGTTTTGGCCGAGTTGACGTGAGGCCGAGTTGGCTTGAGGCCGAGATGACGTGAGGCCGAGTTGACTTGAGGCCGAATTGACTTGGGGCCGAGTTGATTGGGCCGACTTGACGTGGGACCGACTTGACTTTGGCCGAGACGGCTTAGGGCCGAAGTAATTTTTCAGAAGAAATAACAGTGAATCATTAATTAGTTATAATGATAATCAAACACAGTTGATTCCTAACACACTTGACCTGATCTAATGGATTTTGCCTTAAGAAGTTCAAGATATTAGATAGTTAGTACTTTATTTAAGATTGATTCTGTATCAGATGTCCAGAAAATAGCAGTATAGACGGTATCCTTTGTAAGCTTGCTAAGTGCACAGTTTGAAATTACCAGATACAAGAAACGATAGCGTGTCTTTACGACTACATGCTTTGGTACATATACATTGAAACTGTCTCTTAAACATTTTTGTTTGAAAAAAAAACCATCGTTATTGAGCGCAAACCAAGACACTGGCTAAATTAAGCCCATTTATTAAGCTAGATCGACTGTTTCGTTTTTCTCTTCAAGCTATTTGCCAATCAAATCAAACTCTTTCATTCGATTTTTCTAAGTGGTAATCTTTCTTGTCAGCTTTCATCATAATGGACTTTCTGATAATTCAATCATACGTTTTCTCCAAGGACATTATGTATCAGCTTGTTCAATTTCAACTTAATACATTCTTTAAATTCGTCCACTTTGTTGTAAATTGGCAGAAATAATGTTATTGTGTACGGCGGTGAGTTCAAGAAAGACGAATATAGGAGTCTACAGCATTTTGCGTCAAACTGTCTATATAATTAACGAATTTGAAGCAAACTTATACAAGTTTTTTCACAACCATTTACAGATCAGTACAGAATGCTATAGTGTACTACGCTGATATAAAACCCTGATAATCATAGGTCTACTAAGGCTAAAAACAAGGGTAGATTTGGAAATTATGAAAGAGTGTCACATCATCCCTTGTAACATTCCACACTGATGTTCTTTAAAAGATAGGAAACTTTCTAAATCCGAATGATCTATAAACGGAGAACATCAACATACGGTAGGCTAGGGCTTACTGTGCCTCGGAAGTCCTACAAAAGTGTTATGGAAAACACCAGAAGTTTACACAATATATAAAAGAGCATTATTCGGGCTAATAATGAAGTTTGAAAAAGGAATCGTTTAGGACTTTTCGAAATCAGCTTTGAAAGTACCTACTCAACATATCAAGGTCATATTATGCGAAGACATAGAAATACATGTAATATACTAATTTAATAATAGGCATAATAATGCTGGTGTCAACATGAATATTTATTAAATGAATTAACAATCACTGCATTTGAATTAATAAGGTATATTATATTTCCAGTTGTGAAATGCGTATTTTAAGGAAACCCGAGAATGTTGGCTGTTGCACGTAAACACTTTTTGGGATTATTCCATAATTTAGACATATTGACGCAGCAGTTGTACGCCATTCTGGCGACAAAGGTATTCATAACTATTTATTCATTATTCATTTATAGAATTGTCATGACGTACACGATTACATTGAATGATATAACAATGTTAACTGATTAATGTTATCAGAGATGAATTAAGGTAGCGCTATATTTATATCTCTCTTTTGGACCAATAAACCGTTACAGGAACATTCAATCCTAGTCATGTCCATCGCTAAGGATACTGTTAGTAATCATAACTATCTAGAAGATACACGTTATTATCATACAATCTTTCGGACAAGACGTTAAGCCAATTTTACAATAACATTGCGAAATGTTGCAACATAGCTGTGGCATGGAACAATTGTTATGGAAGAGCTAATTACTGTACATGTGTCTCTGTCATATAATAAGAATTAAGCTATTTTAGGCTAATATGAATTGAAGTTTGCAATCAAACTATAGATATACGCGAATGTACCAATGTGTAATACTAACAGGTGCCCCTGAGTCTTTATATCCAATAATACCAGTATTTTGTACTGAATAGTAATTGCACTTTAAGTTTCAAATCAATAATCCCATATAACCATAACGACATGGCATATTATTAGTAATTGATTTAAATTTGTTGGTTGAAGTTGAAGCCGACTTATCCTGTTAAATAGCTAAGCCTGAAATGGACACAGTGAATCGTGCTGATCTAGGCATATCCGTTTGTCAATTTTCAGGAAAGTGCGCCGTTATCAACCCCTCGATCAAATATCATTGTTTTCCCTCATTAGTGTTTGTATTTATTTCTTATGTAACATTTATATGTTCAGGTTTATAGATGGTTTGTCGTTGCCGCATAACTATTTATAACTTCCATTGTATTATATCATCATGTTGTAAATATTACATAATTTAATGAGTCTAATAACATTAGGTCTCTTAAGTTTAAATTACATGTTGACGTCTGTGACCTTTCACATGATAATGTGTTTCTGTGACTGAGTAAAGGAATCCCCGTGCATTTAACTATGCTTGGAACTCGAGCGAATAATTGAGTTTTGACTGGTGCAGTGAAACAGCTAATTCCACGCATCATCAACTAATCCTAGATACATTAGAAAAGATTAATGTATCGACACATGTCACGTGGTTAGGACATAGTTTGGTGTCGCAGACGATAGTGTCCAGATTGATGTCGGATTCATTTAACCATCGTTCTAGTTGAACTCGTCACGGGAAAGTTTAGAAACATAAAAGAAGCCGGTATCATAAACGGCACATCAAATGTTAGGAATCACTTACATTAGATAGTAGTAACTTTAATTTATGAGACTGTAACAGATTATTATTATTATAAACAAGCTGTTTTATTGCAAGTTTACATTGGTGATACGGCAAAGACGTTACACATTTTCTAACTTAATTACAATATCAATTAATTTGCTTGGATCTTGCTATTTTTTATAGAAGATGAAGTTCTAAGAACGAAAGAAATAATTAGTTGTTGGAATCATTTATTACAAACCTGTGCAATATCATTACTCGTATACTAAATAGTATTTGGTGTCTATATAAGCTTAATTATCTTGTCATTTGAATGAATCAATCACACGACCTCATTCCCCATAGGGACCCATGTTAATTTTGTGTGTAATTCAGTACACACTAAATGTCAAAAACGTCATTATTTTTACAGATTCTCATTTATACGCCTTGGTGAAGTAAATCAAATGAAGATAAATGACAAGCCTAAAGATAAAGGCAGTATGGCTAGCCTCTCCTCACCAACATCACTTTCCCCCAGGCTTGATAATCATCATTATAGGTTCAAGTTCACTTTGATTTCTCTCAATTCTTTGTGTGTTTTTTTACATTCAAAATTAAACCGTGTAATTCATTTTAAAAAAACAGTATAAAATCATATGTAGATTCCTATACTTTTGCAAGCGGACACATCCGAGATAATTTATATCATATTGCATGTATTTGCTAAAAGATGTTATATAATGTGTAGAAGACACTTGCACTAATGAAAGGTTTACCCAAATTTCTCTGGCTGCTTTACTTTATCGTTTTTGCTTATGTTATTTGTATCTCATTAAGATTCAGCCACCCACAGCATTGTCATTTTTCAGTAATTTGCCTTTTGATTTATATAGATAGGTAGATAAATATTCCTTATCTATTCTCGATATCTTGTACCTTACAGTATTCTATTGTACCGTTCTAAACCAACGATAATGATAATGGTGTATCGATGACTCATAGTTATTACCGTTTTTCCAAATGTAGATGAATTTACTTTTATGTCACTTCTATCTCTTAGTATCCTGTTGTCTTAATGATAATTTCACACCGTTTCTAATGACGGGTGTTTAGAAGTATAGAATGGCGCCATTGTTTTTAATCCACTCTGTCTCAAAACGTGTTTATGCCATCAACGATATAGTACTATTTATTTCTTCACAATTGCATATAATTCTACTAAGAAAACTGCAACTTAAGAGTTTGAATATACGCTTCATCTACAGTGGGCCAATTATACATTTCTAAAGCATGGACTTTAGTTAAAGAAGACCATAATTCCAGTTAATCGTTTCGCGCACTCTTCGTAATACAAATAAGATGGAGTATAATTGCAGGAGAGGGATTTAATGATAGTAACGCGAGCATACGAGCATAATTCAAACAGGCTTTCTTACGTACCCATTCTCTGCTCTCTTATCAATCTTTAATTGACGATATATATATTTACTATATATGTTGTAAATGAATTGTATGCTCTTGTAGATTTACAAGGATTACAGAAAGCTTAACTTATAAACACTTTTCATTGAAGCAATTCCGAAGCACAAAGCGAACAGAAATGAATAATTCAGTACGTAGGGATCATGCGCAGGTTTATGACGTCAATTCTGAATTTAAAAATGAACAGACGTCCATTTCAATTTCCCATGTATTAAGTAAGTGCTTTTCAACCGACCCTCATTATGTTTTTTTAAACTAAGTAATGCATTATTGTCTTAATATACACTATTATTTTAAAATTCTTAAGTAAAATAATTTTAAGAACAGGATGCGTATGCAAATGAATACTATCATGTACATAGAAAAATATCCATACATGAAACATATTTGCATGTTAGGAACTAGTACTCCCCTCCTCCCTTTTGTAATTAATTTGCCTTATATAATTATTTACACTATCTTTTATTCACAATAATCTCATTCTCTGTTAAATGATTCAAATTAATGTGGAACAAAAATCTAATTCACAGAATATCAATAGTTTAGGAGTCATTATATTAGAGAGAAAACATATTCGAATTATTGTTATTTTGTTGACGATCACAAAAGAAAGTTTACGAAAGTATATTTACCTGTGACTTTGACAACCCATCTGTCATCAACAACACAATTTGATGACGTCAACCGTCCGTGGTATATTTTATTCTGATGGAGGTAAGTCATAGCACGAGCTATGTCAGTACAGAATGAAAATCTAAAAAAAACCAATTATTTTTAATTGAGGCTATACATTGAAAATAACTGAAAGAATGTCTGCAAACAATCAAACAAGCCCTAAAACGAAAAAGATAATTGAAGTATCGACAAATATCAAAGTTGTTAGCGTTCGGCCAAATAATCAACTGTATCTACAGGTGTTATACTTCAGAGTACATAATATATTACATTTTTCATTTGCACGTTGCTTTTGAAATTGTATCGTCTGTCGTGATTTCCAGCCCAAGGCGAAATAATTGCGACAAAATTCAGAAGTGAAATTAAGCTTTCAACACTAATCAACTCTTATGGGAAGAAAATGTTAAAGGATGTACTAGTTTATTACAAAGTTACCAATACAACACAACGCATTCTAATTTGGTGTATACAGTGTCAGAAATATATATTTTTAAAAGTTTGTAGGCCTACGTAGAATTAAAATCCAACTACGGGTTTAAATTTATATTTAAAAAAAGGTTACGTGTTGCACTATTGATTTTAATCACGTTAATCTTGGTAATTCACAGAATTATACTTTTTTAAAGTACAAACTTATTGATAAAATAGCAATAATGGGAATATAGCATTTTGTTTAAAATTAGTTAAATGTATACGTACGTGGCCAAGTGAATCAACCTACAGATACGTGTGATTAAACGATATCGGACGTACATAATTGTCAAAGATATCTTAAGACAAATGCCAAGTATTGATTAATTCGTTACCTGAAGCCCCAATTTAGTGGAATGTCTTCATTCAGAAGGACGTCTTGCACGCTTCCCTTTGGACAGTACTCTGTTAAAATGGAAACATTTGGTACCTCGATGCAAGCTCCAATAAATTTACATAAATTGACATGCTGAACATCCCTATAAAAAAGAAATATAGATACAGTATTTTAAGACTTTCTACTATTTATTATTATTATTTTCAAACACTACTGTTTTCTATTTGTTTTTTAGTTTCATTTAATTATTAATGTGGTTATAGTATAGCTACCTACCTTACACTTTTAACTTCTTTTCTGATTGCTTTCGTAAGTTGAAACACTGTCTTCGCTATCCGTTTCACTGCTAATGTTTGACCATTACTAAAAAAATAGAATAAATACAAAATAAGGTCAGGTTTACTTTTTATTGAAAGATCAAGGCTTTTAAGGATGGAGTTATAATAACAGAAAGAGGGAGCCAGGGAAGCCAAAGTAATGAATCATGAAAATGATTACTGAAAATATAATAACAAAAAACATTTAGATTTATTGGAAGAAGGATCTTGAGGATGGAGTTGTAAAAAATAGAGAATCCAAAGAAGAAGCAATGAATCATGGCAAGAGATGACAGAGAGAGATTCCTGTAATTCTTTTTTGTAAATAAAATAACAGTTATGGGAAAGTAGAGGTAAGGAGGCAAGCAGGTAGTTGACGAAAGAAGATGCTGGAACACAGTGGTACTATGTTAACAATATTGTATGTCATAAGTTAATTTAATTTCTAAAAGTTTATACTGTTCTTCGTACGTTTTTCAAAATAGCACTTATTGCCAAACGCATAAAGTGTTTCATTTACAATGGTTGATCAATGGTGTGTAGACCGTTTCAAACATTGGCGAATGATTACGTATTCCGGTAATGCTTACTGAAGATTACCTCTAAGATGGGATTGATCTACCTTCTGTCGCACGTCAGTCTATGACTCAAAGAGTTTGATATTGGCATACGCATGGTTTAGTGGTATTACACATTTAAGAGGTTGACTGTTTTAAAATCTTATAGGAGAAATTTTTAAACAAATATCAACCGACGATGAGGTGAAGAAGCAATCTAAACTCGATTACGGTAGAGTAAGTATTTAAAACGTTCAAGCGGTCGAAAGGTCAATGTAATTTCATATTGTGGTTTGGTGTGAACTTAAAAAGGGGTAATTAACAAACTGAACCATGCGTATCATTTGAAGTAAGTCCCGATTGAAGAACACATACATACATTATAAAAATATCTTTCTTAATATACTGTATTGTTTTTACATTGCTACAAAATATAATACTGTTGGAGAGTAAGATTGGTTCCCAATAAGACGCAACGCTAAGGCGCGCGTAAAGCCTGTTTTCCTGTCGACGTTATTCGACGCTATCGTCGTTGATCGTTAACAGTTCAACGACGATCGTTTAAAAACGATCAAGTTGAAATGATAACGATAGCGAGTACCTTTTCCTGTAAATCGTTAACATTTCAATGTTTACGTAGAAGATCGCCGATTATTGTTAACGATAGCGTCGACTGACGTCGACAGGAAAACAGGCTTAAGCGCAACGTCGCTTGTGATTGGTTAAATTGCTTACGTTGCGTTTACGTCACTGTGCCGCCCTAGAAGGAACCAAGCTTGAGAGAGTTAAGGTATCGGTTCTAATCTGCGTGCAACCACGTAGGCCTATTATGGTAACAGTTTGTGGCGCTGACATTGAGTATCAGCAACGAATATATTATTGAATAGAAACATTGTATTGTGATTGTTCAAGTAAACTATTTTCCCTGATTTGTTATAATAATAATAATAATACAAACGTGGCAATATAATCTAATCATTATTTTTGCTTTCTATTTTGTTTACGTTTCAAATTGTTAAGAGTTTTAAATTGAAGAAATATTGTTTATACATTTGATACGCTAAATGTGAGTGAGCGAAATTTAATTCTAAAAATGTTTTCTCAATTATTAAGCTCACAAAACAGGTTAAAGGTGTAATAACCATATTCTGGTATCTGCTACTATTTCACAAGATTTTTACTAACACATTATTTATTATACACATCTCACAGGAAACAAGCAACGACTAATTTGAATTTTCTTTTAAAGGGATTATCTTATTGATATCTGTTCGACACTTAACTCTTTCTGATAGTACCATAGAGAATTTAAAGAAGTTAACGTTACCAAAGCATGAATGGTTAGTTCATTTAAAGTACAAATAAGATATTCGGATCGAGAGATATATACAATAAAAACATACTAAGAATTAATAAAACGAATGTATAGAAAAAAGTATATATTTAGACATTTGAGTATACTTGTAAATAATAAACTCTCGCATCGTTATGAACTGAATGAAGCAGATGAATTTATTGAAATTTAAAGCTAAAAAAGTTAAATAAGCAACAACAAAAAATAATAAAAGATTAAATTTTATTTTATTTGTGTTAATATCTTTTTAAATCAATATTTTTCTCAATAGAAATGCAGGATATGATGCTATACTGCAGGTGAAATGAAACTTATTATGTTTATACAATTTTATTTGGGTAATTTCAAGGCTACTTCAACAAAACTTCGTTGTGCAACGGCATAAGCCTGAATATTAATGGAATAAAAGTTTGCCGAACAATTTTGTATGAATGTTTTGTATTTGTTGGACAGATAGAGAACATTTTCACGAGATGAAAGATTTACCGTATCGGATACGCATCGTTGAAAAAAAGCAGTCTGCTCAGCTTGGTTGAATAAAACAGTAAATCTTTCAACTCGTGAAAATAGTCTGTAGATCCTATTTTTAACAAGTTATTCTTTGTGTGAGTGTATTTATCATGATTACAACAGGAGACCTAAAAGATGGTGAAAGGTTCACGTTTTATAAATCCCGTCTCACCAGCCTTGATTACTTTTGGTTTTTTTTGTTCCCTGTCACCATGTATTGTATTAATTTTGTATGTATCGTTTTGAGGCAAATAAATGAAATGAAATGATTATTGGCCAAACTATAATGTAGAAAATGATGAAATGTAGTGTACAGTTTCACAGAACTAGTGAAGCAGCAAGCAGATTGTTATGTGCAGGATTTTGTATTGGGGGATGTGGGGACATGGGCTCAGATAGACATGATGTTGTGGCATACCCTGGATCTAAAACCAGCGAAGTTGCGGTCGTGCATGTTTGAACTCGATCAATAATTATACTGAATAGTTTTAAATACGAACTATGTTCTATTAAATGAGTCTTGGTGATTTTCTCAAACATTAATAATGAGGTCATAATCTCTAAATGTATCAGCAGTGTTCTGCTCTTCTTGTTCAGAGGACGGTTTAGCGTAAAAATGGCCAGTTCCAGTCCAATTCATGTCATAATTCTTTTCTATTTGTAATACAATTATACACGTATTAACTAGGTCTCAATTAATTTCAAGATACAATCAATCATTACGGATAATTCATTAAGTGAAATGATGAGAAAATAATATTAAATGATTGATTTGCTCAATACATGAGATCATAATCAACAATGATTTATTATGAATAATTAAACTGAACAAAAATCTACGACATGGGCATACTATGTTATAATTAGAATTCCCATGACGTATGATGAACTAGCTATTATTATTATTTATAAGTCTTATCGAATACATATAATCACTGGACCGTTAAAAAGTGGTTTAGTAATTTAATTTTACTTATTCTTTCTTAGTGTAATAGTTCTAAGCAAAAATACTGGTTTTATCGTCAATATTACTATAATTATACTTTATTCAGTCGATGAATAAAAGTTTAGGTATCATTGCTATTTGACACAGTGACTTTTCATATAATTTTTTGCCATAAATTATAGTTTTGGTTGCGTAAAGTCCATTCTTGATTCTAATTGGTCGTGCATTTTTTTTTCGCGTCACAAAAAGTAGATGAACATATGATTACGCATGCGCAGTAACCATCATCACTATTGGTTCGCGTGAATAAATTTGCATAATTATACAGAAGGATGATCTGTAGTGAGTCTATTTAAATACTACATTTTAGAAACATTGTTTTATATTTAAAAAAGAATCAAATCTTCGGAAATGGTTAGGGTATAAAAATGCAGCACAATTCACGTATTCTGTGGAAAGTCAAGTATTATTATAATGCCAATCAGTGTGCTCATTCTGATTGATTTCCACTTTATTAACTTTTTATTTTGATACTCTATAACAGTTTGATTATTAAGGTTATAGACTAAGATTTTAATTAATATGGTAATCAATAATAATGAAAAATATTACTTTTAAGACGTCTAGATTTCATGGGCACTTAACGTCTAATTATACGGTATCAAAATATATAATTAAAGTAATGATACATTGCTATTTGTGAAGAGTTGATGCATACTTAATTACCCGTCGTCTATCTAAATTTAATGTAATACTTCATCAATCGTTCTATCGTAGATATATTTGATTTTACTAGTTTGATCAACTTCATTAAACAATTTCTTCAGAAACACCATTTTCATTATTACTTATACCATTTATAGTCAAGTTACGTTTCTATTTCCAACAGGAATAAAGTATAGTTGAATGCCTTTGGTAGTTTTGCTAAAACCTTCTTCTGGACATATTGTTTTTCAAAGAAATGGTTGCAGCAAAACAACCGAATTCTGTAGGCATTCTCAACTACACATGATTCCTTTCGGAAACACATAGTGTACTGAAAACCTATAGATGTGCATTGTTTATTCGCCGTGCAAGCTTTTAAGCCTTGTAAACACTATCAAACTGTATGTTGCAAACAAAATGTGATATGCCCATTATGGACATGATGTCATATCACTACCATATTTGACCACCACAACCATATTTGGGCACATCACACTTTTTAGATAGTATAGACATAGCAACAATACTATTTACTTTTTTTGTCGTTTTAATTTCAAACATACCGACAATTGAAAAAAAAAATATTATTATTCGGTCTTTAGTTATAATACACTTTGTCTTCTTTCAAAACAAACATAATGTATTTATCTAAATTATTCAATTATTGTATATTTGTGTATGCTACAGTATGATTGTACTTACTAAATAGCTGCATTATCAATGCAAATTGGATACACAGGCTTTTAGATTCTCAGAAATGGTGTTACAGTTTACACGCATACGAATCGCCTTGCTTATTGAAGGATAGTCAATGTTAATGAATAATAATGATAATGGTGTCGGAACGTATTTGCCTCCAAAGAAGGGGCTTAAGTTAAAGAAGTTACACGCGAAGTCACAGAGCATATTTTAAACTGATGAAATACATGCAAGTGTATCTGGCCTTCTTTATTTTAAAACAGGCATTACGCAATCAAAGTTTCTGTATATTGCTTTGATGTGGTATAATGGTAATGTATCTGTATATGATGCAGAAGATTCCGGGTTCGAATCTCCGGTCTATTTTTAAATCTCAGATACGGGCAATCATTACTTTTAGTATTATCACTAGAGTTTAATATGCCTGCAATATAGGCCCTACTATCTTGTTTTTTTTGTGTGTATATTTTCTCACCTTTTTAAAGTTGTATATGAGCATAAACTAGGTAGGAAATACAAATATCATTTTGAAATAATCCGCCTATCGGAGTAGCTCCACTGTATTTTGTTGTACTTAGAAAATAAAACCAAAACTGAATAGATCGCAATGTAGTGTATACTTACTAAAGCCCTAGTTCAGCAAACACTTGTTTGTTTTGCATCTGTGAAGCCAAACCTGTGTGTCCACTACTGATATCAGTAAGGTTTTCTGCACTTAGGAGCATGCTAACCATACTACCCATTAAACCTCTTGCAGCTCCATTATCTATCATTTGTAAGCAAAACAATAAAGGTAAGCCGACAGTAAAAATGTAAATTAATCTTAGATATGATCATTTACTCTACAATCAGCAAAGTTATTCGCCATTATTCATCATTAAAATAAAAAAAATTAACTGAAGTTAGAGTGGGTTGATGAAGAAGGTTTACAGATACAATTTATTCACATCACTATTATTTATTTTTAATTAAAATGTTCATTGAAAAAATATATATTAATAAAAAAAAATCCATTTCTCAGATTTAATTTAAATGAATAATAATAATAATAATGCATATTAAAAAAGTACCGACGTTAATAACTAAAGAAAAATCATTTTGATGCTATTAATTTCCCATTACTACCAACATTAAAGGACCATATTGTGCTTTTGAAATTTACACCATACGGACAGTTGTCTTACAGTTTTATTTACAACAAAAGTGTTAGAAATATCTTTTTGTAATCCCTACTCTCGCTTGAGATAAACTAATAATTTACCTGGCTTTACTTCATCATAGTTGATTATCCAGCTTTCATCCCATAACATTTTTTGTTGTTTCCAGTAGAAATACTAAAGATGAAAAATTATCATAATTTAAAAAAAACCCGCAGATATGATTAACGTAAATAGTTTGATTGAAATAACTGGAAAGGGGGGTGGGGGAGGCTTCTCCTGGACGTTTCCATCCCTTAGACACCCCACCCTACATTTTAAAATGTTGTCCCGAGTGTATATTGATTGATTAAATTAATTAAATGTTGAAATTAAAACGGCAGAAAACTCAAAACGTGTCTAAATTATACATGTGTTTGTCTTTTCTTTAAAATCTGTCTTTAGTCGTTTTGATTTTGCTGTAGTGTTATATTTTATTAATTTATGCCACGACAAGGCAAAAATCATCCTGCCCATGGCTGACAAAAATGGCAGAAACTCATGTCATAAAAGAGGCGTAACTGATGATGATTATGAATGCAAGAATCGTGTCAGGTGTTTATATGATGGGCCTCCATGGATATATATATATTAAACTTGAACTTAGAATATAACAATGATATAGTGCACTCGTAGGAAATTGTAGTTATACTTGGAATTCATGAATTATAATAATTTTTAATGTAAACACAGCGTCGTCTTTTAACAATATCATGTTCTATATTACTGCGATATTCTCACTTTTGAGTATGGCGATTAATAATTATAGGCGATGGGTGAATAACGTTAAATGTTACACATTTTTCTAAACAAAAGTTAGGCTATTACTTGCAACACATACCACATACAAGAAGGGGTTAAGGAGGGGGGAGGAACTTAATATAATGTTTTATTAAAGGAGCTTTCCATATGCGATCACGTCACTGAACATACACTTTACAGTGGTGACTTAAATGAACCTAATTTCTCTGTAGTATTACTAACCTAATTTAACAGTTTAACCAGCTGTATTTAATTGACGCTCCCTATAACTATCACTAAAAACGAATAAGCGGGGCCTATGTCATACTATCTGAAGCTTTTAAATAGAATCAATAACGAACGAGCTGAACTTAAACTGCAAATATATTAAAACTGTTAACAATGTCGTTAGTAATGTGTTTATTAATCTCCAATTACATAGAAAGTAATGGTTTATTTGATTCCACTCATTAAAACACACGTGATCAATATTCGGTGTGTGATTTTGTTCTACCGGGACTTTACTCGTCTTACGGCACTGTCCACTTCCGTGCAGTAATTCGTGATTAGTTTTATCATGAGTATCAATAATTGAGTAGAATTATATCTCTTAGAAGTTATTCAATTACATTATTGCGCTTTAAATGGTAAGAGTAGACAAATAGATGCAAGTTATGGCAATTCGGAGATAGTTGTTGCGGCATTTCCGATGATAGGATGGATCGTATGCAGATTCTTGAATGTATGAATAAAAATAAACTAAGTACAGGCTGCTCATAATTAAGATTATAGCTTGAAGTGAATTATGATACTACATGAATATAAATAACTGGAAATTAATATGCTACATAACTCTATGCATGGAAGAACCATGTGACATAAAACATCAACCGTTATTTTTAAAACAAATTTAATTCAATTTCAAATGATATGCAGTTTAGTCCAGATGTTTTGCAACTAATATAGAATAAAATAACTATTATTTATATTGAATAAACTGGCTAAACAAATTAAATTTAACAATTAATACACAATATGTTTCTTGCCAACGCACACACCAATCCAATGAGATATAGTGTACTAAAATGATCCAGGAAAAAGTAAGATTAATCAGTTATCCCTTTAATTCTCATGGGCGAGTGGACCAGATACCAAGACCATTTATGCTGGATACAGTAGTGTCGCTGCTACGAAAAAACACAAACGCCACCCCAAAAAAAAAAAGAAAAAGAAAAAAAAAGAGGGCGGGGATTTCCGATGGAGGAGGTAGGAAGCGAGTAGAAAGATACAAAAATGCTTACCAGATATATAAGTGCTAATAGCACAACGATTGTGAAAATCGATGCAATGATAGCCGCAATCTCTCCTGAACTCAGAGGACAGTTACCACAATCCGCAGGGCATACGCTACAATCTTCCTCTCGTTCGGTATCACACAAGTCATCACCACAAACTACAAAATTATGTAAAAAACATTTATTCGGAATCGTTGTAGTTAATTGTTGTTAGTTAATATACAGTAAATAATATTTACACTTTACTATATTTTGAGAAATGATCTATACTTTGCAAGTATCTTCATATTTCGTACACATATATTCACTGTTTTTAAAATGCGTATCTTGTAAATAATTATTTATAAATAATTTTTTTTAACGCGGCTCATTACTACTGAGTGACAAGATTAAAACCCAATTTATTTTGTATCTGATATTTAAAAAAACTAAATTAATCATAATCTGTATTTTGCATGTCGTTTAATTTCTCTTGTAATTAGAAAAAATTGATCTCCCATCCATCACATAAATTAAAAAAACATTGGTTTGGCTGAAGTGTTATTTGGGATCACCAAATAGAAAGCAAGATAATTTGTTTATTTAGATTAATGAGTTATAATGCTCGTGTAATAATATTGCATTGTACGATAACCAGTTTGTCCTTGTTTTATTTAAAACATCAATTCTCTACATTAAACCATTCAGTGGCGGATTGCCATCTAGCCGAAAACTATCATTAGGTATATTTAACGTAAGAAAACAATTACTTGTACGGAGTAGGCAGGAGGATGTTACAGTATTATCTTTCTTGTCTTAGATTAGTCTAGATTCTCGAAAATAATATTGCTTAATTTCGTTCATATAGAGCAGTATGGGCTATGTGAAAATATTGGTAAAGCGGAACAACCAGCTCGCAAATATTTAGCGCCCCCTTGTGTCATTATACTGTACAATCTAACCATTTCTTTGTTATAAAGTTATAAACATTATTCTCATCGAATGCTCAAAGATGGCACTGTAATATATCATATATACAACGTAAGTAAGTAAAAAGTGGTATGTGAAATAGAAATTCTGAGACAGTATGATAATGATTATAAAATGCGTGTTAAGGTCAGAAGAAGACTGGTCATTTGAGATCAAAACAGCAGCTAAGAATATGATGGAACTACTAGAACCGTGACTTATCGCCATGTTTGTGGTAATTAGTATAGATATACTTTTAAACTGTCAATACGAAACGCATGCATATTATAAATTATTTGAAATAAGCCCTGATCTTCTGATGACAACATCGCGCGTATGACTCCGTCAACACTGATTTGTATACAGGTGTGACAACAGAATGTCATGGTTCGTGCGTTTTCTATTATGACACCCCACGAGACGATTGATACAGAATATCATCCCCACGTCCATTGCGAGACATTTCACGTACTAATTGTATTAACATGTAGAAAATATCACTCCTCGCACACACAGCTTGCCAGAATTTAGTTGCTCTTAATCGTCATTCACTTTAAAAATAGTTCCTAACTAAACATTCACAAACGAATATCGATCAATTACTCAATGTTATTTTAAAGCCAGTTGATGAAATTTAATTTAGCTTGATATAGAAGTCATTAAATTATAAAGTACAGTAATCTAATAAAGATTTGCTTAAAGACCTTTCCCACTTACACTCAACATCGATCTTTAATATAAAGTCAAATGTATGAAAGTTAAAGAATGATGAAGCTGTGTATACGGGTTAATACTACTTAGTACAGTATGTCTATACCGAATTACCCCGATTCTAAAATCATCTTATGCAATGCATGGTGAATAATATTCCCAAATTTGAGGTTTAGCCTTGAAACTTTCTTTATTTCGTGAAGTGGGGTCTAGAACAAAACATTATATATATGCCTAGTTGTGAAGGAACTAAGACCTGTAATAATTCAAATACTAAGGGAAGAAAACAATTGTGCTTTCTCTTTCTCTTCAACCAACCTAAAAAATAATTAAGATTATGCAGTAATATTATAAAAGAAAAATGCAAAAAAAAAGTTGTATGATTGACATGTTTAGCAATACGATTTTGTTTGTCCATAGGTACACATTCCATTATTCATATCATTTTTTACATAACCTATTATTTGTTAACAATTTTGTAACCTAATTGGCAAACTTATATATAATTTACAAAGAAATGATCTGACATTAAATTACCTAGATCTGGGGGAAAACCAACTCATTTTTTTTAATGCAAAATTGTACAACTTTCGGAGTGTATCCACAATTCTGTAGAAATTGTGAAATACACTGCTCACAGAAGTAGGCCTATTTTTGTTTTGGTGAACCCAGGTAGCATTATAAAACACCCAGTTCACGTCAGATCTATAAGAGAAGTAATATTATATTGTGACAGCCATTTATAATTATGTCGCTTGTTGGTGCATTGTCAGATTCTCTGTGGAGCATTGTTTGATTTCGTGTCTGAAATTAGCACGCTTTCGGACAAATATCGATACCACAGCCATCCGTAAATAAAAGAAAAGTCTAGGGACTTCTGTTTGTTGTTCCTCTTCAGCAAACATTCTTGTACAAAGGTGCGTTACTTATTCAAACACTTAAGGTACATACGTCTTATAACATGACCTAAAATATGAATAAAGTGGTAACGAGACCTGGGGGGTACTACTAGAAAATATACAATGGGTGATACAGTACACGGTGAACTTGCCAACACCTTTAAATATTGATTTTGTGTAGGCTACCACTGTTAAATTGTGACAGGACCAGCGAAGTGAATTTAGCAATTGAGTTGCAAATAATGCAAATTCGTTTACCGTATTTTAATACAAATTAAAATTATAAGAATATATCAATAAACTGTCGCTTTAATCAATAACAAGACTAAGACAATCTTCTATTAATTAAATATATTACAAAAACAGTTTAAAACATTCTCTCGTGATTAATAATTTACTAATGGTTAGAATTATCTGTAATTAAGCTGAATGTTCCGAGTTTGAATCTCGATTGGGAGGCTTTTTCTCATTCCCACATATTTCCTCATTTTAATCGTTTCAAAATGAATTAATTAATTAGTATATCATCGGTGGTTTAGAATTTCTAAATGTTTAAGCTTTTTGTCATTCTTATAAATATATTCTAAACCACCCGGTGAAATATGAAAATTGATTAGTTAATTTAGAAACGATAAAGATGATGATATTTATGGGAATGAAAAAAAGCCACCCCAACCAAGATCCGAACTCAACCTTCTGCTTGATATGCAGATGTCGTAACCATTATAGATATGCAAAAATGTTATGTAATATGCATACTTGTCTCTGATGGAATAAATATTTTATGATTACATAATGGTATTCTTTATTTTGTATCAAAGTTTGTTGTTAGATTATTATGGATACTTGTTCAAGTTAAGGGCAGGGGGCAAGGACATTTCAATAAGCCGAAGTAACACTAGATTATAGTTATGGTAATATATACCACATTCCAAACTGAGATTGTTGTCTTAGGCCTAAGGGTTTTGGCCGTTGGGTCACAGCATTTCTGATCATAGGACGAAGGGTTATTCGCCTTAAACAGATCATATCGATCTGAAGATCACAGGTTACAAGACTGGTGATTCTGAATAACCAAAAGTCACAACCAGAATATAGGCCTAAGCCAAAACTGATACAAGTTACCGTTAATAAAACTTTCACACATTGTGGTGCCTTTTTAAAATGAACAGATTCTTTCTGTTCTATTTAGAATGATCACGTTTTCTACATCTACATCTTTGGATATTTGACTTGTTGTTTGAAAAAAAAAGAAGAAATGTTACCGGTACTCGTACTAAATTATATGAAGAGGTTAGCTAAACTTGATGTTCATGATTTACAGATTGAATCTCGATTTTTACTTTCCAATCTTTATCAAATCTTTATCGTTGGCTTCATTTCATTTTTTCAGGGCAAGGTAACACATTGCGCAAAACAAAACTTGAATCTCTTAGGGAGTTAAATACAACTTCTACAATATAAAAGGTGTGACGCATGACTTGAAATATATTAAGAAAACAGAAAAATAAAAACGTCTTAGTTGTCACGGTTTGAGTATGATATACTGTAGAACAGGTTTAAGACAACTGTTACAAAAAGTAAAGATTTCTAGCGGAAAAACATAATTTAATGTAGCCTAGCAAATGTTGAGTTCAATAATAAAACATGTTAAAATGCATTTTTATAATCAAGTTGTATTATCGGAATGGCAAGCAGTCTGACCCCAAAGCTATCAGATTAATCATTATGTGTTGTCAGTATTGATTATAATGTGTAAAATTCTACATGATTGAGGCGTACCACGTAGAAATGTTATACAAACAAATTTGATTTTTTTTTGTTTTCTATGAAAAATCTTAATATGCGATAATATGATAGGGTAATAAAATAGTTAATCAACTGCAGTACGTATTTTTTTTCTAAACGTGAATGCAATGGCACAAACAGAGGGTAGTAAACATACTAATTATTTGTTTTGTGTACAAACTACTTTTGGCGTTGATGAGCTGCTGACGTTGGAAACTCGCCTGTTTTTAAAATGACGTCATTTTCAGAAACTGTAGAACACATTCGCTATTAGATGCGCAGCTCATAAAACACTTGAGTTTATGGTTTTACTCTACACGGAAAATTTAAATCCCGTATACAGTATACTGTTGCGTAGAGGCTGCGTTCCACCTTAAGCCGATTTTCCACTAGGCGAATTTATTCGCGCGAATACTTCCTCGTATGCGTATTCATGCTAACATCTTTAAATCCTTCTCTACGCATGTGTATAACCTGACGCTTTCGATTCACGTGAACAAATTCGCCTATTGGAAAATCGGCTTTAGGCTCAACACAATTTACTTGACCAATAATTACACACCGTTTCGAATAATCCATCGCTTGTGATTGTATATCGGGTCAAATTACTTGCGTTGCGCTTATGTTCTTGCGTTGTGTCCTAGCCCAATATCTACCCCCATTATATCACGACTAAACGATTATGTTGGGATGGTTTTCAGCGATCTAATCGAGCTACAATATGCATACTTCGCAAAATAGATGATAATGTAATTAACCGTGAGGTCCCTAACCAACTTCACGACTACTGATGACATCATTTATTATTTTTAAATGTAATGTAAACTACCATGAAATTGAACCTACCGTAAAATGTAATTAACCAAACCTACTAAATGTATATTCATGAGAATGGTACAAGAATAATATTAGGATGAAAAAAATTCAATTAGCATTCGTAATTTTTTTTCGGTTAAATGACTAAATAATTGGACCGTATACGACATGACTTTAAACAAACTAACTAGATCTATGATATAGTAAAGAAACACGTTTATATCGATTTCATTCGTAGGAAACAGCTTGATATTTAATAGTTAGTTAAAAATTAAAAAACACTATACGATTGAATTAGAAATCAATTCAGTTTATAGAATAGGCCTAAAAGAGTACCGCCATAAGACTTATGAGCAGGCCTAGTCTGGCTAGGCCTAGGCCTTGTTTACCTTACGTTGTAAGATAAAAAAAAATAATGTTTCCGTAGATTGTTGCGTACATACATTGCGTCTTTGTCTTTGCATTTGGTTGGGAACCAAGACACGAAAGATTTGTCTTTAAGCGTGGTTCTCACTGGAACGCAACGCAGCGACGTATTAACGTAAGGTGATGTATTGCGTAATCACAAGTGGGAACCGACGACGCAACAGTGCTGCAAAAATCAGGTTTGATTTCACCATGGAACTATCTTATATTATAGTTCCATGATTTCACGCAGGCAGGGAATTGGAAGGGCATTTTCTTACGTTGCGTTAGGTTGCGTTACGTTGCATCGCTAGTGGGAACCAAGCTTAATCCATTAAACTGCTACCGTATAATCTTCGTTTGATTTCTACAGTAAAATCAAACTTCATTGTCAAACTAGCATCATCTAGATTTCCAAAGACAACTAAACCGGTAACGATAACACCTGGATTTATGATCAAAGTGGAACTCTATATAATATACCAATCCCACCTGCATCGTTGGTATTAGAGTAAATTAACAAAGATAAGTTGGCGGTAATTAAATATCCGACGGATACGTCAGACTATATTAACCGGAATTTATTAGAGCGTTGGAGGAAGTAAAATACATTCTATGGTTTAACATACATAGTTTATGCATATGTCATGAATATTATAAATGATGCGCTGATTATTATTATTATGGTTTGTCCAGCTGGTGTCAATTGGTAATTTTAATATTTATATATAAATATTTAAATATAATATTTAATATATTCGGTGTACTTTTTTTATGAATAATATCACAGAGGAATTATAGCATATTGAAACTGTCCCTAAATGTTGTCTGTGTTCATATTTGTTGGTATTCAAAGATTCCACTTATATAATATTAATATCTAATAACAAAGATTTATATGAATAATATAACAAAAGATAAGAAGCAAATTAGGACTTTTGTCAAGATAGAGATAATATTAATAATCATTCACCGATAATCCATTCTTCCACAGTTAGTAGTCACTGGCAATCATGACTTTTACATATTGTTTTCTAACAATTTCTGAAAATTTAAATCTCGATAAAAAGACCACTTTTTAAAATTGTTTATTAATTTTTTTCAATTAAACATTTTTTTATTATTTTTTGTTGACTGATATTCAGGGGACATCTATAATAAATATGAAATACTTTAATTATAATATAAATATATATACTGACGTTTCAGTATTACGCCATCATAACAAAAATTAACATAAATATAACTTAGACATGCACAAGGTGACAGTTGACGTCTGTGATTACATCGCCTATTTCCATCGGGAAATAACATTAAACATGAATTTTCTCTCCTTATTGGTAACATTAAACGTATTACAATTTAACTTAACGTAACAGTCAATGTGCTTTTTACACAGATTTGCGTCAATGTCGACAGCCCTTGAGTTTCGTCAAACAATCTTGAAGGTAAATTAACCGGTATCAATTTAGTTGATTTATCAAAATTGAAAAAGAAAAATCACACTAAAACATACCTGTGTCACGCCAATATGAAATGTTTCAGACGTTATACGTCAAACAAGAGTTATGAAAAAAACTAATATTTATCAAGATATGTGATTCATAAGTTGAATTTAAAGTGATTAAAAGCCCACTAGCACTTAGACTGTCGAGTAGTATAGATAATCTAACAATGATAGGTTATTAAATACTGTAAATGTCCAGGCTTTACGTCAACAAATTATTATGGAGCATCTATCTAGTTATCAAACACTGAAGAAATAATTAATATTGAGGTTAGTTCATTCTAAATATACTGGAAAATCCTATAAAATGCACTTTTACTAATACAACAAATTGTATTTTTCTTATTTAACGGAATAAAAAAAAGAAATTGTGATCAGACAACATATATATTCTCTCAATATTGTTTTGCTGTTCTTTTTAACATTTTTATAAACAAGTTACTACTGTATACATTTTAAATAGGTTAGGTCGAAAAATCATGGTAGAAATATCGTATATTTGTCTTATTTAAGTTTGTATCAAATAAACTAATCTTCGACGACGAGCTCTCAATTCGCATGTATTTGCGTTTAGACGCGTCATTGTGTTTTGGTTTACTACAATTTACCCTTGTAACCTTTAAATATAATTATGTTAAATTAACTGAGACTATTTTGTGAATTGCTTGCAGGCTTGTTCGTATTTGCTATACAAGTGATAAAATGACTAAATTGATTTTAGACAATGTAATTACTGAATTGAATTACTAAAAGCAAAAGCAAAACACTTAAATATAGCTACATGATCCTTGAAATTCTTTTACATAATATTAAAGCGGATAATTGTTACACAAAATTAAAGGAACTAGGCATTCACCCGAATCTGCTTCTGTCTCTAGGTAATGCTTAATTGACTGTTGAGAGTCATCTAGATACGAGTTATGTTTGTTTTAATCCAATCGTTTTTTCTTATGTAACAATGTTTGATATGATAATATCCTATTATTATTGATACAATTCTTTGGTATATTCATTTTTTTGTGTAACCGTGTAACTCCTTTACAAACTTAACATCCGAAAAACGGCAAGAAAAAAGCAGTAATGTGAGTCGCACCAGAGTACAAAGAAACCCCTTTCACGGCTCAATGCACAGTCACCATTAAAATTAGCCTTTAAAAATCATCGTATAAAATTGGATGGTGATTGATGACAATGCCGTAAAATTGTTGCTACTGTATACAGATTTTGATCAAAATATTTCAATGAAACTGTAGGCCTATAATATTTGTAATGCTCTTTTTCTCTTATAGGAGGTTGAACTCAAATGTTTTAGATAACAGAATAATTTAATTTCGCGAGGAAGCCTATTTTTTTTTTATCTTTGAACATGACTCCAGAGAACTGTGATTAGCATTACAAGATTGAATTATCGCCCAAAGATAGTATTATTATCGATTTTCACTAAATTCAATACGAGTTATGTTATATATTTGATTGAATTTAGATGGCTGACAGAAATTCATAGGATTACCAGATTTTCGTTAACGCCATGGATATTTTGAATCGACATATAGCGATGCCAAAAATAGGCCTATGTGTAATTGTAACGGAAAGTTGAATTCAAATGTTCATAAGAATCTATAGTCCCTAATACATCATTGTTTTCAAAATGAAATATCTTTAAAATTACCCCCAAAATAGATGCGTATCATAAATAATTCTCAGTTACAAAGCCATCTCCACCCCAAACACATGAACATCCCTTGTTTAGTGGTGTACCATCCACTAAGCCAATTATACTGAATTCCTCAACATATTATGTGGTATTACTGTCAGTATACGGATGATTCTTATGTTTAGTAACTTATATATATTCTTTCAATTATTCTTCCTTCCATTTTCGGTTATACATACAATGCGTTGCGCACGATTAAGCGCGAGCGTGTTGTTGTTGACTTAACATAATTTTGGTGTACACCTGTTTGGTGCTCAAGCTGTTTCCGACCAACTGGCAAAAACAGGTGTTAAACTTTGGTCGCTTAGTTACGGATTCAGTTGTTCCGCCCCGTGCCAAATATCGTGTAGCAATTACTGATATTTTAAGAATGTGCTTTACGTTATTGGATTTCATTGTGTAAATCATATACACAATGAATTGTGTTGACGAATCTAATTATAGATGTCATACGGTCATTCTGCATTATGATGATTCTTTGCTTTTAGAATCTGTTATTACCTAAGCTACACCTTATACTATAGGCACAGATTTAAGGCCAATTTACACAGACGAGCGCGTAGCATGTCCCACGTAGAATCTGTATCTATCCTCAGCGGAAACCGCATGTCCGCAGGCTCCGCGCTTTGTGTAAATGGTTAAGCGTGATTGCCACTAGAACGCAACGCAACGTAACGCAGCGACGTATCGACGCAAAGTGATGTATTGTATAATCACAAGTGGGAACCGACGACGCACTTTGCGTCAGTAGGCCTACGTCGTTGCGTTGCGTTACGTTGCGTCGCTAGTGGGAACCACGCTTAAGGAATAACATAGATGCTATATTTGTATGCCTATTACCGTTACTGTGTAAACTGGCCTTTACAGAGTAATGTTTCATTTTAGTCTTACTCTTCTAAAGCTTGGTTCCCACTTAGAGGCAACACAACGAAGTAGACGCAATGCAAGTCTGTTGACCAGTAACAACCGACAGTTCGAATGACACATTGCATCGTGATTGGTCAAATACTTACGTCGTCTTTGCGTTGCGTCCTAGTGGAAAGCAAGCTTTACTAAAGGAAATGTCTAAACACACATCAAGGAACAGCGCCCTCTTCGGAAGAGTAATTTGAAAACTTTCATGATTGGTTCCCTTCTTTTTATTTCCTTGGTCATTAAACAAAAGGTCATTACAAAAAACTGAATGACTCAGATCATGACCGTCATGATACCTTTTTATGTTATGTTATAAAATTGTATATGTTTGAAATATATATTCGCACATGCACGAAGCTATGAAATCAATATGAAGAACTCCACTGGGGACAATTAAACGTTTGTATTGACATCTGCTACACAAACATAGGCTATTGGCTTAAGAGTTAAAAAACACGTGCGTAACTTACCGACTGCATTTTCCACTGTCAAGACGCTATGTAAGGCTGCCTGAATGTTCCCCAGGCGAATGTGAGCAATTATAGAAGTCAGGCCTGGTGTAACTAAAGCAACCTCTGTGCTCCATATCATTGTTGCTAGGTTACCGTAAACGGTAGGAGTATGTGTAAATATGGTTCCACTTGGAGGAATCCATGGTCCGCAGATACTACCAACAATCTAAAAATAATGCCGTAATGAGCATATGAAAACTTACTCACTTTCATAACATATTGCAATTTATAATAGGCCTATAGAATAAGAAGTAATTTCTGCCAAATGATTAAAACACACACACAAAATAAATATAATATTAATTATACATAATTTTTTCTCATTCTCACAGATGTTCTCATCTTTATCGTTTGGAATTAATTAATTAAATTTCACCGGGCGGTTTAGAATTTATTCTGTGCCTGTGATGTTTTACTTTATCGTTTTGTTTTAGCTTTTCGCTTTTTTGTATCTCCATTGAGATTCAGCCACTGATACCCACAGCATTGTCATTTTTTCAGTAATTTGCCTTTCTATATATATATATATATATGTGTATATAAAATATAAAGTACCTCCTCTCATGTTCACATTGAATAATGATACATATTTCTTACCGCATTTTGAGGACACGAGTGGACGTTAATATGATGTAAGCAACAGCTACTCTCGTCGTAATTTTTATCCTTATCGTCACATGTAGTATTATAGCAAAAATTCTTTGCTTCTTCTGTAGTGCTAAAATAAACCAAACTTGTGTAAATCATGAGATAAAATACACGATATTTTAGTTGGAGGGTTAGCGAAGTTTTTTTTCTTTTTCTTTTTCCTTATGATATTCAACAACTATTGAATAGCCATTTGCTTAATTCATTGTATTTATTATCCTGTATGTTATTATTATTATTATTATTATTGTGGAAATAGGCCTAAATAAAATAAATTAAATTGGAAAATGATTATTATTTACATTACGTTAAATGTTAATATTGTTTTCAGGTTATATGTGTTTTTTTTTATGTCCATCTTATGGGTTTAGTTGTTACATTTTACATTCAGACTAAATACGCGTAACACGTACGCTCATAAAAGGCGGGTTATCGTACCATATTCCACAAGCAGTAGCAAATGCCCATCAAATAATATTGCATGGACCTATATATCGATGTACACGTCCATGTTTATTGTACAAACTGTTCAAATTAAGCTCCTTGTCATGTTTATTCAACCTACTCTACAACTGTTGTATATTATTTAAAAGCAATAATAATATTTCAGGTTTTACATACTTCATTTCTAGTATTCGTCCATGTAACAGGGCATAATCTGAATTAGCATCTATCGCCCATTCGAAAAATTTGTCATTAGCTGATAAACTGTACTTTACATAAAATGTCTCCTCGGCAACAACTGTGCTGGGAACATCCCCAACCCAAGCAAACGATAAGCCTAAATTGAGAAACAAATATTAAAATTGGTTAAAATCATCAATAATATACACGCATCGTTTAATCTCTTAAAGTCTTTCGTTTTACGAGTGGCAGTTTCAGGACGTTATTTTTGTGATAAAATATAATTTTGTCTGGGCATACATTATTTTCTAACAATGTCAATATTTATTTACTTTTCATTTTACATTTTATGGAAATGCGGGTGTGAATGGCGCATAACGACGAAGTGTTGACGTTTTTTAACAACAATTGTCCACAAAACTGGAAAAGTAATTTACGTTTGGAACAGACTATAATTTTGGCCAAAAACAAATATAATATATATAATAACTCGTTACTTCATCATCGATAGTAGGCCTAATGTCAGAATGGACAGCATTGGACCGCTGATAATACAATTAACACAACAGTAACTATTTAAGTCATATGGTCTGTACGTATGAATAATGGTTCTCACTTGGACACAACGCAATGACGTAGACGCAACGGAAGTTACGCATAAAGCGTGGTTCCCACTAGAATGCAACGCAGCGACGTATCAACGCAAAATGCTGTATTGCGTAATCACAAGTGGGAACCGACGACGCAATAGTGCTGCAAACATCGTAGGTTTGATTTCACGCAGGCGGGGTCAAACACAATGTTTGGAAGGTCATTTTGTTACGTTGCGTAGATTGCGTTGCGTCCCACTAGCGACGCAACGTCGGTTTTTATTATACGCAATACAACACTTTGCGTCGCTACGTCGCTGCGTTGCGTTCTAGTGGGAACCACGCTTTACAAGCGAAAGTTTGAATGCATCCAAATGAGAACGCTTTAACCTACTTAGGTAATGTACTGAATTGTTACGATGAAATACAACTTACTTAATTACTACTATGAAAAGAGTCACAGCAAGTGTGGTATTTAATCATCAGAAATATAACAAAACCAAAATGGAAGTACTACTACTAGATATCGTCGATTATATTCATTAGTACGGCAAGGTAGTCATTTTGAAAATAATTAGCCTACATTTCCTGAATGTTTCTCCAGACAATTTATGCTAACTTCACTTCATATATCTAATGGATTTCATTATGTTATTATTCACATACTGTATGCAAGAATCGTGCTTCAAGTTATCATCACTTCCTTTTCGTCAAAATCATAAACAAAAAACCGTTCATATAATACTCGTTTGCACTTTCGTCACAAAGGCAAAAACAAAGTAACATTTACGAATAACTTCATTTTTGAAAACTTTAATTCTGTCTTAAGAAAGTGAATACAATGAGAGTACAATTATTATCGATTTATTATTTTTATTTTATCGATATATCAATATTGATTGCTTGATGCTCGTGTAGCCTAATCATTTTCTTTTGCTGCTGCCTTCAAAATACAAAACACGAAGAGGATACTTATGTTATATTTTCAGAAGTCATATTCATATAAATATAATAAGTTATATATAGGAACCGGCCAATGTTCAAATTAAAAATGTTTTTAATGTTTATGTTTCATAACATTTATTTTAACAGTCTAGTCATCTAGTTCAAACTAATAGTTGATACTGATAGTGCAAAAGTAAGATCAGGGAATGAAGGAAAGATGAAAAACATTGGAGTAGGTGAGCCTAAAAAATAATAAATCTATAATCTGTAAAAAAATAATAATAAACTTTACCTTTTGCCTGACAGTCAAATACATTGTCTTTATCTTCAGGTCCAGCATCTAACGACCAACAGTGAAAAGTTGAATCACCAAAATCATGCCATCCATAACCTCTCTAATAATAAATAAGAAAAAAAAATTAAAACATACGATTATTAAAGACTCATTCCCTACAATTTGTGACTTTTTTTTAATAATGCATATATACTTTAAAAACATTAAACCAGGTCATTCCTTGTCTTAAATATGTAGGCCTACTTTTTATGGTAAATTATGATAACAAGACAGAAACAATGCACTGTACTCCTAATAAGTAGCTCGCGGTGAATGTCCTCTGATCTCGTGGACGGTCTTTAGGCCTAGCCTAGCTCGGCTTAGTTTTGTAGGCCTTGCTGGTAAATATCGGTAACGTACGAACATCGTACACTAGCTATAGGCCTAGCCTGACGTTGTATAGTTGCTGCATTAATTGTCTTTCTGTTTTTGCCAGAATCCGTTGATATAAATTGGAGGAAACCCGGTATATTTTCTTCCATTTGTTTTGGCCTTACGATCGATCGAAAAGTGAGTAAATTACAGAAGAAAAATAAAAATATCAATCCGCGCGCAATGCATGTTGGGATTTATAGCGGGCCGCTTAAATTATTAGAATCGACTTGTTTTTCACATTTTTAACCATTTTAAAGACGAAAAAAGTTATCTTAATATGACCATATAGTATTTATTTTTACATTAAATGTAGTTTGTGACCTTACATTAGATCTGAAAAACGAGAGAATGGAACTTTATTGAAAATTATGAAAATTGTTAATTGATAACCGGCGCAACAAGTTGAAATAGGACAAACAAATTAAATACTAAAAATGATGATGAAATGATGTTGTTAAGCTCTGTCTACACTATCACATTTTATGTGACAAACTATGTGATGTGCCATCCATATCAATACCATATTTAAGTATATAACCAACATATTTGGGGACATCATACTTATGTGTAGACAGAGATTTAGACGAAGTCTACGTTATGCTGTTAGCCTTGCTTTATAGATATATGACTAAAATACTATTCTCTTAATATTCCTATTACAATTCTGATTTGAAAAATATGAAATTAGCAGGTCACATAATTGATAATAATTCAAATTGGCAAATAGTACGACTAGCTAACAAAAAAATGAGACCAATATTAACACGTGTGCACAATGTTTGTTCAACTGTGTAATTGTCTAACAGTAAATATCAAAATGAGACTGGATTGTAATAATTGCCATGAGTATTCGCTAGAGAAACAGAAATGAATGCTTAATTCAAATATGTCAATGTACGCAATAGATAAACCATTACACACAGTGGCATGTGGTTTATTGTGGATAAAGGCTCTTTAAAAGTCTGTACAGTATTTTTTTCCGACATATTTTAATATTTATTTAACCGTAAACAGACCGTAACGTAACCACTCAAGTGGAAACGCGAGTTTAAACGTTTTTGAACGGTGGCATCACTGAGTTTCCACGAGAGTTCCATTTAGCGGTGTTGTTCCTGACGAATTTATCGTTTTTGAACGGTGGCATCACTGAGTTTCCACGAGAGTTCCATTTAGCGGTGTTGTTCCTGACGAATTTATCGTTTTTGAACGGTGGCATCACTGAGTTTCCACGAGAGTTCCATTTAGCGGTGTTGTTCCTGACGAATTTATCGTTTTTGAACGGTGGCATCACTGAGTTTCCACGAGAGTTCCATTTAGCGGTGTTGTTCCTGACGAATTTATCAATTAATAACGTAAATAAAAACAAGTAAAATATAATGACAGTGATTTATTTTATTATCCTTTATTAGGAAGTAAATTTAGATCTTTGAGAAATTATATCGAAATTGACCATGAATCCAAAACATGCCCAAACCAACGACTAAATGTCTCAAACGAAATGCGCTAGAAGTCCATTATAATCAATTTAAATCTTACAATTCTGAGGAAGGTAAAGCCTTTATAAAATTTCTCTTATTATGATATTATGGATGAAAATTCTGTGAATACCATCCGTATAGTTTACATTAATTTAAAGATATAATGTAAATTCCAACATTAGCAATTATTGAAATGGATGGAAATTATGCGTAATGTACATATAGCCAACTGCGTTGTTATAGCTTATTCTCACAGTCTTCGGGAGATTTAGACGTATGTAATAAACAGTGCATGATCTCGTTAAAAAGCCATTTCTATGTCTTTATTTTCGTTTTCGTATGAAAGTAGGGATGCCGTGGCGGTTATTTTCATTCTTTCACGCGTTACTGGAATTTATCTGATGTAAACGCACACTAGCTTTTGTAACTCATTAACCCTTCTGGATATTTTCCGACACGTTAAAGGGAGCACGCTGCATTAAGGTGTGCGTTCATACGCGACTGCTTATTTTATTACTGATATTAAACAAATATACTCACGACGTCTCTTTTAAGAAATTCATAAATAAAAAGTCATTTATATTATCTAATATCAAACGTATATTGCTAAAATTCAGTACATTGACAAACAGATGTATAGAACAAATATTTTCGATCTATGCATATTACAATAATTTGTTTAAATGTAATTATTAATGATTTGTTCAAGGCGCATAGTGATGAAAAATAAATATGTTTATATATATAGACAGAAAGAGAAATGGTGTGTTCATATGGAAGGATTTCCACAATGCAATAAAATCAATACGTAACTTGTGATAATAAATACAATTTTTTTTTATTCCTAATAATTATTAATGACTCGCACGTCGTCGCATAATGATTTGAATATTGATTTATTTTTTATATAAAATAACAATATTGAGCAAAATAGGTTTGGATGATTCTTTAACGATTGGTATGTATATCATAATATATATCATATATGTATCAGAAAATAGTACCGTAATGCGTGGTAATTAAAAACAACGGCGATTCAAACACTGAACATGCGTGAACAGGGTTTCTACGCATGCGCGCGTTAATTACGAATAGTTCTGGAGCAACAATATTCACATATTTTTTGTTTCCGGATTTGCTAACTTTTACATGATGCCCTTATGACGCAAAAACACATTTTCTGAATATATTGGTTGAAAAAGATCAATGCTCTGTTGTTTACTCACACAAGGCAATGACTTTTGGGTTACCTGATACAAGTGAGTATCAAGCATTAAGTAACAAAGGAGGTTTAATCAAGTAGTGCTTAATTTGTTGATGTAAGTTAAGATCATATAGCGGCTCATATGGCACCAGAAAGCGGTTATGTTAAGTGACCTAAGTGTAACATTATCATAATCTTGCCCTGTAGAATGTATTGATCCATAGGATTGTCCAGTTTCCGAACATGACAGTAGAATAAATAGAATATCTGGCCTTATACTAAATCAGAAATTTCCAGTCGGTCTTTTGTTTAGTTCACTTGGCACATAATATCCCAAACTGGGTTGAATATAAAAGAATATACACTGCTTAACTTCTCATCCGAAAGATGGTGAGATATAATGAGATTATATTTCAACTCACCAGCCAAAGTATACATTTAAATTAATATTAAAATCAACACATGTACCAAACGAAATAGTGCTCGAACCATCATTGCACCATCAAGATGAATATCATGTTGGATTGCTTTCTTATAACTGCGGAATTAATAATGTATCGATAAAACCACACTCTGATTTTCTAGGACAAAAAAGTAGGTTCCTTTCACATTGTGCAATCTGTATGTCAATTGAAATCAGAAGTGCCAATTTAATCAACACAGAAAAGTACTTGTTATTGTTGAAGTTAAAAAAACTTTATATAATAATCTAAAACTAAATACACACGACTAGGGTATGTTTGCTCAAGGTATGTGCTGTTTATGGTTCAGTTGGTAACAAAAACGAAGTACTTTGGTATAATTGTTGGTGAATAACATAAAACTCGAAACGTACATAAAATATAAAACCGTCATAAATAAGACTGAAACTGAAGCCACCACGTATTGAGTCTGTTTTACTGCAGTGCATAAGAATTACAGTTTTGTGTTATGAACGACCGGGCGTTTGTGCCTGCTTTATTTGTTCTGAAACGTAAACATATAGGCCAAAACAAACATTGAACTTAAAGAAAAATATGAAAATACATCTAGCTTACAGAAAGACCTAGTGAGCCATTTCAATAACAACTACATACCAGTATTATTAGTAATTATGTCTACTTTACGAGCATTTATATAGTATTACTTTGGTTTAATTGAAAACTAATGTCAACAAAGACTTTGCTGCTGATTCATCTCCATCTAATTGTGATTCTTGTTGTGTACTTAAACGATCAATACTTATTTGAATTTAAAGGGGAACTTAAGCAACTGCGCCCAGGGCTTACGTCAATTAGTCCCGACAGATGCTCAAGTGTAGCTACATAAGACAACAGGCAATCGAATAATTAGAACATGGCTCAGGGTGATAGGAAGCTAGGTAGAGGAATGACAGAAAGCTTTTGAAAAAAGGAAACGGCATTTGAATTAAAACAGAAAGAATGGTATTGATCAAAAGTAGTGTACAGTTAACAAAGTCAGTCACACGACCCGTTTTTTTTTAGCATTGGAATTTCAATTGTATTGTCCGAATCCGGGCCATACGGGGTGTGTGACGAATCATCTGTATTATGATCTATCATGTGTATGTGTCGAAGTGTGAAACAGATTAACAATGGTTAAAATGACATTTTCCTTAAATTAGAAACCTTATTACGGGGCCCTTCCGGACCTAATAAGGTTCCCCTTAATGGGAGTTTTCTTGAATTGGGTTAAGCTGTTAAAACATATTGCACCTCGTTTATTTCACGGAAAATTTTCCCCCAATAGGGGTTCCCTAGACTATAGGTTTTCCAAAGAATGTGGAGTCTGCTGTACTGCATAATCACATGTTCCATATACGAGTTAATTACAGTAACCTCTTAGTACAGATTTAAAAATTGTATTTAACAACTACTTGTTTTTCTCATTTTAATGATATATTCCAATACTTAATTAACGTTTGCTAAAACACAGTAGTTACTATCATCTTGCACTCTAATTAGTATATTATTGAGAAGATGTGTTCATAGCGTAAATAATTAAATGTAAGGCCAAAACACTGTTATTATTTAAGTATGTCTTAAGAGCTAAGCTAATTTTAAATCGTGTTTGGGATGGACATAATAATGTGAATGAAAGCTGTGAGAACTTTTTACGAAATCTTCCTTTTTATAAATGAATATTCTTCAAGTTTCCTTATGGTTATGACTAGCATTTTAAACGTGCAGATAATATATATTCAATAAACATTTTCACCTTTGCCGTTTCCAATTTTGTCAACTTTATATACACAATTGAACTACAGTACTAAAATAAGTGAAATTCCTCCTTCTTCTTTATCTTATCGATAAAAACGAACATATTAAAATGTGTGTGAAACAAATGCCTAATCAATTTCGAGTTTATGTATCTTTGGGTTATTAGTGTAAACTTAGAGAAGTTAGAGTTCGGGACTTGTCCCTAATCAGACTAATTAGGAGAGCTGTCTAACGACACAGCGCTATCGTAAAGGCATGTAACCATGCTGCGCCGCACCAGTCAAACATAACCAGCGCATAATTACAATAAAATGTAAAGAATGGAGATACGCCACATTACCTTACACTTGGCGATAACACTATTTGCTTAATTTGAAAATAAAATGAAGTATGGAGATCGTACAGCCGAGATGCGACAGCATGTTAAACGCCATCAGAAAATTGGTTTGAATGATTAGTGCATTACAATTGATATATGCAACTGAACCGTTCATTAAATATATATTTTTCAACAGATTACACGCGAAACAATTACATGACGTTAAGTATAGGTATTTGACCTAAGCAATGCACAATAGTTCTTTTTACAATAGTGAATATGGCAAAAATGTTATTTGATAAATCAAAGCTTTCTTGAAAAACAACCTATAAGCACGTCATTATGAATTTTTACACGGAGTACGTTGAAATACCAAACTATGAAACAAATTAAAAATAGAAATATTAGATATGTTTGACAGTAGCGTTTATGCAAGCCTAATTATATGAACCATTATGACTAAATCGTTTTAGAAAAATAAAACTGTCAGACCGAATCTTTATCCACAAACTGATGTACAGATAATATACAGAAAGATATTACACACTTGACATAAACATTCAGGGGTGTATGTGAGGGGGGCGGGATTATAACCTCTTTATTTTACACTTGCTACAACCACTTTCCGGACATGGAAGACGTCGTACCATGAAATTCAATCCATTTTGGCGTCATATCACAAGAAGTGACATACCTTTATATTAAGATTTTGTTCTAGAAACTACACAGTGGTATAGAAATGTGTTTCAGAATATGTTAATTTTCAAAAGCTTACGTCATAACACTAATTTCAGCTTCTAATATTGCATAAGAATTGAAGGCAAGATGATAATATATTTAAAAGCCCTGGATTGAAATTAGGACTCAATGACGTGGTTTATACTAATTTGCATAAAGATGGTCGCTTGGTATTTCAAATAAATACTTCTTAAAATTAAGAGTTTTTACAGCAGAAATATTGGACTTCAAACGGCTTCCTATAACAGCCAGTAGACCCACAACGTATATCTTCAATTGCAGAGAAATATATGATTTACTATAGGTCCCCGACGGCAAACATGGAGTAATAATATTATGCATTCATTAAATTATTTCTACCTATAAATCTGTATCTTCATGTTTATGTTAAGAAAATATCAGAAAGGGAAGCAGAATATTACAATTTCTTCAAACAGATTACGTACCGCTGTACACAAGTTCTCTTCATTTCCATCGGCGCCGTATTATAAACTGTACTAGATTTTGAAAGTAATGAACAGAGAGATATAACAAACCATAAAGACGAAACAAATATTTCATCTATTCCGTGGTTACGAGTATTGCGGAAATAGCTCAGGCAAGGCTATTCAGTTCTGAACACAATTCACTCTAATATTATTTATTACAATAAAGGAGGTGGTTAACCACAGTAGATGAAAAAACAAGGGCATATACATGGCTGCAGTCGCGTGCTCAAGTTAATGTTTACCGACCAACCGACAGACCGACCGACCGACATAGTGAGTTAAGAAAAACTGGACGCTACCATCTAATAATCTCTCAATATGTGAAAAAAAGATCCAAACGACCATCTTAGTGTTCGAACAAATGTTTTCTGATTGGAAAGCTGCAGCATTAACCATCGGACAACAGTGAAGAAGAAGAAGCTACAGTGTTACAGGAGAGAGGCATACAGTATCCCATGGGATGAATGTTACTGTCAGAAGACTTGATACGGCATGATACTTATCAATATTGTGGTATAAGTGTTCTTTACATCGACTTCCAATAGGAATTCAATTGATGCTACGTAACGATGGCACATGAATTAACATATTAAGACTATAAACTTTATAGGCCGTGATGAAGCTGTCTAAACATGACAACTGTCATTCGCAAATGAGAACATTAATGAATGGAACATTAAATATATCATTGCAATTACAATTCAAATGATTGCATCTTACTGACCCTTATTAAATTCACCATCGTGGAAAACTGAACTATTGAATCGGATTACCCTCTAAAGGAGTCGTATTAAAATGATTTTTGTACATTGCGGTATAATTTAAAAAGTACATTTTGGTTGTACCTGGAGGATATATTTTTACAGAAATCATAAATGAAGAAGATTAAGATGAATAAAACAGATGTTTAGTTATAACGGTAACTTTCGTAGAAATTATTGTACATACATGTTATAAACACATTTTTCTAAATATTTAATCTTTGTAGGCCTATATCTTTGTCATGGAATGGAATAATGAATAAAAGTAGGCTAAACCCACGAAAGAGAAAAAAAAACTTTCGTAGAAAAAAAAGCACGAACAAAATTATATAATAAGCGGCTAAATTCAACTAAAAACTCATTGTCTGACAACTTGACTATGTTGCTTTAATTACATATTTTCCAGGTAGGCCTAAATCTTTTTTTTTCGATCAGGGACAATAATATCATTAAGTTTAAACTAATTCATTCATGGTTGTACTGTACATACAGCTGTCTTAAATGGAGTACACCGAACTTTATCCTACAAACAATACCATGAGTATGACGTGTTTCTTTGCAATGTATTATATTTCCTCCTAATTTAGGGTAATATTGCAAGAAAAAATGTCCTCATAATAAAAAAACAAATCAATTAAACTTACCCATAAGTGACAATTTATATTGCTGTTAATTGAAATATGAAGGCTGAAACGACTCAAATAAAATCAAATACATTTTAATTTCCTCTCTTTAAAAAAGTAATAGGCCTATACCAAATAAATAGAAAAGGCAAATGGAAAAAAGTGGAAGAATTTCCAATCATCGAGGTTAACAAAATAACTCTATAGATTGTTCCAACACTTGTGTCAAAATAGTCATTTTAATTGAATATTGTTTTATATATTCATTAATAAGATACCCGCTGAGATCGTTATCACCTTGAAGACGGGACATTAAATCTAGATAGAATACGATGAAATTTGGTCATCTGAAAATTCATCTTGATTTGTATAAAATGAATGCTATACCTTTTGGAGTGGTTTAATTTGATAGTGATGGGTTAAAATATTCAGCATTCGTAGCAAACATTTAAAACATAGCTAATATTCTTTACTAATTATAATAATTTGAGTTATTATGATAATTATAGGTAGATTAATTAGGCCTACAATGGAATTCATGATTTACTAAAACTATTTTTTTTTCTCGCAAGCAATGGTATTGCGTATAATACGTGATGCATCCAACATCCTTATATACGTGCTAGTATATTAAGGTACGGTAAACATACTGTTAATTGCTGTAGATACGACACCTATCATCACTCGAGATAAGTGTAATGGCTGGTTACCCACACCACATTTAAACGCTTTTGATGATGAGGCACATCTTAAGAATATAAATATTATAATAAGTAAATATTAGACCTTAGAAACTGCCTGCGTAGTCGTCGCAAAGACGTCAAAGTAAATACACCAACGACAAGTCTACTATTTAACACAGTAGTCAACAAACAGCAAGCACAAATAAAGGTAAATAATCGTAAACCTGTGCTTCTGAATAATAGTTAGCCAATTATCTAATGCTACATGACATTTTGAAAACGCAAACGTTTCATTTCTTAATGGCGCACCTAAAGAAAAATCCCCGAGGTGACTATTGAAAAATACGTTCAATAGAAACGAATGACTGTTGTAAGAACATAAACATCCATCTACCTCAACAATATAAACATTATAATTTACACAAAAAGTTTTTACAAGAAACATCATTAAAAGTAATAGAAAAAAACGTGTAAAACCTACGGTATGCAATATTTCGAGTGAGAGAAGGAAATCAAATACATGATAACATAATTTTAGTTTAGGCCAACAAGATAGAGAAGGTGACAATTGAAAAACACGTTCAATAGAAACGAATGACTGTTGTAAGAACATAAACATCCATTTACATCATTAAAAGTAATAGAAAATAACGTAAAACCTATGCCATCAAATATATGATAACATAATTTTAGTTTTGGCATGGAGAATGGTTTGGGCAAACAAGATGGAGGCCGAAACTACTCTATGAAAATCAATTAAAGAGGTGAAAGGTAGTTCTATTGAACCTTTCCTACTGGCGCCTTTCCTCTATAAGAATCTCTTCCATTTGGACATCTTTTTTCCTATTTGGATTTCTCTCCTACAATTTGGTCCTTTTCTACATTTGGACCTATCCTTCATTTGTAGCTGTCTCCTATTTGAATCCTTAATTGGACATCTCCGTTATATACTTGCATCTCTATCAATTGTTTTTGAAATTTCCATGTTGAAAAAAAGCATAGGCAAATTTAAATAATCTGTTTCCACCTGGAAACACATTATAATAGGACTAATCATTTGTTTTGTTATTATGTACCGAACGTATAAATTACGAACATCTTAACTCGATCTACATATTGCCATTGATATAATCACAACAGAAAGCTAATGGAAATATCGGACAGATATTTGAATAAATAGTTTACACTGGCCAAAAGGCGCGTCAATTTATACAAAATGTCCAGACTACAATATACCTTAGGGAATCTATAAGTAGTAGACATCAGCTTACAGTGGGACTTATGTATTGAAGCTTAAATCTTCAAATAGAAGTTCATGAATATAGCAGGCAAGGGAGGTAAATACTATCGATTTGGGACTGTTTCATTGGAAGTATAAACAGGAATTTAAAAACAATAAGTGCATGGTAATCAATCTATTTTGCATACATCTGCGCGTTATATTTATCACAGACCTATGCATAAAAAGAAGTGAAAATAATATTAAAATAACAAACGAATAGCACATAATGTTGAGTAAACCCAGATGAGGGTTAGCGTACTCTTTACTAACAGAGTACTTTCTACCTATATAAACATTATTAGTAGTAAGAACAATATTTCAACTGTATAATTAAACCAAGAACTTCTATCGGAGTACTAATGAAAAGAGGTTCGATAATAGTTCTTTAAATATTTTAACAAATGGTAAAATTGGTTGATTGACGTATGACAAATAGGATGGTGCTAGTCTTTTTTGAAAAGTAACACAATCTACCTAGCTCACCTCCACCACCACTTCATCAATCTGAGAATGTTATTAACATAACTACGTGCATTATATCATCGTCAGTTAATTAACGTCTCGCCACTAACAAAACTCGATATTCAAAGCAAAATGCATTTTAACGTCTTCTTCTTTCTAATGGCGTTTGTTTAATAACAATGACATACAAATACCACATTTGTCTAGTTAACAAGTGACCGATATTGGCAATCCTGAAATTAGGTTATATTGACATGTATCTTGGTTGTATTCTTCATATTTACGTAGTTTCATTATTAGCATAATACAAGTATCCGTAATTAAAGCCAAAGACAAAAGTCTGTCTCAGCAGTGTTTTTGTTCATCTCGAATACGTAATAAACACCTGTCTCGTTGGAGAATCATCAACACGAGAGAACAGTAGGAATATTCTGTCACTTCTTATATTGTTATTAGTTGTATTCTTTGTCAGAAATTATAGGCAAATAATGCGTATAGCTATAGCCATGTTTCATAAAATAATCATGAAAATGAAACAGGGAATTCATTCTGATTGTTGTTACTGACGACATATTACGGAATATGCAATCTTATTATTATTTCCCATCTCACAATGAGTGTAAACACTTAACACCCTACTTTTAAATTTATTTGACTACATTTTTAATAGTATACACATCTTCCTCAAAATAAGGAACATGGTTGTAGTGGTATTTACCGATTTTCTTTAAGAATTATTTCACATCTAGCTGCTTTGTTCCTTCGAACCATAGAACATCGGTTTTAGGTCTTGACAGTGTGAAAATGAATGTGCGTTAAACTAATAATAATGCTAATACAAATTGTGATAAGATACTTTTATAGTATTTAAGTACACAGTCCATAGAGGTATATAAACAACATGCTGTACGATTATTCATGAGACGTTGTCGAGATAAGTTTCTATCCATGCTAAACGAGTAATTAGCGTAAGTTATATTATTTTCCAATTAGAGTGAGATATTGACTAATTAATCAAAGATACTTGTATTTTAATTGGTTGTTCTGGGTATGAATACCAACACAATAGAATGTTGACTCGAAATGATGTAAGTAATTGACGGGAGATCAACTAATCAATCAAAACTAATCAAATCTGATGTATGTACTAATTGTGCTTAAGAAAGTTATAGACTCATCATTAACTAACATCATCAGGGAAGAGTAGATTTACAATTTTACTCATCTCTGATCATTATTCTATTCATCATTGTTATTGCCATAATAACCGTCACATCATCATCATCATTATCATCAACATCATCATCATCATCATCCTCGCATAACATCTTGATATTGTCATTGTTTTGATCGTCATCCTCATCAAATCATTATCTTTATATTATCAGCATTGTTTCCATGATCATTCTCCTCATTTCATCATCATCTTCGCATAACATCTTGATATTGTCATTGTTTTGATCATCATCTTCATCACATCATTATCTTCATATTATCAGCATTGTTTCCATCATCATTGTCCTCATTTCATCATCATCATCACCACCATCATAATCAACATCATTATCATTCTTCATTGCACCATTTCATCATCGTCATTATTCTACTCAGTGTTTTCACGATCATTATGCCATCAGTAACAATCACCAAAATGAAATGACGTGGTGGGATTATTTTTGATTAAATAATTAATAGGCCTAGTAAATAGTAAAGAAAATGATAAACTGTAAGAAACATACTGAATATAATAGAATATAATGAATACTGTACTTAGTAAGGATAATGATTAACTATGTTAACATTGTTATTTAAACATATATGACTGAATATAATATATTTGCTGACAAACGATATCTGTGTTAGGCGTCTGATTTGAGATTGCATAACTTGAATGCTCACCAAACTAGTAATATTTTTTAATCACGATTCCTTCATCAAATGTGACTTGTGTTTTCAGAATATCTGCTATTTATTCAACTTGAGTCATGATTTACATAATGCCAAAGAAGTAAATGCCGCGAAACTAGTGTACTCGTAGAAAACATATACGGAGCTTTAAATAATTATAATAATTAAATACATGAGTTGCTAGTAGGGACTTAAAAAATATTGTTTTGAAAACTAGCATGACATCAATCTCCAACTTTCAATACTCTATTATGTACTCAGCCTACACAACCCTGTTATATTACTTCATGTTTGTAATTATATAAACTTTGTTTCGTTATATCTCGATATACAATGCATTATTTATATAATACAATAAATAGCAATTAAGCAAATTGCCGGGGGCTGCGCTTCTTGCTCCATTAGAAGCACGTTGTGCACCTTTTAAAGCTCTGTCTACACTATCAACCTTTATGTGAAAAATAAATGGACATGACGATATCATATCACTACCATATTTGGAAATATCACTGTTTGTTTGAGTGTAGACAGAGTTTTCAGTTATTGTGCGAATACAATATTGAACATTCATGGTAATTGCATTCGATGGCAGTGCCAGCACTAATTAATAACCATTTAAAACAACTAGTCCTACATTGAAAGCGAAGGTTAATCACGAGGTTATAATGATATTGTCGAAATTATTTGGAATATTATTAGTATCATTTAATGATCAAATTATTTGGTTTATTAAATGATTCGGTATTGTTTAGCTGGCGACTGTATACACGGTTCGTCAGGTAATTATTTGTCTTTGTACTAAGGTTAATTATATTAGGCCTATACCTTTCTAATCATTATTATGTTTTACATTGAAGGTCTTTCATACGTACATCAAAGAATACAGTATACAGTATGGTTATGAGTGTGTATATGGCAATCGTGTGGTTTACTTACAGTACCATTGGTGTATTATGTAACAATAAAAATAAATGCAATTTGCTACTTTATCGTCACTGTAAAATAATGTTCAATTTAGTTGACTTCTTTGTGTTTATGTTAAAGATATCGCGTCATGAATTGTTTAGATGACGCAAAATAAACTTAATACTGATACATTTAGATACATTTAATACGGACAGTGGTCTAATTATAACTAACTGGTTTACCACCAGTACAGTTGGCAACGGGATAATGACTTTTAGTATTAAGTATCAGGAAAATTAATTTGACGTCAGTGGTTCCTGGAGGCCCACCTGTTGAAAATCACATGTTACATTCAGCAACATCAATAAAACGAAGATGTTCGGATAATTGTCTTCATAAAGCCTGTTGGCACATTCTGCACATTCTAACAGGATGCTTGATGAACTCTAGATCAAGTTAAGCTGGATTACCATAAACTAGACGAGTCTGCGCTTGTGTTAGCGCGCGTAGAGTACGAACCATGCTTTGATGCTTGTAATCAACTGCACCTAGTATGCAGTCAACACTATTGGTTGAGGCAGAGATTATTAGAAGGACGCCGTGGACGTCATAGTCTGATTGGCCCCACAATCAATTCTGTCCGTCTGAACAATCTGTACGTACAGTCAGGACGGCGTGAGAGATCTGATACGTCCTCGATCAATAATTCCGTCTATAAAGGAAGTATTTAATTTTCAATGGATGATATCTTTTGTTGAAAATTTAATTTCCTAATTTTGTGAATTACTAATTAGGTTAAAGATTGATGGTACCACAGAGTAAAATGTATGTTTCCTTGCTCTCTGTTGCACATTGGGCTACGTTTCCATGTGTTAAGCATGGTTCCCACTCTAGAGACGCAACGCAAGGACGTACGCGCAACGTAAGCGAGTTCGAATAATCCATCGCTTGTGATTGGTCAAATAACTTACGTTGCGTTACGTCCTTGCGCTGCGTCGCTAATTGCGTCACTAAAGCGTGGTTCCCACTAGCGACGCAACGCAATCTACGCAACGTAAGCAAATGCCCTTCTAATAATTGTGTTTGCCCCCGCCTGCGTGAAATCAAACCCACTTGTGATTACGCAATACAGCACCTTGCGTCGATACGTCACTGCGTTGCGTTCTAGTGGGAACCACGCTTTAACCTCAACTCAAGGACGTAACGCAACACAAAGCGATTTGACCAATCACAAGCGATGGATTATTGGAACAGTCGCGTGTGATTGGTCAACTCACTTGCGTTGCGTCTACGTCCTTGCGTTGCGTCGCTAGTGGGAACCAAGCTTTACGCTGTTGTTAGTGAGATTAATTTATTGATGAGAATCAGATTTTACACAGCAAACTACATCTGCATCACCTATAACGGTATGAAATTGAACATGTATTATTTCGGTTTTTTTTAAACCGCGTGACGTAACTCGTTGCTGAATTTTATAGTCATAATTTAACGATACCTCATTTCAAATATCGATTACACTTTTCTAGTTTTGCATATTTATTACAGAATGCATTGTGCCCAGATTTCTACTAACAATCTATTTTATATTAATGAATCTTCTTATTGTAATTTTCAATTTGAATTTGATAATTAAAAACAATAAAATGATATCGTCTGCATTCACACCAAGTGTGATCAATAATTATACGATGGGAAGCCACGCAGGTGTTTCTATGAGACATCCTAAGCCTGCACAGTAATTACCCTATAGCTTGGTTCCCACTAGCGACGCAACGTAACGCAACTTACGCAACGTAAGAAAATGCCCTTCTAATAATTGTGATTGCCTTCGCCTGCGTGAATTCAAACCTGCGATTTTTGCAGCACTGTTCGGTTCCCACTTGTGATTACGCAATACATCACTTTGCGTTGATACGTCGCTGCGTTGCGTTCTAATGGGAACCACGCTTAAGAAATATCGTAAGTATCGTAACAAAATTTTGGTCCAAGACCTATAGGGTGTGGCAGCTCCAACTTTGTAGAATACCCTTCAATCCGAAAGTGTTTATTTGAATTTTTAAACCGAATTGAAGACGTTTCTTTCCCAAAAGGTTTTTCATTTAGGCCTATCTAGGCCTAACCATTTTTCCTGTACAATGATGTACATCGCATTGAGAGCCTGCTTAAGCGCGCGTATGTTCTTTTTTGTATTATTGTTCATTGCGTTTCAAGGCCATTGGTTGGTGAAATCACCAATTGAAACTCCAATCACAGTTTAGGAGTTTCTAATCACAGACCAATTACATTCCATTGAAGGAACTCAACGTGGTACGCGGAAATAAAAGTTCAAATGGGAAACGGGCACCGAATACACCGGGCCACACATGGGAACGGTATAATATAAATAAGACACCTCCACCGGACCAGAATCTCAATATATAGTTTAAACGTCGGTATAGGATACTGTAATTATGTTTCAGTATTCTCCTTTTCATTAATTAATATAGTATCGCCATATGGTGTGGTGTTCTCTCAACGCTTTATGAATTTAATTTAATAGAATCAATAGAGTAATGAATATAATACTAACAATATGGATACATTTAATTCATAAGTCAATTTTTATGTCCATGAATAACATGCACGTATGGTGCATAATAGCTCGGCCTGACAAATAAGATACGATAGGTACGTCAGATATATGGAATGTGTTTCTTGTAGCTATGAAGCGCCATAAATTAAAAACCAACAGTTCGATTGCGTGAATTATAATGCAATTATAATTTCAACGTAAATTCTTCCTATGTGCTTGCAAATATATCCACAATCTCTGTTAGTACTTCATATGTGTTATTTCTGTTGCGTTAAACTGTAATGTGTATTGATAGCGCGAACAATTACAGTGAATAGCCCTCTGGGTGATCGTACAATTAGCCATGTTAACTAAATGTTTTAATTAAAAGTCGTTGACATTATTAGGAAGATAATGTGGATATTTAGAGTAAAGATACCTTAAAGCATATAATCTGAAATTCTGCTTATAAATATAGCTATCTGCAAAGCAAATCTAGGTCTAACACTGACCGTAAACCAACAGTCAACAAAACATATACGTCTTGCTGTCCAGGCTAGGAGACCTAACCGTCTAAATCGGTTGTAAATTTAATATGGGTACCACTGAGACTGGTCATGGATCAACACATTCTATATCATATATAACGGATTAAAACAGAAACGTAACCTCTTGAGTTATTTCCAAATTATAAGGGAACCGAAACTGCAGTATTGGTTGTAAATTTGATATAGTACCACATATTGTACGGAAGCTGATTATTTCTTTCAGTTATAGTTATACGATAGATTCATATAATTTGGGTGGGGTGGACAAGAAACTCATGTTATTATTTTCAAGGACATTTTGTGAATCTAAAAATATGAAAGGAGCTGATCACCTGGCGTTGGTTTTCAGGTAAAAATATTTAAAAAAATTGTTCTATCACACGATAATTTAATAGTACCGTCTATCGAATACCATGTTACCCATAATCGTTCAATCAAATGACAGGAATCTATTTAGGTTTAATATAAATATGATATTTGTTTCGACTTTTTTTTAATGATACCGTATAAGCCAGAGTATTATGAACGTTAACTTCAAAATACTCAATTTATTACCATCTTATCCAGTATTATAAGGTCAGTATTTCTAACAGTTGGATAAATGGAAATATTTCAAATAGGAAAAAAGACATACTACATTGATCATTAGAGTTGTATCATTGCACATACGGACGATCAATCACAGTCTTTACAAATCTATGTAATTAATCATAACATTATAACATATACATATATATATCTAAAAATGCTATAAAATATTGACGTTTGGAGTAAAATGTATGATATTAACATGGTATACAAGCTGTTTTGCGCACATTAAACCCCGCATTTTAAACGGAACCGTCCCATTTATGTATCCCTGTCTTTATATTCATGATTAAGCCATGCTTCTATGGATTGGATTAGGGATATAGAATATCGTTGAAGTGAAAGTAATTATGTCTACTAACTAATTGTACTTACCTGGAATGCGTGTTGATTTTATCAATAAACGTACAAACACGACTTAAAAATAGCACAAGCCGTGATTTCCTTATTATTAATTGTATGCAATGGTCAATGATCAACTCATAGAGATATATAATGAACAATATATCTATGTCAAAATTAAATATAGATAGAAAGATCTATCAAGTTCTAGGGTAATTTAACTATCCTATACAAATGAATACTGTGGCAAACAGACTTAGTATTGTGATTTTTTATGACGTAATTCCTGATCCATTACTTCACCCCAAACACTCGGCCAAATTTGCAATTTTTTTAGCCGAGTCTATGTAGGCCTACTGTGTGCCTGTACCAGGCAATCTAACTGTAACCTTAGCTTAACCATGTGATACATATGTGAAACCGTATTTGACGATTTGTACATAATGCAAAGTGGATGTAAATCGGTTGATTATTGAGAAAAGAATCAGAAACCCCCCCCCCCCCTCCCCCTCAATCTTATATATAGCAAGGGCATGGCGAAGTTCCAGGGAAAAAACACAAAGCATTTATGATGGCCACTAGCTAAATTATTGAGAAGACAGAAATATTAGACTCATGAGACTCCTATGGAAAATACCTCTACAGATGGTATTTCTGTAATAAACTAACGAATAAAAAAATCCTCAAATTTGTATTAGTATTCTTACCTGCACGACTATCAATGTCAAAAGTACCTGGCAGACGAAAGTTCGTATTTGCGCCATTAATTAAAAATCATTCAATATTCTTTGAAAAAAAGTAAAGATCTAGGACATTGTAAAAATCAATCTGCAAACAGAGTTTAAAATCAGCTGTCAAAATTTACTCCAAAGTCAATCGAATAGTTCCTAATAAAAATCTCCAAGACGGTTTATGCTTTCCATATCAGCGAACATAAAATCCTAATTCGTTCTTCATCAGGGGAAGTATTTCCCTTTGATGTGTGGTAAACACCGATTTCGAGGAATGGATTTGTCTCGTGCGAAACGATGTGATCGTAACGCAAGCACACGTGAATATAAAGTCTCTCTCTTGATTCCAATCGTTTTATGTTTAGTCTCGGCTGTGTACTTTGTGTTCAGATTGAGGGCTTCGTTTCAAGTTCACCACTGATTTACGCTGAATATATCACGTGATAGCAACCACTGCTATGACATCACAGATACACTTTATGTATGAGCAGCAGCAAGAAATAATATGTAATATTCAATCCATTGCAAAGTGTTTTATTACAGTGTTCACATTTGTTTGTGTAGACATTGTGCAAATCAATTGAAAATGTAATTTAAAACTACTATCCACGCAATGAATGTTTACTATCTACTGTACAGGGGGCACTGCAAACATCCAACAATATAAGACTATACCAAGAACCGTATTAAGGGAATAAAATTGTTTTCGATCGTATTATTTAAAGAAAGAAAATATGATATGTCGGATATTCCTGTGGGAATGTTTCCGACACAGAAGTTGTCAATCACCATAGTCATGCAACATAATTTTCTTTAAAATATGTAGACAAGGAAATTGGAAGTAGGCCTAGAAGTGAAACAAACAAGGAGTACAGCCAATTCGATTGTCAACAATTTTACATTCAAGAGTAAGCCTATATTTCGCTTATTTTTTAAGATACTCTCCTATGTCACTTTGATTGTCTAACATAACGCCTAGGCCTATACATTTTTTTGTCTGTGTACGCAGTTAAGCAAAAGAATTTGTTTTAATTAATTAAATTATAATCAAGTCAGAGAGACCTTTCGGTTGGTTACCGGTACGTAACTACCTGTGAAATATCATGTCAGTTATCCATCCATATAGGTATGCCATGGGCATCTTATTTTTTTTATCCGAGATATAAAAGTTCACAATTATACATAGAGGGCACTATACCTCAAATTTAAGTAGAAATATTTAAATCCAACAAAATATTTCCAAAGAGCAAGTGGTGGCGGATGAGTTGATGGTGCGGAAGGGTGGGTGGGGCGTGGCGGTGGTCTTTGGTTGGAGCTGGTATTATTTAAAATATCAACATTAATTGAATATTCTTAATGATTGTCAGTTTAAAGCAACTATCGGTAGGCCTACGTGTATTATTAACTACAAATGCCACCGGTATTGTATTTTACGAGCCAGCAATATTGCTTTATATTATTTTGATTTATAGTTAATATTGTTATTTATTAAGCCTTATGTTTAGGTTGAATTATAGTAATAGCCTTAATTTTTCTTTATTAACCGCAAGTAAATACATTTTTTAAGCATGCTAATTCTGCCATTGACGTATGTACTTATTTAGTGACAGTAATAACTTACTTGGTGACATTTATTTTGGAAACGAATGTTGCAATAGTTGAAGGCTCTGCTTACAAATGCTGTTATAATGTTTAATGACATGAAATGCATTTCTAGGCTAACATATTTTTGATTAAGGAGTAGTTTAAATTTCTCTGTGTTTAATAATAATAATAATAATAATAGGCTAATAATAAGCCAACATTGCTAACATACCCCACCTAACGAGGTGATGCGGTGCCCCATCTTTTCTTTCGTAATAAAATAAGTGAGGTTATCATCAATGTTGAAGTTGCGACGGTTCACATTTTATAATAAACAATAGATATTTTTATCTTTAATGAGATGTTTTGACTGCTCTAATTGATATAATTATCTTTTAATTGGCTTTCGATCAAATTGATTGTTTTGTTTGTTATATGGTTTAAAAATATAGTCAGCTAATTGTGTTAAGGTATGGTGTCAGAAAGCAATTCCAGAAAATGTTCTTTCAATGCCGGACCGTTCGGATCAAATCATACTACTCGTATAGCCAATGCTATGTTTAAAAGATAAACCAACCAAAAAGACTTTGAGAGCTGACTACGCCACATGCCGTGTCTAAACAAAGTAATGAAACAAAAGAATGAAATACAGGCTAATAACACAAACAACGATTGTAAATCAAGAGGACCGAGTACGTTACTCCATTACATAGAATGTTCATTTTAATTGGACCGCCATGTTCTTGTTTATTACGATGCTTATATATAGAATCTAAATTAATGATGTGACATAGGAGAACAATAACGTTTGAAATCTGAAGATCAATTTTCAATTCCGACCCAGAATATCAACCCACCGACTACGCTGCCTCAACCACTGCTAGCTTAAACAAAATGTCTGAAATAATGACTATAAACGTATCTGAAGGCATACGAATACTTACTGACGAATATCAGAAAGAATACGGCGAATCAAATTTGTCATTCTCAATAAAACGAATCGTAAAATTGTTTTACTGGTTACGCAAAGCATTTATAGTTGTCCCTTATGTCAACTTTTATTTATCGTTTAATAACCCTTTAATTGTATATGTATATATGTCGTTATATTTGAGGTAAAATAATTGTTCTATTTCTACCATTATTGATTGATTTTCATTTTAGAAAAATAGTTATTTTATTTTTTTTTATAAAAAAAGAAAGAAACAGATGTTAATAAGTAAATGCCTACAGTATATACGTTTTAAATGTTTCTATCGTTTTTAAAGTATAAAGTATAACTTTTTATTTTAAAGTCAATGAATCCAAAAGTATAAAGAAAACTGATAAGTAAGCCTACATGTAGATGTGTAATATTGATCAGAGAATCATAAATGGAACCAATACCTAATTGATCTAATACTAGTTTTATAAACACCACATGGTGAAAAAAACACACTATTGCGTCTTAACTATTAGCCCTTCAAATATAACACAGTTTGAACACGTATCACCAATAAAACAAAACCATAAAATACATAAAAGTGATCTCTTTTTAAAACCACATGTAAAACATGGAGTTATATCAATCCTCTCTGTTGTAAAGTATCAATAAAATTGTGATGTGACCCACATATTAAAATCAACGGTTGCCTGCCACACTGTCGTCAACTTTTGTATCGATCGCATTCATTGTAAAGAGGACATCATTGATCTACACCTAGTCAGATATCAAATTATCTGGTTTTTACCCAACAGCAATGGCCTGAAAGTGTGTTCTGTTATGCTTGGTGTGATGGTGTTTATAACAGCCATATGTAATGCAATAATGACAATGCAATGTATCCCCTTCGTTTGATGTAAACCTACATAAATTCTAAGAAATATTTCTTATATAAAACGCCGCTCGACTTTTTCTTCTTCATTAAATGAATGATTTCTTATTAATTTTTTCAGTAGTATAAACATTTTGTGTAACATAAATAATAGAGTCTGAACTACTCTATTTAATTAGATATAGGCCTAATAGCGCAAACATGATGTTTGTAACGAATAACGTTCCCTCTTTCTATGAATATTGGAAGAACCGTCATTACAGTTGCAATAGTCTGATTCAAACCACCATCATTACCGTACTTCCACAATCCAACCTACATCAGCGTTGGTGCAAATTGGTTTTTAGTCGTGGAAGTTGCTTATATTGTTAATGTTCTGGTGTAATTGTTTCTCTTCTTGTTTGTGTTGTGTGATTTGTATATTGATGTACTATCCGAAATAAAGAAATGAATGAATGAATTATAACGTAGAGCCTATCTGGTATTAAATACAAATGTTTTGGGGATTTATTATATGATTTGATTTAGTTTTCTTTCCAGTAAACAGAATTTCTCACGAACTTACAACAAAAAAATTAGGCTACAATATTAGACTTACATATAACGTAAAGTAAAATCTTTGAGGTTTTCTTCGAATATGAATAAGAATGTATTAATATTGATGATAGATAGAAATATTTACTAAAACGCTTGTATAGAGATTTAACAATGCCTATCTCTATACTAATGAAATGATGTCTGAGTGAAAACAGACAT